>NC_141899.1:31960647-33300647 GCF_030686135.1 Camelina sativa
ACTGAAATGTTGTAAACGATTTATATGTTTTTTTTTGTCAATTATATGTTTTTTATAGCGTTTAATTTGGTTGTTGGGATTGACAATATTATATCCCTTATGGTATAACGTTTTTTATTCGATATGCATTTGAGTCGAATGTTTGGATTCTCTATATTGTATCCCTTAGGATATATAGTATTTTTATTAAGCAAATATTCAACTCAACATACTAGATTTTATATGACTTGTTTCATATTTTTCATTTCATTTTCTATTATTCCATTTGTGTGTTCAGTTTAAACTGAAATGTTGTATTTACAAATTATTTTTTTTCTTTTTGCTTTTTATTTATTTATTTAGATTTCTAAAAATATATTAAAAATAGTATAGTATAACATTATATTCATCCAAATTCTATATAGTATTATTTGTATCTAACTACCAACACTATATACTATTATAATATTTTTTACATCAGATTTTAGACATAAAATACTACATGTCATGTTAAACCTACAGCAGTAGCTGCTACACATTATACTCAGCATCTCCTTCCATACAGGGCATTCATACCACGTGACCCTATTTTGGTTATCTCACAATGGACCTTGGCCATTTCTTAATTTCACACATTAGTGTGCTATATTCTTCTTCAGTTTTTTTTTTATATTTGATTATCTCACAAAATTCCCCTACTTTTAAATGTGTTGGTAGGAAAGTTTTTAATTAAAATGTTGTAGGCAGTTCAAAATAAGTTATAAATTTTATATTTAAAATAAAACAAGTATTTTATGACCAAAATTTCTTACATAGACTGTGATTGGTAAATTTATAAAGTCATTAGAAAAGGAAAAATATATGAACAGAAAATACAATATGTTTAAATTTTCATTTATATAAATTTTAAATTTAGTTTTATTAATGAATTTAATTTAGATTTACACTATGTTTACCTTTTAAATGATATACTAGGTACGGATCCGCACGTACGTGCGTGATTGATTCAAAACTATTTTTACTATAAGGTTTGTAATATATTATGTACACATAGAATTACATTTATAGATATAATTATTTGTTAAATCATTTACAGTTCAAACTTATATTAGTTTGGTTTCATTCAGTTTGTGATTTTTGAAATAATAAAGGTTTCAACATAAAATTAAGATTCACAAAACAACATACCTGAATCTAACGTTTACCGAATTAGTGATTAATCAGAATTGTATAAAACTTGTAAATTATGAAACAGATAAAAACCATAAAAAAGATTTAAACTTGTTGACTATGATATATATGTTGATATGATGATGGTGAAGTTAATATGATTATGAAGGTATGATGATGATGATTATAGTATGACAATGTTGATGATGATGATAGTATGAGGATGTTGATATGATGATGGTAGGATGATGATGATGATGATGATAGTATGAGGATGTTGGTATTATGTTGATGATGATAGTATGATGATGTTGATGATATTGGGTTGATAATAAAGAAATTGATTGGTTAGTGGTTAACTCATAAACCCATTATAACCGAACTCATTTGATTTATGAACTCATTTAACCATCAATTTCTTTAACTCATTATAGTTCATGAATTGAGTTGAGTTGAGTTGGCTAATTAATCTTGACTCATTTTGACACTTATATATAATACTCTCCTTGTCCGGAACAATGTCAAAAATGCCATATATCAGAGAAAAAAAGCTAGAATGCCATATCACGTTTATTTATTTATTTTTAAATTTTATTTAAATCAAAATGTTTAGAAAAGACCAAAAACCCTTTAACCTAATACTCATTTATTTATTTTCCCTTCGGTTTTCTCCCTCTCGCCGACATATCTGAAAAAAACAAAGAGAGTGATTTTTTTTTTGAATGTTCCTAGATTTCTCTTCTGATCGTTGTGTGTGTGTGTGCTGCTATAGCCAAAGCTTATTTCGGTTCTCGTTTAGTTGCAGCGGAGATGAGGATTTGCGGCGAAGGAAGCCATGGAGGAAATATCTGGGGGCATAAATGAGTTGGTGATGAAGAGGGAAGATCTGGGGGCGTAAATGGACGACGGAGGAAGCCATGGAGAGGTTAAAATCGGGGGTTGATGACGGAGGAAGTAGTGAGGAAGAGTAATGAAAGGTTGATGGTGCATAATCTTCGGTGGTACTAGAGGGTTTAGAATTATAGTTGGTTTGGTAACAGTTGTACCCGCTGTATATATCATTTGTACTAGTTGTACTTTTATATATTAGTTGTACCAATTGTTCTATTCTCTATCAGTTGTACTCATTATAATATTATATCTCAGTTGTACTAATTGTATTAATTATCATATTGTACCAGTTGTCTAATTTTTTCTCATTAGTTCTAGTTGTATTTCGTCTCTGATTTTATTAAGGGTAATTTATGAATATCATATTTTTTATGGCATTCAGATTAAAAACTAACATGCCAGATTAGTTTTTGTCAGTTTGTGGCATAACCTTGCGCCCCTCTGTCCCTTAAAAATTGATATTTTGTGATTTTTTTATTCTACAAAAATTAATGTTTTACTATTTTTAGTTAATCAATATTAAACTTTTGTGAATTTCAAGAAGTAATCATTAAAAAAATTTGAAAATCTAATCAGTCATTAGTTTATAAATATATAATTATTTTTAGTAAAAAAATAATATTGTATTTAATGTTAATAATCATTACTTCTTAATTTTTCTGAAAATCCTCGAACATCAATTTTTAAAGAACAAAGAAAGTATGGCTTTAGAGAGTTTTAAGTTTTAACCACTTCGTTAAGTTACCCTCTGAAAATTATTTTCTTTCTTTTCTTATAAACTAATTCAATAGTTGTCGCTCTTTCATATACTATTCAATCTTAGAAACATTACATGTCTTGAAATTTGGAACTATAGTATAGGCCACATAAAAGAATGACTTTGGTCATCACAATATTATTATGAAATTTAATAAAGTCGGACCACACTACGTACCTACAAAATAAATAAACTATTAGTAATCAGGATTTTATCTAGCTTTTTTTTCCCGAAAAGAAAAAGTGACGTTGTCTAATACGTAACCATATCACAGCAAATCCAACCCACAAGCCGACATCATTCATATGCCGTTCGCATTTTTGCTTGCGTCAGTTCCTTCCGTCATCAATTGTGACGGCTTTTTCTTGACTTAAGCCTGTTTAGTGACGGCAATTAGCATAATCATTAGAACTTTATTTATTAGTATTAGTCCTATATTCCTTTTTCTTTATATAAACAAAAAAAATTGGGATCCGTAGACCCATGCATATTGAAAGTCCATCTTAGAAACTACTAATTCCTAATTTCACTAAATTTTATATTTTCGGTTATTCAATTTTAACAGCATGTATTTTTTATTTTTTTTTTCCATTTTCAAAAATTTTCTTTTTTCTATATTACTTTTAAAAAATATGTTTTATGGTATTTATTTTCAAAAATACCTTTTTAATATATTAAATGACTAAATTTTAAAATTAATTTAATATATTATAATTGTATAAAAGATAGTAAAAATAAAATAAAATAAAAAACTAAACAAAAGTATTTCTGAAATGGAATATTTCAAAAAGAACATTTCTAATAAGTTTTTTATTTTTTAATTATTTAGAAAAACAATTTATAATCTACGAAAATGCATAAAATCATTAAACTATGCTAAAACTTTTGAATAGTTAGCATGTATAACACAGTGAATCAAATAATAATTTTTCTAATTTTTTAGTTTTCGTTAAATTAATAGAAAACAAGTTATTTTCTGTGAATATATTATTATCATGCGAACCTTTGATTTATCATATATGTTTTTCAGGTAATTTGTGAATTCAGAATCTTAAACTCTATTTATTTAAAACTACATGTCAACCATAAATTATTATATAACAATAATTTTATAAGAATCAAAGATTCTGGGAGTTTAAATTGTAGAGTGGATCTGATTTGATTTCATATATAGTCACTAGTTTATTGGTCAATTAAAACGAAAAATGCATTCACATCATACAAAACAATTCTTAAATATATCTATGACAAAATCCCAAAATTGTCAATAAAAAGTTCACTTTTGTTTTATCTTTAAATTATACTAGTTAACTATTGTGAAAAATAAGCCTTCTATAAAAAAAGCGAAGGCTGAAAAAAATTATATATATAAAAAAGCGAACATTTTTAAATAGAAAGTGTCGAATTGTTTGTTACAAATTTTAAAACTTAAACTACATTTAAGCTTTAATGTGTTTTCTACATTAAAAAAAAAAACAAAAACTATATTAAAATTAGAGAAAAATTGTAGAAAATGTTAGTGTGTGGCGTCATGATACACGGAGAACCTTTGGCACCACACACGTATTTTTCTTTCTAGTCTTTGTTTTCTATTTGTCAACTTTCATATTCAAGTCTTTGTTTATATATTAGACCATGTTTTTAATCTAAATGCTTAAAGTCACATTATTAATAATAATGTAAGAGATTAGTATGTATATTATATAGTTTGTTTCCTTCCTTCCTCATCTTCACATTGAAGCTGTCTCTTTCTTTCACCATCAGTTGCACCTGTTGTGTCTTGTTTGTTCTCAATTTCATCATCTTTTATATATCACTTCCTTTTTGGTTCTTTCCTCCATCCAACTTTTGCCTTCTCCTCTGATCTTATCTTTTTACGATTGTGCAGATCTCAGTCTCTAATTCCTTCGTTTCCTCAGATTCTTATAGGGTTTTTTTTTTTTTTTTTTTTTTTTTTTTTTTTTGTTTCTCCCAATTTTGTTTGATTCTTTCTCCAAAGTTTTCACCTTTCCTTCTGACTCTCTGTTTAGGTCAGGACATTGATATAGAGTAATGTTCTGTCTGAAAAATTCGAACTTTTTCTTCGATTTTGTTTTTATAGTTTGTTAACTCAATCCTCCAAGTTCACAATTTTCACCCTTTTGGTTCTGGGTTTGGTTATTTCCCTATTAGAAATGTGAATTTAGGGCTATTGTTTCTTGAGACTTGTGTGATCTTTGATCCTCCATGCAACAACAACAAAAGCAGAGCTTTTGATTTGGTTGGTAATTCTGCAAAACAGAAGGGGAAAAAAATGGCTACTTTGACTGAGCCATCATCATCTTTGAATTTCACATCTTCTCATTTCTCTTACGGTTCTATTGGGTCTAATCAATTCCCATCAAGCTCAGCTTCGAATCCTGAAGTTGTTAGTCTAAGCAAACTCAGCTCCAATCTTGAGCAGCTTCTTAGTAATCCGGATTGTGATTACAGCGATGCGGAGGTCATTGTTGATGGTGTTCCTGTTGGTGTTCACAGATGCATTTTAGCTGCGAGAAGTAAGTTTTTCCAAGAAATGTTCAAGAAAGAGAAGAAAATTTCGAAAACTGAGAAACCAAAGTACCAGTTGAAAGAGATGTTGCCTTATGGAGCTGTTGGTCATGATGCTTTCTTGTACTTGTTGAGTTATATCTACACTGGCAGATTAAAGCCATTTCCTTTGGAGGCTTCGACTTGTGTTGATCCAGTTTGTGCTCATGACTCTTGTCGACCCGCCATTGATTTTGTTGTTCAGTTGATGTATGCTTCATCTATTCTCCAAGTGCCTGAGCTAGTTTCATCTTTTCAGGTAAAAATCATCTTTTTTTTCTCTGTGTCTCTTTGTTTCTTGATTTACAGACCTCAATGAGAGCTTAAAGGTTTGTGCTTTATGTTTGTGTGTGTGTTTGCAGCGGCGGCTTTGTAACTTTGTGGAGAAGACCCTTGTTGAGAATGTTCTTCCCATTCTTATGGTTGCTTTCAATTGTAACTTGACTGACTTACTTGATCAGTGTATCGAGAGAGTGGCGAGGTCAGATCTTTACAGGTTCTGTATCGAAAAAGAGGTTCCTTTCGAAGTAGCAGAGAAGATTAAACAGATTCGACTCAAGTCTCCACAAGACGGAGGAGAGAGCAAGGTTTCAGAGAAATTGCTTGGGAGAATTGGAAAAATTCTCAAGGCGTTGGATTCAGATGATGTTGAGCTTGTGAAGCTTCTTTTAACTGAGTCAGATATTACTCTAGATCAAGCCAATGGTCTGCATTATTCAGTGGTGTATAGTGATCCAAAAGTTGTTGCTGAGATTCTTGCTCTTGGTATGGGTGATGTAAATCACAGAAACTCTAGGGGTTACACGGTTCTTCATTTTGCTGCAATGCGTAGAGAGCCATCGATCATTATATCGCTTATCGAAAAAGGCGCCAATGCATCTGAGTTCACATCTGATGGACGCAGTGCGGTTAATATATTGAGAAGACTGACTAATCCAAAGGATTACCAAACAAAAACGGCGAAAGGGCGTGAATCTAGTAAAGCACGGTTATGCATTGACATCTTGGAAAGAGAAATCAGGAAGAAGCCTATGGTTCTTGATACACCAATGTGTTCCCTATCTATGCCTGAAGATCTCCAAATGAGACTGTTGTACCTAGAAAAGAGAGGTAATTGACTAAAAGTTGTTAAAATCTTCTGTATCTTTACGATATATATTTGTTAAAGCATCACAACCTTTTGCAGTGGGACTTGCTCAGTTGTTCTTTCCAACGGAAGCTAAAGTGGCTATGGACATTGGTAATGTAGAAGGTACAAGTGAGTTCACCGGTCTGCCACCGCCTTCGAATGGGTTAACGGGAAACTTGAGTCAGGTTGATTTAAACGAAACACCTCATATGCTAACCAAAAGACTTCTTACCCGTATGGAGGCTCTGATGAAAACAGGTTAGGTTTTTGTGAGTTTACTCTTCTTCTTCTTCTGCTGCTCATTTTCTCTTGACTAACTTCATTAACCATTACAATATGCAGTTGAGACTGGTCGGAGATTTTTTCCATATGGCTCAGAGGTTCTAGATAGGTACATGGATGAGTACATAGACGAAGACATCCTCGATGATTTACGTATCGAGAAGGGATCTACACAGGAAAGAAGATTGAAGAGAATGAGGTATAGAGAGCTTAAGGATGATGTGCAAAAGGCGTATAGCAAAGACAAAGAGTCTAAGATTGCACGTTCTTGTCTTTCTGCTTCATCTTCTCCTTCTTCTTCCATAAAAGACATCTGAAGAACGCAACATGAATCTGCACCATAAGTTAAATGTAATTAGATATCTTTCTTAAAAGGGTTCTTCTTTTTGGGTCAGTTTATATACAGATGCTTTAGGTTCAGTTTTAATAAAGAGATAGTTAAATGTAAAGCAGTAAGAATAGGAGTGCTGATTAACCCAGACCATTCTAACCATATGCAATCTTTTGTTTTCTATACAAAGATATATATACTATTTTAGGTAATTTACAAAAACTTCTCAGATACCTGACACTTAAAATAGACTAAGACACTCCACAAAAAAATCAGGAAAAAACATGATCATTTGTCATAGACATCTTTGCATAGTTACAGGCGATAAGACTATGGTGGCTAAGAGTAAAGGACAAAACCATTGTTCCAAAAAACCTGTAATAATGCATTCTGAATAGAGCTGTCACAGGTATGTCCCAGTATGTAGATGTTAGCTGATCTCTTTGGTATAGGGTCGGGGCTTGTCTGACCAATACTCTCTTTCAACAAAGAAAGCCTTTTAAGATGCATCATACGTCAAAATGGCATATAGCATATCAACATTATGGAGAGTCTCTGTTCTTTCAGCTTTCTCCAAGTCCTTCCTGTCCATTTGTTGGAATTAATATCACTATACTGATGGATAGAGTTTCATACAATTCCAAAGGCGGAAATACTTATATGCATGGACATATTCTCTGATCCTCCCCACCGCACTGAAAAATGCCAGACTCAGGTCACTGACTGTGAGCACAGCAATGAGAAAATGCTATAGAGATCAACAGACATCTGCATCAGATTGAAGATAACATTTATATAATTGAACTGACCAGTTAACTTCACTCCAGGTATGATGCTTTCTTTATATTTTCCCAAGTAGCTGGACCTTCAGGGTGGGTACGGACAAAGTATGACACAAACAAGGTATTAGAAATACCAACAATAGTGCCTAGTGTCAGCCTCGGAATGACTGCATCTATTTTCCTCAACCAAATGTACATTGAGAACCTCTGATGTATTCTCTCCACACTATAACACAAATATGTTGGGGACTCTATCAAGGATTCAATTGGATAACCCAAATAATCTGTTAGCATATTGATCTTCTTTTTTATGATATCTTTCGGCCGGTTAAGTATATGAGGAGCCCGCTTAACTAGCTGAGTAACAACGTTATAGTCCAAACCAGCTTTCACAAAGCAATCAAATCTTTCCTGCAGCTCATCTCCCCTCCCTTGGAACTTTTTCAGAGCCCTCACCAACTCATCAGAATTCTCTACATACCCTAGCTTCAACAAGAATGCCGTCTTCTCTGCATTCCTCGAGTCCAGTGAACCAAGTTCAATCCTACTATTATTACTTTTAGAAGCTAAACTAAACAATTTCAAAGGCTCTCCCTTTATAATCTGACATAACTCGTCTCTTCCGATTTTTGATCTATTCCAAACAGCTCTAGGTCCTATCAGAGATGATGAACAGATAAGCTTCATGTGACACAGTAAAAAACTAACGATAAACTGCTTTTCCATTTTGATATATCTCAAGAACTTCAACGCCTCCAAAATTCTTTTAACAGATTTCTCCAATAGCATCTCTGGATTGTCTATCACTAATTTATCGATTTCATTCATCTCAAGTCCAAGAACTTTATGGAACTTTTCAAACATAATATAAGCTTTATTGCCAGAAGTTTCACCCACCAAATCTGGATATGCTTTCAAAAGACTACTCAACTTTTCCTCTTTAAACCCAACCTTATCAAGAAGCTCCATTGTTTCAAGAATCCGGCGCCAGTTATATGTTTTCCTATCAGACAAATAACGAGCAAGCCAGTCACATCCTATGTTTAACCCCTTCAACTTATTCACCACAGAAACAAACTCACTATCAATGCCACCAACAAGAAGCAACGGGCAACACGTAACAAGCTTAATAACTACAGGCTTACTAAGAACCAATCTCTCATAACCTTCAAGTTTCGAAGCCAAAACTCCATTCTCGTATCCGAAAATCTCTCTTACTTCTTTATACATTCGACCAATCTTGCCACGGGGAATCCCATAATGACAAAGAACATGAAAGTTCTCAAACATGACACTGTCATCACTCAAAAGCACCAAGTCACGCTGAAGGAAACGTGAAATCTCAAATGGACGCAAACCCAAACTCTCGAAAAATGGTTCAAACTCGTTGATGGGATTGTACCTTAGAAACTTGGCCAACGAACGAGATATATCCTCTTTACGAGTATCATCAATCTTGGACAACAAACTCAAAACAAAACGAGGGGAATTCTTACTTATATGCTCTGCATCAACAAAACTAAGAGTTCTCGTATGATGCAAGTAATCAAAGAGAGCTTTTTGAGCTTCGTTCTTCATAGCTTTAGAAACCCGATTCCCGAAAACCCTTGTTGGTGATTGAGACCAATGCCGTGAAGAACAGACAAATCTACCATTCTGATAACATCTCACTGTACTGTAAACATTATAAAGTTTGGACCTTGAAACCTTGTTTTTATGAGCAATGCAGATATTGAATTGAGCAATTCTTTCTAATTTTTTCAAGAATCTGGAAAACATCATTGCAACCTAACAAATTTAAGGTAAAAGAGAGGTATCAAACACACCAATCCTAAAACCCAGAGGAAAAATAGTGATCTTTCTTTAACAAATCATCGAAAGAATTGAAATTTACCAGAAAATTACGGATTATAAAGCGATTGAATCCTCCATCTTCTCCTGATTTTGTAAGGTTCCATCGCTCAGAACCTAAACCTTCCGTACCGTTTGTGATTTTCAGGCGACCGAAGGATATAAATTACTAGTAGGCCCCTGAAGTCTTCCTTTTCTTACTAATATTGACCAAAATGTATGTGTGTGTTTTTTTTTGGTTCTTAAAATCTTCTCACAGTGGTTGATCAATAATTTAGTTGAATGATTTACTTCAAATTTGCTATTTGATTTCTATAGAGTGCATTATCCATGGGTACTTTCGATAAAGTGCAATTTTCTTTTGTTGTTGGTAGAATGTAGATATATCGGAGTGTAACGAGCAAGCCAATCACATCCAGGCCCATGTATCTTTTGCCCATCTTGCACTTGGTTTTAGCTTAAGAATCATATCCTCATACATTGGTAGAATATTTCTGATAACTTCCGTGTTTCATTTATTTGTGTGAGGGATAATGAGGTCAGCCACTATAAGATTCTGCGTAGCTTCAGTTGGGGGTCCCATTGGACTTGTTAGTGAGGAGAGAGATAGCCAAGGGGTTCTCCACAGGGGTGTGTTCTTTCCCAAACCAATTAGAGCCCCAAGATTTGACTTGAGGAGGTTTTGGCCTAAGCAAATGCTTTTCCATCCATGAGAGGCTGAGGTTGGGGTCGAGGATTCCAGGAAAGGTAGTGAGGGGCAATATTTCCCTATTAGCACTCTTGCAATTAGGCTCTTAGGGTTAGTGAGGACTCGCCAACTTAACTTTACCAATAGAGCCTTGTTGAACAGTTTAATATCTCGAAGGCCTAAACCTCCTGTTTTTGTCGGTTTTGCTATTCTTTTCCAGGCCACCCAAGACATCTTTTTCATCTCTGTTTTTGAGTCCCACCAGAAGCGTGTCAGTGCGGATTGAATCCGTTTGCAAAGAGATGCAGGGAGGTGAAAACACGACATGATATAGGTTGGCATAGCTGTCAATATTGATTTGAGCATTGTTAGCTTCCCAGCTGTGGAGAGGAACCGTGAGGACCAACTAAGAGCTCTCTGTTTGATGCGATCCACTATAGAAGAGAAGAGGTCCTTTTTCTTCCTGCTAAATAGCTCTGGTAAGCCCAAGTACTTGCCTTGTCCTCCTTCTTTATGGATTTCAAGAATTCTTTTTGCTGATTCCTTAATCTCTTGGGGGGGGGGGTTTGAGGAGAAGGTGATGGAGGATTTAGCTTGGTTAATCTTCTGTCCCGAGGCTGATTCATACCTTTGCAGGATCCATCTGAGGGTTTGGCAGCTACTGGAGTCAGAGCGTATAAAAAACATGGTATTATCGGCGAAAAGTAAGTGATTCACTCTGGGACTTCCTTTTGATACTCGCAATCCTTGTAACTTTCCTTGGTGTTGAGATTTTAAACAAAGTCCTGATAGAACTTCGCTGCAGATAATGAAGATATAGGGGGATAATGGGTCACCTTGTCTGATTCCACGCTGGAGTTGGACTAGTTCTTTTGCTTGTCCATTGATGAGGAAGGAGTAAGACACAGTGGAGACACATTGCATAATCCAGTTTACCCAAGTATTGTGAAAGCCCAATTGTAACAACGCAGCTTTTATGAAGTCCCACTCTAACCTATCATAGGCTTTACTCATGTCTGTTTTCACAGCCATGAAGCATCGCTTTTGAGTTCCGGAAGTCTTCAGATAGTTTAGGGATTCATGAGTGATGAGGACATTATCCGCTATGGCTCTTTGCGGTACAAATGCTGATTGATTTTCTGAGATACAACAATGCAGGACAGGTTGTAGTCTTTTTGCCAACAGTTTTGCAATGATTTTGTAGTAAACTGAGCATAAAGCTATTGGTCTATAATCCTCAATTGTTTTAGCCACATTGGAATTTGGGTCTGACATGGGTATGGTTGATATTTGTTGGCAGGGAACAAGAGATGAAGAAAGCCTGGATCTCTGCAATGATTGCATCACCTACTGAAGACCAGTTCGTTTGGAAGAAGCTGGCTGAGAAACCATCCGGCCCTGGTGCTTTGTCAGGGTGTATCGAGAAGCAAGCCTGTTTGATTTTGAGGGGGTTGGCATGGAGATCAGCATCTCATTCATTTCAGGGGAGACACACGGAGTTAAGGCTTCTTTTACCACTGCAGTCCTTTCTCCTTCATGCGAGGTGAAGATATCCTGGTAATATTCAGAGTTTACTCTCACTATCTCATTTTCCTCATAGACTTTTGATCCTAAACTTGATTCTAAGACGGATATATTATTCAGAGCTTTCCTGTTTTTTGTAGCTGCATGAAAATATCTAGAGTTTTTATCTCCTAGGGTGAGCCAGAGTTGCCTGCTGCGTTGTTTCCAATACTCTTCTTCTCTTTTATAGGCTAAAAGCAATTTCTGATTGACAGATTCAATGGTGGTTTGGCACGCAGTATCATCACACATAGCTTCCTCCAGTTGATCTTGAAGAGAGGAGATTTCCTGTTGACTGTTTTGGTGTTGTAGTTTAATCCATTGGATTTTTGCTAGCCTACATAGATGTAACCGATGGTCAATGGGGGCCGCAGGTTCAAGGTTCCATGCCTCAGAGGCAATATGGCTAATTTCTGGATTATCCCTGAGTCGCCTGTCATAGCGGAATAGACTCTTGTGGTGTCGTTTGACAGGATCAAAGGAAGATACCAGGGGCCTATGGTCGGATTCTTCAAAACGCAGGTATTCACTTTTACCCGAGGGATAAGCTAGGATCCAATCACTGTTCGCCATTGCTCTATCCAGACTGCATTTGACCAGGTGCGAGTGTCTCTGACCTCTCCATGAGAGGAAATTGCCAGAGTGTTTCAGGTCATATAGGTCGCACGCTGACATAAAGGAGCGTAGATCCGTGAAAGAGCTTTCAGGTCTCATAGGGCCTCCTGACTTTTCATCATTTCCAATGATCTCATTGAAATCCCCAGTAATGAACCAAGGTCCTGTTCTGTCCAGAGCATATTCTTGGAGTTGAAGCCAAGCTTGATGTCGCTTTGATTGATCCGGTTCACCATACAGGAAAGTAGAGAAAAAATATCGTCCTTTTGCTTTAATCTTTGTATCTACAAAGTGATGACTAGATTTGATGATTTCTAATTCTACACTCGATTTCCAGAAAAGAGCAAGACCACCCGCAGCTAGAGATTCAGGGGGAACCCGATGATGATGGGGGTAGTCAAGCCATAGCAGGGTTTGAAGAACTGAATCGGGTGAGTTTTTAGTTTCCATAAGAAATAATACATCTGGGAATATCTTTTTCCTTATTTCCCGGAGTCTTTGGACTGTTATGGGGTTCCCCAGCCCACAACAGTTCCAGCTCACCAATCTTAAGGAAGAGGGGTTGGCGGTTTCTGAAAATCCGCCTTCTTTTTCTTACTGGCAGGGATCAGGGAGATTCAAGGTGGACTAGAGGAGGGTGGGTGATTCGTTGGAAGAATTCCTAGAGTTTGGGCTCTATCCTTGGTTACACCAACTGGCTGTGAAGAGGTTTTCTTTTTGTTGGACTTTGAAGCACCTGCTTTAGAGGATGTGGAAGTGTGACTGGGTGATTTCCTAGGGGATCCTTGGGTAAAGATCCTCTTTTGTGATTTTACTCCACGTAGAGGTTGGCTTGTTTTTCCTGTCTGTTTTTTATTTGGAGGACGACCTCGACCTCTTTTGCTAGGTTCTCCTATGGTCCTTTGCAGTGGAACAAGAGCACTTGAGAGGGTGGGTATGTGGTTTTCATCAGCCAGGAGATCATTAGGAGACGATGCCAACAGAGATTTAGTTTTCTGGTTGGATGCTAGGATGGAATTACCAGTTTCCTCCATCATGTTTTCTTGGTCACTATGTAGGACACGAAGTCTTCTAGCAGCACTTTCAACCAGGTTTGGGCACGAGATATACTGGACGGTGACTTCTTGGAGCTCCTCTAAAATTTGTTCCTTAGTTTGTTGTACTGCTTCCGGTTGTGGTAGGGCGGTAGGCTGATTTTTGTCTCATGTGTCCTTATTCCGGATCGAAGTAGAGGTATGGGGGTCAGGACTTAATATGTTTCTCTCCAAAGGGGGTCTTCTTGTTCTAGACGAAACAGAGGTTTCATCGTTTAGGCCTGTAGCTGATCTTGGTTTTTCTCTCCACTGCAGATTACGTGTTGTATGCTCAAAGGATCGATGATGGCCAGAATGGTGAGACCTTCCCTCACGACTGGGAGCGTGTCTGTCTGGTGATTTTGTTCTAAATGATCTCTCCCTACTTTCCTTCGAAAAGCGAGTGTAATGTCTTGGGGAGATGATACCTCTGTGGTTGGAGCTTCGATCTTTGTAACTCCTGGTCTTTGGGAACTGGTTAAAGCAGTGGTGAGAGGAGTTTCCAGTTATCTGGGGATTCTCGCATGGTGGAAGGAAGTGGTCCTGGGGAGTATAGTAGTTCCTGGATATTGACTGCTGCGAGTTCGCCGGTAAGTTATATTTTGTTGAAAGTTTTGGCTCTTCTCTTTGGTCCAGTAATCCTGGACAGGCTGCTTTATCATGCGTAAGACGATGATAGTGCGAACAATGGTTCTTGAGATTTTTGTATTCCAAGGTGATTAGAGCTTCGCTTCCTACTGTGAATTCGATGATAGTCTCATTTATGAGAAGTTGGATAAGGACCGATGAGGGAGTAATGTTCCAATCTAGGATCTCTCCGAGAGCTTCCCCTATGGAGAACACCATTTCCTTCTTCCAGTAGTGTTTTGGTAGGCCTTGGATCTCGAGCCAGAAGGGGATCTGGGATGAGAAGGACAGAGAGATAACAGGTTCCCAGCGTTGAAGTATGATCATCCAGTGATCAAAGTGATAGGGTCGGTTTGCTAGCACTTGTAGTATATCCTCCTCGGTTTCAAAGGTGAACTGGAAGATCCCTTGGCCTAGATCTGCACCTGCTGCTTTGCCATGTAGGTTCCAACGATTTAACAAAAAAGGGAAAAGAGCCCACATACGTTGGATGGCTGGGTTTGTGAGTCGACCAATGAGTGTGAGGGCGTTCTCTTGGATTAGATCTGAGGTATCGAGCTCAGGGGCTCTGATTCTCTTGCGGGGTGGTGGAGAGTGACCTCCTTGGATCTCTTTGCCTTTCAGGTGGTTTGGTATGCAGTTTACCATGGTGAGAGTGCTGCTGAGTATGGTGATACGAAGGGGAACGATTGGCGAGAAGAAAATTGAGGTGTTGGCTTTAAGGATGGCTTTAAAAAGGTTTGTAAGACGGTTGGAACAGAGTAAATGCGGTATACGAGCAAAGCATTCAGATTATCTCAAAGAGAAACATAAACCAGATTAAGGGACTTGATTTGATGAAGCTTGCAGATCTAGGGTTTTGGCTGAGAAAGTTTGAAAAACTGCTTCAGTCTAACGTTGGACCAACGGATAACAAGAGAGGTCAGCGGTTATTGATGGGAAGAGGTGGGTGAGATCTGGATAATAGACTTCCTCATGGCTCCTCGAGGAGTGTGCCTGGGAGAGAAAATCGCCTTGAATGCTAATTTTTGTAATGTCTAAATAACAAAAACCAAAACTGCAATAATCAAGTATATTCGCTCATTTCTGCCGCATAAACACATCGTCATATCTGAGAAATTGTCCAATGCCCTACCCATTTACTCTCTAGATTCGCATACATACATTGTTACGTTACGTTGTAAATTAAACAATATATGAAAACCACCTAGCCTAACGAAACATCTTTATTTTTATCCAAATCAACACAACATCACCGCAGCACACGCACAAAGTTTCTAATTCTTTATGTTGATATTGTGTATTTGTTGTTAATATTGATCCCTATCGCTATCTTATCGAACCCTCCCAGCGAATCGATCAGTTCTGATACCAAATTATTACAAGTCAAAGTTATTGTCTTCTAACCCGTAATTAGAATCTTTGATAAACGTAAAAGACTGGAATGATTTAGGCAAAACTTCGCTCTAACCCAACTCACTCTTTGAGAATTAGGTTAATTGTTGGAGCTTGGTTTTCCATTACCATAAGACCTGTATTTATATAGGCCATGATACAGCTTAGAATTAACCTAAACGTGGACACCAATCCTAAATCTTAATGCATTAATTAATTATATAATAAACCAAAACTAGGAAGGTATCCGCGCCTAAAGCGCGGTATTAAGATTTTAATAATAACTGTTTTGTTACTTTATGATATGCTATTTTTTTGAACTAATTTTTTAAAGTTTATAATGTTTTATTTGATTATAAATACATTTTTGTATTTGCATATATAGTAAAAGATTTATTTCACTAAAGAAAAATAATATTCTGAATGTGAATTATTAATTGAGTCTTTTAAATAAACTACTAAACTGTAGTAAACAGATATTGAGATTCAATAAGTAATACCAAATTTTGTAAGAGCGTAAGTAATTTCCAAAAGTTTGATATTAGAATGTATTATCTTAATTACAAAATAAAGTTTAGAGTAACGGAAAGTTGGATTTGAGTAGCGGTTAATACAAAAACTAAAATATAGAGTCATTCAAAAAGAAAAAAAAAGACAGCCAACATCCCATTCTTCACATTTGAGTTGCTGAGCTTTAACTTTGTTGGTTCATCACATGTTTTATATAATAACGCCCAGCAAATTCAGTCCTGCAAATATATATATATATATATATATATATATATATATATATATATATATATTGTTTTAAGAAATTTGAGTTTAACATCATACAGAACTTGATTTCATAAACATAATTACATCTTACATAGCCTGATGATGCTCCAGTCCTTTGTACTCTGGTTTTATGAAGATCTTCGAAGAGTCCAAGGTATTTTCAAGACATGGTGAACCTATGGACATTTAGAATTTTAGGTAATTTTATTGACTACCTTATGATAATTAAAACTTATGTTACATACCTTCATATTCTCCAACCCTCATAAACCGCATTACACAGAACACAGATTCGGATTTGTATATGAGATGGCACCCGCTTGATTGCCATATGGTCCTGAATTCAGTAGCATGGTTGTCTTTGAGACAGCACTTCACAGTCTCACACCTACATGTTTATCAACTCAATTAAAATGTTGACAATAACTACTTTAAATTGTAACAATCATAAAGGCAAAGTAAATATCTTGTACCTGCCATTCAACAATATGAGAACAACTTCATTAATATCAATGATACTCGCAGGCCTTCTTCTATCTTCCACATCCATTATACACGCACAAACATCTAATTTGGGAAAATAGAGAATATAGGTTTTCAAAGTGTTGCTAATCTATTATTGGTAAAGTGTTATTCTTCCTTTTTTATGTGAAGGACCAATACACAAAGTTTCATAAATCCTAAAATTAAGAATCTAGTTTTTCAAACACAAAGATACCAATTAACTATATAGACGGATTGTTTCAAACTAATATAATCAATTAAAGAAATTCATACCGAAAGTGATAGGATGATCTATTCTTCCATGTTTTATGTCATCCAAATCCTCGAACCTAAAGTAATTCTTAGAACTCAATGATTCGAGCAGCGTCATTGTGGTTTGACCCGTAAATTTAATCTGATAGGGGTGATGAGTATTCCTATCCTCCAGGGTTGGATAGATCACTTTGAAATTT
The DNA here is from genome assembly GCF_030686135.1 of Camelina sativa. Classification (NCBI taxonomy): domain Eukaryota; kingdom Viridiplantae; phylum Streptophyta; class Magnoliopsida; order Brassicales; family Brassicaceae; genus Camelina; species Camelina sativa. The sequence goes on from NC_141899.1 coordinate 31,978,082, forward strand.
CTAATATTGCACCACTCACCATCATATATATATTTCGGGAGGTTAGCGAGTGTATCGTTCAAATAAGGAGCTTCAATTGTGTCACCCTTCACAGTTTAACAAAAATTTTGTAAGAAGTCTTATATACAACAACTGTTAGAACTCGAAATTTAAGTAAAAATCATTCAGATAATGACTCTAACCTTTTGATCCACAAGGAGCAGAACTCGTTTTTTGAAGAACTCTCTGACTGTCCAAGAGTGTAAGACCTTGACGTTGATACACCAATTAGTTCTTTCGCGAACCAGATCAGCAATATAATCGAATTTCATGATTTTCTCAATTTAGGTTTTGCTGGATTCTTCTATGTTATCGAAAACAAAAAGGGGATTTTTGATTTGTAAGAATACAAAGAGTCACGACTAAACGTTGCGTCTCAATCTTTGTAGTTTCTCACTTTAGTCTGATTATTTTAAATTATAATATTTTATAAATAAACACAGTTTTAATATAAGGTTTATCACATTTGTATGTAGAAAATATAATTTATGTTAACGTGTTTAAGATGTTTATACGTACTCAATTTTCAAAACTTAACACTTGGATATTAAGATGTTTTTACGTACTCATTTTTAAAAACTTAACACTTGTATATTGATATTTTAAAAGGTAATATCATTAAGGGGAAAAAACTGAGAATCAGATGACAATATTATGGAATGAAACGTTATAGTAGATATTAGATGCTTAAAAGAAAATCATATATTTTCAAAGACTTCTTTGAAAACCACATTAAGGGTTTTCTTCTGACATTTCCCTTCTTCATCTGTAATCAAAATCTTCAATCATTTTCTGCTTGTCACTCTGGAAAATGCAACGTATAGTTGTCCATGTGTAAATACGGGCTTGGGTAGATACAATCCAACATGTTCCAACGTCTGTCCTTGGCTTTTGTTTATAGTGATCGCAAATGCAAGAGCAACAGGAAACCGACGACGCCTCATACGAAAGGGAAACTTTGCATCCGGTGGCGTCACAAACATCCTAGGGATAAGAACTTTGTCGTTGACGTTTCTTTTACCTGTTACAATCCTTGCTTCAATAACATGATTAGCCATTTGTGTGACAATCAATCTCGTACCATTGCATAAACCTCCCTTAGGATCAATATTCCTAAGCAACATGATAGGTGCTCCCTTTTTTAGAGTCAGAACATGGTTAGGTAATCCAGAAATGTGAATACTGTTTAAGAATTCCTGAGTGTAGATCATATCGTCGTATGCACTTGTATCGGAAGTCTCGATGCTGTCTGAACTCAAATACTGTCTTTCTTCCCCTGGATATAATAAAATTCAAATAAGAAACTGTTTATATTGAATTTTGTTTGCAAAAAAATTATTTTTTAAAAAGTTGCACTGTTAATTTACCTGGAAGTTGAGAGAGCATATATTGATTTATTTTATCGACGTCATCATTTCTTGGACTAAGAATAGCTCTTTCGCAAAAGAATTTTGCATCGGTCCTTGCTGCAAATGATGGACCGTATATCTGTTTAACAATTGCTTGTATAGGATTGTCACATGCAACAATTAATAAATCCTCGGGTATTTTTATTTCTACCTCACCATTGTTAGGCTCGTTGATCTTGCCATCCCCAATATCGAGTAGCCATTTTGAAAACGTGGAGAGAGCATCTGCATCCTGACTATTTTTCGCCTTGCAAAGCCTCATGTTTTGTGTAAGCCGAAGTACTTTACAACTATCCCAAAGCAATGATGAGTTTATAGAGGCTAAAACTTTCCCAACTCTCCCAGCCTCTGGCACAACCGGTAAAATTTGTCTAAAATCACCCCCTAAAACAAAAACTTTACCTAATCTGATCACACTTCATAATATCTCGCATACTCCTATCCAAGGTTTCGAAACAAAATTTGTTCATCATCAGAGCCTCATCCCATATAATGAGCTTTGCTTCTCTAATTAACTCGGCAACATGTGATTTACCATCTATCGAACATATTGTAAATTCGTCCACATGGATGGGTATACCAAATCTAGAATGAGCTGTCCTACCACCTTCCATAAGTAAAGCAGCTATACCACTCGATGCAACATTAAGAACAATATCACCCCTAGATCGAATATCAGCGCCAAGAATACTCCACAAGAATGTTTTTCCGGTACCACCAAATCCATGAACAAAAAACATACCTCCCTTGTTACAATTCACAGCTTCAATAATTTCTAGGTAGACACTTCATTGCTCATCGGTCGACATACGTAACCACTTGTCTAAATTCTCTCTTTGTTCATCACGGTTGTAGTTTCTCTCATCTAGCAGAAGCCTATTCTCATTATTATCCATCACAGATTGGTCTGGTTTAGGCATATTCACAATAGTTGTCAGAGAGCTTCCGTTGGCCCGCATAATTATTTCAATCTCAGCTAAGCATAAGTTTGTTATTTGTTCCTGACTTAACATTAGACCTGCATTAGGGATAATTTTTTTTTAGTTGACATATTTATGATCAGAATAATAATCGCATACGTTAGTGTAGATCAATAAATTTTAAAAATACTATTATATTTATTTATATTTTAAACACTAAATACTTATTGTGGTTGTTCGTACGGTTCCTTTGCAAATACAAAATATCTTCGCACAATATGTCTTTTGTAGCGAGCCAGAGATCGAGAGGCATTGAAACACTTTTCGAAAGCAATAGTATGACAAACAACTTCCTTGGAAACGGCTCAAAACACCACACACTTGCCTCTTTTATAGCTAGAATATATTCTTTGTCGTCATCCAATAATCCCAATGCAAAGCATGCATCTTTAAATTCTTTGTACAGTTTACCTTTTACCGTTTTTAAAAAATCAAAACTTGTGGCCCCTGGAACTGTATTAAGTAAAACTCTCAAGTAGTACGCCGGGCCTATCGAAGGTGGTACATATGTAATTCTACCTATTGCAAAACTTTTTTTTCTTTCAGATCTTCGTTGCCAGATTTTTTTACTATTAATCCACACAAACATATTTGGAAATTCAGCATAAGTGAGACTTCTACCTTCCGGATGTTTTTTATTGCATTCCATCCAGGCCAACAGTTTAGATCTTCTGGCTGAACGCTTCAGTATATCTGCAATAGGATCATCTTCATTGTAAACTACCAATTCCTGTCCAGGAAGATGAAACGGAAGTTTCTCAACGGGAGTAGTACGATAGCAAATCGGAAAAGCCAATATTCGCCAAGTTGCTTCACATGCGGAGACATATCTAATAAAAGAATAATACTATTAATAAATATTAAATTATTAGGGATTACACATATTTTCAATTAGACATATGTGTTAAATAAATAGGCACACCTGCAGTTAAAGTATTTCTTGATTTCATTCTGATCGTCTTCCTCTCCTACGTTAGCTCTAATATAATCCGGCCCTTTGGTAATGTACTTGAAAAGATATTTCACTGAACGTGACTGATTACACCACTCAACATTAATATGAGCACGATAACGAATAGACAATTCCTGGTTATACGGAATAACAAAGCTGTTATCACAATCAAAACCTTTTTTATGCACGAATCTCCCGTTTTTCCTCCGTTTGTATATTGGATAACCAGCATCGTCGACGATAGTATTTTCTATGAATGGTTTTGGAAAAAATTTAGTGCACTTACCATTTCTCATGCAAACACCTGAAATAATACATGATATTATTTAGTATCAAATTCTTGTATCGTTTAATGTGCTCCACAATACCTAGATCAAATAATAATTATTATTATATTATTATATATGAAACAACCATAGAAACAGGTAAATACAATTAATCTATAGATCTGTAGTGAAACTAATATATAGTAAAATATAGTAATATATAATCTCTGGCTTGCAACCAATATAATTTTGAGATCATGACAAAAGAAACTAATGTAAATCATCATTCAAAATAGTAAAATATTATACCCTTTTTTAAAGGTGAACCAACAATAACCGAAGCTTGGTGAGATTCGAATGTTGGTTCCCAAGAAAACACTACACGAACAGGAAAACACATTAAATTAGGTGAATAATACAAAACAGTAAGATTTGAAATTTTACTTTCCAAGTAACAGCTACACGAACATGAAAATAAAAGTGAATCATAAGAAAAAGCAAAATCTAATATATAAACTAATATATATTTGAAACACATTTAACTATACCCACTTAAATATACATTACTCTATTTAACATATTGAACCCATTTAACTATACCCACTTTAAACACATGTTTTACTATAAGTTTACTTGATATTTTCTATGTTTCAAAATGTATAATCTTTGATAAGCTAAGTAGCATTACACAAATCTGAAACATATGTTATGTTTTTGAAATTGTGTCTAAGGAAAGTCAAAAGCTAGAATAACAAATTCACAATAAATTGAATTGAACAAAGGAAGATGACCCAGATCGAAAATTAAAGAGAGGACGACGACCCAGATCCAAAAAAGCAGTGAATTAAGCAATCTTCACGTCGGAATCGAGATTGCTGCCGAAATTTTTTTCAGTATCACTCATTCTCTCGACTTGGACTCGTGACTCGTGAAGATTGGGGAAGATTATGTTTAACCTTAAGCCAAAACGTTGTCGTTATATTTTATGTGACGAAACAAATAATCTTAATGGGTACCCGTATAGTAATATAAAAGCCTATTTACTAAGTGGGTTTAGTTGGATAAACCCATTTTATTCCATTAAATTATTTTTGATATATGGATTTATATGGGTAAAATTTTTTACGCGTACCCATATATTAAATGGGAGTTTTATACCCAAATTAACATCCCTAGATATGAGTACAACTTTGTAAAGTATTTCCTTTATTTTCCTTTTTGGGTTTCATATAAATCTTTGTTTGCATATGTTGTTCCATTTGTGTACACTTCTTATGTAACTTTTATTTGGATTGTTGTATTGCATCTGGTTTATATTTGTATATCTTCTTGTTTGATTAGCCTGAAGAATATAAGATAAACATATGGCCCAACTTAGGTTTAAAGAAAAAAAATCTATGGTTGTTTTCATATTAGTGGAACTGAAGCTTGACAAAAAAGTAAAGAACACATAGATAATTTATTGAAATGTGTGTTTGTGTACTTTTATGTAAATGAAAACTATGATTTACTTTTAAATGCAAATGTCCATTGCATATTATCGAAGATAATGATTTAGTTGTGAGTGAAACCTTGATCACTGTAAATAGGAGTTCTTTGCTTGATAATCAAGATTTATTCCAAAAAATATTTTAAAATGCAGTAAATTAGGGTAAAAAGGAACTCATGTATTTTATTTCCGTATAATTTAAATAAATAACAGATATAAGGTAAAATATCATGATATTAGATAAAAGGGATCAGCATGCATGATATGTGCTTAAAACATGTGCGAAATTCATGTTATTAGTTAAAAATATATATTACATGAAACTGATTTATCTACAATTACTGGTAAAATTTGACGAACTAGTATATATGTAAATTGTTGTAAATATTTAACCAAGAGCAACGAAACTCTGAATCAGTGTAGAGTATAAACTTCTCTCTGGAATCATATACATAAAAATAAAATAGTTTTTATTTTCTTTTATGTTCAAATCGTTTATAAAATAGTTGTCATGACAATGAACCAAAAGTAAGAATATAATGTGTTTGTTTTTGTATTTTGTGTATGTACATTGGTTAGGCAAAGAAGACAATATATGGTGGGGCTTACGTGCTCCACAAAAATACATTTTAATTGGACGAAATGCAAGTAAGTACACACATTTTATGGTGCACTCATTGGTACGTCCTACAAAATATAGTTATCTGTATATAATCCTCTTTAAATTGTTTGGTTAGTCTTTAATTAAATAAAAATAAAAACCAAATTTGCGGGAAACTTACGGTTAGACAGTTAAGTGGATGAGTCATGTACACCTCAGCGTCACCTTGTTGTCCTCATTTTCGTCTCTTGACTCTTCCTTATTTTCTGGATCTATTAATTTCTGCATTATTATTACACAAACATATTTTTTATATAAGTATTTCTACATTTCTCACAATGCATTACAACCTATTAATATTACGTTAGTTTAAAATTAGGTGACGAAAATCCCTTATATCAAAAGTGAATATAGTTCGATTATTCCTTTAGACATAAAACTGTTTATTTTTCGTTAATAGTAGTAATATATATATATAGTAGTATTTGTTTTGATTGGTATTTCCAATAACTTCATTTATAAATAAATCATTTTAGAGTTTATTAATCAAACTAAGGGTTGAAAAAAAGTGATTAGAATAAATAGTTGGAAAAGGTCATGAGAAAATTATAAAAAGGTCATGAGTTTATTAATCAAACGCTAGACAAAGGTAGTTCCGTAGTTGTAATAATCCGTTGGACGGTAATACTACTTATCCTAAGAGATTAGTCTAATGTTAAAATCCTAAATCATGTCTAATAAAAAAAAAAAAATCAGTTTGACGATGATGACATCAAGGCGACTGTTAAAATTTATTATTTATTAATTTTACTTTTTAAAATTTTAATATAAATTTATATCTTTATATACTTATTTAAACAATGTTCAAAACAAATAACCCTACTTCCAGATAGTATATTACACAAAATGCCACTATAATTTGATACAAAATATAATAACAGAATCTTAATATTTGGAATAAAAATAAAATGAGCCCATACAAAGCCTATTTGAAAGACTGCTTATAAACCATTTTTTAAAAACAAACGACACACAATTAAATCGTAGTCTGTTCGCAAAATTCCACCAAAATAGAGTTCTTCAACCATAATAATAGAGTTCTTCAACCATAATAGATACCTGACCAGAAGAACCACAATACTACAAAAAATAAGTTTCAATATCTAACCAGTGAGATTCTCATTTGCTAGTTACGATAATGTAAAATTTACAATCCCACAACTACACAACTAACATATCTCCCTTATAGTATATAACAGTTTAAGAACCTGCTCTCAAATAAGGGATCATACATTGATCATATAGTTCTTAGAATATATCAGGTAAGATCTTCTTACTCGAATGATCCTTTCTTGATGATTAGATTAAACTTTTATCTCTACAAGTTAAACCTAACATATTCACTGCTTCATTATCTATATAAACAGCCCATTAGCAACTTTCTACAAACCATCAATACAAATACGCAAACAGCTATCCTATTATTAGAAGCAAACGAGTTACCCAAGATGAATGGTCTAATGGCAATGACTTACCTCGCCAATGTCAAACCGTACAAAAGCACTTGGTGGGTTCAAGTTAAGGTCCTACATGCGTGGAAGCAATACACTGCCCAATCTGGGAAAACATTGGAGATGGTGTTAGCTGACCAGAGGGTAAGTTGTTATAAACAGAGTATTTTTACGCAAATATAATCAATAAAAAGTAAACATCTTATAATCAATGTTTTAATTGTTAGTTTTTTGTTTTTGTTTATAACTATCATAACCAGGATGCCAAGATTCATGCTTCGATCAAGAAAAGACTTGTGAGTAAGTTCGAGAGGCAGATTACAAAAGGTGAACAGAGGGTCATTGAAAATTTTGGACTAACCCAGGTGAGAGGCCAGTTCAGGGTTACTAACCATCCGTTTAAAATGGGCTTCGTGAACAACATTCATGTAACCGTGCGTCTCCATCTCTGATGATGTGTACCTCACATTGCCCGACTTTCAAAACATCATTGTTGGGGATCTTATTCTCTTCTACTTGATTGGTAAGTTTCTGTTTTTGTTTATTTTCTTTTATAAGCTGGTAACACTTTTTAAACAGGAGAACAACTTAAATCGTTATTTCCTGACATGTATTTCATAGATGTACTTGGTCAAGTTGTGAATGTTGGTCCAATGGATACAATTGAGGTAAACAACAAACCAACAAAAAAGTTGGAGTTTGAAATCAGAAACATAAGGTAATTATGTAGTGAGTAGACGGATTGCTTCGCTTGCATCGTTTATATCTGATTTTTCAAAAAAGAAATCAAAGATTGGGAAACTGAAAGGATTTGTTGTTCTTGCAGTGAGCAGACGAAGAGATCGAGATTCATTGTTTTCCGATTCGACGGTTGAAGAAAAAAAAACTGAAATGAACAAAAAAAAGGAATGAAATAATCGTTAACGTTTTTCGACTGTGGGCCTTGGACTGGGCCGTTTGCATTGGACCTTAGACAATATTAATTGTATACTAACTTGATAATTTGCTTAATGGATTGTGGGTAGACCTTTAAAAAATATCCAAACACAATGAAAACATATAATTATTCTCTAACTTCTAAATTACATTGCTAAATTAATTAATAGAGATGTTCTACTTTGGGAAACAAATTAGGTTATGATGACAATAATACTAATTAACCAACCCCTTATACTTAATTACATTACATGCTAATTCTAATTTATATATAGTCCAACATATGTTCTTTATCTCTATATTTTAAAAATAAACCAATTAGTATTATAATATGAATTAAATTACACTATACAACACTATATTATATAAGATCCCAAATAATTATAATCATATAATTCAAAATATATATATATATATATTCCCCGCGTTACCAGCGCGGATTATTATTTAGTACTCTCTATTTTTTTGAACAGTTACTTATATTTTAACTTGTTTATGTTATTTTTTCTAGAAAAATATACTATGTAAATGTTTGTTACTAATTACCGCTATTATTTAACAGATCTTTTAAAATTAACTAAGGTTTCTTTTCTACTATATTTGATCTTCGTCTCACTAACCATCTTTATACAACCGTTTTTAGAGAAATCGGTAATTTCATATCCCAACTAAGGGGGTATGTTCAATTCCTACATGATGTTTAAACCTAGGTGAATCCATACATTAAATTAAATAAAATTTAAATTCACAACTCCAACTTTTCAATTTTTGCTAATACATACCTAAGTCGTAACAGTGTTAAAAAACCGTTAATGGTTTCTGACATGGACGCCACATATGAAACGACGTCGATTTGAAAAAAAAAAAAAAACTTATTTTGGTCAAAACGACGTCGTTTCCTTCCTTCTTCTTCTTCCTTCTTTTGCTCGCTCGCTCCGAAAGCTCCTCCTCCGTTGCTTCAATTCCGATTAAAACCCCAAAGAAACGTCAAATCCGAGAAAAAGATTAGTGACAGTATGAATTTAGAGGTTTTATTTACCATTGCAAATCCAATAGGAGGAGCCATCGGTGACAGAGATACCAAAACGAGAGTGATACCAAGAGCCTTTGACAAAAATCAGATCGGCGCTGGAGATTTCAAGGCGGAGACATGTGTGCTTTGTTCTCTCCGCTTCAGAGTTCAAAGTCGCCGACGACGATTTTGGGAGTCAACTCCAATGGTAATGATCTTAGGAAAAACCTAATAATTTCTCATTCACGCATAAAGTTGGATTTGCCAAATTGAAACAATAATCAAATCCCAAAGATTACAACCTATTCTAAATTCTAACGACAACCCTAACGCACTCTGTGTTCTCTTCCTCTTCTGCAGCCGGTTCAATCGCAGAAACCCAGATTCTTTGGGTACGGACTCAACAAAATCCCACCTCAATAAAAAACACAAAAATGTAGATCCGAATACAGAAACGAAGGAGAGGGGTTACATTCTCGAGAAGAAAATTCTCAAGTTTCTGATAAAATAGAAGAAACAAGAATTGAAAAAACGCGAATCCGGAAAGAGAAAGAAGAAGAAGGAAGGAAACGATGTCGTTTTGATTAAAAGATTTTTTTTTTTCAAAACGACGTCGTTTCATATGTGGCGTCCACGTCAGAAGCCGCTAACGGTTTCTTAACACCGTTATGACTTAGGTATGTATTAGCATAGTTTGAAGAGTTGGGATTGTAAATTTAAATTTTATTTAACTTAATATATGGATTTACACAGGATTAAACATTGTGTAGGAATTGAACATACCCTTAGCTGGGATATGAAATTACCAATTTTCCACCGTTTTTACTGCTTTGTTCAAACGAAGTAACAATCAAACCCATTAACCATTATTATGTTAATGATCATTAAAAAGCTTGTGGTATAGTGGTATCTAACAATACTTTACTCCACGTGAGACAAAGTGCAGTCCATTCGAAGCTAGTGATATCAAATGTAAAACTACGTAATCTAAAATATCACATGAAAAGTACATGTAAAGCTCCCTATTAATCTTAGTTTATCAAATACATTATTTATATACTATTTCTTGCTTTCAAAGTACAGCTAACTGATTAAATAAGGGTTATTCAACCCTAATTTGTCTCTATAAATACCAAAACTAACTTCACACAAAACATATACAAAATCAAACCTTTAATTTTACATCTCTTTTTTTTTTTTCACCATCATTGCAAGCGATGGAAACCAGAACAAATGTTTTGTTTCTCTTCCTACTCATCATCACAATACTGTTAAATACCACCAAAAAAATCCAAGCACGTCAACATAAAAACCCTAGTTCCTCCTCATCTTCTTTTTTTGTTCTTGCCTTGACCAAATCAAGTGTTTCTCTTCCCACACCAATATCCCAACCCCAAGAAAGGATCAAGAAGCCATTAGAATCATCACTAGATGTTGTAGTAATGGAGCCCTTGAGAGAAGTGAGAGATGGTTATTTGATAACCTTGAACATTGGAACACCTCCACAAGCAGTCCAAGTGTACATGGACACAGGAAGTGATCTCACTTGGGTTCCATGTGGGAATCTAAGTTTCGATTGCATAGATTGTTATGGTCTCAAGAACAACAATCTAAAATCATCATCAATCTTCTCTCCTCTTCATTCATCTTCATCTTTTAGAGCCTCTTGCGCTAGTTCCTTTTGCGTCGAGGTCCATAGTTCCGACAATCCTTTTGACCCTTGCGCAATTGCTGGCTGCTCTGTGAGTATGCTTCTCAAGTCCACTTGCTTACGACCTTGTCCCTCCTTTGCTTATACTTATGGTGAAGGGGGTCTTGTCTCTGGGATATTAACCAGAGATATACTGAAGGCTCGAACAAGGGAAGTCCCAAGGTTCTCTTTCGGTTGTGTAGCATCCACTTACCGTGAACCTATTGGCATAGCTGGATTTGGAAGAGGTATACTCTCTCTCCCCTCGCAGTTAGGCTTTGTTGAAAAGGGGTTTTCTCACTGTTTCTTGCCTTTCAAGTTTGTCAACAACCCTAACATCTCAAGCCCATTGATACTAGGAGCCTCCGCTTTATCGGTCAATCTCACCGACTCTTTACAGTTTACTCCCATGTTAAACACTCCAATGTACCCCAATAGCTATTACATCGGTTTAGAATCAGTTACAATAGGCACAAATATCACTCCCACACAGGTTCCTTTAACCTTAAGACAGTTTGATTCACAAGGAAATGGAGGAATGCTGATCGATTCAGGTACGACTTACACACATTTACCCGTTCCTTTCTACTCACAACTCCTCACAGTTCTCCAATCAATCATCACATACCCGAGGGCAACGGAAACTGAATCAAGAACTGGCTTTGATCTCTGCTACAAAGTCCCATGTCCTAACAACAATCTCATTAGCCTCGAGAACGATGTAAAGATGGTCTTTCCTTCAATCACATTCAATTTCTTGAACAATGCAACCTTACTTCTCCATCAAGGTAACTCTTTTTACGCAATGAGCGCGCCTAGCGACGACTCGGTGGTGAAATGCTTGTTGTTTCAAAACATGGAAGATGGAGATTATGGACCGGCCGGAATTTTCGGGAGTTTTCAGCAACAGAATGTGAAGGTAGTGTATGATTTGGAGAAAGAGAGAATAGGGTTTCAAGCTATGGATTGTGTCTTAGAAGCCACTTCACATGGACTCAACCAAGGCTCATGAAACAAAAAAAGTTACCAATCTTTTGATTTGATTTTAAAGCTGTTTGGCTTCTTCTTTTGTTTGTTGTTGTTATGTTCTTGTTTCATTGTTTCGATGTCTCTTTGTATTTGTTGAGAGCTTTCTTCTGATTAAGTAATGTTTTCGAGTTTATAATTAATTTTCTTCTTTTGGATTAATGATTAGGGTCTTGAGCTGTAGACTTTACCAAATATAGAGAATGAGTTGGAAGGTGGAACTTACGAACATGTCGTCGTGGAATACGAGGTGTATTATACATTGAGATGTATAAAAGACAAAATAATATGATCTGTTAAAACTTAATTGTTTATCATCACAAAGCATATATACACAACACAGTACACATACACGCAATATATAAATGCGCCAAGCACTTAATGTTTTAAACTAATGATGATTGTTATTTTTTAAAAAGTTCTTTTCATTTCAGTATATATTTCGATATTCTTTGGAGTAGGTAGAGCCTAGAGGGATAAGAAGAATATGGTTGGATGAAACATTTATGATATTTTGCCAAATTTAACCATTTATTTATGTTAAACCATATCCCTCAGAAAAGAATAGTTGGCATAAATTTATTCATTTATTTACTATATATCTCATTTACTTATATCACATTCATCTTTATTTCATACTAGATCCGTCCGATGTGCGGGTTTAGAGTTTATAAAATAATATTTTAATAAAAAATATAAAGCAAATATTTTTAGTAAGTAGAAACTATCTATAAAAGTAAATAGATACACCCAGATGTCCAATATGATATTTGGTGTGCTGCGACTTTGTGGTTGAGACTATCAATCATGTTTCTTTGAATGCATTCGCTCGTGTGAAGTTGAGGATTTATCTCCGACTCCAGTCTCGTCAGAGAGTTTTCCATATGAGTCGGTATACTTGAATTTTGATTTTGTTTCTGGAGGGAGGGTGATCCTAATCAACTTCTTCAATTACCATGAATTTTATGGGCAACCCGGAAGGCCATAAATAAAAAAGTTTTTAAAGGTTTAGAGATTGAGGCGAATGATATAATTGCTCAAGCTTTGGGAAGAGGCGCTCTCTTTTACGGCGGTCATGTCAGCTCAATCGCCGTCTTCGGATGTCTAGATTTCTTCACCTTGTTGTCAGATTGATGGTTCTTGGAAAGCAACCAATGTGCATTCAGGATTGGACTGGTGGTATTGCGTTGCTGAGGAGCGAACATTGTTGTTGGAGGCCAAGTGTTTTAAATAAAATTAGTTTTCTTTTCTCTATTTTGCTTTTACATAAACTTTTTTTATGGTAGGTTTTAAATTTTTACATTTATATTTTTAAAAAAATTAATAAATTAGAATTGACATGTGTCAACATCTGAATGATACAGTTGACACATGTCACGATCTTGTTAATGAGTAACTTTGACATCAAACTTTATATAATAAGATTTTCTCAAATTTTTATATACAATTTTTATTGATATAACAATTTATTACTATTTGAACTATATAGTAGATTTTCTTTTTGGTTGAAGTTTTATAAAAGAGATAATATTTCTTGTTTATTAATCTTTTTATGCTTTTATCCAAAAACTCTTATAGAACATGGAGTACCATTTAAATATCTATACCATCATAACAAACGATATTTTAAGTTTAATTACACATTTCATCTTAATGCATAGTACTAAATATTTTCTATCAAACACAATTAATACATGATATCAAATCTATATCTTAGTAAGAATTGAAAATACAAATAAAAATTAACAAAATATAATTCGCAAAAAACTGAATCAATATTATTTAAGATATATTTGTTAGGTTGTTATATCATAAGTATTAATTTTACCTCATGTTATAATCAATTTTAAATAAGTGAAATTTATAAAATAAAAGCATATATAAAGATATAGAAACATTCTCATCAAATAACTAAGATTCCTTCGTATAAAGTATAATTTATTCCAATTATCTTATGTTTTAACATATGCATTACAAAATTACATGTGTTAAAATTATAAAATTCAAACATAAAAAATTACTAATATTCTTAAATGATACATATTAATATTTGAAAAGTTTTTAACCTAAAATAAATTCAATCATTAGACATTCAGTTTAGTAATCACATTTAACTATCTATTTCATCGTAAAACCATAATTCACTTCTTCATGGATTAGAGTTAAAATTTTAATAACAAAAATAATATGAGCATCATATGTATATTGGTTAGTATTTTAAATTTAACAATAAATATAATCAGTAAAAAAATCAGTTAACATCCACAAAATTTTTGGAAATCTAAAAATATCCTAAATATTATTCTTCTATATATCATAATTTCATATCCATCTTAGTTCAAATCACCCGGAACCCGGAACGTTTCAAAGTAGGCATATTATGCATCCTAATATTTAACTATTTTGCCATCTTAGTTTCTCTGTCTTAATGTGAAACGTTAAATATTTCTATATATACAAGTGTTCTAAAATTTATAAAGAAATAAAAGTTAGTTTTTTTAATGGTTTGTTTGAGTTCGGGTATACCAAAATTACCTGAATTACCTGAACCCGAACCCGATAGTATAAAAAACCCAAACGGGTTCTATATGTGAAAACTCGAACCCGATCGGGTTCGGGAATCCGAATGCCCAGGGCTAGTTTTGTATACTTACTTACAATAAAAATTTATATTACAATAATAAATACAATTTATATCTGACTAAAATTATGTTAAATAACTTATGTTATTCTTTAAACTTTGTTATTCATTATTTATTGATTAATATACGTGCTTAATAAATTAAGTTTTTGCTTACACATGTTAAATTTTATTGAGAACACACATATAATATAAATAGCATACAATAAAAAATAGAGAAATTACCTAGAATATTACATAAAAGTAGGTTTATTACTATAACAACACGTTATGATTTCCGACTTACTCAAACAATACAGAAAAGTTTGAGTATTACTTATAAACCAGGGTTGTGTGTTTTATTACGGTATATGCCATTTAATTTTTAAACGACGATGCTTATAGGGAATAATAGAGAATCCCAATAAAAGCTGGCATCGATCCCTTGAATGTTTTGGTGTTTGTCTTACGAAAGTTGGGTTAAGATCGGGTATTTGAGAAACTATTTGGATAGTGTGCGGCGAGGACTGACTCTGGGTCGACAACGGACGGCTGGACGACAGACTGCGGGTGGACGACGGACGGGCGGCGAGTTTCGTGCGAGGTGGATTGAAGCTGGGGAGGAGGTATATAGCGATCTTCTCTGCGTTGCTTAATCCAAATTTCTATATCGTGGTTTAAGTTCTATTGCGTGTTGTTTAGTAAAATTTTGAGTATTACATAGTAGGCGTTGTATTTTGTGGAAGGGTACTTCTGATGATAGTCATGTTGATATATTCATGTTAGTTTTCAGTATGTAGTTGAACTCTGTTTTTCGGAAGATATTGGTGAGACTTCATGTTGATTCGTTGATAAAGTTAGCAACAAATGTTTTGTGATGTTGAATTAATAACAAAACTAATGCTTATATCGTAGTTATGGGGTCAAGCAATGATGCGAAGAGGTATACAAGTAGGCTGTATCGGGATGGTAAATTTCCACTGCCGATGAGAAGCATGCCCCATGATTGTAGTTTCCCCAATCTAGCTGGTTTGAAAGGCTTCGTTGGTGATGAGTTGTACGACAAAATAAGAGAGAAATCGCAGCTGGGAGTGTTATTGGATCTAGCAGAATCCAACTACCTGTTTTGTGGAAAGACCATTCATTATCTATTGACCAATCAATTGTCAATAGATATCCCATCGGAGGTATGGTTTTTGGTTGGAGGAAAGCGGCTAAGGTTCTCTCTATATGAATATGAAGAAATTAGTGGTTTGAATTGTGAGAAGATTGATGAAACAGAGTGTGAAGACGATCATACACCTTTATGGGCGGCTTTAAAGGTGCAAGTTTTTAATGGACCCAACTGGCAGGAGCTAGTTGACGGTTTGAGAAGCTGCCGTGGGTGGCCTGATGAAATGAAGACTCAGATTGTTCGGTTGTATCTTGTGCATGTTGGAGTACTTGGTTTATCAAGGAACAGTAGGATACCTCTGGAATACGCAAAAAGGGCGTTGAATGAGAAAGCATTTGAGAGTTTTCAATGGGGTAGGGTTGGATTCAAGAGTTTAGTTGATCCATAAAAGTCCTCGGGTTACCTAACAATGCTTATACCCTCCATGGATGTGTCCATGTATTGCTGATATGGGCATTTGAGAGCGTGAAGGTGCTGGGGGATAGCTATGGGAATGTAAGAGAAGGTGTAGATTTGCCTCTGTTATGGTGGAGAGGAGGGAGGCCAAGGAAGGATATTGAAGCCTTCATATCCGAGAGCAAACTCCTTAATAATGGGGAGGTATGCCTTCAATTTACATATACATTATTTGTTAGCATTTTATATAATAGTAAGCATATTTAAAGTTATGGTATCTGAAAAGCAGCTTCAGGTGAAGCATCTAGTACCTAAACCTTTGGAGTTCATATATCCAGATTGGCCATGAGAGTATTCTGTGTATGGTGTAGGGGAAGGTTTGAAGAAGAAACTGGATAATCTGCTGTTAGACGTGATCAATTGCGAAGTGGATGAAAGAGAATGAGAATGTGTAAAAAGAACAAGGGGGAACATACGAAGAAGAGGGGGAGGAGGCAACCTGTTGTAGGGGTAAGTGACGATGATTTCATTGAGACAGCCCCAACCAGCATCAGTAATTTCCCCAAAAAATGCGAGAGAGAAGAAAGAAAGTGTTTGGGACAAATGTTCAGCAAAGAAGGCGTCTGGAGATAAGCAGTCAGGTGTGCAGGGTGAAGATGGTAGTGGAAGGTTATTTACTATGGTTAAAACACTAGGGGCAAAAATGGATAATATTGAGTTATCGTTTGCTAGAGCAATTGCGGAAGTTGTGTACAAACTTCAAGGTACGGAGAGTAAGATGGGTAACTTTGATAGTGACGTTCAACTATTGAAGAAAGTTGTTATCTACTCAACGGACGAAGGAGCGCATATGCAAGGACCTCGTACAATAAAAAATGACGAACCTAAAATAGAGGAGGTATGATCTGTGTACCGTATTGATAAAATTGTTATTATATATCTAGTGTTCAGTATGAAGTCTTTGTATTTATCTATTCGAAGAAACAATATTAATTTCAGTATTGTGAAGTTGTATAATTTTGTAATTATTTTGATATATGATTTTTGTACACACAAATTTTGCAATTTGTATACTTTTTCTCTAGTTTAACAGCGTCATATTATATTTCAAATGTCTTGTATATAACGTCAAATACATGTCTTTGTTCAAGTCATGGCTATATCAGATGAAGCATTCGGCCCAGGATGGTTATAAAGTTGCAAGTTGTGTTAGGAATCCGTTAGCCATTAAGGATAGAGTCATGGGGTCTAGGAGTATTATAATCGAACCAGAGGACAACGAAGCTGCGAGTCTAGAGCGAATTCCAAAGCTGATGGTAGACAGTGTACAGCGTGGCAAAAGAGTACAGAGTTGGCAGACAGAGGAAGGTGATAAAAGAGTAAAGTATAATGACAAAGTAGATGGAGCAGGTGTTCAACCCGTTCCTATTAATATTATCCATCCGGTAAGTGGTGATCTCCCAAGTAGTGGTAATCCTGTATGGTCGGATTGAAAGTGCGAATCTGTTGTGGATTTAACCGAGGGGACCAGTACTCCTGCATCATCTCATACACTGAAAGATAAGGAGAAACCCAGGTATTTTGCACATTTGTTACAAAAAGTGTTTCCTCCCTCAAGAGAGCTTGATCTTCTATTAGTAGATCCAGTGGGCACTAACATAGGGGTAAGCCCTAATGACGAATCAACGCGACTTGCATTAATTACCCGACGTGAAAACCAAACTGTAGTCCTCTCTCCCGCAGTGTACGATCCTTTCATTGAGGCAAGTCCTGAGAAAGTTGAAAAGCTGAAGTCCTCATAACTGATGATTTGTAAGTGTTTATTTAGAGTTGTGATATAATTACTGATTATATTAGGATATCAACTACGATTTATAACATATTTGTTAATTTTGGTATTCAGGGCTAAAGTACCTAACACTGGAAATGCCAAATATTATTTTTGCCTCCTGACCCCTAAACAATCGTGGCCAACTACAACGTTTGGCTGGTTATGGGATGCGGTAAGCTTTGTAGTTTTGTTCCATAACATCTAACGCACCTAACTATGGTATACTAATGCCTGATAGATGTCACTCGTGTTGCAGCACATGGTTACATGTATGCATATGTTCCGTAGTAGGGGGACGCAAACGCCATCCCCATATATAACAGATCGTATTGCTTTCCTTGACCTGTTGTTTGTTAGTACGTGGGCATTCGAATTCCCAAAAATGGAAGCCTCTAATAAATGGGAATTTGGAGAAGGTTGTTTTGAGACGTACGTGGGAAGGCTGCCAAAATACGAAATGACGCACAAGGTGTGGTTGACGATGTAGACACCCTGCTCTTCCCATACAACCTCGATAACAACCACTGGGTAGCCATCGAAGCTGACTTAGTCCACTGAAGGCTTAGAGTTTACGATAGCATAAACAACGGTAGAAGCGACTTTGTTCTACAAACGAAGTGTAAGCCGCTCGCTAAAATGATTCCTCGCTTGATACAAGCATATTACCGGAGGTACAAAGATCATAATATCGGGGGGGGGGGCATTTAGTTATTACCGGGTGAAAACACTCCCACGGAACTATCAAGAAGGTGACTGTGGTGTGTACACGTTAAAGTGCTTAGAGTGTATAGTTCTTGGTATAAATTACACAGGCCTCTGTGATGCAGCCATGTCTTCGATTAGGATGAAACTTGCTGCAAAAGTGTTTGATGAGGTTCCAGACCGATACTGCTTTCTGCAACTAGATGGTACGTCGGTGACATTAGATTATCCGGAAGCTGAGTTCATCTCGGGATCAAACAGTTGAAGAAGTTAGGTTCCATGTACATTACCGGAGCAGTATAATTTTGGAACCGGTGAACATTGGTTTTACGCGTGTTGCTAATAGAAAATGCGTCCTTGGTCATAAAATTTTTGGTAACATGTGGGATTTGAGGATGTCGTTCTTAGATTATTCGACGTCTGGTCACCCACATAGCTCCGATCGGTTTAAACACTCTTTAGGTCTAGTGTTTTGTATATTGCAGGGTTTAGATATGTATCATTATGATGTCTTTCTAACCCGTATTAGCATATGTAAGGCCTTTATCAGCTGTGTACGTATCATTAACTAAGTAACGGCCTTATTATGGTCTGTGTACGTACATAAGTTTTTGTAAGTGTCTTCTTTTCGTATATTCATCTGTGTACGTACAATCGATTCTCTAACGTTATAAACGTTAATTTTATGTGCATGGTTCGTACTTAGTTTCTCTCCATTTTGAGCACATTAAGTTGTCCCTACTGGCAATCCTACGTACATAGGCAACATGTAGGTGCATGTATGATGAGCGAGGCAATTAAATTGTATTCCAAGGCATCAAACTAGAATCATCCTAACAAACGGTTTTGGATCAGATGGACCACCTGCGTGAAAGTAATAATTACAACCAGGAAGAAGTGTTATTCGCTACTTAATTTATCGGGCCGATACCAGCTTCGTAGACATCCATCGCGAACTTCTTTCGGAAATTGCCAATATTGTTGTCGGTGATCTTCAAGCAATCAGCCATCGGTTTACCCATGCTCAACAGTTTTAAAAACTTCATAGCAAAAGGTCCACAATCTCTCGTCCTCAAGTTTTGTCCTAGAGGGCTGACCCTGGAAGCGGTAAATGGATCGACAGGGTAATTGACATCGATAACACACTGAAGTAGGTACGGTATCATCTTAATCACCGGCTGCATCCGGGACCTCACAACAGGTTCTCTGGCCAAGCTCATCAACGGATCGTAAATGGATACGTTTCTCGTTTTAAGATTTATGGCCACTCTAACCCAATGCGTAGATTTTCAGTTCATTTGAGCATATATAACGTCGACATCTGTAACCCACTTCAACCTTGGTTCGTGGTGCATCCATTCCCCATTGACGATGTCAATGAGTACTTTATCCCACCGGAAATTCTGTTTCATCTTGGACTTGGAGAATGCTTGGGACCTTCTTGTCAACTCGTAAAAGAGAACGGAGTCCAAAATTACGCTCCTTCGTTTTATCATTTCTTCTCCGTTTTTGTGCCACAGCGCTAGGGCAATCATCTCCATGTGCTGCAGTTTTAGTTAAACGCAAACTAACTCAATTTTAAATCCAACAAGAAACCATGTACGCAAAGTGCATACACACCTAAAATCGTGTACGTAAAGTTTAAAATATGTACCAGATTTTGGACCCATTGTTTAGGCGATATAAGAGTAGAGAAGAATAGGCTATCTGCCTAGCGGAATCCAAAAATGTTGTGTATCCTGCGCAATATTGTTACGAATATCCTAAATTAATGGTTGAGACATACCAATTATGTCATCTGAGTAATATATACTACACTTACACATTATCGCGTTTTATCAAGTCGGTGAATTTGGCGAATTTCCCATCATCAACATTTTCCATCGGGTCGTATGAAACCGACCCTGCTTTTATCACTATGGCTTCAGATGGTTGATTCTCACGTATCTCGATGATCTGTTCTTCTGTCCGTCCTGTCTCATCCACAATAATAACCGACTGCGTCACTAAATTATCTGAGTCACCGGGAATACATTCCTCCCCTGGACTTTTATCTAGTTGACCTCTAATTTCTTTACAGCCCTACTCGACATCGTTTTCCTTGTGTATCGCTTGGTCTTCAGCCTAATAAGATGTACGTACATAGATTAATTGTGACGTACACTTAATTAACTAAGCAGACACTATATATATAGATTAATCCTTTGACTATTTGTAATACCCACATATATATATAGTAGACACTATATATATTAGGGTACATAGATTAATTGTGACGTACACTTGCCAGTGGTTGAACTTCAATTGTAGTTTCTATTTGTACAGGTCGATCAGTTTTGTTACAGCCCTCCTCGACATCGCTTTCCTTGCGTATTGCTTGGACTGCTGCCTAAAACATGTACGTGCATAGATTCATATTTACGTACACTAATGTAACTAAGTACACACTATATATATGTGGGTATTACAAATAATCGAAATCAAAAAAGTTAGACACTTGCCTCTGGTTGACCTTCAACTGTAGTTTCATTTTCTATAGGTTTTCCGGTTTTGTTACAACCCTCAACTGACTCGCCTTCCTTATGTATTCTGTCCCCTTCGGTACTGTTAAACCACTCGACTTTTCGCCTTCCTAATGCAGTTCTTCCCCATCCACCTATTCAAAATAATGAAACTTTTGTTATATGTATGTAGAACCGCGTGTTTGTAGACCTCGGTACAAAATACATTTTAACACGTTTAGATCGGAGGAGATAAACAAATAACCGAATATATATGAAACCTACAGATGGTGATCCCCTCTATGGTTACATTCTGACGTACCATTTTGTTACAATGCAGATCAGGTTCCATTTCAGTATTCAACTGCACCAAAATTTGTTCAATTAAAGGTGGACAATGCTTGAATATGAATACACGTAATTGTAATCTCCACTCCGTGTCAAATACTTACATTGGATACGGTTGTAGTTGGTGATAGCTCCACAGCAATTTTAGCTTCACCCCCGTCATAATCTTGGCAACACTCAGTAACTCCATCGTCCGGAGATGGTTCCTTCATGTCACAGTCGTAATTATCTGTTTCCCACCCAGTAATAGGACTACGGTTGTACCCTACAATCAATTATATAAAGGGAAATGATAGGTGCATCAACAACAAACACCCACATTAAATTGATGCACCCGCATTTTAAATGACATGTTGTCCATTACCTGGCCTCCAACTGACGTATCACCACTGATAGAGTGTTCACCATGTATGACATCCTTCAAACCACGAGTATTTCGAACATCATGTGCACACCACGATACCAACATAATTTAATATATGTAAGAAGTTAAAATATTACAACCCTTACACTATTTGTCATATCAACCTTAGCAGTGTCACCGCCTCCTGTTTGGGACCTTGTCTCTCCTTTTTTTCCTAACCATTACTGAACTCACTCTTCTAAGAACAAGCATGCTGTTTACGGGGCCGCTTCGTCTCCAACGCAACCTCGACAAAAGACTTCATCCTCGACATCTTTGGCCTTCCTGGAGGATTCCTAACGAAAGGCGGTTTACATCTAGACGGTGTAACATCAGTAGGAACGATGCAGGATGTATCTATCGGCACTATCGAGTCCGCATAACCACTGCAGAGGCTGTCTCTGTGGAAGTATGGATGGAACTGGATTATAACTGATTGGTTGGCCGTATATGCGGCTGCGATAGCATGTACGCATGGCATCTTCTCTAGATCAAAACGCCTACATGAACACCTCTTATACCTCAGATTGACAACATGCGTAGAGGTACCACCACTTACTTGAAATCCATCTTCATCAATTTCTTGAACCTTTAGATGCCTTGAATGTTCAATACGTACCTATGAGTAAATGAAAGCGTAAGTTCATATAACCAAAGCAACACAACATATCCACTACCATTTTCCACTCCTTTGGTTGACATATATCGATGGATATATTAATAAATCTCATACCTGTAACAGGTTCTCCACTCCTTTGGTGAGTAAAGTTGGCATTGCGGCAGCTTGTTTTCTCCTTGTAGCAAACCAACGTGTTAACATATTCCGAACCGCTTCTAATAACTCTACAATGGGATAGGCTCTCGCAGGATTCAGTACTTTGTTTAGCGATTCTGCAATGTTGCTCATGGTGAAGTTGTACCTATCACCAGGAAAGTGCGCCCTGCTCCACTTGGATACATCTACACGCAGCAAGTAAGCATGCAGTTGCGGATTCGCTTCTTGAATTTGCTGGAAGATTTTTTCGAAATCAACTACACGGTACGATGCAGCTGTTTTTTTTACCAGCCGGAATGTTTCGCTCCCACTAAATCTCTGAATAATATTCTTGTGAAGATGATAAGTGCAGATTCCACGACTTGCCAGGGGGTACACTTTACCGATAGCTTTACCAATAGATTTATGCCGGTCATATATCAGTGCAAGCTCTTCATCATCAGGAATTACACTACTTAATTGCGTAAAGAACCATTCCCACGACTCGTCGTTCTCTGTATCAACAACCGCATATGCCAAAGGGAATATATTAAAATTCCCATCTTGTGTTGTCGCTATCAGAAGAGTCCCTTTGAATTCACCTTTCAAAAAGGTTCCATCTAGTATCTACAACTACAACTTTCCGCATATACCTGAAACCCTTAATGCATCCAGCAATCACAATGAAAACATACTTGAATCTGGCTTCTGCATCAACGACCAGTCTATTAAGGATCCCCGGATTAGAGCACCTCAGCATGTATAAATATGCAGGTAATTCAGCGTATCCACTTTCAGGTGTACCCCTAACATACTCCCGTGCCTTTATAAGTGTACGATGTGCCTTCCAGTAGCCAAGCTATTATATGAAAATGGTTAGTAAAACACATCAGCACTGAACAATATCAACTAGATCGAATTATATATATGTGTAGTGGAGCCCATAAAATCATCTAATTTCTAAGAAAACCAACAAACTAAAGCTACTATCTGTTTGTTATTATTCCCACTACGTCTTCACGTACACAAAGTCCCCTAGTAACGTAAGAAAATACTCCCTGTACACCCTATAGACCATCACGTACACAAAGCAAACCAAAAACCATACATATTAAAAAGACTGCATTTTAAGTATTATTGTCGCCCACCTGTACACCATATCGTAGGTTGAGCCCTTCCCCAACAAGATTTGGCAAAACAGAAACACCCACACCACCAACATCATCCTTGTATAAATGAGCTAGGATTGGTGGTGTAGCATTACGGCTACGGCCATATCATTCTGTAAAGAGCATGTATGTTCGCGACAATATATGCGAATATGCATCACCGACGAATCACTCATGGTTGAAGCCCGTATTCTCCATTTACAACCTTTTACCCAACACTCAACGATTAACAAACTGGGCGTTGAATATCGAACATTGTAATCATATTTCTCTAATACACTCAGCACCCTCAACCTTGCCACCAACGTTTCTTTGCTATCAAACTTATCCCCTACAGCAATATCACCATCTCCGTTTTCTATTTTGCGAACCTCCTTCTCAATTGCATCAGTTGCAGAGTTAGTCTTGTGGGTACAGATATTTGATTCTTTGTTACACACCTTCTCCTCTCTACAAGACCCACCCACAGGTCCGTCGTCTAATGATTCCCCTGCTCCATCCGGAGCGAAGTTGGAGTACAGCCGATAATTTTCATCCCTTGAACTTGCACCATCGCTGTCGTCATAGTAATCAAATCTACTGTTCTCCTCGTCATCTGCTTCATCTTCATCTACATCCTTTCATACATTATCTTCACCGTCTACCTTCCGCCTCTCGTAATCTTCATCTTTCTTTCTCATTTCCTCTGCCACGCCTATGAAATCATCTACAACTACTTCAGGGGTCTTAGGTGTTGGTTATGTGGTTTTCGGTTTAACTTCCTCGAACAAGGTTTCACCAGATTTATCTTCAATCTCAACACATAGCCGGACGAGTTCACCTCTGCACTGTTTGAGAAAATTTTGAAACTGCCGACAATTCGTTACAATCACCGGTGGCATATAACATCCGCTTTTTTATATCTATCTAACATATAGCTCAACTTTATTCCGGAAGTTCTTTCACATAAACCAAAGTCATCGAACACCATACCAGTAAAGTCTTCAAACTTCGTTTCTTTATCAGCAATTATAATCATGCACCCTTTGCTAGTATCAACATCAAATAACCATCACTTTTTGTCTACCCTCCACCTCCCACACACCAAAACGATATCTTGCTCTTCCATGGATGAACCCAGAGGAAAGATTTCCGAAACAGAGTAGGAAAAACACGTTTGCTCCGGCCGACAAACAGAACACAATTGATTAACCTACTCCAAACTTTATTACATGAACACCATTGATTCGGAAGGACAGCAAACGTGTTTAGACTGTCGTAAATCTTCTTCCAATAAGTCTATCGCAACGCTAGACTGTCTTTGCCAGCTCAAACAAATTCGTATTATTCTCGTAATACTTTACAGCTGTCAAAAATGCCTACTAAATCTACCACAGACTAGAAGTCTACCAATACACTACGAAAACTATTTCAAAAAACTAACAAAGTATACCAAAAATATTTGTAAAAGACGAGGTCTGTAGCATAACTCAATCGCAACAGGCCATTAGCCTACCATAAATATCTTCCCACCCTTTTACGTCTATCGATATACCCGCTAAAAACATAAGTCTATCATCAAGGGCAATTCATCTACCAACTTATTCTAACGAAATTATATTTCTATCAGATTGACCTACCTTAACCCATAAGTGTACCAACACTACAACTAAGTGTACCAATAAAATCGGACGTACACCTTGAATCAGTCACCTTACTATACAAACTATATCTACCAACTTTATGTACCAGAAAAATGTACCATCAAAGAACCGGTAGACTTTCTCCCATTTCCCAATGTTTTTTATTTTCCACTAATGGCATTAGCCATAATTGCGTTTTTTCACAACACTAGTTTTAGGGGTAGTATGGGTACAGAGTTTATTCTAGTAATTACCAACAATTGTGTGCTACTTTTGTAATAAATAAGCTTTTATGTAATCTTATAGTAACTCTCCCTAAAAAATATATTGATTTTGGTAGTTTTCCTTTTTGATTTAGAAAAATAAATTTAAAATATAAACATGTAAAAATTCTGTAAATATAATTAGTTGACACGTGTCAACATCTAATCAATATATTTGACATTTGTCACGATTTTGTTAATGAGTAATTTTGACATCAAGTTTTATATAATAAGATATTATTATTATTATTTTTTAATTAAAATTGTTATTACTATTTTTCCATTTATTAATCCATATTCTTATGTAAATAATAATTAAAAATAAATAAACAAGGGTAATTATCACAACTTTTAATGTTTTGCGATTCATTTTTTTTATTCGAAATTTTAAAAATAATTCTTGTCTTCATCTACACATAATTTGGGTCCACTGATGAAAGCCCATAATCGAAAATTTAAAAACGTGCTTTGTATCTAGAAAACGATATGTTGTTCGACAACAAAGAAGATTAATGACTTACATTTGATTCCTGTATAATATCTTCGAGTCAGGTACCAAAATATGTAAAATAGTCTAAACCGTCCAATACGACTTCATGACCGACACAAAAACCTAAAATACACGCCCATTCTTATTGTTAAACCAAACTACAGAATGAATCACTAGTTACTATAAATATTCTGTAAGTGTAATTTACATGAACCCTAAGATCTTTAAGCAACATGATTAATCACATGACAGAATTATAAAGGAGGGTTAGCGGAGTATCTCCTCTATTCATTGTTGTAAAGATTCCTTTATGAACAGCTTCCTGGTGTCCTGATCTTCTAGTTAGGTGATTAGGTTTCTCTCCCCTTGCCTATGAACTTACTCTCTATGTGTTGTCTTTCTGAGATTTATTTGGGATGCCTTTATGATGGACTAAAGGTATAGATTTATAGGCGGAGAGAGGACCTAATTCCTCTTTAGGGTTTCCTTAAGATTTAATCTCAACCGTCCATCAAAGTAGAGATTGATTAGGAAAAACTCCTTTGTTACCAATTTAATTGGTTACCAAATATATTAAGAATAACATTATTCCATAGAAAACTGATGACTATAAGACCACATAATAGGAAAAAAGAAATATTCCTTACAGTCTCCCACTTGGTCGTTAGTAAATCCATTAATGTTTTCTTTTAGGAATCATAAGGCCGGCATAATATGTTATAATTTAATTTCTTTCATTTGGTCATCATAAGTGTCTTGACTAATCAAGTAATCAATGGGAGTCATGGCGGTTGCATATCATTCAACAACATGATCCCTTCCAAGTACTACTACATTGATTACCTTCTTAGCTAAACCATAACATAAGTAGGAGTTATCATAATGGTCCTTTTAATGTCTTTAAATAAAGACTTATTCTGTTATCATAGATCCAACAACAAATAATGTTTGTGCACATTGGAACAGAATATAAAAGATGTAAAAGTCATATGAGAGCTCAATTAAATGTCAAAATATAGGCCAATCAAGCAGACAACATAATTAGGAACTTTCCTCAAGACTTATACTTTTAGCATGCATGTTAAAAGTCATTAGAGGTAACCCTTTCATAATTAAGTCTGCAACTTTAACTTCATTGCCTATATATTAATTAACATACATTTCTCTTTTGACATCTTGCTTTAATTTAATGACATATATAACCTTAATGTCCATATACTTGGATCCTTCATATATCATGTCATACTTGTATAAAAGAAATTACATCTTTGATTGTCACATAAAGAGTTAAACACTTGTTAACAATACTCAAGGTCTCAAACTCAAAGACATTTATGTAATTATACTTTCTTAATATAAACCTCATTATATGTCACATACTCACTCTCTAAAGTGGATTTATAAAGAAACTTCAACTGCAGGCTTTTACATAATATGACACCTCTATTAATGAGATACACATAGCCGGAATTGTAGTATCTTAAATCAAAATATCCACCAAATATTGAGTTAGAAACTTCAACCATCTATGGATGTGTTGATTTTCTATTTGTGAACATGTATTCACTTGTTTCCTTTAGGTATCTCAAAACATTTGTTTACAAATAACAATATTAGAAGAACACATCATCTTGCTAACTCTCTCAAGAACTTTATCAATATAAGTTTTCTGAGAAAATCTTAATTCCAAGTGATCTATCATGGATAACTTTATTTCCATCACATAGGAAATCTCATTGATAACTTTCGTATAAAAGTTCTCGAATGGCTAGCTCTTAGTCTCAATAATGGACTTAAGATCACTTTAGACAGTAAAATATCATACAATACCAGATATATGAACTTGCTCCCACTGATCTTGAGGTGCATATTTGGTAAAATATAATGTTTTCTTTGAAACCGAATTATGTAATGGTTTCATCAAACTTTAGATACCATTGACTCAAGATAAGTTCATAATTATGTAATGGTTTCATCAAACTTTAGATACCATTGACTCAAGATAAGTTCATAAGTGAATTCTTTAGTTTGCAGACCATGCATTCACAAGTTCCGATTATGAAACTTTCAGTTTGACTTTCATAGACTTTCTCTGATAAGTCTCCATTAAAAACCAATTTTAACAGCCATCTGTTGTAACTCATGTCATATTGAGCTACTAATGCCATGAAAATTCTAAGAGAATCTTTCCTTGACACAGGGAAAAGGTCTCATTATAATTGACACCTTCTTTATGATTAAAACCTTTTGCTATAAGTCTAACTTTATATCGTTCAATTTTGCTATTAACAGTCGGTTTTGGTCTTAAAGATCCACTTACTACCGACTGTTTTGTGTCCTTCCCCCAATTGAACGACATCAAAGACTTCATTTTCAGCCAAAGAGTTTATTTTATCCTTCATGACATCAATCCATTTATTAGAATTAACATCTTTAATGGTTTGTGAATAAGAAACCGGGTCTTTAATTAATATTCAATTCTCCAGATTCTACTTTATAAAGCACATAGTCATCGGAAATAGTAGATATCCTCGTAAAGATATATCTACTTAATGCTTGTTCCTCTTGTGCTTTATTATCATCATTAGCGATGTTTTCTTCATGGAGTGGATGATTTCCAGTAATATTCAGAAATAAGGGCAAATAAATTTAACCCGATCCTAAATTTCTGAATGAACACATCTTGAACTTTATCACTCCCACTAATCTCGCCATTCTTATAGAATCTAGTATTATCGGTTTCCATTATTCTTATAATATGGGTTGGACAATAAAATTTATATCCTTTGGACTTCTCAGGATAACTAATAAAGTGACCACTGATCGTTCTGAAATCCTATTTCTTTTCATGTGGATTATAAATTCTTGCTTAAGACTAGATTTCCAGCCTTTCTACAGTTCAAAATGAGTATTTGGAACTGCTTTGCTAGAAACTATGTTTAAGACATAGACTGCAATACATAATGCGTCCATCCACAAGGATATAGATAAGTAACCCTGACTCATCATGGATATAACCATTCCCATATAAGTACAATTATGCCTTTCAGCTACACCATTCTGCCATGGAGATCCAGACGTTGTGTACAGAGTAACAATTCCTAATTTTTAGAGAATTTTGGCAAAAGTGACAGAATGTTGTTCTGTTTCTTTATATCTACCAAAAATTCACCTTTATCTAACATTATGATTTTCACTATTCTATCTAATTGTCTCTCTACATCAGTAATGAATACTTGTACAGCATCCACGTATTGAGACTTTTCCATGCAAATAGATAAAGATAACAATAACGTGAATCATCATCAATAAAGGTAATGAAATATTTTTCACCTCTAAAAGAAGGAACATCAAAAGGTCCACAAATATATGTATGTATGATTTGAATAAGCTGTGTACTTCTTGTGACTTCTTTCTTAGTGTGTTTAGTTTGCTTACCCTTAATGCAATCTATATACTCTTTATAGTTGGTAAAATCAAGATTCAGAATGACTTCATCTTTTACCAATCTTTTAATTCATTTGCTGGAAATATGTTCCAACCTTTTATGCCACAAGAAATATGAGTCTTTAGAACATGTTTTGCTTTTAATTTCATTATTGTCATGCAGGATGAGATGTGTTTCATAATCATAACGTTGATCAGTCGAACCTAAAGACCATCAACTGATTTTCCAGAACTAACTCCATTAGAGTTCCGAATTACATGAAACAACTATCTCAATGAGTTAATAATAAGCCAATCAATTTTACTTACTGAAACCGGATAACAGAAAATATATGTGGAGCATAAATACCTGAAATAAATTTCAGATAAAATCCAATATTCATAATGAGACAAAAAAAAATGCCAATATTTTCAACTAGCATATTGTCTCTGTTTCCATTATAAGTAGTTTCACTTAAGTTGATTGTCTTAGTCACAAAAAATTTTTCTGCATAGCACTTGAGACATGTATAATTGCACTGATTAACAATCCACTAAAATTTAAGAAGAAGCATAAGCAACATTAGGTTTGAAAATCCTTATGAAATCTATATGATTAGCTTTCTTTTCAAACAATCTTTTCTTTAAAGGTATTCTTTATGAAAGTGTATAACTTTCTGCAAGGTTCTGTATAAGTATCTTTCTTTCCCAGAATCTTCTTATTAATTGGATCATGGTCAATAGTTTTGGGTGGTGCTCTTTCATGACTTAATGTCTTTCCCAACTTAAGGTACAGCTCCATCAGTATAATGGTAACTTTAATACCTTCATAATCAAGCATGACCTCTTCTAGTACCAATTGTTAACCAATTCATTTAACATCTAAGTTTCATTAATGATGTTGAAATAAATATGGAATGGTCTATAATGAGGAGGTGATATATTTAGGATAATTTGGACAAATTTAATCATCCACACTAATTCCTAAATTATCCAACTTATCTAAAGGTTAGTCATTGCAATGCAAATTTCATGCATATAATTTATACCATTATATTTCATAATTATGAGATTTGCCATAAGTTTTCCCAACAAGGGATTGTATGCAGTCTCAAATTGTTCTTCTAAAACTTTTAGTTTATCTGTAGTTTAAATAACTATCGAAATAAACATTTAATATTGCTAAAAGTTATCATAATTATTAACATTATACTTAAGTTGTTTTTATTTCTTTTATGGAGAAACTTTTCATCCTCAATACTAGATTTCGTTATAAAATTTAGTTTCTCGTAATGAGTTACTAAATCCATATCTAATATTCTTAAAATGAACTCAACTTTTCCATTACATTATGGGAAATTGGTTCATAAAGGATTGAAAGATCCAGAAAAATTGCTCTAATTTTAGAGATACAACAAGTTTTATTAGGTTTTAAAACATAATCAACACAAAATTTAAATATTGAATAAACATGAAAAGAATTTATAATGTTCCTGTGGGATAACAACATAATCTCAATAAAATCATGATATTCACAGAACGTTATTGAGTGATGTATTGAATTAATTAGATAAGTTATCTATGGATATCCTTAATCTTCACAAATACAAAACCTCATTATTCATTGATGATATCTTAAGTTTATAATCTACCTGTGGGTAACTAATTATCAAAGATATATCAACTAAATAGTTTATATGTGTAAATCATTATAAGGTAAGGTCACTGTAGTGATATCCAAACCTTAACTATATACTTTTATATAAACTAAATTTCTGCACGGATTATGCACAAATCGTTTTTGCACAAATTTTCTTCTTATGCACATAACAATTTTGCACGAATTATGCACAAAATAATTATGTACGAATTATCGTAGAATGATACTGCACGATTTATGCACAGAATAATTCTATTTGAACTTTCATATGCAAAAACAATTCACATACATACGAATTTTGCACACCCTAATTATGTACATATATATGTTTGTGATATATCATAATTCACAAACATCCGGGTTTTGCACAATTTTTATTATGGACTATTTTCTCCGATAATTCTTAATTCAGAGATGTCCAGTTTGTGTATAAACATTTATCTGTAAAAATAAAATTAATTTACAGAGACCCGAATTATGCACAAAATTTTATTTGCAAAATTTTTATTCGCTTATACCCGAATTATGCACAAACTTTTATGTGCGAAAGTTTTCATTCGCATATACCCGAATTATGCACAAACTCTCTAATCTGAGAAAATCTTAATTCACAGACCCGAGTTATGTACGCCCGGATTTTGCACGGACTTTCGAGAAACCCGAATTATGCACGAATTTTTCAAACATAGATTTATACATTCAGATCTATAATTTTATCATACTAAAATCCGAATTATGCACGAAAAATTTCAGATCTATAATAATTTACATGAACCCTAAGATCTTTAAGCAACATAATTAATCACATGACAGAATTATAAAGGAGGGTTAGCGGAGTACCTTCTCCATTCATTGTTGTAAAGATTCCTTTATGAACAGCTTCCTGGTGTCCTGATCTTCTAGTTAGGTGATTAGGTTTCTCTCCCCTTGCCTATGAACTTACTCTCTATGTATTGTCTTTCTGAGATTTATTTGGGATGCCTTTATGATGGACTAAATGCATAGATTTATAGGCGGAGAGAGAACCTAATTCTTCTTTAGGGTTTCCTTAAGATTTAATCTCAACCGTCCATCAAAGTAGAGATTGATTAGGAAAAACTCCTTTGTTACCAATTTAATTGGTTACCAAATATATTAAGAATAACATTATTCCATAGAAAACTGATGACTATAAGACCACATAATAGGGAAAAGGAAATATTCCTCACATATTCATCATCAAATAGTTTTTTGAATTAAAAAATCATAATCTAATATAATATCATAATCAAATATATAGGCTAATATAATCCACGATTCATCCGATTTGGCGTATTTTTGATAATACCTACCATTAAAAAAATAAAAAGTAAACATAAACCTGAAATGATATATAAAAGTATATGCTCTAATCTACTTGTTTGTTTCTACTTTTTAGAATTAGATCTCAAAATCTCATTTTTTTACCCAATCAAAATTTTTGTTAAAATACATTCCCTAGTTTCTCAACAATTTTCACTAAAAATCGAAAAACTAAAAATTAGAGACTTTCTTATCTTTTTACAAAATTAAAAAACTAAAAACTAAAATCTAGAGTCTAAAAATTAAAAAATATAATTAAAAACCATTAAACATTCATGGCCTAGTTGTTGTTTTTTTCTTCTTAATAACAACATGACCTAATCGTTATTAACTTATTATTAGATTTTTTTGTTGCTAACTACGAAATGTGTATGAAATCCTAACGAAAGTATACACAATTATCGACATTATTATTAGTAGTACAAGACAACATCGTCTACAGTTTACTACTTTACTTTGTGCGGTGAACCATGCAGGAGCATATTTTTGCTTTCGGTGCTGCTTCTAGTATTATAGATAAATTTAGGGCTCTATCGTAATTTCATTATTTTGTGTTTTTTTTTTTTTTTTTAGTTTACTTATTTACAATATCAAAGTCTCTCGTGTCATAATCACGAGCCGTATAATATTTGTTCCTTTGATTTTTCTTCCTTCTCTGCTTTTTTTTTTTGTTTTTGCTTTCGTCTTCCAGAGAGAGAGAGAGATTTGGTTGTTTGTTGACGAAGCTTCTTCGGGTCTCTCTTCTTCTTCTCCGTTCTTCCGATTGTCAACGCGTTTCATCTTCAATTTTGCTTCTCGAGCTTCAGTTACTGTTTATCAGATCAAAGCAGTAATTCAATGGCTAGCTCTGGAAACAAGAACATCAACGCCAAACTGGTCAGTTTGATCTTCTGGGTTTTTGCTTTTTTTTTTTTTTTGTTAATCCTTGGTGAATTCAACTGTTTTCTTAAGGAGAAAATTTTGATTCGATCGTCGTGGTTCTTCTGTTTTCATTCAATTTTGGGGAATTCGAACCGAATTTTCCGATCCCAAAATTGGGTAGATCTAATCGTTTCAGAAATCGCATGATTTAACAGTATAAAACTAGGGTTTGGAGTAAAGGTTGTAGATTTATTATTGTATATAATTAGGGTTCTAACGAGTCAAGCTAAATTACTATGAAGAAGAACCCTTTCTTCTGCTAATTTAAAATTCCCTAATCTGTTTGTATGGATGATTACGTTTAGATACTTTTTGGTTCTATCTCTACATTAAGATTTGCTTATCTGATGCAATATTTGGATATTTAAGACACTCTCGTGGAATGATTATGGTATTTAATAAGGATGTTTGTGGATACTTAAGGTCTCTTTGTTACCACCTGTAGTGGAAGACAAGTCTGTTTTGTTCAATTTTTTTTTTTTTTTTTGTTTATGTGCTTAACTTTGGGTTGAAGTGCTTCAGGTATTACTTGGAGATGTTGGGGCTGGTAAATCAAGTCTTGTGCTTCGTTTTGTTAAAGATCAGTTTGTTGAATTCCAGGTTGGTGGTGGCATTTTTCCCCATATCTGCGTTCTGTGGTTTATCTTGACTTTTCTTTCATACTCGTTGTGTTTTGTGTTACAGGAATCGACCATTGGTGCAGCTTTTTTCTCTCAAACACTGGCTGTGAATGATGCGACTGTCAAGTTTGAGATATGGGATACAGCTGGTCAGGAACGATACCATAGCTTGGCTCCAATGTACTACAGGGGTGCAGCTGCTGCTATCATTGTCTTTGACATTACAAACCAAGTACGAAACTCACAATCCCATGCTTTAGTCCTTAATGCACTGACTTACTGATCAGCGGTCGACTTCAATGCCATCTTAAGGTTTGGACAAGAAAAGTTAGGTTTGCTTAACTCTTGTTTTCTATTGACACAGGCTTCATTTGAGAGGGCGAAGAAATGGGTCCAGGAACTGCAGGCACAAGGTATTGAATGGCTGAACTTGGCTTAGCTAGTTTATGTTAGTTATTGTGGTTTATTTGCTATATGATCATTTGCTTATTGTTTTCATGTGATCAGGTAACCCTAATATGGTGATGGCCCTTGCTGGAAACAAAGCTGATTTATTAGATGCTAGGAAGGTGTCTGCAGAGGTAAACCAAATCTTCCTTTCCTGTTCTGTCTCATTTTGCTTTTTCAATGCCAAGAAATCTTTGAGATGAATTCAAAAGTACCGGGAGAACATGTTTACGGGCACTTGGGGGTGAAGTTTGACTGGTGCCCGTGAAATGCTCAATTACAATCCCTACGTGACTTGGGTTGTTTTCTTTACTTAGTTGTGTTGTTAAGTAGTTCTTGTTATTGTCATTTGCAGGAGGCAGAGATATATGCTCAAGAGAACAGCCTTTTCTTCATGGAAACCTCAGCGAAGACTGCAACAAATGTCAAAGACATATTCTACGAAATCGGTGAGTCATTCTTACATCAAGATAGCAATTTCCAACAATTTAATTTTCCACTAAATCCCGTTGCACTTTTTTTTGTTTCTCTTTTGTTAAAACCGCTACAGCGAAAAGACTACCGCGTGTTCAGCCAGCAGAAAACCCAACAGGAATGGTTCTCCCAAACGGACCAGGGGCTACAGCAGTGAGTTCATCGTGTTGTGCTTAGTTTCGTACCTTAAGAGAGATCTCTTTTGGTTAGTCACATAGTAGAGAAGAACATCGAGACTTTATGTGTTTGCTTCTTCTTCGTCTTTTATTACTTCACTATGCTTGCATTTGACAACGACAACAACAATAGTGTATATCATGATGATACTTCTACCTTTTTGTGGAATCTGAAGCTATTTGTATTTGGAGAGATTTATTTTGATCTCTTTTTGTAATTAGATATCATAACTTAAGTGTGTGCACGTTACCAGAAAGAAAAAAAAAAGTTGTGCTTATATCTTTCGTTTATGTTTGAAGAAGAAAATATGCTTCTATCTTTATAATTTGTTTTTCTTAACAGAGATTCTAAAAATTAAAAGAATGTTGTTTTAGAAGAAAATAACCTTTATATCTTTTCTCAAATCATAAATCATGAGACACGACAAAGGTGTAAGCATGTCGTGGAGCGGGTCAAGAAGTGGCTGTCTCCGTAACGTCTTGGATAGAGATGGTAACAAGCGCTAGCTAATGCTCTTGCTGCTAAGCAAAGGATTCCACAAGATATTTGTTTCTTCTTCAATCATTAATTAATTCCCAATGTAGTTTCTCAGTTCATACATTGGTTCAATCATTACTAAAGTAGATGTGAAATAAAAGAAAAAAAAAACTTATTAACTTTTGCATTTTTTCCCCCCAAAAGGTTCAGTACAACAAATATGATCCAACCTCAGAAATTTGAGAGCAGAATATCAAACCAGAAGGAATCGAAGTCGTACCAAACTATCATCTAAGCTAATAAAAAGTTTGATAACATTTCCCTGAGATCAAGCCTCTGTGAGTTTCAGACGCGGAACAACATTCATCGACTGGAGTTCCTGTTACCACATAATGCGCAGAACGAGTTAAAGAAAAAAAACAGAAACAAGCCTGAGGATAACTATAAGAATGGAGTTTGTTTTAAGAGTCTTAAGAAACCAGTAAAAACCCAAAACATCAATGCTTTTTACTTATTTAGAAAGAAAATTGTATTCAAAGATCAAAACTACCAATAATTTCCAAATGGGACCAAGGAGAGTTTCAATTTGAGCAGGTGGATCCAGTGGTTTTACCTGGAATAGTAGCTTGCATGCATATGGGAGTTTCATAGTAGCAATGTTATCGCCATTTTTACATGTTGAACAACATGCCTTTTTAAGCTTGTAACTGTAATATCCCAACAAACCACAAGCTCTGCAAACCTGCAATCAAAACTGTATCAAAACCAGTTGGGCATCCTAACCGTATCCACTACATAAAAGATTATCCCATTCAAGATAAGGAGTTGCAATGATCTCACAGATTTTGCCACTTCTAAAAACAGTGCATTATGATTTAGTTACCTGAACTTCAAAAGGATCACTAGAAACCATGAGCCGCTCGTAGATCAACATGCTGGCCCCATAAGCAATAAGACAATCTCGTTCCATTTCTCCCACCCTTAAACCTGGAACATCGTTAGAGATACAATTAGGAAGAGACACATCATTTGATACAATCAAATTCACAAACCAAAACCCTTAATATAATAGTAGAAAACAGAACAATAACACGAAACAAGAGTAAATTTTCACTAAGGCTCTCTGTAGTTTGGATAGGTCTCACAAACGAAACCTAACCCTTATAACAAAACGTAATAATAAAACACTCTCAAGGAAAAAAGAAAATACAAATCCTAAATTTTTTCATAAATCATAAATCAAAAGAATATGTATTAAATCCAGAGTGAAGATACAGAAGTAAGAGGCACAAACCTCCATTCTTAGATTTCCCTTCAGTAGGCTGTCTTGTCATCATGACACGTGGTCCACTCCCTCGCGCATGCATTTTGTCTAGAACCTATTCAACATATGTACAAAAAAGAGAAATTCTGTTTACTTTTTCCGAAAAAACTACTGTATAGAATTCTTTTCTTTTCTTTTTTTTCTTTTTGTGATTACAAACAGAAAAAAATAATTCAAATAAGTTAAAGAAACCTCACCATGTGTTTCAATTTCTGGTAATATATAGGCCCCATAAATATGTATGCTTCCAACGGCTCGCCACTGAGACCTGCAAGACTCTCAAGGTCGTCATGTTGAAGTACAGGAAAGAATCATTAAACCCTATATTGCTTTAGAATAAGAATGAGCATGTCCGTTAAAAATGTCAAATGGTAATGTCTTCGCCCATTTTAGTGAGATTCTAAACGACTTTGTACACAAATAAATTAACAACAGACACTAGAATGAATTTTAACATATAACTGCACATTCTGAAATGTGTACAGAATCATAATGCAGTACCTGAGTATAACAAGTCCTTCCCACTGTATGAGAACCCTTTCTCTACAAGGGTCGCACTGCAATGATAGAAGAACATACGATGACATTAAATGCCAAAAGAAAAGGTTATAAATGGAAGAAGAAACCTCGTAGTTACGAGAGAGAAAAAGTACCTTATAGTCTCAACCTTGTCTGCATGGCCTCCTCTTTCTCCAAAAGCACTACCATAATGAAATCTACCACAAGAAACCCCAGCCTTACTTCCAAGGAGTTCTATCATCTTACCTACTGTCATACGACTGTCACAAGAAATATGTTAATACATTCGTCAGTTTTAAATCTCAAGTAATCAAGAACTTTCAGATGAAACTCGAAAGTTTTGGACCGACGGGATCATAACTGTTGCTTCAAGTTGGGTACCAAAACAGATTTTATGATTTTGTGCCAACTGGAAATCCACTGTTACTTGTTTGTTACATCGAAAAGATTCTTATAGTTAAGGCAACGCAATGGTAACAAAATGAAGCAAAACCTCTACACAAAAGGCCCCAAATACACCCACACACTCGTACACAAAATGAAGGATGTCTTGTTCTTTTGGCTCCACGTTATAAAAAGGCAGCACAGATAAATAGAGAATTGTCTTAAGGAAGAATTTC
Organism: Camelina sativa; assembly: GCF_030686135.1. Classification (NCBI taxonomy): domain Eukaryota; kingdom Viridiplantae; phylum Streptophyta; class Magnoliopsida; order Brassicales; family Brassicaceae; genus Camelina; species Camelina sativa. The sequence continues at coordinate 32,016,272 of NC_141899.1, forward strand.
TAACCTTGGAAACCCATGTGGATTCATGATCAAATCAGGGCAAATTCCAAGCTCAGAAAATGGAAAATCTTCTTGCTGAATAATTGTACCACATACACCTTTCTGCCCATGCCTACTGCTGAATTTGTCACCAAGCTAAAAAAAAGCCGGACCAAAACATGATTAACACTGTAGAACACGAGGCCTAGGCTAGAAGCATAACAGTATTGAAGAAAACTATTCTCACCTCTGGTCGACGAGTATGTCGTATGATATATTTGATACATAACTGGTCATCTTTATAAGGACACAGAGCAACTCTATCGACCACTTGTGTCTCCCCTTGAGGACCTTTGAAATACTCTCTGGCCGAACGGTATTGACTGAACATTACGCAACGAATTGTACATTTGTGATTACAGTTTTAAGAAACAATTATGATCACATATTCGAGAAATATATTGGATACCTATCAGATAGCTGAGATGTACTCTTATTAGTAACGTCCACAGGGATTTGTTTATTTATATAGACATCATTTGGTCTGATAATTTCTCCCGGAGAAGCAATTCCATCATCGTCCAGTATCTTAAAAAGAAAAATTGATTTAAGATGTATTAGCAGAGGAAAAGGTCACAAGTCAAATAAATAATAAATAAACAACAAAAAGCAGCAAGGAGAAGGAAAGGAAAACGCCTTGATTCAGACACTATCACTAGCTGTTTGGATTAGAACTTTCCCGTCTTCAAACACAATAGGAGGGTTTATGCCATCTATGTCATAATTTCTAGGCAGAGTCATATTTTTTGGTAATGGAGCGTATAATTTGAGAGAAATACAGTCAAATTTCAAATAATCAACAACCATATCGTGCTTGCTCCCTCTTATAAGAAATTGCAAAAGTTAAAAAAGGAATTTTGTCCTCAATGGATTACTTAGACTGTTTCCATAGCATCTAAGAAATGCATACAGAATTAGCAATTATAACAAAACATATTCCCAAATATGCCATTTTAAAAATATGACGTCACAAGTCTTACGATATACGGCATATGCAGACAAAATGTAATACCTGCATCTTTTCTGCATCTGGGCCTGTTCTTTCTGGCCTGAGTATTCTGTCTACTGTACCGTTCTCGTGCCTCAGGCATGTAGCGACAATTCTGTTTCACAAGATAAGACAAGACAACACAAGCAATAGTTAATGTAAGAGACAGGCTTTCAAAGAAAACAACTTTGCCTCACAGAGAAATCCATAACATACTTTTTCATAACAATGCAGCGGCCAAAACCACGATCCAAGGAAGATTTGTTCATCACTATTGCATCCTCTATGTCGTATCCACTATTACTCATAACAGCAACTGTTGCGTTTTGACCTGCTCCAAGTTTATCGTATCCAACCTGTTAACAAGCATAATTTATTAGTTTCATATTATTAATACATTCCTACTAGAGCAAAGAAACGTACCAATTCAATTGTCCTTGTGGTCAACAGGGGTCTCTGGGGATACACCAATAGGTAAAGCAATGTGTCCATCCGGTTTAACTAAATACAAAGATTATAAAAAACAAAATCAGTGTCTGGCAGAGAGCAAAATATACAAAAACATGATACAACGGAGAAGATACAGGCATTAAAGTATTTAGACTTCATACAATCAACTTAATTAAGTAAAACCTAAGATAGCATGATAGGCAACAATTTATCTAATCACACTAAAAGTAGAAAGAAGCAAGATTTGCTCCAGTGAAATGACATGGAAGGCATAAACGGACTTGCCTGGTTGTAAGCAATATTTCCCATAGCTTGTTTCCCCATAGCACACTGCACACAATGTAACAGGAATTAATGACTAATAACGAAATGCAAACCAACAAAAATTGCAGCTCTTAAGTCAGATTGTCTAGAAACACAAACCTGATATGTATTTCTAGGTGACTGGTTATGGTGAGGGTAGGGGATAAGACCAGCAACAACACCTAAGATGGTGAAAGGTTCAATCTCAATGTGGGTTGTGTCTACCCTTATCTTAGCAGCTTCTACTCCTTCATCCAGTTCCGCAGTGGCTTCACTTTCATATAAAGCGATCTTAAAACAAGGAAAAAGAGCAGTTCATCATTCTAAGCTGCCTACGGTGCAATAAAATAGAATACATCTGGAAAATATGAGTCTGAGATGTACCAATGCATTATTTTCCTCATTGACATCAAGATACTCGATTAAACCGTCACGAATAAAGTCATCAAAAGTGCGAACTCCATCCTTCAAAAAAGTACAAATCAGTCAGCCAATGATTTTAAATTATACCACTATGACAACTATGCATGAATCTGGGAAAATATAACACATGTACCTGTAATTCCTTCATGTGGTGTTGTTTAACTCTTGATATTCCTTTATCGGCTATAACAAGTGGACGACACACCCGCCCACCATCAGAAGCAACGTAAACACAATGCTGATAAACATTTTCTCTTTGGAGTCAGTGTCAGTAAACATTTGTAAATTCGTCAGAAAAAAATATATATCGGCAGGAACTAAAAAATCAATAATTTCCTTCACCCTTTATCAGCAACCATTTACGAAGTTGTACATTTTATAATTCGCATCCTTAGCTGTATTTCTAATCCAAAATACCAAAAGGAGGCTACTAAGACTACAAATTTATTAATGTAGCTTCCACAATCCCTTTTTAGCTCAGAAATCTTAATCTTCAGTTCTAGCTATATCAATCCATATTACCAACTATAAAGCTTAAATAGTACATGGACAAAAACATAATCGAATAAATAAAGTGGGTTTTGCTTGATGGACGAATGAACAAAAGCTATAAAGTGCACAACGCAAAACCTAGATACACAAAAAACTGATCGATGAAGTACCTGCTTTTCGTTTGTGAACACACTGACGAACTCGCCAATTTTTCCAGCTCTACGCAGCCTTCTAAGTGAATTGGCGAAGTACTGAAACAATAGAAACTCGTGAAGAGGTGTAAATATATGTATTGTGCATGTTGGAGATTTGTGTCTTTATATAAAGTACCTGTGGCCTTCTATGTTTGCCAAGTATTAGCCCATTCAATATGACCAAAAATGAGTCAGGAGTATGCAGCTCCTCTGCTGACAATACTTCCAGATCTGTAACACCCAATTTGTAGCACTGTTCCCAGAAAATTAATTCGAACACAAAGATTCAGCACTATATTGACAAGATTCTAGCAGAAGATAATGAGAAAGGGTAGTGTGGTTCCAGCGGTATCCTTCTCAAATCCATAGCAAAGAAGATTAATGAGAAAAATAGACTGCATGTGCCAAAAAAATAGCAAACCCATACCATAGCAACCAATGGCCCTTCCTCTTCATCCGTTGTGACATGAGTCATTAAAGCCAAGTTCTTGACAAGCCCACAAGCTTCGCCTTCTGGGGTATCACATGGGCAGAGCATGCCCCACTTGCACAGATGACAGTATCAAAAATCAGATGCAATGTAAAAACAATAGTTCTCTTATTAGCAGGCTCATAAAGAAAGTAGCATTACCTGGCTGGGTTGCAATGATCTAGGCCCACTTACTTTCCTGGACTTTTCAAATTGTGGCGAAATTTTCGTGATAAACCCCATGCTCCCAATAAAAGATAACCTTGTTAGGACCTATATGATTTTTTATTTTTTGAGAATGAAGTCGTATAGCAGGCTAACGACATATACACATATATATAGAGAGAGAGTGAGACTAACCTGTGTCATGCCTTTTCTATGCATTCTAAACCTTTTAATATCGAAGTTTCCAGTTGAAAGGGTTCTTTCTAGTCCAAAAGTAATATTGTACAATTTATCTCCAGTAAGACACTACGAGAACATAACAAAAGAAAATTGAAGTTTTAATATCAGATATTTGACTCCAGTAACCATTTCTGAGAATCGAATCAATAAAATAATTTATTGTCACAATTCAAGTAGCAGTGGAATATCCAAAGGGAATGCAAGTTCATAAAGCAAGAGGTAATCGGCATAATAACACCTAGCTAATAATGAGCTTACTGCAAACAGAAATATATTTTAGATTGTTTCAATAAACATGGAGGAAACACAAAAAAAAACTCTTAGAAAATGAATCTTTGATGTTATTTTGATTGAAGATCATTTGCAACTCCAAATTATAGGTGTCTAAAGATACATGTTTTTCAGGTTAAGAAAATTGAATGCAGGACCTGCATCAGCAGGGAAAAATATCTCTACACATACCTGGGAGAAATCAAATCTGCTAGCCCGGGATGTTTTTGTAAGAATTGTATCTACCTTTCTATAGGCCTCAGTGGTCATCGTTTTGAACAAATCCTGTAGCAGGGAGAAGGAGGGAAATAATAGGTAAGGACTAGACAAAATCTTACAAAAAAAGGACGAGAAAGTACTGGGCTTGGTGATATGTTCCAACGACACCTCAAAGAGGAGAGAAATTAGTTGTCCAGATAACTCCAATCGCTTGTTACCAACGTAATCCTACAAAAAGGCGCACATTTGAGAACTCACGTTACAAGCAATATGAACTTTCGGGTTACAATAACACTTGTCTACAGATCATCATTAGTTCATCTCAGATCACTGACTAACAAGTTAGCCATCATATGAGTTAAATCTTTAAATATGAATGGCTCCTCTAAGAGACAGCCAAGAAAATTTGTAAGCCATTTAAGCATGCCCTCCCTTTATTCAATTGGCTGATCTTTAGTTAATCTAAGTATCTAACATGTCATACAAGCAATAATCCTAATAGAAAATAACCAGACTTCAAATATATTCCACAGGTACGAAAACACTATTCCAGATAGAAGGTCATCATATTACCTTGTCATCCATCGCATCTTTGTTTAACATTGCTTCAATCATTCGTCTCAACATCACGCCAACATAGAAACATTTTTGACGGAAATTGTTGTCACGCACCTTAAGGAGAAGAACATAGCAGTAAGCAAACGGTACAATTTAAAAAACCAAAAGAAATTAAGATACTTACAGGTACGTGCGCAAGAAATACATCTCTGAGGATCTGTAGAGCTCTTCCGTCCTAGTAAATCATGTAAATTTACAATGTGGAATTTTCAGTTAGCAAGAAAACTTTCATATTCAAATGTGCAGGGCCAAAAGCATCTGTACAGAGTTGAACTAGAGAGTGTGATAGTGAAATAAAGAATTAAACCTTTTCAGGTGGAGAGCCGTATGATGATTTTTTCACCTACAGTAATAAACAGATAAAAAGAATGTCACATATATCTTGCTGCAAATTGACAAAAGTCAAAATCTATTGTTATTCTAACATAACCTGATAGACTACTCTTCTGTTCAGCGTGTTTAGAGGTATGAGCTAGGATGGTCTTTTTTAAACTATAAAGAGATCTTTTTAAAACAGGGATTTTTCAGATGATTTTTGAAGCAGACGATGTGTTCACTAGAATCATTGAATAGAAAACTAAATGACTCAGTAAGATAACTAAAACAATGCACCTTTGCCTCGAGATACTCCAGTGCTTGTTTTTGTGTATTCACACCTTCACTAACACACTCCTGAAATTAAATAAGCATTCAGAGAGATAAATATGATGCGTCAGAGATCAAGGCTCGTCAGAACCCACCGGATGAACAAAATGGCATGGAAGATTAAGAAATTCATCAACTTTTACATTCAACAAAAAGGACTAGTTAGGACATTGGTTTCGTATGGCAGTTTTTTTGTGAGCCACGGGTTAATGATATTCACACATCACCTATAACTTTCAATAGCTATAGCAAGAGGGAGTACGAGTATTTTCTGGATGTCAACGAAAAACCTTCCATTCTAAGAGCCATAGCAGTTGCTTCTATATCTTTATGCATCGCCAACCGACCATGGCGCTCACAAGTGCACCAGACTTGATCAAATATGCATAGTATCAGATTTAAGTATCATTATTTTGATTAAATTCCTAACTAAAATTATGAGAACAAAAACAATCAACCACGAGGATCACTGCTACGTAGTTTACTTTTGCCAATGAAAGAGATTCAAAAATTCATATGACGAACATTTATATCTATAAACTACAGCTGCTTCTAGGTTAAGAGTTGTTATAAATTGAAAGGTTCACTCAAACACTAACATCATTACCAAATTACGATAAATTAGACACAAGATAAAATGCAGGGGGCTATAATACTTGCCTCAATAGAAGGTAAGAGTGACGCGCTAAAACGGGGATCCCTTCCAACCATTTGTACAATCTCTTGATCGCTCTCCATTCCCATAGCTTTAAGGACAATTACAATTGGAATCTATGACAAAATCACATGCTCAGCCAATAGAACCCAATGCTGAAAGATCTACAATTAAATTGGTGGACATGATAATGTATCTACACCTTTTTTACAAATTGATGAAGAAATAAATATATCTTCTCCTTTTCCATCTGAATAACTGTTTTGCTTTTCGTCATTTCAGTGCTGCTTGTGACGGATGCATTTATGCTGCAAATAAGCAGTAAAAGAAAGAGAGTCAACAAATCGTAAAACTGATAAATGGATAGTGGGTGGGTAAACAATGGAAGCACACTGCTGAAGCATGATAGAATAATGATTTGGCTTGAAAATTAATGTATTTGAGGATGCTTGCCATCAATACTGCAGGGGCTAAAATACTGTAAGAGATCACTTACTTCCCTTTTTTATCAGAATCAATAATAATTCTGTTCTTCGAAAGTTGTTCTTGTATCAACAACACCTGAAATGAACATCAAACACCAACAAGCAATGCATGGCTTCAGGTCACGTAAAAAGGAAAGGATCGCATGACAAATCGGATAACTATATTGACAGAAACAGCTAGAAACAGAAAAACGTCAATTAGAACGAGAACAGCATTGAACTGTGAAAAAACACACACAATCGAGTCCGAACCAAAGAGACGTAATAATACACAACATATATCCACAAAATCTAAGTGCGGACTACTAGGCAATCTATAGACTCCATATGATAGCTGCAAGAAGATTATATACATAAATATATGAATTATCACCTTCTCAGTTCCTTTGATGACGAAGTATCCTCCAGGGTCAAGAGGGCACTCGCCTAGAATCCAAATGAAATAAAATAAATATGATGAACACAAAGATGTAATATTGAAGTAGGGGTACACAATACAAACCCAATCTTGCAAGTTCCTCTTCATCTTTTCCATGTAATACACAGCGGCAACTCCGCAACATTATAGGCATCCTTCCGATAATAAAGTTATCCTGAATAAAGAAACATCATATTCAGCCTGAGTTTGATTATAAGCATCATATATGTAGAATAAATTTTCTCTCATTTACCTTGGTAGCTAGTGTCTTCACTCCATGACTTCCATAAATATATTCTATATTGACATATATTGGAGCAGCATACCTGATAGTTAAAACAAGAAGTTATAATGCATTAACCACAGCCAATAGAAAGAGAAAGTTATTGATGATGTAGACGGATGAGGAACAACAGAAACAGGTGGAAACCAAATTCCAACTGCACAACATATGCTCAAACATCAAACTACAAAAACATGATATGAGTAGTAAAGAACACTTTACGTCAAGTCTGCTAATCGGCACATGTGCGGAGTAAGTTGTTCCGCAATATTAAGATTTATAACTGAGGGTTCACCAACTCTGACGGACTTAAACCTGCATTAAAATATAGCTACGAAAGGTTAGTTTTGGAAACAGGAGAAAACCAATAAATAGCACAATCAATCTCTTTATATATGCATCTGTTGTAATGAAGAATTAGAAAAGGACTGCAAAACACCCACTACTCTACTTGAAACAAGACATCAATATTCATAGATAGGGACTTGTCAGATACAAGAAGAAATTGAGATTACAAAGTTTGACCTTAGGTAGATTGATGGGTCAACTGTGGACGTAATAAGATTATTTGCCTGAACAATCTTTTTAATCCCGACATTGATAAAGTAATTGAAGGAATCCAGGTGTTGCTTCACAAGTCCTCTCACCTACAAAACAAGAACAATTACACAGTCAAGTATGAATAACTTTTCCCACCAAGATTACATATCAAAGAATTTGTGTTCTGTGTGTACCTTCAAGAACTCGGGAACGAGCTGGAATTTATCAGCTGTAGACTTGATAGGAGCTGAAAGCTTTTCCTTGTCGACGAAGTGATCATCATTGGTCAAGCTGTTTCAATAGAAAAGAGTAACCTTATAAGATTATGTAACTAGTTCAATTAAAATCTAAAATCATTGCCGAATCAACACAAAAAAAAAACATACTCTAGGTCTTCTTGATCGAGTCCCATCGCTAGTTAACTTGCAATTAAGCTGTCAGTTACGAGCACGGGAGAATCGTCGAAGAGATTCTGATGGGAGGATTTCGTGCGATTCGAAGAAGAGATTGAAGCTGGGATCGTATAGTCTCTTTGGGAGGCAGATAAAGTTTCTGAAGTTCTCTCCGGAAGAAATAATCGGCTACGGAAAGCGATGGCGGAGTGTTGCTGATTTGACAGGCAAGGGTTTAGGGAAGAGGTTCAAAGAGACGACGGCTTAAAAAAATATGACGAGTAAAAAATACAAAACGGAATAAGAGGGTTTTTATTATTGTAAATAAATTTTATCCCTTTTTCGCGTTTGCGTTTCTAGGCCCGGACATTAAAGTCGGTTCGGTTCGATTGGGTTTTTTTTTTTTTTAAACTTTTTTGTCACTTTGGTGAAAAAGATTAGGACGATGCAAATTTCAGGTCGGTTCCATGAGAAGTAAATCGTTCTTTTATTTTCTTTCCAATTTTTAAAAGGATTTTGTTGGTTAATAGAATAAAATTAGGTACATATTTTTGGTTAGATTAGAGTCATTAGACAAAGAAAATAAGACTGATCGGTATGATGCATCTGAACCAAGACTTGTCGATTTTAGCTCAAAACCGAAATCAAACAAATTAGCCAAACTTGAGTCTAATCCAAATATAGAAACCAAAGCAACTTGAGTGGACCGACATCAAACAAATTACTTCCTGGTGCTTTTATTAATAATGTCGCTTTAATCCTTCATGTAACCATGTCCTTCTAAATTGTTCCTGAAACTTTTGAAACGTTATCCAAACTCCACTTTTTAAAAACTTTAATAACATTTTAGGACTGAACCTGCTTTTAGTCACGAAATCAAACTCTTCAGCCCGACGCCGCCGCCGCCGCCGCCTTCAGCTTTCGCCGGGGGATGGATTCATCAGTAGAAGCTGTGGAGAAGATCTTGAACTACAGTTTCACGAATAAGACTCTTCTCAAGGAAGCGACAACGCAAACCTCTCCTGATTGCGTGGGCTCATCTCCTTTATTCAAGCGGCTTGAGTTCCTCGGCGATTCGGTTCTTGAGGTCGCCTTGTCGAATCACATTCACCTCACCTACCCTACTTCCACTTCCACTTCCACTTCCACATCCTGGGAGGTGCATAGCCTGCGACCTCCAAATGTTAGTAACGAGAAATTCGCTCGTGTCGCTCTCAGTCACAACCTCTACCAACTCCTTAAACGTGACCTTCCTTTTCCTTCGTTAGATGAAGAGGTACTTAATCATCTCTTTCGAAAAATGTGTTTTTGGAGTCATTAGAAACTTTTTTCTTAAAGAGTTATTGAATGATTTGAAAATATGTTCTTATCAGTTAAGTGTGTCTATATATCCTTAGGTTAAAGAGTTCACAGAGGCTGTGAGCAAAGAAGATGTTCCTGTTCCGTATGGTGGAGTGGTGAAAGCACCAAAAATTCTTGCGGACATTGTAGAGTCTATAGCTGGAGCTCTTTATGTTGATGTGAATTTTGATTTGCAAAGATTTTGGGAGGTACAGTATGTGTGTCTACTTGATTTTCGTTGTTTCTAATTCTGATGTTATACGGATCTCAAGTTGAAAGGGAATTTTTGGCAGATCTTCAGGGGTTTTTTGGAGCCAATATTTACACTTGATAATATAAAGGAGCAACCTGAAGAAACATATCTTGCGCTTTCTCGTTTGGGTGATAAACATGGCAAGCGAATAGACTTCAGGTATTACGAACAAGAAAGAAGAGGATTTATTGTTGAGGTATATCTTGATGATGAGTTGATAGCAGCTTCTTGGTTTGTTAAATGTAAAGAGCGAGCCAAGCTGCTCGCTGCTACGGAAGCGTTACAGAAGTTGTCAGAACGTACGCTCACTGAAAAGATCAATAGTGATGATAATCTCGACTTCGAAAATGAAGATGTGAAACGAAAGTTGTTTGAGATTTGCTCCGCTCAAAAGCTCCAGTTACAGACTCGATCATCTTCTTCGCCCACTGCCTCTGAGAACCCTTTTGCCAATGAAATGACACGAGAAGAAATGGTTATTGATGAGGATAGTCCACATGTTGAACATGAAGATTCGAAAGGAGAGTTTTTTGAGATTTGCTCTAGTAGAAAACTTCAGATTCATACTGAATCATCTTTGTTGCCCACTGCCTCGGTGAACCCGTTAACCTATGAAATTACAACAAAACAAATGGTTGTTGATAAAGATAGTCTACATGTAGTACCCAAAGATGTGAAAGGGAAGTTGATTAATATCTGCGTCACCAATAAGTGGCCAATGCCAGTTTTCAGGTATATCTTATTCCTACTTTTTTCGTTTATTTATTCTCTAATTACTACTTACTCCTTAACAAGGACCACGATCCAAAGACAAACTAATATCATTGAATAGTCTAGAATCTTTGTAATCTCAAAGAAGGATAATGAGTATAGAAATCGCATATATGCTCTTAAAAACTATACTCGTAAGATGGCTCTTTTTTTTACGTTAAATGCCTGAATAAGCATGAAGTTGCCGTATTAATTTCTTTATTGTTCCAGTGTGGATGAGGAACCACGGCCAGAAAATAAGCAGTGTGTTTGCTCAGTTAAGATTGAGATCCCAGCTATAGAGAGTACCTTTCACATGAAGGGAGATGCAAAATTATCGAAAAAGGAGGCAGAAAGATCCTCAGCCTACCACATGATAGGTGCCTTGAAATCTTCTCTAATGAGTCTTGTCATGCGTAATCTGCGAATGCTGGAAAGTTTAGATATGAAGAAGAGTCCATCTCTCTTTGACTCAGAGATGGGTTCTGATTTAGTGGGAGCAGTGGAGAAGATCTTGAATTACTGTTTTGTGAACAAGAATCTTCTGAAAGAAGCGCTAACGCACGGTGATTATTCACCTTTTTTCAAACGGCTTACGTTCGTTGGCGAGCCCGCTCTTTCTCTCTCTCGCCTTCACGAATTACTTGTACCTCATGTACCCTAACCTCGAACTGAAGAATTTGTGTCTCTTGCAAGAAGCGAATACATGTAATGACAGATACGCTCGTGTGGCCGTAAAAAAAAGCATCTACCAATTCTTTATACAAGATGCTCTTTCGTCCAAAAAGGAGAAGTTAGAAAGAAAGGTAAATAAAAAAATGTCTTGTTAATTGAGAACACCTCTCTTTTTCATAATATACTCACCAGTTTTGGTGTCATCTCTTAGATTAAAGAGTTCATAGAGTTGATGGGCAAAGAAGATGATTCTGATTCTGATCCAGATCCATACAGATTTGTGAAAGCCCGAAGATATCTCGCTAGTCTTGTAAATGTTGTAGCTGGAGCTGTTTATATTGATGTGGATTATAATGTACAAAGACTCTGGGAGGTCTGTTGTGTTTTCTCACTAGATTTTGTTTCTAATTCTGTGTTATATGATTCTGGATTTCTTAGAAAAGGAATGATATTTGCAGATCGTCAGGGGTCTTTTTGAGCCAATATATACCCCGGATGATTTGAGGCGGCAAGCTCATTCACTTCTTACGCTTTTGTGTTTTGGTGAAAAACACGGCAAGCGAATCGAGTTCAGGTATGTTGAAAAGGGCGACGCAATCAATGCTGAGGTATATATTGATGATGAATTTATTGCTCGTGGTGGGGACTCTCGTAAGAGTAGAGCTGATGCAAAGATGCAGGCTGCTAGGGCAGCGTTACAGAAGTTGTCAGAAACTATACCCATTGAAATGGTTATGAAGTACATTGAATATGAAGATGCAAAAGAGAAGTTGATTGAGATTTGCAACAAGAGGAAATGGCCAAACCCGATTTACGACAGGTATATCTTATTTCTCATTTTGTCTTTTGCTTTTAACCACAAAGTTTTATTTTCTAAGTCAAATTGATTCCACCTTTGAGTAGTCTAGACTCTAGAGTCTTGTAATCTCAGGAAGCAGAACACATTCGCTCCATAGTTAAGTTATCTTACAATCTAAGGGTAGTAAAAACGTGTATATCCTACATAAGATTAATGTGAGTTTGATAATTTTACTGTGTGTGCCTCAATAAGCACGAATGCGCCGTCTTAACTTGAAAAACTATTTGGTTACTGTGTTCAAATCTTTTCAGTGTTGAGAGCTCTGAGGAGGGATTTGTTTATTCAGCTAAGATTGAGACTCCAACTAAAGACGGTACCTTATGCATTGAGGGCAATAGAAAAAGACGGAGAAAGGTAGCAGAAAACTCATCAGCCTCCCACATGATAAGAGCCTTGGAATCTCCTCTAACGAATCTTGTCATAAGTAAGATGAAAATGCAAAAAAAGAATAGAGAAGGAGAAGAGGAAACTGGAAATGCAGGAAAGTTTAGATGAGAAGAAGTATCCGCAAATGAAGGAAATTTTAGTTGAGAAGAAGAATCCGCAAATGCAGAAAAGTTTAGATGAGAAGAAGAATCCGCAGATGCAGGAAAGTTTAGATGAGAAGAAGAGTCCGCAAACAGTGGAAAAATTAGATGAAAACAAGAATTCGCAAACACAGGAAAGTTTAGATGAGAAGAAGAATCCGCAGATGCAACAAAGTTTAGATGAGAAGAAGAATCTGCAGATGCAGGAAAGTTTAGATGAGAACAAGACTCAGCCTTCAAAGAAGAGGAAGAGAAGACGATGAAAGATTGGTTTAAGTTTTTGGTATTGTTTGAAACAATTTCTAAAAGCTTATTACATCTCTTCTATAGTGCAATCATTCCTCATTCACAGTTTTGTCATCTGTGTATTTCACATTGTATGCAATCGTTCATCTTTTTGTCTGCAAATCGATTTTGTGTATCATAGCCGCAACCACCTCTGCATGTGGTCTCTTCCTCCTGCGCCTTTGTCTCTGGCATGACCCAACTAATGAATTGACCTTCTTCTCTTATCCAAAATTGTTTCTGTTCCATAATGTTATGGTCTCTTCCTTCTGTATTGATTGGGACCTTTTTGTAACGTTAACTAATTCTCAAAAATAAAGCTAAGGGTTTAAATTCATGTTTTTAGTAAAAAGTCCAGGTGTATTGACGTGACCAATTTGCCCCTCATACATATTTAGTGACCTAATTCTCTTCTTTCTCCGAAGCTTTTCGCCGGAGATGGATGATGCAGTGGAAGCAGTTGAGAAGATCTTGAACTACAGTTTCGTGAACAAGACTCTTCTCAAGGCAGCCTTACCTCAAACGTTCCCTGAAGGTTGTGCTGAAGAATCATGTATTCTACACAACCGGCTTGAGTTTCTCGGCGGCTCCGTTCTCGAGGTCGCCTTCACTAATTACATCTACCACGCTTACCCTAATCTCAAACTCAATGAGTTGCGTGACTTGCGAATTGCAAATGTAAGTAACGAGAAGCTCGCTCGTGCCGCTGTCAAACACAACCTCCACCGATACGCGAAACGTTCTACTACAGGTGAAAAGGTAAACAATCGTCTGAATCATATGTGCGAAGAGACTGTTGAGATATTTGATTGTTCTTTACTAAAAAGTGGTTTAATTTTTTTGAAAGAAGTTTATAGAGGCAGTGAGCAGAGAAGGTGATCGTGTTCTGTATAGTGAGTTGGTGAAAGCACCAAAAGAGTTTGCTAATCTTGTAGAGTCGATAGCTGGAGCTGTTTATATTGATGTGAATTATGATGTACAAAGACTTTGGGAGGTTTGTTTCTGTTGTGTTTGTTCTTCACTAGATTTGTGTTTCTAATTCTATGTTTATTAAAAAAGAGAGGAAAATTTTTGCAGGTCTTCAGGGAACTTTTGGAGCCAATATATAGACCTGATGATTTACGGCTGCAACTTAAACCATCATCTCTTGCGCTTTTTCGTTTGGGTGATGAACACGGCAAGCGAATCGATTTCAAGTATTGGAAAGATGTAGGCAGAGACAAACATGTTGCTTGGGTATATCTTGATGATATATTTATAGCTGCTGCGCGTGCTAAAAATATACATAGTGCGAAGCTGCTTGCTGCTGCGGGAGTGTTACAGAAGCTGTCTGATTGTCTTCCCATTGGCAACATTGTTGATGAGGATAATCCCTTAACCGAGGAAATGACAGAAGAAGAAATAGTTTTTTATGAGGATAGTCCACATGTAGAACCTGAAGATGTGAAAGGGATGTCGTTTGAGATTTGCTCCACTGAAAATCTCCAATTACAGACTGAGTTATCTTCTTTTCCTTCCACCTTTGAGAACCCTTTAACCGATGAAATGGAAAAAGAACAAATGGTTATTGATGAGGATAGTCCACATGATGAACCTGACGACGCGAAACGGAAATTGTTTGATATTTGTTCTATTAATAAGTGGCCGAACCCGGTTTTCAGGTATATCTTATTCCTACATTTTTCTTTGATTTGGCAGGAAATTTTATTTTCTAAGTTACTTCTAACTGCTCAACAAGGACCATGAATGCCTCAATAATATGTGCTTAATCTCTTACAATCTTGGGTAGAGAAATCACATAAATGCTCTTAGAATATACTTGAGACTGAGTATGGCTGTTTTTTACTTTATGTGCCTCAATAAGCACTAATGTGCTGTATTAACTTTAAGTGCTTTGTTACTGTGTTTAACTCTTGCAGTGTTGAAGAAGAGAGCGGGCCAAAAAATGAGCAGAAATTTGTTTCTTCAGTTAAGATTGAGATCCCAACTATAGAAGGTTCCTTTCACATGAAGGGAGATGTAAAACCAACTAAAAAGCTAGCAGAAAATTCCTCAGCGAATCACATGATAAAAGCCTTGGAATCTTCTATGATGAGTCTAGTCATAGGTAATCTGCAAATGCCGAAAAGTCTAGATGAGAAGAAGAAGAATCTGCAAATGCAAGAAACTTTAGATGAACACAAGAATCTGCGTTCAAAGAAGAGGAGAACTACTTATGAAATGACACCAAATAAAATGGGTACTGGTGAGGATAGTCTAGGTCTTGAACCTGAAGATGTGAAAGGGCAGTCGATTGAGATTTGCTCCACGGATAAGCTCCAGACACAGACTGGATCATCTTCTTTTCTAACCGCCTCTAAGAACCCCTTAACCGATGAAATGACAGAAGAACAAATAGTTATGGATGAGGATCCACATGTTGAACCTGCGGGTGTGAAAGGGAAGTCGTTTGAGATTTGCTCTACTAAAAAGCTCCAGCCACAGACTGGATCATCTTCGTTGCCTACTGCTGCTGAGAACCCGTCAACCTCTGATATGACAACAAAACAAATGGTTGGTGATAAGGATAGTCTACATGTTGAACCCGAAGATGTGAAAGGGAAGTTGTATGAGATTTGCGCAAAGAATAATTGGCCGAACCCGGTGTTCAGGTATATTTTTTCCAGCGTTTATCTTTGCTTTAGCAGGAATCTTTCTTTTCTAATTACTACTTACTGCTTAATAAGGACCATTATCCAAACTCAAACTAATATCTTTGAGTAGTGTAGAGTCTTATAATCTCAAAGAAGGATAATGTGTTTGGTAATCCGTGGTTAAAATTCTTTCAATCTTGGATAGAGAAATCACATATATGCTCTAAAAAACCAGACTTGTAAGATAAATGTGAGTCTAGCGGTTTTTTACTTTGTGTGCCTCAATAGGCGCAAGTATGCTGTATTAACCTTATAACATTTTTCTACTGTGTTTAACTCTTTCTAGTGTTGAAGAAGAAAGAGGGCCAGAAAATGAGCAGAAATTTGTCTGTTCAGTTAATATTGAGATCCCAACTATAGAAGGTACATTTCACATGAAGGGAGATGTAAAACCAACGAAAAAGCAAGCAGAAAATTCATCAGCGGATCACATGATAAGAGCCTTGGGATCTTCTATGATGAGTCTTGT
Source organism: Camelina sativa (assembly GCF_030686135.1). Taxonomy (NCBI): domain Eukaryota; kingdom Viridiplantae; phylum Streptophyta; class Magnoliopsida; order Brassicales; family Brassicaceae; genus Camelina; species Camelina sativa. The sequence goes on from NC_141899.1 coordinate 32,032,412, forward strand.
TATAAGTAATCTGCAAATGCCGAAAAGTTTAGATGAGAAGAAGAATCTGCAAATGCAAGAAAGTTTAGATGAAAACAAGAGTCTGCATTCAAAGAAGAGGAGAACTAATGAAATGACACCAAATAAAATGGTTACTTGTGAGGATAGTCTAGATGTTGAACTTGAAGATGTGAAAGGGAACTCAACTGAGATTTGCTCCACGGAGAAGCTCCAGACACAGACTGGATCCTCTTCTTTTCAAACCACCTCTGAGAACCCCCTAAGCGATGATATGACAGATGAACAAATAGTTATTGATGAGGATGGTCCACATGTTGAACCTGAGGATGTGAAAGGGAATTCGTTTGAGATTTGCTCCACCGAAAAGCTCCAGTTACAGACTGAATCATCTTCTTTGTCTGCTGCATCTGAGAACCCTTTAACCAATGAAATGAAACAAGAACAAATGGTTACTGATAAGGATAGCTCACATGTTCAACCTGACAACGCAAAAGGGAAGTTGTTTGTGATTTGTGACAAGAAAAAGTGGCCGAGGCCGATTTTCAGGTATATCTTATTCTTACATTTTTCTTTGATTAAGCAGGAAATTTTATTTTCTATGTACTACTTACTGCTCAACAAGGACCATGATCCAGAGTCATATTAATATCTTCGAGTAGTCTAGAGTCTTATAATCTCAAAGAAAGAGAGTTCCTTTGCTAATCCATAGTGAAACGTGTACCATCTAGGGTAGAGAAATTACATGTATGCTATAAAAAAAACTATACATCTATAATCAATGTGAGTTTGGCTTTTTGTTTTTACTTGCCTCAATAAGCACGAGTATGCTGTATAAACTTAACAACGTTTTTTGTTACCGTGTTTAACTCTTTTCAGCTTTGAAGTAGAAAGAGGGCCAAAAAATGAGCAGAAAATTGTTTGTTCAGTTCAGATTGAGATCCCAACAATAAAAGGTACCTTTTTCATAAAGGGAGATGCAAAATCAAAGGAAAAGCAAGCAGAAAACTCAGCAGCTTACCACATGACAAGAGCCATAAGTAATCTGCAAATGCCGGAAAAAATTAATAAGAAGAAATCATCATCTCTCTTTTGCTCAAAGATGGATTCTGATTCAGTGGAAGCAGTGGAGAAGATCTTGAATTACATTTTCACGAACAAGAATCTTCTGACTGAAGCGCTATCGCTAACCTCTTCTCAATTCAAACGGCTTATGTTTGTCGGCGAGGCAGCTCTAGAACTCGCCTTCACGAATCACATCTACCTCATGTACCCTAAGTTTGGAGCCAGGGAGATGAGTCTGTTGCGAATCGCAAATACAAGAAACAAAAATTACGCCCGCGTTGCCGTCAAACACAACATTTACCAATTCTTTATAAGCAAACTCAAGTTAGATGAAAAGGTTACTAACCAATTCTTGTGGCTACCAATTCCGTATTATCTTTGCTTGATTGACAACAACACTTTTTTGGTGTCATCTTTTAGATTAAAGTGTTCTCAGAGGTGGAGGGCAAAGAGAATGACCGAGTTCCTCAGTCGGCGAAACCCCCAAAAGTAGTCTCTGACCTTGTAGATTCTGTAGCTGGAGCTGTTTTCATTGATATGAATTTTGATGTTAAAAGACTCTGGGAGGTATGTTGTGTTCTCCACTAGATTTGTGTTTCTAATTCTATGTTATATGATTCTCAACTTTTTAAAATAAAAGGAGCAAAAATTTGCAGATCTTCAGGGGTCTTTTCGAGCCACTATATACATTGGAGAATTTGTGGCTGAGACCTCAACCACTTCGTACCCTTTTTTGTTTGGGTGATAAGGAAAACGGAAACAGGACTACTGAATTTATAGCTCGTGGGAAAAATGAAAAGACTAGAGATGCAGCGAAGATGAGGCCTGCTAAGGAAGCATTACAGAAGTTATCAGAAAGTATGCCCGTTGAAATAGTTATGGAGGAGGATAGACTAGACATTGAAATTGAAGATGCAAAAGACAAGTTGATTGAGATTTGCAACAAGAGAAAGTGGCCGAACCCGGTTTACAGGTATATCTTAGTATGAAAGCTGTGATGTCATCTAATCTATCGTTTTGCTTTATTGAGGTCGGTTATTTTTGCTGTGTGTGCCCTAATAAGCACGCTGAAACCCTTTTTCTTTTACTGTGTTTAGTGTTGAGAACTATGAAAGACCTGGGGGATTTGTTTGTTCAGCTATGATTGAGACTACAACTGAAGAAGGTACGTTATACGCCAAGGGAGATAGAAGAAGACGGAGAGAGACAGCAGAAAACTCCTCAGCCACACACTTGTTAAGAGCCTTGGAATATTCTCTGAAGGACGATTTGTAATGTTAGATATGTACTTTTGAGCCACCATTAGCTTAGATATGTACTTTTGAGCCTTGTAATCGTCTTATGTGAGAGAAGAAGAGGCTCGGCCTAGTTTCAGCCAACATGTTACATGTTATGTTGTTTTGATTTAATAAGTAGACGTCCAATAAACCAAACCTAGGCTTCAAGTATCTCCCCGGGAGATTTAAAATAAGTAATTACTCATGTTGTTTTGATTCTTTAAACAACTACTTAGTTTAGATGAGAAGAATCAGAATCTTCTAATGCAGGAGGAAAGTTGAGATGAAAACAAGACTCTGCACTCAAAGAAGAGGATAACTGTTTAAGTTTTTTTTGGGGGGTAAATTCTCTCTATTCACAGTTTACAAATGCTTATTACATTTGTTTATATAGTGTGCAATGAGAGAGAGTCTCTAGATTCGAAAAATAGTTCCTCCATTCTCACACTTTTGTCATTCTGTGTCTACTACACATCGTATGCGCTCGATCTGTCTTTTTATATTATTCATACACACGTTGTTAGTTAAAGAATTTGGTCAATTAGTCGAGAGAGACAACCACAGGATAAATGTGGTGCTATGCTATTTTAATAGTAACAAACACATGTATGTGCGTACTATTAAGTCGTCTTGCGCACGGTGAGTTACCAATAAAATAGTATATTACCTACAATAAATAAATAAAACAAATCTAATAGTATTACTTTTATCATAAAAAATTCAAAAGTAATCCAGACCATAATATTTTTTTTTCGTTTGAACGAGCCATAATCTCCTAGAAAGAGCCAAAAGGAAAACATAAAATACCAAATAAATCATTTTTGGTTAAGAAAAAAAACAATCATATTAAGATAGCCGAAATTATAAATTTTAAAAAATTCTATTAAAAATGTGAATTATAACAAAATATCTTATTTTTAATTAAAAATATTCAAAATTATGAAAATGAAAATTATTTTCATAAATTAATATTTCTCGATAAATTAAAACCTCTTAAATTAAAAAAATACCGACTTTATTAATTTATAGAAATTTTACTGTGCGAACTCTGCATATCTCACCGTGCCTTGCATTTGTTCCTCTTCTAGTCTGATAAGTTCCACCGTGACATTGTTTCTGAAATTTTTCACTTCTTCGCTTGCGTCTCTGTTGGAAATCCAACACGTAACTAAAAACACGTTTCAACAAAGAGTAGTACTAGTGGTCCAATTCTAAACGAGAAAAAAGAAGTTAATGACGTGGCCTCTGACATCTATAGAGCTAAACACAACATCAGTCATCATATCCAAGAGATTATTGAATTTAACACCGGCAGTGAGGTAATTGTCTCTGAAATTCAAAGCGAGACCACTTCCAATTGGAGTTGAGCAGCTGGATCGGAACAAATCGTAGGGACAAAGACTGATTAGGAAAGATGAGTTGGTTTGTTCGAGAAATTGCAAAATCGGGATGATGTTGATCACTTTCCCTAATAGTCTTTGGTAACAAAACTACCCTAAAATGTTGACTTTAATAAAAGAGAAGGGAGAAAGAAGAGAATTGTTCCTTAAGTTGCTTATGCAAGCAACATTTCTCAGCAAATATAAAAAGTTGTCAACTTTTAATGGTTATTATTAATAAAAAATAATAAATATATATATATATATATATATATATATGATTAAAAAATATATATATATATATATATTTAAAAGAAACCTTTACCGCGTTGCTGTGCTAGTGATGGTCTTATACTCTTTTGCGAACGACCTTTTGAGAAATCCCACAAAACAAGCTTTGAATCAAGTCCACCAGTTATACTTATACCTACCTGTTAGACGGTTTTAACAACCTGATAGAAGAATTTCACAGATGTGAGGGACTATAACAACGAAGTTAGGATACACTTGTATGACCAGCCCCTAAAGGTTTTGTAAATGCATTCTTAACCAATATCGATGATATGTGTTCAAGCAAACTAATAAACCAAAAATCATCTGCCGAAGCAAACTAATCAAACTATGTAATAGTGAGTGATAGTTTGCTCAGATCAAACTAATCATCTGTTGTGAATACTAGCTAACTCATTTGCTTTTCCTTTTAGTTTGCTTCGGCAGATGACTACGGTCGAGATTAAAGTTGACTTGATTAATTATAGGTATAACTCTCTGTATCTTACCGAGATTCTCCTATCGCCCAAATTCTCTCTCAAGACTAGTCTCCATAGTCTCAGTGGCCCAAATTCTCTCAATTTATTTTGTGTCTGAATGATTCACCATTAAGCAAAAAACTCTTAAAATAAAAGAGACTCTTTACACTTTGGGCATGTTCGTTTGCATGTCGCCAGCGACATTGACTAAAAGTTGTTCGTTTGCTTCTCGCTAATTCAGCGATCATTCGTAGCGATTGTCGCCAACGATCAATGACCGTAATTTTCAGTGATCAGTCGCTGGATCTGGCAACAAGCAAACGAACAACATAACGACATAAATATTTTTAAAAAATTAAAAAAAAATAAAAATTTGAGAAATTAAATATGATCAAATTTAAACTTAATTAGGTTAAAATATAACTACATATAGTTATTAAAATTAAAAATAAATCTAGCTAAATAATATAAAAATTAATTTGAATATATTTAAACAAAATTCTAAATAAATCAATTATCACTAAACTAAGTTTAATAATATTAAACTTAATAAATTAAAAATTCAAATTCAAATTAATTATTTAAAAATATGTAATATGTTTTTTAATTTATCTTGATAGTGTATATGTAATTTAAAATTAAAAATATAAATTACCAAAAGTTAAATTTTATATGTAATTTACATTTGATAGTGTATAATAATACGTTTAAACAAACTTTCAATTTTCAAGAAATATGTTTAGTAAATAAATTTAATTTTTCAACCTACTAAGGCCATGTTCGGTACCTAATGGTTGCGACAACGTTCAAAACAAAAAAGGTAGAAGAAGATAAGAGAGAGAAATTTAGATTTCTTCTCAATTTAATCACAGAAGGGATGTCAAAATGGGTAACTCGACCGACCCAACTTACATGGGTTCGAGACTTTCATGGGCGGGTTCAACCTGATCCAATTATTATAATGGGTTGAATTTATATACCCAAATCCAATGGGTAAATGGGTTATATAGATTACCCATATATAAATAAAATAAAATTAATTAATTATTATTAAATCTATAACATATTATATAAAATATAATTGTAAAACCAACAAAAAAATTCAAGCTTAAAAAAATAATATCTATATATTAAAATAGAAAAAGCATCCTAAAATCCTAAAGCCAAAAATCCATAAAACCAAAATAAAAAGCCATTTTTGATTTAAAATAAAATTTGTTCTTAATATTAAAAAAAAAACACTTTAAATTTCTTTAGATGATCCAGTCCGATTCTTTAACCTTCATAGTCTTCATTTTACATATTAATATACATATATATATATATATATATATATATATATATTATATATTATTTTTGTTTTTTTCATTAACCCATAGATAACCCATAACCCTAATGGGTTTACCCCTAATAAACCCACAAACCCATCAAAACCCATTTATTTATAGATAAACAGAGTAAACCCATGAGTTTCTATCTATTTTTACCCCTAATAAACCCACAAACCCATCAAAACCCATTTATTTATAGATAAACAGAGTAAACCCATGATTTTCTATCTATTTTGACATCCCTAAATTGCAGCGACTAGTTTTTGTTATGGGACAAGGCAATTTATCAGTCGCTATAAATAATAGTGGCAGCTTTTCCGGAACTAGTGATTGTTTTATTTCAGATCAACTTGACTTTTGCCTTTATTGACGCTTTTTTTCCATCACTGTCGCAGCAATTAGGTACCGAATAGGGCCTAAGGGTAACTCCAACCGAGATGGCAAAACACTAATTATACTGTTTATTTACTCCAACCGAACTGCAAAAGAAACTCCATCTTCATTTTTAGTGTTTTGTGAATAGTGTTACACCATATATATTATTTTATTTGTGTTTTTGATTTAAAATATATCTAAATTATTGTTTATCTATTAAAAACCAGATATATCATCAATATTTTTAAAACTGTCTTATTACATTTAATAATATAAACTAGTAACTATAATTAATATAATAAAAAACTAATAATTGCGATAAAATTTCAAAATATTTATCAAATTTAATAAGATTAAAAGTTTATACTAAACTTCAATAATATAGTGAAAACATAATATTACAAAATTAAAACTAAAAAAACATAAAAACTAGATGCAATAAGATACATAATATAATTTTAAACAACAATCTAATTTCCAGGAAAATTATTTCCACTAAGATAATCATAGTACTGACTAAAATTTGGTTGCTCTTCACCTTGAAATTGTTGTCCTTGAACTAGATCTTCTTGGTTTTGGGATGCTCGATATTGGAATCCAAAATACTGGCTTTAAAAACCTTCTCCGTGTTCTTCGTTTTGGTTTGTTGCTGCTCTTCTTCTCATAAGTATGATACATGTTATGTTGTTTTGATTTAATAAGTAGACATCCAATAAACCAAACCTAGGCTTCAAGTATCTCCCCGGGAGGCATCCAATAAGACTAATATTACGCTCCGAGTAATCAGAATAACGTGTTGATTACACAATAAGCCTAATATTTCTTACAAGAAACTGAAACTTCCAAAGTGAAACATGCGATTGCGACGATATTTCAAAAATAATAAACATTATAGGGTTTTAATTACCAAAGACTAAAATTAAGGGTTTAAATTAATGTTTTCAATAAAAGTCATGGGTTTAAAATTACAAAAAATAAAGTTAAGAGTTTAAATTAATGTTTTCAATAAAAGTCAGAGGTTTAAAATATTAATCACAAAAAAAAATTAAGGGTTTATTAAACTCGTGTTTCCGCAGATTAAATTAAAAGACTGCTTCCTTGACTTGTGTCGGACCTACTAAAATCAGCTTTTTTCGCCGGAGATGATGGATTCATCAGTGGAAGCTTTGGAGAAGATCTTGAACGACAGTTTCGTGAACAAGACTCTTCTCAAGGAAGCCTTAACTCAAACATCTCCTTTATTCAATCGGCTTGAGTTCCTCGGCGACTCTGTTCTTGAAGTCGCCTTCACTAATTACATTCACCACACTTACCCTAATCTCAAACTCAAGGAGTTGCGTGACTTGCAAACTGCTAATGTAAGTAACGAGAAGTTCGCTCGTGTCGCCGTCAACCACAACCTCTACCAATCCCTTTTACGCCACAATCATTCTCTTTCTACAAAGGTCATTTTTTTTTTTTTTTTTTTTGTTAGAACAGAGTGTTACTATCTTGAGTTATCGAATGGAACATGTTCTTACTAATAGTAAAGTTTTAATTTTGATGCATGTATCTTAGATTAAAGAGTTCTCAGAGGCAGTAAGCAAAGAATGTGATCCTGTTCCGTATGGTGGATTAGTGAAAGCACCAAAAATTCTTGCTGACATTGTAGAGTCCATAGCTGGAGCTGTGTTCATTGATGTGAATTTTGATGTACAAAGACTCTGGGAGGTCTGTTTCTGTTCTGTTTGTTGTTCACTAGATTTGTGTTTCTAAGTATATGTTATATGATTAATAAAGAGAAGAGAGGAGATTTTTTTGCAGATCTTCAGGGGACTGTTCGAGCCAATTTATACAATGGATGACTTAAGGCAGCAACCTAAACCACCGTTTCTTACGCTCTTTCGTTTGGCTGATAAATACGGCAAGCGAATCGACTTCAGGTATTCGAAAGATGACAACAGCAAGAAAAAAGTTGCTGAGGTATATCTTGATGATGTATTTATAGCTTCTGGCTGTGCTAAACGTATAGATACCGCGAAGCTGCTTGCTGTTGAGGGAGCGGTGCAGAAGTTGTCAGAATTTATTATGCCCATTGAAAAGATTATTGGTGAGGTTAGTCCACTTGTTGAGCCTGAAGATGCTAAAGGGAAGTCTTTTGAGATTTGCTCCACTGCCTGTGAGAGCCCTTTAGCTGACGAAATGACACAAGAAGAAATGGTTATTGATGAGGATAGTCCACTTGTTGAACCTGAAGATTCGAAAGGGAAGTTGTTTCAGATTTGCTCTAGTAGAAAGCTCCAGATACAGACTGGATCATCTTCGTTGCCTACTGCCTCTGCCAATATGTTAACCTATGAATTTACAACAAAACAAATGGTTGTTGATAAGGATAGTTTAAATGTTGTTGGAGATTTGCAACAAGAATATGTGGCTGAAGCCGGTTTATAGGTATATCTTATTCCTACTTTTTTCTTTGCTTTAGTAGGACTTTTGTTTTACTAAGTACTACACACTACTTAACAAGCAAACTAATATCTTTGTGTAGTCTAGAGTCTAATGCATTTGCTAATCCGTGGTTAAACTCCAATCTAGGGTAGAGAAGTCACTAAAAACTGTACTTGTAAGATCAATGTGAGATGGCTGTTTTTTACTTTTTGTGCTTCAATAAGTACTACTCACTACTTAATAAGGACAGTGATCTGAAGTCAAACCAATTTCTTTGAGTAATCAAGAGTCTTGTAATCTCCTTGATGGATAATGTGTTAGCTAATCCGTGGTTAAACTTCAATATTTGGTAGAATGTCACAAATATGCTCTAAAAAACTGTACTTGTAAGATTAATGTGAGATGGCTGTTTTTTACTTTTTGTGTTTCAATAAGCATGAATATGTCATATTAACTTAACACTTTTGTTACTGTGTTTAACTCTTTCCAGTGTTGAAGAACAGAAAGGGCCCAAAAATGAACCGAGATTTGTTTGTTCAGTTAAGATTGATATCCCAACTATAGAAGCTACATTTCACATGAAGGGAGATTTAAAATCAAAGAAAAAGCAAGCAGAAAACTCCTCAGCGTACCACATGATAAGAGCCTTGGAATCTTCTCTAATGAGTCTTGTCATAAGTAATCTGCATATGTCGAAAAGTTTAGATAAGCAGAATCCATCTCTCGTCAGCTCAGATTTGGATTCTGATTCAGCGGGAGAACTGGAGAAGATCTTGAATTACAGTTTCACGAACAAGAATCTTCTGAAAGAACTGCAGACACACAATAATTCACCTTCATTCCAGCGGCTTATCTCCGTCGGTGAGCCAGCTCTTTCTCTCGCCTTTGTGAAGCACATATACCTCACGTACCCTAAGCTCGAACCAAAGGATTTGTCTCTGTTGCGAGATGCGAATACATGTAACGACAGATACGCTCGTGTCGCTGTTAAAAAAGGCATCAGCCAATTTGTTATAAAGCCAGAAAGAATGGTAAACTAAAATTCCATTTCTTGTGAATTTGAGAACATCTCGCTTCTTATGATATACTCATCATTTTGTGTCATCTCTTAGATTATGGAGTTCATAGAGATGATGGGCAAAGAAGATGATCCTGATCCAGATCCTTACAGAACTGTGAAAGCTCCAAAAATTCTTGCTAATCTTGTACATGCTGTAGCTGGAGCTGTTTATATTGATGTGAAATATAATGTACAACGACTCTGGGAGGTTTGTTGTGTTTCTTTCACTAGACTTGTGTTTTTAATTCTATGTTATATGATTCTCAAATCTCAATATTGAAAGGAAATTTTGCAGGTCTTCAGGGGTCTTTTCGAGCCAATATATACACTTGATGATTTACGGCTGCAACCTAAACCACCATTTCTTACACTTTCTCGTTTGGCTGATAAACACGGCAAGCAAATCGACTTTAGGTATTCGAAAGATGTTTACAGCAGAAAAAATATCGCAGAGGTATACTTTGATGATATGTTTATAGCTTCTGGGTGTGCTAAACGTATAGATGCTGCAAAGCTGCTTGCTGCTGAGAAAGCGTTGCAGAAGCTGTCAGAATGTACGTAAAAAAATTGTTGATGAGGTTAGGCCACATGTGGAACCAGAAGATGTGAAAGGAAAGTCGTTTGATAACCATCTAACCGATGAAACGACGCAAGAACAAGTGGTTATTAACGAGAATAGTCCTCATGTTGAACCTGAAGATGTGAAAGGGAAGTCGTTTGATATTTGCTCAACTGAAAAGCTCCAATTACAGGTTGAATCATCGCCTTTGATAACTATTTAACCGATGAAGTGACACAAGAACAAATGGTTATTAACGAGGATCGTCCTCACGTTGAACATGATGATGTGAAAGGGAAGTCGTTTGAGATTTGCTCCAGTGAAAAGCTCCAATTACAGGCTGAATCAACTTCTTTGCCCATCGTCTTTGATAACCATTTAACCGATGAAGTGACACAAGAACAAATGGTTATTGATGAGAATACTCCACATGTTGAACATGAAGAAGCGAAAGGGAAGTTGTTTGAGATTTGCTCTACTGAAAAGCTCCAGACACAGACTGGATTATCTTTGTTGCCTACTGCTGCTGAGAACCCGTCAACCTCTGAAATGACACCAAAACAAATGGTTGTTGATAAGGATAGTATGCATGTTGAACCCGAAGATGTGAAAGGGAAGTTGTTTGATATTTGCGCAAAGAATAAGTGGCCAAACCCGAATTTCAGGTAAACTGTTTCCCAATATTTTCCTTTGCTTTAGCAGGAATCTTTCTTTTCTAATTACTAGGTAGTGCTTAATAAGGACCGATCATGATCCAAACTCAAAATAATATCTTTGAGTAGTCTTATAATCTCAAAGAAGGACAATATTTCGTGGTTGACACAAGTGGACCGTATTAACATTTTTTAACTGTGTGTAACTCTTTGCAGTGTTGAAGAAGAAAGAGGGACAAACAATGAGGAGAAATTTGTTTGTTCAGTTAAGATTGAGATCCCAACTATAGAAGGTACATTTCACATGAAGGGAGATGCAAAATCAAAGAAAAAGGAGGCAGAAAATTCATCAGCGGATCACATGATAAGAGCCTTGGAATCTTCTGTAATGAGTCTTGTCATAAGTAATCTGAAAATGCCGAAAAGTTTAGATGAGAAGAAGAAGAATCTGCTAATCCAGGAAAGTTTAGATGAAAACAAGAATCTGCATTCAAAGAAGAGGAGAACTGTTTAAGTTTTTTTTTTTTGTTTGGGGTAAATTCTCTTTATTCACAGTTTACAAATGCTCATTGCATCTGTTAATGTTTATATAGTGTGCAATGAGAGAAAAGTCTCTAGATTCCAAAAATAGTTCCTCCCTTCTCTCACACTTTTGTCATTCCGTGTCTACTTCATATCGTATGCACTCGATCTGTCTTTTCTTGTGCAAATCCATGTCTATTTCTTTAGCCTGAATCACATCTGCCTGTGATCACTTCAAGTGCTTTCATGTCTGACACGCGATTTTTTTCTCTACCGGTCGGTCGAGCAAGAGAAGGCATCATCTCTCGGTCGAGCAAAAGAATTTGGTCAATTAGTCGAGACGAGACGACGACTACAAGATAAATGTGGTGCTATTTTTAATAGTAACAAAAACATGTACATGTGCGTACTATTAAAAAATCGTCTAGCACACGGTGACTTACCAATAAAATACTGTATTTTATTGGTAACTAAATACTAGTATATTACCCACAATAAAATAGTTTAAATAGCCAAAAAAAAAATAAAATAATTTAAATTAAAAAAAAAATTTAAATAAGTTATCCATAATCTCTTCTTTTTTTTTTTCAGTTTAATCCACAATATCCTAGAAAGAGCCAAAAAGAACCAAATAAATCATTTTTTTTTTTTGGTTATGAAACAAAGCAAAAAGAGACACAAACTCGAGAAACAAGCTTCGTATATTAATTTTTCTCGCTGCTGTTTAGGCGGTTCTCTATCTCTCTTCTCTTCGCTTCTTCTTCTTCTTCTTCTTCTTCCTTGTCAATCTCTAATTCTCAATCTTCGGCTGCTACAGTGAAGTTCATACAACACAGAACGATCGAATTTAATAATTGACCTAAGAATCGGTAAGGAAAAAGAAAAAAAAAAAATCCCTAAAGTAGTTTCCTTACTTGCTGATTGCATGTGTAGAGAAAAGGCTTCGCAACATCATTCGAAAAGTTTTGGATTTTTGTAATGACGTTTTTAGGGTTTTGGTAGATCCGTCGAAGTTGGGAAAACTATGGGGGAAAACGATGATGGTTGCTCGACTCAGCTAATCGATGGGGATGGTGAATTTAACGTCAAGGGTTTGGATAATTTCGTGAAGAAGACGAAGCTTTCTGATTGTGGTCTTTCTTATGCTGTTGTTGCAATCATGGGTCCTCAGAGTAGTGGTCAGTTTGCCTTTGTTCTTCTTTCTTTGCATTGATCTTCTTATTAGTAATCAAAGTTACAGTTTTTTTTTTGGGGGATAATAATGGAATCTGGGTATATGAATCTCTCAACGTGGCTTAGATTATACTTTTTTTATTCACTTCAGCTTGAGACATTTGAAGCGTCTTTGATTTGTTGAGATATTCAAATGTTTATTGTTTTATGCCATTTCAGGGAAGAGTACACTTTTGAATCATCTTTTTAAAACCAATTTTAGGGAAATGGATGCTTTTGCTGGAAGGTTAGCAAAAATTTGTCAATTGTTTTTTTATCTGTTTGTGGCAATGCTATTTTTAGAGTTGAATTTTGTTTGACTTTGGTGAATTGTTTTCATTTTTCTTTTCTTTGCAGGAGTCAAACTACCAAAGGTATTTGGATGGCTAGGTGTCTGGGTATTGAGCCTTTCACACTTGCCATGGATTTGGAGGGTACCGATGGGAGAGAAAGAGGCGAGGTAAGATGACTGAAGGACATGGTTAGCAATATATACTGCTATACATTTAGTTGTAACCAAAGAATATGGTTTTTGGGGGCTACCTATCTAAGAATTTTTCAGTAATTTCGAAATTTTATGGATACTTATATATCTTGCGGATACTTATACAATATACTTTGTACTTTTACGTTTCATATGTGTATCTAACATGGTTCCTGGAATTTCCAGGATGACACTACATTTGAGAAACAAAGTGCCCTGTTCGCTCTAGCTGTTGCCGACATTGTACTGATAAACATGTGAGTACTGATGTATTTAAAACGTGGGGCAGAAAGTTAAATATACATTGTTAGACGTTGATAGATATATTCTCATTTACCCCTCGATCATGGTTGAATCTTAGGTATTAAAAGGTTGGGGTCGTAGATATACTGTTTATTAGATTATTAACAAAATAATGAACTCCATAGGTGGTGCCATGACATTGGAAGGGAACAGGCTTCAAACAAACCATTACTGAAGACTGTTTTCCAGGTATCACTATCATTATGTGATTGCTTGCATATGGAACGTTCATGTTCAACTAATAGATTCGATAACTTGGTCATTATTGGATATGTAGGTCATGATGCGATTGTTTAGCCCTCGGAAAACAACTCTTCTTTTTGTCATACGTGATAAAACAAGGGTACGGTTTTTGCAATTGAATATGATTCATTGATTCTTGATGGTGAAACTATATTTCTTAGATTGACATATGATTTTCTCCTTAGACTCCGCTAGAGAAGCTTGAACCTCTTTTAAGGGAAGATATTCAGAAGGTAACATGCAGTGTCTCTCTCTCAAACTCTTTCTTTTAAAGGTTTTCTTCTCTCTGAAGTTTGGGTACTGTTTATGCTTTGTTGCAGATATGGGATTTAGTTCGCAAGCCTGAAGCCCACAAGAATACACCACTTAGTGAATTCTTCAATGTAAGGATGTCATATTCCCACATAGATGATGCTTCGTATGGTGAATTTCAGTCTGATTACCGCTGTATTGTTGCTAAATTGTTCATGAATATGCCTGACTATCTTTTCCTTATTTGAGAATTTGCACGATATATGCTTGTAGGTAAAGGTTGTTGCATTATCCAGCTATGAAGAGAAAGAAGAAAAGTTCAAGGAAGAGGTATTCTTCTGATATGTAAAATAATCTCTTTTGAAGCATCAAAGCAAACTCTAACGCCGATTCATGCAAACTTCTAAATATGTAGGTTGCTGAGTTGAGGCAGAGATTTTTCAATTCCATTTCACCTGGGGGACTTGCTGGTGATAGACGTGGTGTCGTTCCTGCTTCAGGATTTTCTTTCAGCTCCCAGCAGATTTGGAAAGTTATAAAAGAGAATAGAGACTTGGACCTTCCTGCTCACAAGGTCTTCTATCCATCAAAATCTATATGGTTAAGCCACGTTTTAATATCTTGTGAAGTAATGTTTTTTTGTTTTACGAAGGTGATGGTTGCCACTGTTCGGTGTGAAGAGATAGCTAATGAGAAGCTGCGCGACTTCGCAACCGATGAGGTTTGCTTCCGTGGCCTCCTTACCTACTTCAACTTTTTCTTACTGATTTAAATGTTTTGTGAAACATAATGGGGTAAAATTTATTTAGAGCTGGTTGGAGTTGCAAGAAGCCGTAGAAGGTGGCTTAGTTCCTGGTTTTGGCAAAAAACTTAGCTCTATCCTTAAAAAATACTTCTCAGAGTAAGCTCTTCCTTTTGGTTCCTGAAGTATATAATTCCCGAGCCGAGTAAATTTGCCTAATCTTGTTTTGCTTACCCCTTATTAGATACGACGCAGAGGCAATATACTTCGAGGAAGGAGTACGTAAAGAAAAGCGTATACAGCTAAAACTGAAAGCTTTGGATGTAAGGCTTCTTCCGTCTTTGGGTTTGCATTAAATAGTATTGACTCTGGACCTGGTTATGATTATTGTATCTTTATTTTCAACTTTTTTCTAAATTTCCAGTTCGTGTACTCTGCTTATGCTACCATGTTGGGCCATCTACGGTCCAATGCACTGGAATCCTTTAAGATCCGTTTAGAACAGTCTCTAAATCAAGGAGAAGGATTCGCAAAAGCTGTGCGGGACTCTCAACAGTCTTGTCTGCTTGTTTTTGACAAAGGATGTGAAGGTGAGAGTTCCTATTTCAGTTTGAGCTTAAAATGTAGTGCTTCCTTGTGAGAAACAAAATGTTTTGGCCAGAAAAGACAATAGCATTTACATGAGAACACCTCCTCTTATTAATTGTGTTCATCTCTTCAGATGCTGCGGTTGAACAAGCAACTTGGGATGCATCAAAAATCAAAGAGAAACTTTGTCGTGACATCGATTCTCACACTTCTTCTGCTCAGGATGCTAAACTGTCTGAATTAATTGCCAACTATGAGGTTCGGCTTTGGTTTTCTCTTCATTTAATTTCTTAGATTTATAGGGTTCTTATTAAAATATGTTTTTACTTATTGGTGGTTAACAGAAACGGCTATCTCAAGCACTTAGTGAACCCGTCGAGTCTTTGTTCGAAGCTGGCGGAAAGGATACATGGCCTTCCATAAGGAAGCTTCTCAAACGCGAGACTGAAACAGCTGTTACAGATTTTCTGGATGTGGTTACTGGTTTTGAGCTAAATCACGCTAGAATTGATACCATGGTTCAAAATCTAAGGGACTATTCTCAGAGCTTAGTGGAGAAAAAGGCAAGAGAAGAAGCGGCTAAAATTCTAATCCGAATGAAAGATAGGTAAGAAAAATATTAGAGTACACTCCTATTAATATCCTCTTTTTCAATTTTCTTTGCTTGATATTATTCCACACACATTTCAGATTCTCAACAGTCTTCAGTCATGACAAAGACTCAATGCCACGGGTCTGGACTGGAAAAGAGGATATTAGAGCAATCACAAAAGATGCTCGTGCAGAGGTAACTTCTCAATACTAATGGCGGATGGGGCTAAGTGATGTCATGAAACTCTCTTCATCTGTTGCTATCCTGCAGGCTTTAAGTCTTTTATCTGTGATGGCTGCAATACGTTTGGATGAAAGATCAGACGATATTGAGAGTACTCTTTTCTCTTCTCTCATGGATGGAACTGTTTCTGTTGCATCTTCCCACAACAGAAGCGTAGGAACTTCAACGGATCCACTTGCATCTAGCTCTTGGGAAGAGGTAAGCAGTCTAAGCAAGTGGTTTCTAGTATAATCTGGTTGAAAAATGTGACAATTATTAAGACATCATACTAAATAGAATACCAAATTAACATAATTGGTCCACTTTTCCATAAATTCTTTTTCTGTTCCACCAAAATTAGGACATATTTGGCATGTGTGGCTCATGGGATGCCACTTCCAGTTGTTGTCAAATGAATTACCAATGTTATAATTTTGTGTGTGCAGGTTCCTCCAAAAAATATACTACTGACGCCAGTACAGTGTAAGTCACTGTGGAAACAGTTTAAATCTGAGACAGAGTATACTGTAACGCAAGCTATTTCGGCACAGGTGATTTTGCAAATCTACCTCAGAATTTGTGGCATAAACAGAATTTAGGCAATGATATGTTTTCATCTTTATTCTTTAGGAGGCTCACAAGCGAAATAACAACTGGCTTCCTCCAGCTTGGGCGATTGTGTTAATGATTGTCCTTGGTTTCAATGAATTCATGATGCTTTTGAAGTAATATCAATTTCCTTACATTCCTGTACTATTCTCATTCAAGATTCTCCCTAAGTGTTTTAGCTATTTAAGATTCATTGGCATGTTTCATCTTATTGGAACAGGAATCCTTTGTATCTCTTGGGTTTCTTTGTGGCGTTTTTACTCTCCAAAGCCTTATGGGTGCAGCTTGACATTCCGGGGGAATTTCAACACGGCGCAGTAAGCTATTTGCTAAGCTTCCATTGTTCCTAACACAATAAGTTTAGGAGATATTATCTTAACACAATGTTTCCTGCATCTGTGCTAGCTTGCTGGAGTACTCTCTATCACGTCAAAGTTTCTTCCAACTGTTATGAATCTCCTAAGAAAGCTCGCGGAAGAAGCGCAAGGAAAAACAACTCAGGAAGCACCAGAATACTCAGCTTCCCAAAGCTACCGTCAGCAATCTCCATCACATTCCATCTCAAGCACAATATCTGAATCCGTGGCATCAAACGTATCAGCATCTGCTGGTGATGATGCAGAATACTCAAGCCCGGCACAGCTTCGGCGACGAAACACCAACGATGTACAAGAATCTGAGATCTCTCAAATGTAAACTAACTAGAAGTGACAATGTTCTTCATAAAAATCGTACGATAGTTATATATACGCAGATAGTGTCTTTGAGTTGAAATAATATTATCATACTGAATAAAATGTTCTGGTTGATGCTAGACTTCAAAAACTATAGATCTCTGAAAATTAAAGGGACATTAGTTTTGAGTAAAGGTTTGTTGGTTTGGGATAAATATGGATTTGTAACTTGGTTGGTAGTGTCTGGTTTCCACGCAAGTTTTCCCCGTCAATTGGGTAAAAGAAATATGTTTTTTATGGAAAGAATAAAAAATTGTTTATAAAATCACTTAAGTCTAATTTTAATATATATATATATATATATATATATATATATATTTTTTTTTCAATTTTAAACTATATTAATCTTACTATATTAATTTTACTATATTAATTGAAAAGTACAAATATGAAACTAACCTTAAAATGTATAAAAAATTACATTCAATTGCCATTAAAAAAACTTAATTAAGATTAATTAATTAATTAAATATAATTAATTAATTAAAAAACAAAAATCGGAAACACATCAAATAAAATAAATTGTAAAAAAATAAAAAATAAAAATCTATTAGAATTCAAACTAATTCGTACTTAAAAAATCAAAAATTAACAGCTAAAATTTTAAAAATCTAATCGAATAAAATCTATATAACTACAAATTTCTTCAAAAAAAATTTGCAGCAAGGGTTAAATTTTTTATTAAAAATCTAATCGAATAAAATATATAACAGTTTCGTTTAACGGCTTAGATTTTAAAAATTAATAAATAATATATATATATATATAGTATCTTATCATTTTCTTCTTTAATTTTCCCTATTTTAATTTTATTTGTTTGAATTACTCGGTTTCAAATACAGAGAGAGGAAGAAAAATAAATAATAGACTTTAATCATTACATGCAAATGTTTTATTGACAGGTTTTCAATAAACATTTTTAAAATACAAAAATTATAATATAAGCAAACCAAATTTTTTAATTATAAACCATTATAAATAATATAATAATAATAGAAATTATTACAAACTTTCATCAAAAAAAAGTTCGGCCCGCGGTTTTCCGCGCGTTAGTACCTAGTTTATAAAATTATTTTCACATACATGGTTATAAACGTTTATATACTGTTAAGCCTTTTAAGCGAAAAAAGAAAAAAAAACGTTTATATATTGTTTGTTTTGAATTACTGAAAAAGAAAATCTATTTTTTTACAATTTAATATTCTTATTTTTTTTAATAGATAGTTTTCTATAATTTTTATTCTATAATATCATATTTATAATGTTATGTTATAACATTGAAACCACCTAAAATTGTCTACACCCTTCTAGTTGTTAGGCGTTGGGTTACCACATAGCATTTCTTAAACATTAACAAATATGGTTGAAAAGTTCGTTTTAAAATTTATTTACAACTAAAAATGGAAAAATGGAATTTACAAAACATTTCTTCAAAAAAAACTGTCAAAAGTTCACAACATTAAAACGGAAGTAACAAAACGTTATATAAAACCAGAAACAATAATAATCTGATTCGTAATTCTTTTTCCTTTGTTTGCTCTAAGTTTCTAACCCGATAGTTCGAGTTCAAACTGACGCATATGAAACTGGACTGTTGATGTATGAAATCAACGGTATAAATAATACGAGTATTTGTGGGAATAAATCGGAACTGGTCCTTTATTTAACGTAAGAATCTTACAGAAGGGTTCTCAGAAAAATGACAGTTACAGAGATAAAATGCTAATACGAAAATAAAAGCCTTTTCTCTCCCTAATTGCCCAGAATTTTTCGGATCCCCTGACATGACAATGACGTCAGGTATTTATAGTGGGACCTTGACCTAGGGTTTCTTCTGTCTCCTGGCAAAATGACGATTTTGCCCCTGCGGCCTGATGGGCCTGATCCAAGACTTTTGGCCGAAGACACCTTGAGAATCTCTGTTTGGGCTTTAAGAGTGTTGGGGGCGAAGCCCATATCCAACAATGGTCCCTCCCTTAGTCCGATGCGCGATGGCTTGCTTGAGCCCGTCGGATCCGAGTGTGTATCTTCAGGTCCGTCTTGCAGGAAGAACAGAAGATTTCAAGAGTTTTGCCGCCTTCCGGAGGGTTCCGGGATGAATAGTGTGTCGGGCACGTTTTTCGGGGTATCCGGGGAATTCCGGGATGAACAGTGCGTCGGGCACGTTTTTTGAGGTCCGTTGGACTTAAAACGGGAGCTTTGAGTATTCTGCACGTTCCCCGAGGCGCAGGAAGTAGAGACAACTTAGAAACTAGGGTTTTCTCGGTCAACGTGTTGGTCCCCCCCATATAAATATGTCTCCTTGACCTTATTTTACTTCAACTCTCTACTCCTCTCCTCAAAGGTAAATTTCTTTCTTCTTCTCTCCCTTATCTTCTTTTGCTTTAGGTTTTATTTTTCTTTTGTGCTTGTCCGACCATGAGCTCGTCGGAACCGGATCCTCGCCGCCGGTCATGTTGTCTTGTCGCTGACCGGATCCTTCTCGCCGCCGTTCAGTTAGCTCCCGACACCAAGACTCCCGCGCTGTCCTGCCTCGCCGCCGACCGAGATAGCGCCGCCTGTGCGTTCTCCTTGCTACCACCAGATCTGATGCCGGTCTCGGCCAAGCTCCGCCGCTCTTCCTGTCGAGCCCCGCGCCGAGCTGCCGCGGGAGGTCCAGTCTTGCATCGCCGTGGAGGGAATCGGGCACAACTTGCTCCGCCGCTCCTCCCGTTCTGCTTCCATACCAGCCCCTAGTCTGTTCGATGCCACCGTGTTCTCCGCCGCCGTGTTTGGCCGCGTTGCTAGACTCGCCGCCGAGCATCTCTCATGCTGTCGCGCTCCCATGGCCGAGACCGTGAGGCGTCTTGGCCATGCCGTGCCGCCGTGGTTCTGTCGCCGAGGTCCACCGATCCGCGTCGTAAACTCGGTGGTCAAGAGCTCAGAAAAGTCAAGGTCGCAGTTCCGAGCTGGTGAGGGCGAGATTCCCGGAGGTGAGATAGTGCCGTACCCGAGGGTGACCACGCTTGCGAGACTGACGTGAGGGCGTGGTGAGGTGAGCTTGTCTCGTTTAAATGGTGGTGTGGCGCGATGAGATGATGGAGAGCACGAAGATGAGGTGGTCTTGTGGTCAGCGAGATGGCGAGGTGGGAACTTTACGGAGACCATGTGGCGAGCTGGCGAGGTGGGAGTTTTATGGAGACCATATGGCGAGCTGGCGAGGTGGGAATTTTACGGAGATCGTGTGGCGCGTTGGCGAGGTGGACCACGGCGAGCTCAACTTTGGCGAGATCAAGTGGCGGACGAGCTCAACTTTGGCGAGATCAAGAAGCGGGCGAGCTCAACTTGACGAGATGGAGATCGAGGCTTTTTCTTACGAACAGTTTGGCGAGATCATGTTATCGGGAACGTTCTTTGACGAGGTCACGAGCTTCGGCTTGGCGAGCTCAAAGATGTTTGCGAGATGATGCTCCGAGTTTGAAACTTGTACCATCGGCGAGGTTAAGATTTCGGTGAGGAGACGGCGAGATTGAGACTTTGGTGGTGAGCTCGCAGACCTTGACGAGCTTGTGGTGGCGAGCTTGAAGGTTCGCGAGTTAATGAAATTGAGGTGGATCTGAGATCGGCGAGCTGGGGAATGTGAGGTGATGGCGAGATGAGCGTATGGTCTAGGTGGAGTGTGGCGAGTTGCACACATTGGCGATGGGCACGAGAGTTGGCGAGATCGAAGCCGTTCAAAGCGCGTTGGTTCTTGGCGAGATCACTTCTTCGTTCGGCGCCGTCGGGGAGGCCGATAGTGCCGCGTGTGGGACTTCGGTGAGCTCAAATTCAGGACATCGTATATTGAACATGGCGAGCTAGAAGGTGGCGAGCTCGTAGCGGGAATACAAGATTATAACGTATGGGATCCTGGCGAGCTGGGGACTTGCCGATCCTGGTGAGGATTGCTGTGGGCGAGCTCGGATGTGTGCTCGCGAGGTGGTCGCATTGTTGAGGTCATAAGGTGGTGAACTTGAATTTGCATTCGAGAACGGCTGCGAGGTCATGACCGAGGCGAGGTCAAGTGGCGAGATCGTATTCGAACCTTGGCAAGCTCGAGTGGCGAGATCATATTCGAACCTTGGTGAGCTCGCATCTTTGACAAGGTGGCGAGATGAGGCTATTGGTGGAGAGCTCGTCAATGTTCCCGTGATGCGATGAGGTTTGCGGGATGGTGAGGCTGATGCGCGTAGTAGTCAGTTGGTGATGCGTAGTACGCAGTACGTGGTTCGTTCGGGTGTGATCGTTCTATCCGTATTTTGTGGTGCTTTCAAGATGTCTTTACTCCACGCTGACCGGTTGCTCGGTTTTGCCAGGTGTCGCACCATGGCTTCGGGAGACGACTTCTTTGGTGATATTCCGGAGGAGCTCGAAGATGACCAGTATGGCGCGCCAGAAGGAGACCTTGACGAGACGGGAAGGGAATTTCCTTGGTGGGAGCCATCTGAAGGAAACGGTGTTATGACGGATTTGGCGGATCTTTCGGTAGATGAGGTCCGGGAGCTCGAAGTAATGTTCCCGACGGGTAACCAAGCACTCAGTCTGATTCCTCTTCCTCCGAATCAGCGTTGCGGGAAGGTTCTTCCGTACGAAGAGCGAACTGTTGTGGAGGATTCTCCTAGATCTCTGGTCGCTGGACTAGCCGTTGGTGATGGAGTTCCGAGGTGCCGTAGAGACCGTACGGGAAATAAGGAATGCACTTCCCGCGACGCAGGGAGTACATTATGCGATGAGGATTCCATAGCCCGCGTCCTTGATCTCTTCCAAACGCCAAACGGTCTGAAGTTCGTGATGCCGAGTGACGACGAGCGCCCGTGGGACTGCCCTGAAGGTCACCTCTGCGTTTACGAAGATTATTTTACCGATGGCGGCCTGTGGTTTCCTATCCCGGAATTTCTGACGAGCTTTTGTGCGCGTCGTGAGATTGCGCTCTCGCAGTTGTCGATTTCCAGCGTCCGTAATGCAGTGGGGCTTGCGATAATTGGTAGCCATATGAAAGTCAAGATGAGCACGGATCTCTTCGAGTTGCTGACTCGATTTCTACGTGACAAATCGGGGCTATGCGTTGCCTGTTGTGCAGCCGGACTCACGATCATGGACGGGCAGAGGAGTCATATCCACGATTGGCGGAGGCGATTTTCTCCGTGGAGATAAACGACGCATCGGTCGAAGATCCCGGCACGACCTGTCCTGCTTCTTGGAACTTCACCCCCGGTAGCCGTTGCTGGGTTGGGTTCCTATCGTTTTGGTGCTCCTAACCGTTTTCTGACCGTTCGTTTTATTTTTGCAGGAAAACCGCCATCTTCAGCTGCGCGCGATTTGAGCATTGTCGACAAAGGTGTTCCTTTTCTTTGGTGTAAGGCTTTGCGGTGGCCGAGAGTTCTTTCTCATCTCAAGACTTGTGAGTTTTGCTAGTTTTCTTATTTTTGGGATTTATGTGCTCTCGTGACTAAGGTGTCTATTTATGCTGTAGGTTCGCGGACTGGATTGCAAATGGGGGACTGTCCGATGCCATGTTACGCTGATCTGTTCGATGCCGAGGAGGTGCCAGCTGTTGCTACTGAGGTTGTTGCGCCAGACGCCGAGACCGGCTTGGAGGTCGTTGCTGTGGAGCTCGAGGATGGCGAGGTACTTGCTCCCGCAGGTGAGACTGACCGCAGATCCCGTTCTGCCGAAGTTGCTGCTGCTCGTGCCGCGAAGAAGCCTTCCTCGGGGTCTCGTAAGAGTGTTTCAGTAGCTGGTGGCGATCGCTCCCGGAAGAGATCATTACGTTCGAGTCCTCGGAGTGATGCTGGAGGTAATTCTAGGCGTCCTCACCATGCAGAAGATGGGCGCGGGGAGTTCGTCCCGCAGACGGAAGGCGGTCGTGAAGATGATCGCTCATTTTGCTACGACGTGAAGGACCAGGCGTTCGTTGGAAACTCGCGAGCTTGTGCAGACCTTGCCAGCAGGATTGACGGTGACTCTGTTCCGCTCCTTACCTCTCGCGAGTTGGCTTGTCAAGACTCGTACGAGCAAGCCGTTCGTCGACAATTTCAGGTTTGCATTTTACTTCCCAGTTCGCCCCGATACGGATTTTACTTAGTCATAATCGAATTATTTTGCTTGGTGCTTTAGGCGATGAGCTGGATCAACCATCTCGCTGGGGACTGTGATGAAAAGGTGCGCGCCGCTAGGAAGGAGGCCTCGCTTGCTCAGGACGCGCGTGTTCAGGCTGAGCGGTCAAGCAAAGAAAACGCAGCGATGGTCAAGGAGCTCACGGCTTCACTCAAGCAATCTGAGCGCAAGTTCACCTCCGAGACGGAGCGACTCAGGAAAGCGAGGGATGAGCGCGGAGAGGAGGAGCGCGCCAAGGCTGCTATCGTGATCAAGTCACATGGAGAGCGTATCGATCGTTTTAGGGAGCACGTGATCGCAACACGCAAGAAACAGCCCCATTTACTCACTCTTAGCCAGGTGACCAGAACTAGGCAATGTTTGACGAAGTTGATCAGTAGGGGTATTGCTATTCCCGCAGAGAGGATGACGCGTCTTGCTGCTGGCGAGAAGGAGTTCACGGCAAAATCGAACGGGGTTGTGGTGCCGCCGCTTCATGATGATGATCTCGAGCCGTTCCCGGGAGCTGCTGGTGGAGGTGCTGATGATGTCGCAAACGAGTGATATGTCCTCGTATTATTACTTATTGTCGTTGCTTTTGAGTTTCACCTCTTGTTATTTCGTACTTGAGTGCTTCTGTACTTTTCCTTCGTATATTTGCAAACTCGTTTGCTTTCGCTTTATAAACTTGGTTATTCGCTTTCTCGCATAAGTGTTGATTATTGCCGAAGTTGCTTTCGTTTTTTTTTTTCTTTATCGTTGCGGGGCATATTTTGCGGTGCAGGACGTCTCGTGGCTTATCCTGGATATGTTATTCCCCGTAACGGCGAGAGTAGACAAGACGGACTCGTCGTACTAGTTAGGTGCGTTCAGTCGTGACCGGCTTACCCTGTGGGTGCTGCAGGAATCGCGAGAGTGTGCGAGTCGGGGTCTTCGGCTTATTCACTCTGCTCCCTGCTAGCTTTGCGAGTCTGGGCTCGGCTTATAAATCCTTACCGAAGTAAGGACGTGGATTATTTCACCACGGCACTCATGCGGAGCACTTGCGAGTATGGACTCGGCTTTTATTCTTTACCGAAGTAAAGTATGGATTATTTCACCATTACATTCATGCGGAACGTAGAACTGTACACCTGGCCAAGGCGTCAGCGTGAAGACGAAGGATTTGCTCGAAAATTTTATTTTTTTATTAAAGTAATAGTTGGACCTCGTGAAAGGCTGCCTACGTACCCTCGAGAGGGATCAAACCAATCGTAGTTCGTGTTACATAAGAATGCTCGGTGACGAGCTGGTTTTTTTTTTTTTTTTTTTTTTTTTTTTTTTTTTTTTAATAAACATGCTCCAAGTTGATTGGCTAATGGTAGTAGCGCTTGAGGTTGGCGGAATTCCAGGATCGCGGGACTGGTGTGCCGTCCATTTCGAGTAGCTGATAGACTCCTGGCTTGACGATCTTCGAAACTAAGTAGGGACCTTCCCAATGCGCGCCAAGCTTTCCTGCGTTCTTCTCCGCGGTGTTTTCGAAGACTTTGCGGAGGACGTGATCTCCCTCGTCAAAGTAGCGAGACTTGACCTTTTTGTTGTAGAACTTTGCGGCAGCTTGCTGGTAGTTCTGGATGCGCAGCAGAGCCTGATCGCGCTCTTCTTCAATGAAAAGAAGTCTGTCACATAGCATTTTGTCATTCAGCTCCGGATTGTGTATAAGCATAGATCGTCGGAGTGTCGGGATTCCCACTTCGGCTGGTGCGAGTGCCTCCATACCGTACGCGAGTGAAAACGGGGTTCGTCTGGTGGAGGTGCGCGGGGAAGTTCGGTGAGACCACAAAACGCCGTCGAGTTCGTCTGCCCAAAGTCCTTTCTTCGCGTCGAGACGTTTCTTAATCCCAGCGAGGATTATCTTGTTTGTTGCTTCTGCTTGTCCGTTGCCCTGCGGGTATCGTGGAGTTGACTTGCTAAGACGTATTCGCCACCCAGCGCAGAAACCTTCAAACTGGAGAGAAATAAATTGTGGGCCATTGTCACATACGATTTCGTATGGAAGTCCATGCCTGCATATAATATTCTTCCACACAAAGTTCTGGACTTCATTAGCTTCGAGCGAGGCATACGATTCTGCTTCAACCCATTTTGTAAAGTAGTCCGTCATAATGAGGAGATATTTCTTTTGATTTGACGGAGTTAAAGGGCCGACGATGTCCATCGCCCATCGCATGAAGGGGTAAGGTGGTGATGTGGTCCTCAGAAGTTCTGTCGGAGAATGGATGAATGGTGCATGTCGCTGACACTTTTCACACTTGTTTGCGAATGCAGTACAATCGGCAACCATAGTCGGCCAGAAATGGCCGTTGCGGCGAATTCGAAGTGCCAATGCTCGCCCCCCCGAGTGGTTACCTCCAGCGCCTTCTTGGACCTCTCGCATGATGTCATTGACGTCCTTTGTATTAACACAGATGAGAAGTGCGCCATTGGCCTCCCAACGGAACAAGCTACCATCCAACAGCGTGTAATGTGCGCTCTTGACGCGAAGACGTCGTGCTTCCCACTTGTCCTTTGGCATGATCCCATCCGCAATGAATGCTATAATCTCGGTTTGCCAATCTTCTTGTCTTTTGGAGGCGGGTGGTGCAGGTATGGTGGTAACTGGAGGTGCTGGGGTTGGAATGGGCGTGGCGTTAGTGGTTGCGTTTGTGGCCGCTGAGGCTGATCTCATGACTGCCAAGACGATTGCCGAGCTAGCGCTCGGGTTTGCTGATGCTTCTGTTGAGAGTGCGGCTTCGATGAGTTCGATGTCAATACTTGGTTGATCAATGCTTTCTACCGGTATTACTCGGCGGAGGTCTGGGTCCGATGTTGAGGCTAGTGTTGCAAGTGTGTCTGCGGGAGCATTGTCGCTGCGTGGAATCTTGACGAGCTCAAAGAACTCGAACTGTTGTGAGAGGTCGCGGACGACTTTCAGATAAGCATCCATGCGTGCGTGTCTCGTTGCATAGTCTCCACTGAATTGGTGCGTGACCAGCTGTGTATCGCAGTAAGCTTGTATCTTTTTGACTCCGATTCTGTGTGCGAGACGTAACCCGGCGATTAGCGCTTCATACTCAGCATAATTGTTTGTGGTAGTGAAAGCAAGGCGGAATGACTGCTCCAAGATTTCCCCTGTTGGCGAGGTTAGGCGTACGCCTGCTCCCGAGCCCATTTTCGATGAAGCGCCGTCAACGTGGAGAGACCATATCTCGGGTGGGGGGTTGTCAGCTTCGAGTTCAGGTGAGAGCTCTACGAGAAAATCCGCGAGAACCTGTGACTTAGCGCATGTGCGACTCTTGTACTCAATGTCGTACTCACTCAATTCAACTGCCCACTTTGCCAGACGTCCTGATTGACTCGGGCTGTGAAGGATCGTGCGCAGCGGCTGATTAGTTAGGACTTCAACAGTGTGTGATTGGAAGTACGGGCGGAGCTTGCGAGCTGAAATGACGACTGCGTATGCGAGCTTCTCAAGAGTTGGGTACCGAAGTTCCGTGCCATCGAGAGTTTTGCTCACATAGAAGATCGGATGTTGCTCTCCACGATCCTCTCTGACGAGCACACCACTTACAGCTGAACAGGAGATGGCGATGTAGAGATACAACGTTTCTCCTTGCTCGGGTTTGGCCAGGACTGGTGGAGACGATAGGTACTCCTTCAACTGTGTAAATGCTAGCTCGCATTTCTCATCCCACTCGAAGCGTTTATTCCTGCGGAGGAGCTGATAAAACGGCAAACACTTGTCTGTTGAACGAGAGATGAAACGATTCAGTGCGGCAATTCGCCCAGTAAGCCTCTGTACTTCACGTGTATTCCGTGGTGACGGGAGATTGATGATAGCCAAAATCTGTTTCGGATTAGCTTCTATGCCTTGTTTCGTGACGAGGTATCCCAAGAATTCCCCGGAAGTGACCCCAAATGTGCATTTCGCTGGATTCAGCTTCATGCTGTACTTGTTGAGTATCTCGAAACATTGCTTCAGGTGTGCGACGTGATCTGCGGCTTGAGCTGATTTGACGAGCATGTCGTCAATATAGACTTCCATTGTTCTTCCGAGTTGACTTGCAAACATGCGGTTCACCAGTCGCTGATATGTGGCTCCTGCATTCTTCAATCCAAACGGCATGACTCTGTAACAGAAAGTGCCTTGCTCGGTGATGAAAGCAGTCTTCTCACGGTCGTCTTTGTGCATCATTATCTGATTGTAACCCGAGAACGCATCCATAAAAGATAACAATTCGTTTCCTGCTGTGGCTTCGACGAGCTGATCAATGCGCGGAAGTGGAAAACTGTCTTTCGGACAAGCCTTGTTGAGATCTGTGAAGTCGACGCAGACTCTCCACGTACCATTCTTCTTCTTGACGACCACGGGATTACTCAGCCAATCTGGGTAGCGAACCTCAGTGATTGATCCAGCATCAAGTAGTTTCTTTACCTCATCATTGACCGCGGCAGTGCGCTCCGCTCCGAGCTTTCGTCGCTTATGTTTGACGGGCTTATAGGTCGGGTCAACGTTGAGCTCATGGCTAGTAGTTCTTGGATCGATTCCGGTCATGTGATCTATAGTCCATGCGAATGTGGTTGCATTCTTACGCAAAAAATGGACGAGCTCGTCTCTTAATGCGACTGGCAGCTCGGCTCCTATTCCGACGCAACGCTTAGGATCAGACAAGTCGATGTTAACTTGAATCACAGACTCCTTCGGAGGTGGTGTACGTGGATCTCGTGGTGGTGCTGATTGGGCGATTACGAAAGCCCTTGCGTTGTGCATCTTTTTCTCAATGATAAAACATGTCCGTGCCATCAGAGGGTCTCCGCGCAGCGTATAGATTCCGTATGCGTTCGGGAACTTGACACATTGGTGATACGTAAAAGCGACAGCGCGCATCTTGTGGAGCCAGGGCGTTCCCAGAATAACATTGTAGACGATGGGTTTGTCCACAATTGCGAAGTTGAAGCACTGCATCGTACCGGCAACGTAAATTGGAAGCGTTATAGTCCCGACAGTCATGATGGTGTCCCCGTCGAATCCTGTCAAAGGCTGCGTTTCATGGACCGTGTTGCGCAGATCAATCTCCATCTGGATCAGCACGTCCTTGAAATCACGTTGACTGAACTCCCGGTGTCAATAAGAATCCTTGTTACTGAGCTCTCGCCGATTACCATTTCCACGACAAGTGGATCGTTGTTCGGACTAGCGTTGCGCGCATCTTCTTCAGTGAAGGTAATTGGTGCGGTGGATGTCTTGAACATGTTGCTGTGAGAAGGCGTGTTGCGCTTTGTTTCTGTTTCGCGACAGTAGGCTTGGATAGATCGAACAGAATCGCGACATGTTGACAGGCCACCCATGATCATGTTGATCCTTCGGCGAGGAGCTGGTGGTTCATCGTGCTCTTCTGCTTCGCGATTCCTTCTGGGGGGAGGAGGTAAACGAGCAACTTCCCGTTTTCGGTCATTTTGTGCCCAAGCTCGGTCATCCTGTGCTGCAGTTTCCTCTTCGCGCCGTCTGTCGTGCTGTTGTTCGTCTCTTAGGCAATACTGATTATCTTTGTGTGCGACAACTTTTCTGCGCTCTCGCTCTACATCGACGCCACCTTTCTTGTACTTTTCGAGAAGCAGCATTTGAAGTGTTTTACACTCTTCAGTTGAATGTCCGTTGAACCTGTGGAACTCGCAATACGGGCGCTTGCCTTTGAAGCCGGGATTATCGGATTCACGGTGCCATTTGTTCCAAGACTTATTCTGTGGCTCTTTTCCTTTGATAGCGAACATCGTCGCTTTTCTTCCTTTCTCGCCTCGGGCGTAGTCCCTGTTGTAGTGCTGGCGTGGTTCATGGTACTCGTCTATGGCTTTACCCTTTGAGCTTGGAGCCTTCTCGGACGCTTTTTCTGCCGCATCAGTTTGATCGTGGCTTTCTTTCCCTTGGTCTTCCTCCACCAGCATGTATCGGTTTGCACGCGCAAAGACTTCGCGCAGGGATTGGAGGGGTAAGATTGTTAGGTCTTCCTTGAACCTGGTTCCGCGGGCGAGTGCGTCCCTTAGAGCTCCGATAGCGGCTTCGTCGCTGATGGCGAGCTGGGTTACAACTCCTCTGAATCTTGCCATGAAAGTTCGCAGCGACTCGTTGGGCTTCTGACGTATTCTCCATAATTCGGCGTTTGACGCAGGGACGTGCATGAAACATTGGTGATGCTGAAGGAAGGCAGTTGTGAGTGCTTCATAACCATCGATCGAATTGGCCTTGAGCTTTGAAAACCAGTTCAATGCTTCCCCGGTTAAGCTTTCGACGAACAGTTGACAACTTCCCGCGTCCTCCTCCTCGGGAGAAAAGTATGAACTACCAATATGGATAGACATAGACTTCAAGAAGATAGTGGGATCCCCCTTGCCGTCGTACGGTATTGGCTTGTTTTTGTTGGTATCGGGATTGCGTCTTACTCTGACACCTGATACTTTTGTGGTGAAGGGCGAGCGTCGCGCCTCCGCTAATACAGTCTCGAGTTCCGGGGCTCCGCTCGTTGCTCTGTGCATCTGAGTCGTAAGCGTCTGCAGCTGGGCTTGCATCTGCTGAAGTTCTTGCCGTAGCGCGTGATTCTCAGCGTTCTCGGAGCGACTTGGATCAGCACGCTGATCTGCGGAGACCTGGCTGGCCTGAAAATGTACCCTTGGCTGCTCGCCATTGGGTCCGACGATGATCGACGAGAGACGGGGCCTTCCATTAGCGTTGTGCTCAGCTCTCGGTATGTTAGCGGTGTGATGGTTAGCTTGCGGAGCATGGTGGTCAGCTCGCGGAGCATAGAGGTCAGCTCGCGGAGCGTTGAGGTCAGCTTGCGGAGCGTTGAGGTCAGCTCGCGGAGTGCGTGGTGCCAATGCGTCATCCTCCTGTCGCCGATGATGCCTTGCATGGCCATTGCGTCCTTGCGATTCTATCTGCGCCGCTTGACCGCTCATCTTATCCAAGGTTCTTCGTACAGCTTCGTCAAGTGCGGCCTGACTGATTTTCAGGTGTCTGGACGATCGACGGGGGTAAATGTCGCGCGTAGTGCCCATATCTTCGCGGCCATTTGGAGCGTCTTCAACAGCTACTCGATCAGGAAGGATTGCTCCATTGGTTCCGCCATTTGTCGGAGCGACACGCGTAACGCCTACGGCTTCACGGTCAGTTGGATCGTCTCCAGTGGTTTCACAAACAGGAAACGTAACGCCTGCGGCTACGCCATTGGTGGGAGCGACACGCGTAGCGCCTATGGCTGCGCGGTCAGTGAGCGTTGCGTCGTCGCCCGTAATTGCTTCGGGTCTGTTGACGCCTTGGAGTTGGTTGGTCCTCGCACGGGTGCGCCCCCATACGGTGCGTGGAGGAGACACGTCGCGGGCTGGGGAGAAGTTCACGCCTTCGTCGCTTGAGTGATTGATCTGAGACATGCTTCTGGTTTTCCGAAAACGCCTTGTTCTTCAAATTCTTCTCGTCAAAAAGTAAGGATTCCGTTCAGCCCCACGGTGGGCGCCAAATTGTTGATGTATGAAATCAACGGTATAAATAATACGAGTATTTGTGGGAATAAATCGGAACTGGTCCTTTATTTAACGTAAGAATCTTACAGAAGGGTTCTCAGGAAAATGACAGTTACAGAGATAAAATGCTAATACGAAAATAAAAGCCTTTTCTCTCCCTAATTGCCCAGAATTTTTCGGATCCCCTGACATGACAATGACGTCAGGTATTTATAGTGGGACCTTGACCTAGGGTTTCTTCTGTCTCCTGGCAAAATGACGATTTTGCCCTTGCGACCTGATGGGCCTGATCCAAAACTTTTGGCCCAAGACACCTTGAGAATCTTCTGTTTGGGCTTTAAGAATGTTGGGGGCGAAGCCCATATCCAACATGGACCACTGAGCGAAGACTTTGTTATCATACGGACAATCTCACACAAAACTCCAGTACATAAGTCGAGTATTCACACGGTTGAAAAATCAACAATTACGATATATAAACTTCCCAGATTAGGTTGGACCCTTTTCTAGTCGATACGAGCATCTCTATCACCCATATAAATATCTCAACAATAAAGTAATAATATTTTTTTTGAGATAGTTTAATAAAGGGTAAAGTTTTGTTTTGGTAAATATATTTAAATCGATTGTTAAATAACAAGTATAAAATGAATTTCTAATGAGTTTGACAAATGAGAAACAGTTTTATTCTTTCTTTTTTTTTATAAACAGAAATATTTTAAAAAGGAGTGTATATGAAAGAGCAAAAGAACCGATCCGAATATACCGAACCAAAATTAGTGTACTAACCGAATAATTAAGCATCAAAACTGCATCGATATCGAACCAAGAATCGAATGGATAACCGAAGTATCCAAAATCAATTATATACTTTAAAATATTAGTAATTTACACAAAAAAACTAAAAAATATCTAAAATATCAAATAATCATAAAGTACCCAAAATAACATTAATTTTTTGTTAGAACCAAAACTGAGATATACCTGAAAATATTTTGATTCTAGATCGATTTCTTGTTCAGAAAATGGAACCGAACGGGAAACTAAAAGAAACAAGCCGAATGGATACTAAACTCAAAATCCGAAAGATGCAAAAAAACAAAAAAAAACGAAGATACTGAATTGAATATTCGAATATGTGCAGGAGGATTAAGACTCACAATAGAAATGCTTAAGTTTTGACCAGTTGTGCATTTGCCACATGGGCTCAATATGTAATTAAGTTCATTTCCAGGTTCAGCTGCCTACAAACTATTTCATTTTTCAAAATATAATTCATAAAAGTAAAATGCAGTACCCATACTATCATCATCTTCCATGGAACTATAGATGAGATGGCAAAAAAAAAAACTACAATTGTATCATGATTTAAACAATGCTGGTAAAATGGTTGGCAATTTTATACATATGATTGAAAAATTATCTTAGTTAAGACTAAACTATTGCATTATATAGTTCAAGTATGTATAAAGGTATAATTGCATACATAGAAAACAAAAGTAAAGTATATCATATATTTTTTCATGAACGAAAGAGAGGTAAGTTATTTTTTTTTTGAAATAATGTTAAATTATATTCAAAGAAAAAAATAACGTTTTACATCTGTTTTTGGTTTAAAAAACATTAGCTTTAAAAACAATAGCTTAAAAAAATTAAAATGATATTAGACTGTAGGGAAAAACTCCTTAGTAAACATGTTGCAAGCCAAGTCTGAAGTCCCATTGCATATCGCCGATCTCCCATGCGTTCCATAGCTAGCAGTTGAGCTCTAACCTGCTTGTCCAGCAATCCGATAAGAACCGTCGCAGAAGTAGGCGCCTCCCCATGTCGCCTGGCATTTCGCTCTCTCCATAAGGAATAGACGGTGAGTTGGAAAATATATCGAAATAGAAAGCCAGATACTCGATCCGAATGAGTCCCTGAGAGAAAGTCGAGTAGTAGTAACCAGGAAGTAGCAAAACTAGTCTTATAGAGAGGTTTTGCTATCCCTGACCAAACTTCAGCAGTATACGGACAAGAGAAGAACAAATGGTCTCGTGTCTCCACCGGAACAGAGCAAATAATACAGCTCACATTACTACCACTACCCCAAGTGACCATCCGATCCCCAGTCGACAAACGGTTATGTGCTGCAAGCCAGGTACAAAAAGAAAACTTTGGTGTTGCGTGAGCAAACCAAACCCCCTTATGCCAAGCAACCTAGTTTGAGGCTGTTCGAATATGGTTCCATGTATCCTTGTTGGAGAAAACGGTCTTATAGACATCACCCTTACCTCGCCATAAGACAGTATCAGGTTGAGAAGTTCTACTTTGATACGCCTGATGCAGAGTGTCCTCAATCTCATTTAACATGGCCACACGATGAACCCTTCTCCTCCGTTGATACCATGCATCCTGTAGTGTCATATGCTCGCGAATCCCCATATCAATCATTCCTCCTGATCCAACTTTATCCAATAAACACCCTTGTGTCGACCAATTATCATACCAAAACGATGTAAGAGCACCATTATTAACCTTTACCTTAACAAAGGTTTTTGCCACTTCTCTATATTTCAACAAACTTTTCCACATCCAGGAGCCCGAGAAAGATGCAGGTTTAACTGACCAGAAGCAACCCTCCTTAAATAGATTCATACGAGACCATTGGACCCACAATGATGAACCTCCAGAGATCAACCGCCAAATCAATTTTAAGCAACTGACATCGTTTGTCTCCGTCAAAGATCTCAGACTTAGCCCACCTTCACACTTAGGCTTACACACATCCGACCATGACATCTTTGCCTTCTTTGTAATTAAATCTGGTCCTGACCATAAAAAAGCAGAACATAGACTATTCAGCTCTTGAATGCTCTCCCTCGGCAACCGAAAAGCACTCATCCAGAAACTCACCATGCTCCATAACACCGAACGTATTAGATCAAGACGACCTGCAAAAGAGAGGGTACGTACCGTCCACGTACTTACTCTGTTATGGATTTGGTCAAACAAGGGGGATAGATCCGTTGTAGTGAGACGTCTAGTTATGAGCGGGAGACCAAGATATCTTACCGGTAACTGTCCCAAACCAAAGCTATACCGACAATCCAGAGTTCTCTGTTTTTGAGTGAAACGCCTCCCAGATACAGAGTTGTTTTTCCATACTAATCGTTAGGCCTGAACACTTTGCAAAGTGATTCAAAACCTGAACGATACCATCCACTGATCGGACCTTCCCATCAGCCAATATCATGAGGTCATCAGCAAAACAGAGATGTATTAAACGCATATTCTTACAACATGGGTGATATCTAATCTCCTGTGAGCCTGCTGCTTTATCAAACAACTTAGAGAGCACATCCATACAGATGACAAAAAGATATGGTGAGAGAGAACAGCCCTGACGTAGTCCCCTAGCACTACGAAAGTAACCTGCAAGCTCACCATTCACCTGGACCGAGAAAGAAGCCATAGTGACGCAGAGAGAAATCCAATGGATAAACTGAGGAGGGAAATGCAACGCTCTTAAAACGTTAAACAGGAATGACCATTGGACGGAATCAAAGGCTTTTGAAATGTCTACTTTCATTGCACATCTTGTCGAGATATTATCCTTGTGATAGTCTTTTACTAGCTCAGTCGCCAGAAGAACATTTTCAATAAGCAATCTATCCGCCACAAATGCTGACTGGTTTGCTGCAATAAACTTAGGCAGTATACGCTTAAGTCTATTAGCAATAATTTTCGAGATGACTTTATAAAGAACATTACAACAAGAGATTGGTTGATAGTCTCGCATCTCCTTTTTCTTTGGGATGAGTGCTAGTATTATATGAGTTAAGTCCTTTTGGGAGAAAACCTTTAGCAAGAAAAGACTGCACCGCTACAACCAATTCAGCCCCAAGTGTATCCCAGGCAGCTTAAAAAAATTCTACCGTATAGCCGTCTGGGCCCGGCGACTTGTCGCTTGTCATTGCAAACAAAACCCTTTTGATCTCATCCCCTGTCACCACCCTAGTAAGCCAACCACTATCCACTTCTGAGCAACGGAATGACAACAGGTCTTCAAGACAATCCACTGACATTCCCTCATAATCTGCCGGAATAGACTGCAGGAAAGACTGGAAAAAAGACACAGCCTCCTCTTTGATATCCTCTGTGGTCTTTAGCAGTCGGCCATCTTGTGTTACAATTTCCCTCATTGTATTCACTGCCTCTCGAACGGTTACAGCCCTGTGAAATGCCTTATTGTTGCGGTCCCCCACTTGGAACCAATGCAATTTGGATCTCTGCTTTAAAAATTTCTCCTCAAGTGCGGAAACATGATCCCAACGTGCATAAGCTTCTTTCTCCTGCTGCATCGCAAAGTCAGATGGGGAGGCTAAAGTAGCCTCCTGCTTAAGACACAACTCCTCAAAAGCATCCTTAGTCCTTTTTGATAAGTTACTCATTTTCTTCTTTGCTAAATAACGGATACGCGGCTTTAGCAGTTTGAGTTTCTTTGAAAATCGATATAGAGATGATGTTGACAAAAAGATATTCGGAGTTTCATCCCAGAAATCCTTTACAAGAGGCCTAAACTCCTCCATCTCGGCTATACCATTCACGAACTTGAAAGGCCGTCGAGGAATATTTGTGCCTGCAACTCCACGCAACAAGACTCTACACCGCAAATGATCAGAGATACCACCTACCTCAAAAACACTGTATGAGTGGACAAACGTGGAAGACCAGTGAGCATTTACTAACACCCTATCTAGTTTCTTCGAGATCAAGTTTCCATCCTGCTTATTACTCCACGTAAACAAAGGTCCATTATACGCCAAGTCTTTTAACCTGCAGTCATTAACCACTGATCAAAAATCTTGCATCCCAGGAAATAACACAGGTCGAGTATCAACCCCAGAATGCTCATCAAGCTCCAACGTGACATTAAAATCACCAAAAACCAGCCAAGGCCTGTTACGAACAATCGGAGAAGCATGGTGTGCTCTCAGATCTGCCCACAACTCCTTCCTACCTTCCACCGTGTTTACCCCATAAACAAAAGAACAGAAGAACTCCTCCTTCTGCTCCTCGAGTTTTACTGAACACGTTATTAGTTGCTCACTTTTATAAAACGGAGTAAGCCTCGCATTACCCCTCCAAACCACCCAAATTCGCCCCAAGTGATTGTACTCATAGTTGGTTAACAAAGACCAATCTTTGAACACCTTATTCACCAGCCGTGACACTTTACCTTCTTTCACCCTAGTCTCCAATAAACATCCAAACTGAAACTTACCTTCATCAACCCACTGCTTTATTACGGAATGCTTAGTAGATTTGTTCAGACCACGCACATTCCAACAGTTAATAGACATTTAATTTGATTTAGGGGGGTTCCTTCTCTGATCCTTTGGCGGATGCCTTGCAGATTGAGAAGAAGATTGTTGAATCACCT
This sequence comes from Camelina sativa, assembly GCF_030686135.1. Lineage (NCBI taxonomy): Eukaryota > Viridiplantae > Streptophyta > Magnoliopsida > Brassicales > Brassicaceae > Camelina > Camelina sativa. The sequence continues at coordinate 32,068,856 of NC_141899.1, forward strand.
TGTGATCCGTTTTTGAGTCTCGCGGAAGAGAGGGACGCAATGAGGACTGTAACGACCCGGTTCCAGAATTAAACCGTGAGGCCCAAACCGAGCCCATTAGTGAGCCAAGCCCAAACCAAACCCTAATCTCCCCGCGTGTGTATGTAAAAAAGGGACAAACTTCGAGACAAGCCTCACAAACCCTTGGCCGTCACGTTCCACGGTAAGCCTCCGTATAACTCGAGTCTTTAGTTTTGTATAGTTTTGGGAACAGTCCTAACTCGAACCTTGTTGCGAACCCTTGTAGCACCACTAGAGACACCGGAGATTGTCACCGCGCTCAGCCTGTGCCGCCGTGTGAAACGTCTTCACCGGAGAGGTAAGATCCGTGAACCAAACCGAGAACTATGTTGTGTTTTCATAGATTGTTGGAACCAATCTAATCACCAAGCCTGAACCACCGCAGATCTGTGTTGCCGAGTCTTCCACTTCGCCGTTCAGTTCGTCAAGTTAAGCCGTCGCGGAAAGTTGCAGAACGAGGTAACGACCAAGCTCTATGTCTCGTGTTGTTGTTGTTGCGATGTGTTGCTCGTTCATAGCTAAACTATTACGTAACCAACTAAACCAGGAAGTTATGGAACGTACGTGCATGAGTTGTTGTGGTGTCATGCATGGTTATTTACGTATGTTGTCAATGACGTTCGTTAAATTAATATTGTTGAACCGTGTGTTGTGGCTGGTTTAGGAAGTGGTATTAAACGGGGAGCATGTGGTCGTACGTGAATTAAATTGTGGGATATAAATTATTAGATCGTTAGTTTGATTTAATTATTAAACTACATCTAACTAATTTATTTGTGAAGTACCAGCACAATTAAGTCAGTTTCGGTTATTAGATTAAATCAGTGATTAATATTGGAATATAATCATTGATCGGGTAATCTGATAATATTGCAGATTGAGATCATTGTCGTTGTTGGATTGGATTTCTGTTGTTGCTGGTCTTTACTCGAGAACCAACCCAATTTGCTAAGGTGAGGACTAGTTAGTGTCTTTTTCATATATCGGTATGTTTAGATAGTTACTTAGTTTAAAGTTAAGCCAAGTATACCTATGGACTATATTATATATAATCTTAGTTGATTGTTGAGTGTATAATAATAATATATATATTATATATCTACTAAATAAAAGATAAGGAAAAAGAACTAGTAATAGGATTTGAAAATTAAAAGAACTAGATATTTAAAACGGATTGCGTGGTGTGTGATATGCATGTTAGTATGATAAAGTAAATTGTTTGAGTGTGGGGAGAAAATGTGCCAAGAGGCACGAAGAAGCGGGTGGGCCGCAGAGAGTCCTACAAGGAATTTTCCTTGTAGTTGTGTGGTGGTCTACGGGCGCGGAATGCGGGTAGATCAGGATTGGCTGACGAGCCAACGTGTTGTGCGTGGAAGAAGTGCGAGAAGCATGAGGAATCCGGATACGCAAGTGAAAAAGTGCAGGAAGAAGTGCGAAAGCATGAGGAATCCCGTAATGCACGGTAATGAAAATGTGCAGGAAGAAGTGCGAAAGCATGAGGAATCCCGTAATGCATGGCGACGGAAATGTGCAGGAAGAAGTGCGAAAGCATGAGGAATCCCGTAATGCACATCGTTGTTTATGGGACGTAGTCTCATATGTTTGATGTTTGTGTGTCGTTGACACGTGATTGATTGCTTGTCTTAGGTTTAGACTTTGTGATGGTCTGAGCATGTTTGTGTATGAAGACTTCGTGAGCCCTAAGGCTTGCCCTCGCTGAGTAATCTTAGATTGCTCATCCCTCTCTTTCTCTTGCAGGTAACATTGAGGAGTAGATGATAGAGTTGGTGTTGGTGTTAGGAGCTGGAGATTATTCTTTTATTTTTCCGTTGTTGGATTTATCGAACTGGTTGTTAGTTTCGGTTTAACGTTTAAATTGAATTAATGGATTTTTCTTGGTTATTTTCGGTTAAGTATGGTTTACTTGTGATATAAGTTAACCTGTGACATGCCATAGAAATTGGGTGTTACAATTTTGGTATCAGAGCCTTAGGTTATGTCAAACCGGTTTCGCCCCGGAAAGGCAGTCCTGTGGAAGAAGGCTGATTCGTTTGTTGTTTCTGTATTCAGATGCCGCCAAAACGTGGAGGGAAAACCGCAGCTAGAGTGCAGCCAAGAGTGAGGGCTGAGAGCCCAGTGCGTGATGAACAGCCGGAAGTCGTGCATGCTAATGTAGCTCGAGCAGGAGAAGCTAATGAGATGGCTATGTTTGAGCAATTTCGCCGGTTCCAGGAATTCATGCAAAGGGAGCCAAATTTGAGAGGAGCACCAGAGGTGGTTCCACCACAGCAGGATGCACCACATCATGATGCACCAGAAAGGGTAGTCCCGCCTCAGCAACCACCACCGCCTCCACCGCTGGTCCAGGTGCAGGGTCCGTCATACTGGGAGGCCATGAGAAATTTGAAGGACATGGGCATGGAGCCTTTTGGTGGAAAGTCTAATCCTATTGATGCTGACAATTGGAGGAAGAGACTGGAGAGAAATTTTGATAATGCTCGGTGTCCGCATGAGTATCGCTTGGACTTGGCAGTGCAGTATCTATAGGATGAGGCATTGGTATGGTGGGAGAAGGTGGTAGACCAGGCACATGGACGATATGAGCTGACTTGGGCAGATTTCAAGACCGAATTCTCAAGGAAGTATTTTCCCAGAGAGGCTATGGATCGTATGGAGGAGGAGTTCCTGGAACTTCGTCAGGGCACCATGACTGTGAGGGAGTATGAAAGGGAGTTTGATCGACTGAGCAGGTTTGCTGGCAGATTCATGAATGAGGATGAGTTAATTCGCAGGTTTCTGAGAGGTTTGAGGATTGAGCTCAAGAATCGGTGTGAGATGTATGACTACCGCAGTAAGATTGACTTGGTAGAGAAAGCTGCTAATTTGGAGATTGGGTTGGAAAAGGAGATGAGTCAGAACAAGACAGCACAGGCGAGACTTGCAAAGGGTTCTAGCTCTAATAAGAGGACTTGGGATGCAACAACTGTGAGAACTCCATTAATGTGTTTTGGGTGCAACCAGCCGGGTCATGTTCTGAAGGATTGTACTCAAACTAGGACCATCAGGAGTTGTTATGAATGCGGTCAGGAAGGACACATTGCAAGATTTTGCCCGAGAAAAGTTGGGAGACAGCAGGTCAACAATCGTCCTAGAGCAGTTGCCGCCACCTCCAAAACGTCAAAATGTTGGACCTCGTGTGATGATGGCTGAGACTGAGGAGGATGAGGACAATGAGCCAATCGCTGGTAAGTAAATGTCAAACTTATCCAGTGCTATATTAATTTTTCTATGATTGGTAAATTCAAGAATTATTGCTTGTGAATTGTTGCTTAGAAGTAGAATAACCGTGTAGGATCGGTTTTAGTGGGAGGATGGAATGCTTACACCCTATTTGATACTGGAGCTACCCTCAGTTGTGTTAAGCCAGGCGTTACTCAGAATTGGAGCTTTGATGGTGAATTTATCCCAAAGGCAAAGAGGATTGGTACTGTGGGAAAGGAAAAATTGGGTTCTACCGGAGTTCACAAGGATGTTCCTATCATGATAAACGGAGAAGTACTGCTCGGGAATCTTGCAGAAATGGAGATTAATCATTATGACGTGATTCTCGGGATGAATTGGTTAAAGAAGCACCGAGCTGTATTGGATTGCCACAGAGCACGTGTGCATTTCTCGAGACCGGAGGGGAAGATAACATTTCAAGGCGTAAAAATGGGTGGAGGGGTTTCCATCATATCCATGATGCAAGCTGAGGAGCTGATAGAGAAAGGAAATGATGCCTTTCTAGCTACGATTTCTGTAGTGGGGGAGGAGATGGAGCTTGGAGTTGATAATATTCCTATAGTGGCAGAGTATGCGGATGTCTTTGAGTCTTTAAAAGGACCGCCACCAAGCAGAGGAGATGCCTTCACTATTGAACTAGAGCCTGGGACGGCACCTGTATCATGCGCACCTTACCGTCTGGCACCTGCAGAAATGGCAGAATTGAAGAGTCAGTTGGAGGATCTTACAGATAAAGGGTTCATTCGGCCGAGTAGTTCACCGTGGGGAGCACCAATGCTATTTGTGAAAAAGAAAGATGGTAGCTTCAGATTTTGCATTGATTACCGGGGATTGAATAAGGTTACCATCAAAAATAAGTACCCGTTGCCTCGAATTGATGAGTTGTTGGATCAGCTACAGGGAGCTTCATGGTTCTCAAAGATTTATTTGGCATCCGGGTACCATCAGATTTCAATAGCAGAGGAAGACATAAGGAAAACGGCCTTTCGGACGAGATATGGACACTACGAATTTGTAGTAATGCCGTTTGGGTTGACTAATGCACCAGCCGCGTTCATGAAGATGATGAATAATGTTTTTCGGGAGTACTTGGATAAGTGTGTGATAGTATTCATCGATGACATTTTAATCTATTCTAAAAGCCGTAAGGAACACGAGAAACACCTACGGATAGTGTTGGACAAACTGCGGGAACAACAACTATATGGGAAGTTGAGTAAGTGCAGCTTTTGGCAAAGGAAGATTGGGTTTTTGGGGCATGTTGTTTCAGAAGCTGGAGTGTCTGTGGATCCAGAAAAGATAGCCTCGATAAGTGGTTGGCCAACGCCTAAGAGCGCTACTGAAGTCCGTAGTTTCCTGGGCTTGGCAGGGTACTACCGAAAATTCGTGGAAGGATTTGCTAGCATAGCTAAGCCTATGACTCGACTCACAGGAAAGGATGTGAAATTTGAGTGGACCGAGGAGTGTGAAAGCAGCTTTCAGAAATTGAAGAGGCATTTGACGGAAACACCTATACTAGTACTACCAAAACCAGGGGTACCATATGTGGTGTATACAGACGCGTCAGGAACAGGATTGGGCTGCGTGTTGATGCAAGACGAAAAGGTCATCGCTTATGCATCTAGACAGCTTAGACCACATGAGATTAATTACCCTACCCATGATTTGGAGTTGGCAGGAGTTGTATTCGCTCTAAAGATCTGGCGATCATACTTGTATGGGGAAAAAGTTCAAGTGTTTACAGACCACAAAAGTTTGAAACATATATTCACTCAATCAGACCTCAACCTTAGGCAAAGGAGATGGGTAGAGTTGTTAGCAGATTACGACTTGGACATTGCCTATCATCCGGGAAAGGCCAATTTGGTAGCTGACGCATTGAGCAGGCGGAGAACTGATGTCTCAAGAGAAAAAGAGATAAAGGAGCTGGAAGACACTTTGTGTGCACTGAGTATTTGTGCAACATCGGTTGGGGAAGACGTTGTTGGTTTAGAAGTGGTGAATCAAGCTGACCTACTGTGGAGAATCCGGGAAGCACAAAAACTTGACGCGGATTTGAAAAAGGCAGTGGAAAACAATGTGGAGGGGTTCCACACGGCAGAGAATGGTATGTGTATGTATAAGAACCGAGTTAGGGTGCCTAATGATAAGGGTTTAAAGGATGAGATTTTGGCACAGGCGCATAGTTCGCGATTCTCAGTTCACCCAGGGTCAACTAAGATGTACCACGACCTGAAGCGGTATTACAATTGGGGCAATTTGAAGCGTGATGTCGCTGCATGGGTATCTAAGTGTCAGACATGTCAGCAAGTAAAAGTGGAGCACCGAGTCCCGAGTGGGTTACTTCAGAATTTGCCTTTACCTGAGTGGAAATGGGATATGATAACTATGGATTTTGTCACCGGGCTACCAACGAGCACAGGTGGTAAGAACGCCATTTGGGTGATCGTGGACCGACTCACCAAGACTGCTCATTTCTTGCCCATCAAGAAAACCGATAGTGCGGATGTTCTAGCGCAGTTGTACCTGGATGAGATTGTTAAAAAGCACGGGGTGCCGGATAGCATCGTGTCAGATCGGGATCCAAAGTTTACTTCTATTTTCTGGCAGGCTTTTCAGAAGGCTTTGGGAACAAAGGTACGTCTCAGTACAGCGTATCACCCCCAGACGGACGGACAGTCTGAGAGGACAATTCAGACACTTGAGGATATGTTGAGGGCGTGCGTACTTGACTGGGAGGGAAACTGGCTTAAGTATATACCGTTGATGGAATTTGCATATAACAATAGTTATCACTCCAGCATAGGGATGCCACCGTACGAGGCTTTATACGGTCGACCATGCCGCACACCACTTTGTTGGACAGAAGTCGGGGAATGTAAGGACCTAGAGCCCGAGATGGTCACAGAGACTATAGAGCAAGTGGAACTGCTCCGGGACAGGCTTAAAGAAGCCCATGACAGGCAAAAAAGTTATGCAGACAAACGTCGGAAGGATTTAGAATTTTCGGTTGGTGATGCAGTGCATTTAAAAATGAGAATATTCAGAGGAGCGCATAAAAACCGGAAGTTAAAGAAGCTTAAACCAAGATATATGGGACCATATGTGATTACAGAAAAGATTGGGGCTGTAGCTTACCGTTTAGCACTACCTCAGGAGTTATCTAATTTCCATGATGTTTTCCACGTGTCAGTTTTGCGGAAAGTTGTTAGAGAACCAGAATTAGTATTACCGAATCCGCCGGCAGATTTAAACCGGAATTTAACTGCATTGAGTAAACCTGTGGAAATTTTGGACCGTCAGGAAACGGAAAGTCAAGGGAAAGTAATCAAGTCTGTCAAGGTATGTTGGGAAAGAGATGGGATCCGAGAGGATACTTGGGAATCAGAAACGCAAATGCGGTTGGATTATCCAGAACTTTTTATGGACAAAAGTGATGACGGGTCGAATTCGGGGACGAATTCCTTTGTAGTAGGGGAGAATTGTAACGACCCGGTTCCAGAATTAAACCGTGAGGCCCAAACCGAGCCCATTAGTGAGCCAAGCCCAAACCAAACCCTAATCTCCCCGCGTGTGTATATAAAAAAGGGACAAACTTCGAGACAAGCCTCACAAACCCTTGGCCGTCACGTTCCACGGTAAGCCTCCGTATAACTCGAGTCTTTAGTTTTGTATAGTTTTGGGAACAGCCCTAACTCGAACCTTGTTGCGAACCCTTGTAGCACCACTAGAGACACCGGAGATTGTCACCGCGCTCAGCCTGTGCCGCCGTGTGAAACGTCTTCACCGGAGAGGTAAGATCCGTGAACCAAACCGAGAACTATGTTGTGTTTTCATAGATTGTTGGAACCAATCTAATCACCAAGCCTGAACCACCGCAGATCTGTGTTGCCGAGTCTTCCACTTCGCCGTTCAGTTCGTTAAGCCGTCGCGGAAAGTTGCAGAACGAGGTAACGACCAAGCTCTATGTCTCGTGTTGTTGTTGTTGCGATGTGTTGCTCGTTCATAGCTAAACTATTACGTAACCAACTAAACCAGGAAGTTATGGAACGTACGTGCATGAGTTGTTGTGGTGTCATGCATGGTTATTTACGTATGTTGTCAATGACGTTCGTTAAATTAATATTGTTGAACCGTGTGTTGTGGCTGGTTTAGGAAGTGGTATTAAACGGGGAGCATGTGGTCGTACGTGAATTAAATTGTGGGATATAAATTATTAGATCGTTAGTTTGATTTAATTATTAAACTACATCTAACTAATTTATTTGTGAAGTACCAGCACAATTAAGTCAGTTTCGGTTATTAGATTAAATCAGTGATTAATATTGGAATATAATCATTGATCGGGTAATCTGATAATATTGCAGATTGAGATCATTGTCGTTGTTGGATTGGATTTCTGTTGTTGCTGGTTTTTACTCGAGAACCAACCCAATTTGCTAAGGTGAGGACTAGTTAGTGTCTTTTTCATATACCGATATGTTTAGATAGTTACTTAGTTTAAAGTTAAGCCAAGTATACCTATGGATTATATTATATATAATCTTAGTTGATTGTTGAGTGTATAATAATAATATATATATTATATATCTACTAAATAAAAGATAAGGAAAAAGAACTAGTAATAGGATTTGAAAATTAAAAGAACTAGATATTTAAAACGGATTGCGTGGTGTGTGATATGCATGTTAGTATGATAAAGTAAATTGTTTGAGTGTGGGGAGAAAATGTGCCAAGAGGCACGAAGAAGCGGGTGGGCCGCAGAGAGTCCTACAAGGAATTTTCCTTGTAGTTGTGTGGTGGTCTACGGGCGCGGAATGCGGGTAGATCAGGATTGGCTGACAAGCCAACGTGTTGTGCGTGGAAGAAGTGCGAGAAGCATGAGGAATCCGGATACGCAAGTGAAAAAGTGCAGGAAGAAGTGCGAAAGCATGAGGAATCCCATAATGCACGGTAATGAAAATGTGCAGGAAGAAGTGCGAAAGCATGAGGAATCCCGTAATGCACGGCGACGGAAATGTGCAGGAAGAAGTGCGAAAGCATGAGGAATCCCGTAATGCACAGCGTTGTTTATGGGATGTAGTCTCATATGTTTGATGTTTGTGTGTCGTTGACACGTGATTGATTGCTTGTTTTAGGTTTAGACTTTGTGATGGTCTGAGCATGTTTGTGTATGAAGACTTCGTGAGCCCTAAGGCTTGCCCTCGCTGAGTAATCTTAGATTGCTCATCCCTCTCTTTCTCTTGCAGGTAACATTGAGGAGTAGATGATAGAGTTGGTGTTGGTGTTAGGAGCTGGAGATTATTCTTTTATTTTTCCGTTGTTGGATTTATCGAACTGGTTGTTAGTTTCGGTTTAACGTTTAAATGGTGGTTTGAAAGACGTTTAAATTGAATTAATGGATTTTTCTTGGTTATTTTCGGTTAAGTATGGTTTACTTGTGATATAAGTTAACCTTTGACATGCCATAGAAATTGGGTGTTACAAGGACTCACTAGGTTTGTCACGAGCCTTAACTCCTTGTTTAGAGGTGGTTTGGATCCGTGCAGATTCATCCCCCAGGGGAGGAGTAACTTCCCCCATGGCACCAACCTTACTGGTTTCCCCACTCTTCTCTGTTTTTTCCAACTCCTCTGTTTCCTCGAGGTTCTCTGTTTCCTCTTCTTCCTCTAAGACCGCAAAAGTATTAGAAGAGGAAGTGATCGGAATAGAAGGCAGTCCTACCTGCTTCTTCCCTGGACTAAGACTAGTCCTTGGTATAATCCACTCATCCTTCTCCTCCATAGCAGGGTCCTTAACCGATGCTCCCGCTGTGTCAGAGACCACAACCTCTTTTGAAATACCAACTGATTCAGTCAATGTTTCTGTCCGAGGTACAGTCGCAGGTACCGTGTTTTCAATCTCGATTGCATTCTCCACTTCTACCGACGGAGAGGACCTTTGGACAGCAGTTGGTTCGGTGACAAGACAACTGGAGCTCAAATGTCCCCATTTACTGCAGACAGTACATCGTGGAGGCAACCAAGGGTAGGAATATTTAACAGTTGATTCTAATTCTCCATCCTCCTCACCCATAATAACATGCTTTCGTGGCAACTCTTTAGTTAAATCCGCTTCAACCAACATTTTTGCTTCATCAAACTTAGTACAGGATTCTGTCGTAGGATGCAGACGAATCGGCTTACCAACCGCACTAAACAAAAACTCTAACCCTTTCTCCGTGAACATAGTTGGTGGCACATTCTTCAGCGTCACCCAAAGTGGCAGTTTAATCTCAAATACTTCTTGGAGCATATATGCTGATGACATTTCTGATGACATTCATATACTAGTAAGAGATTCTAATCTTATTATGAAGTAAGCGAAAGTATAAATTAAACAGTTCTACAGAGATTTTATTGGTCTCGTATTCAAATCCTAGATTTAACCTTAATCTAATTTAGTATATATTTTGTGAATGTGCATTGCAATTGCATAGCGTGGAAACAGGTCTTGAGAATATATTGATAATATATAAGTAAACGACGACTATAGTATGAAAGCGTATGTTATGGTCATGCTTAATAATATAAAAAACAATTTCGTCACTGTTATTAGAAAACATGGGGATGGGGATGGGGTTGCTTGTTTATTAATATGAACACTCCCATTTACGAGAAGTGGGAGTGAAAAACAGAAACATGCATCGATCATAAACAAAGCAGCAAAAAGAATGCGCAAAGAAAATTAAAGTACCTCCAACTCCGCCACCTTTTGGATTTGGACCATATCAAAACGGAAACGGCAAAAATATGGTCCAAGAAGAAATACCTCCTCCACCTCCTCCGCCCCCTCCACCCCCTTCACCTTTTGGGTATGAACTTTATCGTACACCAAATGGCACAAAGATGGACAACGAAGAAGCAGCTCCACCTCGACAAGCTCATAACCAAAATGTCAAAAATATGGTCAAAGAAGAAGTAGCTCCACCCCCTCCACCCCCTCCACCTCCTCCACCTTTTGGGTATGGACGATATCATAACCGAAACAGCAAAAACATGGACAAGGAAGAAGTAACTCCACCTCGACGAGCTCGAAATGACAAAAAGATGGACAACGAAGAAGTAGCTACACCTAGACGAGCTCGAAATGGGAAAAAGATAGACAACAAAGAAGTAGCTCCACCTCGACGACCTCATAACGGAAACAACAAAAAGATGGAGAAAGAAGAAGTATCTTCATCTCCTCCACCTCTTGGTATTGGACGATATCATAACCAAAACGGCAAAAAGATGAACAACAAAAAAGTATCTCTACCTTCTCGGCATCTTCAACTCAAAAAGAAAAACCACAAAAAGATGGAGAAAGAAGAAGTATCTTCACCTCTATTAATGAGAAAAAACTCAAACCCTCCCACTCTTCCTAAAAAAAATCCAAGATGTCCGGCGTCTCATCCAGCTCACCCTCACACCCTCTGCCCTAGATTCGGTGGAAACACCAACTCTGGTTGTTTTTCATGTGGTGGTTATACATCTCCCTTGACCGAAGACCAGAACTACCATTTCTTCTGCCAAACCTGCGATGTGGAGTTCCACAGAGTTTGTCATATGTTTCCAAGAAAGTTAACACATCCTTATCACCTCCAACACCCTCTTACTTTCACTTTCCGGAACTATGAAACCGGGTTCATATCAGACGGCAGTATTGATGAATCTTTTTGCACAACATTTTTGTGTGGCTCCAACATGTATGATCCTACCAAGTTCGGATCTATCGAATCTGATAAATGCACATGGTGTGGAAAAAATATCCAAGGCAATTGGTTCTATCGTTGCTCTATATGCAACTTTTGTTTAGATCTCCATTGCTCTCAAACTATTCCACTTCTCCATGTCACAACCCCAAAGAATCATCACCATCCACTTGTCCTCTACAAGCGACCTCTCTTGACTCCATGTGATGCTTGCGGTTTGGTCAATGTGTTGGATCCAAGCTATGCTTGTTTTGAATGTAATTACATGGTCCATCAAAGTTGCATCAACTTACCACGAGTCATAAAGATCACGCGTCACCAGCATCGTATTTTTCACACTCCTTGCCTCCAAACGAAGATTTCACCATGTGGGGTATGCTACCAGACAGTTGACACCAAGGACGGCCAATACTCTTGCAACAACGAGGACTGCTCTTATGTAGTTCATTCAAAATGTGCAACAAACGAGAATGTATGGGACGGGAAAGAACTCGAAAAGGAACCTGAAGAATCAGACGAGATTGAAGATATCCTCCCATTTAAGATGTTTGGTGATGACCTAATAAAACATTTCTCTCATGAACATCTTCTAAAGCTCGAGAAGTATGATGGTGTTAGAGATGCAGAAAAGCAGTGTCAAGCATGCATCCTTCCTATGGACTCTCGTGATTTCTACAATTACACGCACTGTGATTTCTTCCTCCACAAGGTATGTGCTGGACTTCTACGAAAACTAAGTCATGCGTTACACAAACACCCTCTTATCCTAGAGACATCTCCTCGAACACACTATGATTTCATAGACTGCAAAGCTTGTTCCAGAAAGTCAACTGGTTTCAGGTACATATGTCCCAAAAGTATTTGTGTGTGCGAGCAAGTTCAGATAGATGTTCGATGTATTTCATCAGTTCCTGATTATTTCACCCATGAAAGTCATGAACATCCTCTATTTATCTCCACATCCTCAAAAGGTCAAAACAAAACTTGTTGTGTGGGTTGCAAGAAGATAGGTATGCGGTCATCTTACCTACAGTGTACTATATGCAAATTTGCTATGTGTTATCAATGCGCGCGCTACGATTCCAACTGAAGTAAGCTACAAATACGACAAGCATCCTCTTTTTATTTGCTATGGAGAACAAGAATGTGATACGCACTGGTGCGAAGTATGTGAGAAAGAGTTTAATCCAAGGGATAGGTTTTACACATGCAACGTATGTTGTATCACTATCCACCTTCATTGCATTTTTGGATCTTCTGCTTATATGAAGCCTGGTTACAGATTCAAGTATTACTCGTCCAAAGTGGAAGTTCGGCGCAACAGTAACATCACTCGTCCGTATTGTGTTGAATGTGGTCATCGTTGTCCAGGCTACATCTACTTCAAAAATGATAACTCAGTAACAGTTACCTGTTCTTTGAGTTGTTTAGAGAAAAAGCTGATACCGCTGTAGACATGAATTGAATGTGGAGAGCACATAGAGTAGACTAAACAGGAATAATGAAATATGTTTTCAAGGCAACGGTCCATGCGATATGGCGTGAGCGAAACAAGAGAATACATGGTGTAATCGCAAGCTCTCGAGTCTCGTCAACCCTCATCAAAGCTATTGATCAGAAACCGATTATACTCACTCCATAAACAAGGATTGAAGAGGAACCACTTGCCCTGTTTTTCAAATGCTCTGTTTTATTTTGTTCTTTAGTTTCTATTTTAAAGCAAATTCAATAAAAAGTAGCATATCATGTAAACAAAGATTTACGATTGAATAAATTTTATATATAACAAAAAAAAAGAAAAAAAAAAAAAATTGGACAGCCTAAAACACATGAATTTGTAGTAAAAGTTAATGAGCATTTACATTTTTACATAAATTTTAAAACTCTGTTCTTTCAAATTATAGAGATAATCGGGTTCAAAGCAAACGCGAAATCTAAAGTGTGAGATGTTATCACGTAGCTTCGTGAATCAGTGGTCTTTAGGTTCAACATTGTAGATTATGTTCAATGGTTGGTTTGGGAGAACTATGGATAATAACATGGCCGGCCGTGTCTAGAATTTCCAGATATGCATGCAGATTTTTCGTGATTTTTGCCTTGACAGTTTATCTAAAATTTAGACTGTGGATATTTCGTTTTGATTACCGGAATTTTAGTGAAGTTAGGGTCGTTTAGGACTGCATATTTCTAGGCTCTTTGTATTTCTTTCTTATAGTATTTTTTTGTGTGTTAGAGATTGCTCTTTGGACTTTTAGTCTTTGGATCGGTTTTGTGCATGGGAACAAAGAAGATGTGGTTATAACTCAATTTACATTGCTGATAGTGGATTTTTGAGTAGATTATGGTTTTATTTATCAGAGAACTGAGGAGATTTTTCATGTATAATTAATTTGGTGTCTCATTTACTTTTTTGCATTAAGCTTTTGCTGCCGCTATGCATTGCTTCCCCAAACATCCTTATTGGAAAGTTTATTATATTTATCTCAACCATCATATAGAGAAGGGAAGGGGAGAAAACATGATTTCACTTATTTTAAAGCAGACGATACAATAAACTAAAACATATAAAAGCAAATTAGGATGCATGACAGGGTCTTGTGTAAATTGAGGATGAAAGACAATCCCAGATGTAACACTTATTTCAGTGAAGTCGATTATTTTTTTGAATAACGACGCTAAGGCTTCAGATTCATGTCTCTACACAAATCATCCGCATGTTGAATGCTGAAAGTGGAGAAGCAATGATTTTTATAGAATCTGCTTGATCTTCTCATTACGTCCATTTCTTTAAGGAATTGGTCCAACATCTTCTCTTTGCTCGGTAACGTGAATTTACCGTCCAAAAGCTGATTGAGCCACCTTGAATGTATTTCTGATGACTTCAGGTTAGAGCTGCTTTGAACAAATCCGATGAAACCCATGTTGGGTATCAATGGATGGATTGTTCCCCTGAACATTTAGTAAATTAGCATCGTTATTAATATATAAGCAATGGTCCTATTTCATTTGACTATAAGTGTACGTACGTTACGTACCTGTATAAAGGCATGACACCCCAAGGAAACTCAAGCCATGTTCGAAAAGGTTCAGGGACAATGGGTTTGAGCTTCTTCATGCAATCATATCCTGTCGCAAGTATAACAACATCGGCTTCTAGGGTAGTTCCATCCTCAAACTCAATCCCTTCATTATAGAACCACCAATTTTTCGTCCTTTTGAAACGGATCGTTCCCTTGTCCGCTTCATCAAAGAAATTCTCTGGCATGATCGCCATTTGACAAGAAGCATAGTCCTCTTCGAATGCATGGCCCGGTTTAAGACCATATTTCTCTAACGGAAGCTTCCACAAGACATATGATTCGATGAATCTGGAAACTACGGCACGCTGTTTGACAATTATATATGGTTTGAAAACATTAGAAAGTTTGCATGACTGCGCAATACTTAGGAGACGAAATTAAATGTTTTGAAGATGACGAACCAGAAGAGAGAAGATTAGACTAAAGAGAGTTCTAAAGAAGCTTTGGTTAGGCCTCTCATGAATGAATTGAGAAGCTCTAGTTGAGTAGAACAAGAAGAATGGTAAGCCCCACACCGAATAATGTGGGATCACCCAATGTGGTGTTCTCACCACCATAGTGCATGTTTTCCCTTCTTCTCCTGCAAAATTTTAAATACATTATTTAGTTTAAAATATTTATGAAATTCAAATCATGTATACTTTATGATTTATTATACCTTGATTAGCTAAAGCAGACTCTAACGCCAAATCAATGGCTGATTTCTTGAAACCAATCACGGCCACATTCTTGCCACGGAGGAGAAGAGACGCTTTTTCTTTATGCAACTTGGAGTAATCCATGGAGTGCAACACTTTCCCTTTGAATATCTCCGGTCCTTTCTTCATCGGAAATGCCGGGATTCTTGGTACATCGCCATATTTTCCTGTGCATACTACCACGAACTCAAATGCATGCCACTGCACACACAAATGAATATTACTATAAAAGGAAACGTTATATATATATATATATATATATATATATATATATATATTTCACAAATATATAAGTAAACTTAGATCCCTTATGCATGCAATTTTTTCAAAAGTTTAAATAAAAATATGAACGTCAGAATTACTAATTAAAAACTAAATCAATGAATCATATGCTTTGATGTAAATTCGTTGTAATATGCATTTGTGTGTGAACATATGATGATATTAAATGTAATAAACCTGAATCTCTCCATCCCCGGTCTTAACGGCAACTTCCCACACAGGTTTCCCTGGCAGCAAGTTGTCGTACGCACCGAGGTCTCCCATCTGCGAAACTTGACCATCACCGATGAACCTAACTTCAAGGACTTTGTGGTTAAATTTTATAAATTTTAGAAGGTCAAAATGCTTTGCATAAGCGTCCAAATAATCCAAAACATCGACATAAGTTGGAAAGCTACTTTCGCCTCTGTTCGGCCAAGGGAAATCGGAGAATTCGTAGCTTACTCGAACTGACTGTAGCTTAGTCGTTTCATACGTACATTTTCTCCAAACACCTCCAGTCGAATCTGAGACTTCAAAGACTTGTGGACGGTTATGTGCTAAGTGCTTAGCGGCTGCTAAACCGCTAACACCCGCTCCAATGATAGCTACTCTTGAGGAAGTATGCATACTGTAGTTGGAAGCCATGATAAAAGGTTATGAAATAGTGAGAAATTATAAAACTGTTTAGATGGAAACTATTGTGAGGAAGTTGTTGATTTGCATATACCATATTTATAAGGTGTTATCGGGTCGGATATTGTGTAGTCGGATCGGATATAGCTAATTCGCGAGCATGTACGTTGAAATATTTTGGTTCGTTTCGAGAAGGTGTGAAAAATCAGAAATGTTATACTGCATGCATTAATTGAGAAATTTTATGGTCATTCTGTGGAAATTTTTGCAAGCTACGTTTGTGAGATTAATAATTCGTTTTTTTTCCTTTTTGTTTGTGAGAAATTTTATGGTCAGCCTAGTGGTAATTTTTAGTTTTATATAATTAATATATTAATTTAATTTATTACCTTACATTTGACTTTTTGGACAAGGAACAATATTTAAAACCCTCATTTTTCTATTTTAGGACATTTAATATTCGATTGGGAAAATCATACACATACTAATAGAAATAAGAAAGTCAATACATACAAAGTTAACTTTTGTTATTTACATGTCCGCGAACTCATAAAAAAATTTTCTAATATTTACCGTACTTATCAACATTAATATTAATATTTATATAAGGATAAAATTGAAATTTTATTTGTAATGAGATAACGGATGTGTAAATAACGATATTTGTTTGAGAAAAATTGAATTGCATGTTTTTATTAGTGTGTGTATTATTTTTTCAACCGGAAAAATGTTCTTTTTTTTTTTGTTTTTTTTTTGTCATCAATATTGGAAAAAATTGTTTTGATCCACATTTTGTTCTAAAACTTCAGTCATGTAAACGTCCATTTGGAAATATCTCTATACTGATTTGGAAATATTATAGGAAACGAAAAATGTTCTTTTACATAAAAAAATAAACGAAAATTTTTTAATATATTATAAACTAAAAAAAATGTTTGTTATTGTTGGATACTCTAATTAAAAATAGTGTTATGAATATTCTATTAATCAAACTGAGGAAAATAATTTTTTTACATAGGTGCAGCTTTTTTTGCCAACCCCTAGGTTGGTGGTGGTGGAAGTTGTTTTTTTTTTTCTTGTCTATGAACAAAATGTTCTACTCTATATGTCTCTTTATTTCTTCTTTATCTACTCTAAAGAATAGATAACAGAGGAGTTATATAATTTTTTCTTCTTTCTGCATTCTTCCACATGTATTTTACTTCAAAGTTCCGGGGTGGCCCTTATTATCCGTGAACCAGGACTAAAACCGGAGTCCGGGTGGTACAGCATTGGTGACTTTTTTTACTAATTTTAAATGTGACAATCATTAAGACATCACACTAAATGGAATACCAAATTGGTCCACTTTACCATAAATTCTTTATTCGTTCTGCCAAAATTAGGACATATTTGGCATTGTGGCTCATGGGATCCCACTTCCAGTTGTAGTCAAATGAATTAACAATGGTTATTATGGTTATGTGTGTGCAGGTTCCCCCAAAAAATATACTAGTGACGCCAATACAGTGTGAGTCACTATGGAGACAATTTAAATCTGAGACTGTACTCAAATGTAAACCAACTAAAAGTGCACGATTTACCCTAGAACAAGCCATGTCAATTCTGACAATGTTCTTCATAAATATCGTACTATAGTTATATAAACCGGTAGTGTCTTGACTTGAATACGGGTAGTGTCTTGACTCGTACCAAATAATGTTTGTTTTCTAGAAACTCATGTTTCTGAATATTCTGATGCAGAAGTTCTGCTTGAGGCTAGACTTAAAAATCTATATGAAAATTAAAGGGGTGGGACTTTAGTTTTGAGTAGAGGTTTGTTGATGATGTCTGACAATTAATCGCACCAGTAGTCCAGTACATTACAAAGAATCAAGTCGTACAAACATGTAGCTATAGATATATATATCAAGTCGAAAACTTCACAAAATCTTCGAGAAGTGAGCATAAACACGACAGTATTTTCCAGATTCTGAACTTTAGACAACTTTCTTGAATGGTTTCTTCAAGTCTTAAATTTGTTCCTAAGTTTAGGGATTGTTAGGTCTGCACCTCCAAACCCATCCATTACGCCTTTTGCTGACGGAAACTCACCTCTTGCAGTTAAACTACAAGCAAAAAGAATGGTAAAGAAAATGAACAAACGAACAATGCTCAACAGAAGCACCTTTCAGGCTTTTAACTGAGTAGAATAAGCAACAACAATCCAGAAAGAGACATCAGAAATCGAACATCATACCTGCTTCGCATGACTACACACGGCATGCCTATCATCTTTGCAGCAGAAACTCCAGGTTGGCTACCGGCAACAAGTATACAGTTTTTTACAGGTAATCCTATGTGTTCCGCAGCAGCACGCAATGCAACAACAATCTTTTCCAATCTGGAGAAAGTAGAAAAGAAAATGAGAAGACAACACTTATCTTGTCAAGGTATAAAATTGGAATTTTTGGAGAGAAGAACAAAAAGTCCCACCTCTCAGATGAGGTTGTGTCAATATCAACACTTAGCTTTAGCATCGATGCAACTTCTTCTGCTATTCTCTGTTTCTCAGCAGACGCTAGTCAGACAAAACTTAAGAGGATGAGATATCTACTACAGTTACAAGGGGAGATATTAGATTTAAAATAAGAATTTGCAAATTGCCTCTGAGATCTATACCTGCTTTTTTTACTTCCTTCACTAGTTGCTCCTCTAGACTTGAAGATACTCCTTTGCCAAGAACAAGTTGTCCATACATACTCTGTTCGACCTCATTGTCTCCAATAACCTTCACATTTGGAAGTCTTTCTTGGCCAAGCATCTCGACAATGGATCTGTTATATAATCGCATCATAAAGATAAGAAACGATCAAACTTGTTTAGAAATAACAGAAAAAAATATCTACGTAGGATTTTACTTATGTTAATGGATTGCTTTGTAGAGTCTCCTCACAAGTACTACTTTTCACCTTGCATTATCTGGTCTTTCTAATATGTGAGATAATACAATCACAAGAAGGAAACAACATGAAACCTCAAGATTCTGAAGCAATTTCCTAGGGATATTGTTGTTTCCAACACATTAAACATTTGAGAATATCACGGATTGTACTAAAATCATATGCATATGAACCCTAGCGATCTAGAAGAACTGAAATTTGTGCATTTTGAGCAGCCAGAACTAAAGACTAGTTTAACTACTTACAGGGCTACTTTGTCACCACTCTTGCAGTAGGCTGTCACGATAGCAACAGGAACTCTCTCCGTGGATGCATTATCGATAAACCTACATCTCAAAAAAGTAAGACTATGAATTTACAAGTACAAGAAAAAAAACTCTAGTTCTTTGTTGTAGTCTACAAGAGATATCATCAAGCATAAGCATATATCTAAGAGACTCACTCTTGGACTCCAGATTTCAGAGGTAAACTTTTCGATATTAGAAACTCATCCATTGCATTTTTCTGCCAACAAACAATTTTGGAGTTATCAAACCTTAACTTCAAAGAGAAGAGCATTGTGTTTAAATATGCATAAAACATGCAACCTTTTCTCGCAATACACTTTTTACAAAACTTGCTTTCTCACTGGTTGGCAACGACGAAGGCCAACCAATCTGAAAAGAGGTAGATAAACAAGTGAGAAGAAAGAAGCTGCCAGATTTTTGAAAACTGTGTGGGAACAATTCGGAAATGATGTTTAAGCAAAAAGTTGACAACATACCTGGTTGAAATACAAAAGCAACATTTTCTCTTCATCAGCAGCACCCTTTCTGGTAATAAACAACTCAACACTTTAAGACAACGAAATGCAATTGTAAAATGAACTCAAACTAAATGTATACTCATATCAAGGGTAAGAACAAACAGTTTGATTATCAACTTATAAACAGAATCTACGAAAGGGAAAGTGAGATGAATGAAAACAAAGAGATTCTTTTTCGAAGCAAACTTCAATGAACCAAAAGCCAAGCGGAAAACACAAGTCACAAACTTAGATAGCATACCTTAAGAGGTCTGAATAAACTGGTTCAGGCCAATTTGCACAATCAAGCCCAAGCTTTTGAAAAGCTAGTATTCACAATAAGAAGCAACAACATCAGGAAAAAAAAAAAAAAAAAAAAAAAAAAAAAAAAACCTCTGAGCACAAAGCTCGTAGGTTATTCACTTTGTAAAATTCCTCTAAAAGAACTGGGTGATTTTAAGACGCACCTACATTGAAAGCTTGGCGATTACTGGACCATGTATCAATCATAACCCTGAAAACAAACAGAACCAAACAAAAGAATCAAAAGTTAACCATCACTGAACCAAAACCAAGAACTTGCTTCAAACCCCATAACAATCTCATCAGAAAGTTGGAAGCTTTTTTCATAATCGGAACTTACTTACCCATCAACTTCAAGTATAACGGCGAATTCTTCAGATGGGTTTA
The DNA here is from genome assembly GCF_030686135.1 of Camelina sativa. Classification (NCBI taxonomy): domain Eukaryota; kingdom Viridiplantae; phylum Streptophyta; class Magnoliopsida; order Brassicales; family Brassicaceae; genus Camelina; species Camelina sativa. The sequence goes on from NC_141899.1 coordinate 32,089,021, forward strand.
CGTCTTCTCGGCTCGCTGATAAGCAAACCGAAGAGAATCTCTGCAATCGCAAGCATGTTCCGAGAATTTGGGGTTTTCCTGGGAAATTGGAAAAAGACAAGAAATTGCGTCTTCCAGTGTCGTGTGAGGATCGCTCGCTCAGGTAACGATTGAAAAGAGAAGTCTTTGTGGTACAAGAAAGTTTAAGAATCGAACAAGAAGCAATTTCCATGGCTACTACGTTCTGCTGATTCATACCAAAAGCGTCTCCATTGATAATGATCATTTATGCTCTTACACCATAAAGTAAAGTACCGAGCTTTTAGACTTTTCTCTCTCTAGATACTGTAAAATTTTTAATTTTCGGTCCCTACGTAAAGATTTCAACTTTTTTTTTTTGTGGTAATGGTTTCTTATCTCTTCTTCTCGCCCCTTTTGGATTGTTTGATCGAATTATGTTTCTTCACAACTTACACATTTATTCCTCTCGCTTTGTCCTCTTTTTCAATTCAATGTTACTTCTGAGATGGTATAATTGTGGGCACATAAGAACATGACTCATTCGAAAACGAATAAAAAAAAATAAAGAAAATCTTACAGATTTCAAGTACATAATTCACTTCATACCGTACAAAGGAGTCTCTTTTACATCGTATATAGCTTTAGACAGACATTGTAATAACAAAATTCTGGAGAAGCCACATAGAAGTAAAACTTAGTTGAACAATTACTGTAACAAAAGAAGTTATCAAGTATCAGGCTGACTTAACCACAATCTATACTTCCTGTGACCTGACTCTAATCTTACCATAGTAGAGGAAACTTCTTTCCCAATGAGAAAATGGAAGCAAAGTAAACTACGAAATTTGCGCACACAACAAAAAGATGGAAGTATGAAGCTGCCTAGAAGAATCAAACCGTTGCCCGGATTTAGATTAGACAGAAAATAAAAGCAGGTGATTAATGCATACTTATAAGTTCCCTAGCACGGAGTAGTTATTTAAAGGAAAACCTAATTACGCTTCTCAATATCCTTTTCGGATGATGAGTCCTTGTTCAAGCCGTTGGATAGTGCAAAAATGCCACACATATATATAATCAACATAAAATACACTGAGCATTGGTTCCAACGACTGAACCGACCCATGTAGAAGTCAAGTTCACATGGTTGGGCATCAAAGTGCCAAAGGTCTTTAAAAAGACCACAAGATGGAATATAAAGAGTAGCAGTTTTAATAATCATTACCTCTCTTATGAATGGTTATTCTCTTGTGAGTGTCTTCTGTGCTCTCTATCACCATGGTGACTACTACCTCTGCTCGTCTTGTTGTGGCCTTCTTCACCATTCTCACTATTGTGGCGTCTCTTTCCTTCTGTCTGCTTTTCAGGAGGGCTTCCCATTTTTCTCTTTCTGCTATGCATCATCGGGGACACATCGTTTACCATTTCGCCTTCCTCTGTATGTTTGACTTCTCCTTTAACATCTAAAATCTCACCATGTTCTGTGCCCATGGTATCAGAGTTCTCGACCTTTGGTCTGCTCTGTACTTTCCTTTCCTTCGTCTTTACATCCTCAACAGCTAGTTCCACATCTTCCAGTTCTCTTTCAATCAAATCATCCTCATCCATCAAATCCTTTTTCCTTGTCCTTTCACCTAGCAACTTCTTAGCTTTCTCTCGTTTAGCCTTCACCTTATCTCTAAGCAATTTCAAGTCTTTTGGCGATTGGCTGATTGGGACATCACCAGCTTCGACATTTCTAGATTTATGAACAGCACCATCATCTTGAAGCTCTCCACCCTCTCTTTCTGACTTGTCTTTCCCAGGTCCCTGAACTAAAGGTCTAGAGTTATGGGGGGCTTCTCTCGCACTGTCCTTATGGGCGGCTGGATGACTTTCAGAATGTAGGCTGCTTTCTTTTGTTTCTCTCTCTATCTCCTCTTTGTTATCGACACTGACATTGACTGCCTCACCAACCCCATTATCATTGTTCTGATTCAGTACTCCTTTCGATGAACTCCCAGGATTATCAGAATTTGAATGTTCATGGGTTGAACGTACTGATGTTTGCCTAGAACCAACATGCTCATCAGTGGAAACTGCATTTCTGGAGCCTGGCCGCTGAGCTGACCCTCCACCTACACTACTTTCGACTTCGCTCCCTTGAGATGCAGGGACACGATTTTGCTCATAAAGCTCCAGCATTTGGTTGCTAACATCTGAGATATACAAAAGACGATCAATCTTGAAATCATATCCAAAAAGGGAATGGAAGTCAAACAAGGAAGCAAGAGTTTTCAAATCAATTTCATCATGTAACATACCCTCCAATTGTCGGGGAGTGACATCAAATTCTTGCCACCAGACCTTCTCTCCATCTGATGGTAACTTCACTTTAAGGAACTTGGCCGCAAGAAATATTGCACCAGCCGCAATATGGTGAGGCTTAAATTGCAGGCAGAGCGATGTCCGTAGACTGCAAGCCACTTTCATTGTATGAAGACGAAAATACAAGGCACATAGAATTATTGGAAGCTTTAGTAGGAAATAGTACTTGAACGTACCCATCATTAACAAAATTCCATGCAACTTGGGCAAGAGCATTCTGTGCAACCTTAAACTTCTTTATTGCCTCTACAAGGGGTTTATAAGGATGATGAACGTTGAGGTCAAAGCCTAGAGTAGAAAGAACAATTTTTTCTCCGTTTAATATAAGCTCTTTTTGTTGCTCATATACTTCCTGCAAAAGTGATATACATCAAAATACATTTTTGATATGCTGACCAACAGAAAATAAATCAGGACTAAAGGAGCATGGTTCTACAAAACAACGAAGCAAAATCAGGACTAAAAACTCAATGTCAAATAAAACAGAATACTGTATATGGGGAAAGAACGATACATTCATCTATAACTAGCTAAATGGAGGCAAGAGATTTGAGAAGGTTCAGCAGTAAGATGGAATACCTTTTGCTTGATTTTCTGCGAAGCACCAGGATCCTTCTTGTTTATAATCTCATAGGAGACAAAAATAACGTCTTTCAAGGGCCGTGGAGTTTCCTCAACCTTTCCAGCAAGGAACATGCATACAGTTGCAATGGTCTGTAGAAATAACATAAAGAGAGAGCTCAGTAAAGATAAGTACTTTTTCCACTCTAGAAGAAATAAATCAGTACCAACAATCACAAATCAAAGAAAAATCTCTACCAAAGTGACAGTAAAACTATCAGTGAGAATAGACTAGTGAGCTATCTATAACTACCAAGAAAAATGGCAAGGAGATGGAGCCAATATATAAGAGAATACCAAGGAGCCACGACATTTCAATACCTTGAATTCTATGCTAGCCAGACTACAGCATAGTGGTTTTACAACACAGACAAAAGTCATTTTATTTAAGCATTCAACATGTTCAGGTGCAAAACAATAAACTCACCCTTCTGTCATTCTTTGCATGTGACTGGCGAAAGAAGAATCGATGACAGAAGATTATCGCTGTAGCTATTGTAACCTGGGGACTGATTGGAAAACTATATCAGCCACTTTCCAAGATAAGAAAAAAAAAAACTGAAAGCTTTGAAAAATGCAAAAACCATGACTACAACGACAGGAAGTAAAATTCAGACAGTGTGGCAGTAATTTTTTCACCACTAATAACTGTCTCTTTTTTTGTAATCATGTCAAAGAAAGAAACATTGAGATAACATAAACAAAACTTCAACAACTTTCTGTTGGAAGGTGCTAGAACTAATATCAGTACAAAGGTATGCCTAAAACCATCAGCAGCAAATCAAATTCCAATTATATAAAACCTACTGTATATGTAAAGGGGAAACTATTATCAGTAGACAATGTTGATGGGACGGGTTGGACAAATGATCATGTCAAGAAAGACAAAGCCAGCATGAAGCAGTTAAATGGAAAATGCACATAAAGGAATCTAGGATGAGGTTAAAAAAGAACTTACACTTTCAATCTCATGCCCAAGTCCTGCAAAAACGTACAGTAGGATTTGCGGAGGTATGTTTCCTTCTTTAAGTCAATACCATCCAACCTTGACGGTGAATTCTCTTCTATTTCTTTCCTTCCAAAATACCAGCGGGAAACCTCTTCTTGCTTTTCATGAGAATTCCTAGAGTGTGATGAAACTCCACTCTCACTGTAAGAACATTCCCCAGCTAGTACTCCAGCCATTAGTCTCTTCTAAAACCAAAAACTCTCCCAACCTAACAAAAGCAGAGAACCAAAACGTGCATCACTTTACAATAGAAATAAGCCTGAAACTCAACACTAGAAAAGACACAAATCTAGAAATCAATTGATTCCCCAGGAAACGAAGCTATCATCTTTAAGACAGATACACTCAAGGACAGGAATCAACTGAGATTTCAACAGATACACAGAAGGGTACACAGAGGAGATACTGATTTATGAATAGTGTCATGGCTCCACTTTACAATGTTTTAGTAAAGCAGAGAAGCAAAATTCGCATTACTTTATAACCGTCTGCCCAACCTAGCAAAAGCAAAGATCCAAAACGGGGCATCTCTATACAATGGGTAATAAGCCTGATACTCGACACTAGATAGGATACAAATAAAAAGATCATAAAACAAAAGTAGATAGCTATGATCTTCCTACTTGTATTCGAACTTCAGCTTTTGAATAACAATGTGAAATCTTACAAGCAATTAGAAAACTCCAAGAAGAGGAATCAACTGAGATTTCAAACAGATACACGGAAGGGCCACAAAGGGGAAGAGACTGATTCGTCAATAGTGACACACAACCACATAGTATTAACGAGAGTCAAAAGGGGATAAAAAAAACTTCTACAAGCTATGAACATGAATCATGGAAACGATGAAACCTTTACGAATTGCAAATCATGCAATCGAACTTATCGGGACAACTTGATTAGGCAAAAATATCATTGACCATCAGATACATTCGATCAAAAATCCCAAATTTTGCTCAAAACACGAAACGAGACCTAGAAAATTAGTAATTGGGACCGGAAAAAACAGATCCAAAGGGTTTGTAGAGGAATTAACCGAAAGGTTGGAAATTTTCAATTGACGGTGGAGAAGAAAGACAAAAAAAAAAAACAAATCGAGAGAATAGAGAAATCAAGGAGAATCCAAAACAGTAATCGAACGAGGGAAACAGAAAAAAGATGGATACTTTACCTTACCCTGCAACGAAATTAACTTCTCAAGTCGCGAATTGCAGAAGAAGAAGAAGAAGAATAACGCGTGAAATTGAACAAACCCTAACCCTAGAGAGTCTCGCGAGAGAAAAACGAAAGAGAAAGAAGAAGAAGAAGAAAAAAGGGATATCTCAAGTACTCTAAAAGAGTTCTGACCAGATTCACTTTTTTGCCTTTTTCACATTAAAACTAATAATAAATTAAAGAATTGTTATTTTTCTTCTTTTAATTCATTAATCTTGACATTTTTTTAATGCGATAATAATAATAAAAAGGATAATGAGATATTATGAAATACAAAACAAGAGGTAAAAATAAATATTAATATAATAATTTATATACTATTATCTATGGGTTTGATGGTAGGAAATTTTTCTCAAGACAAAATAAGATTAATTTTTTTTAATTAAAATGTGACAATTATAATACATTAATAATGTGCATTTTATTATTTATTAATTATAATAACATTCAACTATGAATTTAGTTTAAATAAGTAATAGTATGAACGTTCCGAATTTGTTAAAAAAAACACTAAATTGATATTTATTTTGAATATTCTTAAAATAAACAAAGTCATTGCATTTTACCAAAGAGGGGTTTACGTCAAGGCGACCCTCTTTCTCGCTATTTGTTTATTTTTTGTACAGAGGTTCTGATTGCTAATATTAAAAAGGTTGAACGGGAGAAGAGACTTACGGGAATATCGATTGCTCGGGATTGCCCTTTGATCTCGCATTTGTTGTTTGCGGATGATAGTCTTTTCTTTTGTAAGGCGGAGGAGTCTGAATGCAGAGTGGTTATGTATATTATAGATAACTATGGAAAAGCGTCGGGCCAAGAGGTAAATTTAGAGAAATCATCCATTATGTTCGGTAAGAAAGTTCCGCTGGATGTTAGGTCTCGGATAAAAACAGTTATTGGAATTTCCCGAGAGGGTGGTATGGGTTCTTACTTGGGTATCCCTGAAAATATTCAGGGCTCAAGGACTAAAGTTTTTAGTTATGTGAATGACCGCTTGGATGAGCGAGTTAATGGCTGGTCGGCGAAGATTTATCAAAAGGGGTAAAGAAATTATGATCAAATCAGTTGCGTTAGCTCTTCCGACTCATGTTATGTCATGTTACAAATTGCCACAGGCATTAACGTCCAAACTTACGGGAGCTATATCAAATTTCTGGTGGAAGTCTAATGATAAAGCTAGAGGTATGCATTGGATAGCTTGGGACAAGATGTGTCTAGATAAATGCGATGGAGGTTTGGGATTCCGTGCCCTGGAAGAATTTAATGATGCAATGCTAGCAAAGCAGTATTGGAGGTTGATCCATTACCCCAATTCTTTAATGGCTCGGGTGATGCGCGGCAGATATTTTAGGAAAAAACATCCTTTGATGGCGACTAAACCTTACTCTCCATCCTTTGCGTGGAGGAGTATTTTTTCGACTAAGGGATTAGTGGAACAAGGGGCAAGGTGGGTAGTAGGATCGGGCCGTGATATTTCGGTATGGAGGGATCCTTGGATTCCGGATCATCAGCCAAGACCAGCAAATGGTCGGGGGAGAGTTCTACTTCCTAATCTGCGGGTCTACCACCTTATTAATCCTCATACATTGGACTGGCATTTGCCTACTCTTCAGAAGTTTGTGGATCCGGAGGATATTCCGCTCATACGGAGTATGGCGGTCAGTAAGTCTTTGAGGCCGGATAGACTGGTTTGGCATTATTCTAAGTCCGGTAAGTATTCAGTGAGATCTGGTTACAAATTAGCTCGGGAATTACAAAAGGTTGTCGAATACGGGCCAACGTGCACAGTTTTGCGGGCACAAGCTTGGAAACTTGAGGTTCCCTCAAAGGTGCAACATTTTTTCTGGCAGGTGGCGTCTGGGTCCCTTCCTGTGAAGGAACGGATTGCTCATAGGGGTATCCGGTGTGATGTTACGTGTCAACGGTGTGGCTCTGTGGTAGAGACTATCAATCATGCTCTTTTTGAGTGTGAACGTTCGTGTATAGTTTGGGAATTATCTCCAGTCCAGTCGTCCTTGACTGGCTTCCCTTTTGGATCCGTGTTTTCAAATCTAGATTTCCTATATTCCAATACCTTCTCTCATTCGGGGGGCCCTGGCATTGGTTATTTGTTGCCTTGGGTTTTGTGGACTATTTGGAAAGATCGGAATAAGAAGGTCTTTCAAGGGACTGAGGCAGAGCCAAATGATATTATTAATCAGGCGTTAACTGATAAGCTACTTTGGGAGGAGGCCAAGTCTGGTTCTGCGAACTACATAGCTCATCAGTTTTCTATGGAGGAAAGAAATTCTTTGACCCGTTGCCAGGTTGACGGTTCCTGGAAAGGTTCGGATCCGTTAGAAGGCCTTGGATGGTGTTATGGTAATAATGATAATAGGACATTTCTTATGGGAGCTTGCAGTTTGCAACGTAGTCCCTCTTCTCTACATTCGGAGTTTCACGCCTTGTTATGGGCTATGGAGTCCCTTCGGGCGGTGGGAATAGACTGTCCCATTTTTGAGTCAGATAGCTCTGAGTTGGTGGCGATGCTCCAGACACCCGACGATTGGCCAGCATTTTCACATTTGCTAGAAGACTTCCAAGACCTCAGAGCTTCATTTCCCTCTTTTACTCTGACAAAGATTCCGAGGACGACTAATGTGCGAGCAGACTGTCTGGCCCGTTCTTCACGATCTTTAGCATCTGAAATTTCTTTTGTAAACTCTTCTCCTCCAATTTGGGCAACCAATTTGGGGTTACCTTTTAATTTATTTAAATGTATGGTTGAAAAAAAAACAAAATCATTGCAATTCTTGTTTGTATCCTTTCAATACTTGCCATGATTTTTTTTACTTTGGTTCCAAATTTATTGCATTTTCTTAACTTTAGTTATAACATTGATAAATTTGATTTTTGCGGCACTGATTGGATCATCAGCTGAAACACCTTTAATTTACAAACAAAACAGAAAAAAAAAATGATAAGTTGAAAAGGGGATTGAAAATAAACAATGTAGTTAAAACTTAAAAAGAAACACAAACTTGAGTTCTGTCACAATTCTTCATAAATTTATACAATAAAAATAAAATAAAACAGACTATAAAGACAGGAGACTTTCAAAGTGTTCCGGTGAGAAAAGGACTTGACATACACATTGCTCTTCACTTGAATGATTGCACCCAAACTTTTCAAATCCTTTAAGTTCAACCCTTCTGATTAACTTCACGCCTCCTTTGTTATAGTAGTAAATGTACAATGGCTCATGCTTGGGAGGAAACTTTAGCGGACCTATAACGACCTCGTAGCTTTTGTTCACCCCTAAGATTTTTAACTCAATATTCCCGGACAAATGCAACAACAAAGGGTGGACAGTTAGTCCTTTCCTATACCAGTGGCGTTTTTTGTCAAAGTCATCTAGAATCCACAAATCAAAACTACCGGGAGGAGCACGTGGTAAGGGCCTAACCCCGGCTACCCTCCCATTGAAGTTGATCAATGATCCATGTTTTATGACCGGCCAATATGTGTTGATCGAACCTATGCACTCACCTCTAACGTTAAAACGAAAAATAAAAAATCTCTTCTCTTGTCTCAAGGTAGTCGACACACCGTAATACACCATCCCATTAATGCATATTCCATTTGTTAGAACTGTATAACGCGGGATTTTTCTACCTTTGATGCTTCTCCATGAAAGATTTCCTCCTCCAATTGTTAAAACCATGTGCTCTTGACAAGGTTGGCCATGCCAAGACGTGCTACACAATGCTTTGTATACATTACCAACAGGATCATATCCCAAGAACATATATATGTGCTCTCTTGTACCACTAGAAGCTTTGATATCCGGCAATGTTATGACTTGTCTAGTGCTAGGGTTACATATCGTGAACCGACCTGGATCTGAAGGATGTGACAAACCGAACAATCCATGGATGGAAGAGCAATGAACAAGGTCCACAGGGAAACCGGACAGTGTCATTTCGGGATATGTATGCAAAGAAGTATAACGAATAGGGTTCTGCCGGCAACTGCGTATTTTCATTGGAAGATTGGTAACCAAAGAAGTAGTTGGTACCTTTGTTTCTTTGTGTGAAGTCGATAAGAGGATTACACGGTTCTCAGTAATACGAACAGCGACTAGAAACCGTGACCGAGTCTGGGACATTGAGCAGAACGAATCGATGAAAACTTGGTTTTGGATGATGGATATCCATTCCTTGGATACACATTGGAACCTTTTAAGAGATTTAGCCGGCAATCTCTTCAGAATCTCAATCGTCAGATCAAGAGGGATATAAAGAGCTAAGTTGCTGATTGAGCCGCTACATACACCATCCTCACCTCTCATGTCAACCTTCTTGTCTTGCTTTTCATGAGAATTCCTTGAGTGTGATGAAACTCCACTCTCACTGTAAGAACATTCCCCAGCTAGTACTCCAGCCATTAGTCTCTTCTAAAACCAAAAATTGTCCTAACCTAACAAAAGCAGAGAACCAAAATGTGTATCACTTCACAATAGTAATAAACCTGAAACTCAAAACTAGATAGGACACAAATAAAGATATCCTTAAAAAACCAGATCGATTCCACAGCAAACCGAAGCTATGATCTTTATAATCGCATTAAAACTGTATTACTGTAGCTTTAAACAACGTAATATTATAAGCAATTAGAAAACTCTAAGAACAGGAATCAACAGAGACTTCAACAGATACACAGACAGAAGAGTACAAAGGGGAAGATACTGATTCATGAATAGTGTCATGGCTTCACTTTACAATGTTTAGTAAAGCAGAGAAGCAAAATCTGCTTCACTTTATAACCATCTGACAAACCTAACAAAAGAAGAGAACCAAAATGGGGCATCTCTTTACAATTGTAATAAGCCTAATACTTGACACTAGATAGAATACAAATAAAAAGATCATAAGACAAAAGTAAATAGCTATGATCTTTTATACTTGCATTCGAACTTCAGCGTTGAATAACAAAATGTGTAATCTTACAAGCGATTAGAAAACTCGAAGAACTGAGAGTTCAAACAGATACCCGGAAAGGCACAAAGGGGAAGAGACTGATTCGTCAACAATAGTGACATGGCTTTAATGAAAACATAACCACATAGTCTAAACGAGAATCAAAAGGGGATAAAAATCTTCTACAAGCCATGGACATGAATCAATTATGCAAACAATGAACCTTTACGAATTTCAAATCATGGAATCGAACTTGATTTAGGCTGCCCATCAAATACATTCGATCAAAAATCCCAAATTTTGCTCAAAACACAAAACGAGACCTAGAAAATTTTAGTAATTAAGACAAAAAAAAAAAAAAAAAAAAAACAGATCCAAAGTGTTTGTAGAGCAATTAACCGAAAGGTTGGAAATTTCGTTGAGAAATTTAATTGACAGCGGAGAAGAAGAAAACAAAAACAAAAACAAAAATCGAGAAAATAGAGAAATCAACGAGAATCCAAGACAGTAATCGAACGAAGGAAACAAACAAAAAAAGTTAGATACTTTACCTTACCCTGCAACGAAATCAACTTCTCCAGTTTCGAATTGCAGAAGACGAAGAACAACAACGCGTGAAATTGAACAAGCCCTTTGGATCTAAAGAGTTTCACTTCAAGACCAGTTTGGCTTCTTTTTTTTTTCCTTTCTTTTTTAGACAACTGTTTTGTTTATGCTATCTAATTATATAAAGTTTTCAGAGTTAATCAATAACAGTATCATGACATGTGTCCAAGTATGCTAATAAGATGTTAACCTGTGTCAAAAAATATTATTTTTCAAAACAGATAATAACATAAAAAATTATTCTTTTCCAGACAGTTAATTATGGTAATAACAGAAATTTACATTTTTTATATTTTTTAAAAATTTCCTAAAAATCAAAAAAAAAAATTAACAAAACTAATATATTTTCTATTGTAAACTAATTATATTATATGTGTTTTTTCAATTAGATTTTGACATTTATAAACAAAAGAAAAATTCATTAAGCATGTGTATTATTAGTATTAATTAAGAAATAGTGAATAACAAATTTAAAAAATAACATAAGTTATGTCAAAAGAATTATTATTTTTGAAACGTAATAGGAACGTCTAATAAGAAAATAACATTATATCTACATAAAATTTATATGGTTTTAAAATGTGTTTTGTGCAAAAAAACCTTCCAAGGAATTTTTTTTTGCAAGAAAACCCTCAATTTCAAATCAATGCAAGTCAATACTGCAATCTCAAAAATCACCCGTAATATAACCCTTTTCTGTATTGATGACGTGGCAATTTAAAAATCTTGTCGTTTTCAATACAAAAAAATGGCAAAACATTTGAGATTTATTTATTATTTTTTTTTGGTCAACTGGTATTATTATTGATAAACTTGGTTCTAAGGTAGAATACAAAGTGGAATACTAGGCCCAAAAGACGGGAGGCTTAAGCTCGCAGACGACATTTATGTCCCAGAGGCCCAAGGTAGCATTTGAGATTTATTTATTTTAAATAAAAAACTGAAAAAAATATATTTGTTCGTCTCTTTTTTTTTTTTGATCAAAATATTTGTTCGTCCTCTAATATCATTTCTTTGGGCGGAGATCCTCCATTTCTGACTAACAATGAACCCGATCAGAGGTAGAAATGAGAGACCCACGCATTTTGTTCCTTCTTTTTTGCTTCAATTAAGGTTGAATTTGTGTAACCTTTATACACGAAAATATTAAAACTGAAACTTTGTGAGATTCATATGATTTGTGACGATGATATTAGTTGCAGGAGCATCGAGAGAGATTCGTTAAAACCAAAGAGAACTCAAATTCAAATGAAATCTAAGACTAAAACTCAAATCTGAAACATTGGTGATCAGATTCGTTATTTGTGAGCGAATGTGATTTGATAAGTAGAGAAAACACATGTTAAAGGCTCAAATCTGAAACCTCTAATCATGAAACAGAACCAAAACTTTTATTAAAATCAAATATAATCAAACTCAAAACTGAAACTTGTTTCTTCTTAACTATCCCACTAACAGACTAACATTGCATAAAAGAAACTGAAACATAATCTCAAAATTAAAACAAAACTGAAACATAATCTCAATTCACACTAAAAAAAAAACCTGCAATCGTTGGGTGGGTAAAGGAGAAGAGGAGAGAAAGGACTGTGGAGAAGAGGCAGAAATTGGGAGTGTGGTTCCTTGATGTCGAAGACCTGGACAGTGCCGGAGAGATCGCAGGCGGCGAAAAGGTACACCGTTGGAACGGAAACAGACGGAGGAGACAACATCACGGAAGGAGAAACGGCGGGAGGAGGAAAGAGAGAGTGAGACAGAGGCGGAGTGAGCGACGGCCAAGGAGTGTGAGGGTGGAGATAGAGAAAGTCAAGGCGAAGATGGAGGAGACAAGAGAAGAGCTTTTTTAAAAGAAAAAAATTATTAAAAATAAATCTCAAAAGCTTTGCCACTTTTTTGTTTTCAAAACAGCAAGATTTTCGAATTGCCACGTCATCGATACAGAGAAGGGTTATATTGCGGGTGACTTTTGAGATTGCAGTATTGACTTGTATTTATATGAAGTGAAGGGTTTTCTTGCAAAAAAAATTACTTGGAGGGTTTTTTTGCACAAAACCCTTTTAAAATTGGTTTCAAACATGATTTACGTGGTTTTCTACCGAATTTGGTTCATATATAGAGATATATAGGAGAACTTTTGATTCGGGTAAAAATAAGCTGAAAACTTACGATTCGATAATATTTGAGATAAGGTCATAGGGAAAACGGTCAATTTCCCCACAAACTTAATTGCTACATGAACTTAACTAAAATTTCAATTTCCTACACAAACAATCTAAAATCGGTCAAAACCCCCAAATCGATAAACGGGTGTGACTATTCAGTTAATAAATGCTGACTAGGATGTCATGTAATATCACCAAAGGATGATGTTTCACTCATTAAAAAGAAAAGAATAACTTATAAAACAAAAATAAAACAAATTATAATCATATATATAAAGTGGAGTTCCAATCTCTCATTATTGGTCCACTTGGCAATACAATTTTAACAAAAAAAAAATTCTATTAATACACAAATTTAAAAACATTAATTTTCACATTTAACTCACATAATATAAAACTGAAATCTTTATAGCTTCTCCATATAAATTATGCATTAACTTTATTTCTCCACTCAGTTGTATTAATCAATTGTATTAAAACAAAACAATAAATTAGAATTGTAACTCTCATTTTTCTAAATATAATTTTTCATCATTTATCTTCCTATAAATACTCATTATCGTATTCTCTTAGTCTATCACTCTTTCATTCTCTCATCTTCTTCCACTACTCTCAAATCTCTTTTTTGTTTTGTTTTGTTTTGTTTTGTATTTTTTTTGTTATTGTTGTTGTATGGGTTATAAAAAATCAAATCAAATCTCATTGTAAAAGCTTAGTTTTAGAGTTTGTATGATATGTATATCTTATATATTTATTTTAATCTTTTAAAATGTTTATCTCCATTTTCTATTTTATATTAACATCTTATAAATCATTATTTTCATACTTCCTTACAATATTCACCACACAATAAGATCATAAAGTTGAAATGATCCATATGTAATTATCTATTATGTCTCTGGTTATCTCACATATTCATGTATCATTTTTAATAATTTATAAAAATCAATATAATATTTAAAGATCAATATAATTATCCATTTATCAATTTATAAAGACTATTTTGTTTTGTGATCCAATTTATAAATCTGCAGAGATCAATATAATATATATATTTTTTATGATTTGAGGTTTTTGAAAACAAAAAGAACATAATTAAACAATTGGTTTTTTGTGTCTTTAATCAAAATAAAAAATGATCCAAAAAACAAAACATATTCAACTGGACCTTAAATATAAAAATAAAATATAATTTTAAAAATATCATTTCACTAAATTCTCTAAAGATGAAACCATTAGTATGAAATCTAGCACTATAATTAAATTGATGAGTGAAAACCAAAAAAATATAAGTCATCCTTGGGATTTTAAAAATTATTGAGATTGAAGAATTCATATAATTTTATAAGAAAACTAATTTAGTTTGTCACTTAAAAAGTATTATTTTTTATTTTGAAATGTTATGTGTAAGTGTTGAGTTTATATCAACAAACAACCAAATCATGTGAATTTTGATTCATCTACTTGGTATTCCTTTTATTTTAGGTTATAAAAAATTAAAATATTTATTTGTAATTAAAGACATGTAACTCCATTTAACTCAAATGTAACTCCTATCCAATAATTGTACATTAATTCATTCCTCCTACTAACTTATTATCTTTCAAAAGAAATTATTTTTGGTTAAATTTTAATATTTTTTTATTTATTTTGGTTGGCTAAACTTATATTCATATTTTGGTTGGCTAAATTAATATATTTCTCATGTAAAATTATTGTTTATAATATATTTCTCATTTCAAAGTTTAAAGCAATATATCATATATATATAAAAGAAAGGTTTTGGTCTCTAATTATTGGTTGATTTTAATTTAATGTTTTCTAATTTTTTTTTTTTTTTTTTTTATTTGTTTTCTAATTGCTTTAAACAATATTTAAGATCCAGTAAACACAATAAATTTAACTCACACATTAAAATAAAATTATAACTGAAAATAAAATAAATTATACATTAATCATATTCTACCACTCAATTTTATTCAAACACAATAAATTACTATTGTAACTCCATAGTTCTAAATGTAACTTCCATCATTTCTTATCATATAAATAAGCATTCTCTCAATCTATCATTCTCTCATATTGACATTCTTTTACTATCTCATTTTCACATTCTTTCATTCTCTTCTATAATACCTCAAATCATTTTTCGTTTTTTTTTTGTTATTTTTGATTTCTTATTTTTGTTGTATGGGTTGTAAAAAAAAATGAAATATCACTGTAAATTGTTAATGCTAAATTTTAATATAGAGACTACATGATATATATTTTACATTGTTCTTATTTTAAAAGATTTATCTCCTTTATCTAATTTGGATTATTATCTTATAAGTAATCATTCTCTCTTCCTCTCCCACCAATATCAAATGTTGTTATATCTCATATGTGTTGTAAGAGTTTGATTCTATATTTTAATTTAGAAAGTATTATATATATATATAGATATTACATTGTTCTATTTTTTAAAGATTCATCTCCATTATCTAATTTGGATTACCATCTTATAGTAAACATTCTCTCCTCCTCTCCTACCAATATCAAATGTTGTTATATCTCATATGTGTTGTAACTTGTAAGAGTTTGATTCTATATTTTAATGTAGAAAGTATTATATATATTTAACATTGTTTTCAATTTTTATTTTATTTATATAAAAAAATATTTCTTTTATATTTCTTGCCTTTCTAATCTATTCATATTTATTTTTAAAATTTGCATAGTTAAATTTAAATTCACATATGTTGGTTTTAACAAAACAATCAACTTTATTTGAGAATTAGATGTTCCTATTCATTTTTAAACGATCAATGTGTAACATATAAGCATTTTGTCTTGCAATCACAAGTTCCATTTCCATTGCTTAACTCCATGGTTAAACTATAATATATGCTGTCCTATTTGTAGGAATTACAACATACTTATTTATTTAAAAGAGCAGATGATTAAACGAAATAAATATTTCTCCAAATTTTATAATTCAATCAGTGAGTGTACTTATTACTTTGAAAAACTTTTACATTGAAGTTCATAAAATCATATAAGAAAACTAAAATACTATATCACTTCAAATTTGGAAGGAAACACTTGGTATTCCTTTTAAAAAAAGTCAAGACACATATAAAATTTTATTAATATTTAACTCACTTTAAAGACATTAAAGGTCATTTAACTCAAAAATAACTTCTATCCAATAATTTCATACATTCCTCCCACAAATAAAAAATATATATATATATGTTCAAGATTGTATTTAAATATTACATAATTTTTTAGTTAGCTAAAATTTATAGTCACATATATACAATATATATACATAAGAATTTATATTACTTATTAACACCATAATTCGACCCATTATTTGCTTAACTCAATATTGGTTTCAAAGCCAACTAAAGAAACACAGAAACGATCTTATTGATATTAGACCAAAACATGGGCATACAAACATAATCACTTACACGGAAGATATTTTTAAAAAATAACTTATTATTGCAACATCAACGTATGAAGGGTTTACATAAGCAGTTAATTAGAAAATCTATAATACAATAAATGTATTAGAAACAGTATTAGTCAATGATAAGATTGGATCCTCAAAAGCAAGAAACAACAACTTCATAATTCATAAAAAATAAATGCCACAATTATACACATCTGAACGAAATGATATAAATATATAGTGTATAAATAAAAGTGACGGGAAAGCCCGTATATGCCTAATTAAAACGAAATAATACAAAAAAAAACGAAAAAGATAAAAAAAAAAAAAACAAGAAAGTGTCAACTACATCACAACCCACGCGTTGCGTGGGAAAGCACCTAGTTTATAAAGACAGGAGACTTTCGAAGTGTTCCGGTGAGAAAAGGACTTGACAAACACATTGCTCTTCACTTGAATGATTGCACCCAAACTCTTCAAATCCTTTAAGTTCAACCCTTCTGATTAACTTCACGCCTCCTTTGTTGTAGTAGTAAATGTACAATGGCTCATGCTTGGGATGAAACTTTAGCGGACCTTTAACGACCTCGTAGCTTTTGTTCATCCCTAAGATTTTTAACTCAATATTCCCGGACAAATGCAACAACAAAGGGTGGACAGTTAGTCCTTTCCTATACCAGTGGCGTTTTTTTGTCAAAGTCATCTAGAATCCACAAATCAAAACTACCAGGAAGAGCACGTGGTAAGGGCCTAACCCCGGCTACCCTCCCATTGAAGTTGATCAATGATGCATGTTTTATGACTGGCCAATATGTGTTGATAGAACCTATGCAGTCACCTCTAACGTTAAAACGAAAAATAAACAATCTCTTCTCTTGTCTTCGGGTAGTCGACACACACCGTAATACACCATCCCATTGATGCATATTCCATTTGTTACAACTGTATAACGCGGGATTTTTCTACCTTTGATGCTTCTCCATGAAAGATTTCCTCCTCCAATTGTTAAAACCATGTGCTCTTGACAAGGTTGGCCATGCCAAGACGTGCTACACAATGCTTTGTATACATTACCAACAGGATCATATCCCAAGAACATACATATGTGCTCTCTTGTACCACTAGAAGCTTTGATATCCGGCAATGCTATGACTTGTCTAGTGCTAGGGTTACATATCGTGAACCGACCTGGATCTGAAGGATGTGACAAACCGAACAATCCATGGATGGAAGAGCAATGAACAAGGTCCACAGGGAAACCGGACAGTGTCATTTCGGGATAGGTATGCAAAGAAGTATAACGAATAGGGTTCTGCCTGTTGGAGATTGAATCTTCTGATTAAATCCTACAACAAAGAAAGCTTCAAGTGAGGAGAAGAAGAAGAACAGAGTAAAGCAAAGAAAGAGAAGAACAAGAAGAAGTTGTCGTGCGAAGACCAAAGGAGGAAGAAGAGTCAACGACACAAAGAGAAAAAGAAACAAGTCAACAAGAGAGAAGTTGGGCTTGTGTTTTGTAATAAAGCTATTGGGCTGTAAGTGTATTAGGCCTACAAATGTTAGTGGGTTTGGTTGGTTAGCTATAATAATTAGGTTAAGAATGAAACCTAAGTATAAAGGTGATGTAATGTTGTAAGATAACCTTATCCAAGATATTATCGATGTAGAAGGTTAAGCATAAACACTTCTTGGATCCTTTCTCTCTACACCAACGAAAGTGAAACAAAGAGAGTGAAAGAGAGAAAGTGAGAGATCAAACCTTTGTGAGTAAAACAGAGGTCAAAGTAAGAATTCCAACATGGTATCAGAGCTGAAGATCCCTGGAGCCTGCAAGAAGAAGAAGGGGTTGAGGCTGAGAGGGAGAAAAGGCAGTCTAAGAAGAGACTGAAGAAGAAGGGAAAGTGAGGGGATGTGTTCGGACCTGAAGCTTGGTTAGAGAAGCCCAACGGATCCGAGAGTAAGGAGGAAGTGAGATGCGACTAGAGAAGCTGCTCAATGGAATACCTGCAGCCAAGTGAGAGGCTGTGAGGGAGAAGAAGAAAATTGCTGTAAGAGGAAACGGCAAAAGAAAGAAGAGAAATATGGAGTCAGCCATCATGAAAGAAGACGGCAAAAATCAGGCCGTGAAAAAAAAAAAAAAAAAAAAAAAAAAAAGGGAGAGACGCAGCTCAAAGGCTGTGAAGAGGAAAGAGAAAGAAAACAACCTGCTGTGAGACATCCATGGACCATCTTGGCTGCATCTTGCTGTGAGACAGGGGAAGTCTTGATGGAACAACCAAGCCATGTTCTGGTTGTTGGTGATGCGGGTTCAAATAAAAAAAAGCCACATGAAGTGGTGAAGAGGAAGAGGCCTGCACAACAAGATGAGTGTAAGGCTGAGGAAGAAAAGAAAAAAAAAAGGAAGAAAGAAGAGCAAAGCTAAAACTATGTCGGAGAAGGAGAGAAGGAAAAGGATGTGGTGACAAGAGCACCATCAGCTACCACAAACACTTTCACACCGTACCTTCAAGAGCATCCAAGAAGGCGAGGAGGTCTCTGGAAGAAGCTGTGGAGATAGTGCGGATGTGAACACAGAGTTGTGGGGTGATTTCTTTTCTTGTTATGACATGGCGAAGTGAAGCTTGAAGATGCTTTGTGAAGTTGAGGATCCATGTGGTTCTCCAACTGAAACAAGAAGAGAAAAGAAGCCAAGGTTAGAGAAAAACCAAAGTGGAGGTGTAAGGAATCAAACAAAAAAAAAAGGTCGGACAAAGCCGAGATTGATGATTCAAGAATTCAAAGCTAAGGTTAGAGAAAAACCTAGGTGAAGAGAGGGAGCCTGCACAGAAAAGAAGAGTGTAAGGCTGGAATAGAAGAGGTGTAATCCTCTTGGAGGATGTGTCAAAGAAGAGTGGGGCTGAAGCAGAGAAGAAGCTCAGTCACCAATGAAAGGAAGCTGCAGCCATGATAAGAAATTCTCATGAGGTTAGTGTGCATAAAATCAAAGTTCAAAGATCAACAATATTCAAATTCAAGAAGGATGGATTGAGAAAGAAGGTTGAGGCTGAGAACAAACTATGTGAAGCATCAAACCAAGAGGGAGAATCTGTAGCTGAGGTCGAAGAGGAGAGAGGTATGCTTAAGTTTGGAAAGTTTTTGATTACTCAAGTTGTGTTGGAGATTCTGAAAAAACCAAATAGACCGAGGTTAGAGAATAGCTTTAGGTGATGGTGAAAAGAACCAAACAGACTAAAGTCAACCAAAGTGATGGTTTAGAGAATGGAAATGCACAACTTGGTGATCAAAGAAGACTCAAAGTAAAGAAAGGGAGATACCTGAGGTTAAGAGAAGTGCACAAGCTGTTGGAGAAGCAGAGATCAAAGCTAAAACAAAAACCAGAAACAAGATGCTCACCTAAGAGTGAAAGGGAGCAATAAACTGGTTAGGAAGGCAAAGAAAGATCAAGCTGAATCCAAACAGTGAATGAAGAAAGAAGCTCACCATAGAGGGAGCTGAATAAGGATAAGAGAAGCTCACCGCAGAGGGAGCTTGAGCCGGTTGCACAAGCGCCGAAGAAGATGTGAACAAGAGTCATGTGAGAAGAGCTCGCGGGAAAGCTTGAAGGAGAATTGCAGGTTATAGAGATGAAGCCACAAGGCTGACTTATCTGCAAGGAGAAACATTGGAAAAGAAATTGGTCAAAGAGATTCAGAGGAGATGCAAAGAAAAT
Source organism: Camelina sativa (assembly GCF_030686135.1). Taxonomy (NCBI): domain Eukaryota; kingdom Viridiplantae; phylum Streptophyta; class Magnoliopsida; order Brassicales; family Brassicaceae; genus Camelina; species Camelina sativa. The sequence continues at coordinate 32,109,104 of NC_141899.1, forward strand.
ATGTCAAAAAAAAAAGGACAAATATATTTGCAAAAGAGGAAACTGGATCGACAGAGATTCAGATGAAGAGGGAGATTCAAAGAGCTAGCTTGCAAAATGAGTTATGTCGACATAGTAACAGAGAATTCTTTAAAGATGGTGATGTCAGACAACAAACTGCAGCTAGAGAAGGAAGAGGTACAAAAGTACCTTGAGTCGTGGATTGAGTTGGTTGCAAAAGGCCTTAAGACTCGAACCAGAAGAGACACGGCAAGACTGGCGAGAGATTCCACTCCCAAGCACCTGCAAGCGAAAGCAGAAGAAGCTTGATTAAAGAAGAATCAAAGCAAGAGGGAGATGATGAAGAACTTCACAAAATCATATATATATATATATAAAAAAAAAAAAAAAAAAAAAGAAGAAAAAAAGGAAAAAAAAGGGGAGTGATGTGTGAAGGTTCAGAGCAAGAGGGAGAAAGAGAAAGCAAGCTTACAGTGAGCTATGCTTATGACGTGAATGAGATTCTGATAGAGGAGAGTCGAATTCAGCGAAGAAGAACAAGGAGCATGGGATTCAAAATCCCTAATTTGATTTTGGGATTTAATTGAAAGATTCAAGAGGGAGTGTTGGAGATTGAATCTTCTGATTAAATCCTACAACAAAGAAAGCTTCAAGTGAGGAGAAGAAGAAGAACAGAGTAAAGCAAAGAAAGAGAAGAACAAGAAGAAGTTGTCGTGCGAAGACCAAAGGAGGAAGAAGAGTCAACGACACAAAGAGAAAAAGAAACAAGTCAACAAAAGAGAAGTTGGGCTTGTGTTTTGTAATAAAGCTATTAGGCTGTAAGTGTATTAGGCCTACAAATGTTAGTGGGTTTGGTTGGTTAGCTATAGTAATTAGGTTAAGAATGAAACCTAAGTATAAAGGTGATGTAATGTTGTAAGATAACCTTATCCAAGATATTATCGATGTAGAAGGTTAAGCATAAACACTTCTTGGATCCTTTCTCTCTACACCAACGAAAGTGAAACAAAGAGAGTGAAAGAGAGAAAGTGAGAGATCAAACCTTTGTGAGTAAAACAGAGGTCAAAGTAAGAATTCCAACATGGTATCAGAGCTGAAGATCCCTGGAGCCTGCAAGAAGAAGAAGGGGTTGAGGCTGAGAGGGAGAAAAGGCAGTCTAAGAAGAGACTGAAGAAGAAGGGAAAGTGAGGGGATGTGTTCGGACCTGAAGCTTGGTTAGAGAAGCCCAACGGATCCGAGAGTAAGGAGGAAGTGAGATGCGGCTAGAGAAGCTGCTCAATGGAATACCTGCAGCCAAGTGAGAGGCTGTGAGGGAGAAGAAGAAAATTGCTGTAAGAGGAAACGACAAAAGAAAGAAGAGAAATATGGAGTCAGCCATCATGAAAGAAGACGGCAAAAATCAGGCCGTGAAAAAAAAAAAAAAAAAAAAAAAAGGGAGAGACGCAGCTCAAAGGCTGTGAAGAGGAAAGAGAAAGAAAACAACCTGCTGTGAGACATCCATGGACCATCTTGGCTGCATCTTGCTGTGAGACAGGGGAAGTCTTGATGGAACAACCAAGCCATGTTCTGGTTGTTGGTGATGCGGGTTCAAATAAAAAAAAGCCACATGAAGTGGTGAAGAGGAAGAGGCCTGCACAACAAGATGAGTGTAAGGCTGAGGAAGAAAAGAAAAAAAAAAGGAAGAAAGAAGAGCAAAGCTAAAACTATGTCGGAGAAGGAGAGAAGGAAAAGGATGTGGTGACAAGAGCACCATCAGCTACCACAAACACTTTCACACCGTACCTTCAAGAGCATCCAAGAAGGCGAGGAGGTCTCTGGAAGAAGCTGTGGAGATAGTGCGGATGTGAACACAGAGTTGTGGGGTGATTTCTTTTCTTGTTATGACATGGCGAAGTGAAGCTTGAAGATGCTTTGTGAAATTGAGGATCCATGTGGTTCTCCAACTGAAACAAGAAGAGAAAAGAAGCCAAGGTTAGAGAAAAACCAAAGTGGAGGTGTAAGGAATCAAACAAAAAAAAAAGGTCGGACAAAGCCGAGATTGATGATTCAAGAATTCAAAGCTAAGGTTAGAGAAAAACCTAGGTGAAGAGAGGGAGCCTGCACAGAAAAGAAGAGTGTAAGGCTGGAATAGAAGAGGTGTAATCCTCTTGGAGGATGTGTCAAAGAAGAGTGGGGCTGAAGCAGAGAAGAAGCTCAATCACCAATGAAAGGAAGCTGCAGCCATGATAAGAAATTCTCATGAGGTTAGTGTGCATAAAATCAAAGTTCAAAGATCAACAATATTCAAATTCAAGAAGGATGGATTGAGAAAGAAGGTTGAGGCTGAGAACAAACTATGTGAAGCATCAAACCAAGAGGGAGAATCTGTAGCTGAGGTCGAAGAGGAGAGAGGTATGCTTAAGTTTGGAAAGTTTTTGATTACTCAAGTTGTGTTGGAGATTCTGAAAAAACCAAATAGACCGAGGTTAGAGAATAGCTTTAGGTGATGGTGAAAAGAACCAAACAGACTAAAGTCAACCAAAGTGATGGTTTAGAGAATGGAAATGCACAACTTGGTGATAAAAGAAGACTCAAAGTAAAGAAAGGGAGATACCTGAGGTTAAGAGAAGTGCACAAGCTGTTGGAGAAGCAGAGATCAAAGCTAAAACAAAAACCAGAAACAAGATGCTCACCTAAGAGTGAAAGGGAGCAATAAACTGGTTAGGAAGGCAAAGAAAGATCAAGCTGAATCCAAACAGTGAATGAAGAAAGAAGCTCACCATAGAGGGAGCTGAATAAGGATAAGAGAAGCTCACCGCAGAGGGAGCTTGAGCCGGTTGCACAAGCGCCGAAGAAGATGTGAACAAGAGTCATGTGAGAAGAGCTCGCGGGAAAGCTTGAAGGAGAATTGCAGGTTATAGAGATGAAGCCACAAGGCTGACTTATCTGCAAGGAGAAACATTGGAAAAGAAATTGGTCAAAGAGATTCAGAGGAGATGCAAAGAAAATATGTCAAAAAAAAAAGGACAAATATATTTGCAAAAGAGGAAACTGGATCGACAGAGATTCAGATGAAGAGGGAGATTCAAAGAGCTAGCTTGCAAAATGAGTTATGTCGACATAGTAACAGAGAATTCTTTAAAGATGGTGATGTCAGACAATAAACTGCAGCTAGAGAAGGAAGAGGTACAAAAGTACCTTGAATCGTGGATTGAGTTGGTTGCAAAAGGCCTTAAGACTCGAACCAGAAGAGACACGGCAAGACTGGCGAGAGATTCCACTCCCAAGCACCTGCAAGCGAAAGCAGAAGAAGCTTGATTAAAGAAGAATCAAAGCAAGAGGGAGATGATGAAGAACTTCACAAAATCATATATATATATATATATATAAATAAAAAAAAAAAAAAAAAGGAAAAAAAAGGGGAGTGATGTGTGAAGGTTCAGAGCAAGAGGGAGAAAGAGAAAGCAAGCTTACAGTGAGCTATGCTTATGACGTGAATGAGATTCTGATAGAGGAGAGTCGAATTCAGCGAAGAAGAACAAGGAGCATGGGATTCAAAATCCCTAATTTGATTTTGGGATTTAATTGAAAGATTCAAGAGGGAGTGTTGGAGATTGAATCTTCTGATTAAATCCTACAACAAAGAAAGCTTCAAGTGAGGAGAAGAAGAAGAACAGAGTAAAGCAAAGAAAGAGAAGAACAAGAAGAAGTTGTCGTGCGAAGACCAAAGGAGGAAGAAGAGTCAACGACACAAAGAGAAAAAGAAACAAGTCAACAAGAGAGAAGTTGGGCTTGTGTTTTGTAATAAAGCTATTGGGCTGTAAGTGTATTAGGCCTACAAATGTTAGTGGGTTTGGTTGGTTAGCTATAGTAATTAGGTTAAGAATGAAACCTAAGTATAAAGGTGATGTAATGTTGTAAGATAACCTTATCCAAGATATTATCGATGTAGAAGGTTAAGCATAAACACTTCTTGGATCCTTTCTCTCTACACCAACGAAAGTAAAACAAAGAGAGTGAAAGAGAGAAAGTGAGAGATCAAACCTTTGTGAGTAAAACAGAGGTCAAAGTAAGAATTCCAACACTGCCGGCAACTGCGTATTGGCATTGGAAGATTGGTAACCAAAGAAGTAGTAGGTATCTCTGTTTCATTGTGTGAAGAAGATAAGAGGATTACACGGTTCTCAGAAATACGAACACCGACTAGAAACCGTGACCGAGTTTGGGACATTAAGCAGAACGAATTGATGAATACTCGGTTTCGGATGACGGATAGCCATAACTTGGATACACATTGGAACCTCTTAAGAGATTTAGCCGGCAATCTCTTCAGAATCTCAATTGTTAGATCAAGAGGGTTGGATATAAAGAGCTAAGTTGCTGATTGAGGCGCTACATACACCATCCTCACCTCTCATGTCACTCTCGTCTTGCTTTTTATAAGAAATCTTGTCTCAACATTCCCCCGCTAATACTCCAGCCATTGATAAATCTAGGCTATCTAGTCAAAACAGAACCTACTGTGCATCACTTTTACGATAGTAAGTTTATTAAACATATATGTTTTTTTTTTTTTTCTTCTTACAAATCGAGAGAAGAAATAAACACTTACCTCATAGAATCTACTTTTCCAATCGTGTATTGCAAAAGAAAAAGAACCAACCCTCTCTCCGGCTAACCCTAAGTCGAATATTATACGGCAAAAAAAGAGTGATAAACGAGGAGTCTAATTTAAAGAACAAACATGAGAGAGATTCACTCCTTTTTTTTTTTTTAAGCCGGAATGTGTTTAACACTTAAACAAAAAATTATTTTAGATTATTATTTTTTATTGCAGCTAAAACTTCATACAACTCATATATAAATATAAGAGGGAGTGTTAATACATTTTAATTTAACACCATCATTAGTATACCTTTCCACAAATGATTAATGCATTATTTTAAAGTAAGGAATGAGCTTGCTTTGTCCTTAATTTGTCTATCAAACAAATGATCGAAAGGGAAAATAAAAAAAAAAGAGAAAAATTGATGACCCGCTTAAAGATACATCATAAACACGGGGATCTATTCTAAAACCGGTTGGCTTTTTTAACTAAAATATTTAATCTCGATTTTGCCCTTTTCAATTTCAGTTAACCTTCTCCATAATGTTAAATTGAGTGGCCAATTAGGTAATAAAAGCGACAATTTTGGACATTTTGTCTACAACGTACTCCGAAGAGATTAAATCTCCAAAATCAGTCCCTTTCTCTCGCTCTCTTCAAAATCTAAAAACCTCTTCTTGATCTCTCGCTCGTCCTCTTCTTCTTCTTCACTCAATCTCTTTCCCTTTCTCGCTCGCTCTCTTCGGAATTGCGTCTCTCGCTTTCTCTACGCATAGTCTCTTCTTCTTCTTCGCGCAAGAATAGATCTTTATTCTTCTCGATCGTTCCTCCTTCTTCGCACAAGAACCAATCTTTCGTCTCACCAGTTCGGGATAATGGCTGAAGCAAGCAGCAGCACACGTGGTGATGATGGCGTCTACAGTACTACGAGTAGTATTGATTTTTTTGGGGAAAGGAGGAGCATCCTCCTCCATAACGGGAATGGGGTTCAATCGCTTCTGTCAATATGTAAATTCTTGAACCCAATCGCGGATTTGTGGAGTTTTGCGTGTTTCTGATTTTCATTTTTTTTGTTTTTTTATTAGGCAATGCACTCATGCTCAGAGAAAAATTAGTTCTTGATAGCGACTTAACCACCGAATCGGAATTGGTCTTGTTTCTTAAAGAGAAACTAAAAGAACTTTGTCCTGAAACGATGAAAGATAGCCTCGATCATGCAGTTTCCACAACTCAGGATCTTGCCAAGTATAACCCAAAGCCAGTGTGGGATGGGATTGGCTCATTCAGGGAAAACACATGCTCTTCCATTTTTGATGTGTTACAGATTGCTTTGGTCCACGGATGGATCATTACTGATGATAAGGTATCCTTAACTTCCCTAAAGTTTGATTTTTTTTTTATTTTATAGTTTTAAATCTCTGTTCTCATTCATATATGGGTCTCGGATTCCAGAACGTAGAACCCAAATCCTACGATGAGATAGAGGTTCCTGGTTCGTCTGATCTTGAAAACGCTATGGCTAGTGGAGATGTTACACTCGATGGTTTCTCAACTTTGAAAGAAAAAATTGGGGAACATCAAATATGTGTAGTAGTACACAAAAACCAGCTTCACACTGCCATGAAGGTAGAATAGTGGTGTAGTATGTTGTTTTTTGTTTTAGTTCTGTTTATTACAACTTACTGTGTTCTTTTGGGATGTAGCATGAAGAAGAACTTTATCTTCTCATAATGGAAAAAGAGTTAAATAGCATGGGTAAGGTGTGGAAAAAGTTGATGAATGGTTCAATGGTAGGAGACGATCTTAAAGAGGAGGTAAGAGAGGGTATTGCTTTGGATGCCATCGGTGAGGCTTCCATCTACTGTACTTCCATGGAATTTAATTTCCTTGGGGAATATAGGACCATCTTACTCCACAACGGGGATGGACTAGACTCTCTGATATCAATATGTGAGTTCTGAGAACAATCACTTAGGTTAGGCTTTGGGGAAAGTTACTTATTGCTGACTTTATGTTTTTCTTTCTAGGTAATGCTCTCATCTTAAGAGAAAATATTATTCTTGAGGATGAGTTCACTGACGAGTGGGAATTGGTTCGGTTTCTAAATGAGAAAATACAAGAACTTTGCCCTGAAACGATGAAAAACAGCCTCCCTGATGCTATTTCCAGAGCTCAAGATCTTAGAGATTATCGTCCACCAAAACCACTGTGTAATAGGATTGACTCTTTTGGAGACAACAGCTGCTCTTTAATTTTTGATGTCCTACAGATACCTTTGTTCCATGGATGGATCGAAACTGATAAGGTATTATGACTTTGACTTTTTGTGCTTTAGATCAGTTTTCTAGTTTTTTTTTTAATCTGTGTACTCATTCACAATTTGCCTCTGTTTCCAGAACGTAGAGCCCAAATGCTGCAATGAAATAAATGCTTCTGGGTCTCCTGATCTTGAAACGATTATGCTGAACAAGGATGGTGATTTCACAGACTATGGTCTCTATTCTTTAAAAGAAAAAATTGGGAATCATCAAATATGTGTCTTAGTAAACAGTAACAAGTTCCACACTGCCATTAAGGTATAATACTGGTGTACTATTATGTTGTTTTTCGTTTTGTTTTAGGGATGTTTATTACTGACTTAGTTTGTGTTTTTTTGAATGCAGCATAATGACGAGCTTTATCTTCTCATCGTGGACAAATATATACAAAGCTCTGCTAAGGTGTGGGAAAAGGTGAATGGTGGCATTGTAGGAGAGGATTTTATACAGTCAAGCGAGAGTGATTTGTATGAGGAGAGATACGATACTGGAGTTGGACTTACAGAAGAAGCAGCAGAAGAACATTATGGTTTCGAAGGCTCAATGGAGGGTAGTTATTCTCAGTACCAGGATGATGTTGGTGACGATTCTCGAGACTCTATGGAGACGCATGTTGGTGGTAGATACTCACCCACTTCTGTGCTCGATTTTGGCAGTTCTGACTCCACCTCTGACTCCACATCTGACTCCACATCTGACTAATGCAAATATGGTATGAGTTTCTTACTTAAACTTCTACAATGGTTCTTGTAGCTCGTTGTATTGTGCTTAATGGGGGTTTCGAATTTAGGTTTCTGCTGGTTGAGATTCAATAGGGTCACTTTAATTCTTTCGAAAGATATAATCGAATAGATGAGTTTTCCCATGATTTTCGGATTAGGTTAGATCTGTTGTTTAACTCGTTGGGAGTGTCTGGGACTTAAAACAGGATTGAGCGGATAGTTAGGCTAATTGTTATTTAAATAGCATCACGTGGAACCAATGCTTGGAGTAGTTTGCACTGAGATAAGGTGTGTAAGCATATACCAAGGCAGTGAATCCTGAATCCTGATGTTCAACATCTCATCACATGAAGCATATACATGTTATGTGCTTCCAAATTTATACATGTTATTTCTGGATTGAAACTATAATATCATATATATATACATGTTATTTCTGGATTGAAACACTAAGGAATAGCTTCCAGTTGATTTAGGAATTTTCAGATATCAAAATAGGTAATGTGATGCATAGAGATATGCTCATTGCTCAATATGGTTTTGCAGCTGCATGGTGTGGTTTGAGCTGCTGCTGTTAGATATATCAATATGGTTTATGTTGTTAAGCTCTGATTGACATGAGAAGGTCTATTATGTTGTTAATCTCTTTGGCATGTTATTTTGTTTTGATTGTTCCTTATAGATAAATCACAAAATGGTTAAATATGATGCAGGGAGCAAGTGAAATCAGGGAGTTGCAGGCGTTCAACAGGAGCTCCATATTTTCTCAATGTCTTGTAGATAAACATATGTTCTTTTTTTGGGACTCATTAATCTGGAAATCGAAGTGTATATCCCTTAGGAAAACAAAGTGTATCAGCATTTTACATTTTTTCTATCCAATTCTTGCCATGGATTAAAGAATTTAGTTAAACAAAGTGTATACAGCATTTTTGATTCTGTCAATTACATATCGCCGGCGGTTATGTCAATTGCATTCTATATATATATATATATATATATGTATTGTAATTCCTTTAAACGGCGTCTTCTGGCTTCCACACTCATCAGCTTCCCACTTCGCTTCATGTTTTTTTCCACCACCGATGTCTTTACCCTGTTCTTTGTTTCAACATCATTGATTGCAGTTTTGATAGAGCTTAGGGTCAAAAGAAAGATCCTCACTTTCATTAGTCCCTCTCGCTGTTCCGACGGTGCCACTACTCTTTTCTTCCCGGTTTCATAACTATTACAGACTGAAGTTCTCACTGGGAATGATTTACTAGGCTAAATATAGCCAAAGAGGTTACACAAAATCAGAGATTACACTTGAGATATTAATAACTTACCACACAAACTAATAACAAGAATATTCCTATATTCTATCACAGACTTCACTCAATCTTCAGAATATGTAGTTACTGCATTAAAACGCTTTGCTGTCAAATTCTTTTAGCAAGTTTTGTTTCCACTTCCCATATTCTTTTAGTATGTGTGTCAAACGAAAATTTGGTGGGGCAAGTCCATTTATTTGGTTGGAGTAATTGGAAATATAAAGAAAAGAGAAAGTTGTCAGACCAAAACTTGGTGACCAAGGCCATTCATTATACAGTACCTTACTTACCTTATATTGATCGAGGGTTTTAGGTAGACAAGATTACCAAATTTCTTCCATTAGGGTTTTTTTTCTTGCTTTTCTTTAAGTACATAATTCCTGTTTCATGTCTCTGCTTCTTAGCCGCGTCTCGAGGTTCCGCCTAGGGAAACCTGCGTCCGTGAGATCATCTCTTCTTCTTACTGTCTCTAATGGCTTCTCAACTTCATTGCTGCAAACCCCTCCTTGTTCCATCATGGGCGCTACTCCGTGTGGAGAACTCATCATTCATTATGCTAATGAAGATGACTGCACTACTTTGGAAAAGAAGGTGCCTCTGGAGTTGCTGTACAATGATCTTCGTGATTATGCAACTGTAACAATTGGGGCATCTCATGGATGGGTAGCTACATTGAATAAGGAAGATGGGATTCTGCGTCTCCAAGATGATCTAAACCCTGTTGCGTCGTATACAGATCCGAAACGCATTCCTCTGCCTCCGCTTGTTACTCTGCCTCGTTGTCAAACCCAAATCGTCACCAACGTGTCAATGTCCTCACCGTCTCCGGAGGATGAAGACTGTGTTGTGGCTGTCAAGTTCTTAGGACCTCAAATCAGCTTCTGTAGACCCGCTCAAAGCAACTGAATCCAAAACCCCTGCTTCTTCTCTTCACGTGTCATGTTTTCCACGAAAGATAACATGTTTCGTATTCCCGGATCTGGAGGCCACCTCATCGAATCATGGGATCTCCACGCACAAATGCAAACACCCATGCTTCAGAGTTTGCGATTTGATAACCATAACCTTCCCAAGCTGACAGAGAAACGGAAGCTTCTGGATTCGTGCTTCACAAGCGAACACTTGGTTGAGTCTCAATCCACAGGTCAAACATTTTTGGTTAAGTTGTACAAGAATACAGCCAAGATCATCGATGGTACTGCTAAAATGAAAACAGAAGCTTTAATGGGCTTCAAACTTGACGAAGAAGGAAACGCGGATTACACTAAAGACATCGGAGATCTCTGTATCTTCCTCTCGAGGTCTGAACCGTTCGCTGTCCCTGTCACTTCTTTTCCTGGAGCTTGCCTTCCGAATCTGGGATGTCGACCAAATCACTCATGTCGATGTTTCTGGTTCTACCCCTATCCTTAGTTCGACGCACAATGTTAAAGTCCCGGCCCCTTACTATATTCTACCTCAAAATGTTGTCTAGCTACTAGTTTGGAACTGAGTCTGAGTCTAAAAATGTTTTTATATCTTAGAAATTAGACTAGCTGGCTTTTTCTAGATGTCTACAAGCCTTGAAGAGACTCACTGATGATGGAGTATTTGGAAGTTTGACAAGCTATTGACTAAAAATGTTGCTGCAGGTGTTGTTTTGTTATATTTTGGCTTATGTACACTCTCTTGTTGGAGAGAGAACTCAATCAGTAATTACATGTATTATCGATTTAGTTGTTTGATGCTTATATGATTCTAATCATCCAGAGCAGTGGAAGAGTAATGTTCTCAAGCAGAATGTACAATATAATGACTTTTAAAACAGATTTATAACGACATTAATCGAATGTTGAAGTGGGTTAACACTTGGTCTCAGGAAAATTGGCTTTTATGTTACCAAAACATGCATTTACAAAGTCGTATTACTAAAGTAAGTGAGCTTTGATCTCAAATGGTAAACAAGAACTAACTTTAGCCCGCTAATGAGCACTAAACAGTGAAAATTAAATAGATGTGATTAACAAAACCCAGAAGATGAGATATGTTTAGCCTATGAACTTGCCTTATGAACTAACTTAAACTCGTTTTGGTGCACGGTGGACTTATCCACATATCATACCGGTAGATTTCTTGCTACGAACCAATCGGTTTAATGTGGTTTTCTTTTATTATTTATTTGTGTCCAATTAAATTGTTCATGATTTTATACATAGCAAAAGAACAATACTACATCATTTATGTTGTCAATAAGCTAAGCATTGTTTAACTAGTGATTGATTTTTTTTTCTATATCTATTTTCTCATGGGTTGCACATACATTATTTATTTGGTTTACCACCTTATGACTCATCTAATCTCATCATAGAAGCACACTCTTGTTTATGATATCAATTGGTCATAGTCAAAGTGAAAACTTTGTACATCGATTTTTTTTTTTACCATAGTCATTAGTAGTGCATTTAAAGTCTAAAATGACATGTCAACAATATCCTCTAATTTTATACTACATTTTAACAATTTTTTCTTTTTTTGACAAAAACCTTGAATAAACAAGAGAATATTGTGCAATATTTTTTTGAGAAAGTTTGAAAATTTTTATAAAAGATTTTACAAGATTAGGAAAAACAAATCAGCAAGATTTTAAAAAACTTTCAAAACAATCTTTTAGAATCCTCATTTTATACTTTCTAATTTTCTATGATTTTAAAAATCAGCAAGATTTAAAAAAACATAAAGTCATTAAAATTCTCTTTAAATCCTAAACCAATACCTCCTCTTAGTCTGTCTCTCCTCTAGGTTTTTGATTGATAAAGACTTAATGATGTGAGTATGTGAAGGAGGCTACGGCATATGTTGATGTCCCTTTCGGTCACAATTAGTATGTTTAGTTCGGTCAAAGAGGGTCGAAGTTCTCTTCTATTATATTGATGTCGAAACACAAAAGACGGGCTACAACGCGACTTAAACGGGTTACAAAAGTAGACGAGGATAGTAGACGAGCTGATCTCTCGTCGATTCTTCGAGCTATGAGCTTAGAACCGTTGACTTTTGCTTGGACGAGCTAAGCTCTTGTACTTGCTGTACGACTTCTCCTGCTTTTCTTCGATCCCCTTTTCTAAAGGCCGTACGCCCGTATTTATAGGGAATCGTGTCGGTTCGTCTAGGAAAAATACCATAATACCCTTCTCTCTCGAAAGGGATATTTATGGGCTTTTTCCTGGGCCGGGCCCTTTTGTTGGGGTTGGATCTACCCCTAACAATAGTCCCCCCCCTTCGTCTCTAGTTCGTAGTCTTTAGGCGAAGGACCGCGCGTGGGATGATACAGAGTAGCGCGTGAAGGTGCGGTTTCCAACGTTGAGGGTCGAATCGTCGCGTTCGGTGCTTGAAGCACGTGAAATCCGGAAGTTGTTTCGTCATTGAGCGCGTGCTGCAATGATGACGTTTCTGTATTCTTCTTTCCTCCCCTATAAATATCACTTCCTCTCTAATCTTGTTATCTTCTCGTGTTTTTGGTGCTCCCGTCGTTCAGGTATTTTTCCTTTCTTCTATCTCGTCGTTATATTGCTTTTAGTGTGTCGTCGCTTTTTCATTATGAATTCTCCTCGATCCGAGTCATCCAATCCCTCTGCCGGAAGTCACCTTCGACGAGCGACGACTTCTGAATCTAGCGGCTCTACCAAATCTGTTCGCCGTCGAACTCGTTCTCTAAGATCCTCTGACTCGTCTTCGACGGATTCGGATGCGGCTCGATTCGAAGAGATAAAGCGTCGTCTTGCTCCTGGATCTGCAGTCCCTAGCTCCTCAGGGCTCACTTTCAAGACTCCCTCCTTGATAGACGAGCCTTTGAACGATGGCCCGTCTTTCCCTAACTTGGACGACATCCCTTTGCCAACCGAGAATCTCTTCAATCATATGCCGGCGACGTCGATAAAAATTGATGCGGCAGTTGACGCAGTTCGTATCGGGAAATTAAGAGTTGACGTGACAGTTGTTGCGGATTGTCCCAGGAAACTGAACACGAAGCCGAAGATTTTGATTCCGAACGCCTTTCAACGTCCCTGGGATGCACCTTCCGGTTTTATTTGTCTTTCAGAGAAATACTTCACCGAGTGCGGACTCACCTTTCCTCTTCCGTCTTTTTTGATGACGTATTTTGCTCGTCGAAAGGCGGCTGTTTCCCAATTTGCCCCGGCGACCTTTCGAAATGCTGTCGGTCTTTCGATCATGGCCGAGGCTGCAAGGGTCAAGCTTACTTGTGATCACTTTGAAGAGTTGACGTGTGTGAATCCATCGAGTCGGGAGAAGACTCCCGGGCTTTATTACGTAGCCTCGGGAAAGAAGACGACGCTCGTCGAGGGTGCCAAGGGTAAAACGTATAACTGGAAAGGCTCGTATTTCTTTTTGGAAGTTGCCGCGGGGGTTATGGAGGATCCGTCGATCCCTTGGTTTTTTGGGTGGAACCCTTCACCCGGTAGCCGACCCTTCTTGCTTAGTTATCTTCACTTGCTTCCTTTGGTTTTTCTTAACCCCCCCTCCTTTTTTTTAAAATTTGCAGTTGTTATTCCGAGGTGTTTGTTTCATACCCTTCTTCTTTCCGAGCCGAAATAGACGCGATTAAGCTCCGTTGCCCCTTCGTTTGGCCGGGAACCGAGGGTAGAAAGGATCGTCCACGGAAGTCAGCATCCAACCGAAGACCAAGAGGTACTATATTTTTTTATTATATTTTTTTTGGTAGTACATATATACGTTGCGAGCTTTGTTTTGATATTGTCCCCGTCTTATTATTATTTTTTTAGCTGAGACTATGGGGAAACTGAACTTGAACGTCCCTAATGCATCCGCTCGCTATCGCCAAGCTTCAGAGCCGTCGTCTCGGTCGGCTCCCCGTCAGGATGTTCGTCGAGGTTCCGATCCCCCTGCTGTAGATTCGTCCAAAAAGGTCCCCCCTTCCCCTCGTCGAGCTGTAGATGATCCTTCACGGATGCATCAAAGGTCTCCCCCGCCTAACCGCCACACCGGCCCTGAGGAGACGCTTCCAAGGAGGAAGGTGGACGGGACTTCTGGTCGCATTGCCAACCCTCCACAAAGGTCGCATAAAAGGAAGGATGGCCCTGAACAAGAGCCGTCTGTCCTACTGAAGAAGTCGAAGCCGACCGACTTCAGTTGGGATTTTGCTCATTCATCTGGAGCTCGTCCCTTTCCATCTGACCTGCAGTCTTGTGCCGAGTTGTTTCGGAAGATTCATTATGGCGAAGGTCGTCTCCCTTCTGTTGAGAGGATGAAAGAGGCCGACGCTGTCACCGAAGTTGCTCAAGCATCTTTTGAGGTTCGTCGGTTAAATCAATTCGCTTCGCAGATCTTCCTTGAATGTATTTTAAATTTTTTTTTTTAAAACAGTTTATTGCGCGTATTAACCGCATGGCCACCCGCTACGAAAGTCGTGTTCGAGACATGGAACGTTCAGGGGCGTCAAATGAGAGGATTGAGCGACTCGAGGCTCAATTGGGAGAGGCAGTTCGGTCCAACCAGAGGCTTAGCGACCTTGTGGCCAAGCTCGAACATCACCGGAGTGGGCTTATCAAAGAGCGGGATTCTCTCTCGACGAAGCTTAAGGAGTCCGAAGCTTCCTGCAATGGTTTGAAGCTCACCCTTAGCTCGGAGACGAGAAGGCTCAGGGATCGGCGTGATGAATATGGGCACCATGAGCGAATCAATGCCTTTCACGAGGTGGCCGGTCGCGTGCAGAGGCTTTTATCGAAGCACAAAAGCCACGCCAAAGCGGTTGAAGCGTCGCAGGAGAAATTCCTCGAATACAACCAAGCTATTGGGAACGTTCAAATGCTTGAAACGCTCGTCGCCGAGGGTCGATTCCTTGCTTGATGAGGAGCTTAAGGACCAGGTTGTGGCCGTGATGAATCAGCTGAAGGGCGAGGTTGAAGAGTTTGATCTGCCTGACATCTCCGAGGCTGATTTTGACTTGTCTCAGATTTTCGCCGGGCCTCTCCCCCCAATTCCGACTTGGATCGCTTCCCCAATCAGCAGGAATACGGAGGGTCATACTAATGAGGGCGAGGATGAGAGGTCGGAGAGTGGGGAGATCGGGGGTGAAGAACTGGACGAGCAGGAGCGGGTTGACGATCGCCCTTCAGACGGAGTTGAGGTGCAAGTCACCGACCAACCTTCTAATGGAGTCGAGGAGCAGGTTCTGGACTGTTCTGCCGAAGGGTTACCTCGTCCTTCCACTCCTGGGCGCGAGTCTCCGGTTGCTGGCCTAGTCTCGTGATCAGTGTTGTCGCCGTGTTGAGGGGTTGGCTCCCTCGTACTATCTTTCTTTTGCCGTGTTTTGGGGTCGGCTCCCTCGTACTTTATGCGCCGTGTATAGGGGTCGGCTCCCTTGAAAACTTTATTCTTCCTTTTGGGGGCATTAATTGAGGGTCTCATTTAATGCTTTAATTTTCGAAGCGTTGCTTATTGGATTCATTGAATGCCTTTTTTAGTTTTGGGAACTTGCGCCTGTTAGGACTTGTGCTCCCCGTCTTATAAATAGTCTTTGTGTTTCCCTTCAATCCTGTCTTGGTGAGTTTGTTGTTTTTGTAGGAAGAAGAGAGTTGCTCTAATGCCGGTGACGACAAGATCGGCGTGGTTGCGCAGGGCGCGGGAACAACTCGGCGTTAGATCCGACGAGGTGATTCAATCAGAACTTAACTACTATAACGCTCGCATTCAGCGATTAAGGGCTTACGTCATTGCCACCCGTCGTTCTTTCGAACGTTACTACGACTTCTGTCGTGTTGACGGGGTTATTGAATGTCTTGAACCGCTGATCGACGAAGGGTTTTTCTTCCCGAAGTGGTGATGGAATCGTTTGGTGGAAGAACGCACCCGGCACGAAGATTTATGTGCGGAAGTGGTAATTCCCGCACTTGAGCAGGGCGACCTTGATACCCTTGGTCGGAGGCCGTTTGAGGAACAAGAGGAGATCGAAACCTGTCGTGATCGTGTCGACGTGCTTTGCCGCTACGTGACGCAGTTGGAGAGCACAAATCACTATTTTAGCGAAAGTAGTCGCGTCGAAAGGATTTGTGCGTACCTCGAGGACATGGTTGGGCGAGGCATGGCTGTTCCGATGGATCTGCTGAAGGATGTGAAAGAATCATGCCGCTATTGGCAGACAACAATTGGCGGGTTGGAATTTAACGAGCCTTCCAATGCCGATCTAGGAATTGAATGACTTGTTTTCCGTTGTTGTAGCTCTTTCCTCTCCTTTTATTATATTTTTTTTTTGGTTTGTGCCGTAATGGGGTCGGCGCCCACATCAGACTTGCATCCTCCCCTTTAAATAAATCAAATTTCGTACTCCTGAGAGTTCTACTTTTTACTTGACTCCAATATTTTTTTAACGTCGCCTTTTTTGTTGTTTTTTTTTTTTTAAAAAGTGCGACTCGTGATGGTCGGCTTATCTCTTTTATGCGAGTTAGACTCGGCTTAATATAACCGGGGGTGACCGTTAATAGTCGGCTTATCCTTTAGTGCGAGTTGCGACTCAGCTTAATATAACCAGGGGCGACCGTTAACAGTCGGCTTACCCTTTTATGCGAGTTGCGACTCGGCTTAGAATAATACGTCGGAACGTCGGGTCATTACCGGGCCAGGGTAATGACTAAAATAATTCGCAAACGATGATTTGAAAAAGAAATTTTATATTATTGGCGGCTGTGTCCCGTAGAATGGGACTGCCTACGTACCCTCCGATCAGGAGGGATCAAGCCACTCGTAGTTCACATTTACATGTTTATTTAAACTAAAGAAAGGACGAGCTGGATATAGCCGAGCTCGCTTGGTGATTTTCAGTAGTAGTAGCGCTTGAGATGCATCGAATTCCAAGATCTCGGCACTGGTTTACCGCCCATTGTTAAGAGTTCGTATACGCCAGGATGGACGACCTTGGATACTAGATATGGACCCTCCCAATTGGCTCCCATTTTTCCGGCATCTGGTTCGGCAGTATTTTCAAAGACTTTACGGAGGACGAGGTCCCCTTCGTCGAAATGCCGGTTGTGAACTTTCTTGTTGTAGTACTTGGCTGTGGCGAGCTGGTAGTTTTGGATTCGTAGGAGTGCTTTGTCTCGTTCTTCTTCCAACTCGTCGAGTCTATCCATTTGCATCTGACTGTTAAGTGCGGTGTTTTGGACGAGCATTGTTCGTCGGAGGCTGGAACTGCCGACCTCAGCGGGTGCCATTGCTTCCATCCCGTAGGCTAAGGAAAATGGGGTTTGGTTAGTGGATGTCCTTGGGGTCGTTCGGTAGGACCAAAGTACTCCGTCAAGCTCGTCGGCCCAGGCACCCTTCTTGGCGTCTAGTCTTTTCTTTAGGCCATCGAGTATAGTCTTGTTGGTAGCTTCGGCTTGGCCGTTTCCTTGCGGATACCTCGGCGTCGACTTGCTTAGTTTGATTCGCCATCGTGCACAAAAATTTTCGAATTTGCAGGGAAATAAACTGCGACCCGTTGTCAGTGACTATCTCGTACGGGAGACCGTGGCGACAGATTACATATTTCCAGATGAAGAGTTGGACGTCCCTCGCCTTGATATTTGCGTAAGATTCGGCCTCGACCCACTTGGTGAAATAATCGGTAAGGACGAGTATATATCGCTTTTGTCTTGAAGTTGGTAGCGGGCCAATGATGTCCATCGCCCAGCGCATGAAAGGGTAAGGAGCTATTCCGGTTTGCAGGAGTTCAGTCGGCTGATGAATAATGGGGGCGTGTCGCTGGCATTTTTCACACTTGGCAACGAACTTTTCGCAGTCAGATATCATCGTTGGCCAGTAATGGCCATGCTTCCTGATTCGCAGTGCCAAGGCTCGGCCACCTGAGTGATTTCCTCCGGCCCCTTCATGCATTTCCATCATGACGCGCTCGGTATCGTTGCCGTGTATGCAGAGCAAAAGGGCTCCTGCCGCCGTCCATCGTAACAAATGATCTTTCATTAAGGTGTAGTGGGCGGCCTTGGCTTTTAATCTTCGTTTAGCCCATTTGTCTGTTGGTACGTCGCCATCGGCTAAGTATGCTCGGATTTCGACTCGCCAATCTGTCGCGTCGCTGTCTGAGGCTGGTTCGCATCCTCGGTGTGACCTCATCGTTCGATAAGTCGTCCTAATTTCATTGGGCTGGTGGAGTGCGAGGCAAGTCTCGGGATACGCTTCGCTTATGCTCGGCGTATCTATGCTATCCACCGGGATGATTCGCCGAAGGTCAGGATCCGATGTTGAAGCGAGTGCTGCCAAAGCGTCAGCCGGGGCATTGTCTCCTCTGGGAATTTTGATGAGCTCAAATTCGTCGAAGCGTTTTGACAAAATCCTAACGACATCGAGGTAGGCGGCCATAGGTTCAATTTTGGTGTCATACTCTCCACTGAACTGGTTGGCGACGAGCTGAGAGTCGCAGAAAGCTCTTATCCGCTTGATCTGCATTCCGTTGGCGAGCTTTAGACCGGCGATGAGTGCTTCGTACTCGGCGACGTTGTTGGTTGCTTGGAATCGGAGACGGAAGGATTGCTCCAAAATTTCTCCGGTCGGCGAAGTTAGCCGAACTCCTATCCCTGACCCAAGATGAGAGGATGCTCCGTCCACATGTAGGGTCCACCGGTCATCTGACGGGTCAGTGGGTGTTGGTTCGGCTTCCCCAAGCGGTAGTTCAATCAGAAAGTCAGCGAGTACTTGGGACTTTGCAGCTGGACGAGTTTGATACTCGATGTCGTACTCGCTAAGTTCAATTGCCCATTTTGTTAGTCGGCCCGATTGATTCGGGCTGTGCAGTATGGATCGTAAAGGTTGGTTGGACAGGACAGCGACAGTGTGCGACTGGAAATACGGTCGGAGCTTTCTTGCGGACGTGACGACTGCCAGAGCAACCTTCTCGACTGTCGGGTAACGAGTTTTCGCGTCGTCGAGTGATTTGCTTATATAAAAGATGGGTCGTTGCTCTCCTCGGTCGTCTTTAACGAGTACACCGCTGACGGCCGACTCTGAGACCGCGATATAAAGAAATAAGATTTCGCCGAGCTCCGGTTTTGCTACGATCGGTGGGGCCGATAAGTAGTTCTTTAGCTCGTTGAACGCGCTGTGACAGGCCTCGGTCCACTCGAACTTGCCCTTTGTTTTGAGAAGCTGGTAAAATGGTAGACACTTGTCGGTTGATCTGGATATAAAACGGTTTAGAGCAGCGATCCGTCCGGTTAATCGTTGTACTTCTCTGGCGTTCTTTGGTTGTGGTAGATCGATGATCGCCTTAATTTGTTTCGGGTTTGCCTCGATGCCTCGTCTGGTTACCAGGTACCCAAGGAATTCGCCGGATTTGACTGCAAATGTGCATTTTGCCGGGTTAAGCTTCATCCCATACTTGTTGAGGGTATCGAAGCATTGTCGCAGATGAGTGATATGATCCTTTGCGTGCTGTGACTTGACGAGCATATCGTCGATGTAGACCTCCATTGATGTGATCGCAGGACGCGACCTCAGCCAAGAAGACCAAGACACGCCGGACGCGACCGAGACGCCTGACCAAGACGCATTGGACGCGACCAGGGCAACCTCTTCAGACGTGGCCAAGGCTCCAACGATCATTCCCGGAGCCACCACACGTTCCAAGAGCTCAGTAAAGGCGGCCAAACAGCGGCTCAACCTATTTGTCCGAACCTACGTCCGACACCAGCCACCCAATGAAGACTCCGAAGGCTCAGTCCGCTTAGTCTTCACTCTTACCCAAGAGTGAAGACGGTCAAGTCGTTAAGCGAGGAAGTCGTTAAGCGAGGTTTGTCCCAATGGGTTTACCGGAGGAGGTTTTAACGAGGCATGGAGCTAAACGCAAAACGCCTAAAGGCTAAGTTGCTTCACGCGCAAGGCCAAGGCGGTTATCTCTCTTTCCCTCTTGTTTTTTGGTTTAATTTTGAACTTGAGAATATTCTCTTTTGATCCTATGTTTGTGAACGTTGGAGAGTGTTTGTGGCTAAGCGTGTTAGTCAAAAGGTGGCGATGTATTCTCTTTGTCAAGGGGACACGTCAAAAGGACGATGTGCGGATCAAGATGAATCCGCGTGTCCTTAAGCTCCTACCTAGACCTAGCTATTTAAACTCTTCTTAAGCCCTTGTTCCTCCTTAGACTTGTATGAAAATAAAACTTTTCTCAAGAGAGATTCTTGAAACTTGTCTCACTCTTCTCTTTCTTCAATCCGGGATTGAACCTTGAGAAAACCCTAACAAGACGCGAACCGGGTTCGCCCTTGTTAGCGACCGTATCAAGAGGAGAGCCAAACCTCTTGTGTCGTCAATCGATCCATCCGTATTTTCCCCTCACTACGTTTCCATCTGTCCTCTTTCATCTCTCTCGAGTCCCCTCGAATCATCTCAAATCATTCCGCTATCGTTTCCCTCAAAGACGTCCACCCGCTCGTCCCGCATCCGTACTGACCGATTGAACCGTTCGTGGCTTCCTGAAGTATCTCCCGAATGGCTCGTTTGAATTCCTTCAAACTCCGTTTCCATCGTTTGATTCTTCCCTAGAACCGAAGCCCAGAACCTCGGCCGTGAAAAGCTTCACCGACTGAAAGTTGACCGTAAGTCCAAGCCGCGTCCGTACCGCGATCGTACCGTGACCGCGTCCGGCGGTCACATCAGCTTGGTATCAGAGCTTCAAAGCTCCTACGAGGTTGTTCTTTCCAGAACTCTCTGTTCCTTTAAAGTTTCCATCTTTGAGTTTAAAGCTTGCATCTTTTAGCTCCATAGGACTCGCTTGTTCTTTTGGGTTTAATTTGGGGCATGCTTAGGTTTGTCTTTCGTCCGCTTAGGTTGTTAGAATTCGCATTTGTTCTTCGTGTTCATATCTCTGTTCCTTTGTGTTCTTGCGAGTTCACTTTTAGATCCATAAAGCTAGTTTCGCGATTAGTTTTTGTGTTTCCGGTCTTAGGCATAAAGCAATTCTTGTCGCGTAGTACTTTTACTTTTGCTTTTGCTTTATTTGTTTTAGTTATAGGATTGCATGTGTCATAGCTGTCCTCAATCATTGATAGTGGAACGAATCTTTGTGTGGTCCTCTTGAGCGTGTGAGACTCACGTGTGGTTTTCTTTTTGCGAGGTTTAAATTCAAACCTATACCGCGGAGCCACGCCACGTCACCAACAACCAGTCCGTACGATGGCCGAAGAAATTCCACCAGCGCCACCAGAGATTGGTGTCACTCTCGTCGCATTACGAGCCGGCCTAGAGCAACTAGCTGATCGCCTCACAAGGATTGAACTTATGAATCCTCCTCGCGAAGATCCGTTACCCGCGAGGCGACCACGACGCGAGCCAGCGAGTGATCAGTCTGATGAGGAATTTGAACCGAGGCCTAGACGACGACACCGCTATGATGATCAAGACGACGAAGGTCCGAGACGTTATGAGCCGAACCACAAGATGGTCCCACCAACGTTCGCAGGCAAGTAAGACCCCGAGGCCTATCTTGAATGGGAAAGTCGCATGGACCACTTATACTCGTGCCATGCCTATCCGGAGCTACGAAAGGTCCAATATGCGGTGGCACAATTCACCGATCACGCCCTTACCTGGTGGGATCGACTGGAGGCTGAACAACGACGCAACCGCGACCGACCTATCACTGTTTGGGAGGTCTTGAAAGCAGAGATGCGAAGGCGCTACGTGCCTCCCTACTACCACCACGAGCTCCAGAAGAAGTTTCGGCGACTAACGCAAGGCGCACGGAACGTGGAGGAGTATTACGAAGAATTTGAACACTTGCGCAACCGGTTGCAAGTCGATGACTCCGAAGTGTCACTCATGGCTCAGTTCTTGGATGGATTGCAAGAACGCATTGCACGCAAGGTCGAGCGCCAACCCTATCAAACTTTTGAGGAGTTGTTGCATCTCTCGGTGCAAATTGAGACTCAAATCAAGAAAAAGAGCGCCTCTGCGCCTCGTGGCCGAACTCAAGGAGCTACCAATTGGACTCCTAACGCGTCGCCATCAAACCGATTGCCGGAAAAACCAAAGGCGACCAGCGCGGACTCAAGGTTCAAACCTAGGGAGCCGGCCACCAATGAGCGCCAAGATCCGCGACGCAACACCACCGACGTCCGGAGCCGCGACATTGTATGTTTCAAGTGCCAAGGGAGAGGCCATTACGCTCGTGATTGTCCGAACGCACGGACGATGATACTGATTGAGGCTGGCGAGATCGAGTCCAACGATGAGGCCACTGAAGAAATGGTGCGAGGAGAAACCAAGCTGGAAGAAGCTGTTGCGGAACCCGAGGTCGGAGAACTGCTCATGATACGCCGCATCCTGAACGCCGGTGTAGCCACGGATGACGCCAACCAACGTGACAACATTTTCCACACGAGATGCACTGTAAGTGGTCGCGTTTGTGGCTTGATCATAGATGGAGGTTCTTGCACTAATGTGGCAAGTTCCAGTCTTGTCAAGAAACTTTCTCTTGAAACCACAAACCACCCTCGCCCTTATCGGTTGAGATGGTTAAATGATAAGACCGTGATCCAAGTAAAGGAACAAGTCACGGTCCCATTCAGTATCGGTCCGTATAAGGATCAAGTTCTTTGTGATGTGGTGCCTATGCAAGCTAGCCACCTCTTATTGGGGCGCCCATGGCAGTTTGATAAGCGCACCACACACTGCGGCCATACTAACCAATACTTTTTCGTTCATGACAACAAACGTATTTGCTTGAAACCCTTGAGCCCCACGCAAGTACATGAAATGCAAGACAAGTTGTCTAAAGACTCGAACGATAAAAAGAATTTCCTGATTCAATATGGTGATGTTAGAAAGTCCCTTAAGGACTCAGCCCAAGTGATTTTGATGTTGTTTCGAGATGCATTGCTTTCAGGTCTTGATGGTTCACTAGAAGCCTTACCGGAGGTCATACGCGGCGTCCTCAAGCGATTCGCCGATGTGTTCCCCGAAGAACTCCCCGAAGGCCTACCACCGATCAGAGGGATCGAACATCAGATCGATCTAGTCCCAGGAGCGCAGCTTCCCAACCGGCCGGCCTACCGTGTCAACCCTGAAGAGGCGAAGGAGCTTGAGCGACAAGTCAAAGAGCTCATGGCGCAAGGTTACGTCCGAGAGAGTTTGAGTCCGTGTGCTGTACCAGTGCTACTAGTCCCGAAGAAAGACGGGTCATGGAGGATGTGCGTTGACTGTCGAGCCGTCAACAACATCACTATCAAATACCGCCACCCCATTCCACGCCTCGATGACATGCTAGACGAGCTTAGCGGTGCCAGTGTCTTCTCAAAGATTGATCTGAAGAGCGGCTACCATCAAGTTCGGATGAAGGAGGGTGACGAGTGGAAAACGGCCTTCAAGACAAAACAGGGTTTGTACGAATGGCTGGTAATGCCATTCGGTCTTTCTAACGCCCCCTCTACCTTTATGCGTCTTATGAACCATGTTTTGAAGTCGTTTATCAATAAATTCGTAGTGGTCTATTTTGATGATATATTGGTATATAGCTCTAGTTTGACTGATCATGTAAAACACCTAGAGGTTGTATTGTTTACCCTCCGTGAAGAGCAACTCTACGCAAACTTGAAAAAGTGCGTGTTTGCTGCTGATGAATTGGTCTTTTTAGGCTTTGTTGTGAGTTCGCAGGGCCTCAAGGTCGATGGAGAGAAGATACGCGCAATAGAGGAGTGGCCCACGCCAACGAGCATCACTCAAGTCCGGTCGTTCCACGGCCTAGCCAGTTTTTACCGGAGGTTTGTGCGAGATTTCAGTACGATCGCCGCGCCTCTCACCTCCGTGATCAAGAAGAACAGCGAGTTTCGATGGGGAGAGGAACAAGACAAGGCGTTCATCGAGCTCAAGAAACGCCTCACGCAAGCACCCTTGCTTACATTGCCCGACTTCAACAAAACTTTTGAGGTTGAGTGCGATGCGTCGGGAGTTGGAGTCGGAGCTGTCCTGACTCAAGGAGGCACCCCGGTGGCGTACTTTAGTGAGAAGCTTAGTGGGGCCACGCTTAATTACCCTACGTATGACAAGGAGTTATACGCCCTCGTTCGTGCCATGGAGGTTTGGCAACATTATCTATTGGCGAGAGAGTTTGTGATTCATACTGATCACGAAACCCTCAAGCACCTCCGCGGCCAGACCAACCTCAAGAGACGTCATGCGAAATGGTTGGAGTTCATTGAGTCGTTCCCATACGTCATTAAGTACAAGAAGGGCAAGGAGAACGTAGTCGCCGACGCCTTGTCAAGACGGCATGCACTAATCACTACAATGGACGCGCACGTATTGGGTTTTGAAAGCATCAAGGATGCTTATGCTGGATATGCTGAGTTTGGAGATTGCTTCCAGAACCATGGGAAAGGAATCTACACCGAGTTCTACATTCACGAGGGTTTCCTGTTCAGAGGTCGAAGGCTGTGTATACCAAATGGTTCTATCCGGGAGTTGCTAGTGCGGGAAGCCCATAGTGGAGGTTTAGCGGGTCATTTTGGCATCACCAAGACCTTGGCCGTGCTCAAGGAGCATTTTTACTGGCCAAAGATGCGAAGTATGGTAGAGAAGCACGTCGGCCGTTGCATAGCTTGTCGCACCTCCAAGTCGACAACTCACCCGCATGGCCTCTACATGCCTTTGCCCGTGTCCACCGCACCATGGATCGATCTCTCCATGGATTTCATCCTCGGCCTACCCCTCTTGGCGCATAAAGATAGTATCATGGTGGTTGTTGATAGGTTCTCGAAGATGGCTCACTTCATTCCATGCAATAAGAACAATGATGCTGTGCAATTGGCGAACTTGTTCTTTAGTCTGGTTGTAAGGCTTCATGGCGTTCCGCGCACCATCATATCCGATCGGGATCCCAAGTTCCTTGGTCACTTCTGGCGAACTATTTGGCGCAAGCTCGGGACGAAGTTACTGTACTCCACCGCAGCTCACCCTCAGACCGACGGCCAAACGGAGGTCGTCAACAGATCAATAGGCGCCTTACTCCGCACAGCTATCGCCAGCAACAAAGGCTCCTGGCTCGAGTGCATTCCGATCATCGAGTTTGCATACAACCAAGCGGTGCATTCAGCTACGAAAAGGTCGCCATTCGAGGTCGCATACGGATTCAAGCCTTTGACGCCCCTGGATCTCCTCCCTATACCACCGAATGAAGCCGAGAATCAAGACGGAGTCGCACGAGCAGAAATGGTCAAGGCTTTGCACGAGGAGGTCCGAGCCAACATAGAGCGAAGGAACGAGCAGTATGCACGCTTCCTCAACCGAGGACGTAAACCGATGCTGTTCAAACCTGGTGATTGGGTCTGGTTACACTTAAGGCCGGAGAGGTTCCAGCAGAAACGCAAGGACAAGCTCAGCCCGCGAGGAGATGGCCCATTCCGAGTCATCGAGAAGATCAACGATAACGCCTACCGACTTGAGCTTCCAGGTGAGTATGGTACGTCCACCTCATTCAATGTCACTGACCTCGTTCCGTTTGATGTAGGTGAAGACGAAGATGTTTTGGGGACAAAACCTTTTCAAGGGGGAGGGAATGATGTGATCGCAGGACGCGACCTCAGCCAAGAAGACCAAGACACGCCGGACGCGACCGAGACGCCTGACCAAGACGCATCGGACGCGACCAGGGCAACCTCTTCAGACGTGGCCAAGGCTCCAACGATCCTTCCCGGAGCCACCACACGTTCCAAGAGCTCAGCAAAGGCGGCCAAACAGCGGCTCAACCTATTTGTCCGAACCTACGTCCGACACCAGCCACCCAACGAAGACTCCGAAGGCTCAGTCCGCTTAGTCTTCACTCTTACCCAAGAGTGAAGACGGTCAAGTCGTTAAGCGAGGAAGTGTACTCTTTTTCCTCACTCCGGGTTTGTCCGAATGGGTTTACCGGAGGAGGTTTTAACGAGGCATGGAGCTAAACGCAAAACGCCTAAAGGCTAAGTTGCTTCACGCGCAAGGCCAAGGCGGTTATCTCTCTTTCCCTCTTATTTTTTGGTTTAATTTTGAACTTGAGAATATTCTCTTTTGATCCTATGTTTGTGAACGTTGGAGAGTGTTTGTGGCTAAGCGTGTTAGTCAAAAGGTGGCGATGTGTTCTCTTTGTAAAGGGGACACGTCAAAAGGACGATGTGCGGATCAAGATGAATCCGCGTGTCCTTAAGCTCCTACCTAGACCTAGCTATTTAAACTCTTCTTAAGCCCTTGTTCCTTCTTAGACTTGTATGAAAATAAAACTTTTCTCAAGAGAGATTCTTGAAACTTGTCTCACTCTTCTCTTTCTTCAATCCGGGATTGAACCTTGAGAAAACCCTAACAAGATGCGAACCGGGTTCGCCCTTGTTAGCGACCGTATCAAGAGGAGAGCCAAACCTCTTGTGTCGTCAATCGATCCATCCGTATTTTCCCCTCACTACGTTTCCATCTGTCCTCTTTCATCTCTCTCGAGTCCCCTCGAATCATCTCAAATCATTCCGCTATCGTTTCCCTCAAAGACGTCCACCCGCTCGTCCCGCATCCGTACTGACCGATTGAACCGTTCGTGGCTTCTTGAAGTAACTCCGTTTCCATCGTTTGATTCTTCCCTAGAACCGAAGCCCAGAACCTCGGCCGTGAAAAGCTTCACCGACTGAAAGTTGACCGTAAGTCCAAGCCGCGTCCGTACCGCGATCGTACCGTGACCGCGTCCGGCGGTCACATCATCCATAGTCTGGCCGAGTTGCTCGACGAACATCTTATTGACTAATCGTTGATACGTCGCTCCCGCATTTTTCAGGCCGAAGGGCATGACCTTGTAGCAGTACGTCCCTCTATCTGTGATAAATGATGTTTTTTCCTGGTCGTCCTTGTGCATTAGAATCTGGTTGTAACCGGAGAAGGTGTCCATAAATTTTAACAGCTCGTTGCCTGCAGTCGCTTCGACGAGCTGATCGATTCTTGG
Organism: Camelina sativa; assembly: GCF_030686135.1. Classification (NCBI taxonomy): domain Eukaryota; kingdom Viridiplantae; phylum Streptophyta; class Magnoliopsida; order Brassicales; family Brassicaceae; genus Camelina; species Camelina sativa. Next base: position 32,135,992 of record NC_141899.1, read on the forward strand.
CAATGGGAAACTATCCTTTGGGCAAGCCTTATTAAGGTCGGTAAAATCGACGCAAATTCGCCACTTTCCATTCTTTTTTTTGACGACCACCGGATTAGCTAGCCACTCTGGATATTTTACTTCCATGATTGACCCGGCGCCGAGGAGTTTGTCAACTTCGTCGTTCACTGCTTGTGATCTTTCAGAGCCTAACTTGCGCCGTTTCTGTTTGACCGGCTTATGCGTTGGGTCGGCATTGAGCTCATGGGTCGTGACACTTGGGTCGATTCCTTTCATGTCAGCCACGCTCCATGCGAACGTTGAGATGTTGGTTTTGAGGAAGAGTATCAACTCGTTCCTCATGGCGGATGTTATCTCTGTGCCGATATTGACGCATCGTTTCTTGTCGTTCTCGTCTAGGCTCACCTCTTCGACCGCGGCAACGCCCTGTTGGACGGCAGTCGGCTTTCCGTCTGTCGGTGACGTGCTGCTGTCGCCGACCCGTGGCTTTGATTGCTATAATTTCTTTCCGGTGCGAAGCTTATGCTCGATCAGAAAACAGGCCCGTGCGGTTTGCTGATTGCCACGCAGTGTGTATATTCCTTTCGAAGTTGGGAACTTAACGCACTGATGATATGTTGACGGGACGGCTTTCATCTTGTGGAGCCATGGGGTTCCAAGGATGACGTTGTAGATCGTTGGCTTGTCGATAACTGCGAACCGGAAGTATCTGGCTATCCCCCCAACGAAGATTGGTAAGGTGATGGTGCCGACGGACATAAGATGATCCCTGTCGAAGCCCGTTAAAGAGTGACATTCTGGCATAATGTCCCGTTCGCCGACTTCCATTTTGGCCAATACGTCTCTGAAGATGACGTTGACTGAGCTTCCAGTGTCGATCAATATTCTCGTCACCTCACTTTCGCCGATCAAGAGTTCGACGACCAATGGATCGTTATGCGGTAAATCCAAGCCTTCTAGATCTTTTCCGTCGAAAGTGATTGGCATGCCTTCAGCCTCGGACCTTGACGGCCAAGATTTCGTCATTTCAGCCTTCTTAGTATAATCTCTGATCGCTCTGACCAAATCGTTGCATCCGGCTAGCCCGCCCATTATCATGTTGATTCGTCGTATCGTCGGAGGACGTTGGTCGGGCTTGCAGTCTGTATGCGGTCGTTTCTCATTACCGCTGTCTTCGCGCCGTTCGGTGAGTAGGTTCTGAATTTTCATCTCGTCTTCGCTTTGGTCTGCTAGTACCTTTGAATCCTTGATGAATTTTCGAGCGATATATTCGGCGCGCTTGGCGTCGCTTCGTCCAGGTCGGGTTGTCTTGCTTCTGTCGGGCTCGACGACTATTGCTCCTTTCTTGTATCGCTCCATCAAGACCTTCTGGAGGTAATGACACTCATCAGTTGCGTGGGTGGTACTCTGATGGTAATCGTAGTACGGGGTTGCACTATTTTCACCTCCCTCTTTCCGTATATACTTGTTTTCGCCGATCGCAAAGGTTCGGCGAGTTCGATCTTGGTTTTTGACGAAATGTTGTCGAGGCTCGACGTAGTCAACTTTTGGAGCTGCGGCTACTGGCTGTTTTGGCATCGCACTTGCCTCTAGAGAATGCTTCTTAGCATTGATAGCTTTCTCTTCCTCGAGCCCAATGTGTTTTGCAGCTCGGAGTAATGCCTCGGCTACGGTCTCGATGTGCGTTAAAGACAGCTCTTCCTTGAACCGAGATTCATACCAGAGCGCATTTCGAAGTGCGACAATTGCGGCAGCGTCCGGAATTGAAATGTTGACGTAAACTTCCTTGAATCGCCCTATAAAGGACCGAAGCGATTCTCCCTTGTGCTGAGTTAAGGCGTATAAGTCGGCATGGGAATTCTTATTCTCGAACAAAACAGAAAACTGCTTCAAAAATTCGGTTATCAACTCCCTAATACTATCAATTGATCCGGGTGGGAGTCTCGAGAACCAGCTCAATGCGGTTCCTGTTAGATGCTCGGCGAAAACTTGACAAGCTCCAGCATCGTATTCCGCCGGGCTGAACTGTAAAGGGCCGAGGGCTACGCCAAAGGTGAGTAAGAAATCTCGCGGGTCGACCGTTCCGTCATAGTGACCCAACCGTGGCTTGACTGCCCGTCTGACCGTCGTCGTAGCGAGTCTTTGAGAGAATGGAGTTCGCTGTGTTGCTTCGAGCATAAGTCCGACTTGGGGCGCCTTATCCGTTGCTTTTTGAATCATTGCGGCCATTTCTTTCATTTGCTCTTTGATTTCTTTTAGCTCGGCGTCCTTCGTTAGATCGGTTACGTCGTTATTCCGCTCGATAGGGTGCTGGGCAAGATTACATCCTAACCCGCTGGTTTGCACATACGACCCTGGCGTTGTTCTTACCGAAGTGAAGTTTACTGGGTTGAGCCGAGCGTTGTTGAGATGGTTGATTTCATCTTGCGAGTTAAACTGTGCCGCAGTGAGTGCATCCAAACAGTTGTTTGTTCGCTCTTCCTGCTGGTCAAGGCGTGTTAAGATTCCTCGGAACAGTTCGTCTATACTAGAGACGGGCTGGTTGTTGAGCAAAGAAAGTTGTGTCGGCGCCTGTGGTGCCTCTGCGGTCGCAGGGGTCGTCAAATTTGTAGCTATAACGAAGGTCTCCGGACTTTCTACTGTCACGGTCTTTCTTGGAGCGTCCGGCGTGGGAAGGACTGTCTGCTCCGCTTGATCCGTTGCCGGGGTGATCGTTCCCCCCGCCGAGCTTGCTTCTTTCCTTGTCAATTATTGTCATCTCGTCCAGTCGGTGTAGGTCCGTTTTTCAATTTTTTAGAAAACTTTGACTTGGCTCCCCCTTCCTGGCACGCCAAATTGTTGATGTCCCTTTCGGTCACAATTAGTATGTTTAGTTCGGTCAAAGAGGGTCGAAGTTCTCTTCTATTATATTGATGTCGAAACACAAAAGACGGGCTACAACGCGACTTAAACGGGTTACAAAAGTAGACGAGGATAGTAGACGAGCTGATCTCTCGTCGATTCTTCGAGCTATGAGCTTAGAACCGTTGACTTTTGCTTGGACGAGCTAAGCTCTTGTACTTGTTGTACGACTTCTCCTGCTTTTCTTCGATCCCCTTTTCTAAAGGCCGTACGCCCGTATTTATAGGGAATCGTGTCGGTTCGTCTAGGAAAAATACCATAATACCCTTCTCTCTCGAAAGGGATATTTATGGACTTTTTCCTGGGCCGGGCCCTTTTGTTGGGGTTGAATCTACCCCTAACAGCATATATATATGGAAATATTGAAGAGTCGGTTATGTGGTCTAAACGGGCTTTTTTTATATAAAAAATGTGACCCAATAGGGAGACTACATTATTCGATCTGATTCACTTTAATCACAGGATTGAGTGATTAACTCATGCAGTCTCCTTTGGAAAAAAAATGAAAATAATTTTTTAGTAAGTCAAGGGGATTATAAAACCAATCTAGTTGAATTACCCGATTTTTACATATCTAAAACGAATTTGTCTATCTACATTTGATAACTGTTTTACATTTCAGTGACAACTTTTAAAATTACACATTTGAATTAATTAACAGAAAAAAAAAATTTTGTTCACCTATCACTACAAGTAACACGTTTGGAGACGTCAGTTATTTTGTGTCACTTCTTTAACCGATGTAAAAATATTAGAATAGAACGATTATTAACATCATTTGACTAACCGATGTAACATTTTTTATTTTCTTTTAGAAGCTTTTTCAATTTTGTTGATGGATCCAAATTTTTGAGAAAATGAAAAAGGTCCAAAACGCCCTAATCATGAAACTACAAAACCAACAAAACAGAATCGAGTTTCTAAATTAATTAAATTCATAACCATCTCTTCTTCTTCAAGATTTGAATGTCTTAAAAGTGTTTTTGTGTTATTGACGAATCATGTCGATTCTAACAATTTTATTGTAGGATAAGAGATTCGTGAAGAGGATCAATTTTTCAGCCGTGGTGAGGTGAATCTCAAATTCTGAATAATTCAAGGTATCATTCACTTGTTTACTTTTAGTTTGAGTGTTGAGCTTTGTTTTTGTTCGATTTAAGAAAAATATGAGTCAGAATGTTGACTCATGTTCATGTTTTGCTTGACTTGCTTCTTGCTTGAGTAGGATTTTTGATTTCGGTTGAAAATCACAAAAATTGATCGTGGATCATTGGCTGGTTAACACATTTGGTCGATCATTGGCTGGTTAACACGTTTGGATGATTCTGGTCATACTATGGTAAATTTCTCTTGTTTAATACACTCTGGAAAGGCTGAAGAATATGAGCCTTATGTGTTAGCTTCCCAAACAAGATTGGTTTACTATCTGAAAGATGGTTCGTGGTTAGGCTCACTAAGTAATGATCTTAATATACTACCCAATACCCATTAACTCTTGAGGAATTATTTGATGCGAGACCAGGACTGATTCCAGAAGATCAATGGAAAGAATTTGTGGAAATATTGCAACTCACTGATAAAGCTATGGTAAAACTTGAATAACACAGTTTACTACTACTTTGTATATACATCACACATAAAAATTTACTATGTATTGTATTGAAGAAACTCTCTTTTTATTATCTGAAACAATCTGATATAATTGATATCATAGAAGCAGCTAGATCATAACCAACTCTCCTTAGAAGTCACATGCGACTGTTTCCTCACAAACAACATAATTCGAACTATTATGTTTTCAAAGTAAATAAGCAATGAACTATTTTATTCGCATGTGTTCTTCTCTTGCTCCACACGTGATGCTCCTCCTTTACAATTCCTTCTTATATACACCTGATGAGGCTTATCAATACCCCTCCATCGAAATGAAGTTTGTCCTCAAGCGCTAGAGTAGCAAACTGCTTCTGCAATTCTCTGACCACCTCCCAATTTTTCTCATTATCAGGCAACCCTTTCAAACGAACCAATGCCTCCAGCACACCCTTATCATTGTAACAGGTGTCTAATACTTCCTCTGGTTCGATTGACAACTCCTCAGAATCAGTAAAAAGATCTGGCAGAGGAATGACCTGATGATGTGCTCCCAAGACCTTCTTAATCTGAGATACATGAAAGTTTAAATGTATTTTTGAGACATCTGGTAACTTCATTCTGTAAACCGCTTTCCGAATCCTCTCCATAGTTTCATAGGGTCCAAAATATTTGGCTGCTAGCTTCTGACAAGCACGTTTCACTATAAATTGTTGTCTATGTTGTCTCAGTTTCAAGCAAACCCAAGTACTTACTTAAAATTATACATCTCTTCTATGCTTATCAGCATTATTCTTCATCAATTATTGAGCGCGAATCAAGTGCTCTTTTATGTGATCAAGCATTAAATCTCTTTCCTTCATCATGTTCTTAAGTTCCACCACCTTCGTGGATAGTTCTTCAAATCGAAATATAGCAGGCAGGTCTCTACCATACAGGATCTTAAATGGAGAAGCCTTAAGAGAAGTATGGAAAGAAGAGTTATACCATAATTCAGCGCAAGACAACCACATTCGGGGATGCGAAAAAGCAAAGCATCGAAGGAATGTCTCTAAGCATCTGTTCAAGACTTCTGTTTGACCATCCGTTTGAGGGTGGAACGATGTACTATATTTCAGTTTCGTTCCAGATAACCTGAAGCAATCCTTCCAAAATGCACTCAAAAACGTACTGCCTCTATCAGAAACAATAGACGCCAAAAATACATGTAACTTCACCCAGTGGCGGAGGTAGGGTGCAAGCATGTGGGTCAAATGACCCTGGTGAAATTTTAAATTTGGCTTAAATTTTAAGAAAAAAATTAAATTTACCCATGTAAAATAGTACAATTGACCCTGGTAAAATTTTTAAATCACATAATTGACTCCAATAAATTTTTTTTTGACCCTGATGGGATGATTTCCTAGCTCCGCCACTGACTTCACCACTTCTTTAATGAAAAATCTTGCCACATCCGATGCAGAGAATGGATGTTTCAGGCCGACATAATGACTGTATTTGCTTAATTTGTCAACTATCACCAATATAACATTCTTCCTCTGTGACGTTGGTAAGCCTTCTACATAGTCCATCGATATGTCCTCCCAAACATGTTGTGGTAATGGTAAGGGCTGCAACAATTCTGCTGGAGACAAGGTCGAATATTTGTGTCACTCACAAATTTCACATTCTGACACAAAATTTTGGACATCCTTCACTAACCCTTATGAGTGAAATGATTGTTGGATCCGCTAAACAGTCTTTAACACACCAGAATGTCCTCTCAACAACCCAACATGGCACTCTTCTAATATTAGTGGAATTAAAGCAGACGTCTTAAGGATTACCAACCTATGTTTGAACCATAGCACTCCGTTTTTGAAAGTGAATTTGCTATGACTAGCCGGATTTGTTACACATGATTGGATGTCTGCTTGCAACTGCTCATCCTTCTCTAGTTCATCAAAAATGTCTTGCAATTTGAGTACAGTGGGCATTGTTAATGCCAATAACATATGAGACGACAATACTCCTTTAGGTTGAATCATCCTAGACAGTCCATCTGCTGCCGTATTCTCCACTCCCGGTTTGTAAATAATCTCAAAATTGTAATTCAAGAGCTTAATAAGCCATTTCTGGTAATCCATTGTTACCTCATCGAGTAAAAACTTCAAACTCTTCTGATCCATGTGCACCACAAAATGTCTGCCAAACAAATACTGTTTCCACTTTTGTATGGCTAGAACTTTTGCCATCAATTCCCTCTCATATACTTGCTTAAGTTGCTCCTTAGCTGTCAAACCATGACTTTAGTAAGCGATTTGTCTTCTGTTATGCATCAAAACCACTCCTACGGGATCAAGAACTCATTTTCAGGTAATGTACAATTTCTTTGTAATCAAGAAGTTATCAGTTTTTGCAGGTAACACACAAAGTGTAATGTTTACAGGTGAATGCAATAGGTGGAAACACAAGTATTTTCATCAATCATCTAGTATCAACAGTAGTGACCAGGTAACAAAATTAGAATTACATGTATTTTCTGCATTGCACTTGCAGTAGCAGTATCTACAATATCTGGAAAGGAGTGGAATTTGAACTGAAGCAGAAAGTCATTTGACTTGGATTTTACTTAAAATTGATATGTAAACTGATATGTTAGTTGTTGTATAATATTTTGATCTATAGCTGTTAGTCTTCTCTTTAATAAGTCCACTCAATTAGTGTTGGACTGTTTTAAAAATTTCAGATTGATTTTGAGAAACCAGCGTTATCGCATGATGAATTTCTTTTGTTTAGTTATGGAATGCATATGCGTAGTGTTGTAGTTGTCTTCAAGGCTACGTAGCTCGTTTTACATATAAGAAGCTGAGACTCTATTGTCATTTTATCATTTGATCAATGATTATGGGCTACTATGTTTTTTTTTGTCAAATTTAAATGGACGCCGGGTGTTGTAGTTGTCTTCAAGGCTACGTAGCTCGTTTTACATATAAGAAGCTGAGACTCTATTGTCATTTTATCATTTGATCAATGATTATGGAATTTCTTATTTTATAAATCAAAGATTTTTTTTTATATTTTTCATTTTATTTTCGATATTGTATACCCTTGTATCACAATTATGTCTTGTCTTTAAAATGTAATATTTGATTTTACTATGAATTAATCTATAGTTGTTTTTGTTTTTATGTAATAAAAAATTGTACTGTGAGTAAAAGTTAATAATAAAGAAACTGTTTTATAAAATAAAATATTTCAAAATACTGGATTACGTCGGTTTTAGAAGCCATGTGAATAACTTTTAGAGTTACATAAAACTTAACTTCAGTATTACAAATGAAACATAAACGCTTTACGTCACTGGTCATTTCGTGTTAAGTCACTTTTGTAACTGACTTATATTATTAGTGTCATTTTAAAACTGATGTAAAAGAATTATAAAACTGACGTACAAAACCCTTATTTTTGTAGTGTATATTGTTCAAATTTATAAGCCTCAATAATTTATTGTAAAAATGCACAAAATGTTTTTCAGCAAATTTGTAATTTATTGTAATTGTAAATCGTATTAAAAATATAGCTTTTAAAAAAACAATTATGTCATTACAAGTCATGTAAATCTGTAACTACAAAAAGAATCTAAAAAACAAAAAATAAAATAAAAAATAGTTTATTAAGGGTAAAAGCTGCATTTACAAATTTTAAAAATAGATTATAATCCAAGTAATATTGGCTCATTTGAGCTGATCTTGTACCTTGTTGGCAAAAAAAAAAAAAAAAAAATCCAAGTAACACTTTTTGGTTTTGATTGGGAGAGATTTTAAATGCTTTAAAATTAATTTAAAGTCTTAAAAGCTAAAATTTTATTAATCAGATTTTTATTGCTTTATTATTTTTAACAGTCTTTAAAGTCTAAATGTCCACTTTTAAAGTTTGTACGTGCAAATTTTTAAAAGCACAAATTTGAGATGTTTTTTGCTGTAGAAAATAAATAAGGGAAAAATGCCAAAAAAACCCGAAGTTATTTTTATTTGGACGTTTAATACCCAATGGTTTTGGATTGAAATAAAAATACATCAAATTATCATTTTAAAACCAAAAATAATAAGTGTTGTTATTTTCATACCTACGTTTTTTCAACAAAATCAAAATTCCAATTTTCCCCTGGTTATCTAATTATTTATTAATTTTAAATATAAAAATTCTTGTTTTTCTGTTAACCATACAAGGCCCGCAGAACCAATCCCAAGAAGCTGACCTCCGTGGCCTCATTCAGCAGGTGATACAAAACCAAGCATCGGCTGTTATGGACAATGCAAAACGGTTCCCGGAAATGAGCAACAAGATCGATTCTAGATATAATGACTTGAATGCCAAGTATGATTCCCTCAACACTAAGCTGAGGTACCTAGAGGGCCACCACAACAACCAACCACCTCCAAAAAATCAACCAGCTTCCAGGTATAACTGATTAGAATCCAAAGGATTATGCACTGCCCATGCCATCTTTCTTGATGATGATTATGAGGACTACCTCACTGAGGAAAGCGATGTTCAAGATGGGGAGGATATGGATCATTATGAGATAAATGAGTCCCAGTACTACATATTCGAGTATGAACCCGGGCCTTCACCCGAGGAGACTGATCGAGTTGATAATCGAGCACTGGTTTGAGAATCACAAACCGAAGAACCACCCGAGGCAGGACCCGATGACACACCCGATGATGGTGATCGGATGATACATTGGGTAGATGTTCAGATGACAGATCAACCTCAACTTCCTCGAGCTGAAGAAGAGGAATTAGAGGAAAGGTTCAGAGCTGCTATTGACATCCAATTAGAGGCGCTTGCAGAGCGTATGGCCAAGCGAAAAGCTCCACCTCCCAAGCTCTTGCCACCATACGAACTTCAAGAGGAGATCGCCAAGGAGACAGCTCAGCTGGAGATTGAGGTTAAGGAAGCTGTCAAGGAGATTGGGAATGAAATTCTGAGGAGTGGAGTGTGTTTAGATCCTGAACTGCGAATTGAGGAAAAATTGGAGGATCATGGCTCTTTTACTCTGCCGTGTTCAATAGGCCTTAGGATTTTCAACAATTGCTTGTGCGATTTGGGAGCTTCAGTCAGCATCATGCCACTATCAGTTGCCAACAAGATGGGTTTCAGCAGTTTTAAACCGAGTAGTCTGTATGTGTTTCTAGCTGATAGAACAATCAAACACCCCATTGGTGTCCTGGAAAACTTGCCTCTCAGGATTGGAAGAGTGGAAGTTCCTACTGATTTCATGATCCTTTATATGGATAATGAACCAGACGATCCACTGATCCTAGGAAGACCATTCTTGGCAACAGTAGGAGCAATGATTGATGTGAATAGGCATGTCAATTAGGGCCAAAGCTCGCGGGCTTGCCCGGCCCGGCCCTGAAAAACACCGGGCTCGGGCTTAAATATATATGTCCAGAAAAAATCGGGCCTTTTGGGCTCAGCCCGTTTGGGCTACAGGGTTTTTCGGGCTTAGCCCGACCGGGCTCGGGCCAGCCCGAAAAGCCCTTTAACAAATATATTTGTACCTTTTTGTTAACATTTTTGTTTGATTGTAATATTTAATTAATAATTTATTGTAAATAAAGTTTTAAATTCTAATCCTAGTTTTCATATATACTCAATAACCATATTTTATACTTTAAAATTTTTATTAATGATATTTTATATGAGTTATATATTGGTTTATTTTGTTAAAGTATCGAAATTTTATTTAGTTTTAAACATTTTCTATTAAATTAAGTTGGTTGTAGTGAATATAGATGAGTTATTAAATTTTTGATTGATTTGTTTTATAGTGCACCTTTAAACACTGCTTTTTAAGGTTTATAAGTTTGAATTTTTGATCGATAAGATAAGCTCGAAAAAGCCCGAAAAGCCCTGTAACCCTGTTAGAGCCAGGCTCAGGCTTTGAAACATAGGCTCGAAAATATTTCAGGCCGGGCCGGGCCGGGCCGGGCTCAAACATATGCGGGCTTTACGGGTTTCGGGCCGGGCCGGGCCGGGCCAGCCCGATTGACACCCCTAGATGTGAAGCGAGGAAAGATCAGAATTGAGTAGCCATGGGATTTTAAACCGAAACGAAATAACCGAACCAAAATTTTTGGTGTTCAGTTCAGTTTCGGTTATGGCGGCTGAACCGATCGGTACAATTTTTTTTTCAAAAAAACCGATATATTTCGGTTCGGTTTTCGGTTAACCGAATATTTCTAAATTTTTTTAATTTTATTTTAATTTTATTTTATTTTTTTTTTGTTTTTATTTTATTTTTTTTGGCAAAAATCTAATAAAACTGAAATTTACACCTAAAATACCGAATCACCCGTAAAAACCGAAACCGAAACACCAAAATATTTGAAATAAAACTGAAAAAACCGAAATTATCTCTAAATAACCGAAAAATCCGATTTTTCATGTTTTTAATCAAATTTCGGTTAATTTCGGTTTTGTAATTTTAAAACCAAATTAACCGAGAAGCCGAAATAACCGAACCGAAATATATTTCGGTTCAATTTGGTAAGATTTTCAAAACTCAAAAAAACCAAAAAACCGAAAAGACCGAACCGAATTCACCGAAATAACCAAAGTCCCAGGCCTAGAATTGAGCATGGGGAGCATTTCAAAATGGCCAACCATTGATGACCACGTCTTTTCCACCAAGACAAAGCAAAGAAGAGTCAAGCACCTCAAAGAAGTCAACACTACATTTGCTGTGGAACCTCGATAAGACCTATAAAATCCACTGAATCAGCCTGCTACAGTGGAGAAGGTTTCAAAACCTCCTCCTCCTAAAACTCATGCTTTAAGAGCATGAAGAGTCAAGCTTAGTGACTTAAAACAAGCTCACTTGGTAGGAAGTCCCAAAGGTATCCTTTATTTTCTTTTAATTTTTATTTATTTATTTTATTTTTTTTTTGATTTTTGCATATTTACATTTATATATAAAAAAAAGAGGAAAAAGAACAAGGAAATTTTGGGGAACCCGAGGCTCTACCCGAATCTGTACCCGACGCGCCTGATCGTGTTCCTACTCGGGTGGCGAGTGGAGTCCGAATTCCACAAACCCTAGCCCACTCTCGGAGAAGCCCAAGAAGCCAACCCTCTCTATTTAAGGAGACTCAACCTCACAACCTCATAAGTTTTCTCAAAACACTAAAACTCTTTGTCCTCCAAACTTCTTCTCTCTACCTAGAAATCGAGTTTTTCAATCTTTGTGGACTAACCCTATTAATCTCGGCTTAGTCTCTGTTTTTACCTTCAAGGATTTACTAATGGCCCCAAAGATGAAGACTTACCAAAAGAAGGGGAGCAGATCAACCTCCACCGCTGCAAGAACCGGAGGTGAAGCCGTCGAACCTCGTGAATCCCACGGAAGAGGAGACGTTCTGCATTCCCAACCGTTGGCTGGACGTTTCGCATCCCCAACCCGATGCTCAACCTGATCCGTCACCCGAGCAGGTGCTCGAGCAACCGATCGTGCAGATCTCCGAGTTTGCTCACCAAGCCCGGTGACGAGTGATGTTCGTCGATCTCCTCGACATAGGGATCTGTGTACGTCCGAGAGAACCGTCACCGACCCTATGGAGGTCGATTCTGATGCAGATGTAGGAGAACCAGAAGAGATCCAAACCTCGCAGTTAAGGAGCAGAGCTGCGGTTGATAGAGGGAAGAGACCAGCCTCTGAAAGGGCTGAAAAGGTGGCCGAGAGAGCAGCTGAGGAAGAGGATCGAGACACAGAGGAGGAGAGCCGTGACCGAGAGGAGGAGCAGAGAGAACGCACATGCCAGGCTTCGCGGAGGCTAAAGCAGAATGAGGTGGAGACTCCGGCCAAGCTCTTCAAGGTCCTCCGCTAGATGAGCTTTGTAGGAACCCGCTACCCTCACCATGAAACATTGAAGCAATTGGGGATCGCTAGAGATGTCGAATTCCTTTTTGATATGTGCCACCTAGGCCAGATGATGCGAACCAACATCAAAGCTTATGAGGAGGAGACGGTTCACTTCCTCTCCACGCTACGGTTACACTACTTTGAAGACCACCCGACCCTACTATCCGATGGGGGGATTGGGTTCATCACTTTCTCCGTGCGCAACAAGGAGTACCGACTTACCTTCAAGGAGATGGAGAAGTAGTATGGTTTCAAGGCTGGGAGTGGAGAAAGCATGGAGGTGAGCAAGGAGGAGATGAAGTCCCTATGGCTGACAATAGGAGACAAGCTTCCCTACAAGTCTACAAGCTCTAAGTCTGCTCAAATAAAGAGCCCTGTTTTGAGGTATTTTCACAAGTCCCTAGCTTACACCCTTTCTGCTAGAAAGGAGACTGGGAATGTGAATGACCAGGAGCTCCAGCTGCTAGACATTGCCTTGTGTGGAGTGTTAGATAATGCTAGGGATGGTAACCAACTGATAGGAGATGTTGCGGGTACTAGCATGATCTTTGTGCTGCTCGATCAGTTCCTTTACCTTAAGTCTCGGACAATAAAAACTGAGAGAAGAGAGGGAGCTGGGGAGATCTCCATAAGAGGATTGGTCACACCAATTTTGGTGGCCTGCGATGTGCCTTTGAAGGGAGTGGTACATGAGCCGATATGGCTAGACATAGAGTACTTGACACTAGCAAGATTCTTTGCCTATGAGAGGCCAAACGACATGTTTCTCTTCAAGTTTGTCCATCTAGCTGCCGGAGCCACCCTAATGATCCTGCCCAACGTCGTGTGTACCAAAGTCAGGCTAGGAGACAACATAGACTTCACACCACCTTTCGAGGAGCTGTACAACCCGAATGAGGAATTCGAAGCTGAAGAGAGAGAGCCAAATGGGGAAGGACAGGGAGATAACTCGAAAGATTATGATTTTGAGGAGTATGTTTGCTTTCAAAAGCAACCTGTTGGGGTGAGGGGAGCTCACAAGAGGATCGGATGGCTGAAGAGGATGAACAAGTTCCTAGCTAGGAAAATGAAGGACCTTACCGGCTCAGTGAAGGTAATGGTAGGTCAGATCAGGGAGCTGCAAGACAAGGCAAGCTGTGCCTCAGCCCCCACTTCGGCATATGCACCCACATGGATGGGGAGGAGCGGACCACTAGGAGGAATTCGATGATTAGCACCTCCAGAGCCTCACAGAGCATCATTCTACGAGCCCCAAGCAGAGGAGGATGCCACCAGGCCAGATAGATCGCGGAGAAGCCACTGATGCCTATCCGACGCCTATCCCGATGGGGTACACGATGCCTTATCCGATGCCACCATCGAGCACACATTTAGGTGAGCACTCAGGGCCTTTCCCTCCGCCTTATTAGATGCCATACACGATCCCGTACGTGATGCACCCTGCGAGCGGCTATACGAGTGACCATTCCGGACCTCTTCCACCATATCCATCGTACTATCTGATGCCCTACCCGATGAGTTATGCGATGCCTTACACGATCAACCCCTCGGATGCTGGTCCGAGCAAGTCGTCCATGCACATAACCGAGCTCTCTGACGAGCGAATCCCGACACCTGCTGAAGCCGGTGATGACCCTAGCTACACGTTGGCAAGTATGGAGGCTGCTACGACCTCCTTCTTCACCAACCCATGAGGTACCAAATTCATCCAACCTTTGTAAATAACATTGCATTTAGTTTACTTAATTTTGTGTGATTCTTGGATTTTTTTTCAGACTTTTATTTACACAGGGACTGTGTAATTTAAGTTTGAGGAAGGGTCCTAGAATGTATATAACATTGTGTTTTATTTTCTTATTTCAAATTTCTGCATGCTAGTTTTATTCATTTGAGTCTGCATCTATTTGCATTGAAAAAACCCAAAAAATTTGATTTTTTATTTTATTTTAAAAAGAGTGTTCATGTAGTTGCATTTACATATTAGAATTGAGTCCAGTTTGCTTCATATAGGATTGTTGCATATGCATCTTAGGGGACAATGATTAAAACTACCTTGTTTAAAGTCAAACCTTAGGATTGAAGTTATAGCCCTTAATCACAGTTCATTGTTGCTAGATCAATCTTTGGAAAAAAATGAAAAATCTTTGTTTAGAACCTTGTGTCTTTTGAAAGCTTCCTCCACTTGCTTGAACATTGAATCATCTCTATGTTATTGGACTTAACCTGAATTTAAATTGTCTTGCTTATGGAATTTGAATATTTGCTCATGGTAACTCTAAACTCGGGTTAACACACCAATTTAACCAATCTTTTTGTTTAACTCGATTCGTTTTTCCTACCCTTGAACCCAAACCTTTCTTCAAACCTTGTTATGAATTGTTGAGTGAGGCCTTTTCATTGTGTGATAGGTTGTGAAACGTTGAGAGTATTGAGAACGCCAAAGAACTGGCTCTTGATTTAGCTAAGTTAGAATCATTTGGACTAGCTAATAGAATCGGTTTTGAAAGATAGGTGGATTAGCATGATTATTTGGGTTTGGGTTAAGGAATAAAAAGAGAAATTAAAAAAAGAAATTCCCTAAGGTTCAGTACAATTAGCTCTAAGTCTTTAAGTAAAAAAAACAAAAAGAGAAAAGATCTTGCCATAGTCTCCTAGAAAAAGAAAAAAAAAATATAGGAATATTATTAGGAGTTTAGCAAAGAAAGAGAAAGAAAAAAAAGAGATAGATGTTTAAAATTTAGACCTTAGGGATTATAAAAAAGAAGAGAGTTAAAATCAAGGATGTGGGTAGTTTTATTCTAGGGGATAGAAAAAAAAAAAAAAAGGGAAAGTGAATGAGAAAAGGATAGATTATCAAGAGTTAAGCTTAGTATGCCCTAATTGTTCTCAATCTTAGATAGTTTTCACAACTGTCTAGCATTCCTTCTTTTGAGAGAGGACCACCCAAAGATATTGTTTGAAACCACCTTACCAAAAAGCCTTACCCTTGAATCCGATTGAGCTTGATTCACTTCCATTTGCAAGAATTCACCAAACACTTAAATGAATGTGAAAGAGATGTTCTTTGGAATTGCAAGTCTTTACTTTTAGTTGGAGGTTGAATTAGATCGATGCATGGTAATAAGCATAGACAAATATTTGTAAGTATGTTGATTGATCTTAGCACCATTAAACTATCTTTAAGGACTATAGCTTGAGTCTTTCGCTTACCACAAAAAGGTTATGAGTCCCCATTTTTAACTCATCCTCTACTTCCTTGCTAGAAGACTAGCAAGATTTAAGTTTGGGGGTCTGATAACTCTCTAGATTTAAGATTTAAGTTTGCTAGAAGACTAGGAAGATTTAAGTCCCCTCTTCTTCCTCTCGCCCTAGCACGCCGCAGATCCTCAAACGAGAGAGCGAGAGCTTCTAAGAAAGATCTTGAGCGACTCAAACTCTTTTTCCATTTTGTTAGGATTTATTTTACTTCTTTTTGCTATGCTTTTAGATTTCTATTCTGTACTCTTCACTTTTATTTTTATATTTCAATACAATGCAATTTTCGTTTATCTATGCTTTTATGTTTTCTGCAATGAAATCCGTGTAGTGAAACAAAGTTTCTAGGGATGGGATAGACGATTTTGTCTTCTTGATCGGTTAGGATGTCTTAGCTTGGTTGTTTATGTTTTATAAATTCCTTTCTAGATTGGTGTTCTTAATGCTATCAACAAATCGAGAGGTTGAGATTAGATCTAGGGTGTTTTACCATCGAGAGGTGTAGATGAAATGCTTGAATCAATCAATGCTAGTGATTTACTCACTTAGCCTAAGAGATTAGATGTGTAAGGAGTTTATTGACAATAATGAATCGGTTTGTATTGCCTGCTTGGTCATGTTTCTCCAACGAGAGTTGGGTAGGGAAGTGATCAAGGTTGATTGTTTCTATCACGAGAGTGTTTTAACAAGATTTTAGATTCATTGTCTAAGGAATATTTGCTTGAGGCATGTAGGACATCCATACTGGTCTGGAACACTTAGGAGTCGATTACCCCATCCTTAGGAGCTTTCACATTTTGATTGTTTACATTTTTATTCATCACTCGATCCTATACCCAAACTGGTACTCGATCACCAGCTTCGTGTACACCCTCAAGTTGTTCATACTTTCTTTGTTTACTCGATCACCCCACCCGATCCTGTACTCAAATGATTGCATCGAGTGCTTAGGTCGTGTGGTTCTTGTTTATTTACTTTCTTTTATTTATTTTAGGACTGTTAGATCAAACCCATTACTAATTGGCTTGACTTGCATAGTTCTGATCATATCTCATCTGCTAGCATAACAACCATTTGGATTGATAACCCTTTGTACTACAACTGCATAGAGAATTGATACCCTGGGTGAAAATCCTGTTATCAGGTCCACTAAGAGAGATGGTGAGGGCGTTACAAGTGGTGTCAAAGTCAAACCTAGATGAGTGTGGAGTCAGGTGGACTCACACCGTCAGGAGGTGACGGTGTTGGTGCGCAAAGAGAATGTTGTGATCTGTTAGTGGGAGTAAATTGTGATACCCCGGTTTCAGGAACATGCAAAGAGATTTAAAAGAATTGATTTGGCCACCTATGTCATCAAAGTGTACTTATCTTTTCAGTTAAAGGTCCTGAGAGAATTCAAGAATTAAACATGCTTATGCGGGAGTAATTTCAGGATTGGTACACTTCCGGGGAAATGATTTTCGGAACTATGTAAATAATAACAAAACATAGAGAAATATCATGTGGTTATTTGTAGGGACAGTAAACAAGTTTTTCACATATGTAACAAACTGACTGTTGGATACATATGAGTTCATGGACCGGAAATAGAAGTTGAGCCTACTGAGCGAGGTGGGCTTATAAGTTTGGAGTAGACATGAAGCCACTAAGAAAGTTGGCAATCAGAGAGTTACATATCTTCTCTTGCACCGTCTGATGCTTTTCTTGGTTCCCAAGAAAATTTTGCTCGTAAGATTGATTTGAAGAACTTGCTCCAAAACCTTTGTCAAACCAGATTGAGCCCACACCATATCTCTGCGCCTTCTTAATTATAGTTGGTACAGAAAAGTTTGGAAATAAATAATTTTTATGCAATAATTAAATTAAAGTATGAAAACTTAGAGAGTGGAAAACTTCATCTTTTTCGACTAGGGATAATTGGTAGTCTAGTGGTGTATCTTTCTGCTGACTCAACTGTTCTATAAACTCTATCGTAATTTATAAGAGCATCGCAAACTCACCATCTTCTATAAACTCTAAATCTTTTTCAATTCATGCCTTTGAAATAGATATCGCTATTTTTTTTTCTTACCGTTGGGTACAACAGGCCGGCCCATTAGTCAAATCCCTACATTCGTAGGGAGCGGGACTCGATCCCTGGTGTGATGGTGCCTTGTGCATTAAAGACTTACCATTTGCCACTGGCCCACTGCACTAAAGTAATGTGAGACTAAAAGTCAGAAATCATTTTTTCAAATTTTTATCAAATAAGGAACTTCTTCATTCACCCACTTATAAAATAAGGAATTAAAATATGTATACATTTGTAAGTATGTTTGTTACCTTTTTAAACACTTTGTTTCTATATAAAAAAAATCGAATATAAGTAGAATTAATTTGTTTATTAAATTAATTATTTAATATAAATGGCATGCCTGTAAATAAGTGCTATCTTCAAGATTTATTTGATAAATGTCTCAAAAAAATGTATATATAGATTGGGTTACTGTTCACCAAAACGAAAAGTCTGTTGGGTTACTACTCTTAACAATCATCACTATAATTTTTCCATTACTTCAACCTATTGATTGCATTCTGAATGGTTCATATAAGGTTTTATATAGTTTGAGAATTATAAGTCTTAACTGTTTTGCTAAGTTGGCATTGGATGTCGTGTAGTTATATATGAACTGATTGTAAGAAAATTACGTTAAAGCGAGAGTTTGTCTTGATCATAGAAATTAAGGACACATTATTATTCATTATTCGGATAATAGCAACTAGAAAGGGTAAATAATGACCTTCTTCTACGTCACATAGAAAACCTGGAAATAGTAGAAGCTAGCTCAAGACTCTAGCATTTTTTGTCACATACACAACAATTATTGAAAACGAGGAAAACAACAACACATAGTTCGTGGAATTGCTTGTTAGGCAGTTTCAACTTCATTGGATGAGCCCTTGGTACATAACTCAGAACATGCCTCGGTGCATTGTACAACTGCTCCATTCACAATTTCACTTGCATCTAATTTACATAAACAATATATATTAGAATAAATTGATTTTTCATATGCTCCAAAAATCTAACAATAAAAATAAAAATAATAATATTAATGAGTTTTTGCGTTACCGGAGTTTTGGAGAGTGGTTAAGGTACCACACACAGAAGATGCACAACCCAACTTACAGTATTTGTTGACGGCATCACCTTAAATAAAATTTTTTTAAAAAAATTCTTCTAACTTGCATCAAAATCTTGGTCCAACTTGTAAAAGATATAGCTTAATGAAACAACAAAGACAAAATGTGAAATTAAATTACCAGAGTTTTCAAGAATGTCACGTGGACCCGGAGGACATGGCCCCTCAACAATTTTGCATCCACAAAGTTTTGCACAAGCTTCCTTAGAACCTCCAGAGAAACGGCATACATTGTTACAGTTTCTAGAAGTCGTGCTCGGGCAACAACTCCTTGCTTCGACTTGAATCTGCGCCATGACAAGACTCATTACTAGCACACTTAGAATCAAAGTTTTGCCTTCCATCTTTCGATTGATCATTTGTTTGATTGCAAAATGTATATGTGGAGGAGAGTTATAAGCTTGTTTTGATGAAATGGTGATGAAATAAGGCTCGCTTTTATACTAGTTGGGTCTACGACTGGCAACCAGAAACTTCGTATGATATGTTTATCACATGCTCTCTATAGAGTCTGTCTGTACTTGCTGCGTGGACCAACCTTATCTTAATGGCAATCTGATTCAGACTAAGGATAAATTCAAATCATCTTCTTCTTTTTCGTTATGGTTAACTTAAAATTAGGATACCTAATATTCCTTTCTTTTTTCTTCCACTACCAAATCTTAAAATTATTTTTGGTTTGTACTATTTAATATTATTTCATAGCAAAAATCTATATAGTTTACTTTTGTTAAAAAAAAAATATTTTGTCGTCTAATTAATTTATACGATTTGTAAATTTCTCACTAATGTTCTTTTAAATTTCTTTACTCTTCGTCTACCAAATATTTAATTATTTTTAGTTTTTAATTTAATATTATTTCATAGTTAAAATCTCTATCGTTTACTTTTGTTAAGGAAAAAGTAACCTATTTTACAAAATATATTTATTTTCTTTTGTTTTTACAATTTATAAAATTTTCACATATTTTTTTTATCACAATCGTAACTTTATTACTTAACTATTTCTATCGGTTTCACATATCAATATTTACTATATATTAAACTATAATAAAGTAGAGTTGTGAGAAATTGTCATTTGGCACCAATCTTTTTTTTTTAACATGTGTCATTTTTTTCTATTATAATGAAATAAAAAGACACATTATTGCTAATCTAAAACTAAATTGTCTACACACATTTTTTTAGTTTGGGATATTTTATTTGTTCAGTTTCTTTAGATTACATTTACTTCTCTCAAACAATTACCTTTATGACATTATGGGTGGACGTTTGTTTTTGTTCAAACTGTTCATGTTGCAATAATGCATATGGCCAAATTAATTATAATTAATATGCTTTATAACTGTATTTATTGCCATGAATGTGATTACTCTAAATAATGTATGTGTTAGTGGAATTCCTTACAAACTTCAAACAATGTTTAGTGTATTATATAAGATCCAATGCTCACATGACTAATAATGAAGAAAACGATTACTCACTATATGTCTTTCTTTTCCCATCATTTCCCATGGTTTTTTTTCTTATGAAGTTTTAAAAAATAAATTTGATGTCTTGCAGTGTGATGATTAACAGATTAATTTCTCTATGACTATTTGAAGAAATCGTTTACAAAGCCATGTCAATGTATTTTTTTTCTTGGTATGAGAGTCTTGTCAATATTTATTAGCTTCTTCAAAGGATTATGTTTTATGATAGTCATGATTAAAAGTTTTTGCATTGTTTTGTAATGTGGTTTTTTAAACTTTCAAACTATAGTTCGGGTCATGATTTAATGTTTTTGCATTGTTTTGTAATGTGGTTTTTTAAACTTTCAAACTATAGTTCGAAGTCTTAAGTGATGAAGATGAGCCTAATTCTTGACTCCTAAAGCACAACCTCTTTGGCTTTGAACATTCACTCATAATATTATAGTTGTAAGTCCCATAGATTTCTCCTCTTAAGTACTCTAATCTTCAACTACAATATATTTCTAACTTTTTGTTTTGTAAATTTCCTTTGTTTTTTGTTTTTAAAAGTTCTTTACCCCCATTACAAAAATATATATTACTTTGCATATTGTTAAAAAGATTGAGCCTAATTTTACCTTGTAATGCATATATACATAGTCAAAATATCACATACTTCTTTATGCCTCTTTTGAATCACTTCCCAAACTTTACAACATCCATTCACATCACACGGAAAAACATTACAGAGACCTATTGTTAAATATTTAATATATATATATACACATATTGTAACCTCGATACTTTCATTATAGACATATGTCAATCATTAAAAGTGGTATAAATTAATAAGTAGGTTAACCTGTACAAAAGCAAAACTACTTTTAAATCACATTAATATTGTTTGTGTTACCAATCATACCTCATATCTATTTTCATGTGACCCTTACTCCATCTGTCATTATGCCGAAAAAAGCTTACACCATTTCCAATGGTTATCTTATTTGATTTGAATTTATATTTTACATTTAGGGTATAATTTTGAAGAGATATGGTTTAGTATTCAGAGTATAAGATTAAAAGCATGATGCTATTTTAGTATTTTTAAAATTTTAGAAATAATTTGCTAAATTTAAAACCAAAACTTATTTTTTATGCAATATGTGAAAATTATCCTTCTTTTAACACACTTCATAATTATAAACTTATAAATGTATGTATTTAAAGTCTTTTTAATGCATATATAAATAATATCATGTACATTTTATATATAATTTAATAAAATTTTATTTTACATACAAAATATTTTACATTTCATATGTATTTTCTAGTATTGTATATATTCGTGCAAACCGTGTAGTTATTATGCACGTTCTTATAATTTGGAGTGAGACAAAACTCCAAATAGTTTGTTACAACGTGTTCTGTGTTTTTTTTTTTTAACCAACTCTTTTTTTTTTTTGTATTGGAGTTTTGAATTATATGTTGGGACCAAATAAATGCTTGGTGCCTAATAATTTGAGTGGTGTGCTAAAATATTTGAAACAAATTTCATCCATCCGAGCAAGTGTGTTAGAGTTAATTAACTGATAATTCTAGAGAACTACATATTTTACAGCTTTCGTGATCGATAAAAACTAATAATATACTTATGTATTTATATAACTAAATATACCTTTATAAAAAAAACTAATATATATATATATATATCTATGTATTTATATGTATTTCAGGTTTACTGTAAAAAGAATAGATTGTTTGTCGTGAGTAATATATCGGTGTTTTCTTTTTGTTTGTTTTTCGCGGGACCATGATGAATGCTTGTGGGCATGATTTGTTTATTTTCTCTGAATCAAAAAGGATTTTTGTTGAAATATTGATTGGTTTGCACATGCACATTGAATCTTCATTTAAGAATGTGGATTGGTTTACTAAGTATGTATATGGCAACCACGAGATGGTGGGCTAGTGGTTCTAGCTTGGAAGGAAGAGTCGCCCTGTTGGTCCAGGCCAGGGATTGATTCTTCCCAAGCGCAGAATTGCTAGCTTTATCCCTTTCGTCACATGGGTATGGATCCATTGCTTACGGCCTATTTGAAAGCCTGGGAGGGACCCTACCCATGGGATACCCTCTCCCCAAGGATTAGTCTCGGACCCCTCCATAGGTCTGAGGATTTATCCTGAGTTATCAAAAAAAAAAAAAGTATGTATATGGGTTTCAGAAAAATATTTCTGCATATTTGGCTGTTGGAATAGTTCATATCACTTTTAGTGTGAGTTTGTCAACAGAAAATTTGTTATCTATATAGATATGATTTTGCATAACTAAAAAATATAATATTTTGATTTTCCTTTACGACAAAAGCTTTTTTAATCTCAAAGTGGTCGAATGCAAGAAATTAATATTTTATCATCCATCCGCAGTGTTATATAAATATTTCAGGTTTAATATAAAAAGAATAGATCGTTGAACGTATTAGGATAGTGTACCAGGTTTAATCAACCGGTTTATATCTATTATATAGTTTATGTAGGATTAAGCTTCCTTTTACTTAATCCTAATCCTGTATATAAACTAGTGTAATCTGACATTTACAGATTAATGAGAAATTCAGTTTGTTCAGTTAGTATCTTATCCAATATTTGATATGGTATCAGAGCGACACAATGACAAAAGCTTCCGCCATTGATTCTCATTCTTCTCGAGCTCGTTTTTCTTGGATTCTACAGCCATGAGTGCTCCTATCACTCTGCTGATCTTTGATTTCGTTTTCCAGCTCTATATCGCTGTGATTGAATTTTTCTTTTTCTGGCTCGTGTTCTTGCTTTTCGTTCGTTCTCTTTAATTGACCTAGATTGGTGCTGGTTCTCTTCGATTTGCTTAATCCCAGCTCAATCCTTCTATAATCTTTGATTTTTTAGATCAATTTCATCTTTAATCTTTACGATGGCTTCAAATTCGCAAGATCGTCCTGTACCTTCGCATTTGAACTCCGAATCACGTCGTCCTACTGATCAATACGAGAATCCGTATTTCCTCCATTCATCGGATCATGCTGGGATGGTTTTGGTCTCGGATCGGCTCAGTACTGGCTCAGAGTTTCATTCTTGGCGTCGTTCTGTGCGCATGGCTCTTAATGTCAGGAATAAGTTGGGCTTCATCGATGGAACCATTCCTAAACCTCCCGATGATCATCCTGATGCAGGTTCTTGGTCACGATGTAATGATATGGTGATTACTTGGTTAATGAGTTCAGTTTCTAAGCACATAGGTCAGAGTTTACTCTACATGCCTACTGCATCTGCGATTTGGTTAGATCTTATGTCTCGTTTTAGGCAAGATGATGCACCTAGAGTCTTTGAAATTGAACAACGGTTGAGTAGTTTACAACAGGGATCTATGGATGTTACTACATATTATATGGCGTTAGTAACATTATGGGAAGAGTTGAAGAATTATATAGATGTTCCTGTTTGTACTTGTGGCAAGTGCGAGTGTAATGCCGCACTTATGTGGGAGAAATTGCAGCAGCGTAGCAGGGTTACAAAGTTCTTAATGGGATTGAATGAAGCTTATCAACCCACACGCAGACATATCTTGATGTTGAAACCCATGCCTTCGATTGGAGAGGTTTTTCACATGGTCACCGAGGATGAAAGGCAAAAGAATATTCAACCAGCTACCAAGATTGATAATGTGGCTTTTCAAGCTTCAGGTCCTTCTGATAATGTTGGTTATAACTCTATGATGCCTTCTCCTAATGGTTACTTTTTTGGACCTACTGATAATGCTGCCTATGCTGCCTTTCGACCTCATCAGAAGCCTTATTGTACTCATTGCAACCGTGTTGGTCACACTATCCAAAAGTGTTTTAAGCTTCATGGATATCCACCTGGTCATAGGAATGCTCAACGTCCTCCAGTGCAGCAAGTGTTATCACAAACTGCTCCACCTCGTGCATCTTTTCCAACAGGACAACGTCCTCAGTTTCCTACGCAGGCTCAATTCCAACAAGCTCAGAATCAATATCAGCAGACACAATACTCACAACCGGGTGCAGTAGCCAATGCAGTGATGAATTTTGCTTCTTATACACCTGCTCCAGCACAGTCTGCAACTAGTCTTGATCTGAGCAGTTTCACTTCTGACCAGATTCAGAGTTTGCTCCATCAACTCAACACCCAGACCAAGACTTAGAGCAGCCGTCTCCTTACCCATCTGCTACGATAACTGAGCATGGTGCTATGGCTGCAACATCTTCTTCTGGTAACGTTACAATTGAGTTTCCTTCTTCTAGCCTTCGTTTTGAAAATAAAATTTTTACTTTTCAACATCAGTGCCTTTCTTCTCTCTATTATGTTCTACCTAGTGGTAGTTGGATAATTGACACAGGTGCGACTAGCCATGTGTGTTCTGACCTTTCCTTGTTTAGTGAGACTTTTCCAGTGACAGGTGTAACAGTCTCACTCCCTAATGGCACTAGAGTTGCCATTACTCATATAGGCACTATACAAATAACTCAAACATTGATTTTGCATGATGTTCTTTATGTACCAACTTTTAAATTCAATTTGATAAGTGTGAGTTCTTTGGTTAGACATGATAATTGCTCTGCACATTTCTATACTAATTCGTGTTATATTCAGGACCATACTCGGGACTTGATGATTGGTAGAGGTGTGCTAATCCATTGTCTATACGTATTGGAGCATCATGACATTTCAGCATCTGCGAATTCTGTTTCAGCATCTTTTTCTGGATCCTTGCAAGTCGATGGTCGTGTCTGGCATCAACGCTTAGGTCACCCATCTTCTGTCAAGTTACAATATATGTCGGGTACTTTACCTATGTCTATCTCTAGTTTTTCTTCTCATGATCATTGTGATATTTGTCCCCTAGCTAAGCAAAAGAAATTACCGTTTGTTTCACATAGTAAACTTTCTACTTCACCGTTTGATCTCATTCATATAGATACTTGGGGACCTTTTTCAGTAGAGTCTATAGAAGGATATCGCTATTTTCTTACTATTGTAGATGATTGTACTCGAATCACCTGGATTTATATGATGAGGAATAAAAATGATGTTCTTTCTATTTTTCCGTCTTTTATTAAACATGTTCAAACACAGTATAACTCTGTCATTAAGATTGTTCGTAGTGATAATGCCCCTGAACTTGGGTTTAATCAACTGGTTAAAGATCATGGCATGTTACATCATTTTTCATGTCCTTATACACCACAACAAAATTTGGTTGTCGAGAGAAAGCATCAGCATCTTCTTAATGTTGCACATGCACTTTTGTTTCAATCTAATGTTCCTCTTTGCTACTGGTCTGATTGCATTCATACTGCTGTTTTCTTGATCAATAGAACACCCTCTTTAGTTTTAGACAAAATTTCGCCTTATGAAAAAATTTTTAAACAAAAACCAGATTATAGTTTCTTAAGATCTTTTGGTTGCTTATGTTATGCTTCCACTTTAGCTAAGGATCGAAACAAGTTTACTCCTAGAGCTGAACCATGTGTTTTTCTAGGATATCCCTCTGGTTACAAAGGTTATAAGGTTCTTAATCTGGAAACTAATGTTGTTCATATTACTCGTAACATTGTTTTTCATGAGCATATTTTCCCTTTCAAAAATGTTACACCTTCTCTTCCAACTACTGATTTGTTTAGTAAGATGGTTTTACCTATGCCTGTTTCTACTGAGATTGAGCTTGTCGAAGATACACATTCATTGCCTTTCCCTGTTCCTGTTTCTGCATCATCATCTGCATTACCGTCATCATCTCCTAGTGCTGTTATCATACCGAATGAGACTGTTACAGTTGGCACAGGACAGGTTGCACAGAACAATGATAGGCCACGACGCCAAGCTAAAGCTCCAGGTTACTTATCTGACTATCATTGTAACCTTACAAACACTTCTTTTTCTAATTTGACTTATCTTGATCTTTCAACGTCTGATTCCTCTTCTTCTTCTGTTGTTGCTTTATGCAATCTTACTCAGCTTTCTGATAATCTCTCTTCTTCGGATCCACTTGTTGTTTACCCTCTTGATTCTGTTCTTACCTATTCTAAATTGAGTCCTTCCTATCAATTTTTTGTTCTTTCTTGCTCAATTGAATCGGAGCCACAGAATTTTAAGCAGGCCATGGCTCATCCTCATTTTCCCAAGGCTATGGATGTGGAGATTGTTGCTCTTGAGCATCTTGGGGCTTGGAGTGTTGTCTCTTTACCCCCTGGTAAGACGGTGATAGGGTGTAAATGGGTTTACACTATCAAATATAACCCAGATGGATCTATAGATCGTTATAAAGCGAGATTAGTGGCTAAAGGGTATACTCAAATGGAGTGGATTGATTACATCGACACTTTTTCACCTGTTGCTAAGCTTGCTAGTTTTAAACTTGTTTTGGGATTAGCAGCTATACATGGTTGGACACTAACCCAGATGGACGTGACAAATGCTTTCCTTCATGGGAGCTTAGATGAGGAGATCTACATGAGTCTCCCTCAAGGCTATACTCCTCCGGGTGGTGCACCACTTCCTCCTAATGCGGTTTGTCGGCTACATAAATCTCTTTACGGTTTAAAGCAGGCTTCTCGCCAGTGGTACCATTGCTTCTCCAGAGTGATCCTTGGAGCTGGTTTTTCTCAGTGTCCCGGTGACAACACTTTGTTTGTCAAACAGCGAGGAACACGTTTTATTGCTTTACTGGTATACGTCGATGACATTATGATTGTGTCTAATAATGACAGTGATTTACAGGAGCTTAAGAATGTCTTGCATGCTGCTTTCAAGATCAAAGATATGGGCGCTCCTAAGTTTTTCTTGGGATTAGAAATAGCTCGTAATAGCAGTGGTATCTCTATTTGCCAACGCAAATATGCTCTTGACATCTTGGCTTCCACAGGGTTGTTGGCTTGTAAACCTTGCAGTGTTCCTATGAATCCCAATGTTCATTACACGAAGGACATGGGAACTCCTCTTGATTCTATTCGAGCTACATCATACAGAGAGCTCATAGGAAGACTGCTTTATCTCACCATTACTCGGCTAGACATCACTTTTGCAGTTAACAACTTGAGTCAGTTCCTCTCTTGCCCTGCGGATGTACATCTTCAAGGTGCTTATCAGATTTGCCACTATATTAAAGGTAACCCTGGTCAAGGACTCTATTATGCTGCTAGCTCGGAACCTTGCCTTAATGCTTTTTCTGATGCGGATTGGGGAACTTGCCCTGAATCTAGTAGGTCCATCTCTGGTTTTTGCGCTTATCTGGGCAAGAGCTTGATTAGTTGGAAGTCTAAGAAACAGCAGGTTACTAGTCGAAGCAGTACAGAATCCGAATATCGCAGCATGGCTCTTGCCACTTGTGAACTCTTGTGGTTAAACCAATTGCTCAAGGATTTGAAGATCACTGTCACTTCTCCTGCAAAGTTATTTTGTGATAACAAGTCGGCCATTCACATTGCCACCAATCCCGTGTTTCATGAGAGGACGAAACACATCGAAATTGACTGTCATACCGTCAGAGATCAGATGAAGAATGGGTTCTTGAAGCTCTTTCACGTCTCCAGTGCAAACCAACATGCTGACATCTTGACGAAAGCTCTTCAGCCTGGTCCTTTCTACTCTCTTCTTGGACGCATGTCTATATCAAGTCTCTTTCATCCTTCACATATTTCGGTTTCAGAGGCTTGAGGGGGGTGTATTAGGATAGTGTACCGGGTTTAATCAACCGGTTTATATCCATTATATAGTTTATGTAGGATTAAGCTTCCTTTTACTTAATCCTAATCCTGTATATAAACTAGTGTAATCTGACATTTACAAATTAATGAGAAATTCAGTTTGTTCAGTTAGTATCTTATCCAATATTTGATAGAATGCGGGCAATATATCGGTGTTTACTCTTTGTATGTAAGTGCTTCCTTTGGGTAAGTCTCTTTACTAAATGTCGAAGAACATTTTCCAAATTGCTAACAAGAGATATATCCGTAAACACCGAACATTTTCGTGTCTGATGTATGATGAAGGAGGAATTATGTCTGATGAAGTTGGGCCATCATTTGATCCCAAAAATGTGCGTCTTTAATTTGGGACTGCAAGGTTGCAATCTTCTCTTGCTCCGTCTGATACTTTTCTTCGCTCTCAAGAAACTTTTGCTTGTAAGATTGACTTGAAGAACTTGCTCCAAGAAGTTATTGGGTTACTACTCTAACAATCATGACTATAAGTTTTCCATTACTTCAACATATCGATTCCATGCTGAATGGTTCATACAATGAATTATATAATTTGAGATTTGTAAGTCTTAACTGTTTTGCTAAGTTTGCATTGGATGTTGTCAAGATATGAACTGATTGTAAGAAAATTACGTTAATGGGAAAGTTTTGATCGTAGATAGAAGAGAAGGACACATTATTATTCTTTATTTGGATAATAGCAAGTAGAAGTAGATGCTAGCTTAAGACTCTAGCATTTTTTGTCACATACACGACAATTATTGAAAACAGCGAAAACAACAACACAGTTCTTGGATATCCTTATTAGGCAGTTTCAACTGCATTGGATGAGTCCTTGGTACAGAACTCAGAACATGCCTTGGTGCATTGTACAACTGCTCCACTCACAATTTCACTTGCATCTATTTCACCGAAACAAAATTAAAATTAATTGATTTTTCACTTGTTCCAGAAATCTAATAATAATAATAATAATAATAATAATAATAATAATAATAATAATAATAATAATAATAATAATAATAATAATAATGAATTTTCACGTTACCGGAGTTCTGGAGAGTGGTCAAGGTATTACACACAGAGGATGCACAACCCAACTTACAATATTCGTTGACAGCATCACCTTAAATAAATTAAAAAAAAAAAGTTCTTGGATCGTGAAAATCTTGGTCCAACATGTAAAAGATATAACTTAATGAAACAACAAAGAAAGTATGAAACTACCAGAGTTTTCAAGAATGGCATGTATATATGGCGGAGTAGTACATTTTTTCCCCTTAATAATTTTGCATCCACAAAGTTTTGCACAAGTTTCCCTAGCAGTTCCAGGAAGACGGCATACATTGTAACAGTTTCTAGCAGTCGTGCTCGAGCAACAACTCTTTGCTTCGACTTGAATCTGCGCCATGACAAGACTCATTACGAGCACACTTAGAATCAAAGTTTTGCCTTCCATCTTTCGATTTGTTTGATTGCAAAATGTATATGTGGAGAGTTATAAGCTTGTATTGATGAAATGGTGATGAGACAAGGCTCGTTTAAATACTAGTTGGTCTACATTTAGAACCACAAACTTCGTATGATATACACTTATCATCACATTCTCTGTAGACTTTGTGTGTAAACGCTGCGTGGACCAAACCTTATCTTAATGGCAATCGAATTCACACTAAGGATAGTTTAAAATCTTGTTCTTCTTTTTCTTTTTGGTTAACCAGATAAAGAAAAACAAATCTATTAGAGTTTTGTGTTAATTACTTGATATATTTGAATCAGGATACTTAATAGGGAGTCACTATTCCGTATTAGTTTGCTGGCTATATATATTTTGTATGTACGTGCTAACTTGTGTAATTATGATGACGTTCTTAAACATCATTAGCTTTATAAATATATATAGATACTAGATTAAGACCGTGCTAGAGCACGGGTTGAAAATTATTTTATTTATATTGTATTTTTTATATAAAATAAAATTTATGTTATTGTTTTTAAAAGTTTTTTTTAGATAAAACATTATGCAATAAAATCATATGCTAAATATGAAGTCTTGAAAAAAAAACACATATTTTGTAAGTTTTATATTGTTAATGTTTCTAGATAATTACCCGTGCTATATCACTGGTTAAATTTTATTTTGTAATCTTATTTGTAACCCACTATTTAATTTGTAACCAATCAATCTATCAATTTCGTAATCTATCTTTGATTAACGTTATGGTCTATCGATAAAATCTGTGAAAAATAATTTGTAATATTGTGTTTAAAGATCTTTGGAAACAACGATGTGTTTCAATTTGGAACATACAGTTTAGAATATCCATGATTTTATTTGTTACCATTAATATATCATTTATCAATTTGGAACATCCCTAATATTTAGGTGTAACCATAAATATTAATATATGGATTAATTTAAAACCTATCTATAACCTATTTGTAACAATTTGTAACCATTTATTAAAAATATAAAATCTACAAAAATATGTTGTGTACTTTCCTTTTATTAAAAAGGGGATATATATATATATATATATATATATAACGTATGAGTAGAGAGTTTAAATAATACTTGTATTCTGTCAATAAATTTTTGTGTTTCTTCATTTAATTTCTTTATTGTGGTTGTAGAAATTTCTAGAAACAAATATCTTCTAGTTATGTCTAATAAGCTGATGGCAAATTAAAATATGAGACAAAAATCCAAATAGTTTGTTACCACGTGTTTTGTGTTTATTTTTGTTTTTACCAACTCTTTTTTTTTTCTTTTTTTCTTTTTTGAATATTACGTTGGGACCAAATGAATTCTTTGTTGCCATGATTTGATTGTTTACATTGGATCTTCATTTAAAAATATGGATTGGTTTATTCATGCTATATGAAATTAAGTGTGTTTGGGTTTCAGAAATATAAGTTGAGTGGTGTATTAAAGTATTTGAAAAATATTTCTGCATATTTGGCTTTTGGAATAGTTCATATCACTTGTATAATATTTGGCTTATTTATTTTCACTTTTAGTGTGAGTTTGTCAACAGAAAAATTTGTTGTCTATAGATATGATTTTGCATTAATTGGCACAATATACTAAGTTGCATAACCAGAATTTTTTTACGTATTTATCATGTGTAATCCTTATGGGTCTTCAATCCTTATAGACATAACTGCATCACATTCAATATCAATTGAGCCACCGCAACTTCTGATATGACACCAAACAAACGTGTGTTTATTTATACTCAACAAAGAGATCCATGGCTCTTGTCGTTTGTTCAATGGTGCAAATGATTGTGGTTGCTAACTGAGATGTAGAATACATAATTTTTGTAAAGTAAATGTGTGTGTGTGTGTGTATTTGTTTTTTCAATATAATTTATCCATGGTGATGGTAAATCTGACGTGCATAGTAGTGCGAAAAGGATTCTACTGAGGGCTCGCGACGGAATCTAGAGGTTCGAGTCTGATCCTACCGATCTGGCCTCCTCCTTGAAACAAAGATAATTACTGAGGTTCAACCTCTCTGTTCCAATATGGATGTTCTGTGGCGCTCAATCCCTGTTAAACCCGAGAGTGATCTCTGGAGAAGGTGAGGTGTAACACCAGCCATTTTGAAATTGCAGCCCATTAGGCCCTATTGCCATCAAAAGAACAAAAGAAAAGGGTTTTGCGTTTTGCTTATATCTCGTGTACATGTAAATACATACGTATGGCGCCGTCTTTGTTTCTGGCGAGAGAGGAGAGTTGGGAACGCTAACCCCGTCGGAGCTCACCATCATTATCGTTGGCTTGTTGTTGTTGGCATCGTGGTTGTTGTTGTTGTTGTATTGCTCTCATCCCAAGCTAAGCCACCGCCGTTGTAGCTTTTCTTCTCGATCTAACTCCCTTAGAAGCAAAGAGATAAGCGGCCATGAGAGAACTTCTGATCAAGGGGAGAGAAAGGGACGAGAGGGAAAGGAGAAGAAGGAGAGGAGAAATGTACTTGAGAACCAGGCCAGTCGTTCGACGATCACCGTCGATCACCGCCATTGGTCAATCAGCCACTGTGTGTCACCGGAGATGTCACCCACTGACACCGGAGCAGCCGTAGCCCATCGTCGAGACCATTTATAGGTAAGGAAACCTAGATTTGTTTTATAAATTGGGCAGTAAGTTACCGACTGTTGTAGACCTAATTTTTGATCTGTTGCTTGCTTGTGATGTATAATTGGTTTAACACTACTGTATGTTATGTTTTTTTATCGTGTTATTTGTTATGTTAGTGTATTGTTGTTACGTTATTTATTTGTTTTGTTTCTTTATGTAAATTATTTATTCTTTTTATAACAAGTCGTCAAAGTAAATATACATATTTTTAGGTTAGTTTGGTTTTGTATTATTATTTAAATATTATACTTATGCTAAACTGTATACTAGGTTTATAAAGATTATGTTAATTGTCAAAGTTAGTTTATGTATGCTTAGCAAAGAGACTTTATCTGCCAATGAAGCTTGAGAGATTACTCTAGTTTGATTCATATCCCTTATACGTATAAGCTTTCTCAGAAAAACAAAAAAAATGCTGACATGTTACACCTACAAAGCTCGAGAAATGATTTTTTTATTTGTCTTCTGTTTTTAATAGTATTTCTATCTATATATACATTTTTCAAGTACAATTATGAAATAAATCCTGAACTTGCCACTTATTTACAAGACTGCCATTGAGTTAATTTTAAAAAATAAAAATCGGATTGGGTTTGAAAATTATATATTATTAACAAATCAGGGTCCAAGCCCTTTTCATTTATACATCTTGCAATTAAGACATCAGACCAATATTTTTGAGCCCGAACGAGCCCAATTTTTTTTTCCTTTTTTTCCATTGAATTGTTTTTAGAAGTTAATATATTACTAATATTAAAATTTTCAAACAATACTAATAAGAATCAATTGATGTATTACATAATAAGAATCAATTAATCGACTTGCACAACTCTAAATACAAAAATCTTACATAATATAGGAATAAAACAACAAATAATACAAATTCAAATTATATTATAGTCATATATTTTATATTTATAATATATTATGTAATACTATTATCTTTACACTGTAAATGAAATAGAAAAATTAAAGAATAGTTTATTTGTTGACTAAATAAAATTTAATGAACATTAAGGATATATATAATAAACCACACCATATAGTAAATGGAAATTATACACTACATAATTATAGTTAATTCAACAAATACAAAAAATATTATTTACATATATATATATATATATATATATATATATATATATATGTAATATAATCAATAAAGACTTTTTTTTTTAGTTTTTAAACGACAATATATCCCCGCGGTGTACCGCGGGTGAATATCTAGTTTATATATCATTGTATTTTTTTTATGACACCCAAAATTTAGTTCTTTATTTTCTTTATAAATTAATTGTATCACTTACTTATATTTTCATAAAGTTTTAAGAACTCTTTATCCATATGGTGAGATAATATAAAATTCATATTATAATAACTAGGACTCAGACCCCCCGCGATATCACGGGGGAAGTATTTTAGAAAAAGAAAAAAAAATTAAAAATTAAAATTATACATTATGAAATCATTTGAATGTAATAGAATATTTTGAATACATAAACATTAAACATAAACTGTTACTAAAAACAAAACTATAAAAATGAAAGTTTATAACAAAAAATATTATGTAGAATAGACGCAACTTTGCAAAAAAACTATTGTTTAAAGTATTAAAAATATAAGGTTTTTTATGAAGAATTATGGTAAAACTACAATTAAAAAAAATCATTATAACAAAGTGATCCTAACTGAAAATATTGTACTAATAGTTGTAATGAGTAAATATAATTTTCATTTAAATAATTATAATTAAAAACAAAATAATATAAAATTTAAATATTAAGATAGTTTTTAAAGAAAAGTTACGATAAATAGACGTAACACAACTGTAAATTATATATTAAGTTGTATTAAATTTCTTTATTGTTATAATCATTTCTAAAATTTTAGTTACATTATAGAATAACGTTGAATGTTAGATATTGATATTTAATTATTTAGGTTCAACATAAAATGGAAAATTTGTTTCAATGAACTTGTTAGTTACTGATGAAGAGATATATATAAAAAGAGTTCAAAAGACATGACTATTTAAATAGACAGACCTATTAGACCGAAAAGTTGTGATGAAAAGATATAAATAAAATATAGTGAAAAGACATAACTTTACAATGAACAGTTACAATTGTTAGAATTAAATAAAAAAAATTATGAAAAGGTGCTAGGAAAAATCGCAAATGTTGTGTCTGCACTTCATTTCACCTAATAACCCATATAAACTGCTTTGACAGGTCAAATTCAAACACTCACTATTGTTTGGGCAAAATTAATCGATTCGTTTAAAGACTACGGAAACAAGAAACAGGTGTTGAATAGTTGTTTTTATTGATCAAAGTCTCGAGCTCAAGTACAAGAATTCAAGGCACAGCGAATCAATCTATAAACCCTAGATGCGTTCTAGAGTTGAGTCGTGTGTCTTGTGTTTTAGGTCTCTTGCTTTGCTCTCGATCCTCCCTCTCGTGGAGGCTGCTCTCCTTTTATATAGAGATCCCTTTACCATAATCCCTTAGGATTTGTCTTGGGCTTGCCGACTCTATCTATGATAGGGTCGGTCACAGGACTCTTGGCCCATTAGTAAAATCGGTCGTTAGACTCTTGATCCCTTAACAGATCTAGTCGCATGACTTTCGGTCCATCGACGAAGTTAGTCGCAAGATTCTCGGTCCATCGACGAAGTTAGTCGCGAGATTCTCGGTCTCGTGACAGAGTCAGTCACAAGATTCTTGGTTTCTTGACAGAGTGTGTCACGAGAATCTTGGTCTCTTGATAGAGTGAGTCACGAGATTCTCGGTTCATTGAACCAATCAAGAAGATTTCCCTTTTATAAGATAAACTCTTATTTACGCTGACTTTATCCATCAAAATATGCATTGACTAAATAAATTATATTTATTTATTTATGATGATTAAATTATACCCAACAGTTAACCCCTCACTCTCTATTTTCTTAGTAAAAATTTAGAGAGTAGTTAAAAACAATGGTATTATTTTTCCAGCCAACAAAATCTCAAAGTCATGTACGTTTTGGAATAATTTGTAATGGCTTGTGATGTCATCATAGCAGCTATATCGAATAGTGACTCCATAGAGACATTGTTGAGTCCTTAACACGTCCTGACTGGGATCATTTTTGCACTTGACTCTATGTGTCATGACCATTTTGTAGGTTCTGGCATTCTTGTCAGTCATAAGACTTGCTCGTGGCATTGATCTTGTATATGATAACATTCTCTTACCGTACGATAATCTCCACATGTGAGGATGTACATGACAAACAATTTCTTATCTTGTGCGTGAGACACAACTTAGGCCTCGCATTCGTGACATGATCTGTCTCGTGACATGATTTATATCTCAGGCTCAAGACATTGTTTATGTCTTCTGATCATGATGTTACATGTGTCTCCTCTTCGTTGCATTGTTTTCATCTCGTGCCTGAAACAAGAGTATACGTCTAGCTCTCTTGGTGTGATTTGCCCACTACATTACAGTTTTCATCGTACAAACATGAAATGATACTTATTTGTTGACACATCTACTGCTTTGTGCCATGTCACATGATTTTTTTGTGTTCACGACGTTGCTCATGTCACATGCTTCCGACACCATTCATATCACATGTTCATGACACTGCTCATGTTAAAAGCCAATGGCTTGAGTTTCATGCTCTCAACATCTTGTCATCATGATTGTGCTCATGACGCGATTTCTATCGTATGCTCAGGGAATTAGTCACGTCATGTGCTTCTAACAGCATTTATGTCGTGCGTTCTTGACATCGTTCCTGTCTTGCACTCGTGACAGTCAGGTGTTCAATAACTGTCACTTGCTCGCTTCTTTAATAACAATGTTCATGACATTGTCAAAATATTGTGCTCGTGACACGATTCGCGTTGTATGCTCATGACATTGCCTATATCATGTGTCGTTACGTGCTCAAGAAATAGTTTATGTCGCACGCCTCTGCTACCATTTATGTCACGTGTGACTGCCGCTATTCATGTCGCGTGTTCATAACATCGTCTATGTCATGCGCTCATGGCGTGCATCTTGTGCTCACGACAGTCACATGGTTGGTCATGACAGAAATTATTGTCTTGTGCGCGTGACAGTCTGGTGTTCCATAACTAGTCACATGCTTTCTTTCTTTAACTTCAATGTTTATGACATATTATTTATATCTTGAGGTCGTGACAATGAGGTGTTTCACAATTGTCACGTGCTCCTCTTTAATAAACAATGTTCGTGACATTGTTTATATTCTATGCTCTTGACAGTAAGGTACTCCACAACTGTCATGACCTTAACTGTCACAAGTTTCTTTTTACATAAACAATGTTCATAACATTTTATGGTTTTTTTGCTTGTGACAGTCAGGTGTTCCATAACTGTCACGTGCTTTTACGTTCTTTAATAACGATGTTTTTGACGTTGTTTATGTTTTGTGTTCGTGACACATTTAAATCTCATGCTCGTGACACATTATTTATACCCTGCGCTCGCTTTTTGCAGTAACAATGCTCTTGGCATTATTTATGTGTTCATGACACAAATTCATGTCTTGTTCCCATTACAGTCACAAGATTATTTTCGAAATCACTATGCTCAACACATTTTTTGTGTCTTGTGTTCATGACACATTTCTATTGTCTTGTGCTCGAGACAGCCATGTGTTCCATAACTGTCACGTGCGCACTTATTTAATTATAATGTTCATGACATTATTTGAGTGCTTGCGCTCGTGACAGTCAGGGGTTCCACAACTGTCACTTGCTCACTTCCTTAATAACAATGTCCATAACATCGTTTGAGTGCTTGTGCTCGTGTCAGTCAGGTGTTCCACAACTGTCACATGCTCACTTCCTTAATTACAATGTTCATGACATTGTTTATGCCTTGTGCTCATAGCACTATTCACATGCTCATGGCATTACATACGTCATGTGGTATTGACATTACTTATATGCCCGCGACATTATCTCCGTGTACACGACAAAGACCCACGTCTCGTGTCTACGACACGCACACGCTACTTTTTCAACGCTCATGACATATTGTCTATGTCTCGTGCTCGCGGCACAATTAAATCTCGTGCTCGTGACACGTCCAAGTCTCGTGCTCTTGGCACAATTAAATCTCGTGCTCGTGGCACGATCAAGCATCGTGCTCTTGGCACAATTAAATCTCATGCTCGTGACACGCTTGAGTCTCGTGCTCGTGGCACAATTAAATCTCGTGCTCGTGGCACGATCAAATCTCGTGCTCGTGACACGTCCAAGTCTCGTGCTCGTGACACGTTCAAGTCTCTTGCTCATGACATGCTCAAGTCTCATGCTCGTGATACGTTCAAGTCTCGTGCTCGTGACACGTTCAAGTCTCGTGCTCTTGGCACAATTAAATCTCATGCTCGTGGCACGTTCAAGCATCGTGCTCTTGGCACAATTAAATCTCATGCTCGTGACACACTTGAGTCTCGTGTTTGTGGCACAATTACATCTCGTGCTCGTGACACGCTTGAGTTTCGTGTTCATGACACATTCTATGCCTTGTGCACGTGATATATTTTATGTCATAGTAACCTATTCACAACAAGACTTGCTTTGTAGAATGAAAATCTAACTTTATTGAAAACGTTGTCCATAACATGGGACGTGCAGTGTTAATCTTTAGGAAAATTAGAAAACACCAAAAACAAATAATTAAAAACCAAGAAACCAAAGCACTAAAAGTAGTATTTATTCAGGTGCAGGGCATTCCAGCTATTAGGAAGATTTTTTCTTTTATTGTTTTGCAGCTTATAGGCTCCTGACCCACGAACTTCAATGACTTTGTAAGGACCATCCCAAGTGGGACCGAGTTTCCCAGCTCCTTGTTCCATTGTATTTTGAAAAGTGCGTCGCAAGACCCAGTCTCCTCTCGGAATGTCCGCGTCCTATAATTTTTGTTGTAGCTTCTAGCCGCTTCCTGTTGATAACACATAATTTTGATTTTCGCTGCTTCTCGTTTCTCATCTAGTGGATCGAGATCGAGACCCATCAACTCGTCTTTTTTCTGCAAGTTAGGGTGCTCGGTTCGTGCCGTAGTCACGCCTACCTCACATGGGATTACTGTTTCCATCCCATATACTAGAGCAAATGGTGTTTTGTAAGTTGATGACTTAGTGATGCGGTAACTATCACGTGCTGGTGAAGATTCAAAGCAGCTGGCGTTTGGTCGAAGGAAGTCGATAAGCCTCTTTTGTATGTCGGCTGCTAGTTTTGAACTCATGTTCACCCGCTTGTCAGTATCGTATTCGAGTAATGGCATCTCATCCCACTGTTCCCCCTCTGATTCTTCCCTGTGAGGTACCAGCGGTAGCCTCTGTGATTGCTATAACTGTTGACCCTTACCTTTTGAGGTAGTTTGATAGCATGAACGTGAACTTTCTTGTTCTCCTACTATCTCTTTCACTCCCCATGGGGTGGGAAATTTGATAGTCTGATGTAGAGTCGATGGGATAGCTCCCATGTCGTGAATCCAAGGGCGTCCAATAATAGCGTTATAAGTCGAAGCACAATCTACTACTAAAAATTTAGTGTGTTTGTTAACTCCCTCTGCATACACTGGAAGCGTCACTTTGCCAATGCTATGCTTGACCTCACCGCTGAACCCAACTAATGGAATAGATTTTTGTGTCAGTCCTCCTTCGTCGAGACCCAACTCCTTATATGCTTGCATATAAAGGATGTTAGTTGAGCTTCCTTTGTCGATTAATATCATTTTCATCAAACAGTTAGCCGCCACAGTCAGTTGTATGACTAAAGCATCGTGATGCAGCGATGGTACACTGCTCTCATCAGTCGTAAAAGTTATGGTGTATGATGGTGTATCGCCTTTCGTAGCGTGTCCTCTGCTTTGAGAGTTCTTGACAGCTCTGGTGTTTCTTTTCGCAGCTGAGTGAGTTATACCACTTATCTCTGATCCTCCAGATATAACATTGATGACTCGATCATGTTTTGGAGGCAAAACTGGGGCGTTTGCAATTGCTATTTGCTTGTTGCTCTCACCATCCATGCGGTTGCGGGTTCTATCTGACAAGTATTCCCTTATGTGACCTTTGTTAAGCAGCTCATTCACTTCCATCTTCAGTGAGATGCAATCTTCTGTTTTGTGGCCATGATCGCTGTGGAACTCACACCACTTCAAGGTGTCACGCCTATTGTCAAGCGCCTTCATCTTTGGAGGCCATCTCACGGTTCCACCCATCTCTTTCAATACACCGACTAAATGTGTATGAGAGATCGAGAGGTTACTAATATCTGGCCATGTTGTCGATTTAGGCCTCCTGTCGTTAGCTTCGCTCAATGATCGATGTGTGTTCCTTCTTTCACTCATGGTGTTTTCGTCCTTAGGTCTTTGGTAAGGCTTGTCGTCCCTACTCGACCTTTTGTTTCTCACCACACGAGAATCAGATTGTGGTGAACGTCGCTGGCGATAAGCCGAGTCTTCCTCCCACTTTATCTGCGCCCATGCGCGTGAAAGTACGTCTTCCATCGTTCTGCACTGATACTTCGTAAGCTCCTTGTATAAGTCACCGTCTGGAAGCAAGCCTCTTTTAAATGCGGATATGGCAGTTGACGTGTTGCAACTGGGTATCGATACTTTTTCCTTGTTGAAGCGTCCCACATAGGCACACAACGACTTGTCTCTCTTTTGTCGTACCTCGTAAAGGCATCCGCTGTCTTCTCCAGGTTCCTGCTGCTTGTGAATTGCTCAACGAAAAGATCTGTCAACGATGCAAACAAGTTGATCGAGCCGTTTGGCAGGTTGATAAACCACTGAAGTGCTGCGCCCGTTAGGCTTGAGCCAAAAATCTTGCACATAGTAGCTTCCCTGCACTCTTTTTGGATGGCTGTCGTGAACATTCGTTGCTTGTATTGTGCTATGTGGTCATCCGGGTCGGCTGTTCCATCATACATCTTCATTGTTGGTAACGTGAATTTTCTTGGCATCTCCGTGAGTGCAATTTCATCAGAAAAAGGTGTACCGGCATACGAGTGCAAGTTGCTTTTTCGAATTGGTGGAGCCACTCCTGGCAGTTGTCCGATCTTGGCTTCTACTGCACCCAAACGCTTTGTAAGCATAGCTTCCAAGTAGGCGGCTTCGGCTGACATGGTGTGTGGTTCATGTTCGACTCCTGTAACGTGCGGTGCGTTAACGGTTCGTTGTTGATCCGTGTTGTCTTCTCGAACAAGGTTCTCGCGGGTTTGTCTTATATTAGGATTTTCTCCATTATACTTCTCCCATGGAGTCTCTAGTCCTCCGTCTTCAGTCGCGGTCGTTGTTCGAGTAGCTGCAGGAGTTGAGTTAAGGTCTTGCATCCAATTTACTTGTACGCCACGAAATCTTGAGTTTGCTTCAGTAAACATTCTTCCTGCTGTCATCAGCGAGACGTTCTCCTCCCGTAGCCTAGCGTTATCAGCCTTGATCTGCGTCAGCTTCTGAACCGTCTCGTTCATCTTGGCAGTCAGGACTTCCAGCTGGGTGGCGACAGTCGCTTCAACATTGGTCGCGTCACTTCCTTTTCCCGTCATCTCACGTAGATTACTTTCCCCTCTCTCTAGCGCCAATTGTTTAGGCAAAATTAATCGATTCGTTTAAAGACTACGGAAACAAGAAACAGATGTTGAATAGTTGTTTTTATTGATCAAAGTCTCGAGCTCAAGTACAAGAATTCAAGGCACAGCGAATCAATCTATAAACCCTAGATGCATTCTAGAGTTGAGTCGTGTGTCTTGTGTTTTAGGTCTCTTGCTTTGCTCTCGATCCTCCCTCTCGTGGAGGCTGCTCTCCTTTTATATAGAGATCCCTTTACCATAATCCCTTAGGATTTGTCTTGGGCTTGCCGACTCTATCTATGATAGGGTCGGTCACGGGACTCTTGGCCCATTAGTAAAGTCGGTCGTTAGACTCTTGGTCCCTTAACAGATCTAGTCGCATGACTTTCGGTCCATCGACGAAGTTAGTCGCAAGATTCTCGGTCCATCGACGAAGTTAGTCGCGAGATTCTCGGTCTCGTGACAGAGTCAGTCACGAGATTCTTGGTCTCTTGACAGAGTGTGTCACGAGATTCTCGGTCTCTTGACAGAGTGAGTCACGAGATTCTCGGTTCATAAAACCAATCAAGAAGATTTCCCTTTTATAAGATAAACTCTTACTTACGCTGACTTTATCCAGCAAAATATGCATTGACTAAATAAATTATATTTATTTATTTATGATGATAAAATTATGCCCAACAACTATATAATCCATCTAACTCTTGAAAAAAAACTTTAGGTATTTTCATGAAATTTTTATATTAAAATTAACTAAAAGTTGTAAATTAGATTCATCATTCCAAAAATCTTTTCTTAAATCAAGAATTGGAGGAATATTTTTACTTTTAAAAGAATGAATGCCAGAGAATAATTTATAAACCTGTAAATACTGTTGATATTGAAATTTTATACTATTTTGTGTCATGAAAAAAAAATGAAGACAGTTCAAAAAGACAAATATATCTATATTTTAAAAAATACGAAAACTCTAATAAACACAACTCTATAATGAACAGTTGCAACTTTACAAAAAATACCGTTACAATGAACAATCACAACTTTTTGTAAAACATACAATTTAAATTTTTATAGATTTTTTTAAAAAATTATCCAAAAGGTATGATTGAAAAAACACAACTTTTGGTGGCATTTATTTCAGATTAGGTTTAAATATATTGAAAAGTCAAATCCAAAAACTCACTATGTAATCCATCTAAATCTCGGAAAAACACTCTAGGTATTTTCATCAAACTTTTATATTTAAAATTAACTAAAAGATGTAAATTAGATTCATCATTCCAAAAATCTTTTGTTAAATCAAGAATTAAAAGAATTTCTTGACTTTTAAAAGAATGAATGCTAGAAAATAATTTAGAAAAATGTATAAACCGTTGTTATTGAAATTTTAGTTGATTTTGTGTCATGACAAAAAAATGAAAACAGTTTAAACAGACAAATATATATAGATTTCAAAAGATACGAATGTTCCAAACAACACAACTTTACAATGAACAGTTGTAACTTTTCATAAATAACTGTTTTAACAATCCATCATGACTTTTCAGAAAATATCCAAAAGGTACGATTGAAAAACACAACCGTTGGTCGCATTTATTCGGATTGTTATTATTATATAGATTAAACTGGGATTACTTATTTCTCTCTTCTTCCTCATCCTCGCTCTAATCATCGTCGTCTCCTCTCCTTCAACAGTGAAGCCATACAAATCCTGGAACTTGACGACGATGTTGGCTCGTCTGGCGTGGATGCTCGGACAGAGAATCAAAATCTGAGATTGGACTTCCATTGTCAAATCACGTCTGCTTTGGATCCCAGACATTCTCCGACAAATTTGATTCCTTTTTTTTTTTGGTCTCAATTCTATCAGCTCCTTCATTGTGTTCTTCTCCCCATCTTCAATTTCTTCTTCCTCTTCTCCTTCTTCTTATTCATCCTCCTCTTTCTAATCTGGGACTATAGGGAACCGAATCGAGCTCTCCATCAGGTCGTGCTCTCTAGCAGGTCGTCGTCATCATCATCGCCGGCAACTCTATCGTGGAGAGAGGAGCCGTAATTAGACCTAACATCACACGATCTGCGTCTTGGCTGGCCGAAAACAGAGGGGGATGAGGATGCGTTACGGACGGAGTAAGAGCTAGCACGGCGGAGCTCAGGGACTGATCGGAGGAAGAGAGAGAAATAAGTAGATAACCGGTATTAATTTCCAATTTGATATGGTGATATATCATTGTTTTAGCCACGATATAAATCTTATCTATAGAGTTTTTTGGGTGTTTTTAGAGTCTTTTTGTGTCTTTATAGGATTTAGCATGGATGGGAGCATAATGGAGCTAAATAGGAGGATTTGGAGCACATTCAAGCATTGAGGCTAAGCTGTGAAGTTGGGAGACGAGTACAGAGACTTGCATCGGTCGATGCAAGTGATGGTGTCGATCGATGTATCATCTAGCAGAAGAATCGGAAGTTTTCTCAACAAGTTTTGAAGATTTACAAATTGCCCCAAAGTTTTTCATATTTGTATCATTAGTCCCTGGATGTGTTTAGGAATATAAATAGGATTTTTTGGTCTTTGTTTAGACCTAAGCTTTATTTTTCCCTGTAACTTTTGAGAGAAAACT
Source organism: Camelina sativa (assembly GCF_030686135.1). Taxonomy (NCBI): domain Eukaryota; kingdom Viridiplantae; phylum Streptophyta; class Magnoliopsida; order Brassicales; family Brassicaceae; genus Camelina; species Camelina sativa. Next base: position 32,179,398 of record NC_141899.1, read on the forward strand.
CTGAGAGATTTTTAGAAAGTTTTTGGAGAGAAGAATCAAGACTCCTTGAGAGAAGATTCAGAACTCCTTTTCTTCTTCTTTTAAATCTCTTAATGCTATTTATTTTATTCATGATTTGTGTTCTTACAATTATGTCTGAGTAGATCTGCTTGTTAGGTTTAGAGTTTCTCATTAGGGATTTCATGGATTATTAGATCTGTTTATTTTGGATTCACTATCTTTCTTGTTCTTCACCATAGGTTGTTTTTAATGCTAGATCTTTGATTAGTCATCTGGATTTAGATCTTAGGATTATTGATTGATATGATAATATAATTGATTTTTCTGACAAAAACCTTTGGTGAACAAAATTACTTTTTGCAAAGAGATTTGAATTAGTAATTTTGTGAACTTATCTAAACTTGATTTTATTGCTGATTTGTAACCTATAATTTTACAAAGAGATTTGGATTTTCTGGTTTTAAATTTAGATAATATCTGCAATGAGAACTGATTTATTTTACAATTGTGTTTAGAGTTCAAGAACGGTGCTTAATTGTTGAATCCTGCTTGTTTAATTAATTGATCTGATTTTCCATGATTTCCTGAGAATTTCCCTAGGCCTAGCGTTTATTACTATTGATTTACAACTCTTTTATTTTATGTTTAATCTTGCAATTTAATTACAATATTTTAGTTTAGCATAATTAAAAGATTATTAAATCTATTGTGTGAATCTGGAGTCTTTGTGGATTTGATTCCTAAGTATTACAATTGATCTCTTAATTTGAGAGAGTAGCTCTAGGGTAAATTTGAGCATATCATATGGTTAACAGAAAACTAAGAATTTTTCTATTTATAATTAATAAATAATTAGATAACCAGGGGAAAATTGGAATTTTGATTTTGTTCAAAAATCGTGGGTATGAAAATAACAACACTTGAAACAACCGACCTTTTTTTAAAAAAAAGAATAAATAATAAATAATAAATAATAAATAATAAATAAATTACAACTAGTGGTCCCATACCCACTAGCCACCTAACTACAATCACCAACAGCGGAAAAACCAATACCAATCAATATCCAAATAATATTCCATTAATAACCAATAATCATAATATCAACAATATCCAATAATCAAATAGCAAAAATCATAGAACCAGCAACCTAGCAATGTTCTAATGACTCAACTCTAGCAACCTAGCAAGCCAGACAACATCAAACCGAGTCCCTTGAACATCCTCCTCTTCATTGCCTGGATTCCACGATCACACTTTGCCTTTACCTGCACCACAAACACATATTGCAATGCATGAGTATTTTATAAACACTCATTAAGGCAATCCTCCCATCTACTGGGCTATACACACAAGCAATAGAGTATCAATAACCAACACACAACAATCAACAAACGACAAATACAAACCAGGACTCAGCATCGACCGACGCCACACATGCATCGACCGATGCCAAATGGGGAAGCATCGATCGACACAGAAGCTGCATCGACCGATGCAAGTGTAACTTGCATCGACCGATGCCCAATCTGCATCGACCGACGCATGCTCGACGTAACACGAAAACCCTAGAGTTTACGCGCCGTCCTCGCACTTGCATCGACCGCCGCAAGATATGCATCGATCGATGCAACATCGAGCACCGTGATTTCCCCGAAGCTTCTCGCCGGATCTTCGTTCCTACAACCACAAAACTCGATCCCAAGCCACAAGAAAGCTTCCTAACGTCCATAGTCACGATCTGACAAGTCTAACATCACACAACAAACAGATTAAAGAGTCCTCTAGCTTAGATAAGCCATGGTCATGCACTTACCTTTGCCACAGAAGAATCTGAACCTCTAGCAAGCAAGAACAAGCCTCTAGGAAGCTCCTACAACGATCCCAGCTACAGATCTCACCAACAAACGTCACCAACCTCCAAGAATCTCCCAAAAACGCTCAAGAACTCTCACAAAGCTTTTTCTCTCTTTCTATTTTTCAAAAACGGCCACCAACCACGAATGAGACAAAACTCGCATCTAAGGGTTTTCCTTAACCCCAAAACGCAGCGTTTGACTTAAGTCAAAACGCACAGAATTGAGCCAGCATCGACCGATGCTCCTACTGCATCGATCGATGCACATCGCAAACCGGAATTCCGGTTCACGGATGTTACAACACTTATTATTTTGGATTTTAAATAACATGTTTTTATTATTTGATGTATTTTTATTCCAATCCAAAACCATTGGGTATTAAACGTCCAAATAAAAATAACTTCAGTTTTTTTTTGCATTTTCCCAAATAAATAATAATAAAAATGTATTTATTTTTTCTCTTTCTTTTTTCCCATGATGACTGAAACATTCTTTTTCATCTATGTATAATTTATCACAAATACAATTCGATTCATTAAAATATACTTTTTCTTTAATTTCTAATATTTTGAGATCTATTTTTCATAATTATTTTTGCATCAACAACCATTATAACCCATAATCAACTATGTCTTATCTTTATATTTTTTATTTGTTGAAAATATTGATCTATTCATTTTTATGAGTTTTTGTGTGTTTTCAAGAACATTTTTTAAAATAAAATTCATTATGTTACCACTTAAATTTATTCTTTGCACAATTTATTAATTATGTAAAACATACAATAAAAATAACAGCCATTATTAAAGTTTTTACAGCAAAAGTCTTTACAGTTTTTACAGCAAAAGTCTTTACAGTTAAAGCATCAACAGCCACAAGTTACAGCCGTTACCAATGGAGTCTTTGATTAATGACTGTTATCTATAATATTTATTATCTTAAATATTGGTTTTCAAAGTTAGTAAATAAAAAGATAAAATATAATAAATCTTTTTGGTGAAATTGTGAGACTGGCCTGGGCAAATAAACCGAACCCGAGAAACCGACCCGACCCTGACCTGCAAAAACCCGACCCGACCCCGACCCGCTTCTGTATAAATAACCACTCGGTTTTTGTTTCCAAATACCCACGGGTATCGGGTATTACCCGAACCGAACCCGAGGAACCGACGATATATGTTTGAACCCGAGAACACATTTATTCATACATGATATCACATATATTGCCATATTTCCGTTTGCCTTAATCTCCTCTCCTTGAATCCTTGTGAATCTTCTTTACTTTGCATAAACATGTCGAAGTTGCCAATTTTTGTCCGATTTCAAGAATCTTTGGCTTTTATAAACCAAAACTCTCAAATTGGATCTCCAAAACCTAATTCTGCTGTTAGTCTCATCTTTGGGTTCTCCGTTCATAGCAGCTAGACATGCTTTTGCGAGACATGTTTTTCTTTGTTGGGATGTTTAAGTTTCGTTTGCTTTGTTGGGATGTTTAAGATTTTAAGACATGTTTTTCTTTGTTGGGATGCTTATTTTGCGAGACATGGTATGTGTTTGAATTGTTTTGCGAGACATGATATGCTCAGTTTCATTTGTTTAAGATTTCATGTTATGCAGTTTCATTTGTTTTTCGGGTTATTCGGGTTTTTTGGGTACATTTCAGGTTTTTGTGGGTACTTTGGATATGTTTGAGTAGGTACTATCCATAACCGAATATATTTTGGATACATTACAGGTTTTTTAAAGTCATTACCCAAATAACCCAAACCCGAGAGGAACCGAACCTGACCCCGACCCGAAATTATATGAACACCTGCTCGGATCCTATATTCGTAAACCCGAAAAACCCGAACCCGAATTACCCGAACCTGACCCCGACCCGAACACCCAAATGCCCAGGCCTCAACTATGAATTTAATAAGTAATACGAACTTCCAAAATTTGTAAAAAACAAAACACTAAATTGGTAACAAAAATCGTAGTATCTGATTAACAAGAATTTTATGGTAATTTCTTTTGAATATTCTTAAAATAATCAAAGTCATTGATTATTGTTTGTATCTTTGAGTACTTGCCATGATTTTTTACTCTGGACCTAAATACTGTATATGGTATTCTCATAACTTTCGTTCTAGCATTGATAAATTTGATTTTGTGCGCCACTGGTTGACCAGTTGAAACACCTTAACAAACAAACAAACAAACATGACAAGTTGTAAAATCAGGGATTATAAAATAAACAATGTAGTTTGTTAAAAAGAAACAAAACCTGATGTCTGTCACGATCCGTCGATCCTTTATAACTTATAAAACAAAAATAAAACAAATTATAATTTGTAAAGACAGGAAACTTTCGAAGTGTTCCGGTGAGAAAATGACTTGACAAACACAATGCTCTTCACTTGAATGATTGCACCCAAACTCTTCAAATCCTTTAAGTTCAACCCTTCTGATTAACTTCACGCCTCCTATGTTGTAGTAGTAAATGTACAATGCAGGGCCGGTCTTAGGATTACTGAGGCCTAAAGCATTTTTATAAATGGTAATTTATATATTTATATTAACTGTATTCATCGGGTGTTTGGAGAATCGAACCTGCGACGTGATATATGTTCTCGTACAACATTACCATCTAAGCTAAGATTTTTTTTTGTTAATTAGCCAAAATTATTTGCATATATTATGTGGCCTAAAGCTGATGTTTTGGCTGCTTTAGGGGTGGGTCGGGCCTGGTACAATGGCTCATGCTTGGGAGGAAACTTTAGCGGACCTATAACGACCTCGTAGCTTTTGTTCATCCCTAAGATTTTTAACTCAATATTCCCGGGTAAATGCAACAACAAAGGGTGGACAGTTAGTCCTTTCCTATACCAGTGGCGTTTTTTGTCAAAGTCATCTAGAATCCACAAATCAAAACTACCGGGAAGAGCACGTGGTAAGGGCCTAACCCCGGCAACCCTCCCATTGAAGTTGATCAATGATCCATGTTTTATGACTGGCCAATATATGTTGATAGAACCTATGCACTCACTTCTAACGTTAAAACGAAAAATAAAGAATCTCTTCTCTTGTCTTAGGGTAGTCGACACACCGTAATACACCATCCCACTGATGCATATTCCATTTGTTACAACTGTATAACGCGGGATTTTTCTACCTTTGATGCTTCTCCATGAAAGATTTCCTCCTCCAATTGTTAAAACCATGTGCTCTTGACAAGTTTGGCCATGCCAAGACGTGCTACACAATGCTTTGTATACATTACCAACAGGATCATATCCCATGAACATATATACGTGCTCTCTTCTACCACTAGAAGCTTTGATATCCGGCAATGTTATGACTTGTCTAGTGCTAGGGTTACATATCGTGAACCGACCTGGATCTGAAGGATGTGACAAACCGAACAATCCATGGATGGAAGAGCAATGAACAAGGTCCACAGGGAAACCGGACAGTGTCATTTCGAGATAGGTATGCAAAGAAGTATAACGAATAGAGTTCTGCCGGCAACCGCATATTGGCATTGGAAGATTGGTAACCAAAGAAGTAGTAGGTACTTCTTTGTGTGAAGTCGATAAGAGGATTACACGGTTCTCAGTAATACGAACAGCGACTAGAAACCGTGACCGAGTCTGGGACATTGAGCAGAACAAATCGATGAATACTTGGTTTTGGATGATGGAATCCATTCCTTGGATACACATTGGAACCTCTTAAGAGATTTAGCCGGCAATCTCTTCAGAATCTCAATCGTCAGATCAAGAGGGATATAAAGAGCTAAGTTGCTGATTGAGCCGCAAGATTAATCCTCACCTCTCATGTCACTCTCGTCTTACTTTTCATAAGAATTCCTTGAGTGTGATGAAACTCCACTCTCACTGTAAGAACATTCCCCAGCTAGTACTCCAGCCATTAGTCTCTTCTAAAACCAAAAATTGTCCTAACCTAACAAAAGCAGAGAACCAAAATGTGTATCACTTAACAATAGTAATAAGCCTGAAACTCAAAACTAGAAAGGACACAAATAAAGATATCCGGAAAAAACCAGATCGATTCCCCAGCAAAACGAAGCTATGATCTTTATAAATGCACTAATACTGTATCTTAAAATAACGTAATATTATAAGCAATTAGAAAACTCTTGTTGGAATAAATATTCATGATGTCTCTTTCTCTCTCCTTCATGCAAGATGTCTTGTCTCTCTCCTTCATGCAAGCCATCTTTGTAACAGCTAGTTTTTTATCTTCTCTTCTATATATTTGTATCTCTCTTGTATTCTCAGAACGAAGAGAAATAATATACAGTTTCTCTCTATTCTCTCTATTCTCTCTATTCTATTCTTCCGCTTATATTTCTACATGGTATTAGAGCTTTAGATCCTTATTCTCTGTCTCTTTTGCTATTATTCTTTTTCTTTTCTTTTCCAGGGTATGGAAAACTCAAAACAGATTACTCTTCTTGTTATCCTTAAAGGAGATTATTACATTATGTGTTCTAGGACTACAAAAACTGCTCTTTACAGTCGGGGTCTATGGAATCATATTTTAAGCACCAGAGAGGTGACTGTTGGTATTCTGGAGAATGAAGAAGATGTTGTAGATAAAAACCCTTTTGGCGGTTCTGAAGCATCCAACCTTGAGTATGACAAATGGTTTCAAGAAAATCAAATGGTTCTTGCCATTCTCCAAAGCTCTCTAGAGCAGTCTCTCCTTACTGCATATTCTTATTGTGAAACAGCAAAGGAGTTGTGGGATACCCTTAAAGGTGTCTATGGAAATGTTTCAAATCTCAGCCTGATCTTTGAAGTGAAGAAGGCATTGAACAATTTAACTCAAGAGGAGAAACCTTTTAACCAACATTTTGGAGAATTCAGATATCTTTGGTCAGAGTTGGAGACTCTTCGTCCTCCAACAACAGATCAGATGGTGCTTAATGAAAGGCGTGAACAAGATCAAGTCTTTGGGCTTCTTCTTACTCTCATCCATTCTTTCAATGGTCTCATCCGTCATATCCTCAGATCTGAAAAGCTTTCCAATTTGAATGAGGTTTGTATGCAAATTCAAAAGGAAGATGGATCTACTGGTTTGTTTAGCCAGAAAAGTGAGCTTGCTATCGCACATAAAGGAGCTTATGACAAAGGAGCTTACAAAAGGAGTGACTACAACAAGTTATTGTGTGATCACTGCAAGAGGAAGGGGCATACCAAGGAGAAGTGTTGGGTTCTCCATTCTCATCTGAAGCCGGCTAAGATGAATGAACCTAGGAAGGCTATGTCTTTGTATTTTTCTTCAATGGGAGTATTCACCGGTTTGGCTCCAAGCTTTCCTGTATCATTAAGAAGATCAAGTGTATACTTCCTTTGAGATAGAAATTATCCTTCCTCAGAACGACATACTTCTATGCCAAGAAAGTACTTTAGTTCACCCAAGTCTTTAATATCAAAAGTAGACTTAAGAAGGGATTTAGTATTTTGAATGCCTTCTTTATCATCACCAGAGATAATAATATCATCAACATAACCACATAACAACATAGTCTAAACGAATACCAAAGTCTAAACGCCGGCTGACATAACCACATAGTCTAAACGAGAGTCAAATGGGATATAAAATCTTCTACAAGCTATGAACATGCATCAATCATGCAAACGATGAACCTGGAATCGAAGTTAATTAGCCAAAAAAAATCATTGCCCATCAGATACATTCAGTCAAAAATCCCAAATTTTGCTCAAAACACGAAACAATACGTAGAAAATTAGTAATTGCTCCCGAAAAAAAACAGATTCAAAGGGTTCTTAAAGAAATTACCCGAAAGGTTGGAAATTTCGTTGACACATTCAATTGATGGTGGAGAAGAAAAAAAAAACAAAACCCCAGAATCGCGAAATCAACGAGAATCCAAGACGGTAATCGAACGAGGGAAAAAAAATTGGTTATTTTACCCTGCAACGTAATTAAATTCCCTAGTCGCGAGTTGCAGAATAAAAAGAAGAAAGAGAAAGTGAAGGGAGATAATTATATTTGTGTGTGTAAAATCATCAATGAATTTCGCTAGTCCAAAGGCTGAGTAATTTGTTGTTGTCTTCATTGGTGATGGCTTCGAATCCAACTTTTGTGAATTGAAAAAATACAATACGACAACGTTTAGTTAATGTTGACTTTATTTTTCAGTTGATTTGAGGACGTGTTTTTTTTGGTCAAGTCAATAAAAGTTAATCGTTACCACCCAGTCAATAAAAGTTAATCGTTACAAAGTCAACTAAAGCTATCTATTTAATCTACCACAAATTCATGCTTTTTTCAACATTTTTGATAAGTTCAAGATTCTTACGAAATTTTTTCAATTAAATAATATTAATAAATTACAATTATGCAATCAAAGAAATCAACTGAGATTTCAAATAGATACACGAAACGATACGTAGAAAATTAGTAATTGCTCCGGAAAAAAAAACATCCAAAGGGTTTTTAGAGAAATTAACCGAGCGGTTAGAAATTTTGTTGACACATTCAATTGATGGTGGAGAAGAAAAAAAAACACAAATCCCGAGAATCCCGAAATCAACGAGAATCCAAGACGGTAATTGAACAATGGAAAACAAAAAATTGGTTACTTTACCCTGCAACGAAATTAACTTCTCCAGTCACGAATTGAAGAATAGAAAGAAGAAAGAGAATGTGAAGGGAGATAATTATATTTGTGTGTGTAAAAACATCAATGAAGTTCGCTAGTCTACAGGTTGCGTAATTTTTTTGTTGTCTTCATTGGTGATGGCTTCGAATCCAAGTTTTGTGAATTGAAAAAAAAAACAATACGACAACGTTTAGTTAACGTTGACTTTATTTTTCAGTTGATTTGATGACGTACTTTTTTTGGTCAAGTCAATAAAAGTTAATCGTTACCACCAAGTCAATAAAAGTTAATCATTACAAAGTCAACTAAAGTTATCTATTTAATATACCACAAATTCATGTTTTTTTCAACATTTTTGATAAGTTCAAGATTCTTACGACATTTTTTCCATAAAATAATATTAATAAATTACAATCATGCAATCAAAGAAATCAACTGAGATTTCAAACAGATACACGAAATGATACGTAGAAAATTAGTAATTGCTCCGTAAAAAACAGATCCAAAGGATTTTTAGAGAAATTAACCAAACGGTTGGAAATTTCGTTGACACATTCAATTGATGGTGGAGAAGGAAAAAAAAAACACAAATCCCGAGAATCGCGAAATCAACGAGAATCCAAGATGGTAATCGAACAAGGGGAAAAAAAATTGGTTACTTTACCCTGGAACGAAATTAACTTCTCCAGTCGCGAATTGCAGAATAAAAAGAAGAAAGAGAAAGTGAAGGGAGATAATTATATTTGTGTGTGTAAAAACATCAATGAAGTTCGCTAGTCCAAAGGTTTCGGCCTGGTATCCTACACCTCGCGTTAATGATATCTACCTCTTTCATTCAGATCTGCAGAGACAACTGGAACAGAAGCTGCCGACAAGAAAAAGGCATAAAAAGAGTGAGAAAGCTCAATCCAAGACATGAAAGCGGAATCACAACTGTGCTAGTAATTTGCTGTTGTCTTCATTGGTGATGGCTTCGAATCCAAGTTTTGTGAATTGAAAAAAAATACAATACGACAATGTTTAGTTAACGTTGACTTTATTTTTCAGTTGATTTGAGGACGTGTTTTTTTTTGTCAAGTCAATAAAAGTTAATCGTTACCACCAAGTCAATAAAAGATAATCGTTACAAAGTCAACTAAAGTTATCTATTTAATCTACCACAAATTCATGTTTTTTCAACATTTTTGATAAGTTCAAGATTCTTAAGACATTTTTTTCATAAAATAATATTAATAAATTACAATTATGCAATCAAAGAAATCAACTGAGCTATCAAACATATACACGAAATGATACGTAGAAAATTAGTAATTGCTCCGGAAAAAAACAGATCCAAGGGGTTTTTAGAGAAATTAACAGAACGGTTGGAAATTTCGTTGACACATTCAATTAATGGTGGAGAAGGAAAAAAAAAAACAAAAATCCCGAGAATCGCGAAATCAACTAGAATCCAAGATGGTAATCGAATAAGGGAAAAAAATTGGTTACTTTACCCTGCAACGAAATTAACTTCTCCAGTCGCGAATTGCAGAATAAAAAGAAGAAAGAGAATGTGAAGGGAGATAATTATATTTGTGTGTGTTGTAACATCAATGAAGTTCGCTAGTCTACAGGTTGCGTAATTTTTTGTTGTCTTCACTGGTGATGGCTTCGAATCCAAGTTTTGTGAATTGAAAAAATACAATACGACAACGTTTAGTTAACGTTGACTTTATTTTTCAGTTGATTTGAGGACATACTTTTTTTGGTCAAGTCAATAAAAGTTAATCGTTACCACCAAGTCAATAAAAGTTAATCGTTACAAAGTCAACTAAAGTTATCTATTTAATCTACCACAATTCATGCTTTTTTCAACATTTTTGATAAGTTCAAGATTCTTATGATATTTTTCTATAAAATAATAATAATATATTACAATTATGCAATCAAAGAAATCAACTGAGACTTCAAACATATACATGAAACGAGACGTAGAAAATTAGTAATTGCTCCCGAAAAAAACAGATCCAAAGGGTTTTTAGAAAAATTAACCGAAATGTTGGAAATTTCGTTGACACATTCAATTGATGGTGGAGAAGAAAATAAAAACACAAATCCCGAGAATCACGAAATCAACGAGAATCCAAGATGGTAAACGAACAAGGGAAAAAAAATTGGTTACTTTACCCTGCAACGAAATTAACTTCCCCAGTCGCGAATTGCAGAATAAAAAGAAGAAAGAGAAATTGAATGGAGATAATTATATTTGTGTGTGTAAAAGCATCAATGAAGTTCGCTAGTCCAAAGGTTGAGTAATTTGTTGTTGTCTTCATTGGTGATGACTTCGAATCCAAGTTTTGTGAATTGAAAAATATAAAATACGTCAACGTTTAATTAACGTTGACTTTATTTTTCAGTTGATTTGAGGACGTGCTTTTTTTGCTCAAGTCAATAAAAGTTAATCGTTACCACCAAGTCAATAAAAGTTAATCGTTACAAAGTCAACTAAAGTTATAAATATAATCTACCTCAAATTCATGTTTTTTACAACATTTTTGATAAGTTCAAGATTCTTATGACATTTTTTCCATAAAATAATAATAAATTACGAATATGTAATCAAAAAAATCAACTGAGATTTCAAACAGATACACAAAACGATACGTAGAAAATTAGTAATTGCTCCCGAAAAAAACAAGATCCAAAGGGTTTTTAGAGAAATTAACCGAAAGGTTGGAAATTTCGTTGACACATTCAATTGATGGTGGAGAAGAAAAAAAAACCACGAATCCTAGAATCTCGAAATCAACGAGAATCCAAGACGGTAATAAAACAAGGGAAAAAAAATTGGTTACTTTACCCTGAAACGAAATTAATTTCCGCATTCTCGAATTGCAGAATAAAAAGAAGAAAGTGAAGGGAGATAATTATATTTGTGTATGTAAAAGCATCAATGTAGTTCGCTATTCCAAAGGTTGAGTAATTTGTTGTTGTCTTCATCGGTGATGTCTTCGAATCCAAGTTTTGTGAATTGAAAAAAATACAATACGACACGTTTAGTTAACGTTGACTTTATTTTTCAGTTGATTTGAGGACGTGCTTTTATTGGTCAAGTCAATAAAAGTTAATCGTTACCATCAAATCAATAAAAGTTACTCGTTACAAAGTCAACTAAAGTTATCTATATAATCTACCACAAATTCATGCTTTTTTCAACATTTTTGATAAGTTCAAGATTCTTATGACATTTTTTCCATAAAATAATAATAATAAATTACAATTATGCAATCATAGAAATCAACTAAGATTTCAAACAGATACACAAAACGATACGTAGAAAATTAGTAATTGCTCCCAAAAAAACAGATCCAAAGGGTTTTTAGAGAACTTAACTGAAAGGTTGGAAATTTCGTTGACACATTCAATTGATGGTGGAGAAGAAAAAAAAAACACAAATTCAGAGAATCGCGAAATCAACAAGAATCCAAGACGGTTATAGAATAAGGGAAAAAAAAATTGGTTATTTTACCCTGCAACGAAATTAACTTCCCCAGACACGAATTGCAGAATAAAAAGAAGAAAGAGAAAGTGAAGGAAGATAATTATATTTTTGTGTGTAAAAGCATCAATGTAGTTCGCTAGTCTAAAGGTTGAGTAATTTGTTGTTGTCTTCCTTGGTGATGGTTTCGAATCCAAGTTTTGTGAATTGGAAAAAATACAATACCACAACGTTTAGTTAACGTTGACTTTATTTTTCAGTTTATTTGAGGACGTACTCTTTTTGGTCAAGTCAATAAAAGTTAATTGTTACCACCAAGTCAATAAAAGTTAATCGTTACAAAGTCAACAAAAGTTATCTATTTAATCTACCACAAATTCATGCTTTTTTCAACATTTTTGATAAGTTCAAGATTCTTATGACATTTTTCCATAAAATAATAATAATAAATTACAATTATGCAATCAAAGAAATCAACTGAGATTTCAAACTGATTTACGAAACGATATGTAGAAAATTAGTAATTGCTCCCAAAAAAAACAGACCAAAAGGTTTTTAGAGAAATTAAACGAGGCTAGAAAATTTGTTGGCACATTCAATTGATGGTGGAGAAGAAAAAAAACACAAATCCAAAGAATCCCGAAATCAACGAGAATCCAAGACGGTAATCGAACAATGGAAAAAAAAATTTGTTTACTTTACCCTGCAACGAAATTAACTTCCCCAGTCGCGAATTGCAGAATAAAAATAAGAAAGAGAAAGTGAAGGGAGATAATTATATTTGTGTGTGTAAAAGCATTAATGAAGTTCGCTAGTCCAAAAGTTGAGTAATTTGTTGTTGTCTTCATTGGTGATTTGTGAATTGAAAAAAATACAATACGACAATGTTTATTTAACGTTGACTTTATTTTTCAGTTGATTTGAGGACATGCTTTTTTTGGTCAAGTCAATAAAAGTTAATCGTTACCACCAAGTCAATAAAAGTTAATCGTTACAAAGTCAACTAAAGTTATCTATATAATCTACCACAAATTCATGCTTTTTTCAACATTCTTGGTAAGTTCAAGATTCTTATGACATTTTTTCGATAAAATAATAATAATAAATTACAATTATGCAATCAAATAAATCAACTGAGATTTCAAACAGATACACAAAACGATACGTAGAAAATTAGTAATTGCTCCCAAAAAAAACAGATCCAAAGGGTTTTTAGAGATATTAACCGAAAGGTTGGAAATTTTGTTAACACATTCAATTGATGGTGGAGAAGAAAAAAAACTCAAATCCCGAGAATAACGAAATCATCGAGTATCCAAGACGGTAATAGAACAAGGGTAAAAAAATTTGGTTACTTTACTCTGCAATGAAATTAACTTCCCTAGTCGCGAATTGCAGAATAAAAAGAAGAAAGAGAAAGTGAAGGGAGATAATTATATTTGTGTGTGTAAAAACATCAATGAAGTTCGCTAGTCCAAAGGTTGTGTAATTTGTTGTTGTCTTCATTGGTGATGGATTTAAATCCAAGTTTTGTGAATTGAAAAAAATACAATACGACAACATATAGTTAATGTTGACTTTATTTTTCAGTTGATTTGAGGACGTGTTTTTTTTGGTCAAGTCAATAAAAGTTAATCGTTATAAAGTCAACTAAAGTTATCTATTTAATTTACCACAAATTCATGCTTTTTCAACATTTTTGATAAGTTCTAGATTCTTATAACATTTTTTCCATATAATAATAATAATAAATTACAATTATGCAATCAAAGAAACCAACTGAGATTTCAAACAGATACATGAAACAATACATAGAAAATTAGTAATTGCTCCCGAAAAAAACAGATCCAAAGGGTTTTTAGAGAAATTAACCGAAAGGTTGGAAATTTTGTTTACACATTCAGTTGATGGTGGAGAAGAAAAAAAACACAAATCCCGAGAATTTCAAAATCAACGAGAATCCAAGACGGTAATCGAACAAGGGAAAAAAATTGGTTACATTACCCGGCAACAAAATTAACTTCCCCAGTCGCGAATTGCAGAATAAAAAGAAGAAAGAGAAATTGAAGGGAGATAATTATATTTGTGTGTGTACAAGCGTCAATGAAGTTCGCTAGTCCAAAGGTTGAGTAATTTTTTGTTGTCTTCACTGGTGATGGCTTCGAATCCAAGTTTTGTGAATTGAAAAAATACAATACGACAACGTTTAGTTAACGTTGACTTTATTTTTCAGTTGATTTGAGGACATACTTTTTTTGGTCAAGTCAATAAAAGTTAATCGTTACCACCAAGTCAATAAAAGTTAATCGTTACAAAGTCAACTAAAGTTATCTATTTAATCTACCACAATTCATGCTTTTTTCAACATTTTTGATAAGTTCAAGATTCTTATGACATTTTTCTATAAAATAATAATAATAAATTACAATTATGCAATCAAAGAAATCAACTGAGACTTCAAACATATACATGAAACGATATGTAGAAAATTAGTAATTGCTCCCGAAAAAAACAGATCCAAAGGGTTTTTAGAAAATTAACCGAAATGTTGGAAATTTCGTTGACACATTCAATTGATGGTGGAGAAGATAAAAAAAAAACACAAATCCCGAGAATCACGAAATCAACAAGAATCCAAGATGGTAAACGAACAAGGGAAAAAAAATTGGTTACTTTACCCTGCAACGAAATTAATTTCCCCAGTCGCGAATTGCAGAATAAAAAGAAGAAAGAGAAATTGAATGGAGATAATTATATTTGTGTGTGTAAAAGCATCAATGAAGTTCGCTAGTCCAAAGGTTGAGTAATTTGTTGTTGTCTTCATTGGTGATGGCTTCGAATCCAAGTTTTGTGAATTGAAAAATATAAAATACGTCAACGTTTAATTAACGTTGACTTTATTTTTCAGTTGATTTGAGGATGTGCTTTTTTTGGTCAAGTCAATAAAAGTTAATCGTTACCACCAAGTCAATAAAAGTTAATCGGTACAAAGTCAACTAAAGTTATCTATATAATCTACCTCAAATTCATGTTTTTTTCAACATTTTTGATAAGTTCAAGATTCTTATGACATTTTTTCCATAAAATAATAATAAATTACAAATATGTAATCAAAGAAATCAACTGAGATTTCAAACAGATACATGAAACGATACGTAGAAAATTAGTAATTGCTCCCGAAAAAAACCAGATCCAAAGGGTTTTTAGAGAAATTAACCTAAAGGTTGGAAATTTCGTTGACACATTCAATTGATGGTGGAGAAGAAAAAAAAAACCACAAATCCTAGAATCTCGAAATCAACGAGAATCCAAGACGGTAATAAAACAAGGGAAAAAAAATTGGTTACTTTACCCTGAAACAAAATTAATTTCCGCATTCGCGAATTGCAGAATAAAAAGAAGAAAGTGAAGGGAGATAATTATATTTGTGTATGTAAAAGCATCAATGTAGTTCGCTATTCCAAAGGTTGAGTAATTTGTTGTTGTCTTCATCGGTGATGGCTTCGAATCCAAGTTTTGTGAATTGAAAAAAATACAATACGACAACGTTTAGTTAACGTTGACTTTATTTTTCAGTTGATTTGAGGACATACTTTTTTTGGTCAAGTCAATAAAAGTTAATCGTTACCACCAAGTCAATAAAAGTTAATCGTTACAAAGTCAACTAAAGTTATCTATTTAATCTACCACAATTCATGCTTTTTTCAACATTTTTGATAAGTTCAAGATTCTTATGACATTTTTCTATAAAATAATAATAATAAATTACAATTATGCAATCAAAGAAATCAACTGAGACTTCAAACATATACATGAAACGATATGTAGAAAATTAGTAATTGCTCCCGAAAAAAACAGATCCAAAGGGTTTTTAGAAAAATTAACCGAAATGTTGGAAATTTCGTTGACACATTCAATTGATGGTGGAGAAGATAAAAAAAAAACACAAATCCCGAGAATCACGAAATCAACAAGAATCCAAGATGGTAAACGAACAAGGGAAAAAAAATTGGTTACTTTACCCTGCAACGAAATTAATTTCCCCAGTCGCGAATTGCAGAATAAAAAGAAGAAAGAGAAATTGAATGGAGATAATTATATTTGTGTGTGTAAAAGCATCAATGAAGTTCGCTAGTCCAAAGGTTGAGTAATTTGTTGTTGTCTTCATTGGTGATGGCTTCGAATCCAAGTTTTGTGAATTGAAAAATATAAAATACGTCAACGTTTAATTAACGTTGACTTTATTTTTCAGTTGATTTGAGGATGTGCTTTTTTTGGTCAAGTCAATAAAAGTTAATCGTTACCACCAAGTCAATAAAAGTTAATCGGTACAAAGTCAACTAAAGTTATCTATATAATCTACCTCAAATTCATGTTTTTTTCAACATTTTTGATAAGTTCAAGATTCTTATGACATTTTTTCCATAAAATAATAATAAATTACAAATATGTAATCAAAGAAATCAACTGAGATTTCAAACAGATACATGAAACGATACGTAGAAAATTAGTAATTGCTCCCGAAAAAAACCAGATCCAAAGGGTTTTTAGAGAAATTAACCTAAAGGTTGGAAATTTCGTTGACACATTCAATTGATGGTGGAGAAGAAAAAAAAAAACCACAAATCCTAGAATCTCGAAATCAACGAGAATCCAAGACGGTAATAAAACAAGGGGAAAAAAATTGGTTACTTTACCCTGAAACAAAATTAATTTCCGCATTCGCGAATTGCAGAATAAAAAGAAGAAAGTGAAGGGAGATAATTATATTTGTGTATGTAGTTCGCTATTCCAAAGGTTGAGTAATTTGTTGTTGTCTTCATCGGTGATGGCTTCGAATCCAAGTTTTGTGAATTGAAAAAAATACAATACGACAACGTTTAGTTAACGTTGACTTTATTTTTCAGTTGATTTGAGGACGTGCTTTTATTGGTCAAGTCAATAAAAGTTAATCGTTACCATCAAATCAATAAAAGTTACTCGTTACAAAGTCAACTAAAGTTATCTATATAATCTACCACAAATTCATGCTTTTTTCAACATTTTTGATAAGTTCAAGATTCTTATGACATTTTTTCCATAAAATAATAATAATAATAAATTACAATTATGCAATCATAGAAATCAACTGAGATTTCAAACAGATACACAGAACGATACGTAGAAAATTAGTAATTGCTCCCAAAAAAACAGATCCAAAGGGTTTTTAGAGAACTTAACTGAAAGGTTGGAAATTTCGTTGACACATTCAATTGATGGTGGAGAAGAAAAAAAAACACAAATCCAGAGAATCGCGAAATCAACAAGAATCCAAGACGGTTATAGAATAAGGGAAAAAAAAATTGGTTATTTTACCCTGCAACAAAATTAACTTCCCCATAAACGAATTGCAGAATAAAAAGAAGAAAGAGAAAGTGAAGGAAGATAATTATATTTTTGTGTGTAAAAGCATCAATGTTGTTCGCTAGTCCAAAGGTTGAGTAATTTGTAGTTGTCTTCCTTGGTGATGGTTTCGAATCCAAGTTTTGTGAATTGGAAAAAATACAATACGACAACGTTTAGTTAACATTGACTTTATTTTTCAGTTTATTTGAGGACGTACTCTTTTTGGTCAAGTCAATAAAAGTTAATTGTTACCACCAAGTCAATAAAAGTTAATCGTTACAAAGTCAACAAAAGTTATCTATTTAATCTACCACAAATTCATGCTTTTTTCAACATTTTTGATAAGTTCAAGATTCTTATGACATTTTTTCCATAAAATAATAATAATAAATTACAATTATGCAATCAAAGAAATCAACTGAGATTTCAAACAGATTTACGAAACGATACGTAGAAAATTAGTAATTGCTCCCAAAAAAAACAGACCAAAAGGTTTTTAGAGAAATTAAACGAAAGGCTAGAAAATTCGTTGGCACATTCAATTGATGGTGGAGAAGAAAAAAAACACAAATCCAAAGAATCCCGAAATTAACGAGAATCCAAGACGGTAATCGAACAATGGAAAAAAAAATTTGGTTACTTTACCCTGCAACGAAATTAACTTCCCCAGTCGCGAATTGCAGAATAAAAATAAGAAAGAGAAAGTGAAGGGAGATAATTATATTTGTGTGTGTAAAAGCATTAATGAAGTTCGCTAGTCCAAAAGTTGAGTAATTTGTTGTTGTCTTCATTGGTGATTTGTGAATTGAAAAAAATACAATACGACAACGTTTATTTAACGTTGACTTTATTTTTCAGTTGATTTGAGGACATGCTTGTTTTGGTCAAGTCAATAAAAGTTAATCGTTACCACCAAGTCAATAAAAGTTAATCGTTACAAAGTCAACTAAAGTTATCTATATAATCTACCACAAATTCATGCTTTTTTCAACATTCTTGATAAGTTCAAGATTCTTATGACATTTTTTCGATAAAATAATAATAATAAATTACAATTATGCAATCAAAGAAATCAACTGAGATTTCAAACAGATACACGAAACGATACGTAGAAAATTAGTAATTGCTCCCAAAAAAAACAGATCCAAAGGGTTTTTAGAGAAATTAACCAAAAGGTTGGAAATTTCGTTGAAACATTCAATTGATGGTGGAGAAGAAAAAAAAACTCAAATCCCGAGAATAGCGAAATCATCCAGTATCCAAGACGGTAATAGAACAAGGGTAAAAAAATTTGGTTACTTTACCCTGCAATGAAATTAACTTCCCCAGTCGCGAATTGCAGAATAAAAAGAAGAAAGAGAAAGTGAAGGGAGATAATTATATTTGTGTGTGTAAAAACATCAATGAAGTTCGCTAGTCCAAAGGTTGTGTAATTTGTTGTTGTCTTCATTGGTGATGGATTTAAATCCAAGTTTTGTGAATTGAAAAAAATACAATACGACAACGTATAGTTAACGTTGACTTTATTTTTCAGTTGATTTGAGGACGTGCTTTTTTGGTCAAGTCAATAAAAGTTAATCGTTATAAAGTCAACTAAAGTTATCTATTTAATCTACCACAAATTCATGCTTTTTTCAACATTTTTGATAAGTTCTAGATTCTTATAACATTTTTTCCATATAATAATAATAATAAATTACAATTATGCAATCAAAGAAATCAACTGAGATTTCAAACAGATACACGAAACAATACATAGAAAATTAGTAATTGCTCCCGAAAAAAACAGATCCAAAGGGTTTTTAGAGAAATTAACCGAAAGGTTGGAAATTTTGTTGACACATTCAATTGATGGTGGAGAAGAAAAAAAACACAAATCCCGAGAATTTCGAAATCAACGAGAATCCAAGACGGTAATCGAACAAGGGAAAAAAATTGGTTACATTACCCGGCAACAAAATTAACTTCCTCAGTCGCGAATTGCAGAATAAAAAGAAGAAAGAGAAATTGAAGGGAGATAATTATATTTGGGTGTGTACAAGCGTCAATGAAGTTCGCTAGTCCAAAGGTTGAGTAATTTGTTGTTGTCTTCATTGGTGATGGGATCGAATCCAAATTTTGTGAATTGAAAAAAATACAATACGACAATGTTTAGTTAACGTTGACTTTATTTTTCAGTTGATTTGAGGACGTGCTTTTTTTGGTCAAGTCAATAAAAGTTAATCGTTACCACCAAGTCGATAAAAGTTAATCTTTACAAAGTTAACTAAAGTTATCTATTTAATCTACCACAAATTCATGCTTTTTCAACATTTTTGATAAGTTCAAGATTCTTATGACATTTTTTCCATAAAACAATAATAATATATTACAATTATGCAATCAAAGAGATCAAGATCTTGAGAGACAATATAATTCTTGGACCAATCGCTTAGGTTACGATTTGTAAAGTTTTGATTGATTTGGAGTTTCTATTTTTTTCTTGTGTTTGTAATTAGGTTATGTCATAATCTTGAGAGACAATGTAGTTCTTGAAAACGACTTTAGCAAGGAATCAGAACTGCTATTGTTTTTCTCTCTCGGAATGATTCAATAAAATTCCATATGAGTTTTGGATGATACTTTATAAGCTCCTGAATTCTCGCAACTATAGTAGGAAGGCAACAATATTTATGTAGCAAAATCATCAGTGCAACTATAAATCGTCATAAATAAAGCTGAAGCAATATTATTGTGAATTTTAGTAATTATTTTTTAGTGCTCAAATATTTTACGACAATGGTCAAAAAAAATTGTGATGGGGGTTAGTTTTAATGGATTGACACAGGCCGGAGCAGTCGTGGCTGCTGAGTTCGTCGGAGTTCTTGTCGCCACGTTAGCGGTGAATGGGATTTTAGGACCAGAAGCTCAGAAATCGTAGGCTTGAAAGATTCTAATGTACTTTTTGTGTTGGAAATAAAAGAAAGATTTGTCTACATTGTTTGTGTTAATCAGATTTTGTAATATCATAAAGACATAAAGTCATAAAACCCCATACGGCCATACCCAGAGATGAAAAAGATAGAAATTATGTGGTCTATTTTGTTTCTGTTTTCATTTTTATTTCCATCGAAAATAACTACATTGTGTGGCTCATAAAATATACATAGCTATTAAACGTTTCAATTGCTCTCTGATTTTTGATGGCACTCTTCGGTCGATATGGTAATAATATAATTAATTTAATTTTAATTTCAAAATGTTAATTAAAATGTGGAATTTTATATACTTCCTCTGTTCCAAATTATAAAAAAAATTAGTCTTTTTTTTTTTGTTCCATTCTGTAGGATTTTTTTTTTCCAGTTTTTATGCATCAATTATGTTTATTTAGTATGTTATGTCCATTTGTATTCTCTAGTCTTTTTTCTATTAGTTAAATACTTTGAATAAATATTTAATTATATATTTGATGTAAAAATAACAAAACATTTATGATTTCTTAAATCTTGTTTTTTAGCTAGAAAATCTTATATATTGAAACAGTGGAAGTATCATTTCGGTATATTATATTATGGATTTTATTTCCAATAATTTACTCATTACACTATTAAAATTTATTTCAAACACTAGATTTTCATGAAGTATATAAAAATTAAAATCTTGATTAAATAACACAAAACTTTAGAATATCACATATATGATGTATGAATATCATTCATGTTCAATAACACCAAATTTTAATGCTCTGTTTTTTTTTTCCTTTTCTTTGGACAAAATTTTAATGCATAATTTAAAATCAAAGGTTGAATAGTACTAGGCGGTAATTAAACTAATGTTAAAATCCATGATCTTTGAGGGGTTGTCTAAAGAATTAAACTTGGCGATGCTAAATGTGGACAGCCCCAAATTGCAGCAAGAGCATAATAGGTTTGGGTTTTAGAGTGTTCTCATTTTAACATTTCATTTTCATGTATATAAATGAAAACGTGAAGATAAATGTAATCAGGAGTAACTTGTTGTTGTCTTCATTGTTGACTTTATTTATGATCAATTGATTTGAAGATTTGATTTTTTTGGTCAAGTCAATAAAAATTAACCATATAATTTGAAAGTCAACTAAAATTAGCTATTTAATCTACTACAAGCAAAGTTCATGTTTTTCTTTCAATACTTTTGATAAATTCAGAATTTTTATGACATTTTTTCCATAAAACAATAATAATAAATTACAATTATGCAATCAAAGAAATCAAAATCTCATAATTCCAAATTTGTCATTTTCTCTCATTCTCTTTTCCAAGGATTCCATCTACTCTACTGCCACTGGTTTTAATTTCTCTGGGGAAAAGAGGAGCATCCTCCTTCATAACCGGGATGGACTGGAATCACTTATATCAATCTGTAAGTTCTAAGACCAGTCGCTTAGGTTAGAATTTGTGAATTTTGCTTATTCTGAGTTTCTATTTTCTTTTTTGTTTGTAATTAGGCAATGCCCTCATCTTGAGAGACAATGTAATTCTTGAGAACGACTTTAACAAAGAATCAGAATTGCTATTGTTTGTTAGAGACAAATTAGAAGAACAATGCCCTGAGACAATGAAAGAGAGAGCTTCCCTGATATAGTTTCGAGAATTCAGGAGCTTGAAAAGTATCATCCAAAACCCATATGGAATTGTATTGAATCATTCCGAGAGAACACCTGCCCTTCAATTTTCAATGTGCTACAGATCCCCTTGTTCCACGGATGGCTCATTACGGATATGGTACTATTGACTACTTACTAAAGTTTGATTTTTTTTTTGGTTTGTGGTTTGAGTTTGTTTTGTAGTTTTAAACTCATTCACGTTTTTCTATGATATCAGAACGTAGAGTCCAAATGCTATGAAAATATAGGCTGCAAATGGATGCACAAAATTGAAAAAATGGGTTGAACAAAATTAGGTTGAATAATATTCAACTCATTCATCTCCAAAATAGTGGTTTAACAAGTTGAAGATTTTTGCTGTAGGATTAGTTTATTTTTTCAACTTATTGAGTTGAACGGGCTGAATAATTTTTTCCAACCTCTTCAACCTTTATAACGCAAATGGTGAAAGTTGCTTGAATAATTTTTTTCAACATGTTTAATCTCTTCAACCTTGCAACCATTTGCACCCAATATTCCCGGTTCTTCTGATCTGGAAAGGACTATGCTCAATAAGAATGGGGATGTCACAGACTATGGTCTATCTTCTTTGAAAGAAAAGATTCAGTAATCCCTAGAGCTACTCTCTCAAACAAGAGATCACTGCAGTAATTAGGGGTCGAATCCATAGAGACTCAAGATCAAACACAATGGATTATAGAGTTTTGTAATTAGCTAAACAAGTTAATTTAATTAATGAAAAAGCAATGCAAATATTTAAATGAAAGTGTTGTGAGTTCAGAAAATCAAAGGAGTTAAGCCTAGGGAATTTCTCAGGAAATTATGAAATATTAAATCAATAAATTAATTAAGGTTCAAACAATAAAGATCAAATCTAGAACTCTAAACTTTTGGTAAAATAATCAGTTCTCACTGCAATTATAATCTAAATTTAAAACCAGAAAATCCAAATCCCTTTGTAAAATTCTAAGTTAAAAAACAGCTTTAAGAACAGGTTTACATAAGTTCACAAAATTATTAATTCAAATCTCTTTGTAAGAAATAATTTTGTTCATCAATGGTTTAATCAGGAAAACAATTATATTCTCATATCAATTTATTTCCCTAAGATAACAATTTTAGGTGATCAATCAATTTATTGTGAAGAACAACCAAGGATGAAGATCATAAAAGATTAAGAACCCTAAAAATCACAGATCTAATAAATCATAAAAACCCTATAAAAAACCCTAAACCTAACAAGCAAATTACTCAGACATGTTTAATGAAGAACAAATCTTATTTCTGAATAACATGCAATAGATATTAAAAAGTAAAAGAGGGAGTTCAAGAATCTTCTCTCTACAAAGAATTCAGATCTATCTCTCCCAAAAGCTCTCAATATTTTTTCTCTCAAAAACTGCTAGAAGATAACTTAAGGGTTTCTAAAACTCAAAAAAAATATATATACATCCTAAAACACGTCCAGGGGCTTATGTTGCAATTGTAGAAGACTTTGGGCAAAATTGTAAAACTTCCAATTTTTTGTTCTCTCGTCGGGTAAACAGGAGCGTCGATCGACGCCCTTTTAAGTGGTGTTGATCGATGCTAGGACTCTTATCCGACTCCAACTTGATTTCCTTCGCTAAAATACTCCAAAATGATCCAAATTGTTCCATATTGCTCCATCTATGCCAAAATCCTAGATAACCTGTAAAGACTCAAAAACAACCTAGAAACAAATCAAAAGTCTCAAAAAGCACACTTATATCATGGTTAAAAACCGTAAAAACCATGATATATCAACTCCCCCAGACTTAGCCTTTGCTTGCCCTCAAGCAAAACATAAACTTAGACCTGTGAAAGAGGTTTGAAAACATAGAATTCACTCAACTGCTGGTAACTGATCTTCGCACTCTTCATCGCCTTGACTCTCAAGAACTTACTTCATATACTTTGTCAATTGAAAAGCATCAACATTCCTTACTCAAATCCCACAATCCTCTGGAATCTCTAGTCTCACCATTGCCATCTCATTACATAAATTAAAGCAAGTATAGGTGAGTTCTTACCTTGGTGTATTCAAACATTGGCATATGGACTCTCTTCAGGCCAAGACATTCTTCTTACATCTCTTTTCTCTCCCTTTTCTCACTTCCAATTTTTTTCTTTTCTTATTTTTTCTCTAATCAAAGGTGTAAGCGAATACCAGGGTCATCGGTAATTTACCTACCCCTCGCTTCCAAGCTTTGTGTGATTATTTGACTCAAGAGTAGAATAATGAGGTCACTGGTAATTTACCTACCTCTCTAGACTGATCAAAATCATCTCATCTTTTATTCTCTCTTCTTTTTTTCTGATTTTTTTTTAAGCACTGAAGGGAAGAGAGAGGGGAGACATACTTTGAAAAAGTGCACTGTCTTGTATGGCCCGAAGAAGAAGTCTAGTCCACTGATGTCCAACTCCAAAGTAAGAGATTAAGTCTGGTTAAAATCCTGATAAAACTTGAGACAGCGTTGGTTGAACTAGATATCCTTTGAATAAGGGCTTTCAGGATTGTTGATGCAGCTCATAGTCTTTCCATACTTCAGTTCTGAGGTCAAGCTTAGTCAAGAATCATTAGAGTGTTAGCCAAAGTACAAGAACCATTAGTTAGAGATCATAATTCAACAGAAATTTTTGAAAATTTTGACTCAATAAAAACAAAAATACGGTTTTGACACAAGACACAGAAACCAAGTTAGTAGTTAGTACTAACCTCCCCCAGACTTAAACAACACTGTCCCCAGTGTTATCAAGCAAGGGAAAAGTCAAGAAACAAAAATGTGTTGAAAAGTTGAATGAAAAATTGAACAGATTCTCGGGTTACCCATTGGCGCCGACCGATGCCATTCAAGGCAGCATCGATCGATACCCTTGGCGAGTGGTGAATTTTTGGCCGAATCTCCTTGTTAGTTGCAGTTAGTTGTGTGTGTTGTTGGATCAATCCTTTGATGTTAATTCTGTTAAGAAGCACTCAAACACAAACACAGGTTAAAAGCAACATGATAGAGAGATAGTTCATAAGTTCAAACAACTTTCAAACACAAAATGACTCAAAGCAAGAATAAAAATGACTCAAACCTAAAAAGGGAAAAAGATAAAGAAAAACCATGATCAGAAGCTAAAACTCAGCAGAAACATCATCATCATCCTCATCATCATCATCAACATCATCATCGGAGACAGGATCAGCAGATGGTGAAGATAGCGAAGGTGACCTGCGCTTAGTACGCCTGGTAGGACGAATTCAGCCACACTGAGAAAGTCGAGCCATGCCATTCCAGATGGCACGCAAAGCAGAAACCACATAAGTCTGATGAGCTCCCTGGTCCATAGTGGCGGGATCCTGCGGTGGCTCTGGAAACTTAAGTGTCGCGGTCCCAGACGAAGAACCAAACTCAAAACCCCCAGCAGGGTTAGGAGCAGCTGCAGCAGCAGAAGTAGTCCGCGGAGTGCGATGGCGACGGGAAGGAGCAAAAGCAACGTAGTCATCTGCAGAAGGGAGAAAACGTAACTGCTCAGGATCACTACCAAAGGTAGTAAGATCAGGTCGTGGAAGGCGAACAAAGTGCTCTCCTGTGTCATCAACAAACCTCCACAACAAACCCGGTTTCAGCCAGTGTGCACTCCTCAAATACTGCTCATCCATAAGATGTCTCCTAGTGACAACACTATAACCATCAGTAGGAATTCTCTTGAACTGAAGAATAGCAGTAATAAGGCTCCCCACAGCCTATTTCTTAGCTCCAGTACCCAGAAATGGCTTGGTCTGCAGATCAACCAAGTAGTGTGCAAAAACAGCTCCAAAGTTGAGGAGCATAGGGTCACGACGCTCAGCAATAGACATAGAAGGAAGCATGTTGCAAACACCACAACTCAAAAAGTAAAGCTCTGCAGCTCTCATCTTGTTAGGCTCCTTCTTACACTGAAAAGTGGTAGCAACAGCTCTAAGGACATATCTGAGTACAGGATGGCGGACATCTGATTGAAGCATCTTCTTGGAATTATACACACCAAGTCCTATGTAAGACCACAAAGGAGAGAGATCCTCATAATGCTTGGGCAAAGCAACTTTCCGATAATATCGAGTCCAACGAAATACATCACAAATATGAGCAAAAGTGATACTATAAGGCATTCTGTTAATGAAGAAATGCAATTCACCGTCTCTTGCCATTGGTGCCTGCTCATTCTGATAAGTGATCCCAACAGATGCCATGAATTGTCGCACTGAGTCCGGATACAAATCATACTGCCTAGTACAGATGGTTCCTAAACTCATCTTATCAAGCAAAGCCAAGACCTCATCATGAATTTCCAACCTATGAAGAATAACAAGATCAACAAACCTTTTAGGCTCAATCTCAACTCCCAGCCATGCATTGTAGAGCATTATCTCATAATCTCCCTAAACACCCACTAGCCTATTGATGAATTCAGGTTTGCTAAGCTCAGGAAGCTTGTTCTTGGGCCATTCTCTCTCAGTTGGAATTGGTTGATGCTCTTCTTTTGGCCATGGAACCGAGATTGGATGGGAGATGGAAGAAAGAGATCAGGGAGAGTCGTGGAAGCTCTCGTCAGAGGTCGTGGAGGCGGAGGAGCAGTCGCCCGAGCTGGCGGAGGCGGACGGCGAGTGGAGCGAGAAGATGAAGCTTCGCGGTCGTCGGTTCGCGGCTTTTTGTTGGGGGCCATCACTCCGAAACCCAAAATTGACACCGGATCCAGGTAGAGGAGAGAAAATCGAGTGCATTAGAGCTTTGAATCACTCAAAACGGAGCTGTATCGAGAGAGTTATGAGCAATCTAGGGTTAGCTTGTATTTTGTCGAATGGAGGAAGAAGAAGAAGACTCGCGATTTTAATCGTCTGTTCCTCGGGTTTAAGTGGTATCGACCGATGCCCATTTAAGTGGTATCGATCGATGCTTCTTCTATTCGGTCCGGCCCATTTTTGATCACAAGCCCAATAAGCTTGAAACACAGCAAAATCAAACCCAATGGCCCGTTTTCTCGTCTCTGGTCCATAATAGTGTCGACCGATGCCCATTTAAATGGTATCAGTCGATGCTAGCTCTGATCAATGATAATAGATACTTTTCCCATCAGTTTTTTTTTTTCCTCAAAAAATGAAAACTCAAAACCAAAAATTAATATGTTAGTAATCCTAAAAGCAAAAATTCAAAAATAATTAAATCCTACCAGTGGGTTACCTCCCACTCAGCGCTTATTTTAAGTCATTAGCTTGACTTGGCAGCGGATTAGGCAGAGGGTGCATCATCCAAACGCACAATGTGTCCGTCTGGTATCTCAGCTTTTGCCCAATAGTGTTTCACCCTTTGGCCATTAACAGTAAATTTCTCTCCTTTGGAGTTCAACAGCACAATAGCTCCATATGGTCTAACCTCTTGAACAGTAAAAGGACCAGATCAGCAGGAACGCAGCTTTCTAGGAAACAGCTTCAAGCGAGAGTTGTAAAGGAGCACCTGGTCATTTGGCTCAAATTGTCTGGAGATGATCTTCTTATCATGATAAGCCTTGGTTCTCTCCTTGTACAGCTTGGAATTCTCAAATGCATGAAATCTCAGCTCATCCAACTCATTCAACTGCACTAACCTTCTCTCTGAAGCTGTCTTGGCATCAAAATTCATCAACTTAATTGCCTAGGCTGCCTTGTGCTCTAACTCCACTGGTAGATGACATGTTTTTCCATAAAGCAGATGGAAAGGTGTGGTGCCAGGTGGTGTCTTATATGCAGTTCTATAAGTCCAAAGTGCATCATCAAGCTTCATAGCCCAATCTTTCCTTGTAACACCCACTGTTTTCTCTAGAATCTCCTTAATCTGCCTGTTGGAAACTTCAACTTGTCCACTGGTCTGAGGATGATATGGAATAGCTACTCTATGTTGAACACCATACTTTTTCAGCAGCTTCTCAAACACTTTATTGATAAAGTGTTTACCTCCATCACTGATGACAATTCTAGGAACTCCAAACCGCGGGAAGATAATTGTCTTAAACAGCTTAAGAACCACAGCAGAATCATTCGTTGGACTTGCAATTGCTTCAACCCACTTGGAGACATAGTCAACAGCCACTAAGATGTATTGATTCTTGTAAGAAGAAGGGAAAGGTCCCATAAAGTCAATGCCCCAGCAATCAAAAACTTCAACCTCAAGGATAAAGTTTTGTGGCATCTCATGCCTCTTACTAATCTGACATTTCCGCTGACAAGCATCACATCTAGAGACAAACTCATTAGCATCCTTGACCATTGTTGGCCACCAAAACCCAGCTTGTAGAACCTTAGACACTGTCTTGAAGGTAGCAAACTGTCCAGCATAATCTGATCAATGGCAATGAAATAGAACATCAGGAACCTCTGTCTCAGCTAGACATCTTCTGTAAACACCATCACTACAATGCTTATACAAATAAGGCTCATCCCAATAGTATCTCCTTAGCTCTCTTAAGAACCTCTTCTTATTATAGCCTGTGAATTTGTCTGGTTCTACTTCTGCAGCAAGATAATTGGCAATATCAGCATACCAAGGTTGATTGGAGCTAGCCACAGCAGCTAAATCCCCATCATTCGACCAATTTGTTTCGGGAAACAAAGGGTGTCGATCGATGCTAGGTTGGTGTCGATCGACACCATATGCATCTGAAACCATATTCTTCAAGTCATCAGTCCGAAACCCAGTATCAACGAAATAAACATGCTCTTCAGGTAGACAATCACGAATTGGGACATCATCATCAATCCTAATCCTTGACAAATGATCAGCAACACCATTCTCTATCCCCTTCTTATCCCTCACTTCAATGTCAAACTCTTGTAGAAGAAGAATCCATCTCAAAAGTCTAGGCTTACATCCTTCTTCTGCATCAAGTACCTTAATGCAGCATGATCAGTATGAACAATGACTTTTGAACCAACCAGATAAGATCTAAACTTCTCAAAAGCAAACACCACAGCCAACAACTCATTCTCTGTTGTTGCATAATTTCTTTGTGCCTCATTAAGTGTCCTGCTTGCATAGTAGATTGCATGAAGCTTCTTATCTATTATTTGTCCCAGCACTGCCCACTGCAAAGTCACTAGCATCACACATTATGGAAGATCCCAATCTGGTGGCTGAACAATAGGTGCACGCACAAGCTCCTTCTTAATCCTCTCAAAGGCTATGCGACATTCATCAGTGAATTCAAACTTGACATCTTTGCACAACAAAGCAGAAAGTGGTCTTGCTATCTTGCTGAAATCTTTGATAAAACGCCTATAGAATCCTGCATGTCCAAGAAAACTCCTCACTGCCTTCACATTCTCTAGTAGTTGAAGACTTGTCATCACCTCTATCTTAGTGCGGTCAACTTCTATTCCAGCTTCTGAAACCCTGTGGCCAAGCACTATGCCATCTCTAACCATAAAATGACATTTTTCCCAGTTAAGTACCAAATGCTTCTCTTCACATCGAGCTAGCACCTTGCAGAGGTTGTCCAAACAGCTTTTGAACGAAGATCCATAAACTGAAAAATCATCCATGAACACCTCCATTAATCTTCAATCATATCAGTGAAGATAGACATCATGCATCTCTGAAATGTTGCAGGAGCATTACAGAGTCCAAAGGGCATTCTGCGGTAAGCGAAGGTACCATTGGGACAAGTGAAGGTGGTCTTCTCTTGGTCATCAGGATGAATAGGAATCTGGAAAAAGCCTTAGTAACCATCTAAAAAAGCAGTAGTATGGATGATTAGCTAACCTCTCCAACATCTGGTCAATGAAAGGAAGTGGGAAGTGATCTTTCCTTGTTGCAGCATTCAGCTTCCTGTAGTCTATGCACATCCGATGACCAGTAATTGTCCTTGTAGGGATCAGCTCATTCTTGTCATTCTTCACCATTGTGACTCTACCCTTCTTAGGAACAACATGTACCGGACTAACCCAATTGCTGTCAGATATTGGATAGATGATCCCAGCATTCAGCAGCTTCATGATCTCCTTCTTGACAACATCTTGCAGATTCGGATTCAGCCTCCTCTGATGCTCAATGGATGTCTTAGCTCCCTCCTCAAGATGAATCCTATGCATACATAAGTCTAGAGAGATTCCTGCAATATCATCAAGAGAATAGCCAAGAGCCTTGCGAAACTTGCGCAGTTTGCTTAGCAATAAAGTGAGCTCTGCATCGTTCAAGGAAGCACTAACAATAACAGGATAAGAAGAGTTCTCACCTAGAAATGCATACCTTAAACCTGCAGGAAGTGGCTTGAGGTCAAGCTTTGGAGCTTTTTCAAGACTCCAATCAGAAAGCTTTGCAGCTTGTGAAGAAGTACAAACCAATTCCTCTTGTGCAACCAGCTTCTTCACTTGTTCATTAACATCAAGCAGTTTGACATACCCAGCAGCAATGTCATCTAGATGCTCAGCTTCTTCAGCAGAAGCAACCAATGCTCTCTCTAATAGATCCTCAGGATGCAGCTCCTGGAATATCTCTTCAGCCAGATTAGGCAATGTGTCTACATAGAATGTCTGGCCATCAATGGTTGGCCTCTTAACCAGCTTCTCTATGTCAAAGCGCATTTGTAAATCACCAATGTTGAGACCAATCTGACCCTTCTTCACATCAATTATAGCTCCAACAGTGGCTAAGAATGATCTTCCCAGAATAAGAGGGTCCTTGGGTTCCTCCTCATAATTTAATACCACAAAATCAGTAGGTATCAAGCATTCACCAATCTTAATTGGAACATCTTCAAGAACACCATCTGGAATACGAACAGACCAGTCAGCAAGGATGAGAGTGAGCTTAGTAGGCTGGAAGTCTGTCATTCCCAGGCTGAGTGCTACTGATCTTGGCATTAGGTTGACACTAGAACCAAGATCACACAAAGATCTAGCAAATCTGTCAGTGAATATAGTGCAATCAAGAACAAAGCTCCCTGGATCAGGAAGTTTTTCTGGGATCTTGTTCTGAATGATGGCACTGACTTGGGCTGATATCATCATAACTCCTTGCTCAGCATTAAAATCCTTGGTTACCATCCTCTTGACATATCTCCTAAGCATTGGAGAAGTCTTAACAGCATCAACCAAAGGCAACTCAATAATAAGCTTATCCATCATGGCTTTGCACTTAGCATCATCTAGCTCTTGTTTAGACTTCCTTGGATTCTTGGGGAATGGAACCTTAGGTGTGTAGACTCTTTCTACAACTGGAGTGGAAGATTTTGCGAGTTTAGGTTCGGTCCGTGAAGGGTGTCGATCGATGCCACCTTGTTGGTGTTGATCGATGCCTTGTTCTGGGATTTTGTCCGAAACTTCGGATGGTGTGGGCGCCGACCGATGCCCATGTGTGTCGGTCGATACTGGCTCAGCAGAAACATCCTCTTCGTCTTCTACATCAATCAACTCCTGTAGATCATCAGTTTGATTCTTCTGGGGTATAGGATGGAGTTGTTTGCCACTTCTCAAAGTCACTGCATTGCAAGAATATTATAGGATTTGATTCAGTTCTTGAAGGAAGATAACCTTCTTGCCTTTTTACAGACCCAGCAGTCTGCGCAACCTGACTTTCCAGCTTCTTGACATGAATGTTCAAAGCTTCAAACTTCCCATTAAGATCAGTGTAGACATTATCCAGCTTCCCATTGAAAGTCACTGTCATTTGCTCTTGACCTTGCAAAAGCTGTTCAAGCATAGCTTCCATCTTACTAGTTTCAATTGACTTAGGAGGTGGAGACTGATATGAATTGTTGCCATAAGTCCTTGTGTATCCACTGTTTTGTTATTGCTTCTGATATTCAGGTTTGGGTGTGAAACCAGAAGAATTGCCCTGAAAGTTACTGCGCTGGCTGTTTCCACTGTAAGGCCTACTACCTTGCTGATTTCCAAACCGTTGTCCCTGATTCCCATAGACATAGTTCACCTCCTCTTCCTCATGATCTCCTTGTTCAGGTTCTGGTTCATATGTCTCAACTTCAGCAGCAAAGTGAACAGATTTCTTACCCAAAAGGAGATTATGCACTGAATCCAGCTTAGCATTAACAGAAGCTAACTGGTTTGAATCATATCCTCCATGTAATCTTTTCCTTTCAGCATTTGCTCTCTTAGTACTATTGCTAGCAGCTAAGTTCTCAATCAAACATTCAGCATCTTCTGGAAGTCTTGTCTTGAAATTCCCATGACTTGCAGCATCTAAAGCCAACTGATACTCCCAGTCACACCTTCTGAAGAAGATACTTAGCAATTGAACCTTTGAGAAACCATGGTGTGACAGTCTTTTTGGTAAGCCTTGAATCTCACCCAAGCTGCTTTGAAAGCTTCATCTGGTCTTTGCTTGAAAGAAGACAGCTTGATTCTCAACTCATCTGACATTGCATCATCATAGAAGTAGTTGAGGAAGGCCACCTTGACATCACGCCAACTTGTCAATGATCCAGCTGGCAGCTGTTTCAACCACTGAGATGCTTCTCCTGCAAGTGAGTAAGGGAAGAGTTTGCAGATGATGTAGTCCTCAGTCACCCCATTAGCCTTGATGCTAGTCACCAGATCCTCAAAATGCTCAATGTGGTCCAAAGCTTCTCATTGGGCAAAGCAGAGAAAGGTCTCTGCCCAACTAGTTGAAAGTACGCAGGTTTCAACTCAAAATCGTTCCTCTGGAATGGAGGAGGAACAATAGCGGACCGGTTCTCATACACCAGATCAGCCTGGTTGTGGTCAGCAATGGTCTGGATCAGGTCTTGGTTTTGCTCCTATCGTCGAACAGGGTTGTGGACGTGGTTGGCAGCTCCACGTCCGTCTGCAGGAAGGGGGTGTCGATCGATACCACCTGGTTGGTGTCGATCGACACCAAGATTCGGATCATCAACGACACCAGCTTGCTGGTTCACGACAGCCTGCTCGTTGACAACAGGTTCGGCAATCACATTGCCTTCAGCATCAATCTTTTGTCCTAGCTCATTGCGCAAGTGGCTCTCTTGATCGCTCAGAACACCTGCCTCATCACGCATCAGAATGATCGGATTAACCATCTTCAGAGATTTGGCTGGTTTTCTGTTCTCACGCTCAAGTTTTCCCAACTCTTGGTTTGAAAGATTCACAGTAGGACCAGACTTGTTGCTCCTTGTGTGAGGTCTAGGAGGCATGCACCTCAAACACCAAAGAGAAGAAAAAACAAAAACGTGTAAGTAGAAAATAAAAAGAAAAATTTAGACGAAATTAAAAACTCAAATCTAATGGTAGATCAGAGAGTCCCCGGCAACGGCGCCAAAATTTGATAAGCTCAAATTAATCCCTAGAGCTACTCTCTCAAACAAGAGATCATTGCAGTACTAGGGGTCGAATCCACAGAGACTCAAGATCAAACACAATGGATTATAGAGTTTTGTAATTACGCTAAACAAGTTAATTTAATTAATGAAAAAGCAATGCAAATATTTAAATGAAAGTGTTGTGAGTTCAGAAAATCAAAGGAGTTAAGCCTAGGGAATTTCTCAAGAAATTATGAAATATTAAATCAATAAATTAATTAAGTTTCAAGCAATAAAGATCAGATCTAGAACTCTAAACTTTTGGTAAAATAATCAGTTCTCACTGCAATTATAATCTAAATTTAAAACCAGAAAATCCAAATCTCTTTGTAAAATTCTAAGTTAAAAATCAGCTTTAAGAACAGGTTTAGATAAGTTCACAAAGCTATTAATTCAAATCTCTTTGTAAGAAATAATTTTGTTCATCAATGGTTTAATCAAGAAAACAATTATATTCTCATATCAATTTATTTCCTTAAGATAACAATTCTAGGTGATCAATCAAGAATTATTGTGAAGAACAACCAAGGATGAAGATCATAAAAGATTAAGAACCCTAAAAATCACAGATCTAATAAATCATAAAAACCCTATGAAAAACCTTAAACCTAACAAGCAAATTACTCAGACATGTTTAATGAAGAACAAATCTTATTTCTGAATAACATGCAATAGATATTAAAAGTAGAAGAGGGAGTTCAAGAATCTTCTCTCTACAAAGAATTCAGATCTATCTCTCCGAAAAGCTCTCAATAATCTTTCTCTCAAAAACTGCTAGAAGATAACTTAAGGGTTTCTGAAACTCAAAAACAATATATATATATATACATCCTAAAACACGTCCAGGGGCTTATGTTGCAATTGTAGAAGACTTTGGGCAAAATTGTAAAACTTCCAATTTCTTGTTCTCTCGTCGGGTAAACAGGAGCGTCGATCGATGCCCTTTTAAGTGGTGTTGATCGACGCTAGGACTCTGATCCGACTCCAACTTGATTTCCTTCGGTAAAATGCTCCAAAATGATCCAAATTGTTCCATTTTGCTCCATCCGTGCCAAAATCCTAGATAACATATAAAGACTCAAAAACAACCTAGAAACAAATCAAAAGACTCAAAAAGCACACTTATATCATGGTTAAAAACCGTAAAAACCATGATATATCACAAACCGCGGGAGAAACCCCTGCAAAGTAAGCTGTAGTTTTCTCCGTACTGATCTTCAGACCCGAACATTTGGCAAAAGTTTCAAACACCTGAACAATGCCTTCAATAGAACGAACTGAACCATCGGAGAACACCAGTAAATCATCAGCAAAACTAAGGTGAGTTAACACTACAAGAAAACACGCGTTTTGCGAGGAACTGTTGCGACGGACAACAGCTCTCGCAAATTTGCGGTGGATTTGCGAGGAAAATACGAGAAACAAAAAATCCCTAGCAATGCCCTCGCAAAATTGCGAGGAAGCCAATCGTCGCAAATTCGCTGCTCATTTGGGAGGCATTTACGACAAATTCACAGGGAAAGTCACCTTCCTCGCAAATCAATCGCAAAATTGCGACGCATTTGCGAAAACATTATCCATAGCAAAATTGCTATGGACATGCGAGTGATTTACGAAAGCCATAGCAAATCCATTGCAAAATTAAGAATTTTTTTATATATATAAATATTACAAAACTTAATATAATTATTCTGAAATATATTTCAATGTGTTCATAAGGTGAATTATTCTGAAATAAATTATTCTGATGGTTTTTATAATTAAGGTATTCAAGATTTGCGACAAGCTTGCGATGGATTTGCTATATATAAAGCAAATTAGTCGCAAATCCATTGCAAATTACTCAAATCATAGCAATTCCCTCGCAAATGACAACTTTAAACCCTAACCCCTAAACCCTAAAGACTAATTACAATACTATTAATGATTAAAAAGATGAATTCAAGACTTATAATCAAAGATAGGGCAGTGCAACACAAAATTGTTAGAGAATTGGACAATGTTGGAATATTTGTCAAATATTTGTCAAATATTTGTCTCAATGTAATGAACATATGTATGATATAGTGTAGAAGATAGTTAATGATTAGAGGAAGATGCAAAATTAGACAATTTTGGAAATTTTTATGATAGAAAAGAGTATGATGAGGCCATTGGACCTTATAATATACTTGAAAGTTTATTTGACTAATTATTTTAAATTATTTTGATAGTTTTTATAAATTAGTTATTCAGGTTTTGCGACAAATTTGCGACTGATTTGCTAGCTTCTTAGCAAACTAGTCGCAAATCCATCGCAAAACACTCAGATCATAGCAATTCCTCGCAATTGTACAACTTTAAACCCTTGAACCTAAACCGTAAAGACTAATTTCATTACTATTAATGATTAAAAAGATGAATCCAGGATTTATAATCAAAGATAGGGCACAAAAAACAATTTCTAAACCTAAACCCTAAATACTTTGCGAGGGATTTGCTACGGTCCCTCGCAATTCGCTCGCAAATAATCTTATTTTGAATTCTTATTTATGAGCCAAAGTTTCACACATTGGTGGGAAACTAAATTTTTAGTAAATTTAAATTGGTTATTTTTAGTAAATGTAAAATTTTAATAAATTTATCGCAAATCCATCACAAAATACTCAAAACATAGCAAATCCCTCGCAAACATAGCTATGCTCTCTCGCAATTCTCTCGCAATGTCTGGAAATATTAATTACATATTTTTATATGCTTGCTAGGGATTTGCGAGGGGCCATAGCTAATCCATAGCAATATTTGCGAGAGATTTGCGACGCTGTATTTTTCTATATAACTTGAAAACCTAGTTTGAGCTTCGCTCAAACCTCGACTAATCCGCAGCCAAAAGAAAAACCCTAGTTCCCTAATCCGATTTCTTCTCCAATTTCTTCTCTCTTCTCCGATTTCTTCTCTCTTCTCCGATCTCTTCTGTCTTTTCCGCTGAGTCTCCTCCTCTTCTCTCAGTCCCGGTTAACCCTTCTCGAACCCTACTCCTCCTCTTCTCTCTTGTCCTCTGCAACTCTTGTCCGGTTAATCTCCAACTCGATCTCTTCTTTCTTTGCCGGTAAGTCTCCTCCTCTCCCCTTCTAAATTAGGGTTTCAAAATTGGGGATTCAATTTGGGGTTTAGGGTTATTTTTCGATTAGGTTTTTAATTCGATTTTAGGGTTTCAAAATTGGGGATTCAATTTGGGGTTTAGGGTTATGATTCGATTAGGTTTTTAATTCGATTTTAGGGTATCAAAATTGGGGATTCAATTTAGGGTTTAGGGTTATGATTCAATTTGGGGTTTTTAATTCGATTTTAGGTTTTCGAAATTGGGGATTCAATTTTTGTGTTTCTAATCAGTTTTTTTTTTCTGCTTTTAGATGTCTTCTCGAGACCAAAACATTTCTGTAAACCAAAACGTTTACAGAAACTTCATTGCTTCTCAAGGGTTAAGTCCTCCAGTTTCTTCTCGAAGGACACATTCAGCTTCTGCTCCTTCCCAAAGGTTACCTTCTCCCGCTTCTTCCCAAGGTACATCACCGGCGATGCATGCTGATAATCCTCATGGAAGCTCTCCGGCGATGCATGATGAGAATCCTCCTCAGCAATCAACTTCGCGTATGAACAGTATTTCTGTGTCCCAAACTTTTTTCACTTTGGAACAGTTACTTGCAAGTCCCGGGCGTGCTGGCTTACCAAAACTAGATCCTAAGCGACCTCCAAATACTCTTTGGTGAGAATGTTATGTATCTAACCTATAGTTTATCTTTATGTTTTGTATTTTCAATGATCCTCATTCCTTTTATCTTATGTTTTGTAGGTTTGACCAGGATTCTTCGGTTGCTGCTACTATCTGGGCCATTTTTGAAAGAGATTTCAAATCAGCTCATGCCAATTGGACCCAAACACCAGGTCCGGTTGTAAACCGGTGGTTTGAAACTTTTGCGGTAAGTTACAGATTGTTGATGTGTATAAATTATAGATTTTGTTTGTTTATCATTTGATTCTTGTTATGATTCTGATTCTGATTCGTGTTATGTCTTTACAAGCAAACATATAACTGGGATGCGTCCATCAATGGAAGAGTTAGAGCTGAGTTTGAAAAGAAGTTGAAGACCCGGATGTGTGATCAAGTGTCTCGGTGGAAGGGTAAGTGGAAGAAGAAAGGTAATGATGCAATGCCGTGGTGGCTTGATCCTACCGTATGGGATGGCTTGGTCAAGTTTTGGTGTGAACCAAAATCAGAAGCAAAGAGTATCAATGGCCGTAATGCTCGCTATAGTGATCCTAATGGCACCGGAATACATAAGCACCGTTCTGGTCAGACCTCTTTTAAAGCCCGAGCACGAAAGCTTGTAAGTATCTCTGTTTAACACAAGTTCATTATTCATATCATATCTACAATATACTAATATAGTTGTTTCAATTCTCTGTTTTTAGTCTAAGAGTACTGGTGAGCCACTACCTGATTTCCTGCGACTACTAGAAGACACTCATAGGAAACCTGATGGGTCGTTTGTTGATGGACTGTCTGAGAAGGTGTTCAATGAAGTGTCGTCAAAGATAGCTGAAGCTGAGTCTGAGCTAATATCAGCGGATAACATGGAGAGTAGTGCTTCTGGTGGGTTATCACTAATTGTGAAGAACCAAATTTATACCGAGGTAAAACATGCTTCATTGTTTATGTTAATGTTTGTATTTGTGTTTGTGTTTGTGTAAACACTTATGTGTGTATATGTTTATGTTTGTGTAAACACTTATGGTGTGTATATGTTTTGTTGGCAGGTTGCTCCGAAGAAAAAGAACCGGATATATGGTGTTGGTAACATGCAAGCAGAAGCATCTTCAGCTCAGATTGTTCAACCGCCTCCTCCTTCTGAAGATCCACTTGTTCTAGCTGCGAAGCTTGCTGCTGCCGAAGCTGTTCTTGCAACTCAGGCAACTCAACTACAGGCCAATGCACAGACGATGCAAGAAAATGCAGTGAGGATGCAAGAAAATGAGCTGAGGATGCAACAAAATGATCTGAAGATGCAAGAAAATTCAGAGAAGATGCATAGTTATGATGCATACTTTGATTATCTTGCATCTAAAGATCCAGAGTTTGCTGCTAGATTTCGCCGAGAGGATTCACCGGCCAGACATGCCACCGGAGATGGAACCACCGGACAGTAAACACTGATGAACTTGTTTTGTAAAACTTAGTGTAACACTGATGAACTCTCATCTATTTTTGTGTAGAACAAAATCGGTTATTATGTTTTGTTATTGTAAATTTAGTACTTCTAATTACAACTTTAATTTGCTTAAGTACAAGGTTTAATTATAATTACAGGTTTAATTTAATTAAGCTTACAAAATGAAAATTCTAATTTTTTTTTTCACCGTTATTATAATTTGCGACGGAAATATTAATTGCAAAAGCATCGCAAATTTGCGAGGGATTTACTAGAAACACAATTGCTAGGATATTGCTAGAAAAGTAGTTCCTCGAAAATGCGTGGGATTTGCGAGGGACAACGTTTCCTCGCAAAAATTGCGAGGGAATTGCAACGTTGACCGATTTGCGAGACGCGATTTGCAAGGAACGGACTTTCCTCGCAAATATCTCGCTTTTGTCGATTTGCGAGGGATTCGCGATATATTCGTCCATCGCAAAAGACGTGTTTTCTTGTAGTGTAAGCCAATATTCTTACAGCGTGGATGATAGCCAAACCGGTGAGATGCCGCAGCTGCATCTAACATATTTTGAAAGCACGTCCATAGCAACTACAAACAGATAGGGAGATAAGGAGCAGCCCTGCCGTAACCCCCGCTTACTGTTGAAAAACCCGGCTAGTTCACCATTTACTTGAACAGAGAATGATGGAGAAGTGATACAAAGCATGATCCAGTTAACAAACTTAGGAGGGAACTCCATCATAGTAAGAGTGTTCCGCAAGAAAGACCATTGGACAGAGTCAAATGCTTTGGAAATATCAATTTTTATAGCACAGCGGCTTGATATTGAGTCCTGATGATAATCCTTGACCAGTTCTGTAGCTAGTAAAACATTCTCCAGAAGCGATCTGTTATTAACAAACGCTGACTGATTCCCCGCTATAAAGTTTGGCAACACTGATTTCAACCGATTGGCTATTATTTTTGAAATAACTTTGTAGAGGACATTGCAACAGGATATGGGTCTGTAATCCTTCATCTCTCTCACCTCAGATTTTTTCGGAATCAAGGCTAAGATTGTTGAGTTAACTCCCTTGGGCAGAAAGCCTTTGACAAAAAAAGATTGAACCGCCATGACAAATTCAGTACCCACAACGTCCCAAGCTGCTTTGTAGAACTCTGATGTATATATACCCATCCAGACCAGGAGATTTGTCATTTGGCATTGCAAACAAAACCTTCGGAATCTCCTCTGCAGAAACTGTTCGAATCAAATTTGCTCTATCATGAGCAGCAGAGCAGCGAAACAGCATCAAACCCTGTAAAACATCCATTGAAACCTCCTCATAGTCACTAGGAATCAGCTGCAAGAATTCTCTAAAAAATCTCTCTGCTTCAAACTTTATTTCATCTGAATCCTTAGTGAGAGAGCCATCAGGCCGGAGAATCTCCCTAATCGAGTTTTTAGCTGCACGTTTAAGCACAGCCCGATGGAAAGTCTTGTTGTTCTTATCCCCAACCTTCAGCCAGTGCAGTTTAGAATGCTGCTTGAGATATTTCTCTTCCAAGTTAGCCACACGTTCCCACCGTTCATAAGCCAATGTTTCTGCTTCCATCGCTTGGGAGGAAGGGCATAAAAAACTCTGTTCCTACTTTTTACAAAGATCCTCATAGGCCTCCTTTGATTTCCTCACCAAGTCACCCATTCGATCTTTCGCTAACTGCCTTAAACCCGGTTTCATCTCTTTCAACTTCTTAGTGAACCGATATAGAGTAGACGTGGACAAATGTAAAGGCTTAGTATTTTGCCAAGCTTCACGCACAAAAGGTTTGAACTCAGGAAGAGTTGTTGTTGCGTTAACAAACTTAAAAGGCTTTCGCCGGGGACAGAGACTACCTCCTCCTGCTTGAAGCTCAATTCTACACCGCATATGATCAGAGCAACCACCAGCCTCAAAAACACTATACGATGACGAGAAAGAGTGTAACCAATTAGCGTTCACCAATACTCTGTCCAGTTTCTGAGAAATGAGATCATTCGCCCTCTTATTACTCCAAGTGAACAACGGTCCATGAGCTGCCAAATCAGAGAAAGAGCAGTAGTTAACTACACTTTGAAACTCTCTCATACCAGCCGTGACCACAGGCTGCGTATCTTGTTGAGAATGCTCCAACAAATCCATAGTTTTGTTAAAATCTCCCATTATCATTCACGGCTTACGACCAAAGAGAGGGCTATCCGCATGGTCGCGTAACTCCTTCCACAATTCCTTCCGCTCCACTGACGTGTTAAATCCATATATAAATGAACAAAAGAATTCCTCATCCTGATCAGGTAGCTTGACAGAACAAGTAATCAGTTGTGCACTCTTGTAGAAAGGTGTGAGAATAACATCAGGTCCCCACACTACCCAAATTCGACCCCTTCGATTATGTTCATAGTTGGTTAAGACCGACCAGTCATCTAACACCTTAGAAACCACCCCAGAAACTATCCTCTCTCGAAATCGTGTTTCTATGAAACACCCAAACTTCATCATATTCACCTCCACCCATTTCTTTATGAAGGAATGCTTTTTTGATCTGTTTAAGCGACATTATTAATGTTGTTGGGGGTTCTTCGTATCCGCTCCACGAGTAGAAGAAATAGTAACCGTTTTATGAGCTGTTTTAGAATCTCGGGGAAGATACGGACATGAGGGTGGATCCGTCTTTGGTTTTACCGGGGGTAGGGTTGGCTCCTTCATCCCTTCCTTAGAAGCAGCCCCTGGTACATTCTCTACAGCAAGCGTCTCTACCACATCCTCCTTGCCTACCTCATCCTCCTCCATTCCCTCGGTACCACTTAAAACAGAGTAGGAGTTCGAGAGAGTTGAAACCTCAGGCAAAGAAGGCTTAATTCCTTTACCCGGGCTACGACTCGTCTTCTGAGGGGTACCCCAACCATCTGCAGCCTCCAAAGATGTGTCAGTCGTTCCCCTCACAACAGAACCGGTTTCAGCCAAAGGTAGACCTACCTCTGTAGCAGCAGGATGGGCCTCCTCGGCAGTTGGTTCATTAGCAGAATCGGAGAGAGCCACAGCATTAGAGGTACTAACCGTGAGACAAGAGTCACGTAAATGACCCCACTTGTTACAACCATTGCACCGGGGTGGAAGCCAAGGATAAGAGTAGTGAACCACCGCATCCAACTCCCCTTCCTCTTCACCCCTAATCACAAACTCCCGTGGTAAATCCCTTGTGAGGACAGCTGGCCTGAACTAAAATTTGTGCTTCGTCAAAACTTTCACAAGCTTCTGTTTTTGGATGAAGTCGAACTGGTTTTCCAACCCCACTGGCTAAGAACTCCAATCCCTTCTCCGTGAACATAGTAGGGGGAACATCTTTTAGCGTCACCCATAGCTGAATAGAAGTCATCACCGGCTGCACCTCTTCCGCATACGGTGACCATTTGCTGACAATCATCGGGGTACCCATAATGTTCCACATGCCCCGATTCAAAACCCTTCGCCGCATAGTTTCGTTTTTTTAACACGAAACTTAAGCGTTGTGTCGTTTACAACAATAACATCAATCATTGTCGATTTATCCCCTAACCGCCAGATCTTATTAAGAATCATATGAACTTTCCCTACATGAGGAGCCTTGTCATTAAGAAACTTTCCGATCAAGAAATCTTCCCATAAAGGTTTAGACCCCGTTAAAACCTCTTTTGGGACAGTAACCCTCGCTTGCCCATCAACCGTTTCCACCACAAATTTCTGCTTCGTAAAAACATGTTTTTTAGCCACCGTTAAGAACGACTTCTTTACCAGAGCATCACCCTTCCTTGCTAACTCAACCAAAGCCACATCCTGCGCAGATCCCTCTTGTATAACCGAGATCTCTTTGTGCCCCCCTGCACTACCATCCTTCACCACCTCTGGGCGGTCATCAGACCCTTTCTACGGCGGGAGAACAGCTCCAGTAACCACTGGAGGAGTCCCCGACGGCGCCATCTTGGCCGTCACGTTAGAAACCCTAATCGCCTTTAGTGTCACCCTTGCCACGTCAGCAGAGAGAAATTAAAAATCTTAGTTTCATCCCCGATGAAACATAACATTAAGCAAACATTAACATTAACATCAAACATCCAACACTAGGGAGCAAGCAAGAATAGAAAAAAAGTTTTGTCCTTAATTAAAAAAGTGATTTGTGTTGTTTTAAGATTTCATAGACATCCTCATCTGTAAGAAGAACTATTTTAAACAAATATAAAATTGTGCTTGACACTTGAGTAGTTGGTGACTGTACGTGTTCTTTATAAGAACTCTTATAAGATTTCTGTTTTTTTTTTTACTTGTAGATTTTCATATGTTTATCTCTGTTCCGAACGATGTTGTTTCGGTTATGCTCGAGGATGATAACGGAGCCGCAAGGCCACGTTTTATTCGGCTGTAATTTTTGTTTTGTTTTTGTGAATAAATTGTCTCCCATCTGTTATAAAAACAAAGTAATTTCTAAATATTTCTAAATAAATTGTCTCCCATAAATTATGGAATCTCATACACTACCGGTTATTATTTGGACATACCCATGTGATCTTATCGTATAAGCCGCCATGTCAATTGTCAATGATAAAAGAAAAAATCTTGAGAAACTGATCAATAAACCTATTTAAAGAAAATAAATTACAAGTGGTAAGTGGAATAAGATTTAGGGAATAAAAAATATAATAATATATATTTCATTTTTCGCAAACAGATAATCTTAAAATAGATGTAAAAGATGTAAAATAATACAAAAAATTAAAATTGTAAAACATATATATACTAGATAAGGTCCGCGTTATTACACGGGTAAAAATTAAAATTTTTATTGAGAATAGTTTAGTAGTAACATACATGTTTTTAGATTTTATCTTGTAATATTTATTGAATATAAACCTTTCATATTTCATTTAATACTCTCTCAATTCCATTATATAAGAGTTTTATAATATTTTCTTAAATTTCTATATACAATTTTTATTAATATAACACTTTATGACTATTTGAATTATGCAGTATATTTTCTATTGGTAGAAGTTTTATAAATAACATAATATTTTTTGTTTATCAATCTTTGTGCTTTTACCCAAAAACTCTTATAGGACAGGAAGTACCATTTAAATATATATACCATCATAATAGACAATATTTTAAGTTTAATTACACATTTCATCTTAATGCATAGAAATAAATATTTTATATCAAACACAATTAATACATCATATCAAATCTATATCTTAGTAAGAACATAAAATATAAATAAAAATTAACAAAATATAATTTGCAAAAAAAATTCAATCAACATTATTTAAGATATATTTGTTATGTCGTTATCTCATAAGTACTCATGTCATAATCAATTTTAATGAGTAAAAATTATAAAATAAAAACATATATAAAGATACAGAGAAATTCTCAATAACTGAAGATTTATAATTTATAATTTGTTTTTCAAATTATCTTATGTTTTGACATATGCATTACAAAAATACATGTGTTAAAAGTATAAAATTAAACATTAAAAATTACTAATATTATTTAATGATTTTTTTA
This sequence comes from Camelina sativa, assembly GCF_030686135.1. Taxonomy (NCBI): domain Eukaryota; kingdom Viridiplantae; phylum Streptophyta; class Magnoliopsida; order Brassicales; family Brassicaceae; genus Camelina; species Camelina sativa. The sequence continues at coordinate 32,223,469 of NC_141899.1, forward strand.
ACTGATACATATTAATATTTGAAAACTTTTTAATCTATGTAATCTAAAATAAATTTCATTGTTAGACATTCAGTTTAGTAATCACATTTAACTATATATTTCATCGTAAAACCATAATTCACTTCTTCATGGATTAGTTAAAATTTTTAATAACAAAAATAATATGAGCACATATGAGATAATATGTATATTGGTTAGTATTTTGAATTTAACAATTAAAATAATCACTAAAAAATCAGTTAATATCCACAAAATTTTTGGAAATCCAAAAATATCCTAAATATTATTCTTCTATATGTCATAATTTCATAAGTAATAATTTTGTCAATTTTAATCAGTTAACCAAAAATTCATTCTTACAAACGCATTTTTCTATTTTCTTTCAGGTTTCTCATATTACTACATGCATTAAAACTTTAAAATAAAACATGTAAAACTATACTTATACAAATCATGTATTGAATTATTTTTTAATTTATTTATTCATTCAAGGTTTTGTGTACGTACTTACAATAAAAAATTATATTACAACGATAAATAAAATTTATATCCAAATAAAATTATGTTAAATAACTTATGTTATTCTTTTTAACTTTGTTATTCATTATTTATTGATTAATATACATGCTTAATAAATTAAGTTTTTGCTTACACTTGTCAAATTTATTGAGAAATCACATATAATATAATTAGCATACAATGGAAAATATATTGATTTTGTTAGTTTTCCTTTTTGATTTAGGAAAATAAATGTTTTAAAATATAAACATGTAAAATTCTGTAAATATAATTAGTTGTCCTACTACGTTTACAAAAAAAAAATTGACATATGTCAACATCTAATCAATATATCACAATCTTGTTAATAAGTAACTTTGACATCAAGCTTTAGATAATAAGTTTTGTTAGTTTTCCTTTTTGTTTTAGGGATATAAATGTTTTAAAATATAAACATGTAAAATTCTGTAAATATAATTAGATGTCTTACGTTTATATAAAAAAAAAATTGACATGTGTCAACATCTAATCAATATATTTGACACATCCAGCTTTATATGAGGTTCATCTGCAAGTATCTTTTCCATCATAGCAATCTGATCATCACTCATGATACCCCGTTTTTTTTTGCTAGCATGGTTTTCCGATGTCTCATGGTTTGTAATTGTCTCTTTGGTGTTCATGATTTGATTTTTTTACTGTACTCAAGGTTTTGATTTGATATGGGATACCAACTAGTAGACATTTTTATATAATAAGACATATGCTCAATTTCCTTATAGTGATAGGTAAATATTTATAAAACTTTTTCTGTTTCTAGAAAGCGTGGCCAATATCACGTAGAATAGTAAAAATTAAATAATTGACATATTTTGTTTCTAGAAACGTGGCCAATATCATGTAGAATAATATTGAGAATTTGTTAAAAATACCCCTTTTGATATACCCCTTTTCAAAATACCCTCTTTTCTGGCCATTTTTATTTTTGCCCTCTTTTAATTTTTAATGACCATTTTACCCTTAGATGAAAATTATTTTATTCAATAAAAAGAAAAACAAAATTTTCTCGCCAAAAAATTTCCGACATATTTTCCCGCCAAAAAATTTTACAAGGTTTTTAAAAGGTTTTTAAAAGGTTTTATAAGGTTTCTACCTTTTACAAGATATTTTAAAGAGTTTTAAAAGGTTTTTTAAACAACTTGTAAACGCTTTTACAAGATTTTTAAAAGGTTTTTAAAAGGTTTTAAAAGGTTTTTAAAAGGTTCTCAAATAGTTTTTAAAAACATTTTTAAAAGGTTTTTAAACATCTTGTAAACGCTTTTACAATGTTTTTAAAAACCTTGTAAAAGTTTTTATAAGATTTTTAAAAGGGTTTTAAAAGGTTTTAAACACCTTGTAAATGCTTTTAAAAAGCTTTTAAAAGCGTTTACAAGGTGTTTAAAAACCTTTTAAAAGCATTTACAAGCTTTTAAAAAGCATTTACAAGCTTTTAAAAAGCATTTACAAGCTTTTTAAAAGCATTTACAAGTTTTTTAAAAGCATTTACAAGCTTTTTAAAAGCGTTTACAATGTGTTTAAAAACCTTTTAAAAACCTTGTAATCGCTTTTAAAAGTTTTTTAAAAGCGTTTACAATGTTTTTAAAAGGTATAAATTTTAATATTTTTGGCGGGAAAAATTTTCGATTTTGGCGGGAAAAATATTATTTTTCGGGAAAAATTTTCGATTTTTGGCGGGAAACTTTTTTGGCGGGAAAATATTTTCGATTTTGATGACTGTACATTCTTGCTGTCACTCAAAAAGGGTAATTTGGTCATTTTGTATATAAAGAGGGGTAGTTTTAAAAATGGTCAACATGAAGGGGTATTTTTAAAAAGGGGTATGGAAAAAGGGGTATTTTTGAGAATGCCCCAATAATATTAGTCTAAATATTGCAACTGCAACAAATAGAAACGTGCCTAATTCACGTAGAATAGTAAAATAGTAAAAAGTCAAATAATTAACATATTAATTTTTGACATGTGTCAACATCTTATCAATATATTTGACACGTGTGTCACGATCTCGTTAATCAGTAATTTTAACATTGAACTTTATATAATAAGATAATCTATATACAAATACTCGAAATACGAAGTAGAACGCAAGCAACCTATAATGAGGGAAGAAGAAGTAAACCCTAATTCGAGCTATGTCCCTTCTCATCTCCTGAAAGAGATATTTTTGAGACTTCCCTTAAAATCTCTTGTCAAATTCAAAACTGTTTCAAAACTGTGTCAAAAGAATGGAGATCGATACTGGAATCAAATAGGTTCGTTGAGATGCACCTGAGTTTCCAAAAATCTGACAAGAGCTGCCAAAAAATCCTGGCCGCTCACCACTGCTACTGCGGCGCACCCCTTCCAAATGTTATCCCCGGGGTACGTTTCAAAGGGGACGACGAAGAGGTTGTCCATTTGCACTGCGTGTCGACAAGACCGTCGATGAGTTGCGACGGTTTGGTTTGCATCCCTGTACCAGGTTGGGTCACTGTTTTGAATCCCTCGACTGGACAACTCCAGCGATTTCCTTCCGGCCCAGATCCCGTACCTTCCCTCTTGAACCGTCGCAACAGCTTTTCAATATATTTTTTTCAAGAGTCTAAATTTTGCATTGATGGTAACTAAAGAAACAAAACTATATTCAAAGTTTCAGGAGCATGTTCGAGTTTTTTTCCGGGTAATTGGGCGATGGGGTTCGGCAGAGTCAAAGGTACGGGGAGTTATAAAGTAGTGAGGATGTTCTTTAATCCTAACCATTACGAGATTCTTGATGTCAACATTGGTGAATGGCGGAAACTGAGTCCACCTCTTTACGAGGTGGACGCGGGACGAAGATCGGCTTGTGTGAATGGGTCAATCTACTGGTTACAAATTTGGCGGGGTTGTAAGTTACTTGCCTTGGATCTTCACACGTTAGAGTTCCATGATGTCCCACTTCCAGCGGGTATGAGATTCAAGATGGAAACTCAGATAGTGAACCTTGATGACCATCTAGCCATTGCCACAACAAGATTGAATAGTGATCCTGAATGGCAACTAGATATATGGACCATGGATGCAGGAGAAAGATGGAGCAAGACTTACTCCATTAGTCTAGCTTCTCTAGGTATTAACCCACTGGAGCCAAGGTGGTTCAGGCCGGTGATAGTTTCTAAAGATGGTAACGTTGTGATCTATGACGAAAGAAAAAGGCCTTGTTCAGATGTTATCAACGTACAGTACAATCCGTCAGATATTCTCATATAATTGTGTTATATCTCCTTATCTTGAAAATATTGTCCGACTTCAGAATGAACAAGTCAACCTAAGGCTTGCATGCACATTCGAGGTAAGTTTAAAGTTAACCTAGCGTTATTCTTGGTTGAATTGTAATTTTTTTTAAAGTTAATTACTATCATATGTTTTTATCTGTAGGATGGGATTGCTTTTATTGTTCATGTTGTATCATCATTCCAACCAAGAGTTTACAAGCTTTTTTGCAAGGGAAAAGGTTATACGAACTCTCAAATATTTAATTTAACCCCTAGAGATTTGGAACATTTACGACTGACTGCGGATGGTTTGTTATTTGATTGACCCTACAGGATTATGTAAATCGATATGGAGGCACAGAATGAATATACTAGTTGCATATTTTGTTGTCCGTTATCTGTATAGCTTCTGTTGCTTTTGTGCTTCAATGGTATTTTTTTCTATTGGTATCTATGTTTTATAATACATTGGCTTCTAACTCAATTCCTTATAATATTGGATTATGTCCATCATATATAGTCAATGTGAGATTCCTAATGTTATTACTTGTTTGACCTTTGCAGTTTCTAGTCATGATTTTACTAACCAATGTGTTGTCGTCCTCATCCTCACTCGTCATTTTTGGAGGTAGCTTCTATTCCTTTTTATTGTTTAAGAAAAATATAATTTGGTTTATAATAGACTGAATTCTTTAACTATCTTCTCATTAATTACTGATGAGTGATGATATTGTTATTTGTATCAGCAGTGTTTGTACCTGCACTAACCACAATTTTGATACTCTCAGCCGTGAGAGCCTTGTTTCGTCGCCTACTCGATGCGGTCTCGTCTTTTCTTCAGGACTTGATTTGATAGGGAATTCATTTTTCCTTTTATATTATTCTACATTGGTGATTTGTTAAAAATTTATACTATTTCAAATCGATGATGTTTATGTTTCTTATATATTATCAACGTTTTTAATATATATTGATATACCGACTACACTTTATTTATCACCAAATTAAAACCATCAAGACATAATTAGGAGGTGAAAATAATAAAATATTACCTACTCACTCCGTTTCATAATATAAGATGTTTTAGCTAAAAATAAATTATATTCTTTAACTATCTTCTCAAATTAGTACCTAGTCCCTCAGTTTCATAATATATGATGTTTTAGAGGTTTTTGTTTGTCTCAAAATATAAGATGTTTTCAACTTTCTAGACAACTTTTAGATTATTTTCATATTTTATTATTATTTATTTTATGCAGTCTTATTTATAATTGGGTAAAATTTTTTAAAGTATACATTTTTTATCAAGCGTGTTTTTAGCTAAAACATCTTATATTTTAAAACGGAGAGAGTAGTAATCTTTGATTTCACGGCCGATAGAATGTTCTAGGTAATTTTTAGATTATTTTTAATATTTATTTTATGCAGTCTTGTTTATGATTGGTTAATTTTTGTAAAAGTAGATATTTCTTATTATGCTTGCTTTTAACTAAAACATCTTATATTTTAAAACGGAGGGAGTATTATTTTAAATATATAATTTTAATATTTGTACAATATTGATATTAAATCCAAATATCGGATTTCAGTTTGGTTTTAGTTTTGATTATTGTGCTTATATGACCTAGACGAATCTATTTTGAAATGGGTTACACTTCCCGTCACGTCCTGTCCCGTCTCATATCCATCATAATTTTTCTGACCTATGATCGTTCTCTTCTAAATAATTACTCCAGTGTATAAATAATAACATATATTTATATGAATATATTTATTTTTAAAAAGTTTAATATTTTTTTCATATAGTTAAGATTTTATGTAAACTTTATTTCTTTAAAGAATTTTTAATAGTAGAGTAGCATAAGATTTTCAAATTTATTTTTAAACAAAATGGTAAAAATAGCGGAAAGAAATAAGATGGTTGTTGGAGTACATGAATAAGAAGATATTAAAAATTTGAAAGTCCTGCGATATTGTAATCTATTGTAATTCTACTATATTAATTGAGAAGTACAAAAAAAAAAACTAACCTTAAAAATTATAAGAAATTACATTCAAATGCCATTAGAAATAATTAATAATCATTTAACTATCTAATTAATCAAAAAATCACGCGTTAGATACATAGACCAAATAAAACATATATCAGTTTTGTGCAACATGTTAGATTTCGAATCCCATATATATAGTATCATATCTATTTACCAAATATTTATTCTCTTAACAAAAAAAATCTCATAAGATACATCGATTGTTTCTTTACTCAAAAATAAGATTATACTCATAATATATCCATAACCGAAATAAGAATATACTCATAATAAAAAAAACTTATTTATTATGGTTCTTTTTACATCTAATAGATATCAGGAGTGTGTCTAATGTCTAATAGTTCACCAGTATTAGTTACTCCTCATTCCTCAACTACAAGAAATCGAGGATTTCAAAAACAGGTAATATACCCACATAATATTCATTTATTATTATAGTATTGATTTAATAGTAACATAATTTTTCCTAAAAAGTTTGCAGACTCCCAAAAGATGGACTAGAAGGATAGTAGGATACTTCCTAAGAAAGAAAAAGATGATGCGTTCCTACACTAACAATAGCTGAGTTACTCTCTATCGATGTTTTAATAAAACAGAATACAGTATTATTATGTATGTACAATAAAATAATAGTCCTTAATATTTATCAAAAATAAAAATAAAATAAAATTATTATTATTAAAATTAGTCATATTATTGCTAATTACACATATTGTTATTGATATTCAAAAAAATTATGAATATTAACACTGTAAAATGAATTCAATAATTAATGTAGTGTTCTGCCAGAGATTAAGTCATTTACACATCATGTTACTATATATATCCGTTACAAAGAGGGTTTATATAACTATATAAAGATACTATATGATTCGAATTAAACGAAAACTTACCGAATATCTCGAGACAGTTGGCTATAATCCTAGATTAACTGTCAATGAGACAATCTTTTTACTTATTTCAGAACTATAGCAAGGATGTCGTTTTATTTTATCGACAAAGATTTTTAATAAATATTTTAAAAATACAAAAATTATATAAGCAAACTGAATTTATAATCACAAATGAATATAAACTATATAGTAGCAAAACAAATTATTACAAATTTACATAAAAAAATAAAGTTCAGCCTGCGGTATACCGCGGGTTAGTACCTATTCTATTGTAATTTGAAAGTCCTGCGATATTTAAATATATATTAAATATATATATTGTAATCTATTCCAAAAATTCAGAAAACCAAATGATATTGAGAGTAGAGTCTTACATAGATATTCATGGAAGATGCATCAAATATTCTGGATTTAAACCCGCGATACATCGCGGGACAAACTAAAAATATTTATGCTTTAGTTTGTACTCTAATTTATTAAGTTTTAGGTTTGAAGTAATTTTTATTGGTGGGTAATATATTTGTTTTGTCATATTATAGTTAAGAAGTTAAAGATTATATAATTTGTCTTTCCAAAATGAATGTGTTAAATTTGAAATGATGTAGTAATAAGATTTGTAATGACATGGTGTACATGTTGGATTGTAGTTTTCTTTTTGTCATCATCGAATCGACAAGACCCGATTTATAGCCAATCCCAACTACGCGGGGTAACTCGACTTAGTGGAGTCGAACTCTTGTGGAATCGGTCGCAAGGTGGTGCTGTAATCACTTGGATTGTAGTTATGAATATAAAATCAGCATATTATGTGTAGCACGTACGAGATCGAACTTGAACCGGATTTGTGGTTATTTAGATTTTTATTAAATTTGTGAATCAACAAACTTGATATATAACTATAAAAACATATGGTTTTTTATGGTTAATTTTTCAACTGTAAAAAACATATAGTATTGCAATAGTGAGGATACGACGCTACTCTTAGGAGCACAGAGCCTTAGACGCACCCCTACACCTCTATACTCGGAGTTACAAGCCTTGATTTTGGCTATGGAGTCTCTTCTGGCGGCAAGTGTTGACTGTCAAAATTTTGAGACGGACTGTGCAGAGTTAGTAGCGATGGTGCAATCCCCTGATCAATGCCTCGCCGTTTCCAATCTGATGGACGATTTCAGTTTGCTCAGATCATCGTTCCCCTCCTTCACTCTAACCAGGATTCCGCGTGCGTCATAAATGAGGGCAGATTGTCTTGCTCGTTCTTCGAGACCTTTAGTTTCTGAAATTTCTTTTGTAAACTCTTACCCTCCGTTTGGGACAACCAATCTTGGAGTACTCTTTTAATTTAATGTTTGGTTAACAAAAAAAAAACATATAGTATTTTTTTAAGATTAATTTTTGTAATCTAAATGAGTTACTTTTTCTTTAGCACTTTATCTTTATTAACTTGAATAAGATACTAAATTCTTCCTGCGGAAAGTGGTGAGGGGTGCATTACCTCTGGGTGAAAACCTGAAAGCGAGGAAGATAAATCCCGAGGCTAAGTGCCCGTTCTGTGGAGAAGAAGAATCGGCAGTCCATCTATTCTTCTATCGCTATTTTGCGGCCAAAGTATGGTCACTTCTCCCAATGCAGAACCAACTTGATCCAGACGACATTGTATCCTTCCAGACCCTCATTGAAAAGGCAAAATGCTTACTTCCCCTCCCACCTTGTGGCATAGGAGACAGACCTATTTTCCCGTGGCTTATCTGGGAAATCTGGATTGCCCAAAATAAACTGATCTTCAACGAATTTACCCCCAACCCAACAAATACGCTAGCCTAAGCTCTTGTAGCATCACGTGAGTGGAACACAGCACAAGCTATACCAAAATTAACCCCCAATACCCTAGCAATGACAAAACATAATAGATCTGATCCCTCAGAGGTTACCTGCAACATAGATGCCGCTTGGCGTGCTGATTCGACTCTTGCAGGGCTATGCTGGATCTTCAACAAGGACAAGTTGGAGTGTCGAATCGAAGGTCAGGCTCAGATGCAAGAGATCATATTCCCACTACTCGCTGAAGCTTGTGTGATCAACCACGTTCTGAGAGATGCTGCTGCCCTAGGGTTCACAACCCTCCATATTGCTTCAGATTCCAAACAGGCAATCAAAGCTATCAACTCGGAGATTCTGTAGAAGGAATTCCATAGGATTCTTCATGATATCTTAGTTCTATCAATTATGTTTAACAAAGTTCGTTTTTCGTATGTATAGCGTAAAGTAAACGAAGAAGCTGATGCATTAGCAAAGCAGACTCTTAAGAACCATGTACCAACCCCGCTATAGTTTGGTTTAATGAATTTGATTTGTACAAAAAAAAAATGTTGTATAGAACTACCAAAAATAATCCAGCCACTGGCATTTTCCAAGACAAGATTATTATCAGAATTAATACTTGGATTGTTTATAGAGATCTTTAAGCTAGTACTACTCTTGGCTTACTGCTGGGAATCAATTTGAGCATGTATTAATCTCAACTCATGGATATCAAATCTATACTTTTTCTTATATCTTTTAATTTGTCTAGTATAGATTTGATATCCATGAGTTGAAATTAATACATGCTCAAATTGATTCCCAGCAGTAAGCCAAGAATAGTACTAGCTTGATCTCTATAAACAATCCAAGATTTTAAAAATACTTATAGGATCGGATCCAATAACAGTTGCATTTCGCGTATTAAAATATAGTGCTTTAATTTTATTTGCCACGTGGAAATACATTTTAAAAGATAATGACGTAATATGACCCGAAACCAAATTATCCCCAAATCAATCAATTTAGGGTTCATAATCACTTTCCTTAGTAACTTAACGGACACTTCACAAAAGCTGAATAGTTTCCGAATCGGCTCCGTCGATGATACAACCAACAATGCTTGCCGTTGACTTGGATTTTGATCGGAAACAATTCCGATGCGGTCCCATGGAGCTTGTTCAAATGATATTTAAGAGATGAAGATGATCATATTTATTATACAAGTAAGGAAAGAGCAACAAATTCTACACATTCGCCAATGTGTTTTTTATTTTCATAATACTTTGGACTTCTCCTCCTAGTTTTATTTGCAGCACATCTTTCTTTACTCAATCTCGCCAAAAGATAAACACACGTAAAAATGAAAGGCAATTTGCGTTGTTTACGTCCCTCTCTACGGCTACCTCTCTTGTGGAGTCATTACTGATACTCATCGGTATCTTCTTCTCCCCTCTCTTTGGAGTTTCATCCATTCGTGAGCTTGATGTCGCTAACTTATATCGGAGCTGTGACATTACGCTCTCTGTGTCTTCTTCTTTAACTTCTCTTGAAACTGCGAAAGGCATTGCTTCCTCAATGATTTCTATCCTGGGAGATACCAGGGGAACATACCTTTCTTCACTTCCACTTTGATAACAACTTTCCCCGACGTTGGTTATTGAATTGGAGCTTGTCCCGCCACTACTACTAGGTGTAGTTACATCAGAACATGTATCCGTACACAAGCTATGATCATCAACATTAGTAGGTACATAGATGAGACTAAAGCCGCACTTGACGACCTTGCAGTTCGTAACCTCTCTTGTGCCATCTGTAACATGGAATTTTAGTGAAGCCTCGGTTGCAACACATCCTATACTATCATCACGTTTCATGAAATGCAACCAGCTGGTGTAGCCAATAAAGACATGATCAGACTTGATCTCGCGGGTTTCATAACTTCCATGTTCAGTCCAGCCTCCAAGAATGCAACTAAACTGGAACAAAGTTCTGTCTTCTTCTTTGAATTCACCACTACATGTAACTAAGAGCCGGGTATTCTTAGATCTGTAGTTCTGAAATGAGACCACAGCACAAAGAGCTATACCGGCAAGCCCGCCAGCATTCCAATGTCGAGGTAGGCTTTGCTTCAACTCAAACCCAACCAATCGGTGATTGAACCATATAGGTACTTGCCATCCCGGAAAGCAGATTCCGATCAGAACATCGAGAACAAATCCCTGAAAAAGTTTGGTATCAACAAGAGAATATGAAAAGAACAAAAAAAAAAAAAAGCATGAATGAAAGGGGAATTAATACCTTTTCATAGCGGGATAGTGCATTTGACATCAACCGGATTTTCTTCCGGGCATAGGATTCGATGCTATTCTCCTCAACTTGGTAAAGTTTGGTACAGTTAGTGAAGATAAATGTGGAGTGTAAATGCTCAGTTTCCGCCAGAAGAGGATCAGAGGGGATGGAAATCTTTTCGAATGAAATGCAGCCGTGTGCATCTAACCATTGAAGGTTTGGTGGAAGCATTGGAACAGAGACAAGCTTCTCGCAGTGCTTCAAGTCAAGCCAGTTTAAATGGTAGAGGTAACCAATGCTCCTCGGCAAGAATCTGAAGTCATTTCTGCTCAAAGATAACCGTCGCACTGACGACAATCCGTAGATTCCACGCGGCCATTCACACAAATTGCAGTTTGATTGGGAAGAAGTCAGGCCTTGATCAGAAGAAAGGCGACGCAAATTGTCAGGAATATTTTGTATGCCTGTTCCGTCAAGCAGTAAAGTCTTCAAGTGTTTCAAGTTTTGGTTAACTTCTGGGAAACTCTTAAATTGCTTTTAGGTTTCCGATTGAATCCGGGAGGCTCGACAGCTTCTTGCAGCCTTTCAGTTTCAGCGAGATAAGTCTTTGGAGGTCCCCTATTGTTGTAGGAAGTCCCTTAATCGCAGTGCCATCTAAGTACAATTCTTCAAGATTCTTTGCAATCAACTTGAATTCCTTAAAGCTTGAGCAGCTGCTGAGGATCAAAGTTCTTAGAGCGACCATGGTTATATCTGGAAGAGAGTCAAGGCTCGTACATCCTCTTAGATTCAGGAACATGAGACTTTCCATGTTCTGTAGCTCTTGGGGAAGCGTCCTCAATCCTGTGCAGCCTTCAAGGTTTATACTTAGAAGCTTAGGAGCCTGCGATAAGCCGGATAATGAGTGCAGCTTACTTGAATGATTCAAATCCAGCCACTGTAAGCTGGATGTATCCTGTGATCCATAAAGAACAATATATCCAGCTGTTAATTATAAAATGAAACATTCTGATTCAGTTATAGCATTGATCTTGGTATGCATACAAGTTTATATAATGCCTTCTCTCCCTCCCATATTTTCTCAATCTCACTGTAAGGCAGCTTGATGTCGATAAGATTCTTTGGGTTAAACTTTTCTGGAAGGTTCTTCTTCGGATATCTAAGCCAGTTAAGATATCGGAGCTCTTGCGGCAGGAACTTGAGTCCCTCAGGGAAGATTAATTTGCAGTCGTCAACCTTACATCCTCTATGACATTGCGAATTGTAGAACTTCAAGTATCTCAGATCATCCATTTTGCTGAACGTGCCACTGTCTAAGGTCATTTCCTTTACTTCGAACATGTCAAGGTAAATGCCTCTGACATTGGTTGCTTCCTGTGAAAACGTAACAAATTAATTAAAATGTAAAGTAGTATAAATCAGGAGTGGCTCATACCTTTTATATACTTTTACAGATTTGTGTAGGTAATAATACAAAGCGTACGTGATCATACTTACCGCTTTGTTCAAGAGAACATCGACAATCTCAGGGTGCTTTGAGAGCCTACGCCCACTTGTTGTATTTTCAGAGGATGCTTGCGAATTCAGTCCCATTGCAAAAGTATACAAAAGATCATTCATCTCGACACGATTACCACTAATGTCGATCAAAAACTTATCAGCTAGATCAGTTATTTCACTGGAATCTCCATGAGCCGAAGAACCAAGCAAACTCCTGACGTAACTCTCATTCTCAAACCTGAAGAAATAAGCAATGTCAAGGAACACGTTCTTGTGCTTCTCCGTAAGCTCGTCGTAAGGTATTCTCAAAACATCTTGAATCGTGTTGCTTGGGCTATTAGCAAGCGCCTTGAGCTTTTCGTTCCAGTAGTTTTTATCTTTGTTGCGAAGCTCACGAGCAAGCAGCTTGAGAACTGATGGATGTCCCCTAGAGTAATCCACAAACTCTTTTGAAAGATCCGTGAAACTTTGCTTGTCGAAACCGTCACTAGCAGAAAACGCGTGATAGTTGAAATGGTTTAGCGCATCGCAGTCACTTAACCCTGGGACGAGATAAGTGTGGTCGACCATTTCGTGAGTCACTGATTTGCTGCTCGTTGTGATCAATATTTTGCTTCCTGCTTTTATCCAGTCGCGTCCACCAAGAATCTTGTCTATCTGACTCTTTTCACTCACGTTGTCAAGAACAACAAAAACTTTTGTCTCTTTTAGTTGAGTCTTTATGTAGTCAAGCGACAACTTGGCTCCTTTTCCCTCTCTCCCATTGTTTTTGCTCTTCCACAATCCGAGCAATAGGTCTGTGTGCAGCGTCTCGTCTAAAAAAGGCTCTTTCTTCTGGCTCACGTCATCTAGAAACATTCTATGCAGGAACTTTTGGCCACATTCACTAAACAGTTTCTTGGCAAGAGTCGTTTTGCCTATTCCAGGCATCCCAACAACGCGGATAACGCGAGTGACATTTTCAGATTTCAACTCCAGCATCTCTTTTAGTTGCTCCACCCTTGTATTTAGCCCATAGAGTTGATGAGATTCATCTGAAGCAGTCTTAGGCTCCGCCTCCGCCTCCGCTTCTCTTCCTCCTCTAGGAAATTCACTTTCTCTCACTCTTTGAGTCTCTCTTCTACACTCTCCTGAATTTTCTTTTAGGATTTTCTTTAAATGCTCCACGATATTTTCAACCTCCTCACCCTCGTCGCTTCCAACAAGAGAGAAAATAACGTCAGCCAATTTTTCGTAGTGTTGTTTACGAAACAAGCTAGAGAATAGTTCGTGTCAAAATGCTTAATAATATAACTAGCTTGAACTATATTTTTTTTTATCTCCCCACTATATTTAAAATATCTCGAAAAGTATATATATATATATATATATATATATATATATTTTACATATTTTATTTTTACAAATTAATTATTCTTATTTTTTCTCTTTCTTTTAAGATCCATTACAATAATAATTTTTATTTATTCATCATCATTAATAATGATGTAAAAGAGTTTATAAAATTCATCATTAACAAGAGAATAACATTCAAAACAATACATTGATTAATGTTTAATGAAATTTTGACTGGTCATATATATAACTACTCAATATAAAAAACATTCAAAACAATTAAAAATCAATCACCAAAAACAAAAGAAAAACAGAATTTTCAAACAAAATCACATATTTTTTGACATACATTTTAAAATTTTAATTTATCATTAATAAACTTTATTTTTGTTATTAAATTGTCATGAATTATATTCTGACATCATTTATATTTATTATTAATAAAAAAACAGCAATAGCTTTAAAAGTTATTGGTAAACAATCATATTTTAACAGTAAAAGCTTTTACAGTCAAAGCATCTACAGCCAAATTCTCTACAGCTAAAATTTTAAAGTCAAAATCTCTACAGCCACAAGTAACAGCCGTTACCAATCAGGGCCATAGTTCTACATAGATCACCCAACTAAGATTATTATTAAAATTTGTGAAATTTCAAAAATGTCATTTTTTAATTATCCCTTCTCGAAAATGCCTTCTTTTCTATTTTCATTTTGACCACTTTTAAATTTTATAGACTATCTTATCCTTATTTGAAAAATATTTAGGTCAACAAAACAAAAAAGTGAATTTTCACCGTGATAGTTTCATCTTCATATAATTGTATCTATGTCGACATCTTGTGTAAGTTTCCCACCATATTTTTTTTGGCGGAAAACATAATACTGTAAATTTTGGCAGAAAAAAGTAATCTTATAATTATTTGGAAAAAATGATCCTACATTTTTGCGCAATTGAGAGATCACATTGGCGGGACATGTGATTCCGCAATGTGATCGCATCATTTATTTTTGGCGAGAAAAATGATCCCACATTTTTTTGCTGAAAATGTGATCTATAATTCATGGCATGAAAATTTGACTCTGCAATTGTTCTATAAGTTTTCCAAAAGTATTTATACGGATTTACAAAATATTTATAAGGTCTTACAAGGTAATTATAAAATTCTACAGTTTATTTAATAGAAATTTTAAGTTTACAAGGCATTTAAAAAGTTTTACAAGACTAAAAAGTTTTACAAGGTACTTATAAGAATTTATTAAGGATTTGTAAGGTTTTGTAAGATATTTATAAAGTTTTACAGAATATTTTATAAAATATTGTAAATTGTTTAATAAAATTTATTCTATAAGTTTTTCAAATGTATTTATACGGCTTTACAAGATATTTATAAGGTCTTACAAGGTAATTATAAAATTCTACAGTTTATTTAATAGAAATTTTAAGGTTTACAAGGAATTTAAAAGGTTTTACAAGTTACTTATAAGAATTTATTAAAGATTTATAAGGTTTTGTAATATATTTATAAAGTTTTACAGAATATTCATAAAATATTGTAAATTGTTTAGTAAAATTTTGGCGAGAAAATTCAGATAGCTGTTTTGAGGGAAAACGGGATCTTGCTATTTTGTGCAAGAAAACTTGATTTTGTATTTAGGGATAAAAATATGATCTCCAAAGTTTGGTGGGAAATTTTGATTCCGTAATTTTGGCGTAAAAATTTGATTCCACAATTTTAGCTAGAAGATTTGATTCTGCAATTTTGATAAATAAAATTAATTCTCTCTTTTAAAAGGGAAACATGATTTAGTGTTTTTTTTACTAGAATCGTGTTTCTAAAATTTTAGCAGCAAAATGTAATTTTGTAATTTTGATGAAAATTTTTGCTTACAACCAAAATCAAATTTTTTAATTTTAATGTTTGGATGTTCTCTTTTTCTATTTTTTACATTTGTGATGTTTTCACTAAAGAATGATAACTTAGTTATTTTGTACATAAAAAAAAGTATTTTAAAAAAGAAATGTTGAATACAGTATTTTTGGAAATATACGTACGTCATCTATAAGATACTTCTTGAAGATATGATAAAAAAAGTTTTTTTTTTCTTTCATGGCTTCTAAAATTTATATAAGATATTTTTAATGTACGTAAAAAAAAAGAGAGATTTTTAATGGATGTAAAAAAAAAAGAGATTTTTAATGTCATATGTTTGTATTTTATACATAAAATATATTTTTGTGATCTTACACTTTAAACAAACTTCTAAATAAGAAAACTAGTTATGAAGTCAATTCAAAACATAAAATATTATGCAACGATGATATGCATAAATGATAGAAGATATTTAAAATAATAACCCAACAAATATTTTTAACTTAAAGATCTGTTAAATCGAAAATACCAAAAACATTGAAATATTTTATATAAAAACGCTGCAACCTGCGTTTAACATTTTAAACATTGTTTTGATTCAGCAGTTTAAAACGTAGACACAGTTGCTGCCACTGCCGCAGCCACAGCCGCCTGCGTCAACCAAACAATCAAGCCCAAGTCTAAAGCAAAGTAGATGCAAGAAGTACGTGTTCATATTATTGTTGATCAACCTAAAAAAATGTTTTAGGGGTTGCCACATTTTTTTTATGTAGATATATAGGTTGTATAAATGTTAATAGTACAAATAAAACTGAATATGTTTTTATTTTTAAATGATTTAATGTGATAGCATATGTATAATATAAATGTTTTGTGTAGTAAATATTACTATCCAATGTATTAAATCTTGTGGAGAAATTAAATGGAGTAAGACATTGGAGAGTAACTCATTTGCATATTGGAATTCTTTTATTTAGTTTTGAAAAATGGAGTAAGACATTGGAGAGTAACTCATTGAAGATGCTTTCTATATCTACACATCGATTTGTAAATAAAAATGATTTTATGCACATCGATTTACTCTTCGTTTAATTTTCCTAAACATTGCAAATAATGATTGTATTATATATCCTATATAAAGTTTTCGTTAAAAAAATATGTACCTATGTTCCTTCACCTTCTTGCCAGTTTTGTTGGCCAAAAACTTTAGAGCCTGTTTCCATGGCTCCTCTCTCTCAGGATGAAGCTTCACTAACTCTCTAAAATTATCACCAAACGTTCCTCTCTGTTCCCTCAGAGTTCGAACATCCACCTTGTAGAACACTGGAAATACCACCAAGGTTCCTGCCTCCACACACTCTTTGATCTTTACCAGCTCATTTAGGCACCATTTTGACTCCGTATATCTGCTTGACATGACCACTATCGCAATCTTCGACTCCTTTATCCTCTGCAAAAGGTTTTCCAGATCTTTTCCCATCAGCTCTTGAGTGTCTATGAACATGTTGATTCCATGCCTCTCCAAGGCTTTCCTCAGATGACTCATGAAGTTTAGTCTCAGCTGAACACCTCGGAAGTTTATGAACACTTGGTGTTGCGGCTGCTGTTGGTGATTGGAGTCGCCGTCAACATTGGAGGAGGATGAAGCCATCAACATTGGAGTCAAGTTGTTTTATTTTTTAGTTTTCTTAGTATAGCACAAAGTGGCAAAAGTTTATTTTCATTATGAACGCTAGTAACAGTTGATAGAGATAGTTGCACCACTGATGTTTTACAAATATGGGAACACGTGAATATATAAGCTAGTATCGCATCCCTACTATAAAGAAATACGCCTAGGCAGGCTATTGGATAGCGATATATAAAGATCTAGTGCATGTACATTTTTTAAACAATTTGGTAGACGAGGTTGGTGAAACTTTTGTTTTTCTTTTTGGTTTATTTGTTGCTGTAGATACCAGCTTTTATTATCATATCAGTTTTCAGAAAGAAAAAAAATCTAGTATTAAATATCTCGTAGAATAAAATCATCAATGGTCACGGTCGGACTTGTACTTCTAAGAATTTGCTATATGGAGTTTGAATATGGGGGACTCAAAATATTGTTGAGTTGTGGAAACAAATCTCAATATAAAAGATGTATGGCGTATCTTAGTGAATTGTGAATGCATATATAGCTGATTCTGTGAACGTATGGTTAAAGTTGTGAACGTATGTTCTATACTGTGAATATATGGTTGATTTTGTGAACGTATGTTCGAGTCTGTGCACGTATGGCTTTCTGAGAACGTTTTTGTAAGGGTTTTTTTCAGCCCATGTTTGTTTGTCGTAGGTTTTTCCTTTATGTATGTATTTGTTGTAGTCGCCTCTCTTTATCAGCGAAGATAAAGAGTGGTAGAGAGAGAGAGAGATTGAGAGAACTTGTATCTCTTGAATTACTTTGATTTTAGTGAAATCTGCAGCGACATAAAGTGGACGTAGCTCTCACGTTGAGTATGAACCTATAAATCTTGTGTGCTTTTTAGTTCTTACTTCTACTTCGTGTTCTTGAGGAGTAAGTAGATCCATAATTCCTATCAAATTTGTGGTGTGCAAGTTGTTCATGTACGTGACGTTTTTTGTAGGAGCCACATAAAAAGTAAGATTGACGCGTTAATTAGCCTGCTATAACACGTCGCTTACACTTATGGGTTAATAAGGCATAACAATACTTGCGTTCACTTCTAGGGGTGAACCTCTCCATTCACCCCCTTATAAAATAACGAAATAAAATCTGTATACATTATTATAAAATTAAAAACTTAAACCGCTTTTTAATAAACCCAAACCGATATATATGAAATCTAAACACTAACCATCTCATTTGTGAACCCAAATCGACATATAATTTCGTTCTACTTGTAAAATCTAAACCCTAACCATCTCATTTGTGAACCCAAACCGACATATAATTTCGTTCTAATTGTGAAATCTAAACCCTAATATCTCATTTGTAAACCCAAACCGACATATAATTTTGTTCTACTTGTAAAATCTAAACCCTAACCATCTCATTTGTGAACCCAAACCGACATATAATTTCGTTCTAATTGTAAAATCTAAACCCTAACCACCTCATTTGTAAACCCAAACCGACATATAATTTCGTTTTAATTGTAAAATCTAAACCCTAACCACTTCATTTGTAAACCCAAACCGACATATAATTTTACTCTAGTTTTAAAAATCTAAACCAAGCCAAATATTTAATTTTCCTTAATTAAAAGTATACAGAATTTGTTTCCTTAATTTGAGTTGTTTTTTAATTTAATTTTTATTTAATTTTTAAATGAAATATTAGATGGAAGATTCTGATAGGCTGAGAGAAAAGGGGGTGAATGGAGAGGTTCACCCCTAGGGGTGAACCTAAGTATTTTTCTAAAATATCTCCCATCGAGCATACTTGTGAACGAAAAATACTTAGGTTCACAGTGAACCTTTGTATTCACCCCCTCTCCTCTTAACCAATCAGAATGCTCTATTTAATATTTCATTTAAAAAATAAATCAAAATTAAATTAAAAACAAAAAAAATTAAGGAAACAAATTCTGTATACTTTTATTTAAGGAAAGTCAAATATTGGCTTGGTTTAAATTTTATATATCGGTTTGGGTAGTTTAGTTTTTACAATTAAAACGAAATTATATGTCGGTTTGGGTTTACAAATAAAGTGGTTAGGATTTAGATTTTACAATTAGAACGAAATTATATGCCGGTTTGGGTTTACAAATGAGATGGTTAGGGTTTAGATTTTATAATTAGAACGAAATTATATGTCGGTTTGGGTTTACAAATGAGATGGTTAGGGTTTAGATTTTACAATTAGAACCAAATTATATGTCGGTTTGGGTTTACAAATGAGACGGTTAGGGATTAGATTTTATAATTAGAACGAAATTATATGTCGGTTTGGGTTTACAAATGAGATGGTTAGCATTTACATTTTATAATTAGAACGAAATTATATGTCGGTTTGGGTTTACAAATAAGATTGTTAGTTAATTTTAAAATAATATCTACAGATTTTCTTTCCTTATTTTATAAGGGGGTGAATGATAAGGTTCACCCCTAGGGGTGAACCCAAGTATTGTTCCTTGTGAACTGCTTTCGGAAATACTTGTCTACTAGTATAGGACCTTTGCTAAAGCGCAAGTTGATATCTTTTTTGTATTTAAAAAATAATTAAATAAATATAGCATATATTGTTATAAGTTCTATATGTTATTTTTTTTTATTTTTTGTTATGAAAATATGCTTATATGTCGATTTGGTATAACTGGTTATTATCTTGTTAATTTGGTGGATATATCTAAATTTTTTGCTCTTATTCTGTAAATTTTTTATTTTTTATCTAAATAAGGAAATGATTTGTTTAGAGATTTGTTAAGATGTGAACCTGTTAGTAAAGAAATGATTTATATATATTTATAATATTATAAATAATAGTTTTAAGTTATGGTATTTATTAAAATGGTAAGCATTTATTATGTAATTTTTTCTAATAGAATGTTATACTTCCGTTTTAAAAGTAGCGGATTGTAGCTTTTTTACTTGGTTGTTGTCTATGAATGATATGGAACTATTTTTTATGCGCCTTCTTAGCACTGGTTGCTCTTAATTGACTAATAGTGGAAAATACTTTGACAAGGACACTTCGCTTAGACAAACTTTTTAGTATCTTAATAACAGTTCCGGTGAAGAAGTTCAATTAAGGATCGGAAACTAGATGATAGTTCAAATTACAGTGTCTTATAGGGGCCAAACTTTGTAGTATATATCAACCACAATATAGTAACATAGTTTATTAGAAAGGAAATCCCACATGCATGATCCTATATAGCTCACGGTTGTAGCTACATTATCATGCTCTGGGGCAGTCACACCGAAAGGAACTTAAGATAGAATATATAACCCGCCTCGTACTATTGGCTTATAGCATTTGAATGCACTATCGAATCGCCCGGCCATATATAGCTTAGTCATTAATTAGCCTAATGGACTTCTCGCATAATATATTTTGTTTTAGCGTTCTTTTCTCTTTTACTGAGTATTATTTTTATGTCGTATGTAGCTTTGAAATCTGTCTATATGGCTGAATGATTTAAATTATATAATTGAATCTCTTATATAGCTGTATTTTTATTTACAAGCTGAAAACATAGAAACACACTTTTGCGTTAGCTAATTATTAATCTCGCAAATCTGTAGACTATCATTGGTCCTTGTAGATCGACCACGTAAATAATACACTACCTTGCAGTTAATTATAATTGCACAAGAGAAATATTTTTTTCAAGGGTGTAAGAGAAATCCCTCAAGAACTGGAAATCGTCCCACTATGTACAATCATTGACCAAAGCCTTCTCGTTGGCTTGAGCTTCAACTTCCCTCTTGTGGAGGACTTGGTGACGCTCCTATTATGGTTTAACCTACGACCATCGAATATTTTTGATATGTCATCTTGGCATCAGGGTCGGTCGGTCATGAAATTTTTAGTGCGTTATACAGTTACATGATATGTATGTGGTCAGGCTGGCTCTACGTGTTGCACTTTTGTTTGTGTACTGTACAACCGGCCCTGTAATTTTCTAGTATTCTAACTGCTCGAAGTGAGTTCACAAATCGAATTCCGAAAGGATACAATCAATTGTGATAAAGAAATACCAATAGTTTATATATTATGAACTAAATTACTAAACCCAACTATTCTTTTACAGATTCTTAACATGCCAATAGAACGTAAGTTAGGTAACCACGTGATCAAGCATTAAAAAACAAAAAATCAAGACTAATAACCTCAGTGAACAGTGTTGAACTCCAAACTTGTCCATGTGGAGGTTTTAACCTACGAGCATCGAATATGTATACGATTAATCAGTAACGGACAATTATTAGACAATGCGTTCAATAAATTAAAACCATGCCGTATATAAAAACAACTAAAGCTCCATTTTTTAATATTCTTTTTACGGAACCCAACAAAACGTAATTTTACCTTTAGTTTGTAGTTTTGTATCATCGAATGTTTAGTTAGATTACCATGTGAATTGTTATGAAATTAATTTTGAATTTCGAACAAGTAACTGGCAAATTTTCCTATAGACTATTTGAGATTCCTCTGTGGATTAAACCCTGTCGTCTTTTGTCGCGTTAGAGAGGGAAATTCATTTTGATTATAATATTGTGTTTACAAGAAGTTTAACCGGATTGTATTTGGGAATAGTAATTAATTAACGGAACGTTACTATTCATATATGAAAATGATGTTGATATGTTCAAATTAATCTTAGAACTACTATCTCAAATTAAGAGATCATTGTAGTACTTAGGAGTTGAATTCCACAAAAACTCAAAATTACACAATAGACTTAATAATTTTTTACTTATGCTAAACAGAATAATCTATATTTAAAAAGTAATGCAAAAATAAATTAATAGTTGTGTAAATTCATATGAAAGAAAAGTTAGGTTTAGGGAATAACATCAAGAAATTATGGAATATCAAATCAATCAATAAATCAGGATTCAATTAATTAAAATCAGACCATGAACTCTAAACTCTATTGTAAAATAAATCAGTTTTTATTGTAAATATAATCTAAGTTTAAAACTCGAAAATCTAAATTTCTTTGCAAAATCCAAGTTAAAAACCAGCTTTGAAAACAAGTTTAGTTTATTCACAAAATTACAAAATTAAATCTCTGTGTACAAAATAATGTTTCTCATCAAAGGTTTTTGTCAAGAAAATCAACTATATTCTGATATCAATTTATTTTCCTAGGTTATTAATTCTAGATGATCAATCAAAAATTAATATGAAGAACAACCAAAGATGAAGATCACAGAAGAATATGAATCCTAAGATATCAACAGATCTAATAAACCATAAAACCCTATGAAAATCCCTAAACCTAACAAGACGATTATTCAGACATAATCAATTAAAAAACAAAATATCTTCTGAATAAATTGCATAAGAAAGAGTACAAAGAAATAGGGAGTTCGAAATCACTCTCGACAGGGTTGAGTTCTGACTTGCCTCTCCAAAGGCTCTCTGGATCTCTCTCTCTCAAAAGTTGGCAGAAAATAAAGCGTGAGGATTTCTAAAACCCTAAAATCCTATCTATATCTCTCAAAACACGTCAGGGACTTAATATTGTAATTAGGAAAAATTTTGGGGTAACTTTGTAAATCTTCAGAACTTTGAGAAACTTGGACTCGTCTTGGTACGAACACTGCATCGATCGACGCCAACACGTGCATCGGTCGATGCATCCTTCTGAACTTGTATCCAAACTTCACAAACAAAAAACAACCTAAAAAGCAAATCAAAGACTCAAAAAGCACACTTATATCATGATTAAAATACCGTAAAAACCATGATATATCAAATCTCCCAAACTTAGCCTTTGCTTGCCCTCAAGCAAAAAAACAGCTTCACCTGTGAAAGAGGTTTGAAAACGTGGAACTTTGTCAATTGCAGGTAACTGTTTTTTGCACTCTTCATTGCCGCACTCTTCATCGCCTTGAACTTCAAAACTTACTTCTTATACTATATCAATGAGACGCATCAACATTCCTTACTCAAATCCCACAATCCTTTAGAATCTCTGGTCTTACCATTATTAATCTCATTACATAAATTTGAACAAATAAAGGCGAGTTCTTACTATGAGAATATTGATCAGTGGCATATGTACTCTCTTTTTGCCAAGACATTCTTCATACATCTCCTTTCTTCTCCCTTTTCTCACTTACAAGGAGTTAGTTTTTCCCCAATTTTCTAGGGTATCATTTTTTATCAGCCCCTTGCTCTTTTTTTGTTTTTATGCAGGTTTCCATTAGATTCGAAAACGTAAAATAAACTTGGGGATCGGATAGATGCTGAAATTCTGAGTAGATTAGAGCTTTGAATCGCCTAATTCAGTAAAGAATCAAAGGAGATACGATCAAAAGAAGTTGTGTTCGCGATTTGGAGAAGTGAAGACCGGAGAAGATGAAGTCGGGGCTTTAAACGCGAACTAGGCTTAAGTTGCATCGAGCGATGCAATGCTGCATCGGTCGATCCAACCTCTGGGTTAATACTTGGCTTCAGTCCGGCCTAACAGCAACTCTTTTTAAATCAAAAACCCAAACCCATTAAGCACTGCAACGAGCGATGGACATGTACGTCGATTGATGCAGTCTCTTCTTGTCACGATTTCCTAAAACACGTAGAACCAAAATCAAAAATTAATATGTTACTAAAATACTAAAAGAAGAAAAACATAGTTAGATCCTATCAGTGGGTTGCCTCCCACTCAATGCTTGTTTTAAGTGATTAGCTTGACTTGGCAGCGGATTAGGCAGAAGGTGCATCATCCAAACGCACAATGTGGCCGTCCGATATCTCAATTTTTGCCTAATAATGTTCTGCCCTCTATCCATTGACAGTGAATTTCTCTCCCTTGGAGTTAAGCAGCCAATAGCTCCATAGGGTCGGACCTCCTGGAAAGTGAATGAACCAGACCAACGAGAACAAAACTTACCTAGAAACAGATTCAAGCGAGAGTTTGATTGTAGGCTTTTCACCCAGGGTATCAATTCTCTATGCAGCTGTAGTACAAAGGGTTATCAATCCAAATGATGGTTATGCTAGTAGATAGAATGCAATAAGAACAATGCAAGTCAAGCCAAGCAATGAAAGGGATTTTTTCTAACAACCTATAATGAGAAAAAGTAAAAATAATGAAACAAAGAACTACTCGACCGAGGTACATGATGCTGATGATTGAGTACCGGATCGAGTAGGTGGTTGGGTGACAAGAAAACAAGAGCAAGATGATGAACAACTCTAGGCACCACATGATGTTGATGATCAAGTACCAGGTTGGGTTGGAGGTTGAGTTAAAGATAAAAGGTTAAACAACCAAATACGAAAGCTCCTAAGGATGGGGGTAGGTTCATAAGTATTTCTAATCAACCTAGAATGTTTTACAGGCCTCAAGCAATCTAGAAAATGAATTTCTAATCCTTGCTAATCCACTCTCGTGGTAGAAACAATCAATCCTAATCACTCTCTTAGCCAACTCTCGTTGGAGAAACATGACCAGGTAGGCATTAAAATCTAATTTATTATTGTCAAGAAACTCTTTACACATCTAATCTATTAGGCTAAGGGGGTGTTATTGAACAATGTATCTTAAAGGAATTTGATGGATTTTGCAATCCAGCGTTATTCAATTAGGTATTTGAAAAAGTACATTAAAATCTGTTGTTATTGGATTATGTATTTATTTGATGGATTTTAGAATACGTTTAAAACACTGTTATTCAATGTCCATTGGCTTTTGTGTCATTTTAGATTTCAATGTATTTCACTCCAAAAAGATGAACAAACACAATCCGACATATTTCTCAAGTATTTCTATCTCTCTATTTTTTTTCTCTCTTTTCAAAATTGATTCAGGAGATTAATGTAAGAATTAATAAATACAAGATGGCTCTGACCAAAAGACCACCGTTTTCTAATCCTGGACCTTATTCAAACAAAAAAAAAAAGAAAAAAGGGAAGAAAATCCAGTGTAATCATGTAAACTGTAAATTTGATTGGCAGAATCAGATCTGAGGATCTGCAAACAATGTTATTATTTGAGTTAATTAATAAAAATGCCATGAACAGTAACTTTTTAAAGTCAAAATGTCACTTTTTTCTTTTCTTTTCTACAATGCCACAACTTTAACTTGAAAAGATGTAAATGCCCCTCGATAAATACTATGATGTTGATAGACAAGATACGAATGATAGACAAGTGGATGATAGACCAGATGACGATGATGGACAAAATGTAGATGATGGACAATATGCTGATGATCAACAAGTGCGGATGATCGACAATATGCGAATGATAAACAAGATGTGGATGATGGACAAGATGCGGATGATAGACAAGATTATATGGAGAAACCCAATCCTCCACATCATCTTTTGGTCCACCTTGATCCACATCATCCACTTTTGGTCTATCATCCTCTTTTGGTTTATCATCATTGACATCTTTTGGTCCACCATCTCGACTACTTTACTATTTTTGTCTAATTATCTTTCATAGACAACTTATCTTTAATAATATGGATAACTAATTTGAACTTGTGGACAACTTCGTTAATATAATTCTCATAGACAAGTTATAAAAATGAAATTCGTGGACAAGTCTATAATTTCCTCTAATAACTTGTCCATCAGATCTTGTCCACGACAATCACTCTCTTTCATAGAAGGGTATTTTCATCTTTTAATCACATGTGAACAGTAAAAATGTAGCATTTTTAGAAACATGAAACAAATGTGGCATTCTCCAAAAGTTTTTTTTAAAATGTGGCATATTTGGCAAAAGTCCCTTATTATTTGTTGGACATGGGCTGCGCCCAATATGCCGCTCGGCCCAACAAGACTCATTAATTGTGATTTTGGCCCGACAAAATTGGAAGCAAGCCATTAACAATCCGCAAAGGGCAATCTCGGGAATTCACGATGAAAACTCTAGGAAACTCTAGGTCAACAATCGCCTATAAAAGGAAACATCACTTATTAGGATCACCAACCTGACTCGCGTACAAGACCCCGAGAGCAATATTTTGCGTCTAAAACCGATATTGTCTTTTGTATAATTCATTTCAGCTTTCGAGCTCTTCATTATTGGCTTGTTAGTTTTCCTGTGAACTGACAAGCTCAATCTTAACTCGTGTTAGTGACGACCTCACGTTTTTATCGTTAATAAAAGAACCAGCTTCACTCTTTCCCCAAAAAAATTTTATTTACTTAGTGTTGTGCAATCCCCGGTACAAACATTATTAAAGATGTTTGTTCCTCTTGTTTTTGTTTCATCTGATTGAAGAACATGGGAGAAATCACAGAGAAAGGAAACCCTAAAAGATTGATATTCCATCTCAGATCTGAAAAATCAAAACCCTTAACGATTGAATCAAACAACAAGAATCTCCAGCGGAGATCCACTGCCATAAAACAAGATAAAACCCCAATCATATCATAAACCAAGAAGAAACCCCAATCAGATCTCCAACTCAGTCTGAAGACCAGAAAAGATTGCCACGACATGTTTTTGTTTCATCTGACATGGTTAACAACATAATTATGAGTAATTTATTTTATTTTTATTTAACTTCAATAATAAAAAGTCAACTAGTAATGACTTTCAAATCTATTAGTAATGCCATTCAAATCCACTAATAATGATAACAAATTCACGGTAAATGCATTATAAGTTGAAGTCCACTAAAATCCACTAGTAAGTGAGTAAATCTCTGGCATTAGTTGGTTCAAGCATTTCATCGAACACCTCTTGTTGCGGAAATGCCTAGAATTTAGTCTCAACTTCTCTGTCTGAAACTAGTATTAAGAACACCAATCCAGAAGGGAATTTTATAAAAAAAAATCAAGTTAAAAAATCTTAATCGATTAAGAATACTTACTAACCTATCATATTCTTAGAAACTTTGATTCACTACTTAGATCTCATCACAATCGACATAAAAGCATAAACGAACAAGAATTGCATAGAATAAAAGTAGATAATGTATTGAAAAGAAATAAAACGTAATACAGAACCAATGTAAAATAGTTGTAAATATAGAAAAATAATAAATCCTAACAAAGGTTGTAAGAAAGTAAAAATCGGCTCTCAATCTCTGTTAGTAGCTCTCGTTTTCTCTCTTTGTCATAAGTGGCCTCTCTTGGCTCGAAAATTAGGGAGGGTTTATATATGAAACCCTTTGACCTAGCCGAAACAGCTGTCATCTGAAGTCCTACACGAGGCTAGGGTCGAGAACCTCCTCGGGTTGGGCTTCGGGTGGTTCCTCTTGAGCTTAGATCTGCTTGTTCGGGTTAAGGCCTCGGGTTGTTCTTCTTGCATGATCACACCTTCAGGTACATGCTCGGGTGACTCCTCATTGTTACTTTTTTTAAGCCCCAAAGCACCTGTTTTCATCCAAAATGCAACAATGCAGCAATGCAACATCCTAAAACACCTAAATGCAAATATTTAAGGTTAAACACCTAAAAATGCTAAGGTTAGGCTCTAGACAATGCAAAAAATGACTAAAAGATGCCTAAAAAGGTGTAAAATAGAGAGACATGAGAGTTGTTCATAAGTACCTGATCATTAGGCTTAAAGTTTCTGGAGATGAACTTCTTATCATGATAAGCTTTGGTTCTCTCTTTGTAAAGCTTAGAGTTCTCAGATGCATAATTCTAAGCTCATCCAACTCATTCAGCTGAACCAACCTCCTTTCTGAAGCAGTCTTAGAATTAAAATTCATCAACTTAACAGTCCAGACTGCCTTGTGCTCAAGCTCCACTCGAAGACGACATGCTTTCCCATAATGCAGATGGAAAGAAGTAGTGCCAAGCAGTGTCTTATACGCAGTCCAATATGTCCAAAGTGCATCATCTAACTTAGCAGCACAATCTTTCCTTGTAACACTCACCGTCTTCTCAAGGATATCCTTAATCTGACTATTGGAAACCTCCACTTGACCACTTGTCTGGAGATGATATGGAGTAGCTACACAATGTTGAACTATATACTTTTTTAACAACTTTTCAAACACTTTATTCATTAATAAAGTGTTTACCTCCATCATTGATAACAATCTGATGCACTCCATACCGTGGAAAGATAATGGTCTTAAAAAGCTTAAGAACCACAGCAGAATCATTTTTAGGACTAGCAATTGCTTTTTACCCTTTTGGATACATAATCAACAAATACAAGGATATATTGGTTCTTATAAGACGAAGGGAATGGTCCCATAAATCAATGCCCCAACAATCAAAAACTTCAACCTCAAGAATGAAATTTTGTGGCATCTCATGTCGCTTACTAATTTATCCCCTTATCTGAAAAGCACTACAGCAAGAAACAAACTCATGAGCATCCTTAAACATTTTTGGCCACCAAAACTCAGCTTGAAGAACTTAGACACCATCTTGAAAGTAGCAAAGTGTCCAGCATAATCTAATCCATGACAGTGAAACAGAACATCAGGAACCTCAGTCTAAGCTAGGCATCTCCTGTAAACCCTATCTGAACAATGCTTGTACAAGTATGGCTCATCCCAGTAATATCGTCTAAGTTCTCTCAAGAACTTCTTCTTAGCATAACCGGTAAACTTGTCTGGTTCTATCTTTGCAGCCAGGTAATTTGCGGTATCAGCATACCACGGTTGACCTAAGCAGCCACAGCAGCAACGTCTTCATCAATCTCACAATCTGTTGCTTCCAAACATGTGCGTCAATTGATGCACTCTCAGAGTTGTATATGTTTCGAGACGCTACATGGATCAATGCACTATCTGTGTCGATCGATGCACTCTCCAGAGCTTGTGAAACTTCATGAGACTTCAGCAAAACTGCTTGGGAACCAACATCAACGAAGTAGACATCCTCTTCCGGAAGAGAATCATGGATTGGAACATCATCTTCTATCCGAATCCGCGATGAATGATCGACTTCTCCATTCTCAGTCCTTTTTTGGTCCTTTACTTCATGATATGTCTGTATTTTGCATCTCCTTAGCCTGTATTTGTCATGCCTTTAGCTAGGACAACTAGTTGTTTTGCATCATTTTAGAACCTCTTTCGTACATTTTGCATGTTTAGGAAGTTTCTGCATCATTCTTGCATACATTGCGCATTTCGGAGTTTTTCAGGTGTTTAGGAGACGTTGGAAGCGCACACAATCGAGCTGCTCCTCACTTACACAATCGAGCGCTCCTCACTTCCTAAACCGAGCCCTCCTCACTTCCTAAACCGAGCCATGCTCCTCACTCCCTCAACCGAGCCATGCTCCGCACTTCCTAAACCGAGCCCTCCTCAGTTCTACAATCGGGCTGCTCCTCACTTCTACAACCGAGCCATGCTCCTCACTTCCACATTCGAGCGCTCCTCACTTCTACAACCGAGCCATGCTCCTCACTTCCACATTCGGCTGCTCCTCACTTCTACAACCGAGCCATGCTCCTCACTTCTACAGTCGAGCCCTCCTCAGTTCTACAATCGGGCTACTCCTCGCTTCCACAATCGAGCCATCACTCGAGCCACCGGTCTAGGGATTCAGTTTTTAACGTCTTCATGAAAGTTGTAGAGAATTGAGTCATCTTTCCAATACCGTTTATTTCAAGCCAATCGGAGGTGTGGTTCAAGAGTTATCATCGTTTTAGTGGATACGTATACACCCAGCTCGAGCCACTTTCACAGACCATGCTCGAGCCATTTTCACTCACACCACTAGAGCCACTCCTACTCATTCCACTCGACCTCACTCTAGGGAGAGACGACACACGACTCGACCGCACATGTCAGGAAGACGTTCCGTCTTATGCGCTTCGGGAGATTCCCAAACCGACGCTTCACCTTGTCGTTTTAAGTTTTAGGGATTTACATGTTTTTTTACTATAAATACATTTTGTTAAATCTTGTTTTGGATATCTTAGTTTTTATCTCGTTTTGTTCTTAAGGTTTACCTAGCCTCCAAAAAACGTTCTGAGACTTGTATTTCCGATATCTTTGAGATTATTGAGATTTTGCATCTGATTCCTTTTACAAAGTTGTTCACCTTATTTTTATCCACCTAATGATGCTTGATTCAATGATTTATGTGTTTGCATGCTTGATGATGAATTTCGGATCTGAGTAGTGTAGTAGTTCTTGAGGATGGGATAGATTAGGTGGAAGATCTTAGGATGTAGAGTGTTTAAGCTTTGATTGTATGACTCCCTTCTGGACTAGAATTAGAAATACTAGTTTCTCTCTGATCAATTGGAACTAGGTTTTAGACATCTCCGCACCCAAAAGGTGTTCGATGAAATGTCTGACCAACTAGTGCCAGAGACTTACGTTCCTAGCCTAAGAGATTAGTTGTCTAGGATGTTTGTTGACGTGAATGAACTTGTTTTTCATGCCATGCTTGATCATGTTTCTCTAGCGAGAGCTAGGATTGGAAGTGGTTGAGTTTGAGTAGCTTTTGTCAAGAGATTGGATTAGCTAAGAAGTGATGCTCATTATTTAGGGATGGTTTGCTTGTGACATGTTAAACACGCTATAGACTAGGATACTCCACCGACATCAATTACTCCCATCCTTAGGACTTCTTTCTTTCTGATTTTTATTACATTCCCGGAACTGTTTCGTTTGTTCATGCTTAGAATCGTTCTCAGTTTCTCTCATTCTTGCTTGCTTCTTGTCATACATTTTCGTTTCTGTTTCTGTAATTCATTTCATTTTGTATTTTGACCATTCTAGGATTGTTAGAAAAACTCTCTCTTGAATTGGCTTAACTTGTGATTGCTTGATTGCATCTTGAGTGACTAGCATCATCCCATTTGGATTGACACCTTAAGTATTACAACGCATAAGGTTAATTGAACCTACTAGGAGAAACAAAAATCTTAGTATCAATTTGGCGCCGTTGCCATTTGGGAATCGTTTTGTTACATTTAGGATTTCAAGTTTTGCAAGATTAAGTTCTGTTACACAATCAATCTGAGTACTAACTTGTTTTGGTTGTCTGCTTGTTTGTTTTGCATCTCAGATACCTGTTGATTGCAACCTTGCATGCACACCAGATCAAGAGGGCATCAAAATCTCGTTCCTGTTATTGACGAAATCAATCGCTTGCAACGCCCACGACAGGCTCGTCAACCCACTGATCATCCCGCACAAGTCACTATGGAACAACAGCATGAACCACATCAGGGACCGCGAAACATTGGTGCTGGGGATGCCCCGAACACTCATACTCATCGTGCTGGAATCGTCCCTCCCGCAGTGCCGAACAACAACTTTGAGATCAAAAGTGGTCTGATCACCATGATCCAAGGAAACAAGTTTCACGGGTTGCCTATGGAGGATCCACTCGACCACTTGGACGAGTTCGACCGTCTTTGTGGTCTCACCAAGATCAACGGCGTGAGTGAGGACGGTTACAAGTTGCGCCTCTTCCCATTCTCCCTGGGAGACAAGGCTCATCAATGGGAGAAAAACCTTCCCAAGGGATCAATCACCACCTGGGATGGCTGCAAGAAGGCATTCCTGGCCAAGTTTTTCTCCAACTCTCGAACAGCACGTCTCAGGAATGAGATTTCCAGCTTCACTGAGAAGAGCTCAGAATCATTCTGTGAAGCATGGGAGCGTTTCAAGGGTTACCACAGCCAGTGCCCACACCATGGTTTCAGCAACGAGTCATTACTGAGTACTCTCTACTGTGGTGTCCTTCCCAAAATACGTATGCTGCTTGACACCGCTTCTAACGGTAACTTCCTGAACAAGGACGTCGATGAAGGTTGGCAACTGGTGGAGAATCTCGCTCAGTCCGACGGCAACTACAACGAGGATTATGACCGCACATTTCGCGGCGACGCTGGGTCTGAAGAGAAGTACAAGAAGGACCTCAAGAATGTAAATGAGAAGCTTGACCGTATCTTGCTGAGCCAGCAGAGGAGCGTCCACTTCGTCTCTGAGGACGACCCTTTCCAAGTTCCAGATGGGGAGGGTGAGCAGAGTGAAGAGATCAGCTATGTTCAGAATCAGGGTGGCTACAACAAAGGTTACAACCCCTACAAGACGAATCCCAATTTGTCTTACCGAAGTACCAATGTTGCTAATCCACAAGATCAGGTGTACCCTCCTCAACAACAACAGCAAGGGCAACAAAAACCTTTTGTGCCTTACAATCCGGGATTCGTTCCAAAACAACAGTTCCAGCAGGGTTACCAAGCTCCCTCGGGACCACCGCCAGGATTCCGCCCTCAACCAGTTCAGCCTACACCAACTCCAGATCAAGAACTGAAGCAGATGATGCATCAAATTCTTCAGGGTCAAGCTAGCGGTTCCATGGATACTGCGAAGAAGTTCGCTGACCTAAGTCAGAGGATGGAATGTTCCTACAATGATCTGAACGTCAAATTCGAAACTCTGAATTCGAAGATAAGGTACATGGAGGGCCAATCGGCTTCTACTTCTGCACCAAAGCCTGGCCAATTCCCAGGTAAAGCTGTTCAGAACCCCAAGGAGTTTGCCAATGCCATTACGCTGAGAAGTGGGAAAACATTGCCTCCCAGGCAAGGAGTTCCAGACGTCACTGAGGACAGTGCGGAATTAGATGGGGAGGATTTTGGTCAGGATGACACTCAGATGGAGAACCCCGTCGAGGCAGTCAAAGATCCAATCGAGCCAGTGAAGCAATCCGAGCCTGAAGCTGTTAAGGAGCCTGCTGTTCCTGAAGACAGACCTGCGAGGTTCATCCCTCCACCGTACAAGCCTCCTCTACCATTTCCAGTGAGGTTTAAGAAGCAGCTTACTGAGAAGTACAAAGCCTTGTTCGAAAAGCAAGTCAAGGAGATTGAGTTGAGAATGCCATTGCTAGATGCATTCGCACTTGTTCCTCACTACCAGAAATTCCTCAAGGACTTAGTGATGGAGAGATCAAAAGAAGTTCAAGGCATGGTGGTACTAAGTCTTGAGTACAGTGCAATCATCCAGAAGAAGGTTGTACCCAAGAAGCTCAAAGATCCTGGATCATTCACTCTTCCCTGCTCCATTGGGCCCATGTCTTTTGAGAGGTGCTTATGTGATCTTGGCGCTTCAGTGAATCTGATGCCATTCTCTGTGGCTAAGAGGTTGGGTTTCACAAGGTTTAAGGGATGCGACATCTCCCTCATCCTTGCAGATAGATCAGTGAGACTTCCACATGGTATCTTAGAGGACTTACCTGTCAGGATCAGAGACGTGGAAGTACCAACTGACTTCGTGGTTCTGGAGATGGATGAAGAACCTAAAGATCCTCTGATTTTAGGAAGACCGTTCCTAGCGACTGCTGGAGCCATCATTGATGTCAGAAATGGCAAGATTGATCTTAATCTGGGCGATGACTTCATCATGAAGTTTGATATCAAGGATACTTTGAAGAAGCCAACAATAGGAGGACAAGTCTTCTATATTGAAGAGATGGATAAGTTGGCTGATGAGCTGTTGGAGGAACTAGCTGAGGAGGATCATCTCAAAACTGCTCTAACCAAGGATGGAGAAGAAGGGTTCCTGCATGGGGAGACCACTTGTTACAAGAATATGCTAGATTCCCACAGAGAAACGGATGGATCAGAGGAATTCGAGCAGCTATCTGACGCAAAGGAGGTACGTGCAGTTGAGACAGAGAGTTCAGAACGTGATATCTCCCACTCGACCGCGATCATTCCAGACTCCCGTGCTGACGACTGGTCGGAACTGAAAGCTCCGAAGGTAGAACTCAAAACTCTCCCTTCCGGACTCAGGTACGTTTTTCTGGGAACCAATTCTACTTATCCTGTCATAGTGAATGCTAGGTTGAGTGATGATGAATTGGGGTTGCTAGTAACTGAGCTAAAAAAGTTTAGAAAGGCCATAGGTTATTCTTTAGATGATATCAAAGGAATCTCACCTAGTCTTTGCACACATAGGATCAATCTTGAAAATGAGTCTTATGCTAGTATTGAACCCCAAAGAAGATTGAACCCTAATCTGAAAGAAGTAGTAAAGAAAGAAATCCTAAAACTGCTTGATGCTGGAGTTATCTATCCTATCTCTGATAGTACTTGGGTATCTCCAGTGCACTGTGTACCTAAGAAGGGAGGCATAACTGTGATCAAAAACGACAAAAATGAGTTAATCCCAACTAGAACCATCACAGGACATAGGATGTGTATAGATTATAGGAAGTTGAATGCTGTATCTAGGAAAGATCATTTTCCTTTGCCTTTCATTGATCAAATGTTGGAAAGACTAGCTAGTCATCCCTATTATTGTTTCCTTGATGGGTATAGTGGATTCTTCCAAATCCCTATTCACCCAAATGATCAGGAAAAGACAACCTTTACTTGTCCCTATGGCACTTTTGCCTACAGACGCATGCCATTTGGTTTGTGCAATGCTCCCGCCACCTTTCAGAGGTGCATGACTTCAATTTTCTCGGATTTAATTGAGGAGTCAGTGGAAGTGTTTATGGACGACTTCTCTGTATACGGTTCCACTTTCTCCTCCTGTTTGTTAAATTTGTGCAGGGTATTGACGCGATGTGAGGAGACGAACCTGGTGCTGAACTGGGAGAAGTGCCATTTCATGGTTGAAGAAGGGATTGTTCTGGGACACAAAATTTCTGAGAAAGGGATTGAGGTTGACAAAGCTAAGATTGAGGTCATGGTTCAGCTTCAACCGCCTAAGACAGTGAAGGACATCAGGAGTTTTCTGGGACATGCTGGGTTTTACAGGAGATTCATCAAGGACTTCTCAAAAATTGCAAGACCTTTGACAAGGTTGCTGTGCAAGGAGGTTGAGTTCGAATTTGATGCAGCATGTTTGGAAGCCTTCAGCAAGATCAAGGAAGCCTTGGTTTCAGCACCCATAGTGCAAGCTCCTAATTGGGATCATCCTTTTGAGATCATGTGTGATGCTTCAGACTTCGCAGTTGGAGCAGTTCTGGGACAGCGAATTGACAAGAAGCTTCATGTCATCTACTACGCCAGTCGCACCTTGGACGAGGCCCAGGGAAGGTATGCTACCACGGAGAAGGAA
The DNA here is from genome assembly GCF_030686135.1 of Camelina sativa. Classification (NCBI taxonomy): domain Eukaryota; kingdom Viridiplantae; phylum Streptophyta; class Magnoliopsida; order Brassicales; family Brassicaceae; genus Camelina; species Camelina sativa. The sequence goes on from NC_141899.1 coordinate 32,258,640, forward strand.
CTCCTAGCAGTTGTGTTTGCATTCGAGAAATTCAGGAGTTATCTTGTAGGTTCGAAGGTCATTGTGTATACCGATCATGCCGCTCTGAGACACATATACTCGAAGAAGGATACCAAACCGAGACTGCTGAGATGGATCCTGCTTCTCCAAGAGTTTGACATGGAGATAGTAGACAAGAAAGGAATAGAAAATGGAGTTGCAGACCACTTGTCAAGGATGAGGATTGAAGATGCTGTTCCAATTGATGACTCAATGCCTGAGGAACAACTTCTCGTCGCCCAGGTTTGTGAGCGGATGCATGACACAGGGGTTGAGAACCTAAAAATCAGATGCATGGCGATCACTTCTGAGACTGCACCCTGGTATGCAGATGTTGTGAATTACAAGGTATGTGGAGAAGTTCCTGATGACATGGATCCATACAGGAAGAAAAAACTTTTTAGAGAGGTCAACCACTACTTCTGGGATGAACCCTATCTGTACAAGAGAGGTTCTGACGGTCTGTTCAGGAGGTGCATAGCAGAAGGGGAAGTGCAGGGAGTGCTTGAGCATTGTCATGGTTCCGTCTATGGAGGTCATTTCGCCACATTCAAGACAGCTCAGAAGGTTCTCCAAGCAGGTCTCTGGTGGCCAACCTTGTTCAAAGACGCTCACAACTTCATCACCAAGTGTGACGCTTGTCAGAGGATGGGCAACATCACAAGAAGGAATGAGATGCCCCAGAATCCGATCCTGGAAGTAGAAATATTTGATGTTTGGGGTATAGACTTCATGGGACCTTTCAACCCTCCATCTAATGGTAACGTCTACATTCTGGTAGCAGTTGATTACGTTTCCAAATGGGTTGAAGCCATTGCCAGTCCTACCAATGATCACAAGGTAGTTCTGAAGCTGTTCAAAAGTATAATCTTTCCAAGGTACGGGATACCCAGAGCAGTGATCAGCGATGGTGGTACTCATTTTGTCAACAAAGTGTTTGAGAGTATGCTGCGAAAATACGGGGTCAAGCACAAGGTGTCTACTGCATACCACCCTCAGACCAGCGGACAGGTAGAAGTCTCGAATAAGCAGATTAAAGGTATCTTGTCAAGGATTGTTGGGTTTTTAAAGAAAGATTGGTCTGTGAAGCTGGACGAGACTCTCTGGGCGTACAGAACAACATTCAAGACGCCAATAGGCAGAACACCATTTCAGCTGGTTTATGGTAAAGCATGTCATCTCCCTGTAGAAGTTGAGTACAAGGCGCTTTGGGCTATTAAGTTGTTGAACTTGGACATTGACACAGCTCAAGCTAAGAGAACTCTAGACATCCATGAGCTGGAAGAAATACGACTTGATGCTTATGAGAGCTCTAAGATTTACAAGGAAAGGACAAAGAATTTTCATGACAAGAAGATTATTGTCAAGGATCTCAAGGCTGGGGATCAAATTTTGCTTTTCAACTCCAAACTTAAGTTATTTCCTGGAAAGCTTAAGTCTAGGTGGTCTGGACCGTTTGACATCAAGGAAGTTCTGCCATTCGGAGCCATCACTCTTCTGAACAAGGATGGTACTGAATTCACTGTAAATGGTCAGAGAGTCAAGAAATATTTAGCTGATCAGGTCCGACCAGAGGGGTTTTCTGTGCTCCTCCATGAACCCCAAAAAGCATAAAAAGCTGAAAAGTCAAGCTAAGGACTTTAAACAAGCTCACTTGGGAGGAAGTCCCAAAGGTATCACTGTAAATATTTTTAGGATCCTTGTGTTTTTAATTTTTGTTTTTGGTTTTCCGTGTTCAGGAATCTACAGAAGGGAGTATGTGCAACAAGGATAGAGGATACAGAGAAAAGCAGAGTGAAAAAGGAGACGGAGTTTAAAAAAAAAAAAAAAAAAAAAAAAAAAAAAAAAAAACGAAAAAACGAAAAAACAAAGAAAAGAACCACTTGCTCCTCTCCCTTTTTCTTCCCACGTGAAAGCAGAGTGAATTATCAAACCCTCATTATTCCACTCTCCCTCATTCTTGGTATTCCACCCACGTGCCTATCACCTCACCCACTATCTCTCTTGTTCCCTCTCATGAAACACACAAACTTTGTGTCATCTCAAACTCTCTCTTGTCACCTCATCCCACCAATGCTCACCCACCACACTTCCTCTCCCCCCATACTCGACATTCACTCAACCATTTCTCCTTCAACACCGGCGCGGAGCTGCAACTCAAACGACACCGTCTTCAACTTGTGATTCTCACCCACTCGATCCGCCCCGCTCGATAGCACCAACCGAGCCGTCGTCTTCACCTGCTCCGGCGAAGCTGCACATCACAATCGAGCCGTGTCTGAGAAGCCTCAATCGAGCTGTGTCCGGGGAGCGTCAATCGAGTCGTTGTCGTGACCACTCGACGCGTCCGCTGTTGAACTCGTCAATCGAGCCGTGTTCAAGAATCACCAATCGTGCCGTCCTCATACCATCAATCGAGCCACGGTCGAACGTCTTCAATCGAGCCACGCTCGATTCTCTCCTCCACGCACGATTCGAGCAGTCCCTCAAGCTCTCAATCGAGCCACGACCCGCGCACGAATCGATCGGTTATCTCTCTCTTAGCACTCTTCATTTTCAACTCGGTAATTAGTTTTGTTATTGGCTCACTAATCTATTAACGCTTAATTTTGAGTTTACATGTTTCAGAGAAACAGAAAAAGTACAGAGCTTATACACGAGATGAGAGAAGCATACGGTTGTGTTGCTGGAGAACGTTCATCCCCCGAATCCATGGCGAGGCGTTTCATGGAAATGAAGAACATGGTTGACGTGGTTGTTGGGGGTTCAGGCCAAGCAGCGGGGTCAAGCAGACCAGCAAATCCGTTTACTAAAAGCAAGAGTCGCGGGAAGAGACCGGCGCAAGCTTCAAACTCAAGAGAGGAGGGAAGTGATTACGAACAGGAGGAACCTAAGTTGCGCTCCGAACAAGCTCCCAGAAAATCTGTAAAACGGAGGAGCGCTGAGACGAAACTAACTCCCAAGGAATACTATGAGTTGTTCCAGCAGGTGGAGTTCGCTGGAACAAGATATCCCCATGTCGAGACTATGCAGCAACTCGGGATTTTGGAGGATGTTCAATATCTGTTTAGGCGGTGCCATCTGGAGAGAATCATGAACACACCCAAAAACGGATATAGGGAGGAGACAATTCAGTTCCTTTGTACTCTGGAGACGCACCTGTATGCGGATGAGCCGGGAATGATGTCTGATGGAGGTCTGGGCTACATTACATTTCGCGTTCACGGCCAGTTCTACAATCTCACCTTCAGAACCGTTGAAGAGATGTTTGGATTTCCCAGCGGAACGGGGACTACGCCGCAGTTTGATCGGGATGAGATGTCCGCACTCTGGGCAACGATTGGGGGCACGCCCTCATTCACTTCATCGAAGACAAAAGCGCTGAACGTGCGAAGCCCAGTGTTGCGCTACTTCCAAAAGGCGGTCACCAATGCATTTTACGCCAAAGAGATTAAGGGGTACATGACAAATGGCGAGCTTGAGATGATCGATCTGGCGATTAAGGGACTCTCATTCACTGCCATGGATTGCACCGCGCTGCAAGGTGACATATCCAACACTTTCGTCTCCCTCTATCTTATCAACTACATGATGACATACAAGAATTGGGTATCGCGAGTCAGCAACAACAGCACTCCTGGAGTGATGTGCATGGGAGGCGTAGTGACTTGGTTCCTTGAGGCTGCTGGTGTTCCCCTAAACTCTGAGCCGCACCCACCACGTTGGATTGACATCAACAACCTGCGACAGTTGCGCACTCTGGAGCGGGGTCTGAGACAGGGACGGTTGATCTACAAGTTTGTGCATCCTGCGGTCGGTCCCTCGAGATTACTCCTCCCTTGCGTCGAGTTAACTTCAATCTTAGGGGGAGAGCATATCGAGTTCATCCCTCCCACGGATCTCTTATACAATTCTGACGCTGAAGGGGAAACGTGCGCCGAGCCAATGGAAGAGGACACAGCGGAATATCGCCCAGAGGAGTACTGCCCAGAGCAGTTCCACTTCGAGGAGTACTCGGATCCGAGAATGTCAAAGGGGGTCAGAGCAGCTCATCACAGACTCAACCTGCTTCAACAATGGGGGAAAGCCAGAGACAAAACGGTGAGCCGTTTCACCAAGACTGTCATGAACTTCATGCGTAAGTTTAGCTGTTCCACTTCCACAACCGCGGTCCCTAGGTCTATCCCCGAGGATACCAGACCAATGCCAGGACGCCCTTCCGCGAACCTAGAGCGAACACCTTCTCCGATTCCATCTCCAGCACGTCAATCCTCATATGTGCCACGGCAGCGCCAACCTTCTCCCGTCCCTTCACGCCACTCGTCACATGAATCTAGGGAGAGAAAAGGACACGGTTCGCGTGGTTCAAGAGCCTCCTCAAGTCGTCGATCAGCGCGTCGTTCTGCAGCTCAAGCTGAGCAAGAGGTTGAGCAACAAGTTGAGCAGCAAGACGATTATCAGCCTACGGATGTGGTAGTATTAGTCTCGGACCATGGTGAGTCCAGAGTCGACGACATGCAGTGTGACGAGCAGCCGAACATATATCAGAACACGCAAGCTGTTGAGCAGCAAGTCGACCAACCGGCTGACGTCACACCCGCGGATCCTGCACAAGGCGAAGGGCAGAGTCAGTTTCACACACCAACTCCTTGGGCGAGCTCAGACTCCTTCTTCTACTACTGAGGTACTCCGACCCTCCATTTGTACATACCATTTCATTCCTGCATTGTTTCTGTTGTGATTCTTAAATCCTCCTGCAAATTTTTCTTACACAGGAGACTGTGTAATTTAAGTTTGGGGGAGGGTTTGAGATGATGTATCTGATGTTGTGTTCTGTGATTCTTATTTTAATTTTTACACCATATCATATTTAAGTTTGCGTCATATCTATTGCATAAAAAAAAAACAAAAAAAAAAACAGAAAAAAATCGAAAATCTCCACAAAAACAGAGTGTTCATGTAGTTTGCATTCGCATTTTAGGATTGAGTCTAGTGTTGTGCATGTAGGGTTGTTGCATTTAGCATAGGGGTTGATGATGATTGTAACCTTGTTAGCATGCTGGATTCAATAGGATAGGATCAAGGCCCTTGTTATTAGTTCTTTGATGCTTATTGATTGAACTTGAAAATGTAAAATTGAAGCATGTTTTGAATTGATATCATTCCCTATCTACCTGAACCTAATCTTGACTTGCAATTATCATGTGATGCATTGAAGTTGAACTCATGGATACCATACACATACTTGGATTGTCTTTCACATTTTTACCACCCTTGTCAATCCAAGTAGCTGATTCCCATCTTTGGAACAGTTCCCCGCACCCTTAACCAACCGTTCTTTCAAGCCAATTGTTTTCTTGAGTGTCAGGCCTTTTCCGAGTTGAGCTTGTTAGAAAGTGTTAGGTTCTAACCGACAAGAGTAGGATCCTGTGTAGTTCTAGTTCGCGTTATCCGGACTAGTAGGACTAGGTGAGAACTCGAATTTTGGGTATTGGGTATGGATTTGTGCAGAAAAGTAAAGAAGTGGAAAGTCTTTAGGAGGGGGATGTGTTTACATAGTTTACAAGTCTAGTAAAGGATTTGGGGTGAGCAAAGTAAAAAGAGTTATTGGTTCTGGGCATAAAATAAAAAGATTAGACAAAGAAAAGAAAAGAAAAAAAAATAAAAAAAAATACTTAAGATGTCTAGAGTCCCTAGAAGGAAAGAAAACGAACCATAGTGATAATAAAGATCTCCCAATCCGCTAGAATGAAAAGAAGTGAACTCTTCCTAAGACTAAGTGTAAAAAGTTTGAGATGAAGTTTCTGATGAAGGGTAGAGATAGGACCAACTTCGGTTTGGAGTGTTCTTTGGGTAGACAGGGCGCTGCTCTTGTATGTATCAGTTGGTTTCAACCTTTAGCCTTCTCTTAAGCTCAACTCCTTTTCGTGAGAGAACCTTGTTCTGTATTGATAAAACCATGTGATGAGGAGACCATCTATGTCTCAAACCTTTACCCTAGCCAAATTAGTTCAATGACATTGTTTAGCTTGATTCACGGTTCTCTGTTAATGAATGTTAAAGGGGATGATTGATAGGATAGCATGTGTAGATTTGAAATAAAGTTCCTTCACCATGCATCATAGAACTAAAAACAAGGACCTTGATTCTAACTACTCTATTCAGCATGTTTTAGGTTCTGAGACCCCATCTTCACACCTCTCTTCCATACTCTGTTCTTGATAGTTTGCTTGAGGGCAAGCAAAGAATAAGTTTGGGGGAGTTGATATGTCTGTATTTTGCATCTCCTTAGCCTGTATTTGTCATGCCTTCAGCTAGGACAACTAGTTGTTTTGCATCATTTTAGAACCTCTTTCGTACATTTTGCATGTTTAGGAAGTTTCTGCATCATTCTTGCATACATTGCGCATTTCGGAGTTTTTCAGGTGTTTAGGAGACGTTGGAAGCGCACACAATCGAGCTGCTCCTCACTTACACAATCGAGCGCTCCTCACTTCCTAAACCGAGCCCTCCTCACTTCCTAAACCGAGCCATGCTCCTCACTCCCTCAACCGAGCCATGCTCCGCACTTCCTAAACCGAGCCCTCCTCAGTTCTACAATCGGGCTGCTCCTCACTTCTACAACCGAGCCATGCTCCTCACTTCCACATTCGAGCGCTCCTCACTTCTACAACCGAGCCATGCTCCTCACTTCCACATTCGGCTGCTCCTCACTTCTACAACCGAGCCATGCTCCTCACTTCTACAGTCGAGCCCTCCTCAGTTCTACAATCGGGCTACTCCTCGCTTCCACAATCGAGCCATCACTCGAGCCACCGGTCTAGGGATTCAGCTTTTGACGTCTTCATGAAAGTTGTAGAGAATTGAGTCATCTTTCCAATGCCGTTTATTTCAAGCCAATCGGAGGTGTGGTTCAAGAGTTATCATCGTTTTAATGGATACGTATACACCCAGCTCGAGCCACTTTCACAGACCATGCTCGAGCCATTTTCACTCACACCAATGGAGCCACTCCTACTCATTCCACTCGACCTCACTCTAGGGAGAGACGACACACGACTCGACCGCACATGTCAGGAAGACGTTCCGTCTTATGCGCTTCAGGAGATTCCCAAACCGACGCTTCACCTTGTCGTTTTAAGTTTTAGGGATTTACATGTTTTTTACTATAAATACATTTTGTTAAATCTTGTTTTGGATATCTTAGTTTTTATCTCGTTTTGTTCTTAAGGTTTACCTAGCCTCCAAAAAACGTTCTGAGACTTGTATTTCCGATATCTTTGAGATTATTGAGATTTTGCATCTGATTCCTTTTACAAAGTTGTTCACCTTATTTTTATCCACCTAATGATGCTTGATTCAATGATTTATGTGTTTGCATGCTTGATGATGAATTTCGGATCTGAGTAGTGTAGTAGTTCTTGAGGATGGGATAGATTAGGTGGAGGATCTTAGGATGTAGAGTGTTTAAGCTTTGATTGTATGACTCCCTTCTGGACTAGAATTAGAAATACTAGTTTCTCTCTGATCAATTGGAACTAGGTTTTAGACATCTCCGCACCCAAAAGGTGTTCGATGAAATGTCTGACCAACTAGTGCCAGAGACTTACGTTCCTAGCCTAAGAGATTAGTTGTCTAGGATGTTTGTTGACGTGAATGAACTTGTTTTTCATGCCATGCTTGATCATGTTTCTCTAGCGAGAGCTAGGATTGGAAGTGGTTGAGTTTGAGTAGCTTTTGTCAAGAGATTGGATTAGCTAAGAAGTGATGCTCATTATTTAGGGATGGTTTGCTTGTGACATGTTAAACACGCTATAGACTAGGATACTCCACCGACATCAATTACTCCCATCCTTAGGACTTCTTTCTTTCTGATTTTTATTACATTCCCGGAACTGTTTCGTTTGTTCATGCTTAGAATCGTTCTCAGTTTCTCTCATTCTTGCTTGCTTCTTGTCATACATTTTCGTTTCTGTTTCTGTAATTCATTTCATTTTGTATTTTGACCATTCTAGGATTGTTAGAAAAACTCTCTCTTGAATTGGCTTAACTTGTGATTGCTTGATTGCATCTTGAGTGACTAGCATCATCCCATTTGGATTGACACCTTAAGTATTACAACGCATAAGGTTAATTGAACCTACTAGGAGAAACAAAAATCTTAGTATCACTTCAATGTTAAACTTTTGAAGAAGAAGAATCCATCTTAAGAACCTTGTCTTGACAATTGTTTTCTACATCAAGTATTTGAGTGCAGCATGATCTGTATGAACTATCACCTTCAATCCAACCAAGTAAGAACGAAACTTCTTAAAAGCAAACACTACCGCCAACAACTCCTTCTTCGTTGTTGCATAATTCCTTTGAGCATCACCAAGTGTTCGATTAGCATAGTAAATAACATGAAGCTTTTTATCCTTCATATTTCCTAGCACTGCTCCTACTGCAAAATCATTGGCATCACACATTCCCTAATAAAGGCAAATCCCAATCTAGTGGTTCTACAATTGGAGCACTCACTAACTCTTGCTTAATTCGTTCAAAAGCTAAACGACATTCATCTGTAAACTCAAATTTGACATCCTTTCAAAGTAGAGCTGAACTGGTCTGGCGTTCCTACTAAAATCCTTGATGAAGCGTTTGAAGAACCCTGCATGTCCATGAAAACTCCTCACTGACTTCACACTATCTGGTGGTTGAAGACCTATCAACACTTCTATCTTTGCGCAGTCAACCTCAATACTAGATTCTGAAACCATGTGCCCAAGCACTATACGATCTTCTCCCAATAAAGAACTAAGTGCTTCTCTTCACATCTAGCCAGCACTTTGCAAAGATTATTCAAACAGCTCTTGAATGAAGATACATAAACAGAAAAATCATCCATGAAAACCTCCATATAATCTTCAATCATGTCTATGAAGATATACATCATGCATCTCTAAATTATCGCAAGAGCATTATAGAGACCGAAAGGCATTTTGCGGTATGCAAAAGTATCATAGGGGCAAATGAAAGTTGTCTACTCTTGATCATGGGATGAATCAAAATCTGGAAAAACCCGAAATAACCATCCAAAAAGCAGTAGTATGGATGATTAGCCAACCTCTCAAGTATCTGATGAATAAAGGGTAGCGGTAAGTAATCTTTCTGAGTCACGGCATTCAGCTTTCTGTAGTTGATGTACATGCGGTGTCTGGTGATTGTCCGCGTTGGAATCTGCTCATTCTTGTCATTCTTCACCACTGTAACTCCTCTCTTCTTAGGAACAACATGAAATGGACTAACCCAATTAGTGTCAGAACAGATAGATGATCCCGACATTCAGCAACTTCATGATCTTCTTCTTGACAACATCTTGAAAATTTGGGTTTAGCCTCCTTTGATGGTCAATTGATGTCTTAGCTCCCTCCTCAAGATGAATCCAATGCATACAAATTGACACTAAAACCAAGATCACACAAAGATCTACCAAACCTGTTAGTGAAGATCGTACAATCGAGAACAAAGTTACCAAGATCAAGAAGCTTCTTTGGAATCTTGTTATGAATGATAGCGTTGACTTGAGCTGAAATCATCATCACTCCCTGCTCAGTATTCAAATCCTTGGTCACCATCCTCTTCACATATCTCCTAAGCATTGGAGAAGTTCATACTACATCAATCAAGGGCATCTCAACAATAAGCTTATCCATCATAGCTTTTTTACATAGCATCATCTAAATCCTGTTTAGACTTACTTGGGTTCTTAGGAAAGGGAACCTTTGGCTTGTAGTCTCTCTCAGAAATCAGAATCAGAATCAGAGCTTTCGTAACTTTCGCTTCAGTTTGAACATTTGATGAGGACATTGATAGTCAACTTCCCGAAGAACCCGTTCTACCATTTCCTAAAGAACCTGTTCTACCATTTCCTGAAGAATCCATTCTACAATTTCCTAAAGAACCCGTTCTACCATTTCCTGAAGAACCCGTTCTACCAACAATGATACAAATGCCTACGACAAGGTTGTGAGCAAAAACCTTAAGGAAACAATTCAACAAGTCCATTGAAAGTCTCCTTACTCTCATTGAGCTAGAAGATTCCAAAGAGAAGACTCAAAACGCATCATTGTTGCCGGTTTTACAATGAATTAAAGAACCCGTTCTTTTCATCATTTTCGAAAGCAATCAATGATTGGCTGGAGCGTGCATGAGAGCTATTACCAAGGCAAGTGTTTGAATTCAAATAATAAATAATGGTTATTTTCTTGATTTGCAGGAATTGGCGGTTGGGTTTTTATGAGTCTTTTATTTGTTTAGGTCCTTAAATTGAGTATGTTATTTTACAAGTTTATTCCTTTTTATTTGTAAATATTTCGACCCTAGAAGGTCCCCCGCTGCTGGATTGTTATATAAGATCCCTTCTCAGCTTTGTAACCTTTCAAGTTTTATGAAATAAAATGAGAGTTTTCTTAGTTTTCTTTTGAGGCAGAAGCAACCACCCTTTCCTCCTTTTTCTTGTTTTTGATTCCTTGAAGACTAAGATTTGACTTATCATAGATCCTTTCACAAATCTGTGTGGCGTCCTTCACTCCACACATCTATCTCTTCATCTTCCACTGCTACCGAATAGACAGAACAGTGTTAACAACCATTTGTCTATTCACCATCTCTTCACTACATTCCATCTATCATCCAACGAATAGGCAGAATAGTGTTATCAACCATTTGCATATTCCCATCTATCCATGGGGATTCCCTTATCTGGTTCCTATATCATCTGGTATCAGTGCTAAACGCTCCAAATCATGTTTTATCTATCCATTTTGTTTCAGTTTGTTTCCCTTTGTTTGCTTCGGTTTGTGTCTGTTTCAGTTCGTCCCCCCACTTCAAATTATATATCTAGCAGTTTTCCAAATCTGAACTTTTTGACTTCCTGTGCACTTGATCTCTTTTCCTTATCTTACAGAAACATTGTGAACCATGGGAGAACAAGGAGAAGAGGTGAACATGGCTCAGATGCTTACAGCCATTTAAGCCCAACTCCAAACGCTTGGTGATCGTATGACACGAATTGAACAGCTGCCACTTGCACCAAGAGCACCAGTTCGTAACTTACCAAGAGGAAACAATGAGGTTGATGATGTAGATCATTCTGATTCGGAGGAAAAACATCAAGATCTTAATCAACACCAAAGGCCAAAGAGACACTACCAACAAGGCAGGAGAAGAGATGAAGGCAACATAAGAGAAGGAGGCTATGATTTTAAGCTCAATCCGCCAACATTTGCTGAAAAGGTTAAACCTGAAGCATACATTGATTGGGAAAGACGTATGGAGCATATCTTTGGATGCTACAACTATTCCAAACAGAGAAAAGTATCCCTAGCTGCTGCTCAACTCACGGACAATGCCTTAGCTTGGTGGGACAGAGATGTGTCTAAGAGGAGGAGGCATATATATATACCAATCAGCACTTTGGATGACATGAGGTTTCAGATAAGAAAAATATATGTCCCAGCTTATTACCACCAAGAGCTACAAATGGTATAAAGCAAGGATAGGGGTAAAGGTGTTGTAATAGACACTAAAAATGAGTCTAGCCATTCAGAGTTTACAAAGAATGGTAAAAATGGTGTAAACTAAACTCTGAATGTATGATCCATCACATGATTCTCAACCCCCTAAGTGAGATATAATAAGTCCATATTAAATCCAAATAATCAAGGTCAAGCTCAAATCATCTGAATTTCAAAGTGATAGGAATTATTGAAGTGATCAAGTCATAATTTTTTTAAAACTTCCAAGTCATCCTTAAACAATGCTAAATGGTCCCAAAGCAATGAATCAAGCTTGGTGAAATTCCCTAAGTAAAGCGTTCAATAAACACACTTTTGACTCGATGAAACAAACTGGCTGACTCAAAAGAAAGCAACAAAAGAAATAACCAAAGCAAACAAGATTAGTAGAAAAATGACACTCTTCCCCAGACTTGCTCCACACCGTCTTGTTGTGAAAAAAAGTCCAAGAAAAGATGTCAAACAGACTCAAAAGAAATGTAAAAGAAAATTGTATAGTAAAAGAGAGAAATACATGGTGGGTTGCCTCCCACAAAGCTCTTGTTTCATGTCACTAGCTTGACCGGATTCTTGTGAACTAATGGGTGTGAGCACGAGGACTTGCTCCAAAATAAGGTCTCCAGTCATTCATCTTCAGCTTCAGAACTCTACTCATAACTTCTTTCACAGCTTTTTGACCTTTTCCTTTCAACTCTGAAGTTAGAATATTCATAGCTTTGGAAAAAGGTTTCGAGGTACCCTTACACTGCACCTTATACTCTATAGTATCTCCAACACACTTTAAAGGTGTCAAGGTTATATGAGGATCTTCTTTGATGTAGCACCAATATTTTCTGTTGGAATTTGAGGTCTCCATCTAGGACTTCTTTGACCTCACTCCAACCAATGCATGTCTTCACATACTTATCCCCATGATCATCAATAGTTTCAATTGAAAAGGCTTGTCTTCCAATAGTAGGTTTTTTCAACAATCTTTTCATGTCAAACTCCTGAGTGTGATCACCAATCTGCAAGTGAATTTGCTGCTTTTTTACATCAATCATAGTCCCAGTGGTATGGAAAAATGGGCGACCAAGAATGAGAGGATCATTTGGTTCTTTTTCAAGCTCCAAAACCGTGAAGTCAGTTAGGATATATAAGTTCCCAACTCTAACATGCACATCTTCCACCAATCCAACTTGAGATTTCTTAGAACGATCAGCAAGCACTAAGTAGATCCTTGATGGTTTGAAATTGGTGATTCCCAAACGCTCTGACACAGAAAGCGGCATCAGATTAACACTAGCTCCCAAGTCACGTAAACATCACTCAAACATGAATCTCCTAATTTGGTAAGGTAGTACAAAACTCCCTATTTCTCCAGGCTTCTTAGGAATCTCAATCGGGATGATGGTATTGCACTCAGCACTAACCATCTCTGTCTCCTCTTTCAAGTGTGCCATTGCAAGGATTTTTTCCTTGTTCCTTTGATGTTTTTTTTCTGCTCCTCAAAATGGACATATGCCTTCCCATTTGAAATCATCATGACTCCTTCTTCAATGCTCTTCTTGTTAGATAAGACATCCTTCAAACTTTTTGTAATTTTTTGTATTCTTTATTGACTATAGGAATGGGAGTTTGATGTGAAACTCTTTCATAACTTCATCATGGCGAGCTTTCTCTTTTTCAGCTTACCTCTTAGCTTCCCTTAGACGATCTGGAAATGGGAGCCTAGGAACATATGGTGGTGGGGCAACATAGGGTGGCTCATCTTCCTCTTTGGCTAGATAACCAGCTAAAACTTCCCTCTCAACAATAATGTTAGCAATTATAGCTTCCTCAAAGCCTCTCTCAGCAACTTCTTCAGGTTCTTCTTGAATCATTACAGCATTACAATGCTCCTTATTTTTGGGTTCAGTTTTTCCAGGTAAAACACCTGATGGTCGCGTAGAGGTAGATGAAATTTGAGCTACTCGGTTCTCAAGAGTTTTAACATGTGAAGATAGTGCTGTGAACTTCCCATTTCTCAACATTATTGCTCCGGTAAGAGAGGTTGGGGTGGTTCCTGTAGCCCTGGTTGTAACAATTGTTCTGATAGTTACCTTGACCATTCACGTAGTTCAACTCGGCTTGCAGCTCCTCAGAACCATCCCTAGCACGCTCTTGATAAACTTGACCCTCTCCTAAATCATCACAATAATTCACACTTCTCTGATCTCTCTTTAAAAGTTGCTCCACTTTTACAGTCAACTCAGCAATCTGCTTTGATTCTCCTCCTCCAGTACTTCTCACTATCCTATCATAATCAACACAATGATTACTGTTACTGGCAGCTAAGTTCTCTATTAAAATCTGAGCCTCTCCTTCGGTTTTGGTCATGAAATCCTTATTGCTAGCTGTATCTAATGCCATCTTGTACCTCTCATCAACTCCTCTGTAGAACGTGTTGATGAGTGATTCTGGAAAGACTTGTGGAACGACTCACTAGCACTCTGCTGAAAGCTTGAAATCTTGTTCCTGAGAAGAGTAGTCTTTGCCTGGGTGAAATAATGCACTAAGAAAGCAGCCTTATACTCATCCCATGTTCGAACATTATCTCCCTTCAATGACTTAAACCATCGATGAACTTTATCACTCAGTGAAAATGAGAACAATCTGCATTTTACAGCATCATCAAGCACCCCATTCATTCTCGTCGTACCATATATCCTCAAAGTACTCCAAATAGTAAACTGGGTTCTCCGACGGTGGACCATGAAACTGATTTTGCTTCACAAGAGCTAACAGTGTTGGTTTGGTCTCAATATCATTTCTAGCGATTGGAGGATGTTGGACACCTCTTCGGTACATCTCAGCGTTGGGACACTACAAGAAAACAGGCAATTTACGACTGCATTTATATTTGTTTAGTAGTCGCTATTTCATAAATTACGACTATGTTACAACTAATCACTGTTGTCGTAAAACGTTAGTCGGTAGGAAATTCAGTCGTAATTTAGTCGGTAAATAGCGACTACTTTACGACTAATTGACGTAGTCGTAAAAGTAGTCGTAACATAGTCGTAAATTTTTACGACTGTTTTGTGACTAAGTTACGATTAATAAAAATGTGAACAGTCGTTGTGTACAGATAGTCGTAAAGTAGTCAGTAAACATTTACGACTATTTGCTGACAGTTTAACGATTAATGCGATGTGAAGGAGATTAGTTTGAGAATAGTTGTGATATAGTCGTTAAATGTAGCGACTACTTGGCTACTACGAGACGACTATTTGACGACTGTGTTGCGACTATGTAAATCTAGATTTAATGACTATTTGAAGACTATAGGGATTAAAAACCAGAATCTTTTCTTTTTTTTTGTTTTGTTTATAACTCGAATTTATAATCAAAGAAAGCCTTAAAATTTGCATTTTTAATTACCAAAAGTTAACCATAATTGTAATTAGTACACCACATAAGCAATAACAAAAAGAGAGAACCATATTTTTGTCACAACCAAAAGAGAGAACCTAACACTATGATTCTCTTAAGTGACAAGGAACAACACATCATCCCAAATTGTCAAGTTCATTAGAGTAAGAAATAGAGAGAGATAAGTAGCCTAAGAATTAACCTAAGGAGGAGATGCTCTTGTAAATAGGAGGGTCGATGGATGCATCACTTGATTCAGACTCATGGAACTAGAGAAAGGCCGGATCAAGTTTCTGCATGAACTTTTCCAAGCGATCTATCTTCTTCTGTTGCTCAGCCACAACTTTGGAATGTTCTGCTTCACAAGCAGCAAACTCAACATCACGTTTTGTCGCATAAGCAACTTGTTCTTCAATGATCCTTTGAGCTTCCTTCATTTGCTCTTGCAATGCTACAAACGATGATGACTGTCCATGTTGATGATAGTTGTTGCCATTGAGAAGAGCCTGAAGATGATCCTTGAGGCTACCGAGCCCAAAAATATTACCTCATGAATCCTTCTCGGTGGACTGAGAAAAGAAAAGGTGAAACTGTAAATAGAGAATATGAAAGTTAAAGACTCTTTAAATATAGATTGTGAGAAATGTCACTTTACCTGAAGAAAGATGGCAGTATAATCTTCTGCTGTGAGCTCCTGAACTTGTGAAGGATCTGACTCAATCTCAGATAGCTTAGCTTGTAAGTTTTTCTCATAAGTTGTAAAGATCTTCTCGGCCTTGCGATCCACATACGTACCATCTGGCTTTGTATGAGTCTCTTTGAAAACCTCACCGAGACTCACTGGTCTCCCAAGTTTTTCTTCCTGGAATGTTACAAAAACAAAGAAAAGGGTTAAGACATAAGTTTAAGTTGCAAAGGTGTAAGAAAAAAAACAAAGTTACTCACCAAGCCTTGTTTGACTTGTTGATAAGATGTTGGCCCAGATAAGTGCATGTGAGGACCGAGACCATTACGGTCTGACATGCGAGCTTTAGAATAGATTCGACTCCTTTCTTGTGCTTCTTCAGTCTCCCACTGAGCAACCATTACTTTCCACAGGTCACCCTCGATCCATCTAGGTTGCACTTGACTAGTCCTAACGTCGCTAACCATGTTTTTCATCCGTCGTTGGCATATCTCATAGAAATACGCTTGCACTGTTCCTGTTATTAAAGGATCCCAAGTGTGTGTTTTCTATGAAAAAGGAAAATAGAATTATGTTAGTGAACAACAACTTAATCAAAACCTATCTATGAATGAAACCTCAGAACATAAAACTATACCGCAAACTCAAGGAAGTATCTTTCTCGTCTATCCGGAGGTACACATGACCAATTGTAGTATGGACCATCAAATTTGTTTGTAAAAACTCTAGTAATCTTCCGAACCAGTGCTGATCTTGCATCACGAGTAAACCTCACATAACAAAAGAATCAAGTCAGTTCTTTGACAGACATGAAACACTGAAACATGGTTGACAAAAAATAGAACACGGTTGTAAGTCTAAATAATTTACAAACTAGAACACGGTTGTTTCAGAATTTGTTTCACAACTAACTAGAACACGGTTAGTTAAAATCGTTTACTACACACTGAAACAGACATTAAACACATTCACTCGTTTACTACAATCTGAAGCCAACCAATAACAGACATGAATCCCTAAGAGTATTTACTACAATCAGACAACAAAAATCAACCAACTAACTAGAACACGGTTGTAAATTATGAAAAAGTAGACATACCAAGTCGTATTAGGCTTCGGTTCCGGAGAGAGGACGGTGGTGAACTTATGACGGTCCGGCACCATAAGTATCGCGTTTAGAGCCCTCAACGTGTCCTCCTGGAGTTCCGGCATTGGATCTGACTCTGCGAAGTTGTGACCTTGAGAAGAAGGATGACTTTGAGCGTGAGAGGCTGCATTTGGAGATCTCGCAAAATCTTCCAATGGATTCGATTGAACCGGTGGATTGTTCATCACTTCGGTTGATGACCGAGATGGATGCTCTAGACCAACTCGATTCACGGAGTTTTGAAAAAGGACCTGCGGTGGTGGATAGTTTCTGACCTGCGGTGCCGCGGATGTCGATAGCTGGGGAGAAACGCGGACTTCTTCTTGAGGCGTCGGAGGCGTAGGATTTACAGCCGCCGGAGTGAAGTTGTATTGAGGCGGTAGAGGGTTGAGTCTTCTCACCTTAGACGATGGATTAGAGCCACCGGGTCTTAGAGAAGCGTTGGAGGCAACATTTCTCTTGCGTCCAGGCTTCTTGACAAGAGGCATCTTCGTTGTTAGAGAGAAAACGGCAAAGAACGGCGAAGATTAGGGTATCGATGTTAGAGAGAAAACGGCGAAGAACACAAAGAAGTAGAAAGGTGAGAATGATAAGAGATTAGGTTAACGATTAGGGTTAGGTCGTGTGTGATGGGCCGTTAATGGATTTTGTGTTTAATTAACCCAATAAGCTTCAATATAGTCGCTTATCAGTCCCTAAGTAGTTGGTATTTGCAAAGACTAATTTTTTTAAAAAGGCTGGGCTTGTTTAAGAAGTCTATAATCTGGTCCATTAACGGATTGGGGTAATTAAACCCAAGTATTTTGAACTTAGTCACTTAATAGTCGCTAATCAGTGGCTTAATTTAATCCTTTTAAATCCATATAATTTAATTTATATATTTTTAAACATAAAATTTAATATATTTGGCTTAATTTATATATTTGGTTTAATTTATATATTTGGCTTAATTTATATATTTTTAAACATAACATTAAATATATATTACATATTATTTAGAACACAATTCAGGATATATTACATATTATTTATTGCACAAATTTGACATAAACATAATTAGGAGGATTCTTCATCATCTGGTTCTTCATCATCCGAAGATGATAAATTACACAAGAATTCATCTTCAGGTTCCACATCCTGAACACCGTAATCTAGATTTATTGGGTCTACTTCCTCTTCCAAATTGTCAAGTACAATATCTTCAATTGTAGTCATCAATACAACATCATCATTTTCGGTTTGCAAAAGAGTCGTCTCTGAACTGTTGACATATTCTCCAGAAATGTTGCCCCTTGGATTCACCTTTAGAACATTGAACCATATTTGCTTCGGTTTTTTAATGTATGGATACGGAATATAACACACTTGTTCTGCTTGAGAGGCTGCATTTGCAAATTATGAAAGTTACATTAGCATATCAACAATAATGTTTTATTTATAGATAAATAAATACACATATATATATATATTTACCTAGAATAAATAGTTTGTATTTATTGTACTTTCTTGTTGAAAGTACGTCTATGACACCACCATTGCTGATCCGAGTGCCTCTACCGATAACAGGGTCATACCACTTGCACTTAAAAAGTGTGATTCTCAAATTAACCATCCCCTCATATTGAAGCTCTACGATATCAGTTATGGTTCCATATAAATCTGCTGCATCAGATTCATCCGTGTAATTTTCACCCTTAGCACATACCCCATAGTTACATGTCTTACGTCCAGCGCCGTGATTCTCTGTATGAAACAAATAACCTCTTGTAAAATACATTGGCCATGTTTTGACCTTGTTCAAAGGTCCATGCACTATCTCTTGAACCCAAGTAGGAAATGGATTTGTGGCGTTCCAGTAAGTAACCTGCATATATATGTATAAGTTATTTTCAATAATTTTATTAAGTATTTATATATAGAGTATTGTTGGAACACACATATTCTTTAACCCATAAATGATATTCGTCTGCTCTTTTGGCGGAGAGTTCCTTCTCGGGAAGTCCTGGATATTTTGCTGAAAGAAAATCCTCGAACATACTATATATACAAGACAAACACAAATATATGAGAGATCATAGCAGATTATATATAATTTGAGCGATCCCTATTTAATTATATATATACCTCTCAATTGGCTTGAAATAGTCACAATTTCTTAAAACATATGCGTGTGCGCATTGATAGTCTCGGCTTGAGAGCCATGTTTCATGCATTTCCCCACTTAGACGGCCAACGTGAGTAAATATAGAAGGCACTCCAGGCACATGATATACAGGGTTTTCACCTTCATCAAATCTTGTTAACCTGACCAAATGATTGAAAATTAAATATATATTCACACAATAAATTCAAATCTTGATAGCATTTACCTTGATTTTGTTTGTATGTTCTCGGCAAAGTAGTGCTCTGAGAAGTATGCAATCTCGTCATTGATATATGATTCAACAATTGATCCTGCTGCATACCTTTTGTTCTTTGCTTTTCCTTTCAATTTTTTAAAAAATCTTTCAAAAGAATACATCCACCTATATTGGACAGGACTTCCTAATTCAGCTTTGTAAGGGAGATGTATAGGCAGGTGCTCCATCACATCAAAAAAGGATGGTGGAAAGATCTTTTCCAAGTTGCATAGGATGAGAACTATATTCTGTTTTAGAATTTGAGGCGACTTGTATGCAAAGTCCTAGAACATAAGTCCCGGAAAAATGCTCCAACCCCTACAAGATATATTCAAACTTCAATATCACATTAAGATATATATAAGTACTTCATAAATAAATAAAATTTTGATTTATTAATTAACGAGTACCTGATAACGCAAGCTGGACATTCCTGTGTAGCAGTTCTACAAAGATAAATGGAAGTAACCGTTCCATAAAAACATGGCAATCATGGCTCTTCATGCCTGAAAACTTTCCATTTTCCATATCAACACAACTAGCTAAGTTTGACGAATAACCATCTGGGAATTTAACTGAGTGTTTCACACATTCCAATAAGCTTGTTCTGGCTTCGTCTGTCAATGTATATGCCGGGAAAGGTGCTTTACCCCTACTATCAAGATGTAAGTGTGGCCGAGAACAGAACTTCACTAAATCCAATCTTGACATGATGGTATCTTTTGATTTACCCTTCACACGCATAAGAGTATACATGATGTTGTCCAAAAAATTCTTCTCTATATGCATCACGTCAATATTATGTCGTAGATTGAGGTCCCTCCAGTATGGCAGCTGCCACAATATGCTTTCTTTGTGCCAGTTGTGTTGCTTCCCATATCCCGGCATCTTCTTTTCATTACCATTTCCACCGACGTCCTTCGTTTTTGGTGGATTCACACCACTCAATCGCTCAGAGTAAATTTGCTCACTGGTCAAAGACTCAGGTGGATAGTCTCTCATAGCGTCTTTACCTTTTAAGAAGTCTTTTTTATTCCGCCTAAGAGGATGACCATGAGGAAGAAATCTCCGGTGACAATCAAACCAACATGTCTTCCTTCCATTAGGTAGATAAAAAGACTTTGTATCGTCCATGCAAACTGGACAAGACAATTTACCATGTGTTGTCCATCCAGATAACATGCCATATGCCAGGAAATCGCTGATCGTCCACATCAGCGCTGCTTTTAGATTAAAATTTTGACTCAAGGACACATCGTACGCATCAACTCCAGCAGACCACAACTCTTTTAACTCCTCAATAAGAGGTTGGAGAAATATATCAAGACTAGTTCGCGGATGATTTGGCCAAGAATTCAGAATTGTAAGAAACAAATACTCGGTATTCATGCACATACCAGGGGGTAGATTATATGGCGTCAAGATCACATGCCATAAAGAATGATTTCGAGACATCCCAAATGGATTGAACCCATCGGTAATAATCCAAGATACACGTTACGGGGTTCTTCGGCAAAACGAGGATGTTGTTCTTGAAAATACCTCCACTCCACTGCATCAGAAGGATGATTCATTTCTCCCTCCTTTGTTTGGTGCTTGGCATGCCATCTCATTGCTGCTGCAGTCTTGTGGCTTTGATACATTCTCTTCAATCTATCAGCAATAGGCAGATACCACATACGACTATATGGTACTTTGGTTCTACGTCGGCCCTCCCGAGGCTTCCATCTTTGTGCACCACAAAACAGACATTTATCTTCCTTTTCGTCATCTTTCCAATATATCATACAATTGTTAATACAAACATCAATTGTATGATATGGGAGGCCTAAATTGCGCATCAATTTTTCGGTCTCATAATGTGAACCAGTAGCTTGGTTTCCTTCTGTAAATAATCAGTCAATATTTCACAAACCGAATCCACTAACTTTTCACTCATATTATAATCTGCCTTATTTTGCATGACTCTAGCAGCTAGGGATAATTGTGAGTGACCTCCATGACAACCATCATATAATGGATTTTTTGCACCTTCTAACAAGTCGTAGAATTTCTTCGAATGGTTAAGTACCGGTTCCTCGACATTCTGATAACTACCATCTTGATTATAATTATCATCTAAACTTATGTTATAACGAAATGCATCATTCACCATATCCACATATCTATCTCCTATCACATTACCCACTTCTTCATTCCCACTTACAAACGTCGGATCTACATAACTCGTTCCTATGCCCATATTAATTTCTTCCCCATGTTTATACCAAACATAATAATCTGGCATAAACCCATAGCAAAAAATATGATTCCAAATTGTACCCCCCGGAAGACGTCTACCGTTTTTGCACTTATCACAAGGGCAGTGAAACTTACCACCATTATTTTGTGCTAAACGCTGACTATTTGCAAAAGCCATGAACTCCTCTACCCCGGTGCTGAACTCTTCCGTGAAATTTCCCGTCACTTCATCAAGCCTCTTATACACCCACTCCCGAAAATGACTATAATTAGAACTTCCCGCCATTATTAAAGATCTCTCACTCTTGTTTTTTTTTTCTTTTTGGATTTTTTTTCTCACTCTTGTTTTTTTTTTCTCTTTTGATTTTTTTTTTCTCACTCTCGAATTTTTTTTTCTCACTCTCGATTTGTTTCTTGCTAATGCTCTTGCTTGTGGTGTGAATCAAATAAGAAACGAAGGTGTGGTATATATAGAGTATTTTGGCGACTGAATACCGACTGTAAAACGACTGTGATGTGACTCAAACTAATAGTCGCAACAAAATAAAGCTTACCAACCCCACAAATGAATAAAACGTGTTTCTTTTTGGCCGACATGTTTGCGACTCAACTCAATAGTCGCTTAGTAGTCGCTAAATGGCCGACTAACTAATGTAGTCGTATGTTAGTAGCCAAATTAACGACTCGCCGCAGTAGTCACCATGTAGTCGCCAAATTAGCTACTGTTTGCTGACAAAATTACTTTCTTGTCTTTCAGTCGTAAAGTAGTCACTAATTAACGACTACTGAACCAACTACTAATTTCAGTCGGTAAAAACCAACTAACTTACGACTAAATTTTAGCAGTTGTAAAGTAGTAGTTAAACAGTCGTTATATAGTCACTAAATTTGGCGACTACGAGTTTAGTCGCCAATCGTAGTCGTAAATTGCCTGTTTTCTTGTAGTGGGAGCATCATGTTCCCTTAAAGTTTGTCGAACATTTTCTTTTCTTTGATTAAAAGCAGCTAAACGGGCAGCTTTGCGGTGCACAGCTTCTCTTTGCGCAGCTGCACGGGCAGCCTCTCCACCAGCAAGAGGATTAACGTTCCCAGCGGAGGGGAATCCTCAAACTCTCCATGATGTTCATCATCCACATTGCCAACATTTCGACCAGCTAAACCATCAGCCATTTCAGCAAGTCTTTTCTTTCTTCTATTTTCTCTCTCAAACGTTTCCAAGTCTTTGTGATATTGTTCTAGGTGTAAAGAGTCTACACTGCGGGTTATACACCTGAAAACACCAAAAAGAGAGAAAAAGTTTTAGTTACCAACTGTAAATAAAAATACTCTAGACTATAAACTAATCCTAAATGAAATATGGAATTCAATAATTAAAAACCGTTCTAGAACATGAACACAAGAATAGACTAACCCTCTTTCAAGGCATTAGAAACTAAACTTGACTATTAGTTTGCTAAACTTTCATTTGCAACCTCCAAGCCAAATTCGCATTAGAATCAAGTTCATTAAGTTCACAATGCGTCCTAACATCAACTTTCGCAGGCTAGAAATACATTGCTCAATTCACACTCATCCAGGCATTCTATCGAACACTTTTGATGCATAGAAAAATCTAGAGTCTAAAACAAGGTGATTAATCCTATTTTAGCATTAAGATCATGTGAATCAAAGAACCTAAGGATTAAGAACTCCAACAACAATTAAAACATCAATTCATTGAATCTCCTACTTGGAACCCTAAAACCCAATTAGAGAACTACTCACACAGAGCAAAAGAGAAAACAAAAATCATAGATGAAGAAACATGATTAAATTGCAGAAATAATAAGAAAGGGTTTAGAAATATTCTCCAAATTGTCAATGAGGATGAATCTCTAGAATCCCAAAAGAGTGGCTTACAAAAAGTCTCAGCTTGCAGAAAAAAAAAACGTAGAATAAAACTTAGGGTTTTTCTCCCAACAAATAAAAAGTATTTATAGAGTTCTTAAAATAAGGTAAAAAGATAACGGCCTAGTTAGGACATTTTCTCAGCCAGACGGATATCTCAGGTAGGCGGGTTTTAACTTGAAACTTGTCGGTTCAGATTTCGTTTCTCAGCCAGGCGGGTTTCTTAGATAGGCTAGTTTTAACGTGAAACATGCCGGTTTAGACTTTGTCGCTCAGCCAGGCGGGTTTCTCCGGTAGGCGGGTTTTAACGTGAACCAACATCCGTCTCACATGCTTGTTTGTATCTAGAATGGCTCATTATCCTCTAATTTCCTCCAAAGTGTCCTAAAACCTGTAAAGACTCGATAAAGAACCAAAATATTCCAAAAACACATTTTGACTCAATAAAAAGTATAAAATAAGAGAGAAAACAAAGACTGAAAACCGATAAAAACTTCATATATCAGTTGGCAACTGTGGTTTGCAAAACTGCAAGGACATATATAATCAGGGATTTCCAGGTATGGTGGAAAGAAATAGAGTGGGAGGCTATTATAGCTCCTCATGTCCTAGTGTTTATGGAAACGCTACGAAAACCCTATGGTAGCGTTTTCAGTGTGCTACTAATGCTCATATTTTTTTTGTAGTGTCCACTACATATACGTTTGATCAGTAATTAAAAGACAATTATAATTAAATTATGCGTTAAACCAAACCCATGCCGACTTCGATAACAACCCAAGCTCCATTTTTTACAGTTTCTTGATTGCAGTCCAATAAAACGTAAGTTAGGTAATCACGTGATCAAAAACTAAATCAAGACTAATGAGTCAGTGATGAACTCCAACCTCGCTATGTGTAGGTTTTACCTACGACCAACGAATACGGATACGTTTGATCAGTAAAGGACAATTATTAAACGATTAGTTAACTATGCGTTAAACCAAATTCGGCCCACGCCGATTTGGAAAACAACCAAAGCTCCATTTTTTAACAGTTTCTTGCCTGCAGTCCAATAAAACGTAAGTTAGGTAATCACGTGATCAAGAACTAAATCAAGACAAATGAGTCAATGATGAACTCCAACCTCTCCATGTGTAGGTTTTACCTACGCCCATCGAATATGTATACGTTTCAATCAGTAATGGACAATTTTTTTTTAATATAACTATGCGTTAAACTAAACCCACGCCGATTTGGAAAACAACCAAAGCTTCATTTTCACAGAGTCCAATAAAAGGTAGTTTCTCCATTTGGTTTCTAGTCTTGTACAATCGAATGTTAGTTAGTTTATCACGTGATCAAAGCTATGAAAAATTAACTACTTAGCAAGACAAACAAATCAGATCATGCTCATCTGATTTATCAATGAATAATTCTTGGGTTCACTATTAAGATGAACCCCTTTGTTCACTTTTCCTTATTTTAGCCAATGAGAATCTGACATGTCATAATGCATTTAATAATCTATTCATTCACCTTCTTATAAAATAAAGAAACAAAATCTGTAAAATAAAAACTTAAACCGCTTATTTATAAACCCAAACCGATATATAATTTTATTCTAATTGTACAATCTAAACCCTAACCATCTCATTTGTAAACCCAAACCGATATATAATTTCATTCTAATTATAAAATTTAAACCCTAACCATCTCATTTATAAACCCAAACCAACATATAATTTCGTTTTAATTGTAAAATCTAAACTCTAACAACTTTATTTGTAAACTCTAACCATTTTATTTGTAAACCCAAACAGACATATAGTTTTGTTTGAATTGTAAAATCTAAACCCTAATCACCTTATTTGTAAACCCAAACCGATACATCATTTTATTCTAATTGTAAAATCTAAACCAACTCAATATTTAACTTTCCTTAAAAAAATTATACAGAATTTATTTCCTTAATCTATTTTATTTTTTAATTTAGTTTTGATTAATTCTTTTAAATAATATAATATATATAAGATTCTGATTGGTTGAAAAGGAAGAAGTGAATAAGAATGTTCACCATAGAAGTGAACCTAAGTATTTTTCTTTATTAACTTAGAAACACGGGTTTCTAAATAAAACGGTACAAAAGACAAAAAAAAGTATATTGTAAAACTCTTTTAGTAAGAAATATAAAGTTTTATCTTCCAAGTCTTTTGAATCCTTTTTCTTTTATTTTTCTAATACAATATTTTTGTTAGGGTTAACGTTGTGAATTTATTTTTATAACTGATCCAAGATAAATATTTTTTTTGGTCAACGATAAATATATTTTAATTAATTTTATACAAAAAACATATAAAAAAATTATATCAATATTTTTCTATTATGGAAATTTCTATCCCTTTTTATTAATAAAACATATATTCTAAAACATTTTCGAAATGCGAGGTAACCCACAATTTCATATAGAGTTTTCTAAGTTTTTACAGTGGGTTTGACAAAGCGGTGAAATTTTTTTAACAAGTCGAAAGGCATAAATAGTAAAAGATTATTTTAAACTGTTAAACAGAGTTATGAGATAGTGGTAAAGGAAGACTATAAACATCACTTTTAACAATGGTTTCGTTACAAATAAGTATGCCATGTATGTAGTAGTTGAATATGTTGCAGGGAAAGGGAGACGTAGAAGTGAAATATTTTGTAAGCGAGAAACATTCTTTTATAAATAAATTAGGGGTACGTTTTGAAAATACATATATTCATTTATATAATACTAAACATAAAAATTATTTTAAAGCAACACACATTCAAAACATAAATATTAAGTAGTTTAATTAAAACTCTAAAGGATAAAGATTAAAACGCTCAAATTCATTTATTTAGACAAATCTCAATTTTATCAAGAAAACAAAAAACTGTCCCCAAATGTGGTTCATCGAGAGAAAGATTGGTTAACTCGAATCTCCCAATAGTAGTTATCTATATGTATGATAAATTTTAATATCTCCACAACAATTTAATTTTTAATTTTCTAAGTTTTTTTTAAAAAGATGTTTTCGCGAGTTTATAAACTTGAGTTTCGATCATGTTTCCAAAACAGAAAGTTTTAAACAATGTGTTTCAACGACATTTTTTTTGTGCTTCCAAAAATTTATGTTTCTAAAACATTTTGGAGATGAGAAATAGACCTCGCGGAGAGTTTCATACAACATAACCCTAGAGCTACCAATCAAACCAAATATAACTAGATTTCTGTTTATTCTTTTTCTTTCTGATTTATTTGACGGATCTATATGGTAGCCAGATACTAATGGAAAAGCTGCAAAACTATAGGTGTACGGAAAACAAGAAAAATATATATAATTGTATTTTAAAATAAATCTTATATAATATGAGAAGGTTTTCTCCTAACTTTGCATAACATGATAACATTTGGTAGCGTATATTTTCGACATCTGTCTTCACTTCTCAATTAGTAAATTCTTTCAATTCATTTTTCTCAAATTACATACATTATTCTCATATACACTAAATTTAAATGATATTTCATTAATAAAAAATAAATTGACATTTATATATGCACTGTCCTTTTAGTAATTATATATATATATATATATCTTATTTATTAATATTTTATATAATTACCATAACATTATAATTATGCATAGATATCATTTATCAATATTTTATATAATTATCATAACATTATAATTTTGCAAATAAGAAAGAACTAAATATTTATATTATATGGACAAAACCTTTATATTACATATATACATTATAATTTTGCAACTGGTTTGATGCATACTAAAAAATATACCTAAAGAGAGACAATAGAAGCCAGCCGATAATTTTGCAACTGGTTCGCGTTTACGTTTAAAACCTGAATGTTATTTTTTCACAAACATTAGAATGTTTTTTTAAATAAGGAAAATAAAATATATAATGAGAGAGAAGAAAAAACAACGCCTCCTCAGAACATAATTTTGAAACAATACAATGTGATGGTTATTAAATTTTTTACTAATTTCAAGCTATAGAAAATATAATAATATTATACTAATTATTTGCTAACAAAAAAAATCATAATATTTGTTTCACAGTTTTTGTGCCAAAATATCAAATCAATTTTCTCTAAAATAATTTAGAGATATAAAACAATATGATATATTTATATATATATATATATATATATATATATATTTTTTTAATAGTAACCATTAACACAATTTATTGCATATTGATTCTTTAAAATGTAACTTGCATGATGTTTGAAAAAATTTAAAAACAAATCTATCATCATATGAATACACTTTAATGTATTAACTGCAATATAATTTGTATTTTACAAAAAAATAAAAATAAAAATAAAAAACAAAGGCAAAACCTATGGTATATTTATTCTTTGAAATATAACTATAACTCCCATATGTTTGACGAAAAAAAAAACTCAAAAACCTCCCATACTACTACAAATTGATCTATACATAGCTAGACAAAGTCTTCACCAAACATCATATTCTATCTCTCTCATAATTTTCAAAATTTTGTAATATTTAACTTTTTTTCTTTATGTGATATTTCTGGGTTTTCTACTCTTCTTGGAGGTGTCTGGTTTTGGAAGATATATATTGATGTTTTATAGATTAAATATTAATGTTTGTAATATTGATGTTTTAAATTTATCATTATAATGTTTAACTAATCAATAGTCATTCATTTAAAGTGACTGAGAATACTTATTTAAAAACAAAACAAATAAAAAAACATAAAATAATTTATCGAAACATAAAATATAAATTTTAAAATATTTTATTAAATCTATAATATGTTAAAATTATTATAAAGTTATCTCGCGTATCGCGCGAGTCTACTTCTAGTATTTAATACGAAAGAGGTAGAAATGGTATATACAACTACAAGTTACAAATATACAGTATACGCTGGCACAATATATTGTTACTTGGGTCTTGGGATATAAAATCTCAAAGCACAGTAATACATAAAACTAACAAAATCAATGGCGACTTCAAGCACGGATGACGTATTTATCGACTTCAGTGGAATTGAGACTCGCAACTCTTTTGTGACTCACCTCTTGGCCGCGTTCCGCCGCAGGAGCGTTTCCGTGCGCCTTGGTGGAGACTGCACCAACGTGGCAACGCAGCCTAAGACATATGAAGGGTGCAAAGTGTTTGTGGTTGTCTTCTCCGAGAATTACGCGTTCTCTAAACAGTGCTTAGATACACTCTCGGAGTTTCTAGAGCGAAAAGATGACGGGCTTGTGATTGTTCCGGTTTACTATGGCGGCGTCACTGAGTCCATGGTGAAGCAACAGACGGATAGATTCGGAGTTGCCTTTTCCCAACACGGGAATAAGTACTCGAACGACCGGGTAGCTAAATGGAGAGATTGTCTGACTAAAACAGCGGGCTTACCAGGCCACGAGTTAAATCTTCAACAAGAGTAAGTCCAAATCTGAATATAGAAAACATTTTGTTTGATGAAACTAGCTATTCTTGTTTGACTAACGTTTTGGTTAGCTTAGTATTTAAATATAGAAAAGCTAAAAGAACTAAAATATTTAAGGAAACACGAATTTGATTTATGTTAGGACTTAGGAGATATAATTTTTCAAATATGCCGATTCCAAATCTGGGAGATGTATAAAAAGTCAAAATAGTTTTTCTTTTTTGGTAGTTTTATATACTTTTGTAGTAATTTAAATTTATATGATAATGATAATACGAAGATTTAAATGAAACAAAAAAAAAAAAAGAAGAATAATAGTTAGTTGACTAGGAGTGGCCCGCTTTTATCTTTGCGACTAAGTTGAGCTAAGACTGCTAAGTTCGTTTGGGTATCATGGCTTAATTTTTTTTTTTTTTTTTTTAACTTATATTTTTTCAGTGACTTCTTGTATTTTGTTATGGTAAAATTTTCTAGATCCGTTGGTAGAATCTTTTAAAGTACCTTCGAGAGAAGAAACATAATACCTTGAATGTGAAAATGTTAACCTTTGTGTTGGAAAATCTGTGCAGAGACTCCGAATTTGTAGAAAAGATTGTTGCTGATGTACGAGAGGAGCTAGATGCAACAGGTAAGATCGGAGTCTACTCAAGGTTGCTGGAGATAGAAAAATTGCTTTGCACGCAATGTCATAAATTTTACCACCTAGGGTTATGGGGTATGCCTGGCATAGGCAAGACTACCATTGCAGAAGCAGCCTTTAAGCAGATGTCTAAAGACTTTGAGGCTTCCTTCTTTGTGGAAGAATTTTACAAAGAATATCGTAAAGGACGTCCTTACAAACAGCGGGAAGAGTATTTAAAGAAGGTTCTGAAAGGTGGCTCCAGTAAGGAGCCAACCCTCTCATTCGAAACATTACGAAAGAAGAAAGTTCTTTTTGTTCTTGATGATGTGCGCAACCTGATGGATTTCGAGTCTTTCCTTGGAGATGTTGAAGGGGTTAGCCCTGGAAGCGTAATAATCCTAACATCTCGAGACAAACAAGTTCTTTATCAGTGCCAGGTCGAGGATGTATTCGAAGTTCCAAGTCTGAACGAAAAAGAAGCTATACGGTTATTCTCTCGGACCATGTTCCTCCAAGAATGGCCAAGTGATGTTAAACTAATGGACGTATCAAAGAAGATTGTTAAATATGCTGGTGGGAATCCTAAGGCTCTATGCTTATATGGCAGAGAACTGGAGGAGAAGAAGAAACCGGAAGAAATGGAGGCGGAGTTTGAGAAGATGAAGAAATGTCCTCCGCAAGAAATTCTCAGTTTATTCAGAAGCAGCTACGATGCACTTAATGACAATGAGAGGAGTATATTCATGGACATTGCTTGTTTCTTTAATGGCGAACTAGTGACAATGTAATGCGAATACT
The DNA here is from genome assembly GCF_030686135.1 of Camelina sativa. Lineage (NCBI taxonomy): Eukaryota > Viridiplantae > Streptophyta > Magnoliopsida > Brassicales > Brassicaceae > Camelina > Camelina sativa. The sequence goes on from NC_141899.1 coordinate 32,288,860, forward strand.
CGAAGGGTGTGGGTTCTTTCCACACGTTGGGATTGACCGTCTTGCTGAGCGGTCTCTCTTGTCGATCTCAAAGGAAAAAAAAGTGGAGATGCAAAATTTTATTCAAGACGCTGCCCGTGAATTCGTCAACCAGACTTCAAGGCGTCGCAGACTCTGGGAACCTTCAAGAATCAGATTATTACTAGAAAACGATAATTCCAAGGTACTACTTGTTACGTACATTCTGATATTAAAACCTTGTTAACGTTGTTCATGAATGATTTGGTTCACAAAAATCGTTGTTGCAATTTTATTAAATCGGTTAAGGTCGATTTATTGGGGGTTTTACAGGGAAATGAAGTTATCGAAGGAATTTTCCTTGACACAACAAATGTAGTAACCTTTGATGTTAATCATAAGGCGTTTGAGAATATGTATAATCTTAGACTTTTGAAGATCTACAGTCCAAACTCTGAAACTGCTCAAGAACTCCGACTTCCTAAGGAATTTCATTCTCTGCCTTATGAGCTCAGGCTACTCCACTGGGAGAAGTGTCCGATGCGATCATTGCCTGTAGAGTTTGACCCTCGGCACCTAGTTGAACTCAATATGCCTTATAGTCAGCTTCAATCTCTCTCGGTTGGGACCAAGGTACGACTAAAGTCCCAGAACCACAATTCTTTTTGTAGTTGAGCTATTGTATATATGTGTTTTGTTTTGTTGTACAGAGTCTAGCCAAATTAAGGATGATAAATCTTAGCCACTCTCAGAAACTACTTGAGGTTGACGAGCTCGCGAAAGCTTGTAACCTTGAGAAAATAGATCTTCAAGCTGTAGTGAGTCCAGAGTCGACGACATGCAGTATGACGAGCAGCCGAACATATATCAGAACACGCAAGCTGTTGAGCAGCAAGTCGACCAACCGGCTGACGTCACACCCGCGGATCCTGCACAAGGCGAAGGGCAGAGTCAGTTTCACACACCAACTCCTTGGGCGAGCTCAGACTCCTTCTTCTACTACTGAGGTACTCCGACCCTCCATTTGTACATACCATTTCATTCCTGCATTGTTTCTGTTGTGATTCTTAAATCCTCCTGCAAATTTTTCTTACACAGGAGACGGTGTAATTTAAGTTTGGGGGAGGGTTTGAGATGATGTATCTGATGTTGTGTTCTGTGATTCTTATTTTAATTTTTACACCATATCATATTTGAGTTTGCATCATATCTATTGCATAAAAAAAAAAACAAAAAAAAAAAACAGAAAAAAATCGAAAATCTCCACAAAAACAGAGTGTTCATGTAGTTTGCATTCGCATTTTAGGATTGAGTCTAGTGTTGTGCATGTAGGGTTGTTGCATTTAGCATAGGGGTTGATGATGATTGTAACCTTGTTAGCATGCTGGATTCAATAGGATAGGATCAAGGCCCTTGTTATTAGTTCTTTGATGCTTATTGATTGAACTTGAAAATGTAAAATTGAAGCATGTTTTGAATTGATATCATTCCCTATCTACCTGAACCTAATCTTGACTTGCAATTATCATGTGATGCATTGAAGTTGAACTCATGGATACCATACACATACTTGGATTGTCTTTCACATTTTTACCACCCTTGTCAATCCAAGTAGCTGATTCCCATCTTTGGAACAGTTCCCCGCACCCTTAACCAACCGTTCTTTCAAGTCAATTGTTTTCTTGAGTGTCAGGCCTTTTCCGAGTTGAGCTTGTTAGAAAGTGTTAGGTTCTAACCGATAAGAGTAGGATCCTGTGTAGTTCTAGTTCGCGTTATTCGGACTAGTAGGACTAGGTGAGAACTCGAATTTTGGGTATTGGGTATGGATTTGTGCAGAAAAGTAAAGAAGTGGAAAGTCTTTAGGAGGGGGATGTGTTTACATAGTTTACAAGTCTAGTAAAGGATTTGGGGTGAGCAAAGTAAAAAGAGTTATTGGTTCTGGGCATAAAATAAAAAGATTAGACAAAGAAAAGAAAAGAAAAAAAAATAAAAAAAAATACTTAAGATGTCTAGAGTCCCTAGAAGGAAAGAAAACGAACCATAGTAATAATAAAGATCTCCCAATCCGCTAGAATGAAAAGAAGTGAACTCTTCCTAAGACTAAGTGTAAAAAGTTTGAGATGAAGTTTCTGATGAAGGGTAGAGATAGGACCAACTTCGGTTTGGAGTGTTCTTTGGGTAGACAGGGCGCTGCTCTTGTATGTATCAGTTGGTTTCAACCTTTAGCCTTCTCTTAAGCTCAACTCCTTTTCGTGAGAGAACCTTGTTCTGTATTGATAAAACCACGTGATGAGGAGACCATCTATGTCTCAAACCTTTACCCTAGCCAAATGAGTTCAATGACATTGTTTAGCTTGATTCACGGTTCTCTGTTAATGAATGTTAAAGGGGATGATTGATAGGATAGCATGTGTAGATTTGAAATAAAGTTCCTTCACCATGCATCATAGAACTAAAAACAAGGACCTTGATTCTAACTACTCTATTCAGCATGTTTTAGGTTCTGAGACCCCATCTTCACACCTCTCTTCCATACTCTGTTCTTGATAGTTTGCTTGAGGGCAAGCAAAGAATAAGTTTGGGGGAGTTGATATGTCTGTATTTTGCATCTCCTTAGCCTGTATTTGTCATGCCTTTAGCTAGGACAACTAGTTGTTTTGCATCATTTTAGAACCTCTTTCGTACATTTTGCATGTTTAGGAAGTTTCTGCATCATTCTTGCATACATTGCGCATTTCGGAGTTTTTCAGGTGTTTAGGAGACGTTGCAAGCGCACACAATCGAGCTGCTCCTCACTTACACAATCGAGCGCTCCTCACTTCCTAAACCGAGCCCTCCTCACTTCCTAAACCGAGCCATGCTCCTCACTCCCTCAACCGAGCCATGCTCCGCACTTCCTAAACTGAGCCCTCCTCAGTTCTACAATCGGGCTGCTCCTCACTTCTACAACCGAGCCATGCTCCTCACTTCCACATTCGAGCGCTCCTCACTTCTACAACCGAGCCATGCTCCTCACTTCCACATTCGGCTGCTCCTCACTTCTACAACCGAGCCATGCTCCTCACTTCTACAGTCGAGCCCTCCTCAGTTCTACAATCGGGCTACTCCTCGCTTCCACAATCGAGCCATCACTCGAGCCACCGGTCTAGGGATTCAGCTTTTGACGTCTTCATGAAAGTTGTAGAGAATTGAGTCATCTTTCCAATGCCGTTTATTTCAAGCCAATCGGAGGTGTGGTTCAGGAGTTATCATCGTTTTAGTGGATACGTATACACCCAGCTCGAGCCACTTTCACAGACCATGCTCGAGCCATTTTCACTCACACCACTGGAGCCACTCCTACTCATTCCACTCGACCTCACTCTAGGGAGAGACGACACACGACTCGACCGCACATGTCAGGAAGACGTTCCGTCTTATGCGCTTCAGGAGATTCCCAAACCGACGCTTCACCTTGTCGTTTTAAGTTTTAGGGATTTACATGTTTTTTACTATAAATACATTTTGTTAAATCTTGTTTTGGATATCTTAGTTTTTATCTCGTTTTGTTCTTAAGGTTTACCTAGCCTCCAAAAAACGTTCTGAGACTTGTATTTCCGATATCTTTGAGATTATTGAGATTTTGCATCTGATTCCTTTTACAAAGTTGTTCACCTTATTTTTATCCACCTAATGATGCTTGATTCAATGATTTATGTGTTTGCATGCTTGATGATGAATTTCGGATCTGAGTAGTGTAGTAGTTCTTGAGGATGGGATAGATTAGGTGGAGGATCTTAGGATGTAGAGTGTTTAAGCTTTGATTGTATGACTCCCTTCTGGACTAGAATTAGAAATACTAGTTTCTCTCTGATCAATTGGAACTAGGTTTTAGACATCTCCGCACCCAAAAGGTGTTCGATGAAATGTCTGACCAACTAGTGCCAGAGACTTACGTTCCTAGCCTAAGAGATTAGTTGTCTAGGATGTTTGTTGACGTGAATGAACTTATTTTTCATGCCATGCTTGATCATGTTTCTCTAGCGAGAGCTAGGATTGGAAGTGGTTGAGTTTGAGTAGCTTTTGTCAAGAGATTGGATTAGCTAAGAAGTGATGCTCATTATTTAGGGATGGTTTGCTTGTGACATGTTAAACACGCTATAGACTAGGATACTCCACCGACATCAATTACTCCCATCCTTAGGACTTCTTTCTTTCTGATTTTTATTACATTCCCGGAACTGTTTCGTTTGTTCATGCTTAGAATCGTTCTCAGTTTCTCTCATTCTTGCTTGCTTCTTGTCATACATTTTCGTTTCTGTTTCTGTAATTCATTTCATTTTGTATTTTGACCATTCTAGGATTGTTAGAAAAAACTCTCTCTTGAATTGGCTTAACTTGTGATTGCTTGATTGCATCTTGAGTGACTAGCATCATCCCATTTGGATTGACACCTTAAGTATTACAACGCATAAGGTTAATTGAACCTACTAGGAGAAACAAAAATCTTAGTATCAATTTGGCGCCGTTGCCATTTGGGAATCGTTTTGTTACATTTAGGATTTCAAGTTTTGCAAGATTAAGTTCTGTTACACAATCAATCTGAGTACTAACTTGTTTTGGTTGTCTGCTTGTTTGTTTTGCATCTCAGATGCCTGTTGATTGCAACCTTGCATGCACACCAGATCAAGAGGGCATCAAAATCTCGTTCCTGTTATTGACGAAATCAATCGGTTGCAACGCCCACGACAGGCTCGTCAACCCACTGATCATCCCGCACAAGTCACTATGGAACAACAGCATGAACCACATCAGGGACCGCGAAACATTGGTGCTGGGGATGCCCCGAACACTCATACTCAGCGTGCTGGAATCGTCCCTCCCGCAGTGCCGAACAACAACTTTGAGATCAAAAGTGGTCTGATCACCATGATCCAAGGAAACAAGTTTCACGGGTTGCCTATGGAGGATCCACTCGACCACTTGGACGAGTTCGACCGTCTTTGTGGTCTCACCAAGATCAACGGCGTGAGTGAGGACGGTTACAAGTTGCGCCTCTTCCCATTCTCCCTGGGAGACAAGGCTCATCAATGGGAGAAAAACCTTCCCAAGGGATCAATCACCACTTGGGATGGCTGCAAGAAGGCATTCCTGGCCAAGTTTTTCCCCAACTCTCGAACAGCACGTCTCAGGAATGAGATTTCCAGCTTCACTCAGAAGAGCTCAGAATCATTCTGTGAAGCATGGGAGCGTTTCAAGGGTTACCACAGCCAGTGCCCACACCATGGTTTCAGCAACGAGTCATTACTGAGTACTCTCTACCGTGGTGTCCTTCCCAAAATACGTATGCTGCTTGACACCGCTTCTAACGGTAACTTCCTGAACAAGGACGTTGATGAAGGTTGGCAACTGGTGGAGAATCTCGCTCAGTCCAACGGCAACTACAACGAGGATTATGACCGCACATTTCGCGGCGACGCTGGGTCTGAAGAGAAGTACAAGAAGGACCTCAAGAATGTAAATGAGAAGCTTGACCGTATCTTGCTGAGCCAGCAGAGGAGCGTCCACTTCGTCTCTGAGGACGAGCCTTTCCAAGTTCCAGATGGGGATGGTGAGCAGAGTGAAGAGATCAGCTATGTTCAGAATCAGGGTGGCTACAACAAAGGTTACAACCCCTACAAGACGAATCCCAATTTGTCTTACCGAAGTACCAATGTTGCTAATCCACAAGATCAGGTGTACCCTCCTCAACAACAACAGCAAGGGCAACAAAAACCTTTTGTGCCTTACAATCCGGGATTCGTTCCAAAACAACAGTTCCAGCAGGGTTACCAAGCTCCCTCGGGACCACCGCCAGGATTCCGCCCTCAACCAGTTCAGCCTACACCAACTCCAGATCAAGAACTGAAGCAGATGATGCAACAAATTCTTCAGGGTCAAGCTAGCGGTTCCATGGATACTGCGAAGAAGTTCGCTGACCTAAGTCAGAGGATGGAATGTTCCTACAATGATCTGAACGTCAAATTTGAAACTCTGAATTCGAAGATAAGGTACATGGAGGGCCAATCGGCTTCTACTTCTGCACCAAAGCCTGGCCAATTCCCAGGTAAAGCTGTTCAGAACCCCAAGGAGTTTGCCAATGCCATTACGCTGAGAAGTGGGAAAACATTGCCTCCCAGGCAAGGAGTTCCAGACGTCACTGAGGACAGTGCGGAATTAGATGGGGAGGATTTTGGTCAGGATGACACTCAGATGGAGAACCCCGTCGAGGCAGTCAAAGATCCAATCGAGCCAGTGAAGCAATCCGAGCCTGAAGCTGTTAAGGAGCCTGCTGTTCCTGAAGACAGACCTGCGAGGTTCATCCCTCCACCGTACAAGCCTCCTCTACCATTTCCAGTGAGGTTTAAGAAGCAGCTTACTGAGAAGTACAAAGCCTTGTTCGAAAAGCAAGTCAAGGAGATTGAGTTGAGAATGCCATTGCTAGATGCATTCGCACTTGTTCCTCACTACCAGAAAATTCCTCAAGGACTTAGTGATGGAGAGATCAAAAGAAGTTCAAGGCATGGTGGTACTAAGTCTTGAGTGCAGTGCAATCATCCAGAAGAAGGTTGTACCCAAGAAGCTCAAAGATCCTGGATCATTCACTCTTCCCTGCTCCATTGGGCCCATGTCTTTTGAGAGGTGCTTATGTGATCTTGGCGCTTCAGTGAATCTGATGCCATTCTCTGTGGCTAAGAGGTTGGGTTTCACAAGGTTTAAGGGATGCGACATCTCCCTCATCCTTGCAGATAGATCAGTGAGACTTCCACATGGTATCTTAGAGGACTTACCTGTCAGGATCAGAGACGTGGAAGTACCAACTGACTTCGTGGTTCTGGAGATGGATGAAGAACCTAAAGATCCTCTGATTTTAGGAAGACCGTTCCTAGCGACTGCTGGAGCCATCATTGATGTCAGAAATGGCAAGATTGATCTTAATCTGGGCGATGACTTCATCGTGAAGTTTGATATCAAGGATACTTTGAAGAAGCCAACAATAGGAGGACAAGTCTTCTATATTGAAGAGATGGATAAGTTGGCTGATGAGCTGTTGGAGGAACTAGCTGAGGAGGATCATCTCAAAACTGCTCTAACCAAGGATGGAGAAGAAGGGTTCCTGCATGGGGAGACCACTTGTTACAAGAATATGCTAGATTCCCACAGAGAAACGGATGGATCAGAGGAATTCGAGCAGCTACCTGACGCAAAGGAGGTACGTGCAGTTGAGACAGAGAGTTCAGAACGTGATATCTCCCACCTCGACCGCGATCATTCCAGACTCCCGTGCTGACGACTGGTCGGAACTGAATGCTCCGAAGGTAGAACTCAAAACTCTCCCTTCCGGACTCAGGTACGTTTTTCTGGGAACCAATTCTACTTATCCTGTCATAGTGAATGCTAGGTTGAGTGATGATGAATTGGGGTTGCTAGTAACTGAGCTAAAAAAGTTTAGAAAGGCCATAGGTTATTCTTTAGATGATATCAAAGGAATCTCACCTAGTCTTTGCACACATAGGATGAATCTTGAAAATGAGTCTTATGCTAGTATTGAACCCCAAAGAAGATTGAACCCTAATCTGAAAGAAGTAGTAAAGAAAGAAATCCTAAAACTGCTTGATGCTGGAGTTATCTATCCTATCTCTGATAGTACTTGGGTATCTCCAGTGCACTGTGTACCTAAGAAGGGAGGCATAACTGTGATCAAAAACGACAAAAATGAGTTAATCCCAACTAGAACCATCACAGGACATAGGATGTGTATAGATTATAGGAAGTTGAATGCTGTATCTAGGAAAGATCATTTTCCTTTGCCTTTCATTGATCAAATGTTGGAAAGACTATCTAGTCATCCCTATTATTGTTTCCTTGATGGGTATAGTGGATTCTTCCAAATCCCTATTCACCCAAATGATCAGGAAAAGACAACCTTTACTTGTCCCTATGGCACTTTTGCCTACAGACGCATGCCATTTGGTTTGTGCAATGCTCCCGCCACCTTTCAGAGGTGCATGACTTCAATTTTCTCGGATTTAATTGAGGAGTCAGTGGAAGTGTTTATGGACGACTTCTCTGTATACGGTTCCACTTTCTCCTCCTGTTTGTTAAATTTGTGCAGGGTATTGACGCGATGTGAGGAGACGAACCTGGTGCTGAACTGGGAGAAGTGCCATTTCATGGTTGAAGAAGGGATTGTTCTGGGACACAAAATTTCTGAGAAAGGGATTGAGGTTGACAAAGCTAAGATTGAGGTCATGGTTCAGCTTCAACCGCCTAAGACAGTGAAGGACATCAGGAGTTTTCTGGGACATGCTGGGTTTTACAGGAGATTCATCAAGGACTTCTCAAAAATTGCAAGACCTTTGACAAGGTTGCTGTGCAAGGAGGTTGAGTTCGAATTTGATGCAGCATGTTTGGAAGCCTTCAGCAAGATCAAGGAAGCCTTGGTTTCAGCACCCATAGTGCAAGCTCCTAATTGGGATCATCCTTTTGAGATCATGTGTGATGCTTCAGACTTCGCAGTTGGAGCAGTTCTGGGACAGCGAATTGACAAGAAGCTTCATGTCATCTACTACGCCAGTCGCACCTTGGACGAGGCCCAGGGAAGGTATGCTACCACGGAGAAGGAACTCCTAGCAGTTGTGTTTGCATTCGAGAAATTCAGGAGTTATCTTGTAGGTTCGAAGGTCATTGTGTATACCGATCATGCCGCTCTGAGACACATATACTCGAAGAAGGATACCAAACCGAGGCTGCTGAGATGGATCCTGCTTCTCCAAGAGTTTGACATGGAGATAGTAGACAAGAAAGGAATAGAAAATGGAGTTGCAGACCACTTGTCAAGGATGAGGATTGAAGATGCTGTTCCAATTGATGACTCAATGCCTGAGGAACAACTTCTCGTCGCCCAGGTTTGTGAGCGGATGCATGACACAGGGGTTGAGAACCTAAAAATCAGATGCATGGCGATCACTTCTGAGACTGCACCCTGGTATGCAGATGTTGTGAATTACAAGGTATGTGGAGAAGTTCCTGATGACATGGATCCATACAGGAAGAAAAAACTTTTTAGAGAGGTCAACCACTACTTCTGGGATGAACCCTATCTGTACAAGAGAGGTTCTGACGGTCTGTTCAGGAGGTGCATAGCAGAAGGGGAAGTGCAGGGAGTGCTTGAGCATTGTCATGGTTCCGTCTATGGAGGTCATTTCGCCACATTCAAGACAGCTCAGAAGGTTCTCCAAGCAGGTCTCTGGTGGCCAACCTTGTTCAAAGACGCTCACAACTTCATCACCAAGTGTGACGCTTGTCAGAGGATGGGCAACATCACAAGAAGGAATGAGATGCCCCAGAATCCGATCCTGGAAGTAGAAATATTTGATGTTTGGGGTATAGACTTCATGGGACCTTTCAACCCTCCATCTAATGGTAACGTCTACATTCTGGTAGCAGTTGATTACGTTTCCAAATGGGTTGAAGCCATTGCCAGTCCTACCAATGATCACAAGGTAGTTCTGAAGCTGTTCAAAAGTATAATCTTTCCAAGGTACGGGATACCCAGAGCAGTGATCAGCGATGGTGGTACTCATTTTGTCAACAAAGTGTTTGAGAGTATGCTGCGAAAATACGGGGTCAAGCACAAGGTGTCTACTGCATACCACCCTCAGACCAGCGGACAGGTAGAAGTCTCGATTAAGCAGATTAAAGGTATCTTGTCAAGGATTGTTGGGTTTTCAAAGAAAGATTGGTCTGTGAAGTTGGACGAGACTTTCTGGGCGTACAGAATAGCATTCAAGACGCCAATAGGCAGAACACCATTTCAGCTGGTTTATGGTAAAGCATGTCATCTCCCTGTAGAAGGTGAGTACAAGGCGCTTTGGGCTATTAAGTTGTTGAACTTGGACATTGACACAGCTCAAGCTAAGAGAACTCTAGACATCCATGAGCTGGAAGAAATACGACTTGATGCTTATGAGAGCTCTAAGATTTACAAGGAAAGGACAAAGAATTTTCATGACAAGAAGATTATTGTCAAGGATCTCAAGGCTGGGGATCAAATTTTGCTTTTCAACTCCAAACTTAAGTTATTTCCTGGAAAGCTTAAGTCTAGGTGGTCTGGACCGTTTGACATCAAGGAAGTTCTGCCATTCGGAGCCATCACTCTTCTGAACAAGGATGGTACTGAATTCACTGTAAATGGTCAGAGAGTCAAGAAATATTTAGCTGATCAGGTCCGACCAGAGGGGTTTTCTGTGCTCCTCCATGAACCCTAAAAAGCATAAAAAGCTGAAAAGTCAAGCTAAGGACTTTAAACAAGCTCACTTGGGAGGAAGTCCCAAAGGTATCACTGTAAATATTTTTAGGATCCTTGTGTTTTTAATTTTTGTTTTTGGTTTTCCGTGTTCAGGAATCTACAGAAGGGAGTATGTGCAACAAGGATAGAGGATACAGAGAAAAGCAGAGTGAAAAAGGAGAGGGAGTTTAAAAAAAAAAAAAAAAAAAAAAAAAAAAAAAAAAACGAAAAAACGAAAAAACGAAAAAACAAAGAAAAGAACCACTTGCTCCTCTCCCTTTTTCTTCCCACGTGAAAGCAGAGTGAATTATCAAACCCTCATTATTCCACTCTCCCTCATTCTTGGTATTCCACCCACGTGCCTATCACCTCACCCACTATCTCTCTTGTTCCCTCTCATGAAACACACAAACTTTGTGTCATCTCAAACTCTCTCTTGTCACCTCATCCCACCAATGCTCACCCACCACACTTCCTCTCCCCCCATACTCGACATTCACTCAACCATTTCTCCTTCAACACCGGCGCGGAGCTGCAACTCGAACGACACCGTCTTCAACTTGTGATTCTCACCAACTCGATCCGCCCCGCTCGATAGCACCAACCGAGCCGTCGTCTTCACCTGCTCCGGCGAAGCTGCACATCACAATCGAGCCGTGTCTGAGAAGCCTCAATCGAGCTGTGTCCGGGGAGCGTCAATCGAGTCGTTGTCGTGACCACTTGACGCGTCCGCTGTTGAACTCGTCAATCGAGCCGTGTTCAAGAATCACCAATCGTGCCGTCCTCATACCATCAATCGAGCCACGGTCGAACGTCTTCAATCGAGCCACGCTCGATTCTCTCCTCCACGCACGATTCGAGCAGTCCCTCAAGCTCTCAATCGAGCCACGACCCGCGCACGAATCGATCGGTTATCTCTCTCTTAGCACTCTTCATTTTCAACTCGGTAATTAGTTTTGTTATTGGCTCACTAATCTATTAACGTTCATCCCCCGAATCCATGGCGAGGCGTTTCATGGAAATGAAGAACATGGTTGACGTGGTTGTTGGGGGTTCAGGCCAAGCAGCGGGGTCAAGCAGACCAGCAAATCCGTTTACTAAAAGCAAGAGTCGCGGGAAGAGACCGGCGCAAGCTTCAAACTCAAGAGAGGAGGGAAGTGATTACGAACAGGAGGAACCTAAGTTGCGCTCCGAACAAGCTCCCAGAAAATCTGTAAAACGGAGGAGCGCTGAGACGAAACTAACTCCCAAGGAATACTATGAGTTGTTCCAGCAGGTGGAGTTCGCTGGAACAAGATATCCCCATGTCGAGACTATGCAGCAACTCGGGATTTTGGAGGATGTTCAATATCTGTTTAGGCGGTGCCATCTGGAGAGAATCATGAACACACCCAAAAACGGATATAGGGAGGAGACAATTCAGTTCCTTTGTACTCTGGAGACGCACCTGTATGCGGATGAGCCGGGAATGATGTCTGATGGAGGTCTGGGCTACATTACATTTCGCGTTCACGGCCAGTTCTACAATCTCACCTTTAGAACCGTTGAAGAGATGTTTGGATTTCCCAGCGGAACGGGGACTACGCCGCAGTTTGATCGGGATGAGATGTCCGCACTCTGGGCAACGATTGGGGGCACGCCCTCATTCACTTCATCGAAGACAAAAGCGCTGAACGTGCGAAGCCCAGTGTTGCGCTACTTCCAAAAGGCGGTCACCAATGCATTTTACGCCAAAGAGATTAAGGGGTACATGACAAATGGCAAGCTTGAGATGATCGATCTGGCGATTAAGGGACTCTCATTCACTGCCATGGATTGCACCGCGCTGCAAGGTGACATATCCAACACTTCCGTCTCCCTCTACCTTATCAACTACATGATGACATACAAGAATTGGGTATCGCGAGTCAGCAACAACAGCACTCCTGGAGTGATGTGCATGGGAGGCGTAGTGACTTGGTTCCTTGAGGCTGCTGGTGTTCCCCTAAACTCTGAGCCGCACCCACCACGTTGGATTGACATCAACAACCTGCGACAGTTGCGCACTCTGGAGCGGGGTCTGAGACAGGGACGGTTGATCTACAAGTTTGTGCATCCTGCGGTCGGTCCCTCGAGATTACTCCTCCCTTGCGTCGAGTTAACTTCAATCTTAGGGGGAGAGCATATCGAGTTCATCCCTCCCACAGATCTCTTATACAATTTTGACGCTGAAGGGGAAACGTGCGCCGAGCCAATGGAAGAGGACACAGCGGAATATCGCCCAGAGGAGTACCGCCCAGAGCAGTTCCACTTCGAGGAGTACTCGGATCCGAGAATGTCAAAGGGGGTCAGAGCAGCTCATCACAGACTCAACCTGCTTCAACAATGGGGGAAAGCCAGAGACAAAACGGTGAGCCGTTTCACCAAGACTGTCATGAACTTCATGCGTAAGTTTAGCTGTTCCACTTCCACAACCGCGGTCCCTAGGTCTATCCCCGAGGATACCAGACCAATGCCAGGACACCCTTCCGCGAACCTAGAGCGAACACCTTCTCCGATTCCATCTCCAGCACGTCAATCCTCATATGTGCCACGGCAGCGCCAACCTTCTCCCGTCCCTTCACGCCACTCGTCACATGAATCTAGGGAGAGAAAAGGACACGGTTCGCGTGGTTCAAGAGCCTCCTCAAGTCGTCGATCAGCGCGTCGTTCTGCAGCTCAAGCTGAACAAGAGGTTGAGCAACAAGTTGAGCAGCAAGACGATTATCAGCCTACGGATGTGGTAGTATTAGTCTCGGACCATGGTGAGTCCAGAGTCGACGACATGCAGTGTGACGAGCAGCCGAACATATATCAGAACACGCAAGCTGTTGAGCAGCAAGTCGACCAACCGGCTGACGTCACACCCGCGGATCCTGCACAAGGCGAAGGGCAGAGTCAGTTTCACACACCAACTCCTTGGGCGAGCTCAGACTCCTTCTTCTACTACTGAGGTACTCCGACCCTCCATTTGTACATACCATTTCATTCCTGCATTGTTTCTGTTGTGATTCTTAAATCCTCCTGCAAATTTTTCTTACACAGGAGACTGTGTAATTTAAGTTTGGGGGAGGGTTTGAGATGATGTATCTGATGTTGTGTTCTGTGATTCTTATTTTAATTTTTACACCATATCATATTTGAGTTTGCATCATATCTATTGCATAAAAAAAAAAAACATAAAAAAAAAACATAAAAAAATCGAAAATCTCCACAAAAACAGAGTGTTCATGTAGTTTGCATTCGCATTTTAGGATTGAGTCTAGTGTTGTGCATGTAGGGTTGTTGCATTTAGCATAGGGGTTGATGATGATTGTAACCTTGTTAGCATGCTGGATTCAATAGGATAGGATCAAGACCCTTGTTATTAGTTCTTTGATGCTTATTGATTGAACTTGAAAATGTAAAATTGAAGCATGTTTTGAATTGATATCATTCCCTATCTACCTGAACCTAATCTTGACTTGCAATTATCATGTGATGCATTGAAGTTGAACTCATGGATACCATACACATACTTGGATTGTCTTTCACATTTTTACCACCCTTGTCAATCCAAGTAGCTGATTCCCATCTTTGGAACAGTTCCCCGCACCCTTAACCAACCGTTCTTTCAAGCCAATTGTTTTCTAGAGTGTCAGGCCTTTTCCGAGTTGAGCTTGTTAGAAAGTGTTAGGTTCTAACCGACAAGAGTAGGATCCTGTGTAGTTCTAGTTCGCGTTATCCGGACTAGTAGGACTAGGTGAGAACTCGAATTTTGGGTATTGGGTATGGATTTGTGCAGAAAAGTAAAGAAGTGGAAAGTCTTTAGGAGGGGGATGTGTTTACATAGTTTACAAGTCTAGTAAAGGATTTGGGGTGAGCAAAGTAAAAAGAGTTATTGGTTCTGGGCATACAATAAAAAGATTAGACAAAGAAAAGAAAAGAAAAAAAAAATAAAAAAAAATACTTAAGATGTCTAGAGTCCCTAGAAGGAAAGAAAACGAACCATAGTGATAATAAAGATCTCCCAATCCGCTAGAATGAAAAGAAGTGAACTCTTCCTAAGACTAAGTGTAAAAAGTTTGAGATGAAGTTTCTGATGAAGGGTAGAGATAGGACCAACTTCGGTTTGGAGTGTTCTTTGGGTAGACAGGGCGCTGCTCTTGTATGTATCAGTTGGTTTCAACCTTTAGCCTTCTCTTAAGCTCAACTCCTTTTCGTGAGAGAACCTTGTTCTGTATTGATAAAACCACGTGATGAGGAGACCATCTATGTCTCAAACCTTTACCCTAGCCAAATGAGTTCAATGACATTGTTTAGCTTGATTCACGGTTCTCTGTTAATGAATGTTAAAGGGGATGATTGATAGGATAGCATGTGTAGATTTGAAATAAAGTTCCTTCACCATGCATCATAGAACTAAAAACAAGGACCTTGATTCTAACTACTCTATTCAGCATGTTTTAGGTTCTGAGACCCCATCTTCACACCTCTCTTCCATACTCTGTTCTTGATAGTTTGCTTGAGGGCAAGCAAAGAATAAGTTTGGGGGAGTTGATATGTCTGTATTTTGCATCTCCTTAGCCTGTATTTGTCATGCCTTTAGCTAGGACAACTAGTTGTTTTGCATCATTTTAGAACCTCTTTCGTACATTTTGCATGTTTAGGAAGTTTCTGCATCATTCTTGCATACATTGCGCATTTCGGAGTTTTTCAGGTGTTTAGGAGACGTTGGAAGCGCACACAATCGAGCTGCTCCTCACTTACACAATCGAGCGCTCCTCACTTCCTAAACCGAGCCCTCCTCACTTCCTAAACCGAGCCATGCTCCTCACTCCCTCAACCGAGCCATGCTCCGCACTTCCTAAACCGAGCCCTCCTCAGTTCTACAATCGGGCTGCTCCTCACTTCTACAACCGAGCCATGCTCCTCACTTCCACATTCGAGCGCTCCTCACTTCTACAACCGAGCCATGCTCCTCACTTCCACATTCGGCTGCTCCTCACTTCTACAACCGAGCCATGCTCCTCACTTCTACAGTCGAGCCCTCCTCAGTTCTACAATCGGGCTACTCCTCGCTTCCACAATCGAGCCATCACTCGAGCCACCGGTCTAGGGATTCAGCTTTTGACGTCTTCATGAAAGTTGTAGAGAATTGAGTCATCTTTCCAATGCCGTTTATTTCAAGCCAATCGGAGGTGTGGTTCAAGAGTTATCATCGTTTTAGTGGATACGTATACACCCAGCTCGAGCCACTTTCACAGACCATGCTCGAGCCATTTTCACTCACACCACTGGAGCCACTCCTACTCATTCCACTCGACCTCACTCTAGGGAGAGACGACACACGACTCGACCGCACATGTCAGGAAGACGTTCCGTCTTATGCGCTTCAGGAGATTCCCAAACCGACGCTTCACCTTGTCGTTTTAAGTTTTAGGGATTTACATGTTTTTTACTATAAATACATTTTGTTAAATCTTGTTTTGGATATCTTAGTTTTTATCTCGTTTTATTCTTAAGGTTTACCTAGCCTCCAAAAAACGTTCTGAGACTTGTATTTCCGATATCTTTGAGATTATTGAGATTTTGCATCTGATTCCTTTTACAAAGTTGTTCACCTTATTTTTATCCACCTAATGATGCTTGATTCAATGATTTATGTGTTTGCATGCTTGATGATGAATTTCGGATCTGAGTAGTGTAGTAGTTCTTGAGGA
This sequence comes from Camelina sativa, assembly GCF_030686135.1. Lineage (NCBI taxonomy): Eukaryota > Viridiplantae > Streptophyta > Magnoliopsida > Brassicales > Brassicaceae > Camelina > Camelina sativa. Next base: position 32,304,886 of record NC_141899.1, read on the forward strand.
TGGGATAGATTAGGTGGAGGATCTTAGGATGTAGAGTGTTTAAGCTTTGATTGTATGACTCCCTTCTGGACTAGAATTAGAAATACTAGTTTCTCTCTGATCAATTGGAACTATTTAGACATCTCCGCACCCAAAAGGTGTTCGATGAAATGTCTGACCAACTAGTGCCAGAGACTTACGTTCCTAGCCTAAGAGATTAGTTGTCTAGGATGTTTGTTGACGTGAATGAACTTGTTTTTCATGCCATGCTTGATCATGTTTCTCTAGCGAGAGCTAGGATTGGAAGTGGTTGAGTTTGAGTAGCTTTTGTCAAGAGATTGGATTAGCTAAGAAGTGATGCTCATTATTTAGGGATGGTTTGCTTGTGACATGTTAAACACGCTATAGACTAGGATACTCCACCGACATCAATTACTCCCATCCTTAGGACTTCTTTCTTTCTGATTTTTATTACATTCCCGGAACTGTTTCGTTTGTTCATGCTTAGAATCGTTCTCAGTTTCTCTCATTCTTGCTTGCTTCTTGTCATACATTTTCGTTTCAGTTTCTGTAATTCATTTCATTTTGTATTTTGACCATTCTAGGATTGTTAGAAAAACTCTCTCTTGAATTGGCTTAACTTGTGATTGCTTGATTGCATCTTGAGTGACTAGCATCATCCCATTTGGATTGACACCTTAAGTATTACAACGCATAAGGTTAATTGAACCTACTAGGAGAAACAAAAATCTTACTATCAATCGTATATTACATATATATCTTTTATATAATAAACACTTTATTATAAATACACAGTCTATAGGTACATACATATCTCATATGATATATACAACTTAAACCCAATGTTGATCCAGTTTGCTTAGGTGTGTGACCCTGTAGGATCATATAATATTAGCAATGAACTTCTAAAGTCATTGATTATAAGAGGCTTCTATCAAAACGTTATAATCATCTAATATTATTCGACTATCGAACCTTGACGATACAACTTAAACTAGAGTAAGTACAAATGATTTCAGGACATTCCCAACAATCTCCCACTTGTACTGGAATCATCTATTCCGGTAATCCTTTCGTCTCTATATCTCGATCTTAGCATAAGGCAAGAAATAGTGTCATCCTTATTAAGCTAAATCATATTTATCGAACTCTGATTTATACTGATAAAACAAACGATTGACATTCACCTCGTTTGAGCACGGCCATGCATTTCTCAGTATCAAATCTTCGATAGGCCCAAAGATATTTATCTCCTGTTATATAGGAGGGACAAATCCCATCTTGTTTCATCCCTGTTCCTTACACAGTTCATAATACACCCAATCACTGTCTTTATAATCACCTGTTACGGCTGACGTTTGACAGGATCAAAGCGGACCAATCCATGTATAAAAAAACATGACAAACTCAGGTCAAAGGACTACACTCTATAGTTGTGATGAAAAACTCTTATGACACTCATATAACATTCTTGTAGAGTTCTCATAGCGGGTCAGTCCAATACTGTGTTCTCCAACACATATTAATGTGATTGACTTTAATACTACATATCAATGACTCCATGAAACTTAGTCATCAATCACCTCACATACTAGTCATTTATAGTTATTAATGTCCCATTTTAATAACCTTGACTAGGGACCTCAATAATTTATGTTATCTTTCATTTATAGGGTTTCATGATCAAGTCACGTACTTGATGACCTATAATGATAAAATAAATTATTTTGGGACAATTATTTAATTATCCAATAACCAAATAATAATGAAACAAATTTCATTAATTGAAAATACATCAAATGTATGTAAACATGAACATCATAATATGATATAAAATTCTCCCACTAGAATTGATATCACATCTTTAGGCATCTAATGCCACATCAGGATGAGTACATAGCATATTAAACATGTGGAGTACCCTACTCCCACTGTTCAACTTAGAAAGAATTTCTCTCTAAAAAGACACATTTTCAAGCAACAAACACTTTGTTCTCGGTGTGGTTGTAAAAATAACCTTTGGTCTCTTTAGGATATCAAAGGAAGTAGCATTTAACAGATTTTATATATTTTATATGATTCATAATCAAATGACTTCAAAAGTCCATCACTATGAAGCTTTTGAATGTGTAAACGATAATGCCAAAGGAAATCAGGATTCAAGTCGTTAGGCTTAAATCTTTCAATCCTAATGTTATAGATAGGCACACTTTGATTCAGAACATAAAGCCCATTCTCTAATGGATCACTACCATAAAATATCACCACGATCAAATAAACAACACTTGTCTTTAATCGAAAAATGAAATCTTTCCAAATCCAAACAAGAAATAGAAATGATATTCTGCTCACAGCAGATACATAGTAGTAATTATTAAGTTCTAAAACCATGCCAGAAGGTAAGAACAAATGAAATATTCCCACAGCTAATGTAGCAACTCTTGCTCCATTCCCAACACGTAGGTCCACTTGTCCTTTCTCCAAAGTTCTACTGTTGCTTAGGCCCTACATATTAACATAAATATGAGTACCACAGCCGGTATCCAATACCCAAGAAGTAGAAATGGAAGTAGCAACTTTTACTTCTATAACATAGATACCTGGAGAAGAAGTCTTCTTCTTCTTCAGATCTTCCAAATACTTCACACAGTTTCTCTTCCAATGCCCAGAGCCATTACAATAATGACATTTGTCATCACCAGAGGGACCAGCCTTGAACTTCGGAGAAGGATCAGACGCACTAGGATTCTCAATCCCGCTCATCTTACCCTTTCTTTTGTTCTTAAAATGTTTCTTAAACTTTTTGCCCCCTTGCACCATGAGGACATGTGGAGTGTCCTTTCTGATGTTTGGTTCAGCAGTTTTGAGCATTCCATGCAGCTCAGTCAAAGTCTTTGTCAAACTATTCATATTATAGTTCAAAATGAATTGATCATAACTTGACGGCAATGACTGCAAGATGATATCAGTAGCCAACTCTTGGCTGATAGGGGAATCCAGTTTAGCCAGGTTATCAATATAACCCATCATCTTTATGACATGTGGACTAACTGGACTTTCTGTTGGTAGCTTGCAACCAAGGAGAGTCTTAACAGTGTTATATCTCTCTGTTCGTGCTTGCTCCTGAAACATCCCTTTCAAGCCATTGATTATCTCAATCGGCGACTCCACGTTCTCATATTGCTTTTGCAAGTCCGAGTTCATGGTAGCCAACATAAGACAACACACATCAACCCTATCACTGACATGCTTATCATAAGCATTTCTCTCTGCATGTGGATGATTTGCCTTAGGCTTCTCAAGCGGCAATTCCTTTTCAAGGACATATTCCTTTTTCTCTTGTTTGAGAACAATTCTCAAATTTCGATACCACTCAAGGAAATTCGATCCATTCAACTTGTCCTTCTCAAGGACGGATCGAAGTGAAAAAGAACTGTGAGGGTTTGACATCTCTGTATCAAAAGAATAGCAGATGTTAAAATGATGTTCATAAAATTTGAGAAATCTCAACAATTAAGAAAACTCATACTATACTCTAACCAAAACTTTCCTCAAAAGAGTATAGAGTTCCAAGATCCTTATTTCACTAAAATTCAAGTGAGCTTTGGCTCATCGCCCGAATAGTTAGTTATTTAGGTAAGCAACATCCTTGCTAATTATATCCAATATAATTCTTGGTTGTTAGATAACATCTTATGTCATATCCAACATATGTCTCTAAGCCCAAAACCGTTTTGATAGCTTAGTCAAGTAAACCAATCTTTTAATCAAATGGTAACCATTACCATCTGTCTTACTCATGTAATCGTGGACACTCTACTTGGTAGACCTATCACACAATGAAACGAGGCTTGACAGTTGACAAGATTGGGAAGACATCAAAAATACTTGATATTAATTGAGGAATTAATTTTATAACTCAATCTTATATTTAAATTTATATCTAATATAAATAAAATATAACTAATACATATCTTATATGTAGTTGATAGAATTATAAACAATCTAATTATTTTAATCAAATTAAAATTATTAATTATTTAGAAAATTAATCTTAATTAATTTAAATTTTATCTAAATTTATATCTGATATATAAAAAATATATAAATGATATACAACTAATACATATCTAATATGTATAATTATTAATTTGTCAATTGTTCTTAATCATATTAAGATGATTTAATAAAACTAATTATTTTAATCAAATTAAGATTAGTGGAATTTTAATTTACCAAGTCTCTGTGTTCAGCGAACATACAAACCACTTGATAACGAATGATAAATAAAAACAATTAAGTTTTGTTTAAGTTATACTATTAAATATTTTAATCATATTAAATTATTAATTATTTGAAAACTTAATCTTAATTAAATTTCAATAGCTCTAATCAAATTAGAACATAAATTTTAATATTTAGAAACTACAGCTCCGATCAGTGTATTTAATAATGACTTTCATTATAAAATATGAATCCACTCAATCGGACATAAATTTTCTATGATATATATATTATACGTATTCATCAATCAAACATAATATACATGCTACTGAAAGAAAACATGATGCTATAACAAAATATATCCAATATATTTTATTTAAGATTAACTATTTATATATATGTATCATCATATATGCATAACTATTATGCCTTACAAGAGATGTGATGAAACATATCATAAGTCTCTCATATTGATGATATAAAAACAAACAGACATGTATTGCCAGAATACATATTGTTCTTTTAACCATATTATATTCATAATTCTTATGTGTTGTATAATAATACAAGCAACGGCGTAAACAACTTTACATCTCTGCATGTATCGATTATTAATTTATGTTAAATATACATGCAACGTAAACAACTTTACATCTCTGCATGTATCGATTATTAATTCATCAAACATGATAATCGGTTTAAACAAACAAAACAAAACAAAACTACTTTGCATATCAAATATGAACAGTAAATTAGGTTTAATTCAAAATTATACACGTAGGCTCTGCTACCACTGTTGGAATTTGTACCGGTTTATAACGATTTATAAAACTAGTCTCAAATTCTATTGCCAGGATTCATGTAAATATTGAATCAAAACTATGTCATAAGATTATGAATATACCTGGATAGTTCGCAGCGGAAAGATGAACTAAAATAAACCAAGGTTGTAAAGCACTTCAAACGTCATGCCTCTACTGGTATCCACACACACAAACTGGATCGAACGGGATGCTAGTACCGTAGAGATCAAAATTTCAAAGATGACAAACTACTTTTGTCCGGTTATGGTTGCGGCTACCAAAAAGATGATTTTAAACGTGATAACATATGACTAAATATAGTCATTATCGTTAACCTAGATTAGTAATGGGCCACGAAGCCCAACTAACCTCACGTACATTGTATATATATATATATGCATATCGTATATTACATATATATCTTTTATATAATAAACACTTTATTATAAATACACAGTCTATAGGTACATACATATCTCATATGATATATACTACAACTTAAACCCAATGTTGATCCAATTTGCTTAGGTGTGTGACCCTGTAGGATCGTATAATATTAACAATGAACTTCTAAAGTCATTGATTATAAGAGGCTTTTAGCAAAATGTTATAATCATCTAATATTATTCGACTATCGAACCTTGACGATACAACTTAAACTAGAGTAAGTACAAATGATTTCAGGACATTCCCAACAGTTCCATGATCTTCACGAGCTCGTCCAAACACCAATCTGATTCAGCGTACTTGCTCGAGAAGATGCACAGTGCAATCTCCGATTGCTCGATCCTCTTTAAAAGGACGGAGAGATCTTGGCCCCAGGCATCTTTTGTGTCGATGTAGTAACTGATTTTAGCTTCTTTTAAGGCTGCTTCAAGATGGCTGATGAAATTGTTGCGTAATTCTTCTCCCCGGAAATTGATGAACACTTGGCACGGTTTCGGGAGTATCTCGGAAGCGGCCGCCATCGGAGAGTTTTTGTTTGATTGCAAGCCAGCATTCCCAATTATGAATGAAGTCAACTACGATGAATTTTATTCGTTTTTGTGTTTCTTTTTTTCCAACAACTTTTATATTAAGAGACAGGACCAAAAGCTAAGTTCAATTGTTTTTTTATTTAATGTTTTTTTTTAAAATATATTTAATTGATAGTGGACTGGATGTGGTAGCTGTCTTATGTTTTATAGAGTTGAAGTTGGCCAATTTCTGAATCTGTCTGGTTGCACGAATATTCAAGAGATGCAGATGGTAAAATAATGGTGCATCATCATGCATGCATGACGAGAGTTCACTTTTCTCTAAATTATCTTGAGAGAATTATACATTAAAGTGTCTTTGGTCTGATAGATAACCTACACTTTATTTCTTGAGAATGAATTTGGGAGACCATCAAACTCAGAGTCAAGTATTGCTTAAACTGAAGTTAAAGTAGTAAAATATGAAGAAAATTAGGATGTAATACAACTCGATATGATGATCAAAATTATAATGGCTGTAAACTAGGATTATTGAACAGCTAGATGAGATTTCAAAGTTTTTCTAACAATATTCATAAATCATAATATCAAGGGAGGATTCAATAACAAGATGGGGTTAATTAATTATGCAAAACACACATAACAAAAGAGAAAACATTAGGGATAATAAAACATATCAGCAGAGGCTGTGATTGGCTGTGAAGAGGTAGACATTATTTGCCAAGGGTTCATCAAATATTCAGGAATCTCAGGAACCTTTCCCACGACTCCTTCCACTGTCTCGATGATAGAGTTCAGTGACTGCAGCCGCTCGCTTAGCTCCCCAATTAGCTGGGCCCTTATAACACTGTTCTCGCTTTCGATATCCATGTAACGCATGGAAACCACAGCAATCTGGTTAGCAATTTTGGAATTTTCTTGAACAAGAACAACGCTCTCTCTAGATAGTACTAACAAATCAATACAATAAAAATACAATGTGTTGCTCTCCTCTTCTGACACATCAGTTTTTGTATTGAAGGAGAGACTGACACATCGATTAAAATGGTTAGCCTATCAAATTATAACAATTAAAACAGGTCAGCTTTTTTTTTTCTTATGTGGACAAAGCAAAGAATCGATAAGGTTTTGTCGAACACTGCGTTTAATCAATTATGTTCTTCCTCGCCGTGATACCAACCTTCGACCGACTCTCTCAACCAATCTGAGCAGATCCCAGGCTGATGTTAGCCCCATCGTTGGTCGATTGGTTGTGGTGGATTTCACAACAATGGAGTACGTAAACCCATAAGGTCTTCGATTAGATGGTCGCCGATTCAATGAGGTATGTTTCCCATCTCTCTATTCTTTGTTTTTAGGTTTTCTTGAGCTTTTCTATGATGCTACTTTTTTTTATTGAGCCAAGTTTCTTTGAAGCTCGTTCAATTTCTTTAGTATTGAAATGTGTTTGCCTAGCTCTCTCTTTTGGGGTCAAAATTACTCAAATACTTTTACTGATTTCGAACCTTAGGATTATTGGGTTTCAATGAGCTAACTTATATAGAACATGGAATTTGAGGGATACTGGATTCCGTTTTCAGCTCATTCATATAGATGCATTGAAGGCAGATGGCGTTATATTTCCCTATGCAGCTTTAAGATTTTTGCAGCTTTGTTTAACCCTTTGTAGTTCTTTTTTTTGTGTGCCTGCTTGGAATAGGTAGTAATGAAAGGCTTCAAAGACTGGGTTTTTGCTCTATCCAGCTCAATGGCATCATCTAGACCTCTTTTGGGCAGTGACCCTTTTTTCCGTGACCCACATGAACAAGAGGATAGCCAGTGTATGGTCTCTTTCTTTGGCTCATTACAATGAGATCAACAATTTTGAGATCTGCTTTACCTCTTCTTGTGCTTTACTTTACTCCCTGTGGTTTACTTTACTTGATCTGGATTGCTTCAGTAGATTTTGTTGCTATGTTCACTGCTTTTGTAAATTGAATTGGTCTTTACTTTCTGATACTTGATCCAATGGCTGAAACTATTTAGGTTGATTATTTGATCCTTCTCAAAACGATCTCTTCTTGCTGGTTTTTTAATGTTTTCTTTTGAATAATAGCTTTCACTTTTATTTTTAGCTCACGCACCTGCTGCACCAGAACCAGTTACACGCTCGGAATAATGGTTCAGTGGTGAATGCCAATCAGGTTCATTGTTAGAGAGTTTGCGGAGGCACATATGCCATGGGTCGACTGTATCCTCTGTTTATTCATTCTCATTTCCTAGATTTTTTTCTGATATGTTTGTGTAGCAATTCTTAGTACAATAGCTTGATCCAGAATATTAGATATGATGCGATTTGTTTAAACATTGTTATGGTATGTTACAATTGAGGTTCTCTAAGTGTTTATGATTAGGGTATATTCAAAAACTGGGTTTACAAGAAGAGAAAACTGGGTTCCAAGTAGCCTCACTGGTAATGCTTTGGGTCTTTATCTACTATGTTTTAAGATAAACCAAATACTGGGCTTATCTGTTGACATTAAAAGAGTAACTAACATTTTGAATGCTGGTCCATTGTCATTTTTCTTAATTGTTAATTGCATATGTGTGTTTAGCACTTGACTTGTGTTGGCCCTATTTTTCTGGCTATTTTCCCTCCAAAAAATCATGATTTCTTACTTATGCTTATTTTTTGTCCTTATACAGCATTACCGTGAGAACATGATGATGTGGGTATTTGGCTATGGCACTCTTGTGTGGAACTAATGATTTCACTACAATGAGAAAGTGTTAGGTTTCATCAAGGGATAGAAACGTATCTATGACTTTGGTAACTCTATAGTCTTTGGTTAAGGCTTTCACTACGAAGCCGCAAAACAAGTCACAAACCAATCCATAAGTGTTTAATTAACCAAACCGTAAGTGTTTAATCTGAGTTTAGTCTAGAGCATAGTGTTTAATGTCTGGTAGATATCTCCTTTAGTTTGATGGTATTGAGAAGCAGTAACATGCTTTGCCTTATTACACAGGTGGGGTTCAAGATGTTCTTAGGGGTCACTGCATCAGTGACAAGCTGGTACGCATATGAGACTTGCTGCAGTATAATCTTGGAGGACTTCCCAATACTTGCCAAGGTCTTTACTACTGCAATGTCTTAAGTGGAGTCATTAGAGGAGCTTTGGAAATGGTCAGTCTCCTTTTTATTCCCATTTTTTTGTTACATAAATTGCGTTTTTCAAACTTCTCATACAAACAGTCTCCCTAAAAACTTGAAATGAACTTCTCTTACTCCTCAATTACCAAGTGTAGAAGAACATTTTTGGGCTGAGTGCTTATGTTCTTTTATCCGTCTCCACAATGATCAGGTTTCGATGACATGGACGTGTGATGTTCTTCGAGGGGATGATGCTTATGAGTTGCAGGAGAAGCTACTAAAACAAGTCGCAGAGGAGTACAACGATGATGAACAGTTCGTTCAAAATTACAAATTTGTGCGAGGGAACAAACTGAATGTAACTACAATGGACTACAATAAAACCCAATACTAGCCAACTTTTTCTAAAGACCAAATAACCATTTAGCTTGTGATATGAGCGTTTAGTGGAGCAGCCGAGCAGCCGCTTGCTTCTATACCATGTACACGATATACTTGTGAGTTGGTATGTATCTTTTCAAATAATGTTGGCCGACCAAACAAGTTAAAAATAGAAACTTAGTGTGGTTTGAAAAATTTGTGTGTACACAATATGGTTTTAAATATGTAAATATGTGTCTAAGCAAAAATAAAATTAAAACATAGTGCATATAGTTAATGAAACGATATATGTATGTATATTTAGATGAAGCATTCTTTGCATACGTCATTGAATACTCTTTAACAAATACGTCCCAACTTCAATCTGACTTGAGAGCATACGGTAAACTCAATATTATCTCAAGCTCAAAAATATTTATCATTTTCATTAATTCTTCTAATTCTACAGTTCAAGATATGGAAAACATTAGCAAATAAGAGAAATCAAAACATTTTCAGGCAATAATATAAATTTGCTGATGTATCTAAAAGATTCAAACAATTTTAATTTAATTATGATTGCAGAGATAAAACATATATAAAATAAAAAATCATCTAAAAATAACCCGCGGCGTAGCGCGGGTATCAACCTAGTTATCCTAACGAATTCACTTTCGTTACTGTGAAAAAAAAAAAACCCGAGGTAACAAAATAAAGAATCAATTAAGGATCAGTTACTACTTGCTATTGTGGTATTTCCAAATGAAGCTAAGTGCAAATCAATGATTTGACATTTGGTAAAATAAGCTCCAACTTCATCAAATGCGAACTCTGTTGTTAGCAAAATCGATTTGAAGACAGTTACCTTTTCTTCTCAAAAGTGAGAGCAATTTTGCAAGAAACAGAAGCTAAGGCGTCTCTCCATCTCTCGGTTCTTGGTTTATCACACCGATACTCCCACTCTCGATCCCTAAATTGATCTCCGAACGCTCCCCTGAGTTGTTTCACAGTCACTGGTTCCACTTTGAAAAAGATGGGAATGACCTGGAACAACACAACACGAGTACACGACGTTAATCATAAGTTAAAACCTAAAACTCGTATCCTGATCCGATCTCTACTAGTTAAATCGGAAACGCACCTTGAGCAAACTTTGATCTGTGAGTTGATTGATCTTCACGAGCTCATCTAAACACCATCTCGACTCCGTGTATCTCCTGGAGAATATGACCAACGCGATTGTGGACTCTTCTATTCTCACGAAGAGATTGGTGAGATCTTCCCCTATTCTCTCGAGTTTGTCTATGAAAACGTTGATTCGATGTCTCTGGAGAGCTTCCACGAGATGGCTGACGAAACCAAACCGTAACTCATCTCCCCGGAAGCTTACGAACACCTGATGTTGTTTCGCCGACTGTAACTGGCGGCCGTGAATGTCCATATATGGATCTATCAAGTGGAGTGTCTGTACTGAAACCTTAAATTATAAGTCAAACAAATTATTCTTCACACTAGATAATGGTGGGTCATACTTTAGTATTCAAATATTTTTATCTATATTATTATTTTAACAGCATTTTTCATAAGAAGGCTTGAAATTAAACAATATTTACATTATATGCCATTATAATTAAAACGTTTAATACAATTTATTTTTAAAAAATCAAATTAGGAAACTATAGTATCTTACTTTATTTAATTTGATTTTCCATTATTGGTTTGGCATTATACATGTTTTCCATTATACATAAATTGTTTAATGTTTTCTATATTAAAATGAATAGAGCAATTGATGTCAAAATGGATAAAAAAATATAAAAATAAACTAATAATGTATGATTTTATTATACTATATATATATATATTGTTTTAACCTCCACAAAATGATATATGTTTTTTGACTAAAAAAGATGTGTCATTTATAGAGTTTTATGATGTCAAATACAAATATATATATCCTGTTGCACAATTTAAATAGTGAATACATCAAATTTAGTCATATGAGTAATATCAATAATATTACTAACTTTGTGATAATAAAACTAAATCGGTGTAAATATCAATAACAATACTAAAAGAGCAACAATAATTTATGGAAAATTTTATTTATCCACGGGTCCAAACCTAAACTAAAAATAATCATAAGAATGTGATGAGAATTAGGTTAATATTAGTACACTTATATATTTTTGCGGGTTGGTTTAAAAACACAAACAAAATATTTTAAAACTTAATTTTATATGAAAGGAGTTAAAAACCAATACTAACCTGCTCCATCATACTCTACTCAGATACAAAACTAACTATTTTTTTTAATAATTATTTTTGTTTTTTTCTCCACGGGTCCAAACCTAAACTAAAAATAATCATAAGTATGTGATGGGAATTAGGTTAATATTAGTACACTTATATATATTTGCGGGTGAGTAAAAAATATATATTTTTTGTGGGTTGGTCTAAAAACACAAACAAAATATTTTAAAACTTAATTTTATATGAAAGGAGTTAAAAACCAATACTAATCCGCTCCATCATACCCATAGACAAAACTAACTAATTTCAAATTGGTGAATAAAATTTAAATAATTATATACTAACTACAAAGTATAATACATATTAACTAGTGCTGGGCACGGGACGGGTACCCTTGAATTTTTTCCGACCCTTTACTCGTCCCGACCATAACGGGTAACAGAAAAAATTTACTCATATTCGACCCTTAAATAACGGGTACCCGGAGAAACGGGTACTCGGTAAAAAATAGTTGACCCTTTAAGTACCCGACCCTTTATTATTACCCGGAAAAACGAGTACCCGATAAAAAATGTCAATAATCGCAATAATAATTTTATCTTTTGAAATCCAAAAAATGAAATTTCATAAATTTATGCAATATATAGTTCCAAAAATTATAAAATTACGAATTTTGAAAATAAAAATAATATATTAATTCAGTTAGGCTAAGTTGAACTTAGGTTTTAACTCTAACTCTATAAATTAATAATAAATAATAATAATAATACAAAATATTAACGGGTATTTACGGGTCGGATAGCAAAACGGGTAAAAGGGCCGAGTAACAAGACGGATATTGAAAACTAAACTAATACCCTATACTCGTCCCTTACTCACGGGTAATATAATTATAATACCCTTTACTCGACCCTAAAGCTGCGGATACCCTTTTTTCGGGACGGGTACGAGCCGAGTAACGGGTCGAGTACGGGTAACGGATATTAGTGCCCAGGCCTAATATTAACAGATGTTTACTTTCACAACAACTAATTTTGATTGAGTAAATTCCAAATAAAAGAATTTTGATTAATTAAATTTCAAATGAAAATAATAATTTTTAAATAGATAAATAAAATAAAATTACAAATATCTCAATATTATTGTGAAAAAGTTTAAAACATATATTTGATCCAACATAATATTTTTTAAGTAAATTATATAAATATACAAAAATACATAATCCCGCGATGTATGGGTTAAAATCTAGTTTTATTTTTATAACAGAAGTTCCTGCGCTTCTGGGGAGGCCAGGTTGTGGCAGGGGATTCTGTGCCGGCATCTTTGCTACCTGTTTCTAAGGTTCCTGCGCTTCAGGGTTTCGGTACAATGGATGGTGAGCCGTTGTTGCATGTTGAAGTGGGGATGAACTTGGGTCACCATGAAAATCCTGGAGTGGCGGCTGTTTCTACTGGTCTTGTGGATCAGGTGGTAGCTCCGATAGCTAGTGAAACCTCGGACTCACCAGTTCTGAAGGCGGGTGGTCTGATTGGGGAAAGTTCGAACCCCACTTTTGATGGCCCAGATGCGGATTCAGAGATTTTAGGAGAAGGCTTGGCTGAGGGCGGGTAAGATTATATGGATACCTCGGTGCCTACTGAAGCCTCATATTCCTCAACCACGGTTGTGGATAAGGGGCGTAAGCAAAAAGGTTCTCTGGCTCTTAAAGGAACCTCTTCAAAGAAGCTAAACGTTTACTTGCGTGCAACACCAAAGAAGCGGCCTGCACCTAAATCTAATGATTCAGGCGGTGAGCGGCCTAACCCGAAGAACCAGGACACGGAGAAGGGAGCAGGTGGTGGGTCCAAGCCACCAAAACCACAGAATCATAAATGAAGATTTTAAGTTGGAACTGTCAAGGGTTAGGGAATAAAGCGACTATTGGTTATCTCAGGGATTTGTGGGGGAAACATAGGCCAGAGTTTTTGTTTCTTTCTGAGACAAGGCAATCTTTTTCTGTTTTAGAACCTTTTGTTGGTCATTTTGGTTTTTCTGATTTAAAAACGGTTGAACCCATTGGTTGTAGTGGGGGTCTTGCACTTTTTTATAATAATAATAAGAATAAAATCAATAATGTTTCTATTTATCTGCCTCAAACAGACTAATTGATGGCGAATTATTGTATAAAGGGAAATTAATTTATCTCACTTTTGTTTATGGTGATCCGGTTCTAAAGAACCGGGAGTTGGTTTGGGAACGGTTAACACGGATTGGTTTAAATAGGGATTCCCCTTGGTTTTTAATTGGAGATTTTAATGAACTAAAAGGCAATCATGAGAAGAGAGGTGGAAAATTGTGCCATGCTTCTTCGTTTGTGCCTTTTAACACTATGATTCGACATTGTGGTCTCCTAGAATTCCCTTCTCTCGGGGATAATCTTTCATGGCGAGGATGGCGGGATAAGAAACCAATAGGGTGCCGGTTAGATCGGGCTCTCGCCAATGAGGAATAGCATGATATGTTTAGGGATTCAATGATTGCCTCGGACCACAAGCCCCTAGTTGCGGTTATTGAAGACAAGGTACATAGGGGGCGAAGTGGTTTTCGTTTTGATAGACGATGGCTTGATAAAGAGGGTTTTTATGATGTGATTGCTGACGGGTGGGACAAAAATATATCTGCTACTCCCACCTTGATGGATAAGATTACCACATGTCGGAGGGCGATCTCTCGTTGGCAGAAGGCACAATTACCTTATGGGAGAGAGACAATTGAGGATTTAAAAGCTAAGTTAGCGGCGGCCCAGAAAAACGATGCCACTACGGTGGATGAACTTGCGGACCTCACCTGGCAGTTGCGGGAGGCGTATAAGGATGACGAAGTGTATTGGTATCAAAAAAGTAGAAGTCGGTGGATGAAGCTTGGGGATCATAATACTGGGTACTTTCATGCTCAAACGAAGCAACGGAGAGCTCGGAATCGTATTGTTGGTCTCCATGATCAGCAGGGTGTTTGGACGACAAAGGAGAGTGGTGTCCAAACTATTGCGGAATCTTATTTTCAGGAGCTATTTACTTCTTCGGATCCCTTGGATTTTCAGGACATGTTAGATGAGGTTCCCTCCTCAATTACTCCTGCGACGAATGATTTCTTGACACGCGAGGTTACTACGCAGGAAGTCAAACAAGCACTTTTTATTATGCATCCAGATAAGGCTCCGGGACCTGATGGTATGACTGCCCTTTTCTACCAGAAAGCATGGGCTACGGTTAAGTTTGATCTAGTTTTATTGGTTAATTCTTTCATGAGGGATGGGGAATTTGACAATAGGTTAAATATGACCAATATTTGTCTTATCCCAAAAGTGGATAAACCGACGAGGATGACGGAGTTACGGCCCATAAGCCTATGTGATGTTGGTTATAAGGTTATATCTAAGGTTCTGTGCCAGCGGCTTCATACCATCTTACCATCTCTGGTTTCAGATACACAATCCGCATTTGTTGAGGGACGCTTAATTTCAGATAATAATTTGATTGCTCAGGAGATGTTCTATGGCCTGCGAACAAACCCTTCTTGCAAGGGGAAGTTTATGGCTGTCAAAACGGATATGAGTAAGACCTATGATCTAGTGGAGTGGTCTTTTGTCGAACATCTGCTCCGGCAATTCGGTTTCTGTGATAAATGGATATCATGGATTATGTATTGTGTTCGGTCGGTACAATATAAGGTATTGATTAATTGTCAAGCTTACAGTTCTATTATTCCTTGTCGGGGATTGTGTCAGGGAGACCCTTTGTCCCCCTACCTTTTTATTCTCTGCATGGAGGTACTTATTGCTCATTTCCGGAAGGCAGAGCGCATGAAGTTACTTACTGGGATAAAGGTTTCGACTGCTAGTCCCGCCATATCCCATCTTTTATTTGCGGATGACAGTCTTTTCTTCTGTCGGGCTACAAAAGAGCAGTGTGAGGTGGTTCTTGGGATTCTTAGGAAGTATGAAAGGGTATCAAGTCAACAAATTAATTTTCAGAAATCATCTGTCCAATTTGGGCATACGGTGGACAATGATCTTCGGGAGGAATTGAAAGGGGTCTTAGGAATTACGAACTTGGGTGGGATGGGCTCTTACTTAGGTATTCCGGAAAGTCTAGGGGGTGCTAAGACGAAATTTTTTTCGTTTGTCCAGGACAAGCTTCAGGCCTGGGCAAGCGGGTGGCCGGCTAGACTTTTTTCCAAAGGCGGTAAAGAGGTAATGATCAAGTCCGTTGCTACGGCTGTTCCTACCTTTGTTATGTCGTGTTTCCGTCTACCTAAGACGGTTACGAGGAAATTGACTAGTGCAATTTCTAATTTCTGGTGGTCCTCGTCCGGTCAATCACGCGGGCTACATTGGGTCGCGTGGGATAAACTTTGTCATGGTAAAGATATAGGGGGTCTTGGTTTTCGGTGTTTGGACGATTATAACATTGCGCTGCCTGCAAAACAGCTATGGCGTTTGATCACAGTACCGGATTCACTTTTTGCACGAGTTTTTAAAGGTCGTTATTATCGGCTTTCTGATCCTTTGGATCCAATCAAATCTTATTCACCATCCTATGGGTGGCGGAGTATGATTTCTGCTCGCTTTCTGGTTAATAAAGGACTCATTAAACGGGTAGGATCTGGTGCTTTCATCTCTTTATGGACTGACCCATGGATCCCTGCTCAATTCCCGAGAACAGCACTAAGCACAGGGTTACCTTTTGATCCCTTGCTTCGAGTTACAGATCTTATTGACAGGAGTTCCAACTCCTGGGATATGGCTCAACTCACGGCTACTTTTGTACCGAAAGATGTGGCTATAATTTCCGCCTTGCCGATGCGACAACCGAATGCTCCGGATCTCTTGGGCTGGCACTTTACTAAGTCTGGTAAATATTCGGTTAAGTCAGGATATCATGCTCTTCGTTCCACTACAACGGCTTCTTCTGAGTCGAAGGTATTTGGACCCGATATTGTGCCGCTTCAGGCCTTTGTTTGGAAGATCAAATGTCCACCAAAGCTTCGTCATTTCATGTGGCAGGTGCTTTCCGGTTGTGTTATGGTTACGGCAAATCTCCGCAGACGTGGTATGAGTTGTGATGCCACGTGTGGTCTGTGTGGTTTTCAGGAGGAGACGATAAATCATACTCTCTTTACCTGTCCACTAGCTAGGCAAGTTTGGGCCTTGTCGCGTTTCCCGACGAGCCCGGGCTCCTTTCCTTCGGAGTCGGTTTTCACAAATATGGACTTTCTTTTCTGGCGCTTCACAAATGTTCCGGACTATGAATTTTTCTCTTGGATTCTGTGGTATATATGGAAAGCGCGTAATGATAAACATTTTGGTAACCTTGATTCCAATCCCTTAGCCATCTTGTGTTTAGCAGAGGATGAGGCGAAAGCCTGGGCCTTGGCTCAAGTGGATGATATGGCACGCACCCCGGAGATCTCTGGGGTGATAGGACATCACGTAAGTGGGGATTTAGGTTTCCCTAGATCTCCATCGAGCTATATGTGTTTTGTAGATGGCTCTTGGAAAGCAACAGATCGTTTTGCGGGTAGTGGATGGTTTTGTACTTCGCCCTGGCGTGATGCCCCTACTATGGGTGCTGCCAACCACCGTCGTAGTTTATCTCCTCTTCATGCTGAGGTTGAGGCCCTTATTTGGGCTATGCGTTGTATGATTGGAGCGGATAATCAATCAGTTGTTTTTCTCACTGATTGCTCCGATTTAGTGAAGATGGTGTCTTCACCCTCTGAGTGGCCAGCTTTCACACCGTATTTGGAGGACATACAGATGGATAAGGAGGAGTTTGCTTCTTTTTCTTTGGTCTACGTCCCTCGCTCCCAGAATGGTAAAGCGGATAGTCTTACACGACATGCTCGTACTTCACCGTATTTAGTTACCTTTGTTAACGATTTTCCTTCACATTAGCTTATTTGAGCCAATCTTGTATTTGTTGTAAAAAAAAAAAAAAAAAACAGAAGTTCTATTAAAGGAGCTCCATATTTTTTACTTATTTACGTAGAGTAGTAACCAGAATCATTATCTACGTCAAAACATTTTCTTTTTACAGCAAGAGTATTAATTTATGGCGATACAAAATATGAAAATTAGAAAAATGATAACGATTTATTTTTGTTTAACTAAATAAAATAAATAAAAATTCGTTTTGGATCATTTTTTAGTGGTGGTTCTTCAGGTGTGATTCTTTACCATCCAAACTGAGCTCCAGCTTGGCTTAACTCTCCCCGCACATAAAAAGGTTAGCGAGAGGATTGGCCCCTTTCCACATTGGATATTGCTTGTAGCATTCTCAACACTTCCTTAACGATAGTTTCAACAAAATCGATCTCCAATGCGCTGGCCTAGATACGATTTATATATATATGCATGTTCATCATCACACCTTGAGCAGGCCTTGTTCCACACGCTCTTTAATCTTGACAAGCTCTTCCAAGCACCATTTTGATTCTGTGTACCTGCTTGAAAACACAACTATGGCAATTCCAGAATCCTCGATCCTCTTGAAAAGAGTGTTGAGGTCTTCACCTCGTTGCTCCTGATTGTCTATGAAGATGTTGATCTCACTTCTCCGAAGTGCATCCACTAGATAGCCCACAAAATTGTTGCGCAACTGATCTCCGCGGAAATTGATGAAAACTTGAATCATCCATGGCTTGACTTTACCGTCCATTCGCAAGTTGGCGGAAGTTCTTCACATAAAAAAAAAAAAAAAAAAAAAAAAAAAAAAAAAAAGATAAGATATGGTTAACTTTCTAAAGATGAAGTCTTTAAAAAAATTTTAAGAATCACCGTACGTAGGTCACCTGTCAAGGAAACCAGCATTGGCTGTTTTAGCACCAGAAAAGATCCCTCAGGCTTTTCTCCATATTTACCTGTGTGTCTTGGATTCTCTGTTTCCTCTCCACGAATGTACGCTAGTACTTTTGGTAAATTCACCGCATTCTGTCGATGGCACTACCTTCACCACTGGTAAGAAAGCGAGATAAATTAATCAAAGTTGTCGTTAAGTTATCTCTAAACTCTAGAAGCAAACCATAAGTTTTTGTAAAAATAATACTTACATTAAACGTGTGCTCATATAAGCAGTTTGTTGCAGAACAAAAAAGAGAAGCAAAAGACAACCTATTATAATTCCTAGCTGACTTCTAATTATGCTGAGATCCAACTTCTTATTCCATTCATTCAGTCTTTGTTTGATTCCAAAAGTCTTATCCTTTTCTTCGCCCGGGGAAGTTTGAATGTGGCTATTCTCTGATGGATCCATATAAGCTATTTGGTTTACCTCCGATGGAATTGTGTTAAACACTTTCTTAATCTCATGCACAATCTTTTTGATTGATTCAGTCTCGCGGCTGCAACACGAGTTAAGAGAATAACTAAGGTTCGAAAATATACTTAAAAGTTCGAAAATCTTTCATGGGATCATATAGGTTCAAGATTTCGTTTAATTCTCAACCTCTTTGGGGAAAAATCAGTTACCTTATCATATCCACCTTGATGCCCACTATGTCGGAAATCGACTTCAAAGCTTTCTCCCATATCTCCATCGTCGCGTTCTTTTCCCTCAGATCTTTGAATGCATCACCAAACTGTCCCCTCAAGCCTCTCACAGCGGATGGATCCAACTTGTAGAAGATGGGAATAGCAACTAGTTGACCTTTCCCGACACAATCCTTAATAATCGCAAGCTCTCTCAAGCACCAGATTGATTCAGTATACTTGCGGGAGAAGATAACGACAGCGATACTCGATTCCTCTATCCTCTCCGATATTATTTCCAACTGTGGGCATATGCTTTCGTCCATGTTGTAATAAACGTTAATACCATTACTTATCAAGGCCTCGGTGAGATGGCTGACGAATCCGAGGCGCAATTCTTCTCCATAAAAATTGATGAAGACTTGATGCTGCCGTGGCAGTTCTTCTACTGAGGACGATGAGGAGAATCGCGCCATGGCGAACACTGACTCTCGGTCGGGTCTAGTAGGGTTGTTCGGCGGCGATTGCCAGTTGACTCCTCGTCTAGGAAGCCAAAAGATCAGTTTTTTTTTTTTTTAGATTAATTAATCGCAACTTGATGTTTTCATTAGATTATATTTCATGTTGCATGGAAATAATTTAATTCATTAATCAGTGGCCGTCGCACTTGAAAACACTTTGTAAAAGTCAGCAGAAAAAGACTTTGTCGAGTAGCTGGCAGAAATGCGTTTTTAATTCATCACTCTGGGGGAACCCGTCATGGTTTTGGCTCTGGTTAAGTTCATTAACAGATCGATGATAATGCCCAGTTTGATGACCAAAAACATATATAAAATGACTAGCTCAACCTAAGAACTTAGAAACATTGTGGGGCAACTTAAACCAACTAAGCTAGAAGTAGTAACACAATGTTAGTCTTAGTCCTTTATTAGATTTGTAAAATCTAACCTTGTGGTAGATACACCTCTCAGCCGTGCCTTTCAAGTCTGAAGGAAACTACAACAAAGTTTGAGGATGGCCTAAGAATTTGGTTTGGTACTCAATCGATCTAACTGCTGAATTAGGGTGTCTAATTGCTAATCTTTATCAAACCATAAAAAAAAAGTCGGACACACAGAACTTAAAATAACCAGAATCATATCCGAAAGATAACTAAACAAGACCCTGAAATTAGCTTTGAACTTGAAACAACAAATTAAGGTCTCTAATATATGCTTACATGTTTGCTCTGTAACTTAAGGAAATCCTACGGACACTGACTTCAAAATAAAGTAAAATAATGGTAAAAGAGAAGCTTTTGTAAATCAAATCACTCTGCCGGCTTTTGGCTGAAGCAGATGCTTTAGGATATGGCAAAAAGAACACCAACTGCTCCAGAAAGATTTTCTCTACCAATGGCATATGTGTCCCTCTACAAAAATACACCACCATAAAAAACATTACTAATGTATAATCTTCTTTATAACTACTTGGATTGTTGTGCAAGAATGTGGTTTACCTGAAACATTATCATCCCGCCTTGGAGTTTTAATCAGCCAGTTGCTTGAAAAATTCCCGTACTTGGAGTTACACTTGCACCACAAGTTTGAGTGACACTAGACATTATCACCTCCGCTGGTATTCCACTTCTTCTCTGGCCGGCTACCATGACTTCTTGATTTGTTAATTTTCTTTGCTCCTCCATCATCCCGTTTTCAGAATCTTGAACGCTTACTTCAACAGGCGGCAATTCATACTTTGCCTCATGAGAACCCTTTTCGGTTTTATCTTTTGCATACATCAAACTCAAACCACAACTCGACACCGTAAATTTTCCTATCACACTTGTTCCACCAGTCACATTAAATTCAAGAGAGGCTTCAGTAAAATTGCATTTATCCGAGTTCTCGTCTTCAAGACACCTTATTGTATGTGGGCAATTCATGTATGCCACAAAAACATGATCTGACTCAATCTTATCTTTCTTGTCTCCCTCTCTAGTCCAACTTCCTACCGGGCAAGTAAAGGGGATTCGGGACTTGTCTTCAGCTGTTATCTTGAAGGTGCATGTCACCGAGAAGCAGCTGATTTGGTCTTGGCAGTCAGAAAATGAGACTACAGCACATAAAGCTATTCCAGAAAGCCTCTTGTCATGCCAATGTGGGAGGAGTTTGCGTTGCAACAGAGATCCACCTTCTTCATACAGAACCATGAAGGCACCTTACATCCAGGGAAGCAAGAGCTGAACAAAGCCTCTGAACTAAGACCCTACAACATTATGTAAGAACGAAAATCATTAAATGTGCGGTTTCCTTGATATGTAAGATCGAATCAGAGAGCCACATCTAGATAGATAGATTAGATATAGAGAAAGACCTCATTGTAGTGTTTACGAGCATCTGAAAGCAACTGGCATTTCCTTTGAGCATACGATGTGATTTCATCCTTTGCAGCTTGCTCCAGGCTACCACAGTTGGTGAAATTGAAAATACAAGTGTTCTGCACTGCCGGCATGATACGGGCTAGAGGTTTTGCAAGTTTCTTCAGTGAGCTGCATCCGTGTGCATCTAAGTACTGAAGATTTGGTGGCAACTCTGGAACAGATGTAAGCTTAATACAATACTTCAAGTCCAGCCGTGTTAATTGAGAAAGTTGTTTGATATCAGCTAAAAGGCAGTTGATCTGAACGTTTCTGCTTAAGCATAGATACTGCACTGAGGGTAACTGCGGCATCTTTTTTGGAGATGTCCCATCCAGAAGTAAAATGCTTAAGGAGCTCTTGTTGATTTTTGGAAAATCCTTTAGATTTGAACAACCAGAGAGTACCAGCTTTTGAAGAGCTTCCAGGTCATTGACACATGTTGGGATAATATGCAGCTTTCGGCAGTCTTTCATATTCAATAAGATAAGTTTCTTGAGGCTCACCACGTTGTCAGGTAATTGACTTATTGCTGTTCCGTCCAAGTATAAAGATTCTAGATTATCTGAAACAAATGGAAATTCATTAAAGTTTGAACAGCCGCTGAGGATGAGAGTTTTGAGAGATGTCAAATTCATCTCTGGAAGAGACTCGAGATTTGTGCATCCTTTCAGATTCAGGAAAGCAAGACTTTTCATTTCCACCATGTCATCCGGAAATATCTCTAATGCTATGCAACCTTCAAGGTTCAATCTTTGAAGACTTCGAGCTTGATGCAACCTTCAAGGTTCAATCTTTGAAGACTTCGAGCTTGATATAACCCTGACAAGTTATTCAGCTTAGTTGAGTGACTGATCCACCCACTTTAAGATTGGTGTGTCCTGTGACAACAAAACGTTCAGCAATAGAAACATTACCAACTTAAATTCGTAACTAGTTTTTCAGAAACACACCTTAACACCATCCCAAAGTTGTTCAATCTCACTGTATGGCAGCTTAAGGTCGATGAGGTTAGTTGGCTCGAAATCGTTTGGAAGTTCCTCCAATGGAAATTTCAACCAGTGGAGGCATCGGACCTTTTTCAATGGTAGCTTAAGTCCATCAGGGAGGTTTATCTTATTTTTGGTATTACAGTCCTGAGGACAATGAGAATTGTAGAACTTGAGATACCGGAGATTGCACATATTTTTGAAGTGTTCACTGTCTAAGCTTGTTTCTCTCTGCACTTCAGACAAATCTAGGAAAATACCTCTGACTTTGGCAGGTGTCTGGTGATATATAACAACAAAAGCCAGCATGATATTAGCGAAGAGGAAAAAAAAAAAACCTAAAGGAAGTTATGGTCTCACCATTTGGTTCTGCAATACATTAATTTCGCCTTCCTTGATAATGTCTTGATGACGCCACAACCTCCATTCTTCACTACCACCTTGAGTGGGTGGTTTAAGATCAAGGTCCCTGGAAAAAGTATATAGTAGATCATGCATTTCCACTCTGCCGTCACAAGTATTAATCAGGAACTTATCCGAGAGAGCTTTGACATCACTCAATGATTCAGATGAAGCAAGTAAACTTTCTACATAATCCACATCATGCGATCTGAAACATGCTATGTCGTGAAATGTATCTTTCTGATCTGAAGTCAATTCATCATAACTCACTTGGAAGACGCTTCCAATGTTACGGCTGGGACTCTCTGCGAGTTTCTTCCGGTTAGAAGTCCAGTAATCTACATTTTTGTTTTTAAGCTCCCCACCCAATACTTTGATGGCTAGAGGATGGCCTCTGGCGTAATGTAAAAATCCTTCTGACAGCAGCGTGAAATCTTCTTTGGGAGGATTGGCATGGTAGTGAAAGAGTGTTAAGCTGTCTGTGTGGTTCAAATTTTGAACCATGTATATATCATCAACAAGATCATCTATCAAGGAAATGTCACTTGTTGCAATGACAATCCTGCTTCCTTCACTAATCCAGTCGCGACTCCTCAGAAGAGCATCTATCTGGTCCCTTCTACTAACATCGTCAAGAATGACAAGAACTTTGCGTTTGAGCAGCTGTTCCTTGTACATGTTGTAAGGTTCTTTAACATCATCGATTTGGGGATCTTTCAGTGACGGTATTAACTTAGTTAAGAGCATTTGAGGAAAGAAATCCAAGCCGGGGAACTTTGACTTTACTCGGATTTGATCGATTAAGGCACGGCTATTAAATTTTTTCTGCCACATCATAAAGAGCTCTTTCAGGACAGTCGATTTACCGGGCATCCCAACAACACCAATGATACGAGTTTTCTTGTATTTAAGATCCAACTTCTCTTCCAAATCTTTCAGGCTTTGTTCGATTCCGAAAGTCTTATCCTCTTCACCACTGGAGGAAGTTTGAGTGTTGCTGCTATTTGCTGACAGATCCATATTGGGATATGTATATTGTATATTGTCTAATATTCTCTAGATAAGGTTTAGGAAGATTTACATATTAGTATATCTTGGTCCCCAAGTTTAGATATTCTAGTTCTCTTTGTATAAATACATGATGTAAAGGTTGGAGATCAATGATACAAACATTCTATTCTTTGGCTGATTCTAGTTTTAACATGGTATCAGAGCCAAAAGCTTGAAAGATCTTTTGTCTCTCTGTTTTGTTTCTTGTCTCTCTGTTTTCTCTCTTCTTGTTCTCCATTCGTTTTGTTTCTTTTCTCCGTTTGTCTCTTTGATCGGTTGATCAATATTTTTGATGGGTGAAGAAAAAGCTATCATGACTAAGGTTTCAGACTCTAACACGGTCTCGCCTTATGCATTGTCTTCGTCTAATAACCCCGGTTCCATGATCTCCTCCGTTGTGTTGAGTGGAGATAATTACTCGGAGTGGGCCACCGAGATGTTTAATGCTCTTCGTGCTAAGAGAAAAACTGGGTTTATTGATGGATCCATTAAGAAACCTACAGCAGTTGGTTCGGAGTTGGAGTCTTGGACTAGTGTGAACTCGATGATTATCGGTTGGTTGCGCACCTCAATCTCTCCTCGTGTTCGTTCCACGGTGTCTTTTATCGATGATGCTATAGAATTGTGGGAAAACTTGAAGAACCGTTTCTCTGTTGGAAACAAGGTTCGAATTAATCAACTTGTGTGTCAGCTTGCGCCGTGTAAGCAAGATGGGCAGTTCGTCATGGATTATTACGGTCGCCTGGTGAATTTGTGGGACGAGCTTCAGAGGTATCGCCAACTTCCGGTGTGTACGTGTGGAGCAGCAGCCAAGATCGCGACAGACCGCGAGGAGGAGAAGGTTCATCAGTTTGCAATGGGACTAGATGAATCTCGATTTGGCAACGTTATTTGCCAAATCGTTGATGCTGATCCCTTACCCAATTTGGCACAAGCCTATGCTAAGGCTGTTCGTGAGGAACAACGTCAAGTGGCTAAGAAGAAGGAACAGCAGTACGATGTAGTAGGATTCGTTGCTAGGCGAGACTCACTTCAGCCTGATTCGACCTCTGCGTCACTTGTGAATGAATCCGTGGAAACTTCAGGTTTTGCAACACGCTCTGCTCCTTCAAATTTTTTTTCCAGGAAACAACAGGAACAAAGAGCGTTCCTTGCTCTGTTCCCACTGTGGAAGGTCAGGGCATGAGAAAGAATTTTGTTGGGAACTTGTTGGTTACCCTGAATGGTGGTCTGAGCGCAACAAGGGTGGACGTTCATCAGGCCGTGGTGGTCGTGGTTCGGTTTCAGGGGGAGCTGGACGTGGTAACTCTGTTTTTGGTGGACGTGGTCGTGGTTATGCAACAGTTGCTCATGCTACAAGTCCCCACGCCTCATCCTTCCCTAATTTCACACTTGAACAATGGCAAGCAATCAGTAAGATGGCTTCAGAGAAAACAAGTAATCACATAGATAAGCTTTCTGGTAAGATATTTTCTGGTAAGATTCATGAGGATTTGATTTTAGATACTGGAGCTTCTCATCATATGACCGGAAATCTTAAGTTGTTAGTCAACATGACATCCATACCATCTTGCTCTGTGGGATTTGCGGATGGAAGTAAAACTGTATCTGAAAACATGGGAGAGTTTCGTGTTTCAGATCATCTTACTCTCGCCAATGTTTTATATGTGCCAGATTTAAATTTTTCTCTTATCTCTGTTTCAAAGCTGCTTAAGCAGACTGGTGGTGTGGCATTGTTTACTGATACGTTATGTGTTGTGCAGGATCGTTTCTCGAAGACTCTGATTGGAGCCGGGGTAGAACGTGATGGGGTTTATCTTCTTCAAGATGTTGCAGCTGTGCGGGTTAATAAGGTTGGAGTGCAGTGCGACTAAACTTTGTGGCATCGTTGGCTTGGACATCCTGCTTTTTCAGTTCTTTCTACTTTACCTATTGGTTTTGATGTTTCAAGCTCAGCTAGTCCTAGTCCATGTGACGTGTGTTTTAGGGCTAAGCAAACAAGAGAAGTTTTTTATGATAGTTCAAATAAAGCAATGGATTGTTTTTCACTTATTCATGTCGACATTTGGGGTCCTTATCGTGTTTCTGCTTTGTCTGGAGCTGTTTATTTTTTTACTATTGTAGACGATTTTTCTAGAGCGCTGTGGACACACCTTCTATTAGAGAAATCTGAAGTTCGTCAAGTTTTACAGAATTTTTGTGCTTATACCAAAAGACAGTTTGATAAGCCGGTTCGGATGGTTCGGAGTGATAACGGAACAGAGTTCATGTGTCTTGCATCGTTTTTCCAAAGCAAAGGAATTATTCATCAAACATCGTGTGTAGATACCCCACAACAAAATGGTCGCGTTGAAAGGAAACATCAGCACATCTTGAATGTTGCTCGGTCACTTTTGTTTCAAGCTGGTCTTCCGGTGTCGTTTTGGGGAGAAGCAGTTTTGACGGCTACATACTTAATAAATAGGACGCCAACAAAGGTTCTTCAAGATCGCACTCCGTATGAACTCCTTCATGGGAAGAAACCCGTTTATGATCATATTAAGGTGTTTGGGTCTTCCTGTTATACTAATAAACGTTCTCGAGATAAAGACAAATTTGGAGAAAGAAGTCGTCATTGCATTTTTGTGGGTTACCCCTTCGGGAAGAAAGGGTGGAAGGTGTACGATCTTGAGACTGCAAAGTTTTCCGTCTCTCGTGATGTTATTTTCCAAGAGAATGAATTTCCATTTCTCACCAAGTCTACTTTGCACGACCAGCCTGTTTCCTCTCCCAGTGCCATGATTGATGATGACTGGCTGGTTCATTTAGAACCCACGCATGAGGACAGGGGGAGTCCCGCGTCGTCTTCTGATCGGTCCGAAGAAAGTGAGTCGGGTGGTTTGCCTACTTCACAAGCTCATATTGAGCCTACTTCCGCTGAAACAGTTGCTACACCTACTGTCCTAAATCCCGTTGTTGATAGTGCTAGCGGTCAGTCTAACGTTGAGTTGGGACAGGGAAAGCGTCAAAAGTTTCCATCTGTTAAATTAAAAGATTATGTGACTTACTCCGCACGTTGCAATGTTGAAGACACCCATCACGTTTCTCCCGACTTCTCTTCAGTTTCTTCGTCAACCGTTCAAGGTACACACACTCCCTATCCTCTCACAAATTACATATCTGATGAAAAATTTTCTCCGTCTCATCGTGCATTTCTAGCGGCTGTCATTAGTGGAGTTGAACCGACATCGTTTAAACAGGCCATGCAAGATCCTCGTTGGACTAACGCGTGTGGTACAGAGATCAATGCGATGGAAGAAAACCATACTTGGGATGTCGTTGATTTGCCTCCTGGCAAAGTGGCCATTGATAACAAATGGGTTTTCAAGATAAAGTATCATTCTGATGGCTCGCTCGAACGGTATAAAGCTCGTTTAGTTGCTTGTAGCAACCGTCAAGTCGAAGGGGAGGATTATAATGAGACATTTGCTCCGGTCGTTAAAATGACCACCATACGAAGTTTACTACGTATTGTTTCTGCTAGGAATTGGGAAGCTCATCAGATGGATGTTCATAATGCGTTTTTACATGGTGATTTGGAAGAGGAAGTGTATATGAAGTTACCAGTTGGTTTTCGTCACTCTGCTCCAAATAAAGTGTGTCATCTCCGTAAGTCTTTGTATGGGCTTAAGCAGGCTCCTAGGTTCTGGTTTGCAAAGCTTACCTCTGCTTTGACAAGATTTGGTTTTGTTCAGTCTTATGAAGATTATTCTCTGTTTATGTATTCCAAGGGTGAGGTAGAGCTTCGGGTTCTCATATATGTTGATGATTTATTAGTTTGTGGCAATCATCCTCATATGCTTAAACGGTTTAAGGAATATTTGGGAAAGTGTTTTCACATGAAAGATTTGGGTAAGGCGAAGTATTTCCTTGGTATTAAGATTGCTAGAAGTGGTGAGGGTATATATATGTCTCAACGGAAATACGTTCTTGATATTGTGTCTGAAGCAGGGCTTCTCGGAGCTCAGCCATCGCCTATACCAATGGAACAAAATCACAATTTGGGGAAAAGTAAGAGTGATTTTCTGTCTAATCCTGAAGTTTATCATCGCTTAGTTGGTCGTTTGATTTATCTTCTCACTACACGTCCTGAGTTGTCCTATGCCGTTCATCTTCTGTCTCAGTTCATGAAAACGCCGCGAGTTGATCATTTGGAAGCTGCACTTCGTGTTGTCAGATATTTGAAGGGTACTCCGGGACAAGGGATTCTCTTGAGATCCGACTCGGACTTAACTCTTACTGCGTATTGTGACGCGGACCATGGTTCATGTCCTCTTACTCGTCGTTCTTTGAGTGGTTTTGTTATGTTTTTGGGTGGTTCTCCTATCTCTTGGAAGACTAAGAAGCAAGATAGGGTGTCACATTCGTCTGCTGAGGCTGAGTATCGTTCAATGCGTCATGCGTTGCAAGAAATTATGTGGCTTCGGAAACTCTTCGTGGATTTGGGATGTTCTCAAACACGGTCTGTTCGGCTGTTTTGTGATAGTGAAGCTGCTATTCATATCTCGTCTAATCCGGTGTTTCATGAGCGTACCAAACATATTGAGTCTGATTGTCATGCTGTTCGAGATGAGGTTCAAGCTGGGACGCTTACTATGGTTCATGTTGGTACTGATAACCAGATTGCTGATATTTTTACGAAGGCTTTGGGTCGAGTTCCGTTTGAAAGATTATCCGCCAAGTTGGACATTTGTGATTTGCATGCTCCAACTTGAGGGGGAGTATTGGGATATGTATATTGTATATTGTCTAATATTCTCTAGATAAGGTTTAGGAAGATTTACATATTAGTATATCTTGGTCCCCAAGTTTAGATATTCTAGTTCTCTTTGTATAAATACATGATGTAAAGGTTGGAGATCAATGATACAAACATTCTATTCTTTGGCCGATTCTAGTTTTAACAATCCACAAAAGCGTTTTGGCTTCCCTCTAATGGAATATTGTACAGCCTTTTCTTAACCTCCTCCACAATTTCTTTGACTTTTTCGCTCTCTGGGCTGCAAAACGAGTGAGGAAAATTAACTATGTAAGGTTCCCATGAAAAATATCGGTCAATCTTCCTGAATTACCATGTAAAGTTTCCTAATCACTATTGTCAAGCTGAAGAGAATACACACAGGGATTTGGTAAAATCTGTTACCTTGTCTCGTGCAAAGTGATGCCAGTTAAGTCAGGAATCCATTTCAAAGCTTTTTTCCACTCTTTCTTCTTGGTCACATCAGGTTCCTTAAGATCTTTGAATGCATCGAACTGTCCCCTTACACTTCTCACAGTGGATGGTTCCAACTTGTAGAAGATAGGAATAGCAACTAGTTTACCTTCCCCCACACAATCATTAATCATCGCAAGCTCTCTCATGCACCAGATTGATTCGGTGTACTTCGAGGACAAGATAGCCAGAGCGATTCTCGACTCCTGTATCTTCTTCAAAAGTATTTCTAGGGATTCGCCTTTGTCTGCGTAGTTGTCGATGAAGACTTTAATGTTAACCTTTTCCAAGGCCTCGACGAGATGGCTGACGAATGTATAGCGTAGCTCCACACCACGAAAATTGATGAAAACTTGATGTTGCGGAGGCACTTCTTCGATTTTGGAAGATCCCGCCATGGCGGAAAAAACCTGTTTCCGGTTTGGTTGGATTTGTTGGATGAAAATTTAGACACACAAGGAACAATTGCACGTTGACCTTCAAGTGCAACTCGCCGGAAACCCAATTTTGTTTCTTCTCAATACCATTTACTATGGATTCGAATGTGATTGGCCAACTTTTTTTTCTTTCCCACCAACCAAATTTATAGTTTTTTTTTCTTGGTCAGAGTATATTTATTTAATGGAAAAATATTTATTTAATTTATCCTAACTATTATGATTGTCAAGTATGTTTATTTAACTAGAAAAATTCGTTTATTGAGTTATATATATTGTTGCCAGCTGTGGACAGGAAAATTTTGTGTTAAATATTTTAGTGAAAATTATCCAAATTAATTATACTCTTATGAAAAACAATTCACCTAATATAACACTCTTCCCAGTGACTTGTGTATTTGTCTACAAGTAGCTTTTGTACTAACCCTTCCCTCATCAGCTATAAATATGAACATTGGAAAAAGAGATGATATCTCGTTTCTAGCGGATGATTGCAGAAGATACAACTTGCGTTAGCCTGAGGATTCCATTACTGCATTTTTTCGCCTGTTGCGACTCTATTTTTTACAACCAACCACGTAAGGAAAGCGTACTTTGGAGTGGTTTATGTGAACCAGATTGCTTTGTAGTCGGCCAATTGTGGGTGAGTAGCATGAATATGGTTCCATGTATCTTTGGTTGAGAAACTGTTTCGGTAACAATCGTTTTCCCCTTCCACAGAGGTATGTCGTGAACCTTACAAGAATGACTTAGCTTTTGCTTCTGTATTTCCTCCTCTATAGAAGTAAACAAAGGGAACCGATGTCTCCGTATCTGCTGCATATTCATTACATCGGCCATGGTGCTTGATTTCGAGATACCCAGGTCTATAAAACCCCTATCACCAAGTATATCAAGTAAACAGCCTAGCAAACTCCATTTGTCAAACCAGAAAGATGTTGATGCACCATTGTGCACTTCCATCTTTAAAAAACTGCTTTACGAGGTCCCTAAATTTCAATAGTTTCCTCCAAATCCAAGAGCCAAATGTTGTGTTATCTTTTTCAGCCCAGAAAGAACCAGTTCTAATAAGAGACCGTTTCACCCAATCAACCCATAAAGAGCTTCTAGCTGAACAAATTCTCCAAATAAGTTTGAGCATACTCACCTTATTTGCTTCTGCGATTGATCGTAACCCCAAACCTCCCTCACTCTTTGGTAAACAGACCTCTGACCAAGAGACTTTAGTTTTCTTTGTGTTCAAGGAAGGTCCAGACCACAAGAAAGCAGAGCATAACCGATCAATCTCTTGGATGTAGGATTTACGAAGTCTAAAAGCAGATATCCAAAAGTTTGTTAAACTGAAAAGGACTGAACTAATTAGCTGTAATCGGCCTGCAAAAGAGAGCATTCGAGCTGTCGAGGAGGCTATTCGCACGCGTATTTTTTCTATAAGAGGGAGGTAGTCCCCTGAGGTCATCCTCCTTGGTAAAAGCGGCAAGTCCAAATACCAAACTGGCAAAGAGCCATACGCAAATGGGAACTCGTGGATAATCTCTTCTTTGTGTGTCAAGGGAATGCCAGCAGTGTTGATAGTTGATTTTTCAATACTAATATGCATACCAGAATGTACCACAAAGTCAGCAAAAACCCGCAAAGCACCAGAGACTGACTGTTTGGAGCCATCCACAAATACCATCAGATCATCAGCAAAACAAAGGTGGGTGAATTTCAACTGTTTACACTTGGGGTGGTATCCAAAGTCCCTATTCGCAGCAGCCACGTCGAGCTTGCTGGAGAGTACTCATGCAGATAACAAATAAGTATGGGCTGAGTGAGCAGCCTTGTCGTAAACCTCTCATACTTCCAAAGTAACCAGCCAGTCTCCATTAACTTGGACTAAAAAAGATGTGGTTGTGATGCAGGTTTGTATCTGGTGGACGTACTGCTCAGGGAATGCCATTGCTCTCAAAGTGGTAAGTAAGAAACTCCATTGCACAGAGTCAAAAGCTTTAGATATGTCTATCTTTAACGCACAACAAGGAGAAATTGTATCCTTGTGACAGTCTTTAATGATTTCCGTTGCAAGAAGCACATTTTCCATTAACAATCTGTCCTTAACAAAGGTTGATTGATTAGGGCGATGAACTTCGGTAGAATGATGTTGAATCGATTTGCCAGAATCTTCGAAATGACTTTATAAAGGAGGTTGCAACAGGAAATCGGTCTATAGTCTTTCATGAGCCTTACTTTTTTCTTCTTTGGAATGAGAGCCAGAATAGTAGAGTTAACCCCTTTAGGTAGAAAGGCAGTACGGAAAAAAGATTGTATAGCAACTCCAAAATCATCACCTATAGTTGCCCATGAAGCTTTGAAAAACTCCACAGTGAAACCATCCGGTCCCGGTGATTTTGAGCCAAACATTGCAAATAACACCCTTCTGATCTCCTCCTTAGATACTTCATGGGTGAGCAGTCTCTTATCACTCTCTGCACATTTAAAATCCAAAACTGATTCCAGCTCCTCTTGCGACCAGGGATTGTAATCCGTGGGTTGCAGATTGAGAAAACCCTGAAAATATCTTGCAGCTTCCGTTTTGATTTGATTTACGACCTGACCATTATCACATTCAATCTCTTTGATACTATTACTAAACTCTCGGAGAGTAGCTGCCGTATGAAATGCTTTATTATTTTGGTCACCAACTTTCAACCAATGAAGCTTCGCTTTCTGCTTCAAGTAATTCTCCTCAATATCTGAAAGCTTTCTCCATTTTTCATAAGCAGTCACCTCATCAGAAACAGCTTGTGATGTGGGGTTTTCCATTGTTTTAGCCTGCAGATCACATAAAGTCTTATATGCTTCCTTTGAGCGGACTGAGATGGCACCTACCATGCGTTTCCCCAAAGATCGCAAGCGAGGTTTCAGACCTTTCAATTGCTTTGAAAATCTGTGCACTGCGGAAGTAGAGTGAAACAGAGATGGGTAGTTTCTCCATTGCTCCTCCATATCCTTGGAGAAATCTGGATGAGAGGTAGTGACATTGATAAACTTGAAAGGTTGCTTAACTTTGGCGCCACCGCTGAGAGGTAAAACCGACACCTAAGATGGTCCGAGCACCGACCCGGCTCAAAAACAAAGTAGATTGTGCAAAGTGCTGAAGCCAATGCTTATTAATAAGTACTATGTTGAGTTTTTTGCAAATAACCCCATTCTACCGCTTATTACACCATGTAAACCTTTGTCCATGGTAATGCATATCAGAAAGTTCGCAATAGCTAGCAAAATCTTGGAAATCCCTCATTCCGGTCGTGTAGAAAGGGGTGGAAGCATTAAGAGAGTGATCATCATCATCCAGTATTTCATTAAAATCACCACAGAGGAGCCAAGCTTTATCCCTAAATAAAGGAGAATCCTGATGGTGTCTTAAATCGCTCCAAAGAGCCTGGCGTTCAGCAGAGAGATTTGCAGCATAAATGAATGAGACAAAAAATTCATCCATCCCTTCAATGTAGATAGAGCATGTGATCAACTGTGAGGTTCTATAAACCGGAGTAACTCTAACATTGCTCCTCCAAACCACCCAGAATCGCCCCAACCGATGTTCGCCATAGTTTGAGAGGAAAGACCAGCCTGCAAACACTGATATCACCACTCTATCAGCCCGTCTTTCCTTCACCTTTGTTTCAATCAGACAGCCAAAATCGAAATTTCCCTCTCTAAACCACTCTTTCACAACCCTCTGTTTTTCCTTCTTGTTGAAACCCCGTATGTTCCAAAAGTACCCCGACATCAAAGTTGTTTGGGGGGGGGCGGGGATTACGTGTTGCTAGAGAGGTAGGAGCCTGGATCCTACTATTCTTGGAACCCGTGTTAGACAAAAACTTATGTACCTCCTTTGAAGCGCGAGGCAGAGAAGGTCAAATGGAAATACCAGTCTCCTGCCGTTCAGGATCAGTTCCCCCCACACGATTTTGTTTCTCCTGTAACTTGATATCCGCATGAGACGTAGCATCTGTAGTACAAGTCTCCACAATAGTACTAGGATTGCTAGAATCATCCGCTGATGTATCCAAATCCTCACCCTGTTCCCCCTTATCACTAAGACATGAAAAAGAATTTGACATAGTCGAAACCTCCTCCTTGTTAGAATCATGCTTCACTGGGCTACGGATACCTTTTGTGGGTGTTGTCCAACAAAGTTCTGTGTCACCCGCCGTATCCATGCCATCCTCAACAACTTTAGATGAGGTATCCGCTGTTGCCCCCTTCTGTAAATCAGGCATGTGTGCAACTGTTCCTACTGTCGCCACACCAGAATACCATTGACGACATTCTTCTTATTCGGTCATTCTGTTAAAACTGTGCCAGGACATGATGCCACCTGTTTCTTTCTCTTTGTACACACTGAGTCCAAATGACCCCATTTAGAGCAGAGAGTACATCGAGCTGGCAGCCAAGGATAAACGAACTCCACTATAGTATCACCACCTTTCTCAAATTTAAACGACATTTTGTTAAATCCACTTCCACCAATGAACGACTTACACGACTCTGTATCAGAATGTAACTTTTTTGGGGTACCTAGAGGACTCGTGATTGCACTTAGGACCTCCCACGAAATATATTTTGGAGGTCTCAAATTTAAACGACATTTTGTTAAATCCACTTCCACCAATGAACGACTTACACGACTCTGTATCAGAATGTAACTTTTTTGGGGTACCTAGAGGACTCGTGATTGCACTTAGGACCTCCCACGAAATATATTTTGGAGGAACATTCTTCACTAGAACCCATAGAGGGATAGTCTTAATCTCTTTCGGCTCCATATCTGCAATGGGTCTCCACTTAGATAAAACAACTGGAACACCACACAGATTCCACATACCTCTCTGCAACACACAAGTTTGCGTACGTTATCCCGGATTTGAAATATCACCGTAGTGTTATCCACTGCAAAAACATCAATCTTCATTGTTTTATCCCCAAGGGTCCGAATCTTATTCACTAAGGCATGGATCCCTCCCACAAAAGGAGCTTTTGCGAGAAATCTCCCCACATGGAAGTCTTCCTAAAGAGGATGAGCCTCCTCAAACCTTATTTGGTAGTTGGACCGCAGGCATACCATCTATCTCCTCCACAGCCAAATCGACCTTAGTCATGTCCCCTGGAGTTTTAACCATAGTAACCCATGAACGCTTCAGTGAACTTTCAGGAGCAGCAGGAGGAGATATTGATATGTATATATTTTACACTCTTTCATCATGCATTTGTTATTCATTTTGTTCTCTTAACTCATTGTTTTGCATTGTTTTTAGTCTCTTTTGCATAATATGCATATCTAGGTAGTCTTTGCATTTGTCTTGCATACATCTTGCATATTGGAGTTATTTCAGGTGTTTTGGAGACATCCAGACTGTTGGAACCGAATGGAGGTTGAGACATGCGGCTCGACCAAGCATGCCCGGAATGGACGTCATGCGACTCGATCGACGCTCCCGGGAGAGAAGCAATGTGACTCGACCGACATGCAACTTGGACGCGCTCCCAGGAAGAAGCAACATCATCCCACTCGATCCATCATGCATGGAATGTATGTCATCCCGCTTCCGACAACGCCAATCATCCGACTTCTTCCACCTCTTTGATCGAGTCGAGTGAAGATTTTTCCTTAGGATTCAGCTTTTGACGTCTTGATCAAAGTTGTACGGAATTGAGTCATCTTTCAAATACCGTTTATTTCAAGCCAATCGGAGGTGTGGTTAAAGATTTATCATCGTTTTAGTGGATGTGTATACACCCAGCTCGAGCCAACACCACTCTGGGTCGAGCCAACACCACTCCACTCGACCCAGCTCGAGCCAACACCCCTCCACTCTACCCAGCTTGACCGACGCACACTCAGGACTGACGACACGCCACTTGGACAACCCGATTCCCAAACCGACGCTCTATCTTGTTGTTTTATGTTTTAGGGCTTTCCATGTTTTTCTATAAATACATTTTGTTAAGTTTTTACTCAGACATTTTTTATCTCGCTTTTTTTTCTTTTTCTTAAGGTTTACCTAGCCACCTAAAACGTTTTCAGACTTTGTAATCAGATATCGGTTAGTTTATTCAGTTTTTGCATTTGATTTCTTCTACAAAGTTGTACATCCCATTTTTTTTATCTATCTAATGATGCTTGATTCAATTTTTTTTTGAGTTTTTATGGTTCATGATGATTTCTAGATCCGAGTAGTTTGATTGTTCTTGAGGATGCGATAGATAAGGTGGAGGATCCTAGTATGTAAGGTGTTTAAGTTTACATTCGTGTGATTCCCTTTTGGACTAGAGTTAGAAACACTAGTTTCTCTTTGATCAATTGGAACTAGGCCTTAGACATTTCCACACCCAAAAGGTGCTTGATAAAATGTCTGACCAACTAGTGCCAGAGACTTACATACCTAGCCTAAGTTGTCTAGGATGTTTGTTGACATGAATGAACTTGTTTGTCATGCCTGCTTGATTATGTTTCTCTAGCAAGAGCTAGGTTTGGAAGTGGTTGAGTCTGAGTAGCTTATGTCAAGAGATTGAATTAGCTAAGTCGTGATGTTCATTGTTTAGGGATAGTTTGTTTGTGGCACGTTAAACACTCTACAGACTAGGAGACTCCGCTGACATACTCCCATCCTTAGGACTACTATCTTTCTGATTTTATTTCATTCTTGAGACTGCTTCGGTTCTTGCTGTTTGGTTATGCTTAGACTCGTTTTTGTTTTCATTCATTTTTGCTTCTTGTCATACATTCTCGTTTCTAGTTCTATAGTTCATTTCAGTTTTGCATTCTTATCATTCTAGGATTGTTAGACAAAAAAAACACTCTTAGAATTGGCTTGACTTGTGATTACTTGATTGCATCTTGAGTGATAGCATCATCCCAACTGGATTGACACCTTAAGTATTACAACTGCATAATGTTAATTGAACCTACTAGGAGACATACAAAAATCCTAGTATCAGATACCAACTGCAGCTCCGAGGATTCTGCAGGGGAATCCCCCTAAGCACCATTGTCCTTCAGCACCAACTGAGGAGAACCCCTATCAATCCCAACAGCCGGTGATAATTCACCTTCCTCAAGACCCATTAGCGTCGTAGATCCAACCTCACTCAGTGGACCCCGTCCCCTGGCGACATCAAACCTTGTGCAAGAAGCAAAAACCCTAAGTCACCTTTGTGACCGCCCCAGAGTAAAACACAGCGTTTATTTTTATAAAAAAAGACTATTAATTGTTCTACCCCAAAAAAAAATTATCAATACAATAAAAGTAGGATGTGTTTCTCTCTAATATTGACAAATCAGCTTCAACATTCAAGCTGGTATTGACACATCAGTTAAAAACACTAACCAATCAAATTAAAACCACTAATACAGATCAGCTCTTTCTTTGTCTACATGGACAAAGCACAAGAAGAAACGTTTAATCTCAATGCACCTCTCTAACCAAAATCAAAAGTCTCCTTTTGATCTCTTGATGATACTTTTCCAATCCGATTTGTGTGACTCGCAAACATTTTTCTAGTTTTGAAATCGATAACTCCTCTCACTCAGTTTTTGATTTGGAAAATTGGAGTTTGTTGCTATGTTTTTGTTATGAGTGTGAAGAGGTCAACGATCAAGTGTGCTTCTGTAGGGATTCAAGGAATCGCTTTGCCTTTCAGTGGTATTATCTTCGTTCTCGTCTCTGCACTGCCAATATCTTCGGTAGTCTAATCATCACCTTCTCGATTATTTAGAATTTCTTCTGATTCTTTGTACATCTTATCTTTAGGCAGGAACAAATTAGTGTTTACAAACGTATAAGTAGGTCTGATTCAATGTTAGTTTCACGGTAGGGATGGTGACTGCAAATTTTGTTTCTATTGGAAGTCTGATTTTGGGATGAACTTTTGTTGGATATAGGCCGGTGAACTCATGAAAATCGAGTACCAGAAAAAGGTTAATCATTTAAATCAGGTGAAGATATGAGGCGGTCACTCAGATTCATTAGAGAGAGCCAAAGCAACGATTAGTCATTTGCATACAAGATACATAGTTGATATGCAATCTATGGACTCTACAGTTTCAGAAATTATTCATCTTTGGGATGGAACAACTATAGTTATAGCTCCTTCACCTTGTCGATAGGTAAGTTCCACTTCTTGGTAGATTTGTTTTTGATAATGATTTAGAAAAAAAGATTTTGCAAAACATGTGAAATGAATGTGTTTTTGTACTGCTCCTAAGTCTGTTGGTATCTACCTCAAGGAGACCAAAAGGCTGGTTTAGACAGCTCCGCCTTGCGAAGATTTGCGATGAGCACTTCCGTGCAAATAATAAAAAGATAAGGCGACAGGGGATCCCCTTGTCGTAACCCTCGAGAAGTAATTATGGAACCATGGGAATGACCATTGAGCAAAACTTTATATTGGACTGACGTCACAAACCACATCATCCAAGTAATCCATTGTTCGCATAAACCAAATTTCCGTAACAAATGTGCCACGAAGGTCCACTCAACCGGATCATGAGCTTTACTCATATCCGTTTAAATGGTCATAAACTTGTCTTTACAAGAATTATTTGTTTGAAGACCATGAAACATTCTTGAGCAATCAGAATATTATCGGTGATTAAACGTCCCTCCACATGCCGACTTTGTCTCCGATACCAGAGACAGTAAAAAAATGCGCAACCGCTGAAATAAATCCAAAGCATGATGGGATCCGCTTGATGGATTTATTGCATGTGAGGAATCCCCTAGTTGATCTCAAGCATTGAAATTGGATTTCCGCTTGATTGATGTGTTGCATGCTAGATATCAAGCGTTGAAATGGGATTTCCGCTTGATTGATGCATTGCATGTTGGATCTCAAGCGTGGAAATGGGATTTTCCGCTTGATTGATGTGTTGCATGGTAGACCTCAAGCGTTGATGGGATCCGCTTGTTGGTTCTAGTACATGTGAGTTTAAGCATGGTAAACCTCAAGCGTTGATGGGATCCGCTTGATGGATTTATTTTATGTGTTGTTGTGTGTTGTTTTTGTTTAGGTTTATGATTCTTTAAGGTCATAAACCTACAACCTTGAATTGTTAGTCTTAGTGCATGGCGTTTGTTGATGGGATCCGAACGGCCAGAAGCGCACTGAGAGAGAAATATATGTCCTTCCCTGAGAAGCCGTTGCGGCATGCATCCTGGCTATGCATGTCATGACGAAGAGCTAGGTCTGGCTCGCTACCAGGACCAATGCTTATACGACGGTGTATTTGAGGTTTTATTTTGATTGTGTGCCTTTGTGGCTACAAGGTAGAGATAAAAGGGAAAGGGAATGGAAGGCGGAATATATTGGCCCTACTAAAACTTGTTAAAAAACTTTTTCTTGTTTTTGTTTCAAGTTTTGCTTGTTGTGTCTTGCTTGCTTGCTTGCTTGTTGTGTGTTGCTTGCTTGCTTGTTGTGTGATTGCTCGCTTGCTTGTTGTGTGATTGCTTGCTTGCTTGCTTGCTTGCTTGCTTGCTTGTTGTGTGTTTCCTTGTGATTTTGGGGTTGGGATGGGAAACAAACGTTTGCAGGACCCTTGAGACTCACTAAGTAATCATAGATTACTTACTATAGAACTCTCTCCTGCATGTAACCAGTAGTGGGGAATTAGAGGGCGTGTTGGACGATAGGAGCCCGGAGTTAGTTTTTGTGCCTTCTATAAAGTTAAAGTATGTATTACTGTAAAAAATAATAATGTATATATCTTTTTGGCAATAAGCCTGGCCATAAACTCTATTTATATTTTGTTAAACTTTCTGAAATATTTGTTAAGTTAATAAAGTATTCAGTTTTATATTTGTGTACGAATTACGGTTGATGGCGACCTAATGTGGGTGGCTCAAAACTTGGTCGTCACAAGGGTTGAAAAGCCTAAGTGATGGCTAAAGTGGTGGGAATATCATCAATGGACTGGCTAGAGGTCTGAATGTGTTTTAGGTCCTCGGCCGGATCATTGTTGATCATTCCCAAGTGACGTTACCGGGTCATTCTGGACGGGTTTGGTCCTAGGACGGTTTGGGGGCGTTACAGTAGTAGTCCAGCGACACTCTTACGGACCCAAGTTTTGTCCACATCTCATATGCTGAAGCTTTTACCTCTAGATCCACCTCAAGTCTTCAGATCTGCATCAATCCACCTCAAGTGTTCAGATCTGCATCAATCCACCTCATGTCTACAATGTCCCCTTCCTCTCCGGTAATGAGTGCCTCAACTCTGATCATCCGCTCATTGATGCGTAGCCGCCACACCATGCCATGGGATTGTTGCAAAAAGAGATTAGGTTTTCTGAAAATGGGTCATGATGTTTTTTTGTCCATCATGTTAATTGTTTCACATTATTTTTTTGGTCTACAATATTTGTTGTCCAATGTAATATTTTTGTTTACTATCCAGAATTTTGTCTACGAGAAATATTTTGTCGACTATAATATTTTTAATGGACAACTTGTCTATCGTTTATTAGTCTACAACACACTAATTTAGTGGTGGTAGACAAACTTGTCATATATAATTATTGTTTGCAGGATAAATATTGTCAACAACTTATATTTTGTCTATTATATATATTGTTAATTATTTGATAAACTAATTAAAAAATCTAAATACATAAAATATATAAATATATAGTTACATACTTTGTCATGTTATACTTTATTAAATGCAAAGTCAGACATATCGTACTGCATGTTCCCTTCTTTTTTATTTTATTTTGTCATATAAACTACTCTAAATAATTCACGTGTTATTTCCAGTCAATTACATGCAGGGTAGTTTAGTCAATTTATCTACTCCATGTGGTAGATCGAAAAAGGTGTTTTCATTTGTGGTAGAACTTAAAAATTTTAAAGTAAATATGGTAAAATTGATAAAATTCTCTTTTATTAATTCCAACATGTGCTCTTTATAACTCATCTACTATATAACCACATTATATAGTATTTTAAACTTTTTAAATTTTACATATTCGTAATATTTAAATTTTTTATTAAGTTTGTATATGTTAATTATAATATTTAAATAAATGTCAATGAAAGTTCTTCTTACATTAAGAATCAAAGCTCACAGGTATTAGAAAACAAAATAGAAATCAAATTGTTGTTTTCTTTGTTTGCAAAGTATTCAGATATATAATATTTTTAAAACACAACAAATTGTGTGGTTAAATATATCATAGTTTATATTTCTATATTGATTGCTGTTATTTTTTTAGTTGGAATGAAATGTAAAATATTTAGGAAACAAAATCTGAAGTAATATTATTTTTAGAAATTTTTAGGGATTAATGTTGTAAATAATTTTTAAATAAACAAAACTAAAAGAGCATAACACAAAATGTACTTCAAAAATGTTAATATAGATATACAACCCGACAAACTTATTTGGAACTATACTCGATCAAGAAATTAATTCGGTCAAATCCGGATACTGGTTTACCACTCATTTTCCATTTGATCCAGGGGCAATACCTAACATACCACATGGTTCGGTTGAACTCAAAAACAAAATCTGGAAGCTTCAACTACTACCAAAGATCAAACATTTCCTATGGCGTATAGTTTCAAGAGCTATACCAACTAGAACAAGATTGCGAACAAGAGGCATGCATAGTGATACCTTATGTCGAAGATGCCATCAAACAGAGGAAACTATTCACCATGCTTTGTTTTCGTGTCCTTTTGCACAAATGGTCTGGCGACTTTCTGCAACTTCTTCTCTGAACATCAATAATATCCCACCATCTGCAGAGGATACTATTACCCATTTGATATCTTTCTCTACACAAACTAATAATAGATTTGATTCTACAATGCCTTTTATTCTTCTCTGGCGTATATGGAAAGCAAGGAACAATCAAGTCTTCAATAACTTTCGTGAAAGCGCAACTAAAACAGTTCTACAGGCTAAGTCGGATACAAAGGAATGGATCAGCAATGTAAAAATACCGGTGATCACACAAAATGTATCACGACCGAATACCAATTCTTGGCTACCTCCAGAGCATCCGACTGTTAAATGTAATTTTGACACAAGTTATGACATTCACAACCAACAAGCAACAGGCGGTTGGATCTTTAGGAATCATCAAGGTGAAGCTCAAGCATGGAGTGCTACAAGACTGAATTATGCAGGATCACCATTAGACGTTGAGACAAAAAGCCTTTTAGTGGCATTACAATAAGGTTGGATAAGAGGATATCAATCTGTGGTCTTTGAAAGAGATTGTGAGGTGCTAATCAAATTGGTTCATGGTCACACAATGAATGCTTCGTTAACAAACTTACTCGATATAAATGTTTGGTCTTCAAAAGTAAACAAAGTTTCTTTTGTTTTTACAAAGAGAGAATGTAATAAGGTAGCAGATATGTTAGCAAAATTTGATTGTATTGATAAAGAATATTACTCTGATTCTGTTTCAAAGCCAGATTGGCTAAATATCCTTCTCTGTATAGATTTCCCTTAATCAATATATTTCATTTGTGGAAGAAAAAAAAATATACTAAACTCGTATTAAATTTTGAAAAATGTATTATTTTGTAAATACACACTTTAATTATTTTATGGGGTTATAGTTATACAGCCAAGCAGCCAGCTTTTTGCGTATATAAAAAAGAAAATACTGTAGTGGTTAAATTTTATTTGGTAGCGAAGGGGAATCTTTTGAATCGTTGACAATGGAGTGCGGGGGAGCCAACTTTGCGAGAAAGAACCCAGAAACAAAAATTACAGAGTTGGGGTCAGATGCTACCAACTGTTTCAGCAAAATCGAAGGTTTCTTGTAATTGTAGATGCACGAAATCATGGCCGATAGTGAGCAAATCGTCTACATCAGCTGCGTAAAAGAGGTACAGTACTCCTTTGTCAGCCACCTCACTGAAGCCCTCCGCCGAAAAGGCATAAATGATATGTTCGTCGATAGCGCGACGATATTCTTTCGGAGGAGGTCCAGGCAAAGGTCGAGAGAGCTAGGGTTTCTGTGATGGTTTTACCCGGAAACCGTACGATATGCCTTGACAAGCTTGTGAAGGTTCTCGATTGCAAGAGGAACGGAAATCAGGTTGTGGTTCCTGTGCTGTACGGCGTCAGAACATCAGATGCTGAATGGCTCAGCGCGCTGGATTCGAAAGGCTTCTCATCAGTCCACAAGTCCAGGTTTTCACTCTGCTTTCTTCTTCTCCTTATCTATTAACATAAGGTTTCTAAATTAAGATTTACTTAGTGGGATGAAAACATGGTGCAGGAAGGAATGAATGGAATGACTCAAAACTAGTAAAAGAGATTGTGAGAGATGTGTATGAGAAGCTCTTCTCTATGGGACGAATTGGAATCTACTCGAAGCTGCTGGAGATTGAAAACATGGTTTGCAAGCTACCTGTGGGCATCCGCCGTATTGGAATTTGGGGTATGCCTGGCATAGGCAAGACGACACTTGCTAAAGCGGTATTTGACCAAATGTCTGGCGAATTTGATGCTTCTTGTTTTCTCGAAAACTATGAGAAAGTTATTCATGAGAATGGTCTTTATCGTTTCCTGGAGGAACAACTATTGAAAGAGAAGCCTGGCTTGCTTAGAGACAAATTAAACAATAAGAGGGTTCTTGTTGTTCTTGATGATGTGCGCAGTCCTCTGTTAACAGAGTCTTTGCTTGGAGGGTTTGACTGGTTTGGTCCTGGAAGCCTAATCATCTTAACCTCCAGAGATAAACAAGTGTTTCGCCTTTGTGGGGTCAATCAAATGTACGAGGTTCAGGGTTTCAATGAGAAAAACGCTCTTCAATTATTCTTTCTTTGTGCGTCTATAAAAGATACGACAGAGCAGAATCTCCTTGAACTGTCAGTGAAAGTGGTTCAATATGCTAGTGGAAATCCGTTAGCTCTAAATATTTTTGGCAAAGCGCTCAAGGGTCATAAAAAGCTGTCAGCAATGGAGACTGCATTCGTCAAACTCAAGCGAAGTCCTCCTTTAAAGATTGTTGATACATTTAAGAGCAGCTATTACACACTAACTGACAGCGAAAAGAACATTTTTCTAGACATAGCTGCTTTCTTTCAAGGAGAAAATGTCGACTATGTTATGCAACTGCTTGATGGGTGTGATTTCTTTCCACATGTTGGAATTGATGTTCTTGTTGAGAAGTGTCTGGTGACTGTTTCAGAAAACCGCCTGCAGATGCATAATTTGATCCAGGACGTTGGCCGAGAAATAATAAATAGAGACACAGTACAGATCGAGAGACGCAGCAGACTCTGGCAACCTTGGAGTATCAAATATTTATTAGAAGATAATGAACACAGAGCAGATGGAGAACGCAAAACAACTTCCAAACCTGCTCAGGTCTGTTATATTTTGATACTTTCATAGTTTAATATGAGAAAACACCCTAATATATCCCCTTCCAAAACTCCTTCAGGGCACTGATGAGATCGAAGGCATATTTCTCGACGCATCAAACATAAGTTTTAATATCAAGCCTGCTGCCTTTGAGAATATGTTGAACCTTAGATTGCTCAAGATTTACTGTTCCAATCCTGAAGTCCATCCTGTAATCAATTTTTCAAAAGGCGTTCTCAATTCTCTTCCTAATAAACTAAGACTCCTCCACTGGGAGAACTATTCTCTGCAATCTTTGCCTCAAAATTTTGATCCTAGGCACCTTGTTGAAATCAACATGCCGTACAGTAAACTTAAGAAACTTTGGGGAGGAACCAAGGTAAGCAAACTCTAATACGCGACTTTAACCCTTATCATTACCTGATAGATTTTGTTGTTATTTATTTGGATTTATGTTTCTTCTCAGAACCTGAAGATGTTGAGGAAGATCAGACTTTGCCATTCCCAGCATCTAGTTGATATC
This sequence comes from Camelina sativa, assembly GCF_030686135.1. Lineage (NCBI taxonomy): Eukaryota > Viridiplantae > Streptophyta > Magnoliopsida > Brassicales > Brassicaceae > Camelina > Camelina sativa. The sequence continues at coordinate 32,349,566 of NC_141899.1, forward strand.
GAAGATCTGTTAAAAGCTCAGAATATTGAGGTAATTGATCTCCAAGGTTGTACAAGGCTGCAGAGTTTCCCAGTCACAGATCAGTTGCTGCATCTACGAGTTGTAAACCTCTCAGGTTGCACAGAGATCAAAAATTTTCCAGAGATTCCACCAAATATTCAGACACTGCACCTCCAGGGGACTGGCATAATTGACTTATCACTTTCCGTTGTTAAGCCAAATTTCAGAGAGCTTAAGAATATTCTAACGGAAATTCCGGGTCTTTCAGGTGTCTCAAATCTTGAGCAAATTGATCTCGAACCTTTAACAAGTCGGATGAAAATCAGCACATCTAATCAAGATCCTTGGAAGCTTATTTGCTTGGAGCTGAAAGATTGCTCTCGTTTGCAAAGTCTGCCTAACATGGTTAATTTTGAATTTCTCAATATTCTTGATCTCTCTGGCTGCTCAGGGCTTGAAACTATCCAGGGTTTCCCACGCAATCTGAAAGAATTATATCTTGCTGGTACTGCGGTAAGAGAAGTGCCAAAACTTCCTCAAACTCTAGAAGTTCTGAATGCTCATGGTTGTGTCACTCTGAAATCAATTCATTTAGACTTCCAGCAACTTCCTATGCATTACACGTTCAGTAATTGTTTTGATCTATCTCCACAAGTGGTCAAAGATTTTTTAGTGAAAGCAGTGGCCAATGTTAAACAAATACCAAGAGACCTTCTGCAGGTAAATACTCTCTCTCTCTCTCTCTCTCTCACCCAGACCCAGTTACATCCTTCTCATATCATATCTGAATAATTTTTCGAACAGGAACTCAACAAAACTCTGGCTTTCAGCTTCTGTGCTCCCTCACATGCGAATGAAAATTCCACGCTTGATCTGCAGCCAGGATCTTCTGTAATGATGCAACTAGATCCCTCTTGGAGGAGCAAGCTTGTGGGGTTTTCTATGCTAGTAGAAGTTTCATTTTCAGAGGATTACTATGATGCTACGGGTTTTGGCATTGGTTGCATTTGCAGATGGAAAAACGAGGAAGGCCACTTTAACAGACTAGAAAGAACTTTTCATTTTTGGGGTCCAGGAGAAGCTATTCCAAAAGTTCAGAACGATCATATATTTGTCTTCTCTGACGTCAAGGTGTTTCCAAGCACTAGTGATATCTTGGCTAATTTAGTTGTATTTGAATTCTTCCCTGTCAACAAGGAGGGGAAGCGTCTAGATGATAGTTGCACAGTGACAAGATGTGGACTCTATGTAATTGCTTCTGCAACTGACAATACAGAGCTTAGGATGAGTTCATCAAATTCTTCCTTAGATCCAACAGAGTTTTCTGGTAATGACATTGAAGAAGTAATGAGAGTCGCCTATAATGATTTACAAGAGACAGATAAAGCTTTATTTCTTTACATAGCCTGTTTGTTCAATGATAAGGATGTTGATTTGGTGGTACCACTTATTTCTACCGTTGACTTGGACATTAGCTCTGGGCTCAGCGTCTTAGCCAACATGTCCCTCATACATGTATCTTCCAATGGACCAATTGTGATGCATTCTTTTCTACGGAAAATGGGTAAAGAAATCCTCCGTAAAGAATCCATGCTACCTGGTAGCTGGAAAGATTTTACTCAAGACTTTGAAAAGGTCTTGGTGGCTTCTTCTTCGTCTCGCAAATGGAAGTATGATGTTTTCCCGAGCTTCATAGGGGAAGATGTTCGCAGAACCTTCCTCAGTCACCTTCTTCAAGCATTCGAAAGCAAAAGAATCAATATGTTCAGAGACAATGAAATAGACATAAGCCAGCTTATAGACCCTGTGACTGTACGAGCAATAAGAGAGTCGAGGATCTTGATTGTCGTGCTCTCGGAAAACTACGCCTCTTCGAGCTGGAACCTGAACAACTTGGTGGAGATTACAAAGAGCTGCAAAGTGTTTGGTCAAAGAGTTATACCAATTTTCTACAATGTGAATCCCTCGCATGTTAGGAATCAGATAGGAGAATTTGGAAACCGATTTCAAGAAACCTGCAAGAACAAAACAGAGAATGAGAAACAAGAATGGTGCCAAGCTTTGTATGAGGTAGCAAACAAAATGGGGTACCCTACTATTGACTGGTACGTTATCTTGAGTCATTAGAAGTTGGTTTATCTTAAATATTACAAATATTTTTCATGAGTTGTGAATGCCAATGAAAAGAACTCATTTAGAAATATTTCTCGCACCTGTATCAATCAAGGCTATGTTGAAACTAAGGATTGACAAGACAATGCAAGTCTCAAAAAAATTGATATACATGGTAATGATAATGCTTTTTTCAAGTACTTGTAGTGATATCTTTCTCATTATTAGGGATAACGAAGCAAAGATGGTGGAAACAATTGTCGATGAGGTTTTAAGTGAACTGAATACTACAACAACAGTATCAAAGGATTTTGATAACTTTGTTGGAATTAAAGATCATATCTCAAAAATCAATACATTGTTGTGCTTGGAATCTAATGAAGTGAGGATGGTTGGCATTTGGGGTCCCTCAGGAATTGGTAAGAGTACCATCGCAAGAGCCCTATATAGCCGACTTGCTTGTCATTTCCAGCGTAGTATATATGTAGATAGGGATTTCATATACAAGACGATGGAATATTCGAGAAGATCCCAACTAGACGACTATGGTACTAAGTTGTACTTGCAAAAACAATTTCTATCTGAAGTTTTAGGCCAGAAGTACAGAGTGATATATCATCTAGGTATGGTGAGCGAAAAGCTAAAGGATCAGAAAGTTCTTATCATTCTGGATGATGCGTATGATCATGTGCTACTAGAGGCGTTGGTAGGAGATACTGGATGGTTTGGTTCAGGGAGCAGAATTATTGTTATTACACAAGACAAAAGACTTTTGCATGGTTATGGGATTGACAATATGTACAAGGTGGATTTACCATCTAAAAAGCAAGCTCTTTGTTAGGAGAGCAAAAATCGAATTGAGAAAATATGCGAATTATATTTAAATTAACGAAATCAGAAACGAATTACAACAGCATAATATAAAGCAGTAAATAAATTACGGAGGCGAGATATGATATCTCTTTCCTTAATTCAATAAATCGGCCGTAAGTGCTTTCGGACAATCACGATTTATGAATCCCAGGATACAACCGATCACGAACTATAACCGTAGCACACCAGTAATAGAACTCAAGCGAACAGATCTACGTTATATTCTCGAGACTACTAAACTAAGAACTTACTTGGACTAAGCAAGAGAGAGGGAGAGAGAGATCTTCAGAGGAAGGAGTGTTTACGTTTTTGTGTGTGAAAAATAATGAGAGGTTATGCCTCTATATATAGTGGAAGGAGGGAGCTCTCAAGAAAATATTCAGTGAATATTCTCGGAGTGCTGCCCAAGTTTGCTTGGAGTTCACACCAAGTCTTTCCAAAAAATTAAATGGGCCTACAGCAGTCTCAAGAGCCAAAAAGCTCAAAAACCCAAAAGTCCAAGAGACCACAGCCCGCGTCCGAGACCAGCCCGACCCGGCCCGCCCCGCGTCCGGCCCGTCCCTCTTCCTTCTACATACTTTTGGGAACCTTCCCTTCCCTCTTCCTTCTACATACTTTTGAAACTAGAAGAGTGTAAAACTATATATATATGAGTGAAAAATCAATCATATTTCCGATGTGGGATATTTCCCAAACCATCCCAAGTAGCTCACTTCACACTCTTATTTCTCATTCAAATCAACTCCGTTTTGGACGTATGAGTATACCATCTTGTAGTACTCGTTACCAGCTTTCCATTGCACTATCGACCAGACAATTCCGATCAGCCATTTGGCCGGAATTTGGCTGGAAAGTCACCGGAAAGTCATTGTTCCAAAACCTGCAATTTTCTGAAACTTGTTTCTGAAAATTCAGTTCCAAAAATCCCCCACATGAATAGAAATAAGTCTAAACATATGACGACATAACTAACCCTATAGACTGACACTACTAGCTAGACTAGACAGACCTTCGAGAGTATATGCGAAAACTAACTGTATATGAGTTGGTGGCGTTTTTCAACCTTGAACCGACTCATTGTTATACCTGTCGAGTTTACTCGGCCAGTTGGTGAACATGATGTCTTGAACCATCCGGATTTGTATGTAAACTTAGACAGCAGGCATAACACAGCTTCGTTTTCTCGTAGAACGAGGTTCTCTATTGTGTTCATTGTGGCCTTGAACATGCCTGGTTAATCATGAGTGAACTTGGAGAGTATAGCCTCATCTATTCTCCTAGAAACGGCCCCATCTCACACTCACAAGGTGATTTATATAAGCTGCTTGTATTTAAAGAAATATTCTGTAATTATTTCAAATATTTTATAAAGCTGCATTTCAAATCATTAAAAGCATATGCTTAACCTCTAACATACAGGAAGCACTTTACATCACTCTAGGAACTGGGAAAAGACAAAAGTCTTCTAGTGCTTGTAGCAGATTCAGCTTGATTTAGTTGTCCCTTTGAACCTAGGTCATGGGGTCTCCAATCTGAGTAGGTGGGGTTACCATCAAACATCCTCTTAAGTCATAGGCTTTAAACCCATTCCTCTTGATGATTTTATAACTTGATCTCGCGCCAAACCTTTTGTAAATGGATCCGCTAGGTTTTCTTTCGTATTGATGTAATCAATCGTCACTACACCAGTTGAGATAAGTTGTCTAACAGTTTTATGTCTCCGTCTGATGTGACGAGATTTGCCATTGGAATGGGTATTCCTTGCCTTGCCCAAAGCCGATTCGCTATCACAGTGTACACGTATTGCAGGCACAGGATTCCCCCACATTGGGATGTCTTCCAAGAAATTACGAAGTGATTCAGCTTCTGACATAGCTATCTCCAAAGCTATGAATTCAGATTCCATAGTTGATTTAGCTGCCAGAGTTTGTTTGGAAGACTTCCAGGACACTGCTGCACCTCCAAGTGTAAAAACATATCCACTTGTGGATTTTGAGTTTCTCGAGTCTGCAATCCAGTTGGCATCACTGTAACCTTCCAAAACTCCAGGTTCTCTACCATAGTGCAAGCCATGATCTTTGGTATAACGTAGATAATCCAAAACTCTAGCTATAGCCATCCAATGCTTATGTCCTGGATTACTTGTGTAGCGACTAAGTACATTTACAGAGTGCGCTAAATCCGGTCTTGTACAGTTTGTCAAGTACATTAGACTGCCAATTACTCTTGCATACTCCACCTGCAGCACAGGTTCACCAGAATTTTTGGTCAAGTGAATTTGAGGATCCTCTGGAGTTTTTGCAGTCCCATTTGAGTAATGCTTGAATCTATCAAGCACTTTTTCCGCATAGTGGGTTTGAGACAAGATAAGGCCCTCATCAGTTCTGATGATTTTTATCCCCAAAATTACATCTGCTAAACCCAAGTCCTTCATGTCAAAATTTCTTTTGAGCATGTTTTTCGTTTGAGTTATGATGTCTTTGTTGCTGCCAATAATAACCATATCATCTACATATAAGCATAACAAAATGTACCCTGATGGAGTAGTTTTGTAGTATATGCATTTGTCACATTCATTAATGCGAAAACCATTAGACATCATCATACTGTCAAACTTCTCATGCCACTGCTTAGGAGCCTGTTTGAGTCCATATAATGACTTCACAAGTTTACACACTTTGTGTTCTTGTCCTGGAATAACAAATCCCTCAAGTTGTTTCGTGTAGATTTTCTCTTCTAAATCTCCATGAAGAAAAGCAGTTTTTACATCCATTTGATGGATTTCAAGTTTTCTCAAGGCTGCAATACCTATGAGCATCCTGATCGAAGATAATCTTGTTACCGGTGAATAGGTATCAAAGAAATCTAAGCCTTCTTTTTGCCGAAATCCTTGCACTACAAGCCTAGCCTTGTACCGTTCAATATCGCCATTTGGTTTTCGTTTTATCGTAAAAATCCATTTACATCCCAAAGGCTTAAATCCTTGTGGTAGATCTGCCATCTCGTAAGTATGATGTTGCATGATAGAGTCTATTTCAGTTTTGACTGCTTCCTTCCAATAAGGTGCATCAGGTGTAGACATAGCTTCTGCGTATGTTCTTGGTAGATTTTCAGCTAGAAATGCCATCATCAGAAAATCATCACCAAACGATTTACTTTTGCGAGCTCGTTTGCTTCTTCTAGGTTCCAGTTCTGATTCGACAGAAGTAGTACTCAAAGTATTGCCAGCTTCCAAAGTCGCTGCATCTCGTTGTTCACGAGTCCGTTTTTGAGTTTTCCTACAGGGAAAAATGTCTTCAAAAAATGAAGCATTTCTTGACTCCATAATTGTATTCACATGGATATCTGGAATATCTGATTTATGAACCAGAAATCGATATGCACTACTGTTATGTGCATATCCGATGAAGATACAGTCTACGGTCTTAGGCCCAATTGTGACCTTTTTAGGAGGTGGTACAGCCACTTTTGCTAGACACCCCCACACTTTGAGGTATTTGTACGAAGGTACTGTACCTTTCCAAAGCTCATATGGTGATTTGCCAGTAACCTTATGCAGTATCCTGTTGAGGATGTAATTAGTGGTAAGCAAAGCTTCCCCCCACATGTTCTGGGCTAACCCAGATTCCTGCAACAACGCATTCATCATCTCTTTCAGAGTTCGATTCTTTTGTTCCGCTACTCCGTTAGATTCTGGCGAGTAGGGAGCGGTTGTCTGATGTATAATGCCTTTTTCTCTGCAAAATGCATTGAACGGCTCATTATATTCTCCTCCTCTATCACTTCGAACTACTTTTATAGTTTTCTGAAGCTGATTTTCTACTTCGAGGGTGAACTCTTTGAATTTTTCCACTGCTTCATCTTTGCTATGCAAGAGATATACATAGCAATATCTTGTGCAATCATCAATGAAGGTAACAAAGTATTTCTTACCACCTCTAGTGTGCACATACTTTAAATCACATAAGTCTGTGTGAATTAAACCTAGAGGTTCGGTTGTTCTTTCAACGCGTGGTGAGGGAGTTTTAGTGAGTTTGGCCTGTACGCACACTTCACATTTTTCTTGGTTAGTTTTGAATGTCGGAATCAAATTCAAGTTTTGCATTTTTCGCATTGTTTTGTAATTGACATGTCAAACGTTCATGCCAAGTAGACTCAACCAAGTAAGCAATAGGGTTTTCTTTCATTTCAGCAACAGACGCAGAAGCTACAATTTTTGGATGGACTGTCGTTACAGACATTTTGATCAGTCCACCCTTAACAAAACCCTTTCCCAAATACATCCCATTTTTCTTAAGAACTAACTTATCAGCCTCAAAATTGATGGAAAACCATGCTTGCTTAACACTGTTCCAGAGATGAGATTCTTCCGCATATCAGGTACGTGCTTCACGTTCTGGAGGGTGAGCTCACGATCAGAAGTTAGCTTCAGAACCACTTTGCCTTTACCTTCAATCTTGGACACCGCCGTGTTGCCCATAAAAAGCTGCTCATTTGACTTGTTCTGCACATAGGTGGTGAACATGGTCCTATCAGAGCATATGTGTGTGGTAGCACCAGTGTTGTAGTACCACTCCACTGGGTTGTCTTCCACCATGTTACATTCAGTAACCACGACAACCATGTCTTCTTCAGTTAGGTTTGCTTGCAACTTGAGATCTTTTGCTTTGCTTTTGCAAACATCAGCCTTGTGTCCAATCTTACCACAATGATGACACTTCCCTTTGAACTTCCTCTCAAGGTTGCTCTTCTTGAAGTTTGGTCCAGATGACACCTTCAACGGTTTATGAGGAATAGAGATCCCTTTACCCTTGCCTTTAAACTTGGCCTTATGCTCAGCTACATGAACATCATGCCCTTGGCTTTGAGCATCCAAATGAGCTCCACGATTGTTGTCCTCAACTCTCAACCGACGGATGAGATCATCAAGAGACATTGCCTTACGCTTGAAGTTAAGGTAATGCTTGAAATTCGACCAGCCTGGTGGTAGCTTCTCGATCAGGCAATTCGTCTTGAAGACATTGCATATCGACATCCCTTCCAAATCGATCTCCTGAAAGATGCGTTGAAGAGCTTCCACTTGTTCCATAATTGGTTTGGAATCCACCATCTTGAAATTCAGGAACTTCGTAGTTGAGAATTTCTGCATCCCAGACTCATCAGTCTTGTACTTGGTCCCCAAAGCTAGCCACAATGCTTTTGAAGTCTTGTACATACTGTAGAGGTCATACAGATCATTGACCAAACGGTTCAGAATCTGACCTTTGCAACAGTAGTCTCCTTGAGCCCAACTATCCATACTTCCAACCACATACACGTCAGTGTCACCTTGTGGAAGCATTGGTGGATCCTCTGTGAGGTACCTTTCCATGTTCATGCTGGCCAAGTAGTAGCGTATCTTGTTTTGCCACGTTTTGAACCCAGCTTTATCATCGAACTTATCTGGCATCATCCTTTGGGAAGCCGAAGGTGGTATCCCCATGTGGGTTAATCCATTACCGAACAGATTTCGGCGCACGTTTTCCATACCCGAATCGGTAAGCTTCGTCTTTTCAAGTTCTTTAGCAAGGCGTAAAGCCAACTCCGCAGGAGTTTCAACAGGGGTTGCAGGAACCCTATCACCGTCAACGTTGTTGGTGTTGTCTCCAGACATTTTTCTGTTTCACAATAAACAGATCTGATTAATATATTAATCAAACTGTTCAAGTAATTAAATTACACTGAATTAGTTTTGCAAACTCGCTTAACAAGCGTTCGCAGAAACTTGTTTCACAAACTCACTCAATTAAGAGCGTTCGTGGAAACCAGAGAGAGTAGAGAAGAAATAATTAAAGTAAAAGCGTTCTTCAAAAACTTTCCGCGTAGGCACCGAAAGATGAAAGCAGAAACAGTTATTCTGCCAATCAACTTTTGGGCGAAACTATCCACCCAATGTTTTTATGGAACTTGCAGTCGAAGTTGCAGAGACTGTCGGTAATCTTCCTTTGGGTCTCAACATTTTCGGTTCATTTCTGAGAGGGAAAGAAAAAACAGAGTGGATGAAAATGCTTCCTTGGATTGGGAAAAGTTTGGATGGAAAACTGGAGATATTATTGAGAGTTGCATATGACAGGTTACTTGATGATGAGAAAGACATATTTCTTCACATTGCGTGTTTATTCAATCATTATAGGCCTGAACATGTGAGACAATTACTGGCAGACAATGTGTTCGATGTTGAGCTTGGGCTTACAAACCTACACTACAAGTCTCTGATACAGGTAACAGAAGATGGGAAACTTTCAATGCATCAGTTGCAGTAAAACTTGGGCAGAGAAATTGTCCGTAAGGAGTCCATTCATGACCCTGGAAGGCGTCGATTCTTGGTCGATTCTATGGAGATTTGTGATGTTCTTGAGAATAGCTCTGTACGTTTTTTGGATAAGCATTTCATTTCATTTAGATATTTCCCAAGTTTTTTAGATTACGCATTTCTTTGTTAAAATAGCTTAGCTTCTGAGGTTTTTTTTCTGTCTTACCAGGGTACTAAAAGAGTTTTAGGGATATCGTTGGACATGTCAGAAGTTGAGGAACTTTTTATAAGTGAGACAGGGTTCAGTAGGATGGTAAATCTACAGTTTCTGAAATTCTACACAAACTTGGGGAATAAAGACGTCAATGTGCACTTACCTGAAAGCTTTGATAATCTGCCCCGTAAACTCAGATTACTGCATTGGAAGGCATTCCCAATGAGCTACTTGCCTTCTAACTTTCACGTAAGAAGTATTGTTGAACTCATAATGGAGGATAGCAAGCTTATAAAACTGTGGGAAGGAATTCGGGTACGTGTTCTGATCGATGCATCAGATAGTATTGTTGGTTTTCTTCCATGGATAGATAAAATTAATGGTTAGAGACACATGTTGAAATCTAGTAAACGCAATTTACCATTAGTTTGGAAATTGAAATTAGTATTGTTGCCAGGTATCTGATTTCTGTCTTTACCATCCTATTTTTTTCTCAGGTGCTTAAAAATCTCAAGTATATGAGTCTACGGGATTCGTTATGCCTGGAAGAATTACCAGTTCTCTCGACCGCCATCAATCTTGAGAAATTGGATCTTGGCGGTTGCTCAAGTTTGGTGGAGCTTCCAACCTCTGTTAGGAATCTCCATAGTTTGATGGACTTGAACATGCAAGGTTGCATAAACATCATGGTTCTTCCAACCGATAATATCAACTTGGAATCTCTGAATTGCCTCAATCTCAAGGGATGCTCAAAGTTGGGAAGCTTTCCAGAAATGTCAACAAACATTTCAAATCTCTATCTTGATGGAACTGCAATTGAGGAAATTCCTTCGTGGATTGAGAATATGTCTAAGCTCTCTTACTTGTCGATGAATGGTTGCAACGAGTTAAAGAAGTTCTCCCCAAATATTTCTAAACTGAAACTTCTCGTGGAGCTAGACATTTTAAACTGTGGGGCACTGCCTAGAGAATGGCGCCTGAGTGTTGGAATCTCACCAAGCACTTTGATTAAATCAGAAACAACACAGATGGAAGAACAATTGAAGAAAGAAGAGTCAGAAGTCTTTGATCCCAAAAAAGAAGGAATTTAAGACTTCTATGAGTGAATTATGTGAATCTGTGCGGGTCTCATGTGCATACTTGAATAAAGCACACGACATACAATGAAATCATGGTATCTTATTTTACTTTAGCAACTGTCAATTTAATAATGTCACTTAAATTTTTTTAATGTACATAACCTTGTAGTCTTGCTGATATCATATGAAGATGCGTGAATAAAGAAGCTCTTGATCTATATTCACGGTGGAAGTTGATGAATAGAGCATGGTCAGGAGATATCTCCTGATATATCTAAGTCCTGTATATTAATATGATATCTCATACTTCCACCGTGCTCTATTCATAAACTAAGTGCTGTTTTTGACCAGGAGATATATCAGGAGATATATCATAACTGACCATGCTCCTGACCATGGATATATTATGATGAATAGAGCATTAGTTGATTGCCCCTAACCCTTTATATATTACTTAAGTGCCATCACATCTTCCAATGTGGAATGTGGGATCTTTCTCCACCGAAAATAAGATCACAGATTGTCATTGATTTCTGTGCTGTTATTGTTAACTAGTGTTCTTATTAGAGAATGATCCACTAGAGAGGAAGACCGAAGATAGTATTACTTTATTTGCTTGGTCCGACTTTAGATTGTGAAATATATATTCGGTTTTTTTCTCTATTTTTGTTTCTATATAACACAATACTGACTGTAGAAGAGGTAAACATTAATTTTTGTTTTGGTTTCCAATACAAACAATATCAAAGTTTGGGGGAAATATTGCTTTTAATTGAGAGGAATTAGAAGAGGCATACATAGAGATTACATTAAACAAAAGAAAGAGGATACAATATGTAAATTCAGAGGTATATTAATATCCTAATTAAGGAAACTAGTGACTGGTAGGTAAAGGGTTTAGGGTTCGAGGAAGAGGAGTGCATCTAAGGGGATGAGCCATAGTCAAGAAGAGTCTTCCAGGAGCATCTTCCATCTTAACCTTACCTCCTTTGATTTCCCAGTCAAAGCACTGGACCATCATCCCAATCACGGTTCCTATAAAGATAGAACCAAGATTTGATCCAGGACATTTTCTTCTTCCGCTCCCGAAAGGAATGTAGTTAAAGAATCTCTCTTTTACGTCCTCTTCCTTTCTAGAAGAAGCTAGAAACCTCTCGGGTTTAAACTCATCAGGGTCTTCCCAAAAATCAGTATCTCTCATCATAGCATAAACATTGACAACAAGTGTTGTCTTATTTGGTACATAAAACCCTCCAATCGTACACTCGTCTCGGAACTCCCTTACAAGGAAAGGCACAGAAGGGTGCAATCTTAGCGCTTCCTTAATTACGGCTTCTAGGTAAGGAAGGTTTGGTAGATCTGTTTCTTGAATCAATCTTGTTTTCCCTACCACGGAATCAATTTCTTCTCTCACCCTCTGAAAGATCTTAGGGTTGTTGATGATCTCTGCCATTACCCATTGTGTCGATGTTGAAGAGGTGTCAGTTGCTCCAAGGAAAAGCTCCTACAATTTTTATATATATAAATTAAATATTGTTCGTCTGGATTCTCAAATAACTATTACACCCAACATAGAGGATAAACATGTACCGTGAATAACGACTTGATATGTTTCTTAGTGATCTTATACTCTGCATTTTCGTCTCGAGAATCTGCCAGCAATAAGTCCATAAAGTCCTTACCCTCAGTATCTTCCGGTTTCTCTTCATGCTCCAAAATAATTTTGTCAAGCAGCTCCTCAAATCTGCGGGAAACATCCATTATCTTCTTTTTGAACGGTGAGATCCCAAGCTTCTCAAATATGTTACGCAACATTTTTCCCAACAAAAACTTCTTAGACAAGGTAGCTAACTCGGCAACCAATTCCATGACCCTCCCTGCCTCGTTGTTCTCCACTGAGCAACTCCTTCCCATGGTCATCGTGCAGAGGGTGTTGTTAACGAGTCTCACTGCTTCCTCGAAGAAATCAACGCTTTCCTTCTTCATCGCCTTATCGAGCAGCGTTTTGTAGAACAGCTCTAGCTCTTCATTACGAACACTTCGTGACTGCTCCATCGCCTTGGGTCCAAGCACCTTAGTAACAATGAGTTTCTTCATGAACTTCCAGTAATCTCCATATGGAGCGTGGACGAAGCCAGCCGATCCAAACGCGAGTGATTCATCTATCGCAGCAACACCGCGAGAGGAGATAATTATATCTTGAGCTCTAAAGATCTCATAGGCTATTGCGGGGGAGGAGATGAGGATGACAGGGACATTAAAGATGCGGAGATGGAGGAGAGGTCCATACTTGGATGAGATTTTCTGAAAAGACATGTGGATTCGTGCAGCAAGGAGAAGGTGAAAATGACCGATGATTGGGAAAGCAGGAGGGCTCGGAAGCAAATCGAAGTTACCCTTTGGTTTCTTGAAAAAGAGAAAGTAAGAGACGAGTGAAGAGAAGCAAAGGAGGAGGAAGATGAACAAGGTTTGAGAGTAAACGATGACTGTTTCCATTGTTGCTTAATAGCAGAGAGAGGATGGATAACAATGAGGACTCTCCTTGAATCCATTTATATATATAAACGTAACATAATGGAGATCTCAAAGTGTAGGTTTTATTTATTAATATTTATATAACAAGTTCCATGATAAAAATACTCTATATCATCAATAGTGTACGTTCTCATTTCTCCTGGTTTCTGCCGACTACACATGTGAGAATTGAGATATAATAACAAGAGTGGGTGGTGGCAAAACTGGGGAAAAGAGTCATCTAAATTCTAACATAAGCATGTTGAAATGTGATACTAGTATATTGATTATTAAACCATGACAACCAACTTGAATATCTTTTTAACAAAAAAAAAACAACTATGGAAACCAACTGTCACACATAAAAGCACAAAATTCAAACTATGCTAGCTAGGATCAAATGAGTTTGACTGTTTTGAGATTTTTTCCTAAGATCAAATAATATTAAAGCTAAAGTACTCATAAGTTTTTGAACATGTTTGTGTAAGTATTTACATCAATTGACATGCCACTGGTCTTAAGAACCATTCTTAATTTCTCATTAAGGATATAATTGATAACTGAATTATCATTTAAATTCGATTTATCGTTTTTAATATTTTTTGAGATTTTCTTAGTTACAAGTTTATCTTCTGGGTAATCAAAAAATCATTGAGAAGCCAATCCAAAATCTTGGGGAAAAACAATTTTGATTAAGAAAGTCGCTTTTACTCTTTTTACCTATAACTAGCCAATCAATATACGTAATACTTAACATTTTTCGTAAAAGTATTGTTATATGGTTTTTTTTTTCAACCATTAGACCACAACAGTCGGTTCATTACCCAAATCCCTACATTCAAAGGGAGTGGGACTCGATCTCTAGTGTGATGGTGCCTTATGCATTAAGGACTTACCATTTGTCATTGCAGTAAGATCACTTCACTGTTATATAGTTTTTAATCAGTGTTGTTTTTATTTTTTACTTATCGTGGTAATTTTTTTAAAAAACAATTTTTCGTTATCTACTCTTTATATATTTGAGATTTTTGAAAACTATGAAGATCATCACCATCCTCTCCAATAAACTAAGAAAAATAAGGTATATATGCATTCAAATATTAGTTAATAAGTCATATTTTTAAAAGAAAATAACATTTTAAATTTTCAAAATGTCACGGAGTAGCACTTTAAACATCGAGAAAATTTCACAAACAATTTTTATAATATAAAATATATATCCACTATAGTCAACTAGTGTAACTTTAGTTTTTGTAGAAAATATCTCTAATATCTATAATCTATATAATACTAGGTTGAGTCTCGTGCGTTGCATGAGATTATTATATTAATTTGTTTTCTAGTTAAAAGTCATTAAGAATAAATTAATTTTAAAAAAAAAAAATTCGAGAGACTTTACAATTTGAAGATCATACCAATAAAGTTTATTTATATCGAGAAACTTTGTTTTTTTGGTTAAAAGTTATTAAGGTTTTGGAATTGTTTTATTTGTATTCATTAACTATATAGTTAATGTTAAATGATCAATTTATCCTTTTCTAAATTATGAACAATTTAAAAAACCTTTTTAAAAGTTTAAATTATTATATTATTTATGTTTTTATTGAATTCTAAATAGTATTATAGTTTATACTATTTGTATTCTATAATTAGGACATGTTATTTTGTGATTGCAAAATAGAGTGTCGATATTTTGAGTTCCTCGTAGATCTTGAAGACAAGTTGATTGTTATTTCTAGGTCTTAAATTACTGCTTCCACATCAAGTGTTCTTGTTGCATTGGATTGTGGTATTCGCTTTCAAAGAAGACGTTGAGTGGTTGTGGGTTAGCTGGTCCAAATGATAGGATAGAAGCGTGTATAAAATCTATCAAATTATTCATGACAGGTAATACAAAAATTGGTTATGGTTATGAAATGTGGATTGTTGGAATATGAGATTGTGTAGCTGATGTTGTTTTTTTTTTGTCGATATTTGAGCTTTATATTAAAGTGTGAGTTTAGAAGAGTTTAGACATTACTATATTTTATGGAAATCTTTGGTAATTTAGTTTGGAGATAAGAATAAGGTAGGAATTCAATTAAGCAGAGATGCCATTAGAGAAAAATTTTTAATTTTAAAATCTAAGATAGTTGTATGTAAGTTGTAATAGGTTGATTATGAAAATGTTTGTTTTAGGGATAATAGAGATGTATCTTCAAAAAAAAAATGTAAGATATATATCATATAGTATCTAAAGTTAAAATTTACAATTAAGCTTTTCTAATAATATTAAATTTTGTTTTTTTTGACACATACAACAATAACAACCAACCAAGAAAAACACAAAAAATGTATAATATTTAAGAAAGAGTGAAAGAGCATGAGAAAATGAGTATTCATAGGATGAGAAGTCATGGGAGTTACAATTTAGAAACAAAAAGTATGAGAGTTAATTGTAATTTATTATTTGTTGAAAAAAATTGAATAGAGAAATAAAGTTAATGCAAATTTATTTTATTTTAGTTTTAATATTAAAGTGTGAGTTAAATGTATATGATAAAACGTGTTTTATTTATGGTTTAATTTGAAATAATTTTATCAACTAACTAACTCCGAATCAACCTCTAGCTCAAGCCGTGTTACTCTCTGTTCACTACAAGAAAATAATTGTATTAAGACGAAATATTTAGTCACAATACAAAGTATTTAGTCACAATATAAACATTGTTACGAATTTGTGACGATTTTTGAATGGTTGCAATACAATGGTCACAAATTTTTATTTGTAATAAAAACGTCACAAGAGTTGCAACGAATATATTAGTAACCATTTTGTCATCAATAACTACGACACCAAAAAGTAACAAAACTGTCTTAATTACAGACTAACAAAACGTCTTTAAATCGTCACAATTCGTGTTTAAAATAACGTTTTAATTATGTATCTTATTGTTACGAAACTATAGTCTCAAATGGTCACAAATGATAATTAGAAATTTGTCGCAAAATTTTAACAAATACTCAAAAATCATGATATTTTGTGACTATCTTAATGTCCAATTTTATCATTAGAAGTTATTTTCAAATGGTGTTAATAATAAAAATTCATTGCATATGATAAAAATTATAACAAAAAAATAAATCTCAAAACAATATTATTTTTTAAATTTATTATCATACAAATTTTTTATAATCATAAACATTAGATATACATTATAAGCTATCTTTATTCTTACAAAAAAAAAAAAATCACAAATTCGTCCAGATGAACATATTCGATGATAACTTCCATGTTATAACTCCTATGGAAACGATTTCAGGATTTTTGGAAAGGTAAGACTCAGATCTTTCCAACGGTTGGTAGATCAGCTTCTGGTTCAATTTGTAGCAGTGGAAAACAATTTCACAAGATGACTGATGTTAATTCGCGAATCTGCGCAGAATAGGTTTGAGAAAACATGTATAACTTTTAATTTACAAAAGGGGTTACAAAATCCTTTGGGGAAAACTTACATCTATGGGTTGGAAAATTGCTCACCAAAATTCGTCCATAAAAGAGTCCGGTTACCCCTTATTTTCCACCATCTCCTAGAGCATGTAAGATCTGTCCTTAATCTCAATTGTGGCTCCTTGTTCTCTTTCTCTCAAATGGTTCACTCTCTCTCTCTCTCTAGGTTATGGAGGCACGAAATTATAAAGAATAAAATCCTAATCATCTCTTAAATAAGTCTTGTTAAATTAGGGTTAGAGACTTGGCTTAATGGCTTTGTATAAATGACATAACAATTTATACTATTTTATGACTAAAGTTTACTCATTTTTATGTCACAAACTGTGACTTGCATATCTTTTATAAGTTCATAACTAATTTGCAACAACATATTGGTCACAATGTAGTCATAAGAGTGACGTAGCATATTCGTCACTAATTGTGACAAACTTTTGTTACTGAGTTTTTTCGTCATAATATAGTGACAAAATACTATGAATTTGTTACAAATAAACTTAGTCATAATATCGTATTTAAAGTGTCACAAATTTGTGACGGAAATTTTTTGTCTCAAAAAACGTCTCAATAAACTTATTTTCTTGTAGTGGTTCCCAAGCAATATGGAGACCGTAATACACTCCCCATAACTCCGCTAAAGGCGCAGAACAAATTCCTATGTTCAAAGCAAAACCTCTGCACCATTGCCCCATCCTATCTCGCAGTACTCCTCCAGCTGTGGCCAGACCCGGATTCTCATGTGAAGCCCCGTCAGTGTTCGGCTTCACCCATCCATCACCCGGAGGTTTCCAACAGATCATTCATTCCACTTGTTCACCCCCGCGGTTTCCTACCTGAGCAGCCTTATAAGCAGATTCCACTTCTTTTGCCATACTTGTAACAAACTTCACTTTGTCCCTGTACTTGCTCACTTCGCCAAAAACATGAGAACATCTCGACTTAATAATATTTAATTTGTTTTTTTTAACACAAACAACAATAACCAACCAACCAACCAACAAAAAATAGCAAAAAAATTATAATAGTTAAGATGAAGTGAAAGAGAATGAGATAATGAAAAATGAGTATTTATGGAATGGGAAGTGATGAGAGTTATAGTTTTGAAACTAAAAAGTATGAGAGTTAATTCTAATTTATTGTGTGTTGAATAAAATTGAGTGGAGAAATAAAGTTAATGCAAATTTATTTTATTTCAGTTTTAATATTAAAGTGTGAGTTAAATGTATATGATTAAATGTGTTTAATTTATAGTTTAATTGGAAATAATTTTATCAATTTTATATTAAAGTGTGAGTTAAATTTATATGATTGAATGTATTTTATTTGTGGTTGCATTAGAAATAGTTTTTCAGTTTCATATGACAAAATGTGTGTTATTTATGGTTTAATTGGAAATATTTTATATCTTATTTCAATTGTAATACTAAAGTATGAGTTAAATGTATATGATTAAATGTGTTTTATTTATTGTTTTGATTGAACCGTTTTAGCTTTATATTAAAGGGTGAGTTAAATTTAAATGATTGAATGTGTTTTATTTGTGGTTTAATTGGAAATGTTTTTTTTCAGTTTTATATTAAATTTTGAGTTAAATATATAAGATAAAATGTGTTTTACTTATGGTTTAATTGAATTTTCTTTTAAGGTTTCTATTAAAGTTTTAATTTTAAAGTGTATGATTAAATGTTTTATTTTTGGATTAATTGAAAATATATTTTTTTAGTTTTACATTTAAAGTGTGAGTTATATTTATTTAATTTAATATGTTTTATTGGTAGTTTAGTTAAATTTTTGGTGAATAAGTTTTTTGGACAAGTGTTAGTTTTACAGTAGTTGTGGAAGAAAGTTTTAGGAGGTATCATACTTTATTATATAAGAAAGTTTAATTTTAAAGTGTAAGATTAAATGACTTATTTGTGGATTAATTGAAAATATATTTTTTTAGTTTTATGTTTAAAGTGTGAGTTATATGTATTTGATTAAATGTGTTTTATTGGTAGTTTAGTTAAAATTTTGGTGAACAAGTTTTTTGGACAGGTGTCAGTTTTATAGTTGCCATATGTCAAGCTGTGAAAGAATGGAGATGTCGAGATTCCCTTCGACTCGGCTGATTCAAAATTTCGCAGAATTGAACAGATAAGGGGGAAGGGGTGGGGAAGAGAGAGATGCGAGGAAGAGGAGAAGTCGGAAGTCATAGATTCCGTCGGTTTTTATTCGAGAAGTCGACAAAATTATGTGGCCTATTAATGATTTACATATCAATTGGCTTAAACATGAGATAAAACATTATTAAAAAAAACAGAGAATTCAGAAGTGCCACGTCGCAGATAGATAGAGTTTGTTAGAGGTGTAACCCTACTTTATTATATTAGATATATCCGAATAAGAAGCATGAGATTGGAGTGTTCTCCGTGTATCTCTTCTATCCAATAAAGGCGCCTCCGAGATTGCTAAATTCCGAGAATCTCTTCGGTGGCAAAAGAGAGCTGCTATCGTTGTCTAGTAGTCCCTGGTTTTTTCTTATGCTTTTTTGTCACTCAATAAAGATGATTAGAAAAAGAATTAAGTAAACAATTAAGCAAGGTAACATGCATATAGCCTAGATATCGGAGATAAACAGATATAGTATTTTAAAAGAAAAGAATTCTTGGTCGAAAGATTTGATAGATGTGTAGTAGGTAATACTTACAAAACAACACAAAGATTTTATACATGTGTAGTAGATAATACTTTAGCATGCAAAACAAGGCAATAGATTCCAAGTGGTCGTAGTATAGTGGTTTCTCTCCTGGCTCAAACACAAAATTATCTAAATTACTTTTATTTTATTAGTCGAAATAGTGTTATAGTACTTTACGTACTCTAGAAAATCCGATGAGTGAACTATTCGACAACTACACTCATCCTAGAGACTAATCAGATGACAGATGATAAAATATCTGGATCACCTTCTGTTTATCAAAAAATAAAACAAAAAAACAACGCAATAGGATATGAAAATGTGTGTTTCTAAAGCATAAATAATCAAAAATAAATATCTCTCAAAGAATTAATCACGTTTGTGAGGGAAAGTCTTACAAGCAAGATTGATAGCATACAGGCAGTCTGATAGTAGGAGCTTTCTTGCTTGATGATCTCGTTTGAAGTCGTTGATAAAACTGAGAGGCATATGTGGGTAATAAAGGGAGCTCTGGCAGCAACGCAACCACAATCAGAAAAACAGACCGATGGAGTGATGCTTCAAGTCCCTCTAAACGCTGGATAGCAAACTAGCTTTTGCACAATACTTAACCAAGTGATGCTCATCATCGTGTAGGTCAAGTGAGACCACACATTTTCCTTTTTTTGTTTTCCTGAGATCTACCGGCTACAATATCTGACACATTCCTCAGGGAACTGCGTGAGATGCATCACATAATAACGTGTCAGAATCATGATAGAAGTCTTCACCATGCAACGTCAGAATCATCATGTTAGTCATGATTCAAGAAGTTAGAAGAGGACGTCCTAATAAAATTTGTTGAATCACATTTGCATTTCACCATGAGGTTGCTGTTTTGGATTTTGCTGAAACGAGACAATATCACATATAGCAATTTCATCAAGCCCTTTTTCACTCCAGTGTCGAGGGTGAATCATTCCGTTACACACAAAAGCCAAACCCAAATTCTCTCCAACATAATATAAAAGCACAAAGGTATCATCCTTACCTGGCACGACGGCTTGAGAAATTAAAAGTGACAGTTAAGCTACACCAAACGACAACAGCAGTAATCAACAAAATTGGAGGGGTTGACAAAATCATCATGCGCGAACGGCTTGAGAACTTAAAAGTGACAGTTAACCATTGCAGATTATCAAGTGAGACTTTGAAAAAGATTTTCTTCATTCAACCGGAAAAGAGTCTTAGAGAGAAAAGAATCATATACCTGAAAGATAATCAAACAACAACCAGAAAGTTTTAAACAGGAAACAGAAGATAAAGGTCCCTTATAAGAGATAACCTTCGTGCTATATAACTTGAAAGGGTGGCTCGAACACCGAATCCAAAGAAAAATAAAATGTAAGCTGATAGGTTACCAAAGACTCTGACATCAGGATATATATGCTCTAATCTAATCTTCAACGTTCCCATTAGAATTCCTGCTTACTGTGAAGATGAAAAGGGGTCAGTTAACAATTTGCTTCACCATTGTAATTTGTATCCCTCTCTCAAATTTCCAGTATTTAGAGTTAAATCACATCTTTACTCATGCTGGATTTCTTCATCACGAACTGGAGTTTTTTTTTGTAAGACGTGCTTCATCTAGAAAATATTTATTTTCCCCTTGGAGATTTTCAACCATGTGCTTGACGACTGAATTGATATTTCCGTCTTGGAGTTACACTTTCATCACAGTTTGATTATTATCTCTTCCTGACCTTTGCTTCTTATTTGCCCGTCCATTGTCCCTTCTCGTTCTTTTCTTTCTCTTCACTCTTCCACAAACCCCTTCTGAATTTTCTTGATAGCTCTCCATAACAGCCATACTGTACACTGCTTTCTTTTTATTTACTCTTCTGTCAACGCCTTCTGAATTTTCTTGACAGCTCTTCCCAACAGGCATATCGTACTTTGCTTCATAAGAACTGATTTTGTTTTTATCATTTGCATACACCAAACTCAAACCACACTTCAACACCTTGAACTTTCCGTTCTCACTTGCACCGCCTGTCACAGTAAATTCAAGAGAGGCTTCGGTAGGATTGCATTCCTCCGAGTTACCGTCTTCAGGACACTTTATAGTATGTGGACAACTGGTGTAGCCAATAAAGACATGGTCTGACTCAATCTTGTCTTTCTCGTCTCTATGTCTGGTCCAACTTCCTACTGGACAAGTAAATGGGACCCAAGACTTGTCTGCATCTTTTACTTTAAAGGTGCAGATCACTGACAAGCAGCTGATTTGATCTAGGTGGTCAAGAGATGAGACTACAGCACACAGAGCAATGCCGGCAAGCTTCTTGTCATGCCAATGTGGGAGGAGATTTACTTCTAACTCAGATCCAACTGTTTCATGACAAAACCAAGAAGGCACTTCACATCCAGGAAAGGAAGTGCTGAACAAAGACTCTGAAACAAGACCCTGCAAAGTTCAAACGCGAAAACCTTAAAACTCTGCCAGAGTTTCTTTGAAATGCAAAAATTTGAGAGAGCGATACAGAGAGCGACAAAGCTAAAGAGATAGGTATAGAGAGATACCCCATTGTAACGTTTCCGAGCATATGACAACAGCTGGCATTTCCTTTGAGCATACGATGTGATTTCCTCCTTTGCAGCTTGTTTTAGGTTCTCACAGTTGGTGAAAATGAATGTGGAATGATTCTGCTCCGTTGGCATGATACGGGCCAAAGGCTTTGAAACTGTCTTCAGCGAACTACAACAGTGTGCATCTAAGCACTGAAGATTTGGTGGAAACTCTGGAACTGATGTAAGACTCGTACAATACTTCAGGTCCAGCCATTTAAGTTGAGAAAGCTGACTGATCCCAGCAGGAAGGCAGCTGATCTTAGTATTTCTGCTTAAGCACAAATACTGCAGTGAGGGTAGTTGTGGCATTACTTCAATGGCTGTCCCGTCCAAAAGTAAAATCTTCAATGAGCTGATGTTGATTTCTGGGAAAATCTTGAGATTTGAACAATCAGAGAGTATCAGTTCTTGAAGAGCTTTCAGCTCACAAACGCGGCCTGGGATTTCCTCCAGCATTTTGCAGTCTTTCATATTCAATACAACAAGTCTCTGGAGCTTCTCCATGTTCGCAGGAAGCTGACTTATTGCTGTTCCATCTATATATAGAGTTTCTAGATTTTCTGAAATCAACGGAAAATCCTTAAAAGTTGAGCAGCCGCTAAGAGTAAGTGTTTTCAGAGAAATCAAATTCATCTCTGGAAGATATTCAAGACTTGTGCACCCTTTCAGATTCAGGAAATCAAGCATTTTCATTCGTTCCATATCATGTGGCAACGTTTTCAGTGTTGTGCAACCTTCAAGGTTCAATCTTTTAAGCTTTTCAGCCTTTGATAATCCTGACAAGCTGCACAACTTCGTTGAGTGACTGAGATCGACCCACTTAAGGAATGGTGTATCCTATTGGGAAAAAAGAAAAAATCGTTCAGTTAAAAATACTATCCAAGTTAATTTAATCATTCACAAAAGCTATCAACAGATTATTCAGACACACACCTTGTCACCCTCCCAAAGTTGTTCAATCTCACTGTAGGGCAGCTTAAGGTCGACAAGATTAATCGGGTTGAAATCATTTGGAAGTTCCTCCAATGGGAATTTCAGCCAGTGGAGGCAACGAACCTCTTTCAACGGTAGCTTAAGTTTATCAGGGATGTTGATCTTATTGTTGGTTTTACATTCCTGAGGACAATGGGAATTGTAGAACTTGAGATACCGGAGATTTCCCATACTTAAGAAGTGGTCGCGGTCTAAGCTCGTTGCGTCTTTCACTTCAGACAAGTCTAGGAAAATACCTCTAACATTGGCAGGTTTCTAAGAAACAATAAAGAACACGACATTAGTGAAGAGAAAAAAAAAGTAAGCTTTTACTAATAAAACTCTAGAGGAACTTTTGGTCTCACCATTTTATTCTGCAGTACATTAATTATGCCTCCCTTGATTATGTCATGATGGAGCCACAGCCTCCGTTGTCTGCTATCATCCTGAGTAGATGCCTTAAGATCAAGTTCCCTTGAAAAAGTATACAACAGATCATGCATCTCCACTCGCCCATCACAAGTATTAATCAGGAACTTATCCGTGAGAGTTTTTACTGCACTCATTGCTTCAGCAGATCTAAGGTCAGATGAAGCAAGTAAACTTTCTACATAATCCTTGTCCTGTGATCTGAAACAGGCTATGTCGAGAAATGCATCTTTCTGCTCTGAAGTCAATTCATCATAGCTCACTTGGAAGACATTTACAATATTGGGGCTGGGACTCTGTGCAAGTCTCTTCAGTTTTGAATTCCAATGATCCATACTTTTCTTATTAAGCTCTCCGCCCAATACTTTGAGAGCTAGTGGATGGCCTCTGGCATAATGTACAAACCCTTCTGACAGCTTCATGAAATCTTTCTTCCGACGATTGGCGTGATCATCATTAAAGGCATGATAGTGAAATAGTTGTAAGCTATCTCTGTGGTTCAAATTTGGAACCATGTAAGTATCATCAACCAAACCATTTGTTAAGGACATATCGCTTGTTGCAATGACAACCCTGCTTCCTTCCTTACCCTCCTTAATCCAGTCTAGTATCTCACGAAGAGCATCTATCTGTTCCTTTTTACTAACATCATCAAGTACAACAAGAACTTTGCGTTCATGCAGTTGACTATATGGATCTTTGAAATTTTCCATGTGAGGATTGTTCAACTTAGACAACTCGCCTAACAGCATTTGAGGCAACCGACCCAACTCCAAATGCTTCAACTTTACACGGATTTGATCAATCAGCGCATGCCTCGTAAACTTGCCCTGCCACGTCTTGTAGAGCTCTTTAAGAAGTGTGGTTTTACCAATTCCAGGCATCCCAACAACTCCAATGATACGAGTTCCCTTGTATTTATGAATGTCCAACTTCTCTTCCAACTCTTTTAACCGTTGTTCGTTCCCAAAAGTCTTGTGCTTTTTCTCGCATCCTGAGGAAGAAGTTCCGACGATGCTCCTTCCTAAAGCCTCCACGGCTGGACCTTCTCTTCCCTCCAATGAAATTTCAGTCAGCGCTGTCTTCACCGCCTTCACAATGTCATTGACTTTCTCACTCTCAACACTGCAAATACAAAAAGCTAATGAGATTATGACCCCTCCCTAACTCCCATAAACAAAGGTTCAACAAGTATTCATAGATCTGTCTACAACTGTAATCCATACCTTTTCTTGTCAATGGTGATGCCCATAAT
The DNA here is from genome assembly GCF_030686135.1 of Camelina sativa. NCBI lineage: Eukaryota > Viridiplantae > Streptophyta > Magnoliopsida > Brassicales > Brassicaceae > Camelina > Camelina sativa. Next base: position 32,374,086 of record NC_141899.1, read on the forward strand.
GTTAGGAATCAAGTTAAAAGCTTCCATCCACTTCTTCTCCCTCTCATCACCCTTAGCCAAACTCCGGAAACTATCACCGAACTTGCCTTTGAGATCTCGAACGGTGGATGGCTCCAACTTGTAGAAGATTGGAATCGCAACGAGTGTTCCATCATCAGTACAATCCTTGATCTTCTCAAGCTCTCTGACGCACCAGAGCGAGTTGGTGTAGTTGCTGGAGAAGATAACCAAGACGATTTTGGACTCCTCGATTCTCTTTAATAGTATGTCTATAGGTTGACCTCTCTTCTCGTATTCGTCGATGAAGACGTTGATGTTGTTCCATTTCAAGTCCTTGACGAGATGGCTGACGAATTTCAGGCGCATATCCGCTCCACGGAAACTGATGAACACTTGATGTTGCGGTGGCGGCTGGTCGTCGACCGTAGAAATTGAGGATGTCTCCATCGCGAAAAGCTTTTCCCGGTGTGCTTGCTTGACCCCTTTTTTTTTTCACACTGGTGTGCGTTACAGTAGCAAGTAGCTAAAATTAATGTATTGACGATTATTTTTATTTCTTTTTGCAGTCAATAAATAATTCGTAAATTGACAAGTCTTTCTTTTTTCAGTCAGCTTGTTCACATTGGAAATTTGGAATGCACAAACGAAAGTAGAGAGTGTTTACACATAAACCGTAAACAAATTAACCAAAAAAAAAAAAAAAAAAAAAACGTACTATACCAAATTATATACTGTTTCCCTATTGTTATAGTTTTCTTTTTATAAAGCATACAATAAAATAAAATCTTCAAGTTAAAAAGGAAACCTAATGTGTACTTTTCTTAAATAAAAATTGATTTTTTTGAAAATTGCTCTAAAAAAATACCATATTTGAACCAAAATACTAAACAAATACCCAAATTTATAAATTACAATCATATTTAATATTTGTAGTATTTGAAATAAAAAGTTTGTAGTGGTATTTTTATTAAAAAAAACCTAATGATTGTATTTTTTTAAGACAATTTTCAGTTCAATAATTTTAGGATATTTCTCAATACTGATTTACTTTTTTTAAGTCATAACAACATAAAAATAAATCATTAGTCCAAATGACGTTGAAAATAATTAATTAATATATGAAATATTAATAAATAAAAAAGGGAGATTCTCAAAAATAGCACATATTTAAGTTTTTATATAAAATTTATCTCTTTAATTTGTTTTGCTTTTTGATTTATTTTTTAAATGAAATAATGTATAGACGATTCTGGTTGGTTGAAAAAGAAGATGTGAACATATAGGTTCATCCCTATGAGTGAACTTAAATATTTTTCGAATAAGAATATTCACTTCGCAGCAAAAATAAACAGTTTTTTTTCCATTCCAGGCAAAAGCAGAGGAAACTTTGTAAAACCTCAAAATTGGTTTGGTAGTTTCAATAGTAGAAAAGAATAGAGAGTTATCAAAGGTCAATTAAAACCTAATGTGCACTCAATCACAATCTAGTGGTATTGTCGTAACACTTTAGGAACGAATACACAGAGGCCAAACAATTGCACTATGAAATTATGAAGATCAAATATAGCTAAGACAAAAGAGGAAGTTTGTGTTTCAAGTAACTATCAAAAACAGAAAGTAAATAAGTTGTTTTTAATCAAAAAGGAAACATTAGGCGTAGGGAATCAAGAGGGAATAATATCTCGGACTAAAGTGACTAGTTGGGGATGCATCAGACATCGTTCTAGAACTCAAATCACGGTTGTAAAGCTAACTTACTCCCGCAGCGTTAACTATCTATGCAATGAATTTACTAAGCCCTAAACCATCGTTTGGATCTAGCAAACCAAGCAAGCAATAACAAGTTCAAGTTTGATTAGTTCACAAGGTGCCTTAACTTCAACTTTCGTTGGCTAAGGATCACCTTGCTCACCTAAGTTCTTGTCAAGCAACTCAACAACACTTTTGGTGCCACGATGAATTAAAAGTGTATAATTAAAATATTGAGAAATATCCTTGGATAACACCCTTTTATGTTTTTCTTCCAAATCTAGCACACACACTTTGATTTTCCAAATGTAGCATTTGAATATATATTAAATATTTACTTTAAATACCAAAATTCATTGTTTTAAAAATCAAACTCACTATTATAGATTATTTCAGCGAAGATCTGAGATCGACTTGCTTTTTCGGTTCACCTTACTCCACTGATTTAACAGCTACAACCTCCGCCATCGTAAGAAAAATCCAATCTGTAATTGGACTCATGACGACAAGACTCTCCCCCCTAATCATCGTCGTCGTTGCCGTCTCAGCTTGTTCCAACGTTGATCGGTCAGCTACTGAGTGTAGGCACAAGATGGAAAAGATTCATACAAAGATGAAGAAGTGAAACAGAGTATGGGAACTATCTCGATTTGGCCGTTCTATAATCAAATGGAAGATTTGGATTTGAATGCTTCTCCTAACTCACCTTGTCCTCTCACACGACCACCAAGGCGACGAAGATGAAGAAGATGATTAGATACAGAGAAAATCAAGGAGTATTAATTACATATTGAGAAGACCGTGGAAGAAGAGATTAGAGCAAGAGGCGAAGGAAAGGAGCGAGAGCCGTGGAAGAAGAGATTAGAGCGTTTGCTGAGAGAGTTGTGATAATTGAGAAGAAGAAGATGGAGTTTGCTAAGGAGATAATGAGGCTTCGTAAGGAGATGGAGGTAGAAGGATTAATTTGATTAAGACTTCTCAAGCTCAACTTCTTCAGTCTCTCTACTCTTCCTTTGATTCTTCTTTATAACTAGAAGAGATTATTAATTAAGCAAATAAAACAGAATTATCTGTTGGATTCAGAAGCTGGAGTTTGTGATGAATGTAAAATCTGAGATGTTGCAACAACTGATTTTTTTATGAAAGCCATCATAAATTTAAAAGATTCTTCCTCAATATAATTCAATCTTTCGTGAATCATTTTGTTTGTTTATTTTATTGTTTGAACCATGCGCATATCACATATGGTAGTATGTAGGCCTGTAAACGGAGCAGATATCCAGTTTTTTTGGGATATCCGTATCCGTATCCGTATCCGTTTTATTCGTAATTTGTTATCCGTATTCGTATCCGAAAATTTCGGATATCCGTTATCCTGATATCCGTTAAATATTCGATTATCCACGGATATCCGTAAAAATATATTTTTTTTTAAAAAAATACATATTTTAGACTGAAATACAGCGTATTTGTATAAAATACCATGTATTTTGGACAAAAAATACCGGATATCCGTATATAAGTACCGGATATCCGTGAAAAATCGAATATCCATTTTAAAATTTAGTATTATCCGTATCCGTATCCGAATATAATACATGATATCCGGGAAGAAACAAATATTCGTTATCCGTTTTAAAATTTAGCACTATCCGTATTTGTATCTGTATCCGTTTTATCTGCTATTTCACTATCCGTATCCGTACCCGTTTGTCCGGATATCCGTTTTTTTTGGAGCGGATTCGGATACGAATACGGATATCCGCGGATAACGGATAATAATCTCAGGACTAGTAGTATGCTCTGTCCTATTTCATCATCCTGCAGTTTTGGGTCAGTTTGAGGTCAGTTGTTCCCTCCGTACTGTTGCTAGAGAGCTGCTTTCCATCTATCTCCTACATGAAAGGATTTGAGTACATCCAAATAGCCCAGAAAATGACAGCCATAAAAAGGCGATCAGTCTTCATCAAATTGGCTCCAGATGCGTGTTTTCCTCCCCAAAACACTCAATTTCCTTCCAAAGTAATCTAGAACCTGTACAGACTCACAAAATACTAAAAAGACTCTAAAAGCACACTTTGACTCAATAAAAGACTTAAAACAAATATAAAGCTATGGTTAAAACTAATAAAATACAGGCACATCAGAGAGAGATATAAGGTGAAGATAGAGACTGAACTTTCTCTGGAGAAGATATTGGGTTAGAAAAAATTAAAGGAATTGATCATCAATTCGCAAAGCAACGATGTCAGAGGAAGACAAATAAAGACAATGTCAAAGATTGATGACGCCGGAGGAAGATGATGTCGGTGGAAGTTTGAAATTGCCGGAGAAATTCTGAAATTGACGATGCTGAATGAAGACATATAACTCAGATCGGATGCTCACCTTCACCAACGACAACCACCGTCATCGTTTCGTCAAAAATCGATAACAAAATAAATCGTAGATAGAAGATATTTTGATATTTGATATAAAAATAGAATGTGTGCTATTTAAAATAATATTCATAAAGGGTAGTTTTAGAAAATTAGAAAATGTGTGCTAATTTTGGAAGAGAAACTTAGATTAGTGTTATTATAGGGTATTTCTCAAAATAAACTGACAGCTAAGAAAAAGTTACTTTTATTAACATTTAAGTGAAAATTCAGTAAAAAAATTTGGGTTTTCTACCCAAAAAAATAATAATTAAAGTCTTTTTTGCTGCAATTGTACCTTCCAACTTTTAAAAATGCACAACATCACTAAAACCATCTCCAATGGTTTTCTCTATTTTTTCCTCTATAATAGGGAAACTCTATAATAGAGGTAAGTTTTACTCCAATGGTCCTCTATAAAATAGAGATTGCTATTTTTTCTTCTATTTATAGAGGAATCTTTGTAAAAAAATAGGATTCCTCTATAAATAGAGGAAAAAATAGCAATCTCTATTTTAGAGATGAAAATAGAGGACTATTAGTGTAAAACCCACCTCTATAATAGAGTTATTGAGAAACTCTATAATAAAGGCAAAAATAGAGAACTATTAGAAATGCCTAAAAGACAGACGGACTCAGAAAGCTTCTTTTGTTTTCTTTTTTATTTTTTTCAGACAACACGACTTCCATGAGTAAAAAGTAAAAACAACGACTAAAATATTATTTTAAATATAGTAATAATTATATATTTTAGCCGAAAGTTTCATTTGGTAAAGTAAAGTCCATAAAAACGACGACTCAAAAAGCTTATTTTTCTTTTTCTTTTTCAGACAACACGAATCTTTTCCAAACAACAACTAAAATATTATTTTAAATATTAATAATTATATATTTTGAGCCAAAAAAATTCATTTGGTAAAGTAAAGTCCATGAAAAACCACTGAGATTTGAGAGAGAGTGGTTCAACCAATGTCAAATCAAAAAAGCATTGTCGTCACAAACAAAATTCCAGCAAAATCTAAGGTTTGTTCCAAGTGTCAAAGCGCGAAATCATGACCAATTGTGAAAAGGCTGAGGGATTCGTCTGCATCAGCTGCTTAGACGAGGTACGGTTATCTTTCGCGAGCCACCTCTCCGAAGCTCTCCGCCGTAAAGGCATAAATAATGTAGTCATAGATGTAGATAGCGATGATCTTTGCAAGGAGTCGCAGGAAAAGGTAGAGAAAGCTAGGGTCTCTGTGATGGTTTTATCCGGAAACTGTGATTCTTTCGAGGTATGGCTTGACAAGTTCGCGAAGGTTCTCGAGTGCCACCAAAGGAACAAGGACCAGGTGGTGGTTCCAGTGTTATACGGTGACAGTCAATTACGGCTCAAATGGCTTCTCGCGCTTGATTTGAGAGGCGTATCACCAATTCACAAATCCAGGTATCTACTTATATGAGATGAAACGAGATTGTGATCTGCAATTTTATTGTTAGCTGTTTGAATCGTCAAACCTATCAAAATATGCGCAGGACGGAATGTAGTGACTCCACACTTGTAGAAGAGATTGTGAGAGATGTGTACGAGAAGCTTTTTTCTATGGAACGAATTGGAATCTATCCGAAGCTGCTGGAGATTGAAAAAATGGTTAACAAGCAACCGTTTGGCATCCGCTGTGTTGGTATTTGGGGTATGCCTGGCATAGGAAAGACGACACTTGCTAAAGCAGTCTTTCACCAAATGTCTGGCACCTTTGATGCTTCTTGTTTTATCCAAGACTCTGACAAATCTGTTCATGAGAAGGGTCTTTATTGTTTGCTGGAGGAACAACTTTTGAAAGATAAGCGGACCGTTATGGAACTGAGCTCGCTTAGAGACAGATTGAACAATAAGAGAGTTCTTGTTGTTCTCGATGACGTGCGCAATGCTCTGGTTGCAGAGTCTTTTCTCGAGGGGTTTGACTGGCTACGACCCGGAAGCCTGATCATCATAACCTCTAGAGATAAACAGGTGTTTCACCTTTGCCGGATCAATCAAATATATGAGGTTCAGGGTTTAAAGGAGAGAGAGGCTCTACAACTCTTCTTGATGTGCGCTTCTTTAAAGGATATAGTAGAGCAGAAGAATCTCCACGAGCTGTCTATGAAAGTAATAAATTATGCTGATGGAAACCCGTTAGCTATCAGTGTTTATGGAAGAGAGCTGAAAGGTAAGAAAAAACTCTCGGAAATGGAGACTGCATTCCTCAAACTCAAGCTTCGTCCTCCATTTAAGATTGTCCATTCGTTTAAAAGCAGCTACGACACACTCAGTGACGACGACAAGAACATTTTTCTGGACATAGCCTGTTTCTTCCAGGGAGAAAATGTCAACTACGTGATACAACTGTTTGAGGGTTGTGGTTTTTTTCCGCATGTTGGAATTGATGTTCTTGTTGAGAAGTGTCTGGTGACTATATCAGAAAACCGAGTGCGGTTGCATAATCTGACCCAAGATATTGGCCGAGAAATAACAAAAGGAGAAACAATACAGATCGAGAGGCGCAGAAGACTGTGGGAACCTTGGAGCATCAAATATTTATTAGAATATAATGAAGACGAAGGAAATGGAGAACCTAAGACAACCTTCAAACGTGCTCAGGTCTGTTATATATTGATAGTTTCATATTTTAACCTACTTTATGAGCTTACGTCCTAATATATCCACTTGGAATATCCTTCCAGGGCTCTGAAGAGATCGAAGGCATGTTTCTGGACACATCAAACTTAAGATTTCATGTGCAGCCCTCTGCCTTTAAGAATATGTTGAACCTTAGATTACTCAAGATCTACTGTTCCAATCCTGAAGTCCATCCTGTAATTAATTTCCCCAAAGGCTTATTCCTTTCTCTTCCTAATGAGCTAAGACTCCTCCATTGGGAGAACTATCCTCTGCGATCTTTGCCTCAAAGTTTTGATCCTAGGAACCTTGTCGAAATCAACATGCCGTACAGTCAACTTGAGAAACTTTGGGGTGGAACCAAGGTAAGTAAACTCTGATATGCGTCTTTCACGTCTATCATGACTTGACAAATTTTGTTGTTATTCATTTGGCTTTTTTTTTTCCTTTGGTCTTCTCAGAACTTGGAGATGTTGAAGACGATCAGGCTTTGCCATTCCCAAAACCTAGTTAATATCGATAATCTCGTAAAAGCTCAAAATCTTGAGGTAATTGATCTCCAAGGTTGTACAAGACTGCAGAGTTTCCCAGCCGCAGGTCACTTGCTGCATCTACGAGTTGTAAATCTCTCAGGTTGCATAGACATTAAAAATGTCCTAGAGATTCCACCAAATATTGAGACACTAAACCTAGAGGGAACTGGCATATTAGCATTACCGCTTTCCACAGTTAAGCCAAACCACAGAGAGCTTGTGAATTTTCTAACAGAAATTCCGGGTCTTTCAGAGGCCTCGAAACTTGAGCGTTTAACAAGTCTGCTGGAATCTAGATCATCTTGTCAAGATCTTGGGAAGCTTATTTGCTTGGAGCTGAAATATTGTTCTTGTTTGCAGAGTTTGCCAAACATGGCTAATTTAGATCTTCTCAATGTTCTTGATCTCTCTGGTTGCTCAATGCTCAATTCTATTCAGGGTTTCCCTCGGTTTCTGAAAGAGTTATATCTTGCTGACACTGCAATTAGAGAAGTGCCACAACTTCCTCAAAGTCTAGAACTCTTTAAAGCACATGGATCTTGTTTGCGAAGTTTGCCAAACATGGCTGGTTTAGAATTTCTCAAAGTTCTTGATGTCTCTGGTTGCTCAGAGCTCGAGACTATTCATGGTTTTCCTCGGAACCTGAAAGAGTTAGATTTTGCTGGCACTACGTTAAGAGAAGTGCCACAACTTCCTTTAACCCTAGAGCTCTTGAATGCACATGGTTCTGATAAGCTTCCTATGCATTACACATTCAGCAATTTTTTTGATCTATCTCCTCAAGTGGTCAATGATTTTTTGGTGAAAGCGCTGACTAATGTAAAACACATACCAAGAGAGTATACACAGGTAATACTCTCTTCTTCTGCCTCTTTCTTGTTTACTTACTTCTCCATTAGCTCTCTTTCTCTCCATCACCCCCTCAATCCCGTTCTCCTTCTCTGTCCGCCTCTCTCTATTATGCCTGTTACGTACACCTAATCACACCCTCCTCATATCATATCTGACTTATTTTGCGTTATTGCAACAGGATATCAACAAAGCTCCGACTTTCAGCTTCAGTGCGCCGTCACATACAAATCAAAATGCCACAGTTGGTCTGCAACTAGGATCTTCTGTAATGACACGACTAAATCCTTCTTGGAGGAACACGCTTGTGGGCTTTGGTATGCTGGTAGAAGTTGCATTTTCGGAGGACTACTGTGATCCTGCAGGTTTTGGCATAAGTTGTGTTTGCAGATGGAGCAACAAAGAAGGCCGCTCTTATAGGATAGAAAGAAATTATCACTGTTGGCCACCAGGGAAAGTTGTTCCAAAAGTTCGAAAGGATCATACGTTTGTCTTTTGTGATCTCAACATGCGCCCAAGTACCGGTGAAGGAAGTGACCCTGATATCTGGGCTGACTTAGTTGTATTTAAGTTTTTTCCTATTAATCAGCAGACAAAGAGTCTAAACGACAGGTTCACAGTGACAAGATGTGGAGTCCGTGTAATAAATTTGACAAGTGGCAATACAAGTCTGAAGAATATATCACCAGTTTTGTCCTTGGATCCGATGGAGGTTTCTGGTTATGGAGTAGTTGAAGAAGCATTGAGAGTCAGTTATGATGATTTACAGGAGATGGATAAAGTTCTATTTCTTTACATAGCGTGTTTGTTCAATGAAGACGACGTTGATCTGGTGGCACCACTTATTGCCGGCATCGACTTGGATGTTATCTCTGGGCTCAAGGTCTTAGCCGATGTGTCTCTCATAAGTGTATCATCCAATGGGGAAATAGTGATGCCTTGGTTGCTACTAAAAATGGGTAAAGAAATCCTCCATGGACAATCCATGCTGCTGTCTGATTGTGAGAGTTCCATGAGCGAAAATTTGTCTGACGTACCAAAAAAGTAAGTTCTCTTTTTATATCAATCTCTTATTACTTATAAATTTCAAGGGTATGTGCAGGCCGGAGTCTATATATATAAAACACATCATATCTCAAACCAAACTGATTATGTCCCACGCTAACATTGATTACAATAAATTAGCTATAAATTCCAACATATATTCACGTATAAATTACATGGGTTTCAATGTTTATTGATATTATTACATTAACGATAGACGCAGGAAGCCCAACACAAAGAAAGTGGTTTGCGTACCGGCTACATATGGTGGAGATTCATGGAGTTGGCGAAAGTACGGTCAAAAAGAGATCTTAGGTTCTCGTTTCCCAAGGTACTCATGTTTTTTTCTATATATATAAAAAGTATATAACCTCTATATTCGTGTATATGTATATTCTTTGCAAATGATAATCGTATCGAGCGAGAAAAAGCCGCCTACGTATAAGCCTTTAAATTCTTAATGATGCAAACTTATTCTCTCCCGATTTAATTGTGCGTGAGTATCAAATGGATTGTGACTTCACATGTTTGTGTAATTAGATTATGGTTAGTTATGTTTTTGATGGTTCCTCGAAGGATTGATTAATTTTTTGTTCCTCAGGAGTTACTACAGGTGCAGTCACAGGTTCACGCAAAATTGTTTAGCTGTGAAACAAGTCCAACCTAGCGACAGCGATCCAAACATGTGCACAATTACTTATATCTCTGAGCATAACCATCCACTGCCCACTCAACGCAAGGCTCTCGCCGGCTCCACTCGTTCCACTTCCTCCTCTATCTGCTCAGCCGTAACTACTACTTCTGCCTCATCTAGAGTCTCCCAAAACAAAAACAAACCAAATAAACCCCACTTGCCTTCCTCCTCCACTCCTCCTGGAGATGCGGCCGACGTGTTTAAAGAGAAGGACATGGAGGAGTGTCAGGAAAATATGGAGTTTTATAATGACGTTGAAGAAACACGTACACTGGAATTGTTCCCAGAGTTTCAGCATCAGCCGGAGGACGACCCATGTTCAACAGTAATCTTTGATCAGACTGTCTTTGATAGAAAAACTCCGACTAAGTTGGTCTCTCACAGTAGTAATATCATTGAACACGACAACTCCTCAGGTTTGTTCCCAATCCCAATCCCAATCCCAAAGTTAGATCAGCCGGAGGAAGACCTTTCAAGAATATGGGATTACCCGGCATGGGATTGCCCGACATGGGATTACCCGACATGGGATGATATACTTGGAAAGAGTAAAAAGGAATAATGGACACGTGTAAGGTGGAGATTAGAAGCTTGAAACAGGGACTGAGATCATTTGAATGCTAACAGAGGAAAGAAGTGTTAGTAGATAACAAGGCTCTCGCCGGCTTCACCCGTTCCACTTCCTCCTCTAACTGCTCAGCCGTAACTACCACTTCTGCCTCATCTAGAGTCTCCCGAAACAAAGACAAACCAAATGAACTCCACTTGCTTTCCTCCTTCACTCCTCCTGGAGATGCAGTCGACGTGTTTAAAGAGAAGGATATGGAGGAGTGTCAGGACAATATAGAGTTTTATAATGACGTTGAAGATACACGTACACTGGAATAGTTCCCAGAGTTTCAGCATCTTCCTCATCTTCCGGAGGAAGAAGACCCATGGTCAACAGTAATCTTTGATCAGACTCTCTTTAATACAGAAGCTCCGGAGGAAGACCCATTTTCACCAATATGGGTATGGGATAACTATAAGGTGAGTAAACAGGAGTAATGGACACATTTAAGGTGAAGATTATAAGCTGAATTCAAGGACTAATATACGGTGCTCCCGATTATTCCTCCACAAATCCCAAAGCCTAACACCAAAATTCCCCTCCAGTTTTTTAACCTACAATCGCTAACACCTTGTAGAAGATTGGAATGATTAGGAGTTTGCCTTCATCCATGCGTTCTTTGATCTTGAAGAATTCGTCTAAGCACCATGTTTGAGAAGATTACGATCGCAACCTCGACTCCTTGATACTCCTGTAATGTCTCTAACTGGCAACTCATCCTCGTCTATGTCAACATTGAATCCAACCCTTTTCAAGGCTTCCAAAAGTTCACCAACAAAGCTGTCTCGCAGGTCTGTTCCCCGGAAGTTGATAAACTCTTTATGGGCTGAGGGGGGTTTTAGATCACTATAGTAGAGCTTTTGTTAATTTCTCCTTTCTTCTTTTCTTCACTTAGGGCCTGTTCGTTTTCATGCCACTGGCGACAGAAATCAGCGACAGCTTTTTGAAAAATAACAAAAAAAACCCTAAATCTCATTCTTCTCTATCCCGATTCATCTCTCTTTCTCATCTCCATATTAATTAATTTAAATCTACACAATTTACAATTTTTATCAATACACATAATTATTATACATTTAAAAGGTAAAAATTTAAAAAAAGTTAAAAAAATCATAGTCTCTAGCCACAGTCAAACGAACGATGTAACAACAGATTTTAACGACATTTTAATGACAGTCGCTGATTTAGCGACAGTATTCAGCGACAAGGAAAACAAACAATATAGCGACAGCTTTTAGCGACAGTCGCTGATTTAGCAACAGGAATCAGAGACAGGAAAACGAACAACAAACCAGCAAGATGAAAACGAACAGGGCCTACTGTGACGACTCTCTTGTTCTCAACACTATTATCTATCACCAAGGAAACTGTCGTCACTTATTATTGAGCTCCCGCATAATTCTGCTTCACCTTGGTCACTCTTCAGTCTCAACTACGTCCGTTGGATTTTATTCAAACTTTGCAATCCAGGGCTTATCATCATCATTTGGAGGAGTTCACAAAGTCATCTGCTCCTCGCACAATCGTGACCTTCTAACTTTCTCCACCATTGACATCTGAGACAACATTCTCTTGCCATCCTTGACTATATGTGACTATGTGAGTGATAAACTTGGACTCATCACTACCAAAAAAAGAGTAAGGGAAAACAGTAAGAGACCGTTTGACCTTTGTAAGCCATACCTACTAATTTGAAGCATATGTAACTGAGACTACACGAATCCGTTAGCTCTAGTTTCTATCTTACCTCCTAATAAATTCCTACAAACTACAATGTTCCATTTTTGTTTTACAATTACAAAAATTGATGTAGAGGTAGAATCGTTATCTGTTCCTATGCAACTGAAACCCTATCATACAAACTGAATCCAATGCTTCTTTCCAAATCTTGTATGATTCAAGAAGTTAAGACCAAAACCACCTTCTCCTTCAAGTGCTTGTAAAAGATCGGAATCACCATGATTCTACCTTCATCTATTCCTTCTCTAATTTTCAAAAGCTCATCTACAGACCGTCTCGACTCAGTGTACCTGCTCGAGAAGACTACAAGCGCAGTCCTCGAATCCTCAATCCCTTTAAAATCTCCATCAGTCAGCTCGCATGTCAATGAGAGAGAGTGGGGATTTGGGGGAAATGGTTTTGGAAGAAGAGATTGAGAGTTGAAGAAAGAGAACAACATTTTCGTCAATGCCAATTTTAAAATGACTCGCAACTTTCTCGGCCAAATTTATATCATCATTATTCATTGATACTCAGATACATGTTTCACATTAGGATTTCCTAATCATGATGCACTCCAAGAGACGTCAAAATTTTATGTCTTCTGCTGCTGATGCTGTTTATGAATACAAATATTAATTTATGAAATGGCGAACCTGATTGCAATTATAAGTTCATCCAAATTGCTTTGTATCACTCTGTTTTAGTTTTAACTTTTGAGACATGAGAAACAAACTGTTAAACAATGACAATGTCATTATGATTTATGACAATGTCATTATGACACATCAACTATTAGGAATGTCCATATCTGTAATGGGAGATTTGATTGATTCAAATCTCTCCTCTGCTTTATTAACAATTACTGCACATATATCTTCTTCCCTTTCTTGTGTATTACTCTGTGTATAAATTGTACCATTAGCTGGCAAAAAAAAAAAAAAAATTGTATCATTATACTCAATAACAAATCATCAGTTTCTACAAGTTTATATGGTATCAGAGCCCTAAAGAGATATCTTAAGAAAACCTAGCCGCTCTTTCTTATTTTTTCTCTCCTTTTCGATCCTTCCTTCTTCAATGGCCTCTGAAACTATTGCTGTTCCTGACAACACCACCCTCCTCGGCGTCAATATGGCAAACATCACTAAGCTCACGGCTGACAAATTCCTTATGTGGAGTCGTCAAGTTCATGCTCTGCTCAATGGGTAAGCCCTTGCAGCTTACCTTGATGGCTCAACTGCTGCACCTCCGTTGACTATCACTACCGATGGTGCTGTCACCACCAACCCTGACTACACGCACTGGCAGCGGCAAGATCAGTTGATCTACAGTGCTTTGTTGGGTGCCATCTCAGTCTCGGTGCAGATCTGGGAGAAACTCTCGTCGACTTACGCCAATCCTAGTCGTGGCCATGTCCAACAGACCCGTCAACAAATCACGCAATGGAAAAAGGGTAGTAAGTCCATTGATGAGTATGTTCAAGGGTTTGTAACCCGTTTTGAACAGCTCGCCCTCCTTGGTAAGCCTATGGATCACGATGACCAGATTGAATTCATTGTTGATGGTCTCTCTAAAGACTACAAGCAAGCGGTTGATCAAATCCAAGCTCGTGATGTTACTCCTTCGATAACTGAGGTTCATGAGAAGCTGTTAAATTATGAAATCAAGCTTCTCACCATGGTGTCTCCCTCATCCATCACTCCGATCTCTGCAAACACTGCTAGCTACCGTCCCTCTGGCAGCAACAACTACAACAGCAACAATAACCAAAACACTTACTCTCGTGGTCAATCTCGTACCAATTACCGTGGCAACAATCACCAACACCACCACTATCAACAACGCTCCGATCACTCCTCTCGTGGCTATCAAGGCAAATTTCAGATTTGCGGCATTTTTGGTCACAGCGCACGTCGTTGTTTGCAGCTTGCTCAATATTCTTCCTCCCAGCCTCGGGCAAACGTTGCTGCTGCGTCTTCTTCAGACCCTTGGTTGCTCGACTCTGGTGCTACTCATCACATTGCCTCTGATCTTGCAAACTTGTCGTTGCACCAACCCTACAATGGAGGTGAAGCTGTTGTAATTGGTAACGACTCTGGGTTACCAATCACCCACACTGGTTCTACACTTTTACCATCTATTACACATCCTTTGCATCTCAACAATGTTCTCTATGTTCCTTTGATGCAAAAGAATCTTATCTCTGTTTACAAACTTTGCAATGCTAACCACCGTTCTATCCTTCATGTTTTCAGGTGATGGATCTCAGAACGGGGTCCCGTTACTCCGCGACAGCACCAAGAATGAGCTTTATGAGTGGCCTATCTCCTTGCCGATTGCTTCTATCTTTTTCACCGCAACCATTGATGTCAAAACCACCACAGCAGATTGGCATGCTAGACTAGGCCACCCTTCCCATCCTATTCTTAAAAATATTCTCTCTCGTTTTTCTTTGCTGCATTCCAATTCTATGTCGCAAACTCTTCCTTGCAGTGACTTTTTGCTTAATAAAACTCATAAACTCTCATTTTCTCAATCCTCTATTATCTCCACTAGACCTCTTGAATATTTATTCATTGATGTTTGGACATCTCCTGTTCTCTCTGTCGACAATTATAAGTATTACCTTCTTATCATTGATCACTACTCAAAATATACCTGGCTTTTTCCTCTTAAACTTAAGTCTCAGGTCAGAGACACCTTCATCCGTTTCTGAGCTCTTGTCAAAAATAAATTTCAGACCAAAGTGGGAACCTTATTTTCTGATAATGATGGAGAATTTCTTGCTCTTCGTGATTTTCTCTCATCTAACAGCATCACTCATCTCACTTCCCCTCCTCAAACACTAGAGCACAATGGCCTTGCTGAACAAAGACATCGCCATATTGTTGAGACAGGTCTTACCCTTCTTACTAAAGCAAACATCCCTACCACATACTGGACCTATGCTTTTGCTACAGCCATCTACCTTATAAACCGTATGCATACTCCAACCTTATCCCTCCAATCTCCATTCAAACTACTCTTCAACACAGATCCAAACTATGCCAAATTAATTTTTTTGGCTGCTTAAGCTTTCCATGACTTCGCAAAGGATCGATAGGCCACGCTTTCACGGTTCATATTCGTACTGAAAATCAGAATCAAACGAGCTTTTACCCTTTTGTTCCACACGAGATTTCTGTTCTCGTTGAGCTCATCTTAGGACTCCTGCGTTATCTTTTAACAGATGTGCTGCGCCAGCCAAACTCCCCACGTGACAATGTCCTCCGCCCGGATCGACCTGCCGAAGCGAACCTTGGGACCAAAAACAGGGGTTGTACCCCGCCTCCGATTCACGGAGTAAGCAAAATAACGTTAAAAGTAGTGGTATTTCACTTGCGCCGGAGCTCCCACTTATCCTACACCTCTCAAGTCATTTCACAAAGTCGGACTAGAGTCAAGCTCAACAGGGTCTTCTTTCCCCGCTGATTCTGCCAAGCCCGTTCCCTTGGCTGTGGTTTCGCTAGATAGTAGACATGGACAGTGGGAATCTCGTTAATCCATTCATGCGCGTCTTTTATTAGATGATGAGGCATTTGGCTACCTTAAGAGAGTCATAGTTACTGTAACACCCCTGACCCGTTCTAGGCCAAGAACAGACCGAGACCATCACGTGTAGGACGCCCGCAGCCGGCCAACCGAGGTTCCCGGAACATATTCGATCGCCCAAGCCGTCCAACCGCAGATGCCCATTCCTCGTGTGTCATGGCCCAAGGCTTTGCAACCCATACCGTGATGCACGAGTTGTGATTAGTCCGGACTAGACTAATAAATATCATTGGGAGACACGGGGTTTTAAAAAAACATCGCTTTATTGATAATGTTAAATCGAGTACTACATAATATTTACAAAAACAATATCTTACAAAGGCAAGGAAATCTACACCGGTTGGCCTAACGTCCTTTGAACCCCTAAGGTCTCCCCACTAAGGTTACCTGTAAAACAAATTGGGTAGAACCCTGAGTAATCTAATATTACTCAGTAAGCCCGGGATCTCTAATGTTAGTATTCCCCAACCCCAAAATAACAATCAACACGCAGCAAGCAATGCAAACAACAAGCAAAGTATACTACAACGAGTATACACAAACAATATAATTAAATATGCCATTCTAATCTCCTAAGTTGGGCCCCTATCGAATACATGATCTCCCCGAGGCAATGCCCCCACCCCTAGACACAAAGTCTACAGAGGATATACATTCCTCAAGGCAATGCCCCCACCCCTAGACACAAAGTCTACAGAGGATATACATTCCTTCATACTACATTGTCATGTAGCGTCCGGCCGGGAATGACCCGCTCTGAACCTTCGTAAGCATCACGTTACGGAGTTACACGCAATGCACAGGAGACGACAGGATCCTCATGATTCGCCTAATGCAACTAACTAAATGATACTAACTACCATGCAGCAAACAACAATATAACAATCGGACAGCATAGCGACAATGCGACTAACCGTCCAGCATCACGGCTATACCATCGCGACGCTATATTAACAAACAATCACACAAGCAGCATAGCAACAATGCAAGCAATCACACAAGCAACAACAAGCAAGCAATCACACAAGCAGCATAACAATGCAGGCAAATAGCAAAGCAACACAAGAATAATAATAATACCCCCCCCCCCCCCCCCCTAATATTCTAAGTCTAACCTCCTAACCTCACTCTAATAAAATAAATAACTAAATAAATAAATAACTAAATAAATAAATAACTAATTAATTAACTAACTAATTAATTAACTAACTAATTAATTAACTAACTAAATAATTAATTAACTAATAAAATAAAAACAACCCTATCGCGTGCTACCCCATGCGCTTTGGAAACTTACCTTAGCCTTGCGACTAAGACTCCTAGACTCTTGACCAAACTCCCTAAGACTCCCTCGGACTTTCCCTCGCGGACCTTTGGACTCTCACTCACACTTTCGCCCACTAAGGCTTTTGGTTTGGTTTTGGTGTGAGGAAACAAATGAATGGGTAAGGGAGTTTATATAGGTGCCCAAGGTCGGTGGTGGAAGCATGAGGTGGCGGATAGGCATCACCAGACGACACATGTGTGGACACTAATCTTGCTCTGGACGGTGACACATGGCGGATAACCTTGGTCGATCTTATCTAGAACCCTATCCTCGCCTATCGGATAAGCATCACCTCCGATCAATCTTGGCCGTCCAATCCAGCAGCCTGCCTAGCAGCTAGCAGACGCGGACGTGCAGTACGCGTACGGTATGGTACGCGGCCAGTACGGTACGCTGGCGGACGCGTACGGCCATCGGCCAGTTAATTAACCACGGTGCTAAAATCTGATTTCTCCGTTCGTCTTCAAATATTTTTCGACCAAAAGCTTTGTATTCGTCCTTAGATACTTTGACTCAGCTCCAAAAATTAATTCTTCTTAGTCGTGATCGATTCTTACGCGATAGCCGTCCCTCGGCCATTCCGCATAATTTTTAGGCCCCGGGGAGGGGTATTACAGTTACTCCCGCTGTTTACCCGCGCTTGATTGAATTTCTTCACTTTGACATTCAGAGCACTGGGCAGAAATCACATTGCGTTAGCATCCGCAAGGACCATCGCAATGCTTTGTTTTAATTAAACAGTCGGATTCCCCTTGTCCGTACCAGTTCTGAGCTGACTGTTCGACGCCCGGGGAAAGCTCCCAAAAGAACCGTTCCCAGTCCGTCCCCCGGCCGGCACGCAGCAACCCGCTCTCGCTGCGAAAGCAGCTTGAGCAGTTCGCCGACAGCCGATGGCCGATGGCTACTCTCTTACCAAAAGTGCTTATCTCTGTTTTGATCCCAAGAAAAATTGCCTATAAACCTCTCGCCATGTTCGTTTTGATGAGTCACAATACCCACTTCAACATCTGTCCAAAACCGTCTCTGACAATCCCTCATGTCCTCCTCCATTGTCCCCAAACACATCTTTCCTGCTACCCCACCCTCCACTCATAACAGCTCACTCTGCTCCTTTGGAGATCATGCGGGATCCGTCGGTCTTGGCTCCATCACCTGCAACAACATCAACGGCGTCACCTTTGCCTCACCCGGCGCCATCTCTCTCTGTCTCACCAGCATTGCCTAGTCCTGCCTCGTCGCCTGCGTCTGATCACGTGTTGCCACCCGCACCAACATTACCTTCACTTATGCCATCACCGTCAAGTCCACGCACTCACAGTCCACCTTCGGAGACCCACACACCAAGCTCAAGTTCTGAACCTCAGTCCATTCCTACGTCTCCTTCATCCTCCAAAACAAGCATTGCTTCTAGTCAAGCATCCAAACCTGATCCTCTTGTCAATCAACACCTGATGCAAACTCGCTCCAAAAATCAATTGTTAAGCCAAATCCCCGCTATGGTCTCTCTGCCATTCTTGCCACTGCCGGCGACAATGAACCATCAACTATCCTTCAAGCGCTTAAACATCGAAAATGGCGAGCTGCCATGTCCACCGAGTTCGATGCTCAAGTCCGCTATCATACTTGGGATCCTGTTTCTCCTCCTGACAACACCAACATCATTGACTGCAAATGGGTGTTTCGTTTAAAATATTTGCCAAATGGATCTATTGACAAGCATAAGGCGCGTCTCGTTGCAAAAGGCTTCACTCAACAACCGAGTATTGATTACTTTGAAACTTTTAGTCCTGGTATAAAAGCAACTACGATCCATACTGTGCTTGACGTTGCCGTGAGTCGTGATTGGTGTCTTCGTCAACTAGACATCAACAATGCATTTCTTCAAGGCAATTTGGAGGAAGAAGTTTACATGCGTCAGCCTCAAGGCTTTGTTGATCCAAACCGTCCAACACATGTTTGTTGACTGCGCAAAGCTTTATACGGCCTCAAACAGGCTCCTCGTGCCTGGTACCTTGAGTTGAAACAGTATCTTCTCTCTCTTGGCTTCAAGAACTCGATCTTAGATACATCTCTCTTCGTCTTGCATCAAGGTGACACATTCATCTATCTTCTTGTTTATGTTGATGACATAATTGTCACTGGGAACAACACAGCTGCTGTTGAACAAACCTTGACAAACCTTGCAACTTGATTCTCACTCAAAGACATGGGTCCTCTGTCCTATTTCCTGGGTCTTGAAGCCATCCGATCATCTGCAGGTCTGCATCTCAATCAGCGTAAGTACACCATTGATCTTCTTACAAGAATGAATATGTAGAATGCCAAGCCCGTTACTACTCTGATGGCAACTTTGCCGAAACTTGTTTTCGCTGGACAGCCACATTCGGATCCCAAAGAATACAGAACCTTGGTTAGAAGCTTGCAGTATCTTGCCTTCACTCGTCCTCATATTGGCTATGCTGTCAACAAGTTGTCTCAGTTTATGCACTCTCCCACTACTGATCACTGGCAAGCTGCCAAAAGAGTCCTTTGTTATCTCGCAGGCACACCAACACATGGTCTATTCTTTCGCAAAGGGAGTCCGCTTACACTCCATGCATTCTCTGATGCTGACTGGGCCGGTGATGCAGATACTTTTCTCTCTACCAATGCTTATCTTCTGTATCTTGGTAATCAACCTATCTCATGGTCTTCAAAGAAGCAAAAGAGTGTTGCTCGATCATCTACAGAAGCTGAGTATAGTGCAGTCGCTAACACACCATCTGAAATCATTTGGGTTTGCTCTTTACTCACTGAACTTGGTCTGCGTCAACAACAACCCCCGGTCATCTATTGTGATAACGTTGGTGCCACTTATCTTTGTGCAAACCCAGTATTCCACTCTTGGATGAAGCATGTTGCCATTGATTATAATTTTATTCGAGACCTTGTACAAACGGGCAAGCTACGAGTCGCACATGTTTCAACTAAAGATCAACTTGCAGATTGTCTTACTAAACCTCTCAGTCGCGCACAGTTTCTTCTTCTACGTGATAAGATGGGTGTCTCCAAAGGGCCTACATATTGAGGGAGGATATTAGGAATGTCCATATCTGTAATGGGAGATTTGATTGATTCAAATCTCTCCTCTGCTTTATTAACAATTACTGCACATATATCTTCTTCCCTTTCTTGTGTATTACTTTGTGTATAAATTGTATCATTATACTCAATAACAAATCATCAGTTTCTACAAGTTTATATCAACAATCAGCTTCTTATTACAAAAATAATTACTGGAGTTCTCTATGAAGCTACAATGAATTTATCATCCCTCGCGGTGATTTGCAATCATAATGGAAGACACCTTCTTATTCTTAAGGGACCCAACCATCTATTCTCAACTTGTTCCAAGTCCTCTATCCCTGAGCTTGCCTCCCTAGAACCAGACTCAAATACTAAACTAAAACCACATTTCAAGACCTTGCAATTCGAAACCTTGCCAATACCGTCTGTCACTTCTAATTTAATAGAAGCCTTAGTAGGAACACATTCTTTCTCACAATCCTTTACTTGAAATTTGTTGATATTCAACCAATTGGTGTAGCTGATGAACACATGAGTCGACTTAATCGTGTGTTGTTCGTCGCCTATCTTAGTGATATTAGGATTTTTGTGTATCTTATCCTAGCAGGTCTCAATTAACCTTATGCGTTGTAATACTTAAGGTGTCAATCCAGTTGGAAAAGTTTACTATCACTCAAGATGCAATCAAGAAGTCACAAGTTAAGCCAATTCAAAGAGTGTTTTTATCTATCAGTCCTAGAATGATCAAAATACAAAACGGAAATGAGTCACAGAACTAGAAACAAGAATGCATGACAAGAAGCGAAAGTGAATAAAAACGCAAACGATTCTAAGCATGAACAAACGAAACAGTTCCAGGAATGTAATAAAAATCAGAAAGAAAGAAGTCCTAAGGATGGGGTAATTGATGTCGGTGGAGTATCCTTGTCTAAGGAGTGTTTAACATACCACAAGCAAAGTATCCCTAAACAATGAACATCACAACTTAGCTAATCCAATCTCTTGGCAAAAGCTACTCAGACTCAACCACTTCCATACCTAGCTCTTGCTAGAGAAACGTGGTTGAGCAGGCATGACAAACAAGTTCATTCACGTCAACAAACATCCTAGACAACTAATCTCTTAGGCTAGGAACATAAGTCTCTGGCACTAGTTGGTCAGACATTTCATCAAACACCTTTTGGGTGTGAAAATGTCTCGAACCTAGTTCCAATTGATCAGAGAGAAACTAGCAATTCTAACTCTAGTCCAGAAGGAAATCATGCAAATCAAGCTTAAACACCCTACATCCTAAGATCCTCCACCTAATCTATCACATCCTCAAGAACTAACACACTACTCAGATCCGGAAATCATCACCAAAGATACAAACTCAGAAAATATTGAAACAAGCATTATTAGGTAGATAAAAATAAGGTGAACAACTTTGTAGAAGGAATCAAATGCAAAATCTCAATAAATCTCAATGATATTGGAATACAAGTCTCAGAACGTATTTTTGTAGCTAGGTTCAGAAACCTTCTGGGAACAAAAACGAGATAAAAAAATAAGATGTCTCAGCAAAGACTTAACAAAATGTATATATAGTAGTCCAACATGGAAAGCCCTAAAACTTAAAACGACAAGGTAAAGCGTCGGTTCAGTAATCTCCTGAAGCGTGTTAAACCAAACATCTTTCTTCCCGACAAGTGCGATCGAGTCCGTGTGCGTCGAATGGAATGCAATGTCATCATGGCTCGGATGGAAGGCTGAGGAGCATGGCTCGGACGGATGCTGGGAAGCATGGCTCGATCAAACAAGCTGGAGTGCGTGGCAGGGAAGCATGGCTCGAGCGTGGTGTATACGCATCCACTAAAACAATGATAACTCTTGAAACAGACCTCCGATTGACTTGAAATAAACGGTGTTGGAAAGATAACTCAATTCACTACAACTTAGATGAAGACGTCGAAAGCTAAATCCCAGTCGAGTGGGATGGCTCGAACGGATGGCTCGGACGGAACGCAGATGGTGACAATGGCTCGGACGAAACGGAGATGGTGACAATGGCTCGGACGAGACGGAAATGGTGACAATGGCTTGGACGAAATGGAGATGGTGAAAATGGCTTGGACGAGACGGAGATGGTGACAATGGCTCGGACGAAACAGAGATGGTGACAATGGCTCGGACGAGACGGAGATGGTGACAATGGCTCGGACGAAACAGAGATGGTGACAATGGCTCGGACGAGAATGACTTCCAACATCTCCTAAATACCTGAAATACTCCAAAATGCACAATGTATGCAAGGATGATGCAAGAAATACCTAGACGTGCAAAGTGTATAGAAAGAACCAGAAAACGATGCAAACCAATGAGTTATCCTAGCTAAATGCATGATAAAAATAGGCTAAGGAGAGACAAAATATAGACATATCAACTCCCCCAAACTTACTCTTTGCTTGCCCTCAAGCAAACAATCAAGAATAGAGTATGGAGAAGAGGTGTGAAGATGGGGTCTCAGAACCTAAATCATGCTAAATAAAATAGTTAGAATCAAGGTCCTTGTTTTTAGTTCTATGATGCATGGTGAAGGAACTCTATTTTTTTTCTACACACGCAATCCTATCAATCATTCCCTTTAACATTCATTAACAGAGAACCGTGAATCAAGCTAAGCAATGTCGTTGAACTCATTTAGCTAGGGTGAAAGGTTAGAGACTTAGATGGTCTCCTTCTCGAGTGGTTTCATCAATACAGGACAAGGTTCTCTCACGAAAATGAGTTGAGCTTAAGAGAAGGCTAAAGGTTGAAACCAACTGATACATACAAGAGCAGCGCCCTGTCTACCCAAAGAACGTTCCAAACCGAAGTTGGTTCTACCCTTCATCACAAACATTGTCTCAAACCCAATCTTTCATTCTATACACTTGGTCTTAGGAGGAGTTCACTTCTTATCATTCTAGCGGATTGGGAAATCTTTATTATCAGTAAGGTTCTTTTTCTTTTCTTCTAAGGAATCTAGACATCTTAAACATTTTACTTTATTTTCTTTGTCTAATCTTTTCGTTTTATGCCCATAACCAATAACTCATTATTTTGCTCAACCCAAATCCTTTACTAGACTTGTAAACCTTGAAAACACATCCCCCTCCTAAAGATTTTCTACCCTTTACTTTCTTTTTACACTTCACTCTTCTGCATAAATCCATACCCAATACCCAAAATTCGAGTTCTCACCTAGTCCTACTAGTCCGGATAACGCGAACTAGAACTACACAGGATCCTACTCTTGTCAGTTAGAACCTAACACTTTCTAACAAGCTCAACTCGGAAAAAGGCCTGACACTCAAGAATACAATTGGCTTGAAAGAACGGTTGGTTAAGGGTGCGGAGAACTGTTCCAAAGATGGGAATCAGCTACTTGGATTGACAAGGATGGTAAAAATGTGAAAGACAATCCAAGTATGTATATGGTATCCATGAGTTCAACTTCAATGCATAACATGATAATTGCAAGTCAGGATTAGGTTCAGGTCTAAAGGGAATGATATCAATCCAAAACATGCTTCAATCTTAAATTTTCAAGTTCAATCAACAAGCATCAAAGAACTAAGAACAAGGGCCTTGATCCTATCCTATTGAATCCAACATGCTAACAAGGTTACAATCATCATCAACCCCTATGCTAAATGCAACAACCCTATATGAATAAACCTAGACTCAATCCTAATATGCAATTGCAAACTACATGAACACTCTGTTTTTGTGGAAATATTCGAAATTTTTTCAAATTTTTATGGTTTTTCTATGCAAATAGATGGATGCATACTCAAACATGATATGATGCAAAAATTTGAAATAAGAATCACAAAACACGACATTAGATACATCATTTCAAACCCTCCCCCAAACTTAAATTACACAGTCTCCTGTGTAAGAAAAATTTGCAGGAGGATTTAAGAATCACAACAGAAATAATGCAGGAATGAAATGGTATGTACAAAGGAAAGGTCGGAGTACCTCATTAGTAGAAGAAGGAGTCCGTGCTCGCCCAAGGAGGAGCGTGAAACTGACTCTGTCCTTTGCCTTGTTCAGGATCCGCGGGTGTGACATCAGCTGGTTGGTCGACTTGCTGCTCAACCGCTTGCGTGCCCTGATGATCACCTTGAGCTTCAACTCGCCGCTCAACCTCAACCTCATGCTCATCTTGAGCTGTAGAACAACACGCTGATCGGTGACTAGAAGAGGCTCTGGAACCTCGCGAACCGCATCTCCTTCTCTCCCTGGACTCATGTGATGAGTGGCGTGAAGGAGCGGGTGAAGGCGGACGCTCCCGTGACACATATGAATATTGACGTGCTAGGGAGGGAACCGGAGAGAGTGTTCTCTGACGAGTTGGCTCGCTGGAGACTTTGTGTGTGGCTTGAGAGAGGGGCTCGATTGGGTGTTGGCTTGAGTGGCTCGAGTGTGGTAGTTGGAGCGTGTGCGGAGTGAGATTGGCTCGAGCGTGACAGCGGAGGCATGGCTCGAACGAGTGCAGAGTGATGAACCTCTCAGGATGGGTCGAGTCTGAATCCACGCCGTCGGTTGAACCTTGTTCGAGTCGATGATGGTTGAGAACGCACAGTGGTGGTTGAACTCTGCAACACCTCTTCTTCATTATCCCAAACCTCTTCCTTAATTTCCTTGGAGGAGAACTTCTCATTGTACCTTGGAGCTTCTTGATTTTCCCACTCATCTTCTTCACCATAGCTGTTAACTCTTTCACTGAATCCCTTAGAATCTGAGTATTTTGTAGTTCATACAAACTGTTAAGAGCGGGGGGACGTGACTCTTGCGGTTGGTGAGGTTTAGGAAGCAGGTCTTGACGCTTAGGGAGGGTAACGACTGCACTCGAGTTGGAGAATAGTCGAGTGACACTTTGAGTTTTCTCTTTGGTTACCAAAACCTCAGTTTCTGCCTCATTCACATCCTCAAAGATGTCAAACCCAGATTTCTGATCTTTCTCTTCAATTACAAAGGTATGTCCATCAATAGTTGGTTTCTTCCTAGAATCCCTGATATCAAATTTCATCTTGAAGTTTTTACCCAGATTGAGATCAATCATCCCCTTCTTGACATCAATGACTGCGCCAACTGTAGCTAAGAAAGGTCTTCCTATGATTAGTGGATCTTTAGGCTCTTCATCCATTCCCGCACCATAAAGTCAGTAGGAATCTCAGCTTGTCCAATTTTGATGGGCAGGTTCTCTAATAGACCATGAGGCAATCTAGTAGTCCTATCAGCCAATATTAAGCGGAGGTTGCATGACTTGTATTCGTTGAATCCTAGCCTCTGAGCTACAGACAGTGGCATGAGGCTTACTGAAGCACCAAAATCACATAGGCACTTTTTGAAGGCCAATGGACCTAGAGAACAAGGCAAGGTGAAAGAACCAGGGTCCTCTAGCTTCTTTGGGATAATCATCTTCTGAATGACAGCCTTGCATTCATGAATAACCCCACCTATGTCATGCCCTACCCTCTTATCTTCCAGAGCCTTAGCTTGAGCTCCTTTAGCTATCTCCTCCTTTTCTTTGGTCTTTTCGGTTACCAAGTCAGTTAAAAACTTATGATATTGAGACACAAGTGCAAATGCATCAAGCAAAGGCATCCTAAGTTCAATCTCCTTGACTTGGTTTTCGAACAGAGCTTTGTACTTCTCAGTAAGCTGCTTCTTAAACCTCACTGGAAATGGTAGAGGTGGCTTGTAAGGTGGAGGAATGAATCTCACAGGTTTATCCTTGGGAGCAGTTGGTTCTTTAGTAGCTTCAGGATCATATTGTTTGGCTGACTCAATTGGATCTTTGAGCACCTCGACAGGATCCTTTATCTCAACTTCATATTGAAGAAAATCCTCCCCATCTAAACTCTCAGTGTCCTCAGTGAGCCGTACATCTACAGCTTGGGTGGTGATTGCATGGATAGTAGCATGGTCCTTGGGGGTTTGAACTGCTTTTCCGGGTAGTTGGCCAGTTGTTGGGGTAGAAGTAGAAACAGTCTTGCCTTCCATATACTTCATCTTGGAGTTAAGAGCTTCAAACTTGACATTCATATCATTGTAAGAACATTCCATCCACTGACTGAGTTCAGCAAACTTCTTAGTAGTATCCAGAGAACCACTAACTTGACCTTGAAGAAGTTGTTGCAGCATGTGCTTCATTTCTTGATCTGGAGCTTGAGTAGGTTGAACTTGTTGAGGTGAAAATCCAGGTGGTGGTCCGGAAGGAGCGTGAGAACTTTGCTGGAACTGTTGCTTAGGCATGAATCCTTGATTGTAAGGAACAAAAGGCTTTTGCGTACCTTGTTGTTGCTGCTGAGGAGGGTACACCTGATCTTGTGGATTTGCAACATTGGTGCTTCGGTAAGACAAATTGGGGTTCGTCTTGTAGGGGTTATAACCCTTGTTGAATCCACCTTGATTCTGGACGTAGTTGATTGCTTCAGACTGCTCACCCTTCCCATCCTGAACTTGAAAAGGGTCATCCTCAGATACGAAATGGACAGTCTGCTGCTGACTTAGCAAGAGGCGGTCAAGCTTGTCATTGACATTCTTAAGGTCCCTCTTGTACTTTTCCTCACACCCAGCATCGCCGCGAACTGTGCGGTCATAATCCTCATTGTAGTTGCCGTCAGACTGAGCGAGATTCTCAACCAGTTGCCATCCTTCGTCAACGTCTTGGTTCAAGATATTACCGTTAGAAGCAGTGTCAAGCAGCATGCGGATTTTTGGAAGTACACCACGGTATAGAGTGCTCAGCAGTGACTCGTTGCTGAAACCCTGGTGTGGACAATGGCTGTGGCAACCCTTGAAACGCTCCCAGGCTTCACAGAATGATTCTGAGCTCTTCTGAGTGAAGCTGGAAATCTCATTCCTGAGACGTGCTGTTCTGGAGTTGGAGAAAAACTTGGCCAATAATGCCTTCTTGCAGCCATCCCAGGTGGTGATTGATCCCTTGGGAAGGTTTTTCTCCCATTGATGAGCCTTGTCTCCCAGGGAGAATGGGAAGAGGCGCAACTTGTAACCGTCCTCACTCACGCCGTTGATCTTGGTAAGACTGCAAAGACGGTCGAACTCGTCCAAGTGGTCGAGTGGATCCTCCATATGCAACCCGTGGAACTTGTTTTCTTGGATCATGGAGATCAGATCACTTTTGATTTCGAAATTGTTGTTCTGCACGGCGGGAGGTACGATTCCAGCACGCTGAGTATGAGTGTTTGGTGCATCCCTAGCACCAATGTTTCGCGGTCCCGGATGTGGTTCATTATGCTGTTCCATAGGGACTGGTACGGGATGATCGGTGGAAATACGAGCTTGTCGTGGGCGTTGCAACCGATTGATTTCGTCGATAATAGGAAGGAGATTCTGATGCCCTCTTGATCTGGTGTGCATACAAGGTTGCAATCAACAGGTACCTGAGGTGCAAGACAAACAAGCAGAAAACCAAAGCAAGTCAAAACTCAGAATGATAAGTGTAACAGAACTTAATCTTGCAAAACTTGAAATCTTAAATGTAGCAAAACGATTCCCAAATGGCAACGACGCCAAATTGATACTAGGATTTTTGTGTCTTATCCTAGCAGGTCTCAATTAACCTTATGCGTTGTAATACTTAAGGTGTCAATCCAGTTGGGAAAGTTTACTATCACTCAAGATGCAATCAAGAAGTCACAAGTTAAGCCAATTCAAAGAGTGTTTTTATCTATCAGTCCTAGAATGATCAATATGCGAAACGGAAATGAGTCAAAGAACTAGAAACAAGAATGCATGACAAGAAGCGAAAGTGAATAAAAACGCAAACGATTCTAAGCATGAACAAACAAAACAGTTCCAGGATTGTAATAAAAATCAGAAAGAAAGAAGTCCTAAGGATGGGGTAATTGATGTCGGTGGAGTATCCTAGTCTAAGGACTGTTTAACATACCACAAGCAAAGTATCCCTAAACAATGAACATCACAACTTAGCTAATCCAATCTCTTGGCAAAAGCTACTCAGACTCAACCACTTCCATACCTAGCTCTCGCTAGAGAAACGTGGTTGAGCAGGCATGACAAACAAGTTCATTCACGTTAACAAACATCCTAGACAACTAATCTCTTAGGCTAGGAACGTAAGTCTCTGGCACTAGTTGGTCAGACATTTCATCAAACACCTTTTGGGTGTGGAAATGTCTCGAACCTAGTTCCAATTGATCAGAGAGAAACTAGCAATTCTAACTCTAGTCCAGAAGGGAATCATGCAAATCAAAGCTTAAACACCCTACATCCTAAGATCCTCCACCTAATCTATCCCATCCTCAAGAACTAACACACTACTCAGATCCGGAAATCATCACCAAAGATACAAACTCAGAAAATATTGAAACAAGCATTATTAGGTAGATAAAAATAAGGTGAACAACTTTGTAGAAGGAATCAAATGCAAAATCTCAATAATTCTCAATGATATCGGAATACAAGTCTCAGAACGTATTTTTGTAGCTAGGTTCAGAAACCTTCTGGGAACAAAAACGAGATAAAAAAATAAGATGTCTCAGCAAAGACTTAACAAAATGTATATATAGTAGTCCAACATGGAAAGCCATAAAACTTAAAACGACAAGGTAAAGCGTCGGTTCGGTAATCTCCTGAAACCAAACGTCTTTCTTCCCGACAAGTGCGATCGAGTCCGTGTGCGTTGAATGGAATGCAATGTCATCATGGCTCGGATGGAAGGCTGAGGAGCATGGCTCGAACGTATGCTGGGAAGCATGGCTCGATCAAACAAGCTGGAGTGCGTGGCGGGGAAGCATGGCTCGAGCGTGGTGTATACGCATCCACTAAAACGATGATAACTCTTGAAACACACCTCCGATTGACTTGAAATAAACGGCGTTGGAAAGATAACTCAATTCCCTACAACTTCGATGAAGATGTTGAAAGCTAAATCCCACTTGAAGTGGATGGCTCGAACGGATGGCTCGAACGAGACGGAAATGGTGACAATGGCTCGGACGAAACGGAGATGGTGAAAATGGCTTGGACGAGACGGAGATGGTGACAATGGCTCGGACGAAACAGAGATGGTGACAATGGCTCGGACTAGACGGAGATGGTGACAATGGCTCGGACGAAACAGAGATGGTGACAATGGCTCGGACGAGAATGGCTTCCAACATCTCCTAAATACCTGAAATACTCCAAAATGCACAATGTATGCAAGGATGATGCAAGAAATACCTAGACGTGCAAAGTGTATAGAAAGAACCAGAAAACGATGCAAACCAATGAGTTATCCTAGCTAAATGCATGATAAAAATAGGCTAAGGAGAGACAAAATATAGACATATCACTTAGATAAACCTCCAACATGGCAATTAAAGTAGCTAGAGGATGTCTCAACATTGCTGAACTCGCATATGCATGTCCCCTGGAGGTTGTTGTTTCGAACTGTGTGGTCCTTAAATGAGACAATAGCACATAGAGCTATTCCAACAAACCCTGTTTTACTGTCGAGGGAGCTCAAAATCCAACACTGCTCCATAGCTCGGAATGTAATTTCATTTGCGAGTCCATCAAGAATACGAAATAACAATGGCTTGTTCATTCTAAAATGGCGTCGGAAAATTTGGGGAGGGTATGTTGCATCTTCACTGAAATAATCGTTTCACAAGTGGGCATGGCCAATTTCACGATTTCTTTCAAAGTAAGCTAGCTTTTTCTTTGGTTTGGGTGCTTGTTGATGTTCAACCAGTGGAGTGAGAAGATTTTGCGATACTTTATCGGAAACTTGATTGCATACTTGATTAAAGCATTCATCAATTGTGTCATCAAAAGTATTTTGGGAAGAAGATTCCATTTTTGGGAAAGAACAAGTTTATGGAAATTTAGGAAAGGAGTTGTGTTGTTGAAAATTTAGAGAAGGAGTTGTGTTGTTGATAATAATAGGAAAATGCTTATGATACATATTGTATCAAACTATGATCATTATATAGAAAAATGTTGTGGTATAGAAGAAATTGAAATTTGTACTACACAAACATTGCAAATAATATGTGGTATAAATGATAAGAAAATATGTGGTAGAAGTACAAAAATACAAAACTGTAAAAGTACTTGTAAAAAATATGTGATAGAAGTACAAGGAAAACATAAGTGTAAAAGTACTTCTAAAAATATGTGGTAGAAGTACAATGATAGAATAGTATTGATGAGAGCTTTGGTATGACCGACCCTCTTCACGGGGATGAGAGAATCTGGGGAGTATAGATGAGAGAGCTTTTGGCTTCACGGAGATGAGAGAATCAGGTGAACTTTGGAGTCTTGCCTTCTCGGATCAGACACGTACAGCTTCTTGTACGACCTGCAATGACAAATAGATTAACAAATGCAAAACCTATGCTCATACACTTACTGAAACCGATTAATAAAACACCACTACAATAACACCAAATAGATTAACAAGAAACCGATTACAAAAAACACAAGAAAGCATCCATATCATACTTGAAACCGATTACAAGATTACAAGAAAGCATCCACATCATACTTGAAAACGATTACAAGAAAGCATCCATATCATACAACCGAATACATAAAACAAAACAAACTCAAACCTAGTTAATAAAACACAACTGCAATTAGCTTGTCCTTAAGAGATTCAAACTTTTAATATTCAAACTTATGACATCATGTCATCAGTTAGCTTTGTCCTTAAGAGCTTTTTCCGTTTCAGTAAGTGAATCATTTTTAGCAATTAGATTTTCAAGCATCACATGCTTACTATGCTCCTTTTTCAAAGAAAACTCCTTCTCTTTCAAAGCAAAATCCTTTTGCTTCATCCTATACATCCTCTCAACCTCTTTCATCTGAAACTCCAAGAAAGCTTTCTCATCTCCCTCCACAGCCGCTTTAGTGTTAGAGCTCTTTTTTGCCTTTCCCTTTGCAGCCTTAACACCAGGAGGACGGGGCATTGGTTCATGCTCAACATCAATCACAGGTTGTGCATCCTGTGCAGAACCATCCCCACACACCATGACCCTTTTAACTCCAGTCCCTTTAGTAGATGTGGACGCACACCATTTCTGATCATATCTAAGCTCTCGCCAAGCATGCTCCATGGTGAACTTCATCTTGTGATCATTGAAGAATATCTGGTTTGCTAGCTTCATAATATTATCTTCATTCTGGCCACTAGATTTCTCCCTTGTCCCAGCCTCATAGCATCCAACAAACTTGCACACTATATTGTTTAACTTCCCCCACCTCTGCTTAAAATTACTCGCCTCTCTCTTTGGCCGACCTTCAGTATTCAGACAAGCTGAAAAGTAATCCGCAATCCGTCCCAAAAGGCTCCACGTCTTTGCTCATTTTAAGTAATAGGATCCTTCCTCGTGTTTAGCCAAGCGCTGACAAGCATCACATCATCTGTTGGTAACCATGTTTGCCTTGCTCTGCAGTTTTCTTGTGGGGATGCAGCTTCAGATGGACCGTGAGAACATTGACACTCATAAGGAGAGTTACCTAGGTTGTGAGTTTCTTGTTGACTTTGTAATAGATCCAAGAAGCCAGAAGAGTGACGATATGGATTCATGGAGTCGTCTGAATCCATATCCTACTTTGTTGTGTGTGTTAAAGGGGGAAGGAAGAGATTGCTAAAGGTTTAATGTAGCGTTCTTTTGTGTTTTTACTATCAAAAGTGGGACTTTTAATTATAATGTTTAGGAGTAATTTACTTTTAAAAACCAGTGGGTTTATGTTTTGAAATAAGTTTTTACCTAAACTACAACAACCACACATTAAACATTAACAAAACCAACAAACACAAACCATCAAACAATAAGGCTGATGTTGACCTCCCTAATCGAGTACTAACCGTATTTATCACAAACAACAAACAAAAATCATTCATCAATGACTGACTCGACAGTTACCTAAACTAACACCATATAAATGAAGAAAGAAGAGGATGATAAATTACCTTCCTTCATGGCGGAACAGGTAGCAGACTCGATCTCAGTCCATCATTACAAGTTTGTTCATTTAACCTCAAAAGAAAAGAGAGACGTAGATCAAAATCATGCCCAATTAAAAAACAAACTTATATCAATCATGCCCAATTTATAAAAAACTTTTAAATCATGCCCAAAATAAAAACAAACTTATCAATCATGCACTAGAAGATAAATCGAACAAGAACACAAACAGACCGACAACTTTTTTTCTTCTTTGTAATTGAACAAGAACACAAACAGACCCACAAGAAATAGACAGCTACTACCAAAAAGAAGCATCATATTTGAACACGTGCAAGAACCCTAATTTTTGAACAAAATTCATAGAACCCCATTACAATGAGAAACTTACCCTCTGATTCCAATATATTCAATCTCTTCCAATTGAATCGACTCCAATTTAAAATCTTCTTCGATGAGTCGATTCAAACTCTTAAAACCCCCGTTGGAGAAGGTTGATAACACTCTAATTTACATGTTTTTGGCATCCCTTTTTGTCCATATTTTGCATTTTTCATACCTCTAACTTCGCATTTTTAGACCATTTACTGTAGGAATCAAGTTTTAGAGCATTTAGGGTGTTGCATTTCTGCATTTGCATATATTGGATGAAAACAGGTGCTAAAGAGCCAAAAATGGGGAAAAACAAGGACAACTTGAGCATGTACCCGAAGGAGCCATCGAGCTACAGGAACAAGTCCGAACCCCAACACAATCGAAGAGGATCCAAGAGCGCGAAGAGCAACCCAAAGATCCACCCGAGGAGTTACCCGACTCAAGCCTCGTGCACCCCATCGAGTAGACCATCGGGCAGGTCTGGGAAGCTAGGTCAAATGGGTTTCCATATATAAATTCGCTCTTTCCCTAGCTCGCAAACGAGCACGCCGCAGACCCTCAAACCAGAGAGCGAGAGCTTCTGTGAGAGAACTGAGCGACTCAACATTTCTTCTTGTTTTTGTACTTTTAATTTGTAGTTTTTCATAGATCTTTTATCCCTACTCTTTTCTACTCTGCTCTATCTTTCTAATAATGTCATTTTCGTTTATTTCTATGGTTTTATCATTCGTTTCTATGTCCGAGTAGTGTAGCAAAGTTTCTAGGGATGGGATAGATGATTAGGTGTTCTTGATCAGTTAGGATGCTTTAGTTGATTGTTATGTTAGATAAATTTCCTTCTAGGTTGATGTTCTTAATGCGGTCAACAGACCGACAGGTTGAGACTAGATCTAGGGCGTTTATAATGCTACAGGCCGAAAGGAGTAGATAAAATGCTTGATTAGGTCAATGCTAGAGGTATACTTAACTTTGAGTGACAAAATCAGATAAGTCTAAGTATATTGACAAAAAAAATGAATTGTTCTTAATGCCTGCTTGTTCATATTGCTAGTGCGACAGTGTGGTAGTATGTTCAAGGTTGATTGTTACTAGTGCGACAGTGTGGTGACAAGGTTTTAGAGGTTCATTGTCTAGGAAATAATTGTTTGAGGCATGTAAGGCATCTGTATTGGTCTCGAACACTTAGGATTCGATTACCCCCATCCTTAGGAACTTTCGTATTTCATTCCTTGCATTTTCCTTACTTACTCGACCACTTACCCGATAAGGTACACGATAACCTGCATCGAGTAATACCTTGAGCTGTTCATAGTTCACTTGCATACTCGATCACCCCACTCGATCCTGTACTCGATTACTTTCATCGAGTGCTTAGGTCGTGTGGTTTACTTGTCTATATTCTTTTACTTTGTTTATATTAGAATTGTTAGAACCAAACCCCCTTATTGCTTGGCTTGACTTGCTTGATTCTGATTGCATCCTATCTGTTAGCATAACAACCATTTGGATTGATAACCCTTTGTACTACAACTGCATAGGGAATTGATACCCTAGGTGAAAACCAGTCTATCAAAGGTCTTATTGAGCTACATATTACAGCTTGTTTCCCCATTAAATTTATCATCTCCCGCTATAGTTGTACCACAGTTTGCAATTATATCATTAGCAAACCTTATTTGGAAACATGGCTTTTTCATACCTGGACAATGTCAATATGTTCGATTCATACATCGGACTATGGCATGTGCGTAAAAATACATCGACTTTAGAAAAGAAGAATTACATACCTCAACTATCGTTTTTGTGCTAAAATATACAAAAACGTGATTAATTAGTAACTCTGTTAATTTTTCCGTTAAGCCAATCTGACGTGGAATCCACGTGTGAAGGTAGAAGCAAACGACGTCGTTTTGGGTTATTTGAGAATGTTAATTTTTGTCCAAAACGACGTCGTTTCTCATTTGTCCCCAAATCTTTCTCTCTTCCTCGTATGGATCTCTCTCACAAAAGAAGAACTCTAGAATTTGGAGATTTTGTGGTTTCCGGTTAATCAGAAAAATAGGATCCAATGTCTTCGTCATCTAGTTTGGGTAAGTTAGGTTTTGTGTTTGGTTTAATTTCAATTGTTCAATTTCGACAATATAGATGCATAATTTTGATGTGGGACTTTGGCTTAGGATTGAGCTTCACACGTCATGGACCAGAAAGAGGACTACCTAAAAATGCAGATGTGGTGCAGCGTCTATAATCAAGACTTCAGAAACATTGAAGAATCCAGGGAGAATTTTTCATTGTTGTCCTTACGGCTCAAAGGAAAATAAAATAATGGAAATTTGTTCAAATGGACCGATATATCCATGGTGGAAGAGATGGAAGAGGTTGATATTGTTGTTGAGAAGTTGAAAGGAGATGTGGGAAGGTTAGAGAAAGGCTTATATGATGTGGAAGCTGAAATGGAGAGTTTAGCAATGGAGACACGCACATGTGAGGCCGTATCGAACAGCTACGGAAATAAAATTGAAGCCATCAAAGCTGTTGCAGAAGGATGTGAGAAGGAGATTGGAGAACTTAAAGTCGTGATTGCTTGTTGTGAGAAAGAGATTCAGTCTCTACGTTGTGTCAAAAATTTGATTGTGTGTAGTGTAGTGATGTTTGTTGTGTATGCTTCTTTTAAGTATGACAAGTTTGTATGAGTTAAGAGTTATGCAATGCAATGGAGTTAAGAGTTATGCAATGCAATGGAGTTAAAGCTTTAACCTTACATAAGTAAAACATCCTTAACCTTACATAATATCCTTCATCTGAATCCGAAGTAGGTGACATAGAAAAACCATCACACCATCATCCTTAACCTTACATAACTGAAACATCCTAAAAACAATTCCGAAAATTAAAAAAAAACCATCATCCTACACCTAACAGAATCATCAACATCCAAAAAATATCATCCTACAATTTGAAACATCATAAGCTAGAAAACAATTAATCACCAAGTGAAATCTGAGATGCTTGTGAGGCTTGACTTGGTTGACTTGGACCTCCTTCCCCTCGATGCTTTCTTGGCTTACCTGGCTTACCTTGAACCTGAAAGATTTTTACAGCTTCTTGTGTTATGTCTAGTCATGCTACATTGAGAACAATGCAAAAAGTGATTCCTTCTCTAGTTATTTTCACCTTCTTTGGAGGAGCTTTCTCTTCTACTTCCTTTCCTTGCTTTTTCTTTTTCTTTGGAGACTCATTCTTCCCCTTGATTTGTTTTTGCCTCTTTGTACGCCCTTTAGTATTCTCTCTAGGTGGTGGCTGAAGCTCTTGTTCACCGGATTTCTCCCAAAAGTACATACCATTAACTCCCATCAGTTTTTCATTGTATTGAGCAACCCATCTTGATGTCAATAACTCTTTCAGCGCAATAATTTTTTCTGATTAACCGAAAACCACGAAATCCCCAAATTCTAGGGTTCTTTTTTGCGAGAGAGATCGATACAAGGAAGAGAGAAAGATTTGGGGACAAATGAGAAACGACGTCGTTTTGGGCAAAAATTAACATTCTCAAATAAACCAAAATGACGTTGTTTGCTTCTACCTTCACACGTGGATTCCACGTTAGATTGGCTTAATGGAGAAATTAACAGAGTTACTAATTAATCATGTTTCTGTATGTTTTAGCACATAAACGATAGTTGAGATATGTAATTCTTCTTTTCTAAAGTCGATGTATTTTTACACACAGGCCATAGTCCGATGTATGAATCGAACATATTGACATTGTCCAAGTATGAAAAAGCCATACCTTATTCGTCTCAAGAGACTCAACTTTTATCTGTCGTTTGAGCTTGCCTTCCAAGAAACAGATTCATAAAACCCCACTTTAATACCTCGCAATTCATAACCTCACCTGAATCATCTGTCACTAATTGGTGTATCCAATGAACACATGAATAGATCCAACTGTTGCTCATCGCCTGTGTAAGATAAAACTCCAAAAGCAAAATGAAAGTAGCTAGTTGATGTCTTAACGTTGTTGAAGTGACATATGCATTTCACTTAGATGTTGTTTTGAAACTTATGTTGCTTTATTTAGCCGGTCAACCCTTCTAGAAGATCCGTTTACTGTTTGTTTTTATGGGCCGAGTGGAGGCCTGTTTAGGTTGGGTGAAACCCATATCTAACATAGCGTTAATACAACTTTGCTAATCCTATTTCTATTAGAACTAGATAACTCCTAATTTTATTAATTCTATCTTATCCCAACTTAACAAAGATGTCTTGGGCGTCAAGGAATGGTAAGCATATTCAACATGGTATATATCATTCAGGGGGCAGGATATTTGCGTTGCCATCGAAGATATCCTACTTTACAACAGTTTTATTTACAAGTCACAATAAAGTAAGAAACCTTTATCTTCTAATAAGACCCCAAATTCTACTAATTGTACTTGGTCTGTTTTGAGCTATCATTGGACTTCCATCAGCATTTGCATCCAAATTACCATTACCAGATTCACTAACCATTGGACTTGCATTAGCATTTACATCCAAATTACCATTACCAGATTCACTGACCATTGGACTTGCATCAGCATTTGCATCCAAATCACCATTACCAGATTCACTAACCATTGGGTTTGCATCCAATTGACTTGCATCAGCATTTGCATCCCAAGAACTAAAATCAGATTCACAAACCAAACTAAAACCAAACTTCAGTATTTTACATTTTGCAGCCTCACATGTACCATCGGTGACTTCAAATCTTATGGAAGCTGTAGAAACTAGGTTTCCACAATGAATTTGTTTAAGGGGGGAAACAAATTCAGTGAAGCTATCTCTCTAGAAAATAGATCTAAACCTTGGAATTAGAAGTAAAGAAGAAGGACTCAAAGAAATTAGGGTTTATTGCTAAGAACGAGAGGAGAACACTATTATTGTATTCGATTGTGGATGGATTACAATGGAGAAGTCTCCCCTTATTTATACATGTTCGTAGATTGCTAAATATATTAACTTTCCTTATCGGACGAAGTGAGATATGGAAAACTGCCTTATTGCTTGAATCGGCCGCCACACCGAAGTGGAAGTCGGTTTCTTTCCCTCCAAGATTGGGCCTCGTCCAGATCGACTTCTCATGACCTAATTAAGTCCTTAACCGGATTCCCGGTTAAATAGTCAATTAGTATTTCTGGTTTAGCTCGGTATGTCGGGGGTGCTGAATCCCGCACCAACAATTAGTCCCCCCCAGTTCCGAATATTCGAGATTTAATTCGAATATTTTGAACTTTGGAAAGAGAATATCCGATCTGAACCATAAAAATCTAATTGATTTTACCCGGATCGCCGCATCATTTCACCGTGATTTACTTAGATGACACGTGTCATTTGCGTCACATCAGCTAGCCCGGAAATCGAAGAGTCGCGTAGGTCATAATTACTTTTCGTAGGGTTGCCGCCCACTCGATTCTATAAATACAACTTTCCTCTCGTCATTTCTCATTTTCCGCCAACAACGACAGGTAATTTGCTCCGATCTCTCTCCTATTTATTTTCTTTGTTCCACTTTTCTTCCGCACTCTCCGAACTCAGGATATGGCGAGCACATCGGAACCTTCCTCTTCGCCAGAAATCGAAAGCGAGCAACTAATTCGTCGTACTTCCAAACGAAGAACTCTCAACCCTGAACGCTCTGCGCAGATCGGGGAATCAAGTAGATCGGCCTCCGAAGTCCCACCACACCTGGTTCGCTGTTCAACAGGAGCCTCAAACTTGCCGTCATCATTTCGTCTCGAAGAGGAAAATACCGAACTGACTCCGGATGTACTTGCTCAAGAAGAAGATCGGTTCGTACCCCTGGGATTTTCGATCGAAGATATCGATCTGTTGTACGACCATGAAGGACGAATTGGAGGCGAAAAATTTTTGAGTTCGACTAAATCCA
Organism: Camelina sativa; assembly: GCF_030686135.1. Taxonomy (NCBI): domain Eukaryota; kingdom Viridiplantae; phylum Streptophyta; class Magnoliopsida; order Brassicales; family Brassicaceae; genus Camelina; species Camelina sativa. The sequence continues at coordinate 32,412,614 of NC_141899.1, forward strand.
TGAACGACATGCTGAACTCGTGTGGTTTATTCAACAACAACGTCACAATTTTGATTCCGCGAGAAGATCAACGCCCCTGGAATCCCGCGGAAGGGTATATATGCTTGTACGAGGGTTACTTTGACGAGTGTCGTCTCCTGTTCCCAATCCCGGAATTGATATCACACTACGCCCAAAGACGGAGGATAGCGATCTGCCAGTTCGTGCCTGGAGCCATTTGTAACTTTATGGCCGCCCTTACCGTAGCAGCCGAAGTCGGAGTCAACATTGGAGTTCAATGTTTCGAACAACTATCCAGCTTTAAGTTATCAAAGAGTCCGCACCGCTGGGAAGTGAATATGAAGCCGGCCCATAATTTCATCCCCGGTAAAAAAGTATCCAAATTCAAGAAGTATGTGGACCATTACTTCTACGTCCGCGTCGACCAGTACTCACTCGCCAATCCGTTGGGTTTTCAGCGGAGAGTGTGGAATGAAAATCCTGGTAGACTTATTTTTCTAGTATATTTTAATTGACTTCGGCACTTCTGACCAGTTTTAACTGTTTCTTGTCTTGCTTCCAGATCGTCTGTTTTGTGCAACGCGCCTAGCTCCAAACTATCTCCTTGTCAGAGACGCTTTGCTAACCGGGAACAATCGTCGGTGGGAGCTTATCACTCGTATCCGTATTGAAACAGCAATGGGCAAAGCTAGGACAAATTTTCCAAGTTTCGCCAGTTCGCTAGGACGATCTACCGGATGCAGTATCATGGAGCCCAAAGATCTCCAGATTGTTCGCCGAGACACTCAAGCTGTCATTGAAGTCGAGATCGATCAATACCAGGGTCTAACCGAAGTCGATCCTACCCCGGACCAAACCGTCGCCGACCCTATTCAGGCACCCGGAGAAGATATCGAGCCGTCCAATATTGCAGAGAAAGATACTCTTCCTTTGGCTTTAGAGAACGCCGATCTCCCGAACGAAGAACAGGATGTTCCTCAACTTGAGACCGGATCCAAAAGGAGGAAGAAGAAGAAGAAGCAATCCGGAGATAACCCAGCCACTGAGCCGCAACCGGTAGTGAACCGCAAGCGCTTGGCCGAAGAAGCCGGACTGGAATCTGCCGATCGGTTCCGTCTGGAAAGGAGAAATGATAAGACTGATCGCTTCTCCTACCACTACTTCGGTGACTACCGTCTAGTGACCAATCGTGAGGCTTCAGGCGAGCTCTTCCGAACCTTGAAGACCTCTAATCGAATCCTTCCGTCGGCGGACGAACTGGAATTCAAACAGGCGTTCGTTGATGTTGCCGAATCCCACCTAATGGTATGCCTTCTTTTTAACTTGCTTAAAATTTTAACGAGTGAACTGACATATGCTCCTTGAATTTACAGACTGCCGCCAAGATGAACACGCTAACTCAATTATACGATAGGTGTGCCAAGTCCAGCAAGAAGTCGGGATTGGAGCTCGAAAAAATGAACGAATGCGCAGAGCAGATCCGAGCTGCCAGTGATGCTAAGGACGCAAGGATCAAGGAACTCGAGGCGCTTGTTGCCGAAAAAGATGGCATCATTGCCAACACCAAACTGAGGGTTGGCGAACTGAACTCCCGAGCGCTTACTCTAGAAGAAGAGAAAGTCGAACTGCAGGATTCATGCGACGGGTTGAAGGTTCAGCTCGCTTTCGAAGTTAAGAGACTTCGGACGGATCGATGGGAGAAGGTGGAGCGAACAGCGAAGAAAGCGCAGTCCCGATTAGACAAGGTCAAGGCCTATCTAGTCGAACAGGTAAAGGTTCGCCCCCTGGAAGATCTGCTGAACCAAGCCACCGGCGTGCAGGAAGCTGTACAATATCTGATTGAAAATGGGGCCGTCATTCCTGAAGAGCGAATCAAGGAGATCAACGAGAAAAAGGCCGAAGCCAAGGAGACTTTCAAGGCGATCGATGTACTCGAGCTGAATGAAGATGACCTTGCCATGTCCCCGGATCAGCTCGGTTATGGATTCCCCCCCCCAGAGACGACGGCTCCGGAGTCCGTTGAACATCCATTCGGCTCAAACGCCGGGAGTTTTCAAGCAGATCTGTCCGGTGCCTTGGACGTGTAAAATTTGTTTTGCTTTTTGTTTTAGACTGTGTTAAGTATGGGCCTGAATTCCTTGTATAACATTGCCGACGTGTTTGGCCCATTTTCTCTTTTGGAACTTATTTGCCGGAATGTTTCCTTTTCGTTAAAAAAGAAAACTGACAATTTCAAAGAAAACCTGCATTCTTACCAATTTGCATGGAAAGTTGCCAATTTTGGAGAGGATTTTACCTTCCAATACTTGTGTAACTCTATTCAGTGCTGCTTACGGATTAAACATCCAAGAAAGCTTTTCAATCAAAGACAATGTCAAGCTCGATTAGCAGCGTAGAATCCCCGTTGGTTGGCAACGACGTGCCGACGTTCTCGAATGCCGAAGCTATCGAAAGGGGAATGGCGTACTATCCGAACATCCGAGCTCCCTGGATGTTGATGTTCCACGTTAAACCGGAAGAAAGGTGCAAACTGGAAGAATTTCTTCACGAGGTGGAAGACCGCTATGCGGAATATCAAGATTGTCTTGCTGCGTCGGAACAAGTACAACGAGATCTGCTACTCAAACTCGAGATGCTGGAATCTCACCCAAAAGACTGGATTAAGAATGGGTTTGACAAGATAGCTGCTTTACCGCCATGTCTTGTTACATATTGCAAAGAATGCCGAAGGGAATCAGATCGGAGGCCGACACACATGGACCCTGCCTTGATTGGTGACTTCATTCCAGGCAACGTTAAGCCGTTCTACATTAACCGGCGCGCAACCGATGCCGAGCTTGCCGAGGCTGATGCCTATTTCCATCAGGTAGCCATTATCCCCTTTTCCTTTTCGTTTTCCTTATGAACGACCAAAATTTATATTCTTCGTACCAACCCGCCGTTGACTTTGCGTATGCAGATTGAGGGTACACACCAAGAACTGACTCAAGATCTTCAGTACTTTCATATGAAGAGAGGCAGGATCGATCGACGACTGAGGGCTCTGGAATCCGAGATTGCCTTACTCAAGGCAAAAAGGAAAACGACTACTGAGCTACTCGATGAATCCGAACAGAAGGCAAGAGCATTGGAGACTCGTTCCGAGGACTGGGAAAGGACTAGGTTGCAATTGCTATGGCCAATGCCGAAGCGACTCAAGACGAGCATCCGCGAGATTGCTGCGAATGGCGCACCAGTTCGGGATTAGGATGTTTTGTTTTGATAGTTTAATGCAACTGCGATGTAGCAGACGATTTTGAACTTTCCTTTTTCTTGAAAATTTCAAGAAAACTTTACAATAATAATAAGAGATTTGTTTTGCTATTTTATTGTGTACTTAGTCACTGCTTTACTATTTGATTCCAAAGAATGTGCCAGAAACGAGACGTCTCTCGGCTTACATCGGGCAATTTTCATATAGTGACGGTAGACAAAATTGATTAGAGCCTCAAAGACAGGCTAGGAATTCTAACAACGTGTGTTTGGTCGGAGAGCGAGATACTGGGCTCGGCTTATCTCCTTTTCTTTAGTTCAGATGTCGGACTGCAAAAATATTCTCTGGGTTCGGCTAACCGTTCCGTCCAAACTAAAGTCTGGGTGCGAAATAAATACTTTGGGTTCGGCTTACCCCAAAAATAAGAAGCGGGTGCGGAATAAATACTCTGGGTCCGGCTTATCCCTACATAGAAAGGTCAGGTGCGAAGTAATAACTGTGGGTTCGGCTTATCCTGAAAATAGTGGGCCCTTGTCCTAGCTGATCACCTGGATAGGGAGTCAACGAAGGGGGCGAATTTAGTGTGGACTAATAAATATTTTGTCCAGATCGGGCTGAGATATGATTGTATATATATATATATATATATATGTTTTTTTTTTTTTTTTTTTGAGGAAAACTTCCTTTTTCCATCTTGGAAATAAAGGAAGCACCGCATTAAATGTGCTGCGCGGTCTTTGAGAGTTATTCTCGGGACCTCGCGAAAATCTCGCTGTACGCTGATTGATGGATTCAGCGGCTGTTACTTTCCTAATCCTGTATAAATAGGATTGAGAATTTGGGAAGATCATTCTAAAAATCACAACTTCCCTAAATATTGAGAGAAAAAGATAGTGACTACTCGATCTGCGTGGCTGAGACGGGCTCGGGAAAGGTTGGCCACTTCGTCGAGCGGTTACAATCGAGCCGAATCGTCAGATAACCCCTCCGCCCAAGAGGGCGTAGAGACTTTCCGAGTTCGCGCGCCTGTCCCACATGTCGATATGGCGGGTGTGGAAAGGAGCCCCGTGTGTCAGGAACTCCGAAGGTATCGAGCTCGCCGTTATAGGTTGGGGGCTTACCTTATGGCGAGACGCCGTAGGTTGGCCGAAGTCTGTCGGCTTTACCGTTTGGATGGGACTATTCAAGTCCTGAACGAGATAATCGCCGAGGGCATCTACTTGGAGAAGTGGCGCATGACCGGGCTGCTTGCCGCGCGTGCGGCATGCCAAGAGCTGGTGGTGAACATGGAGGTGCCTATCCTTTTGGAAGCCGACTGTCAGCCTCTCGAAGATACCGCGCACCTGCTTACGGTGGATATCTGGGCTTATCGGGCTTCTATCGAAAGGTTAAGGCTGTACGCCAATTTTCTGGAGTCGGCTGGCCCGATTTTCCGTGAAAGGCACTTGGTTGAAGGCCCGTGTTCTTTTTTGGAGGACCTGGTGTCAAGAGGTGTCGAAGTGCCGAGGGAAAGACTAGAGGCCCTGAGGCAATCTCGTCAGTTCTGGCGAACTGAACTGGATAAGGTAACGGTGGAGGAACCGCTGGCGGACGATCTGTCGGGTCCACGACCTCCACTTCGTCTGCAAGACCAACCCAGACGGGGATGGTGGAACTCTGACCATTCCGAACTCTGAATTCGGACGGGTTTTTTTTTTTTTTTTTTTTAGGATTATGAGTCGTAGAAGAGGTTTTCTCTCTTTGCGTCTCTTTTGTCTGTTTTTTTTTTTTGTTATTCGTTCCAAAACATGTAATGGAGATCGAATTAGTTATTGGATCTTTATTTCGATTGGAATTATTAAACCGTAGATCAAAAATTAAATGCAAGTGAATTTTGGAATATGATATTTTGCACACCGGCTTGTCGCCGAGTTAAGTGAGAAGGAGTTTTTTAACCGGAAAAAACTTTATTAATATGTTAGCTGCATTCGCTCGATCTTTAAAAGATAGGGAATTGCCTACGTACCCCGAAGTGAGGATCAAGCCAACCGTAGTTCGTATTACAAAAGAAAGATAAATGGAGTTCGGGGTCCCGAAAACTCCTAAGTAGAGTCGTAACAATGACTTAGCTGTAAAAACGTTTCAAGTGGGCCGCATTCCACGAGTTTTTGATCCGTTCCCCGGCCATGGTTAGGAGTTTGTAGACACATGGACGAACTGCTCTAGACACGAGGTATGGACCCTCCCATCGAGCGCCGAGTTTACCGGCGTTTACTTCTTTGGTGTTCTCCAAAACTTCTCGCAGAACTAGATCGCCTTCTTTGAAACGCCGTTGACAAACAGTCTTATTATAGTATCGAGCCGCTGCGTCTTGGTAGTGTTGTACTCGAACTAGAGCTTTGTCGCGCAATTCTTCGGCGAGATCGTTGTGATCGATCAGCATTTTGTCATTGAGTTCGGGATTGTCAACCATCATAGTACGACGAAGTGTCGGGACTCCTGTTTCAGCCGGGGCAAGGGCCTCGAGACCATATGCGAGAGAGAAAGGGGATTGTCCCGTGCTTCGCCGCGGGGTTGTGCGATATGACCATAGTACGCCGTCCAAGTGGTCTGCCCATGCTCCCTTCCTTCGATCGAGTCATTTCTTGAGTCCATCGACAATTGACTTTTTCGTGGCTTCAGCTTGACCATTCCCTTGCGGGTATCGAGGAGTCGAAGTGCTGAGACGGATTTGCCACTTCATCAAGAAGCGTCTAGTGATCATCGAGGTGAATTGGGTGCCGTTGTCGGTGACAATCTCGTATGGCAGTCCGTGGTGACATATGATGTTCTTCCATATGAAATTGGTCACATCTAAGGATTGGATCCTTGTGAAAGATTCTGCCTCCACCCACTTGGTGAAATAATCGGTCAGCACCAGGACATACTTCTTGGATTTGGATGCCGGCAACGGTCCTATGGCATCCATGGCCCAGCGCATAAAAGGATACGGAGCTGTCACGGTATTTAGCAGCTCGGGCGAGATGTGCCGCATTGGTCCATGGCGCTGACAAGCTTCGCATTTGGCCGTGAAAGTTTCGCAATCGGCCATCATGGTAGGCCAATAATGCTCATCCTTTTTGATTTTGAGAGCGAGTGCGCGTCCGCCAGAATGGTTGCCGCCCTCGCCTTCATGCACTTCCATCATGATACGTTTGGCCTCATCCCGAGTAACACAGGTAAGCAACACTCCCGATGCACTTCGGCGAAATAGTTTGCCGTCCAACAGGATGTACCTGGCACTTCGAGCCTTCAGTCGTCGAGCTGCCCATCGGTCTGCTGGGACGATGCCATCGGAGATGTAAAGTTTGATCTCGAGTTGCCAATCCTCGGGAGGTTCGGCGATGTCCGCCATATCTTCTATTGGCTCGTCGACTTCCATCGGGATTGGGTCGTCGTTGATGAGGGCGATGAGGCTGTCTGGATCGATGCTGGGAGTATCGATGCACTCAATTGGAATGGTACGCCGTAGCTTGGGGTCGGACTGGTTCGCCAGAGCTGCAAGGGTGTCGGCTGATGCATTCTCGTTCCGTGGGACCTTCGTCAGAGAGAAAGATGTGAATTCTCCAGATAACGTGCGGACTAACTGTCGATATGCTCCCATTCGCTTATTTTTCGCATCGAATTCTTCGCTGAACTGCCTGATTACGAGTTGGGAGTCACATAAGACCTGGAGGTGTTTGAATCCAAGTCCCTGGGCTAACCGGAGTCCCGCGAGAACGGCCTCGTATTCGGTCTCGTTGTTCGACGCTTTGAAATTGAGCTTTAACGCCTGCTCAAGGATTTCACCGGTAGGGGGACGGAGGATGAGTCCCACCCCAGACCCTTGATTCGTTGACGAACCGTTGACGAACATTGTCCATTGCTCCACCGCGAGGGTGGGATCTTCGAGCTCGGGCGATAGTTCAGTGATGAAATCAGCCAGAACTTGCGACTTCATACTCGGGCGAGAACGGTATTCGATATCGTACTCGCTGAGTTCGACCGCCCACTTTGCCATGCGTCCGGATTGGAGGGGACTGTGGAGGATGGTTCGGAGTGGCTGGTCAGTAAGCACGACAATAGAGTGCGATTGAAAATAGGGTCGCAGTTTCCTTGCTGCGATTATCACTGCAAGGGCCAGTTTTTCCAGCGTGGGGTATCGGGATTCCGCGTCATTTAGTGCTTTGCTTGTGTAAAAGATAGGCTTTTGGTCTCCACGATCGTCTCGGACCAACACCCCGCTGACTGCCGAACTGGATATCGAGACATAGAGGTATAGTGTTTCGCCATCCTCCGGTTTGACTAAAACTGGGTGACAAGTCAGATACTCCTTCAACTGACGAAAGGCGACTTCGCATTCCTCGTCCCAATGGAAATCCTTACTGCCGCAAAGAAGTTGGTAAAAGGGGAGGCACATGTCCGTTGATCGGGCGATGAAACGATTTAGAGCATCAATCCGACCAGTTAGGCGTTGTACTTCTCGCTTGTTTGTTGGTGACGGAAGTTCCAGTATGGCTTCGATCTGTTTGGGATTTGCCTCTATGCCCCGTTCAGTGACGATGTACCCCAGGAATTCTCCGGAAGTTACCCCGAACGTACACTTCGTTGGGTTTAGCTTCATCTGGAATTGATCCAAGATGTCGAAACACTCCGCCAGATGTTGGACGTGCTGTTCTGCTATCAAAGACTTGACCAGCATATCGTCTATATAGACCTCCATAGTTTTGCCGAGCAGATCTGCGAACATCATGTTTACCAATCGCTGATAGGTTGCTCCGGCGTTTTTCAATCCGAACGGTATCACTTTGTAGCAATAGGTCCTCCTATCTGTGATGAATGCCGTTTTCTCGCGATCGGCCGAACTCATGGCGATCTGGTTGTAGCCTGAGAAAGCATCCATAAACGAAAGCAACTGGTTTCCAGCCGTGGCTTCGACGAGACTATCTATATGTGGCAAGGGGAAGCTGTCCTTAGGACAAGCCTTGTTGAGATCGGTGAAGTCCATGCAAACTCTCCATTTGCCGTTTTTCTTTTTGACCACCACCGGGTTAGCCAACCAATCAGGGTACTGGACTTCCATTATTTGATCCGCCTTGAGTAGTCGTTCGACTTTGTCTTGGACCGCCTTGGCTCGATCCGGGCCCAAACGCCTGCGTTTCTGTCTGATAGGCTTGAATGTTGGATCGATGTTGAGCTTATGGCACATGACTTCGGGACTTATTCCGACCATATCTTTTGTTGACCAGGCAAATGTGGAGCCCCGCGATTGCAGGAAAGCGATCAACTTAGTCTTTATGTGTTCGTCGAGTTCGGCCCCGATACCGACAGTTCGCGAGGGGTCTGAGGGGTCTATATTCGCCTGTAATAATCGACACTCCGGAGATTTGAGGCGATCCCGCTCCGGCTTTTGGGGACCAGTAAAGTGATCCCCGCTCTGTAATTGCTATGCGTCTTCCGTTTTCCTCTGCTTCTTTTCGATAACAGAGCAGACTCGGGCCACCCTCTGGTCGCCGTAAAGTGTGCAAATTCCTGTGGTGGTCGGGAATTTGAGGCAGAGGTGATAAGTCGATGGTACGGCCCGCATTGCATATATCCACGGAATCCCCAAAATAGCGTTGTAGATTGGTGGTGCATCAACGACTGCAAACCTAGTCTCCCGGGATACTCCGCCAGCTCGTACTTGTAGCTTTACGTCGCCCATCGACATCTTAGCGACCCCATCATAGCCCATCAGCGTTCGACTTTCGGGTTTTAGTTGGTCTGGCGTGACGCCCATTTTTTCTAGCGTTTGCCAGCAGAGTACGTTGACAGTGCTCCCTGTGTCAATCAAGACTCGTTCGATGTCGAAGTCGCCCATTGAGACTTTGATAACCAAAGGGTCCGAATGGGGGTGTTAGATTCCCTTGGCGTCCTCCGAAGTGAATGATATCGGATCCGAACAGAGTGAAGGCTCACTCGGGGCTGTTTAAAGGGTGTAAACTTGTCGTGCCCTCTTCTTCAAGGCGCGGACGGAGTCTGCGCAGTCTTCCGGTGGACCAAGTATCATGGTTATTCGTCCACGGGGAGGGGAATTGGCCCGCTCCGGGTTTTGCCCCCTCTCCCGCTTGGGAGGACCAGGTAGTTCGTCTACTTGGGGCGCCTCTTCTTGGTGGTTCACGAGTGCTTGGTTGGCCGGCTGTTGAACTATGTTGGGTGGTCCGTTGTAGCCTCGTCCGCCGCCTGCACCATGGCCTCCATTAGATCGTCCGCCGCGCCATCCCCCTCGGCGACCTCTGCCGCCACGGGCGTTCTTTGGCTGATAAGTAGCTTCGACTTCGCCAGAGAGATACTTCGCGTACAAGTAATTCTTCAGGTGGACGCACTCTTGTGTGGAATGAACTGGGTACATGAGAAAATCGCAGTAGAGTTCCTTCGGGTCAGAGGGCTGCTTCTCTTGATCGTCCATCTTGGAGACTGCGTGGATGACGCCTTTTTCGATCTTGAGGTTCGTGGTGCTTGCGGGGTTTGTGGTGTTCGACCCGGTTTTTAGCTTTGGGGGGATGCGACGGTTGTCCGTCATTAGTTTTTGCGGCTATTTGAGCCTCCTCCTCCTCATCGAGCGCGAATCTGGAAGCTCGATGCAGCGCGTCGTCAAGGTCCTTGGGTTCCCGGATGTTGAGGTCCTTTCGTAACGGTGATCCGGGGATCAAGCCCTTTCTGAAGGCTGCCATTGCAGCGTCTTCCGGGACGTTGACCTTTGTCAGCTTCTCCTTGAATCTGTTCAAGAAGCTGGCGATGGGCTCTCCACGTTCCTGAGCCATCTCCCAGAGATCCAAACTTGTCACGCCTCGTTCGATGAGGATTCGATAGTTCTTGAGGAAAGCCTTGGATAATTGATCGAAGTTGTCGATTGAGTTTGGCTCGAGCCTCATGAACCATACCAAGGCAGGGCCGGAAACGCTATCGACGAATAGCTGACAGCAACCGGCGTCCCTCTGTTCGTCGGTGAATCGTGCTTTTGACATAGTTGCCATGAAGGATGTCATGAACTGGACCGGATCTTTGTCTCCTTGGCAGATCGGAAGTTTCAGCTTGACATTCGGCACGGCAGCCCGCGTTATCCGTTGCGTGAAAGGTGACTGCCGAGTTACCTCGACAATCCTGTCGATCTCCGGGGCCGTGCTGATAGCTCGATGGAGGAGCGTGTTCATGCCGCTAATCTGCGACTTGATTTCCTCGAGTTCGAGGCAAGGTCCGGAGTTTGCGAGGCAGGTGACCGGGGCGGCCGAGCTCTCTTGTATCCGTAAGTTCGGATTCGTCGGTCGAGTACTCGACGTGGTCTGAGGGGGAGGATTCCTCCACTCGAATTGTGCGTCCGAAAAGTCGAGACGACGAGTGAGACCGCCTAAGTCGAGTGCTGGCGACTGTTCAGCAGAGATTTGTGATGGGGTTGTCTGGATTACAACGGCATCGACTCTGCGGTTGGTGTCGGAGATCATCTGGTAGATCTCTTTCGTCATGGAGCCGAACAAGATTTTGAAGTCTTCCATGGACACGACCTGCGGGTTCTGGACCGCTGGCGTGGTATGAACAGGAAGGTTCCCGTTTTGTGCGCCGAGCTGCTGCTCCGTTGCGCGAGCATCCGCCTCGTTATGGGTTTGTTCATCAGAGGGCTCCGTGTCGATGTTGACTGGTTCTTTGCGAGTTCACCCTGCATCTTGGCTGGTTTCGCCTTCAGATCTGACCCCGACTTGGAGTTCGGTGGGGGTTTGGGATAGGTTTGCCGTTGTGTTTACGCGGTGACGAGAGTAGACGGCGGTGACGGGCCTGGTCGATGCGCCGCCTAGTGTTGCGGTGCTGTCCTGAGAAGGTGTGATGCCTGTGAGATCGGGCATGTCGGAAGTTGTGCGGTTTGCTTCGGGAACTTCGTTGACGATGGAAGACATTATTGCAAGGCTTCTTAGGGAGAGTTTCCTAGAGAGTAACTTTAGAGACGATTTGCGTCCCCACAGACGGTGCCAATTGTAGAAACTAGGTTTCCACAATAAATTTGTTTAAGGGGGGAAACAAATTCAGTGAAGCTATCTCTCTAGAAAATAGATCTAAACCTTGGAATTAGAAGTAAAGAAGAAGGACTCAAAGAAATTAGGGTTTATTGCTAAGAACGAGAGGAGAACTCTATTATTGTATTCGATTGTGGATGGATTACAATGGAGAAGTCTCATCTTATTTATACATGTTCGTAGATCGCTAAATATATTAACTTTCCTTATCGGACGAAGTGAGATATGGAAAACTGCCTTATTGCTTGAATCGGCCGCCACACCGAAGTGGAAGTCGGTTTCTTTCCCTCCAAGATTGGGCCTCGTCCAGATCGACTTCTCATGACCTAATTAAGTCCTTAACCGGATTTCCAATTAAATAGTCAATTAGTATTTCTGGTTTAGCTCGGTATGTCGGGGATGCTGAATCCCGCACCAACAGAAGCTTTAGTAGTGACACACCCCTTCTCAATGTCAACCTTTTGACATGGGTTGATATTCACCCAACTGGTGAAGCCAATAAAAACGTGAGTGGACTGAATCATACATTGTGGTTCATCGCCTGTCTCAGATAAGTCTCCGATATGGAATTTGAAGAAGCTAGAAGGCGTCTTGACATTGTTTAGCTCACATATGCATTTCACCATAAAATTGTTATTTTGTATTCTGTAGTTTTGAAAGGAGACAACAGCGCATAGAGCTACACCAACAAACCCATTGTCACTCAACTGTGGAGGTATCTCTGGATCTAAAACTGCTCCAGAAGCTCTCTGATTGAACCATGCAGGAACTTCACTTCCAGGAAAGCAAGATGCAACCAAAGTTTCAAAAGCGATACCCTGTGTAGCAAAACTGAAGATAATTAATTTGGTAATTTTAAGCTGTATGTTTTGTAAAAAATAAAAAAATAAAATAAAAAAAAAGTGGTAAGTTTTGGAATTTCACACTTAAAAAAACTTATTTATACTACCATATGTATAATTTCTTGATTTTGTAGGCTTAAAATTATACATTATATTGAATTTAGTTAGTATGGACATTAAGTTGAATATTGAAAAAACTAGTGAAAAAGAAAATAAAATCTTAGCACAAATATTTTAAAAAATAGAGGATATATGAAAATATAGCGTGGAGTACAATGCAAGTATTATGATCAAACGTTTCAGATTTAAAATGACTGTGGGCGGCCAGATATATAAATGAATAGAACGAAAAAAAAAAAAAAAAAAGATTGGAGTTCTGGGGGAGGGAAAAATACCTTATGGTGGCGATTCAATGCATCTGACAAGAGCCGGCTCTTATTGTGAGCATAGCATATGAGTTCACTCTTTGCCATGTGTTCCAATTTTTCACAGTTAGTGAATATAAATGAAGAAGAGACATGTTCCGTTGGCAAAGGAAGAGCTAGAGGACTCCCTACAGTTGTTAGCGGTAGGTGTGTTAATGGTAGATCAGCTGACCTGCCCAAATTTTGAAAAAAAAAAATTATTATCTAGTTTTAGAGTTTTATTTAGAGTTATTTGAGTACTCCAACCAAACAAATTTAAAAAATCTGACCTCCCTTTATGATATCCGAAAGTCCACTAGTCCATAACAAAAAGAATATCAAAGCCTTTTATTTGTTATAATTAAAAACAAATCTGTTGGCCCAATTTATTTAACCTAATAATTTATTCTGTGCTTATATATATTAAACAAAGAAGAAGGCATCTTTATTAAGTCGACCAAAAAAGAGAAAAAAGCTACGATCGCTGGTGTGTCCGTGTCTCCGTGTCACCGTGTGTGTGTTTTCAATTTTTCTGCTTCACGCCTTCAATACATCAAATTCTTCAAACCAAGTAAGTTTATTATATACACAACTAGATTTTGTTTTATAATCAATTTTTTTGAAAAATATATTTAGAAATAAAAATTCCAATACATGGTTTTATTTTATGTTGACAACTTTTTTCCTAATTTTTTCAGAAGAAACAATGAATATTTTGAAAAACTACTATAAAAGAAAAGAACCATCTACACCTCGCAGTGAACCACCATCTACACCTCGCAATGAACCACCATCTACACCTTGCAGTGAACCACCATCTCCACTTTGCAGTGAATCAGATGATGTTGATTTACCTTGGGATCCTGCTGATCGAAAAAGAATAACAAATTATCATCCGAATCAAAGAGATGAGGTAATTCGAAAATACTTGATTCGAGGTCCTTGTCAACCTCGTGGGCATACTTTTAAACAAATATTGATAGGAAACACATTGAGGCGATTTAACCCAGCTTGGTTTGATCAATATAGAAATTGGTTAGAGTACAGTGTGAAAAAAGAAAAAGCTTTTTGTCTGTGTTGTTACTTGTTCAGAGATAATGCTGGTAAATGCGTAAAAAGTGATGCATTTATCACAGATGGATTCTGTAGGTGGAATGATTTAAAGAGTTTTTCAGACATGTGGGAGGTGTTGATAGTTTTCACAACAATGCAGTTATGAAGTGTGAAAATTTGATGAAACAAGGTCAGTCTATTGAGCATGCTTTGCATAAACAAGACGATATTACAAAAAAAGAGTATCGAATTCGGTTGAATGCTTCTGTTGATGCTTCAAGATACTTATTGCAACAAGGATTAGCTTTCCGTGGTCATGATGAATCAGAAAATTCTGTCAATAGAGGAAACTTTGTGGAACTCTTGAAGTACACTGCTGATCAGAATGAAGTTGTGAGTAAGGTTATTTTAGACAATGCTCCTGGAAATAATCAGATGAAGTCTCCTAAGATTCAGAAAGATATTGTGCATTGTTTTGCAGAAGAGGTAGTTAAATATGTTATTGAAGAAATTAATCATGATGTTTTCGGTTTGCTGGTGGATGAATCTGCTGATGTTTCCGACAAAGAGCAAATGGCGGTAGTGTTTCGATTTGTTGATAAAGGTGGGATAGTCAAAGAGAGATTTATGAGTATCACACATGTGAGTGAGACTTCTGCAACATCTTTGAAATTTGCTATTGATGATTTGTTTGCTAAATATGGATTGAGCATAAAAAGGGTGAGAGGACAAGGGTATGACGGAGCAAGTAACATGAAGGGCGAGTTCAATGGATTAAGATCATTAATTCAGAGGGAAAGCACATCAGCATATTATGTTCATTGCTTTGCTCATCAACTTCAATTAGTTGTTGTGGCAGTTGCAAAAAAACATTTTAATGTTGGCGACTTTTTTGATATGATTTCTCTGTTACTGAATGTAGTGGGAGCCTCATGCAAAAGGAAAGATATGATCCGAGAGAATTACAGAAAAGAAATTATGGAAGAAATTAATAATGGTGAAATCAGTACAGGAACAGGATTGAATCAAGAGATCTCTCTTCAAAGACCAGGGTATACTCGTTGGAATTCTCACTACAGAACTCTATTGCGGGTGATTCAGTTGTTTTCTTCTATCATCAAGGTGCTTGAGTACATTGAGAATGAAGGCACAGATGACTTGAAAAGACGTCAAGCTCATGGTCTCCTTGATTACTTTCATAGCTTTGATTTTGTGTTTTATTTGCATATGATGATACACCTTTTAGGACTCACAGATACCTTGTCAGTGGCGATGCAAAGAAGAGATCAAGATATTTTAAATGCTATGTCATTAGTGAAATCAACTAAGAGACAACTCCAGTTGTTTAGGGATGGTGGGTGGAATTCTCTCATGACGAAAGTTTATTTGTTTTGTGAAAAACATGAGCTTGAAAGGTTGAGATGGAGGCAGATTTTGTAGACTCAAAAAGACGAAGAAAAAAGACAGGAGTGTCAAATATGCATCATTACAAGGTCAATTGCTTATATTCTGTCTTGGATTTACAGCTTCAAGAATTTAACGACCGCTTTAATGAGGTGAACACTGAGTTGCTTATTTGTGCTGCTTCTCTATCTCCCATCGATGCATTTACTGAGTTTGATCTCTCAAAATTGTTGAGGTTATCTAAGTTCTACCCAGATGACTTCAGTTTAGGGGAGCTCATTTCTCTTGAGCAAGAATTATGTATATACATTGATAATGTTCGACATGATGAAAGATTTTCTAATTTGGAGAATCTTGGAGACCTTGCTAGAATGTTGGTGGAAACACGAAAACATATGTCATATCCTTTGGTTTATAGGCTTTTGAAGTTGGTTTTGATTCTGCCTGTTGCTACTGCAACTGTTGAGAGATGTTTTTCAGCCATGAAGATCGTAAAGACATATCGACGCAATCGGATTGGAGATCAATTTTTGAATGATTGTTTAGTTTGTTTTATCGAGAAAGATGTATTCAAAACTATTACAAACGAAACTGTGGTGACAAGCTTTCAGAACATGAAAGATCGTAGGATGCTTTTATAATTATTTTTTAACATTGCAGGATTTTTATATTTATATGAAAGAATTTTTTTTTTTCTTTATGTTTTGACCTGGGTTAAAAAAATTTCTGGGTCCGCCACTGTGGAAGCATGTGCATTTAAGTACTCAAGATTCGGTGGCAGCATCAAAAGCTATGTTAGATTCGTGCAATATCTCAAATCGATCCATTTCAAATGAAAGAGTTCACTAATGCAAGACTGCAGGCTGCATATCATATCATTTCTGCTTAAGCATAGACGCCGCAACATGGATAGACCAATATTCATCCGGGGTGGCCGTTGGAAACCAACTTGGTCACTGAACTTACCACAGTGTAATAACATATTTGGCACCTCCGTTATTGCGGTCCCATCAAGAAGTAAAATCTGCAGATTTTCCATGCCCTCTGTGATTTCAGGAAAACCCCTAAGCCCTGAGCAACCGGAGAGTATCAGTTCTTCAAGAGCCTTCAGCTTTCGAGACAATCCGGAAGAGAATCCAGCATTTTGCAGTTTTTCAAATTCAATAACTCAAGTTTCTGGAAGTTCTTGATGGTCGGAGGAAGACTCTCGATTGCAGTGCCATCTAAATGTAGAAATTCAAGATTTTTAGATATCAGCTCAAATCTTTTAAATTTGGAGCAGTCACTGAGGATGAGAGTCTTCAGAGATATCAAATCCAGGTTTTGTGGTAGAGAAGATAGCATTACACATCCTCTGAGGTTTAAGAAAACAAGGCTCTTCATATTTTTCATCTCTTCTGGCAACTTATCCAGAATGATGCAGCCTTCAAGATTTAATCTTTGAAGATAAAACGCATTCGACAATGCTAACAAGTCAATCAACTTAGTCGAATAACTTAGGGGCTGTTATTGGATAGATGATTTCTAATTCCATATGGAATTGTAAATTCTAGAAATCAAAAGACATGAATTTTGAAATAACATGTTTTATCCTTGGATTTGGATCCTTCTATTTTACACTTTCAAATCCATACAAATCCATTTAAAATATAATGTGGATTTTGAAATCCAAAAACAAATCATTAAATGAATAACATGGGATTTGAACAAGTATTTGTAAATCATAGAACCAATAACACATAATTTTGATAAGTATTTTAAAATCAATGATTGAATAACACATAATTTTTGGTTGGATTTCTAAATCCAATAAAATCATAGAACCAATAACCCCTTCTTAGATTCACCCACTTCAACCGTGGCACTTCCTGTGACAACCACTCAGAACACATTTACCACTAATCAGAAGAATAACGAAATGATATAGGTTTCAATTGTATGTTATGAAACCATACAATTGCTGTTTCCGCCAAATGGTTGTAGTTTTAATAATGTAAATCATAAACGCAAGAAAAAGAAAATCTCATGTTTGCGTATAGATATTTGTGTAGAGAGAAAAAAAAAATCACATATGTATACGCAAATATGCATTTGAAACAATCGAGACCATGATCAAAATATATCAATGTAAAAAGATGGGACAATAAGACACACCTTAATAGCTTCCCAAACACGTACTATCTTACTGTACGGCAGCCTTAAATCAACAAGATTCTCTGGGTTAAAGTCTGGTGGAAGTTCATCCAAAGGGAATTTCAGCCAGTGGAGATAACGGATCTCTTGCAATGGGAACTCTAGTCCATCGGGCAAATGTACCTTACCGTCAAATTTACATTGCTGGGGACAGAGAGAGTCATAAATTTTGAGGTATCGCCGAGTCAGCTTGTTGAACTTTTCGATGAAGGTTCTCGGGTCTATGGGTATACCCTTGTCATGTGTGGATGTGTCTAGGAATATACCTCTCACCTTTTTCAAGTACCGGCAACAAGTTCAAAGACAAAGAAGTTAGGAAAAGTCTTTGTGAAGTAATTCAGCCTTAACTCAAGAAAGTGTACTGTTGATGTAGTTGAGAGGGACTTGGCATTTTCTTTTACCTCTTTTATTTGCTGATTGGGGATAACCTTTTTTGAGCGTAGGGTGTTAATAATTTTTTCATGATCCCACATTCTTGCTCCTGACTTATTTTCATCAGATGAACCAAGTTGCTTGCCCAATGTACACAGTAGATTATGCATCTCTACTCGGCCGGCAGAGACAGATATCAACAGCTTTTCAACGAGATCTCTAACAGCTTCACGAGACTCAGGATCATATGGATCTAGTAAACATTTCACATAATCCTCCTCCTCTGATCTGAAGAAACAAGCGATGTCTAGAAACACATCCTTCTCTTGATCACTAAGTTTGTCATAGCATATTTTTAAACCAGCTAGGATCACTGGATAGCAACAATGTTGAACCGTTAGTAGTCTATCTTCCCAGTGTTTCTCGTTTTCCCCACAAAGCTCCTTTCCCAACTCTTCAAGGGCTCGTGGATTGCCCCCAGCATAATCCACAAAATCTCTGGATAGCTTCATGAAGTTCCCTGCGGTACCAGAGACTTGATCCTTAAATGCATGATGATTAAAAAGCTCCAAGGATTCTTTATCGTTCAATCCAGGGACCACATAAGTATTGTGAGCCAGTTCTGCAATCGATGAGTTGTCACGTGCTGTAATGACAATCTTGCTGCCCTTTTTAATCCGATTGATGTTCCTGTGTAAAAATTCTACTTGGCTCTTGTCGCTCACATCATCCAGAACAACGAATATTTTCTTAGTGAACATTTCAGCCCCCACATCTTCTGGACCCTTCAGAAGTTTGTGCATCAGCCAATCTTCCTTCTGCTCTGACTTCTGTGACATCTCACGTATGTTCTTGAAAATCTTGCTAAACAAGAAATTGTTCTTCCAGGCATTGAAATGCAACTCCGCAAGAGTGGTTTTACCAGTTCCAGCCATACCAACGATTCCAACAATTCGGGTTTCAGTTGTAGATTTAATATCCAATCTTTCTTCCAATTGCTTTAGCTGATGCTCAACTCCGTAGGGGGAAGGCAATGCACTAGTTTCTTCGACAGTTGTAGAGGAACTATCTCCACTAGAAGTCAACGTTGATATATTCGAAGATTGCAAGTTGGTACTTACTCCTCCGATTTCTGATGAAATATTAGCTTCCACTTTCTGGACTTCCTTGACAATATCGAGGAGAAACTTGTCCTGTGAACTGAAATACGAAAGAGACAAAAGAAGTGTGACACTTGCTTTAGGAAAAAAAAAAATGAGATAGTCAAACAAAAAACTAAGTAATACCAAACCCATAATTGTGGGAACAGACTCTAAAGCCTCTTCCCACTGTGAAATTTTGGGTCTCTTACGACGACCTTCTGCATATAGCTTGACACCAAACTCTCCCTTGAAGAAGACGGGAATAACTCTAAGGTTTCCTGTTTTGACGTTCTTCATTATCTCCACCAGTTCATCCAAGCACCACTCTGAATCTGCGTACCCTTCAGAGAAGATCGCCAGAGCGATTTGCGACTCCTTGATCCTTTTTAAAAGGATTCCAATAGGTTCGCTCCGGAGCTCCTCCCTGTCGATATAGTAGTTGATATGATGTTCTGTAAAAGTCCTCTCCAAATGGCTGATGAAGCCATCCCGAAGATCCAGTCCCCGGAAATTGATAAAAACTTGAGGTCGTGGCTGAGGAAGGACTTTGACCGTGGAAGCCGAAGCTGAGGTGATGGAGTTGATGATATCCATTTGAGAGTTTCTTTGGTAGGGATCGCAACTAATTGAACGTATGTACACTTGAATTATGAAGTCAACAACTACGCCACACTAATAGGTAAGATCTACCAACTTTGGTTAGGTTTTATCAGCATTCAATCATTATTATTTAATTATCAAATGACAATAATTTAACCCCAAAATTATGTCATGTTATCCACCGCCTAGCGATACTAAATTAGTCAGTTTGGAGTAATTTCTCCTACAATCGATATTCTTATGGTTAACTAGAAGATGGCTGTTGGCTTCCGTTTTATGAACGTAAACAAATTGAATGTAGCACTATCTTTGCGACTCCACTAAGGCTTTGAATGGGAAGACAGAAAAAAAGCAGATCACCCTGTAAAGCAGTTCTCCTATCATTAAGTCACCATTCAAGAACTTTTTTACTTTTAAAAATTATTGCAGATGAACTGTGTGCAGTTCATATTTTTTTTGTCTTTTTGTGGCAAAAGCAGGAGAAATACATGCAGATCTGGTCTACAGCTTTTTTGATGCTGTTCACCTTTGATCTGCACTTGAACAGCCAAATATTTGATCTACTTTAATTCTGCTTGATCTGTTTGAACCACTTGATCTGCACTGCATGATATGTTTTTTCCATTCAAAGCCTAAGTCGTGTTTTGACAATGTAAAAAGGTAAAAATTGATTGAAATAAATGAATTCGTTATTGTCTTTTTGTTTTTTGACAACGATAGAATTAGCTCAAACGAGCCAACTAGGTGAAAAATTGTTCACATACAAAACAGAGTGCGGATTCATATTAAATGAATTCGTTAGACCATCATTACTAACAGATACTCTCTCAAATACTCTTATTAGAAAATAATAAAAGGAAAAGAGAGAAAGAAAAAAAGAAGTCAACCGTTCCTTGAAACGATTCTCAGACCAAACCAGACATGTGTAATTTGTTTAGTGGAGAAGAAATTTAAAAATAAATAAATAATAATAATTTGTAAAAGAAAAAAAAAATTGTTTTTTTGAGAAACGTTGAGTCGTTACTCAGAGTAGTGATGCTCTTATTGTTCATATATAGAGAGTTTGAAACCATGAAACATTATTTTTTGCTATGAGAATGCAAGTAAAAATAACAACAAAGCCACACCGCAAACAAGAGGACCAAACCATTTTATGTAAATGTTGTCTGACTTCGCTAACGGTGCTAGTAATGTGATCGCAGGCGAGTATATATTTTGATAACAGACCACACACCAGCAACAAAAAGCAGAAAAATCATTAACCACTTAACAATCGGAAAAGTCATCAAGAGAAACATGAGAAAAAACATAAAATAAGCTACATGAATTTCTCCTCCCAGGGACTTGGGATTTCCTCCAGACATTTGGTTTAGCGCTCTCTGTACTGCCTTAACAGTCGGTTCAACAAGACGGAAATCTATGCTGCAATATTACCCAGGGAAACAGGTGAAGATAAGATGCAGAATACTAAGTGATTCTTGCTACACACAAAGGCCATGTTCGTTTAGTCATTTGGCATTTCCATTCAAATGATACGTTCAAATGATTAATCCAAATGATTCACTTGGATGTCAAATGATCAAACAAACAAGACTAAAATATGGTTTATTTGGATGATGCATTTAAATGAAAATGTGTTTGTTTATCTATTAACATTTTCCATTGAGATGGATTTAATAAAAAATGACTAAAATGTCCATGTTTTGATCTAACCATTTTTTAAAAATCTTAATGTTAATCATATTAATATTAACTATTAAACTAAATATATATACACCTAAATAATTTATAATTTCAAAATTGGAATTAAAATTATATCTGACATTTTTAAATTTCCATTTTTATAAAATATAAATTTTTATAAGATTTAAAATATGTTATGACAATTAAGAAAAAAATCAACATTAACACCAAACAAAAACTACAAAAATCTCAGTATCAATATCGTACATAACTCCAAAAGATTTTTACAAGAGCTCACCAAACTAGAAACTCCAAAAGATAACCTTTCAATAGTAAAAAAAAAAATAGCAAACTGATGATTTCTAATATTTCAAAGATCACAAACGTTTTAATATGGAAGACAAATTCTCCGCCCCCGCCTCTTAAATCGTCACCGCCGCCGGAAACTGAAATGCATATCAAACAAACCCAGACACAAAACACAAATCCTTTGATGAATAAAAACCAAACCAAAACAAACAAACCAGCAACATGAATCTCCACAGTCCACAGCTACCAAACAACCTCTGAAAAAATATATTCATGAGCTACATTCTATTCATATGATCTATTGATCCAACACACTAAGCAATACAAAGCCGTAAACTAAAGCTAAACAAAGAATCAAAGCAACCTGGACTAGTATTTCAAATCAATAATCAAACCTAAGGCTGAGTCCAGTTCATACTCTTCAAACCCTCCTCAAACAAAGTAACCAATACCCAAAAACTAATTCGTCTTCTTATTGCAATCGACACATTGAGATAGAGAGAGAAAGCGCGAGAAAGGGAAGTGAATCGAAATAAACCTGATTACTCCGGTGAGAGATCCGGCAAAGAGTGAGAAAACCTAGATCTGTGTTCTACGGTGTCGGGGAAAGAAATGGTGGTATAGTGTAATTGTCTAAATTAGGCAAGGTTATTTTGGACATTTAATATTTTTGGCTGAATCATCTCCAGTTGAATGCATCAATCAGACTCAGCCAGAATTTTCATATTTTTTGGATGAGTTTAAAAAAAATCATCTAACTGATACATCCAAATGGTCTGTTAAATTATTAAAAGCGAACATCATTTTTCATTTCCATTCTGATGGATCATCCAAATGGAGAAACGAACAGGCCCAAAGAAGAAATTGGCTAAATGTTCTTAAAGAGTGAAACAAATGAGTCCACATTCCACTAAAGATGAAGCGAAAATAAAGTGACAAAAATTACTCAACTTTCAAAATTGGGTTATTTAGGTTGGAAATTGGCAACATTTTGGTCATAAAATAGAGAGTCATGGTGTGAATAATATTAGTGCTAAGTGTAACCAAAAAAAAACCCAGTACTGTTAAGTTAAAACTAGTGGAGTGTCGTTCTGGTTAAAAATCTCATATATAAGTTGAAATTTTGTTTGTTTTGTGTTAAGTTTTTTTACGTGGTAAAACTTAAAAGTGGGTCTAGACCCCAATATTCATCAATAAGGATTATCAAGATAGCAATACCCGTAAAGTTCCGAGTGTTTGTCAATTGTCTTTGTAATGGACGTCACGGAAACCTTCCACTTCTGGACCTTCTCGGGTTCGTCCTTGTATAAAGGACGATGCGACCTTGGAAATCTAATAGACAAGACAAAATATTTCAGATTTTGGTGGTTCAAATGATTGAGGAAAGAGAATGGAAATTGTTTTGAGCAATTCATTTATTTTCTTTGTGTAAAAAAAAAAACAATACACGACTATGGTAGGGTTGTTGGGGTTTCTCCGACAACCGGGTGTCCATATCGGATGTTTGAACGTGTCTCTCTCCTTCTAAATTCTTGGATCCAGTACTATATTTAAGCGGGAATAAAGGAGTAGTGATAGGTGGTTGGGGACTTGAGGGCTGCAGAAGACGTAAACAAAAAGGTATTATGATCTTACAATGAAAAATATTTGTTACCAGAAATATATCCAATTCATCCAACCAATCAACATGTAGTCAAACTTACAATTCTAGGCGCTATTATTTTATTTGGCAATTCAACTATCTTGTGCTCACTGCTTTCACCCTGTGATATTCCTGCGGTTGTGGTGTCCCTTCTTACATTTGAGATCGCATCTAAGAAAGGAAGGCAATCAAGCAAGTACAAACAGTCAGACATTTAAAAGATGACCAAATTAAAAAGAAAGCTAGAAAAAAATAAGCAAAGAAATCTTAGAGCCAATCACCGTTTCTTGAATGAGCTCTGTATTGAGTTTCTTCAACAGCTGATCTACGTACACCAAATTTAACCTGCATATCATCGGTTGCATAGACTAAACTGAAGCCACACTTCAGTACCTTGCAACCTTCTAACAATTGTGTACCATCTGTCACTTGAAATTCAAACGAAGCCTCAGTATGACGACATCCCTCTTCATCTTCCTTCTCATCATAGATCTTATAATCCAACGTACTAGTATAGCCAATAAAGACATGCGACGATTCAATCTTCCCTAGTGTATTACTTGGTTCCCTCCAACTGCCAATAATACTACTAAAGCAGATACTCGACCCATCTTTATTGTTGAACACACAATTACATTTCACTACTAAGAGACTGCTCCTCTGCTCATTAAAGCTAGGAAATAGGACAACAGCACATAAAGCTATTCCTGTTAACCTGTTGTTACTCCAGTGTGGAGGCAACTTTGGCTTTAACACCGATCCAAAGGCTCGGTGACTAAACCACGCCGGTATTTCCCATCCAGGAAGGCAAGTTCCAATCAAAGCTTCTAAAACAAGACCCTACGAAAAGGAATACCAAAACAAGATTAAATAAAATAAATGCTGCCAGGTAGACTAGAAATTGATATCTTAGTGACAGACAGACCTCGTTGCAACGAGTGAGTTCATCTAGCATCACCTGGCTTCTCCACCGAGTATAGGTTATGATACTATCCTTGGCGTCTCGATCCAACTTGTTGCAGTTTGAAAAATTGAACGTGGCATGGATCTGCTCAGACGACACCAAAGGGCCAGAGGATTTGCAACTTTTTCTAGCGAATCACAGCCATGTGCATCAAAGTATTGAAGTCTTGGTG
The DNA here is from genome assembly GCF_030686135.1 of Camelina sativa. Classification (NCBI taxonomy): domain Eukaryota; kingdom Viridiplantae; phylum Streptophyta; class Magnoliopsida; order Brassicales; family Brassicaceae; genus Camelina; species Camelina sativa. The sequence goes on from NC_141899.1 coordinate 32,436,689, forward strand.
GAAGCATTGGAACAGATCTCAGCTTCTTGCACTGCTTCACGTCAAGCCAGTTCAGATTATGTAGATTCCTAATGTCAGGCTGCAGGCTGACAAAATCATTTCCACTCAAACATAGATGTCGTAGTGAGGATAATTTATTAACCTCACATGACCATTCTCTCACGCTGCTATGTGATCCAATATGTTGAAAGAACATATCTGCGGAAGATGAACCTTCGGACCCAGTGAAGCATGAAATTTTTGGCATCTCGTTTGCTCCTGTCCCATCAAGGAGTAAAATCTGGAGATGGTGTAAGCTATGCATGGCATCTGGAAGATTCTTAAGCCTTGAACAACCAGAGAGTGTTAGCTCGTCAAGAATTTTCAGCTTGTCCAGACAGTTGGGAAGGTACTCTAACATTTTGCAGTTCTTCAAATTTCCGGAGGTTCTGTATAGCTAAAGGAAGTCCTTTGATTGATGTGCCATCCAAATGTAGAAATTTTACACTTTCCGAAATCACCTGAAATTCCTTTAGGTTTGAGCAGTCACTGAGGATGAGAGTTTTTAGAGAGATTAAATTCATCTCCGGAAGAGAGGAAAGACGTATGCATCCTCTCAAGTTAAGGAATACAAGCGACTTCATATTTTCAATCTCCACTGGCAACGCATCCAAATTCGTACAACCTTCGAGATCTAATCTTTGAAGATTTTCTGCCTTTGACAATGCTGACAAGTCAAACAACTTACTCGAATGGCGGAGATCTACCCATTTCAACCGTGGTGTAACCTGTAAGAATTCAACAGCCAAAAAGAAAAACTTAAGTCAGCTAATGAAAAAATAACAACAAAAAAGATGGCACAAGAACAAGAAGACACACCTTAACACCTTCCCAAACACGTTCAATCTTGCTGTAAGGCAGCCTCAAGTCAATAAGATTTTCCGGTATGAAGTCTGGTGGAAGTTCTTGCAACGGGAATTTCATCCAATGGAGATATCGAACCTCTTTCAAGGGGAATTTAAGCCCTTCCGGAAAGAATAAGTTTCTATCAGCTTCACATCTCCGAGGACAACAAGAATCGTATATCTTGAGGTATAGAAGATTGCGCATATCAGTAAAGGTCATACATTCCAAGGCAATATTCTCCTTTATCTCAGAAATGTCTAAGAAAATACCTCTCACATTATTAGCCTCCTGGTAGCAAAACAGAGTTAGAAATTACATGAATTAGGGTTTTGCGTTCATATGTAGGGTGAGCTTGTTTTCTCAATGTTATTAGACATGAAGGGTTGTAATTCTCTAACCTAGAAAAAGCTTTTCTATTAATTTTTGGTTTGATGTATCTAGATGATTCTTAGAAAAAAAAAATTTATGATCCATCTAAAGTTTACACATGTTGATTTATATCCGTCTTCGTATTTCAGGCAGGTACATTTTTTGTATCCCTATCAGAAAATGATCTTAAAGTTTGTTCTAGAACAGCCAATAGATGTTGCAGATAGGTTAAATAAACATACCTTTTGTTTCATTTTTGTCACCTTGTTGATGATATCTTTGTAGTTGCAAAGCCTATACTGCCCGTGAGAACCAGGTTCCTTGGCCAATGTATACACCAGATCATGCATCTCTACTCGCCCACCAGAAACTGTAATAAGGAACTTTTCGGTAAGATCTCTTACTTCACTCACAGTGTCAGGAATTCCTGAATCCAGTATACTTCTAACAAAATACACGTCTTCTGATTTGAAAAAATAAACTATGTCGAAAAACACATCTTTTTGTCGTTGATTAAGTTGGTCTATAGATAATTTCCAGACATCTCTCGTCTTCATATTGAAACTTTGTCTCGCACTTTGCAATTTTTGTTCCAAATCCGCCTCTTTTTCCCCACAGAGGACGCTTCCTAGTAACTCTCTACCACTGTAAGAGCTTGCAAAAACTGCGTCACTTTCTTCATTTAAAAGGTCAACTATCTTATTTTCAAAACTCTTTCGTAAATTTGTGGTAGCATCATATTTTGCTTCACAGATGAAACTCTCGTCCCTTTCTAGATATAGACCAGCGTAAGATTCATATTGGATATCGTCATGAATTCTGGAGTTTCCATAAGATGTTGATTCACCTGGGATGTTATCAATCCTCTCTGGAATTACAACAGTCTTTGCATCCCAACTTATATTCTCCCTTTCATTGGTTGCATAGACCAAACTAAAGCCACACTTGAGCACCTTGCAGCCTTCTAACACTTCTGTACCATCTGTCACTTCAAATTCAAATGAAGCCTCAGTATGATTACATCCTTCTTCATTTTCCTCACCATACTTCTCAATATCCAATGTATTGGTATAGCCAATAAAGACATGAGATGATTCAATCTTCTCTGTTGTGATGCTTGCTTCCCTCCAACTGCCAGTAGTGAAACTAAATTGGATATGAGACCCATCTTCGTAACTGAACACACAATTACATTTCACTAAGATATAGTTTTACTTCTTGTAGTAGCCAGGAAATAGGATAACAGCGCATACAGCTATTCCAGTAAACTGGCTGTTACACCAGTGTGGAGGTAGCTTTAAATTTATCACCGATCCAGAGGCTTGGTGACTGAACCATGCTGGTACATCCCATCCAGGGAAGCAAGTACCAGTGAAATCTTCCATAACATAACCCTGCAAAAAAGGAAAGCCAAAAAAGATTAGATATCAAGATATGCTGCCAGGAAGACTGAAAATTGATAGAGAAATAGGCATACCCCGTTGTACTGAGAGAGAGCATCTAACACCAACTGGCTTTTCCAGTGAGTATAAGATATGATACTATCCTTAGCTTCTTCACTCAAGTTGTTGCAGTTGGAAAAATTGAATGTGGCATGGATCTGCCCCGACAGCACTGGAAGAGCCAGAGGATTTGCAACTCTTTCCAGTGAATCACAGCCATGAGCATCAAAGTACTGAAGTCTTGGTGGAAGCATAGGAATAGAGGTCAGCAACTTGCAATGCTTCACGTCTAGCCAATTTAGATTGTATAGTTTCCCAATGTCCGTTTGCAGGCTGACAAAATCATTCCCACTTAAACATAGACGTCGTAGAGAGCATACTCTATTAATACCACGTGGCAATTCCCCTGGGCCAAAAGGTTGTGAAACCATATCTGCAGAAGCTTGGCCTTCTAATAAAGTGACACACGATAAGTTTGGCATCTCTTTTGCTCCTATCCAGTCGATAAGTAAACTACGCAGATATTTCATGTTTTCCCTTACATCTGAAAGATTCTCAAGTCTTGAACAACCAGAAAGTATTAGCTCTTCAAGAGCTTTCAGCTCTCTAAGACATTTGGGAAGACACTCCAACATTCTGCAATTCTCAAATTCAATAAGACAAGTCTCTGAAGCTTCTTAACGGCTAAAGGAAGTCCTCTGATTGCAGTGCCATCTAGATGTAGAACTTCCAGACTTTCAGATATAAGCTGAAATTTCTCGAGGCTTGAGCAGTCACTAAGGATGAGAGCTTTAAGAGAAATTAAATTCATCTCAGGAAGATATGAAAGACGTGTGCATCCTCTCAAGTTCAGGAAAACGAGAGACTTCATATTTTGGAAGTCTACCGGCAGCTTATCCAAAGCCGTGCACCCTTCCAGATTTAATCTTTGAAGACTTTCAGCTCTTGCCAATGCTGACAAGTCAAGCAAATTACTGGAGTGGCTTAGATCTACCCATTTCAACTTTGGTGTATCCTGTGACAACCCGTCAGAAATTTCAAACCACCAATCAGAAAAACTGACTAGTTTACTTAAGCTATCTGATGAAAAAATAACAGCAAAAAGATGAGACAAGAAGGCACACCTTAACACCTTCCCAAACACGTTCAATCTTCCCGTAAGGTAGCCTCAGGTCAACAAGATTCTTTGGTCTGAAGTCTGGTGGAAGTTCCTGCAATGGGAATTTAACCCAGTGGAGATATTGCACCTCTTCCAATGAAAACCTAATCCCTTCCGGGAAGAATAAGTTGCAGTCAGCTTTACATTTCCGAGGACAACAAGAATCGTATATCTTGAGGTATCGAAGATTGTGCATATTAATGAAGGTTGAACTATCCAAGTGGATGCTCTTTGTTAACTTTGCCATGTCTAACAAAATACCTCTCACATTATGAGCATCCTGAAAACAAACCAAAAGAGAACATGTTAGCAAAGCTTACAATGTCTTAAGGTAACCGAAGCACTACTGTTGAATTAGAAACCTTGTCTAGATAAAAGTTTTACTTATTCTGTGTTATACCATTTATTATTATTGTTTTCTGTTTTTTCTTAGTACTAGATAAAGAGTTCATGATCTATGTTAATATTCCGCAGATGTTGATTAATCTCACAGTTCAGGTGTGAGAGAGGGTAACAATTGTTTCCTCTACTTACTAGGAAAAAATAATCTGAAATTTTTTTTTGAAACATGAATGTATTTTCTCCGTAACTGAAAAAAAAAATAAACTTACTGATAATTCCATTTTCTTTAGCTTGTTGAGTATATCTTTGTAGTTTCGCAGCCTAAGCCGCCGAGGAGAACCAAGGTCCTTACCGAGCGCATACAGTAGAACATTATTGATCTCTACTCGGCCATCAGAGATTGTAATTAGGAACTTGTTGGCGAGATCTTTTACTTCACTCACATCATCAACAGAGTCAGGATTGTAAATGCAGATTCTGGAACAACTTGCTGTGAGGAACAAGTCGTTGTGCCGAACAGAGCGTTGTGTCAATCAGGAAGCTGCATCAGATCACAGACGCCTGAGTTGCTGACATGGATGTGTGAGCTGACGTGGCAAGACATGAGTGGATGTGATGTTGTGTCGAGGAAGCTTGCTGACTTGGCATTGAAGATATGGACGAGATTGTACTTGGAGATATGGAAAATATTCTCTGTGATAAAAAAGGAAAGGATAAGCTTGAGCAGCAAGCAGTTTCCGTTTGCTTGGAGATATGAAGAATATTCTCCGCAAGAGTTAAGGAAAGGATAAGGCTGAGAAACAAACAGTTTCCTTATCCCGTGATATTTGGAGATTCGCCTTCTAGGGTTTCTCAAGTCGTGTATAAATATTCTAGGAGTAGGCCACGAGCCAATTTGAGCACTCTAGAATATTGATACAGTTGTAACCTTCGAAGCCACAAAGATAAGGCTTAGAAGAGGTGTTCCCAGTTCTCTGTGACGTTAATCAGGGTGGTGATTAAGTGCGCAGAGAATTGTTTTTCTTTCTCTTAGATCTACACTGGTGAGAGTTTAGATAGAAAAGAGAGAGGGTGAGTTATATTCTCTTAGACAAAAAAAGAGAGAGAGAGGGTTAGATTCATTCTTAGTCGGGTTCAATCCTATTGGGTAGAGTAGGTTGAGTAAGGGCCGAGACAAAATTGTATCCTTGTAAAAGATAAATTTTGTTAATAAGATTGAATAGAAAAGCGTTGGCTTGGCGCGTTCCAAGTGTGAATCAGTGTGTTGTGTGTCTCTATACCCTTACAATTGGTATCAGAGCAGACGCCTGATAAAAGGATTTTTTATCTTTTCAACAGGTGAGATCTTGAGAAGAGGTATGGAGAATCCACAACAGTTCGTTGATGAGAACAATCCGCTGATGATTGATGCTGAGCATTATGATGATTGGAAAGCAGAAATCAGATAGATGATTCAGAGTTGTGATATGGAAGCCTGGTTCGCTGTTGAAGATGGATGGTCACTTCCAACACTTGCGAACATGAGAGGAGAAACTGTAATAAAGCCCTGTAAGCTGTGGACGGCTGAGGAGAAGTTAAAGGGAAAACAGAAAGCTGAAGCGTTATCTACTATTTTCAGCTGCTTGCTGATGGATCTGTTCACGATGGTACAAGAGTGTTTGTCAACGAAAGAGGCTTGGGATATTTTGGAAGTCTTCTTTGAGGAAACCAGAAGGGTGAAGAAGGAAAAATCTGATGTATCACCATCCTGTCATTTCAACAGTCAACTAAGCTCGTCGAGCCAGGAAGTTGTAGTGCTGAAGAAGCTATATAAGGATAAGAGGCTTGTCAAGGAATTTCTCAGGAGCTTATCACATGGATATCTTTCTCACAATGATGGTAAAGGTGCTTTAAGTTCTGATGAACAGAAGGTTGATCAGTGTGTGAAATTAGTTCAGACAGATGAACTGCATATGAGAAAGAATGATCAGAAGGCTGAGAAATCATTCACTCTGAAGACAGTAGAAACTCAGACGTCTGTTCAAGGTAATGAGGAAATACTGAGCAAGAAGCAGTTTAGAAGGCTGAAGAATGTACAACGTCAGTGTCAATCTTCATCATCCAGATCTGGTGCAGAGAAAGAATCTCAGAGTTCTGACTATCAAGGTTATGGACACTTCCAATCAGAATGTTCTGAACTTGAAGGAAGAAGCGTGTTGAAGTTTTACAACCGTTAAGGCTGTGGTCATTCGATATTTTGTCTGACATGGAGTGATCTTGGTTCAGCCCAAGAAGATGATGAGACTCAGGAGTCTGTTTTGAAACCTAAGGTTGATGTGGCTGGCTTATCTGTTGAGAAATAAGTCATCGCTCTGTCTAAGGATCTGACTCTGCAAAAGAAGGAGAATTATGATCTGGTGTCTGAGAAAGAAGAGCTGCTTTGTAGAGTCTTCACGCTTGAGAAATTGTTGTCTGAGGAAAATTCATTTCGTCTTTGTTGAGACAACGCCTTGAGGATCAGCTAAGGAATAACAAGAAGATGAGTAAAGGAGCAAAAGATCTGCACAGGGGGCTGATTACTCACGTGGGTACTATAATTGCAAAATATGGCATAAGGAATCATGGAGGTGAGGCTGTCAAACGGGTGTCTCAGTTCAACCTGCAGAAGACTAAACAGATGACTGTTATGAACAACCTGAGAGGGAAACTCTGTCATTGTCCAGTAGAAGTTTCACAAGGTTGGAAGAAGAGGACAATATAAGAAGTTAGGGCAAGACTGTGAAGTGTCGAAGTTCTGAACAAAAGAACATGTCGCTGTTACTATGCAAGTCAGAGCCTCCACAAAGCTGTCTGTTTCGAGTGTCTGGATTGTACTATACCATTCACGCATCTGAAGGAGTGTCACAAAATATTCGAAGATACATGCGAGTAAACTTCAAGAAGCGTGACATGAACTGTTATGTATTGCACATTGTTCATGATTAACAGTTTGTTGTATTGAAGAACTATGGTCGTTCAGGGTACATGACTGTGAATCACGGAAGGCTATACGACTTTGAAGAAGGCTCAGCTGACAAGGTCACTTTTGGGGATGAAGTTGTAGGTTCAATCAGAGGCAGAGGTGTATCTCGAGGTAAAGACCAGCCCACTATGGAATCTGTCTACCTTGTCAATGGTCTAAAAGTCAATCTGATTAGCATCAGTCAGCTGTGTGACGAGGGTTTAGATGATACATTCACCAAGGAAAGATGTCAGGTGGTTGATGAGCACGACAATATTTGAGTCCAAGGTCAGCGCTCTGATAATAGCTGTTATATATGGAAGTCGTCCAATCCATAAACAAAAGAGTTCAATCAGCCAAGTTCTATGATGTCTAGAGACATGATCTGAGAAGGAGTGTATTAACTAGCTTTTGTCAAGTGTAAGTTGTAGCACTCAGAAAACTGTGAGAATCACTTCCATCAAGAAGCTGCTGGAAGGATTCAGGAGGGCAGAGTTGTTGTTTCTGATGCTATTACACAGAGTTGTTCGGATGCAGTTAGTGGTGTTGCATGTAAGAGCCTTGCAAATGGAGTTAAGTTAAAACACCTTGATATATTAGATGGGCGAGGGTGAAGCTACAGAGGTGGTTACTAGGTCTGTAGATGTTGTTGCAGGTCATCGCTTGTCTGCTGGTTGTATGTGAGTCATGATTGTGGATAACAGAAGTTGAATAAGTTGGACAAGTTGTGGTGAACAAGAATCGTTTGGTCGGACAAAGCTCTAAGGAGAGTTCGCTTGACACAACACCTTCACTTCAACATAACGATTGCTAGGAATGGCTTCTTTTAGAAGACTGTTTACTTGGAGCAACTGTAAGGTTCTGAGGATCTTAATCTGCAATTAAACATTCGTCAGACAGATGATGAAGTATTCATATACCAGTGCGAATATGCCAAAAGTTTGATCAGTGCATGTGAGTTACAGAGAAGTGAAGATGAAGCCACACCCATGAGAGTTGGACATGGTCTATCTTAGAAGATGAATCAGGACACTGTGTGAATGGTAACTGGTACGGTGGACTGATCAATTCGTCTGAAGATGTGTTGTACCAGCAAATCAGACATCTGATATGTACTTGCAAGCTGTGAGTGTATCAGTGACAATCGTAAAGTATCACACATGCGAGCTGCTGAAAGGAGTGCCAAGTATTTTAAAGGCACATTCAACATAGGGTTGGTGTTGACAAAAGGAGCTAGAAGAGATCTCGGTCTCTAAAAATCACCGTGAAGGATATGGTGGTTGTTGCCTTCTGAGAACAAATCTGATTTTCTGCTACGCTCAGAAGCCTGTCAAGGTACCTCGTTCAGTTTTTAAATATGAGGTTAATGCTTTGGGAACCTGTTTTCATCTCCTGATGAGAATCAAACAATTGAGAACAGCGTACGGTACATTCTTAGACCCTGCATCAATGTTGTGTGATAATCGTTTGTTTGTTAATATTGTTGTAGATCATGTGTCACATACTAAAATTACAATTACAGGATCCTGAATATTAGTTTATTCATAGTATAGTTGTGGAGAAACTGATAAGTAATAGAACATCAAAGTATTGATTTGTGAATTGCTGATTTGTTTACAAAACCATTGGACTTGGATCATCACATGATTCTGAGAAAAGTCATTGGTGTTTGTGGGATCTAATATGTTATGTGAGTTGTGTTGATCAGACACAGGAACATGCATCAGAACAGGCCATGGAATTCCTAGAATGTATAAAAGAGCAACACTCTGTCTAAACGAAGAATCAGTGGAAAACAGCTGCCTGTCATGCCAATTCATATGGGGAATCTCGTAAAACGTTGTCGTGAAGGAGGAGGTCAAAGAGCTGAGGAGTGGCATTATTATGCATTCCATTCTGCAAGAAGTACCAGTTGTTTGTAACTTAAAAAAAAAAAAAGGGAGTTATGTGGCTGGTAGGTTTGCAACAGAGTCCTGAGAATAATAACAAGGGAATGCACAAATATCCGCGGTTGAGAAGTCAAGTGATATCGCTGATAGAAATCAGGAGATTCAGCAGAAGATCGTTCATATCATCAAACTGTGAAGATCATTCATGCCTGTTGGATCTAAGCCCTAAGGTAGTGTATCATGAAAAGTCAAAAAAAAAAAAAAAAAAAAAAAAAAAAAAAAAATGATGATGACTTGATACACTCCTGTCAATGCACTCTCCAAAGGAAATTCCAGCTGCCTACTTCACGTTGATGATGAACCATGAGAATCAAAGGCATGCCAGAGCGAAAGACTAGCCACTGATCATAGAGCTGTTCTTTGAAGATTCACAAAAGGTTGTGGTAGTTTCTGGTGAAGTCCTAAACAAGTGGTTGGCACACATCACATAACAGATCTCAAGGTATGAAAGCCGCTTACTTTAAGAAGTAAAATTAATATACAAGTGCTCTTGATGGTCTATTGCTGTTCTGGTTCCCTCACTTCCTGTGATTAACAATGTTTGGATGTCTGAGGTTGTGTATAGAAGGCTGAAAAGAAAACAATGTGTTGTAGAATCAATGTTTTGTAGTTTAATTCATATGATTGATTGTTGAAACACGAGGTTCATTGTAAATATTGTTGATGAAAAATGTTTGTATGTTTTCAACAAGTGTGCACTGATGTGTGTGTTAAGTGTTTCAGGTTTAAGCTCACTTGTTGCATCTCATAGGAATGATCATGACTCTCTAAGAGGAGTATTGAAGGATTGGAAGTAGCTGTTACTGAAATTCACAACTTGGCTCTAGTGGTGAAAGGGCTTTAGAGGATTGTTGTTGAGTCATCATGCATCTGAGGACGATTCGAAAGACTGATACTCATTTTGTATTGATAAATGAGTATAGTGTCAGTTCCATGATACGAAGGAATGAAGCTACATGTACTGGAGGCTGATGAGTGCTCCTAGACAGAAGATTGTGCTTGCAAGTTGTTATTTCATGTGTGTACAACAGGTGATTATTCATTAGAGTTCCGTCTTTGATCAATGTATCTGATGCAAGGGACTGTTACCAGAAGATGGATTGTGCTACAAAGCAAGTGTCTATGTCCCACCAGCTGTTTGACGTGTGCAATATCGTCTCGCGAGGCTCCTTCAAAGGGATTTGACTCAAAACGATTCATATTCCTTGATGCTGCTCGAAGGTATGGTTTCTTTGCTTCTCGAATCATTACTGCTGAGGTTTGCCATTCTCTGGGAGTAGATGATCCAGCTAGGGAGCTGCTTGATCAAGCCGGTCAGCTGAAAACTGTCACTCAAATCGGGTCTTATGATCTTGATGGTGTCTATGAGTTCTGGGAAAATCTTCCATCAATTAAAATTGAAGAGAACTCAGTTGATGTACTTGTCAGAGATTGGGTGTATGAGTTTTCCCCAAGCCGCATTGATGCCTTGTTCAGTCTTCAGGCGGTTGATGTACGCGAACAAAGACTACATACAGCTGCGATTATGGAGGAGGATCTTGCTCTCTTTCTATCTGGTGGCAAAGTGAAGACCTGTAACACCCGCAAACCAATTTTTGGTATTTTGGTAAGGGTGTCGATCGACACCTTCTAGTGAGGCATCGATCGACACCAGTTGTGGCCGGTTTGGTCGGTTCAATTTTAATTGTCCGGTGTGTGGAGTTGGTTTAGGGAAAACCCTAGTTCGGGTTTTTAAGGAGGGAGCTCGAGTTTTTCTCCTCTCTTGGCCGCTTTTGTCAAAAACAGAGAGAAAGAGGAGGAAAGCTTTGTTCTTGAGTTCCTGGGAGTTTTTGTGAGATTTTCTTGCTGTTTTTGGGAGATCTAAGGCTGGGAAGGTGTTAAAAGCTTGCTAGGAGTGAGGGAATTCGTCCTTATTGGTCAGAAACTTCCTGCAAAGAGGTGAGTGCATGACCATGGCTTATCTAAGCTAAGATCTCTAGATTCTATGTGATTTGGTGCTTATGTGGTTGTTTCTTTGAGTTCTCTATGATATTTCGTTGCTGTCTGGGCTGGGTTTGGCTTCTGGGAGTGCAAGGAGCGGATTGGAAAAGCTTGGAGGCGAGATTTGGAGTTTCTGATCGAGGGGAAATCGCTGCTCGGCATCGGTGTCGGTCGACACCAGTTGGGGTGTCGGTCGACACCAACGCGAGGACGGCTCGGGACTTTAGCGAGTGTCGAACGATGCCATGTGGAGGTGTCGGTCGATGCAAACTAGGGTTTCCGGGAGTGTCGGGCAGGGTGTCGGTCGACACCAGTTTGGTGTCGGTCGACACCATATGTTCAGTATCGATCGACACCATATGGTGTCGGTAGACACCCCTTGTTCAGTTACGATGGACGTCGCATGCTTTGCATATTGTCTGGTTTGTTTTATTGGTTGTTGTTTGTGGCATGTAGAGATCTTATTGCTTGTGTGTATAGCCCAGTAGATGGGAGGATTGCCTCACTAAGTGTTTATCAAATACTCATGCATCTCAATTTGTGTTTGTGGTGCAGGTAAAGGCAAAGTGTGATCGTGGAATCAAGGCAATGAAGAGGAGGATGTTCTAGGGACTCGATTGGATGTTGTCTGGCATTGCTAGGTTGCTAGAGTTGGGTCATTAGAAACATTGCTAGGTTGCTGGTTCCTTGTTTCTTGTTGTTTGGATTGATTATTGTTGATGATTATGGTTATTGGTTTTATTTGAAGTATTATTGGATATTATGTTGGTGTTGTTATTTCCGCTGATGTTTGTGATTGTGGTTAGGTGGCTAGTGGGTATGGGACCACTAGTTGTAGTTCTATTTATTATATTATATTTATTATTATTATTTAAAAAAAAAAAAAAAAGGTCGGTCGTTTCATTTTGGTATCAGAGCCCTTACGGTTCTAGGTTTGGGTTCACTAGGTTTCTGTTGTAGATGTTTGGGATTGCATGTCTTGATTGATTATGTGAGTTAGTCAATTGTGTGTGGCATGGAGTCCTAGAACATCCTCTTCGAGCCGAGTGTGTGATTCCACGGTGAGTTTATGTTTCTGTGTTATATTAGAAATTGTTTGCTTAGCCTTCTGTTCATGGTAGTGCAGATGGTTAGAGAGGATGCTGTGACTGGTCGAGGTCGTGGACGCGGACGTGGTCGCGGACGTGGTCGTGGTAGGGGCAGAGCCCCAGTGGTTAGTGAGACCGAAGACCAGAGCGTGACAGCTGAGGGTGTTGGCGAGTCACAGGATGTTCCGGGGGATTCCGTGAGTGTGGCAGGAGGGGGCGGTGTTGATGCTCCAGTGGCCGGTGATGCTAGGGTCCCGGGTGTGGGAGTCCCAGCGGGTGGAGTCCTTGGTACTGACGTTGTGGCTATGCTAGCACAGTTGTTGGAGCGGTTACCACCTGTGGTGCCGGCTCAGGCTCAGGTAGTGCCACCAGTGGTGGCGGAGGAGCGGCAGCCAGTGGCTGCGGATGTGGGAGTTCATGCTCGTTATCTCAGCATGTTGTCAGAGATGGGTAAGTTACGTACCGAGCAGTTTCCGGGAGGTGTGGATCCTACTGCTGCGGATGCGTGGAGGATGAGGGTGGAACGCAACTTCCATACCTTGAGATGTCCTGAGGAGTTCTGGGTGGACATAGGGGTCTACTTTTTGACTGGAGATGCTGAGTTGTGGTGGAGATCTGTGGCTGCTAGGAGAGTGCAGCGGGAGATGACTTGGGCTGACTTCGTTTTGGAGTTCAACCGCAAGTATTTTCCGAGAGAGGCATTGGATCGGTTGGAGGTGCAGTTCCTTCAGATGTCTCAGGGGACACGGTCAGTGCGGGAGCTGGACTTGGAGTTCAGTCGACTTCTGTGTTATGGGGGTCGAGCTATGGAGCCTGAGGAGGCTCAGGTTAGGAGGTTTATGAGAGCTCTACGTGATGAGTTGAGAGTTCACTGTAGAGGGAGGTATTATGCTACGCGTGCAGAGTTGGTGGAGACTGCAGCAGAGATTGAGGAGGATATCCGGGCACAGTCAGTGCCGGTTGCTCCAGCAGTTCAGCCTAGTAAGGCTCAGCAGCAGGGTGGTTCTAGCAGGGGCGGTAGGCATGCTCAGGGAACCAAGAGGAAGTGGGAGGCTACGCAGAAGCCGAGTGGTGCGGGTTGCTTCGGGTGTGGGAGCAAGGATCACAGGGTTGCTAGTTGTCCCAAGAGGAGTGTTCCGACTGCGGGGCCTCGGGTATGTTATCACTGTAGGGAGACAGGGCACATTAGGCCTTTTTGTCCCAAGCTACAGCCGGCAGCAGTGGCAGCTTTGCAGCAGGTGCAGCCTGGAGGTCAGCAGGTGGCACGGATTGAGCAGGCGCCACGTGTTTACTCGACAGTAGAGACTGGTGGAACCAGTGCCGGGGCGATCACAGGGACCTTGTTGGTGGGCGGGTTTAAGTCCCACGTTATGTTTGATTCTGGAGCTTCGCACAGCTTCATTACTCCAGAGTGTGCAGAGTGTGCGGGGATCAGCGGGGATCCTGGTGAGCGTGCAGGAGTTGTCAGAGTTGCGGGAGGCGAGTTCCTGAGAGTGATTGGTCGAGCTAGAGGAATTGATATTCAGATCGCAGGAGAGTCGTGGCCAGCAGATTTGCTTATCAGTCCAGTGGAGCTGTATGATGTTATTCTCGGGATGGATTGGATGCATCGGCATATGGTGCATTTGGATTGCTATCGGGGTAGAGTGGAGTTTGAGCGTCCAGGAGGGAAGTTGGTTTTTCAGGGTATTAGACCGACTTCGGGGAGTCTCGTGATCTCAGCCATTCAGGCTGGGAAGATGATCGAGAAGGGCCGTGAGGCTTATCTGGTTACTATATCTATGCCAGAGTCAGTGGGGAAGTCTACGGTTAGCGGTATTCCAGTAGTGGAAGAGTTTGAGGATGTGTTTCAGTCTTTGCAGGGATTACCACCATCTCGGTTGGATCCTTTTACCATTGAACTGGAACCGGGGACGACACCGTTATCCAAGGCTCCTTACAGAATGGCTCCAGCAGAGATGGCAGAGCTGAAGAAGCAGCTAGAAGATTTGTTGAGTAAGGGATTCATCCGTCCTAGTGTATCACCGTGGGGAGCGCCGGTGTTGTTTGTGAAGAAGAAGGATGGGAGTTTCAGGTTGTGTATTGATTATCGGGGTTTGAACCGGGTCACTGTGAAGAACAAGTATCCTCTTCCTAGGATCGATGAGTTGTTGGATCAGTTGAGGGGTGCTACTTGGTTCTCCAAGGTAGATCTGGCGTCGGGTTATCATCAGATACCGATAGATGAGGCAGATGTGAGGAAGACTGCTTTCAGGACGAGATATGGGCACTATGAGTTTGTGGTGATGCCTTTTGGATTGACTAACGCGCCAGCAGCGTTTATGAGATTGATGAACAGTGTGTTTCAGGAGTTTCTGGATGTATCTGTCATCATTTTCATCGACGATATCCTGGTTTATTCCAAGAGTCCTGAAGAGCATGCAGTGCATTTGAGGGCGGTTATGGAGAAGCTGCGGGAGCAAAAGTTGTTTGCCAAGTTGAGCAAGTGTAGTTTCTGGCAGCGTGAGATGGGCTTTCTGGGTCACATTGTTTCTGCAGAGGGGGTTTCTGTAGATCCAGAGAAGATTCAGGCTATCAGAGATTGGCCTAGACCGCAGAATGCCACAGAGATCAGAAGTTTTCTTGGGTTGGCAGGTTATTACAGGAGATTTGTGCAGGGGTTTGCAAGCAGAGCACGTCCTATGACTAAGTTGACAGGGAAGGATGTTCCTTTTGTCTGGTCAGAAGAGTGTGAGGAAGGCTTTGCAAGCCTGAAGGAGATGTTGACTACTGCGCCAGTGTTGGCTTTGCCTGAGCAGGGAGAACCCTATGTGGTTTATACAGATGCATCTAGAGTTGGGTTGGGTTGTGTTCTGATGCAGCATGGGAAGGTGATTGCCTATGCTTCGCGGCAGTTGCGGGTGCATGAAGGCAACTATCCTACTCATGATTTGGAGATGGGTGCTGTAGTTTTTGCCCTGAAGATTTGGAGATCTTATCTTTATGGTGCAAAGGTGCAGGTGTTCACAGATCATAAGAGCCTGAAGTATATATTCACTCAGCCTGAGTTGAATTTGAGGCAGAGGCGGTGGATGGAGCTTGTGGCGGATTATGATTTGGAGATAGCCTATCATCCTGGTAAGGCTAACACGGTTGCAGATGCTCTGAGTCGGAAGAGGGTAGCTTCGGCTCAGGAGCAGGAGATGGAGTCACTGGTAGGGGAGATCAGTGCTTTGAGCTTGTGTGCTGTTTCACAGGAACCGTTGGGTTTGGAAGCAGTAGATAGAGCAGATCTTCTGAGTAGAGTGCGGTTGGCTCAGGAGAAGGATTTGGGGCTGGTGAATGCCTCTAAGGATGTGGATTCAGAGTATCAGGTCTCAGATAATGGTACTATCTTGGTGCACGGTCGTGTGTGTGTGCCCAAGGATGAGGAGTTGAGACAGGAGATTCTGAGAGAGGCTCATGCGAGCAAGTTATCCATTCATCCAGGAGCGACTAAGATGTACCGTGACCTCAAGAGGTACTATCATTGGGTCGGGATGAAGAAGGATGTGGCTAGTTGGGTTTCGAGGTGTGATGTGTGTCAGCTAGTGAAGGCTGAGCATCAGGTTCCTGGCGGGTTACTGAAGAGTTTACCCATTCCTGAGTGGAAGTGGGATATGATCACCATGGATTTTGTGGTGGGTTTGCCAGTGTCACGGACCTTTGATGCTATTTGGGTCATTGTGGACCGGTTGACTAAGTCAGCACATTTTCTGGCCATTAAGAAGACTGATGGAGCAGCGGTCTTGGCTAAGAAGTATGTGAGGGAGATTGTCAGGTTGCATGGGGTGCCAGCGAGCATTGTGTCTGATAGGGATTCTAAGTTCACTTCGGTGTTCTGGAAGGCATTTCAGGCAGAGATGGGCACTAAGGTGCATATGAGTACAGCTTATCATCCCCAGACAGATGGACAGTCTGAGAGGACGATCCAGACGCTGGAGGATTTGCTGAGGATGTGTGTGTTGGATTGGGGTGGCCATTGGGCAGATCACCTGAACCTGGTAGAGTTTGCTTACAACAACAGTTATCAGGGGAGTATTAAGATGGCTCCTTATGAGGCTTTGTATGGGAGACCTTGTCGTACACCATTATGCTGGACTCAGGTGGGGGAGAGGAGCATGTTTGGTGCTAGTTTTGTTCAGGAGACCTCAGAGAAGATTCGAGTTCTCAAGCTGAACATGAAGGAGGCTCAGGATAGGCAGAGGAGTTATGCTGATAAGAGGAGGAGAGATCTTGAGTACCTCAAGATGGCCATGTTGCGGGGTCCGAACAGGTCATTGTCAGAGACTAAGTTGAGTCCGAGGTATATGGGTCCATTCAGAGTGATTGAGCGGGTTGGACCAGTGGCATATAGATTGGAGTTACCTGAGGTGATGCGTGCATTCCATAAGGTTTTCCATGTGTCTATGTTGCGGAAGTGTCTCCGTGAGGGAGAGGAGGTGTTGGCTAAGATTCCTGAGGATCTTCAGCCTAACATGACTTTGGAGGCGAGACCAGTGAGGGTTCTCGAGAGGAGGATCAAGGAACTTCGGAAGAAGAAGATTCCTTTGATGAGAGTCCTGTGGGACTGTGATGGTGTTGAGGAGCAGACTTGGGAGCCTGAGGCAAGGATGAAGGCAAGGTTCAAGAAGTGGTATGAGAAGTAAGCCGCGACTTGAGCTTGTTTAGCCTGGTCCCATCTGTAATCCGTGGCTGGAGCGGGAATGGAGTATTCCAGCCCATCTCTCTTGTTACTCGGTCGCTTGGGGTGGTTGGTTGTGCGACTCAGTAACAAGATGAGGTGGTGTTGGGGGTACAAAGTTTCCGTGAGGCGGGGTTGCAAAGTTAAGTTTCCTGAAAAAGAAGTTTCCAAAAGTGGGAAGTTTCCAAAAGTGGAAGGTGCTAAATATGGAAAGTTTTACGGGAGTTAGAATTTGTCCATTTTAGCGGTGGGAAGCCTCGGAGGGGCTTTGTGGCCTTTGTGGCGGACTTTCGAGTCAGGGTGCATGTGTGTGGCGGTCTTTTTAGACAGTGTGTGTGGCCTTAGTGGCGGGCTTTTAGCCAATTGTGTGGCCTTTGTGGCGGGCTTTTAGCCAATTGTTGGCCTTTGTGGCGGGCTGTTTAGCCAGAGTGTCTTTGTGACGGTCCTTCGGGACAGATGGTCTTTGTGACGGTCCTTCGGGACAGATGGTCTTTGTGACGGTCCTTCGGGACAGATGGTCTTTGTGACGGTCCTTCGGGACAGATGGTCTTTGTGACGGTCCTTCGGGACAGATGGTCTTTGTGACGGTCCTTCGGGACGAGTGGCCTTGGTGGCGGTCCTCTTTAGGACATATGTTTGGCCTTGGTGGCGGTCCTCGTTAGGACATTTTGTTGGCCTTTGTGGCGGCCCTTGTGGCGTGTGCATGATCCTTGTGTGGTCATGAGGTATCTCGGTGAGGGGATATGTGGTTGGTAGGACATTGAGATGTTTCTACGCGAGCCACGGGAAGGAAACCTGGGTAGGGATAGGACTCAGACGTGTTCAGAATCGTTTGCTCGCGACTCTTGGGGGACTTAGGTTCTCCTAGTACTGCTATATTCAGAGACTTTGTGGCTCGGGAGTATGGTTGGTATATCGACTTCGGATGACGATCCGGGGGCGCGCTGTAGGGTGGCAACCCGAGAGACGAGTTTGGGCTTTTTCTTATATATTATGGCATGCGGGCTTAGGCCTGATGAGGAGCCAACATTGGCATGCAGACTTAGGTCTGATGATGAGCCGATGAAACTCAAGGTCTAGGCCTATGAGTAAAGGAAAGTCCAAAAAGTCAAGAGCAAATGACGCCTGGAGCGTGAGTCTATCGCCTAGAGGTGACCTTCTGTAGATCAGTCGGAGGAGTGCGGGCCGTGGAGACGGTTGCACGGGAGTCCTTGACTGATGGTTGTTTGAGATTCGAGGACGAATCTAGTTTGGTGGGGGAGAATTGTAACACCCGCAAACCAATTTTTGGTATTTTGGTAAGGGTGTCGATCGACACCTTCTAGTGAGGCATCGATCGACACCAGTTGTGGCCGGTTTGGTCGGTTCAATTTTAATTGTCCGGTTTGCGGAGTTGGTTTAGGGAAAACCCTAGTTCGGGTTTTTAAGGAGGGAGCTCGAGTTTTTCTCCTCTCTTGGCCGCTTTTGTCAAAAACAGAGAGAAAGAGGAGGAAAGCTTTGTTCTTGAGTTCCTGGGAGTTTTTGTGAGATTTTCTTGCTGTTCTTGGGAGATCTAAGGCTGGAAAGGTGTTAAAAGCTTGCTAGGAGTGAGGGAATTCGTCCTTATTGGTCAGAAACTTCCTGCAAAGAGGTGAGTGCATGACCATGGCTTATCTAAGCTAAGATCTCTAGATTCTATGTGATTTGGTGCTTATGTGGTTGTTTCTTTGAGTTCTCTATGATATTTCGTTGCTGTCTGGGCTGGGTTTGGCTTCTGGGAGTGCAAGGAGCGGATTGGAAAAGCTTGGAGGCGAGATTTGGAGTTTCTGATCGAGGGGAAATCGCTGCTCGGCATCGGTGTCGGTCGACACCAGTTGGGGTGTCGGTCGACACCAACGCGAGGACGGCTCGGGACTTTAGCGAGTGTCGAACGATGCCATGTGGAGGTGTCGGTCGATGCAAACTAGGGTTTCCGGGAGTGTCGGGCAGGGTGTCGGTCGACACCAGTTTGGTGTCGGTCGTCACCAGATGTTCAGTATCGATCGACACCATATGGTGTCGGTCGACACCCCTTGTTCAGTTACGATGGACGTCGCATGCTTTGTATATTGCCTGGTTTGTTTTATTGGTTGTTGTTTGTGGCATGTAGAGATCTTATTGCTTGTGTGTATAGCCCAGTAGATGGGAGGATTGCCTCACTGAGTGTTTATCAAATACTCATGCATCTCAATTTGTGTTTGTGGTGCAAGTAAAGGCAAAGTGTGATCGTGGAATCAAGGCAATGAAGAGGAGGATGTTCTAGGGACTCGATTGGATGTTGTCTGGCATTGCTAGGTTGCTAGAGTTGGGTCATTAGAAACATTGCTAGGTTGCTGGTTCCTTGTTTCTTGTTGTTTGGATTGATTATTGTTGATGATTATGGTTATTGGTTTTATTTGAAGTATTATTGGATATTATGTTGGTGTTGTTATTTCCGCTGATGTTTGTGATTGTGGTTAGATGGCTAGTGGGTATGGGACCACTAGTTGTAGTTCTATTTATTATATTATATTTATTATTATTATTTTTTAAAAAAAAAAAAAGGTCGGTCGTTTCAAGACCCGCAAGCAGCTGGTGTCAACTGCAATCAAGGACCCCGTGATCAAGGATGTGCATAAGATATGCTGCAGCAACTGGTCTCCCACGGTGAACACATGGTACATTTCAGCAAACAGAGCCATGGTGATCTACATGATCATGCATTGCACCCCGTTTGGGAGAATGATCTATGATCAGATCATACAGCTGGGTCTACAAGCTAGGTCAGGGCTTCGTCCACCGTTTCCCAGTCGTATTCATCAGCTTTTTGAAGCTTAGCGTCTTGTTCCGAGTCTTCAGCAACAAGACACGAAGAAGACAAAGGGGAAGAAGACTGTGTCACGGCCTGCGGAATCGATCCTTCGTAGTGGTACATCTACATAAGTGTGTTGATGCTTCAGTGTTGTGGAGTCAACAAAAGAGTGAAAGGAGATCACTTCACCCTTGATGATCTGCAGGTGCATATGATTGTGATGAGACATGTTATCTGCAATGAAAAATAGAGGTGTGATACTCTGTTGTTAGGATCGTGATACATCCATTGAAGGACGACCGTTTGTGTTTGGGTCCACTGATGATGTATGAGGATGGTTGAAGCTGCTGGGCTTCTGAAAAAACTGCGTATGAGTATGTTTGAAGCTGTTGGGCTTCTGAAAACTGTGTATGAGACTTTTGGTTTAGATGTCTACAGGGACAACAGAGATGTGATGCTCTGATCATTATCATACATTCATGTTTGGACGATGTTATGTTAAAGAACATACGATTGTGTTTGCTCTTAATGATGCTGCATGCAGCTGTTGAGTTCCTCAGGAATGTGTCTACGTTGAAGACTTGTTTAAGAGAAGCTGTATGAGATCCTTACACTAATCTGTCAACTGTCAAGGGTTTGATCAAGATAGTGATTGTTCTTGTAAGGAACTGTGCATTTGGAGTCTCACAAGACCGATCAACACTTTGTTTGATTATGGTGGAGTAAATGGCTAGGCGGGTATTAGACATGTGAGACTGATGATAGTTGAGTTAACAGAGGATCATATGTTTGAATTCCCTACAGATGACGAATTGGAGAAGTGTTCTATGCTTAGCTCATCTGATTAGTGAAGCAAAACTTTGAAAGCATAGATCTTGATACACAAGGTGTTGTTTTTTCCTGCAAAGCTTGTGTATGGTCACATCCACACTGTGATTCGACAAAAGTGCTATCTGCTGTTCGAATTCTCGGCTATTAGTGTCCTATTGCCCAACATCCAGTTGTGGTTGCAAGGATAGTCAACATGCCTACAAACAAGAAGCTGTTTCAATAGGTGACTTGACTGATCATCAAAGTGCTTAAGGATGTGACGCACTGTTAGCAAGTAAGTGATTCCCATAAATCAGTATATTGTTGTGCTACATATGTCTGTTTTTGACTTAGTTGATCACTCAAGCTGGGGGAGAATGATTCTGGTTCTGGTTTTTGTTCAATGCCTAATGATAAGGAGTTCTGTACTTATGGGGGAGAATTCTTGTAGCTACTTGGTTTAGGGGGATAATCATTGTTTATGGGGGAGACTTAATTGACTAAGTGGTTGATCTTAGGTATGTGGTGGTTATTGATTTTCGGTTGTTAATGATTGAGAATATGCCAATTGATTAAGTCTGATTAGAGAGCTATTAAGAACATGGTTTCCGCTGCAGCCCGCTGGGGTTTCTGATTGTTAGGTTCTTAATCGTAGTTCTGTTTGAACAAGCTGTTGGTTGATTTTGCTAGATAATGATTGTTGTTGTCTAGTTGTTGCTTGTTATGTTTTTGGTTTGTGTTTGTTGGAGTGTCTTTTCAGGTTGAACCAGAGAGATGCTTGAGTATCAAACTCAGTCAAAAAGGAGGAGATTGTAAATGCAGATTCTGGAACAACTTGCTGTGAGGAACAAGTCGTTGTGCCGAACAGAGCGTTGTGCCAATCAGGAAGCTGCATCAGATCACAGACGCCTGAGTTGCTGACATGGATGCGTGAGCTGACGTGGCAAGACATGAGTGGATGTGATGTTGTGTCGAGGAAGCTTGCTGACTTGGCATTGAAGATATGGACGAGATTGTACTTGGAGATATGGAAAATATTCTCTGTGATAAAAAAGGAAAGGATAAGCTTGAGCAGCAAGCAGTTTCCGTTTGCTTGGAGATATGAAGAATATTCTCCGCAAGAGTTAAGGAAAGGATAAGGCTGAGAAACAAACAGTTTCCTTATCCCGTGATATTTGGAGATTCGCCTTCTAGGGTTTCTCAAGTCGTGTATAAATATTCTAGGAGTAGGCCACGAGCCAATTTGAGCACTCTAGAATATTGATACAGTTGTAACCTTCGAAGCCACAAGGATAAGGCTTAGAAGAGGTGTTCCCAGTTCTCTGTAACGTTAATCAGGGTGGTGATTAAGTGCGCAGAGAATTGTTTTTCTTTCTCTTAGATCTACACTGGTGAGAGTTTAGATAGAAAAGAGAGAGGGTGAGTTATATTCTCTTAGACAAAAAAAGAGAGAGAGGGTTAGATTCATTCTTAGTCGGGTTCAATCCTATTGGATAGAGTAGGTTGAGTAAGGGCCGAGACAAAATTGTATCCTTGTAAAAGATAAATTTTGTTAATAAGATTGAATAGAAAAGCGTTGGTTTGGCGCGTTCCAAGTGTGAATCAGTGTGTTGTGTGTCTCTATACCCTTACAAGGATCTCCTGAATCTAGTAAACTCCTAACAAAATACTCATCCTCGGATTTGAAAAAACACACAATGTCGAGAAACACATCTTTCTGCCTCTCATTAAGTTGATCAGTAGAGAATTTCCAGACATTTTGTAACATCACACTGGACCTTTTTTTCAGTTCTTCCAATTTATATTCCCAGTGAGCCTTATCTTGTGCATGAAGTTCTCTACCAAATAAGTTGAGAGCCACTGGGTGTCCCCGAGCGTAATATACAAACTTTCTAGAGAGCATCAGGAAGGTACCGGTGGGACTACCGATTTTATCATCGAAGGCATGATAATTAAAGAGTTGAAATGCCTCCCTGTCGTTCAATTCCGGGAGCACATAAGTATCATGAGCAAATCCCTCAACCAATGACTAGTCAGACGTTGTGATAACAATCTTGCTTCCCTTCTTAATCCAGTCAAGGTCACCAAGGAGAAACTCTAATTGTGTTTTGTCACTCACATCATCGAGAACAATAAAAACTTTATTCTGAAGCAGTTTATCTTTCACGGATTCATGTGTTGTCTTGTCACTTATCTCTGGAAACTTACCCTCGAGTAACACTTCCAGGAGTGTCTTTCGTAGCCACACTGACCCATAGTCCTCTGACTTCTTACGGATATCCAGAAGCGGCACGCAATGTAGGAACCTGCAGTTCCACTTTTCATGCAACGTCATTGCAAGAGTGGTTTTACCAATACCAGGCATCCCAACAACTCCAACAATCCGACTTTTGTTGCTATCAAACTCTAACTTCTCCTCTAATTGCGTTATGCGTTGCTCCACTCCAACGAGGTGTTGCTTGTTAAGATAATTTTTATGAGTTTCTCCTCTTTCTGTGGACAATTCAGTACTTTCGCCTTCCTGCAGCGAGATTATCTCTAGGACTTTCTTGACGCTGATAGTAATAAACTCGCTCTCAGAACTGCCAAACCATTGAAAGAAATGGATGAGACCTATATATCTATTTTCAAAGCCAATAGTAAATTATAAATTCTAATTAATTACCTGTGCTCATTCGAATATATGATGCCATTCATGGACGCAACATGCTCCAACGCTTCCTTCCATTTAATGATATGGTCATCCCGACTAATTCTCCACAAATTCCAAAAGTTAGCACCGAAATCTCCCTTGAGTTGTTTAACCTCTGATGACTCCAGCTTGTAGAAAATTGGAACGACTACGAGTTTGCCTTCTTCCATGAGCTGTTTGATCTTCACCAGCTCATTCAAGCACCAATGCGATTCAGTGTATTTGCTTGACAAGATTACGAGTGCGATCTGTGACTCCTCTATCATTTCAAAAAGGCTTCCAGGATCTTTACCTCTTGTCTCGTTTGTATATACATCGACGTTGACTCCATCCATTTTCAATGCCGTGACGAGGTGGCCGACAAAGCCATAGCGCAGGTCGTCTCCGCGGAAATTGATGAACACTTTACGCTCTGGCTGAGGTTTGTGGTACGACACAGTGGTAGAGCTTTCGCTGACATTTTCTTCTTTCTTTCCTTCACTGATTGGGTCACCAACTCTCTCATTTTCAACGCAGTTCTGTAAATTAAACGTTGCATCGAAGTTTGCTTCACCAAGGAAATCGTCGCCCTTTCGTGATTTTGCTTCAGGTTGAATACTTTCAACTTCTTTTGAATTTCCATCTGACTTTGTATCGCAGAGAATACTATCTTCTTCAACATCCACCACTTTCAGATTATCTGATCTGGAAGAGTTCATAAATGCATCCCCATGCTTCTGATCGCTCAGCCAGTTACGTGGCTTCTCTGTTTGCTCCACTGATATCCGGCTCAGTACATTTATCAAATGCTTGGTGGTGCTAGTGACAAAGTCCCTCTCATTACTGCCAAAAGAGTGTGAGAGAAACCATTGAGACCTTGCTATCTATACTTTGCCCCTTTTTTCCTCTTGTCACTAGGTAAAGAAAACTATGAGACACTGGTTTCTAAAGGAAGCCTGAAAAATGAACATATGAGTTCTCTTGTTCTTGTTTGATAACGCTTAAGTCAGTAGAACTTTGCCAAGTCAATAAAGATCGCACAACTAGAGGTAAATTATAATTTCCCTAATATTTTTTTTAACAATACCACAATTGATATGCAGGGTAGAATACAATACATACCTCTTCTCATTGAACACCAACCCACGCATTTGCGAAAAGAAATCCAAAGCTCCCTTCCATTTCTCGAGCTTGCCGAATTCAGAAGTACGCTTAATATCATTCCACAAGTTTAAACCAAAGTCCCCCTCAAGCTCTTTCACTTCGGATGGATCCAGCTTGTAGTAAACGGGAATGGCCACGAGTTTGCCTAGCTCAACTCGTTCTTTGATCTTCACCAGTTCTTGTAAGCACCATACCGATTCAGTGTACCTTCTCGAGAAGATTACAATAGCGACTCTAGACTCTTCCATCTCATAGAAAATAGGGTTTTTAGAATCTCCAGCGTCTACATAGGCGGCCTTGACTCCATTCTCCTTCAAGGCTTTCGCCAGGTGAGCGACAACGCTATTGCGCAGCTCGGCTCCTCGAAAATTGAAGAATACTTGCATGGTAGGATGTGGTGGGATTTCTTCTTCCTGGGTCGAAAATTTAGGGGAAATAATGGGTTTGGGAGATACAGATTGAAAGTTGTAAAGATGAACATCTTCGTCAACGTTTTTTATGCTGACGACACTACGCCTACGTCATTTTTTAAGATTGTTAATTTCCACACACCATCGCCAGATTCATTAGATATTAGTTTTTTTCTTGACTAGTTTCGAATCCGCCATTTCCTTCGCTAAGCTGTCCTACTCCTCACTTTTGTTTTTTGCGTGCTCGGAAAGTCGGTACCCGATATGTATACTCAATTCATAGACATCTTTTTCGTGTATACCTAATTTTTAAAAGTTTCAAATTCCAAAAGTGTATACCTAATTTTTTAAAGTTTCAAATTCCAAATAATATAACAATGATGATGTGTTTTCCACGTCCCTGATGACATCATTATTGTTTATTTATATTAACCACACATTACTTAAAAATTAAAATATTGTTATGTGATTGGTAATTTTAGCAGGAAAAAGGTATGGACGAGTCAGTTAGACAATCTGTTTTTAAATTACAAAAATAAAAAAATCTTATTTTAGATAAGAAAAACCAGTTCAAGAATTAGAAAGCGCTAGACGGTATTTGGGCGGTGACCCAGCGCCTAGCGCCTAGAACGTCTAATCGGGGCCTAGACGGTTTTTAGGCGGTTTAGGCGTTTACAACATAAAATATTATATATATAAAATTATGTACAAATATATGTTAGAAAAATAAAAAAATTATAAATTATAAACAAAAATAAGAAAAACACATTTATTTAAGTTATATTAACAACATATAAATATTTATAATACGTATACAGATATAAAATTTAATAATTTAAATATATGTAATTAAAAATAAAAAATAAATATTAAAATTAAATTAATGTAATTTTAAGCGGTTTAGGCGGTTATTTAGGCGCCTGCTGAGCGTCTAGTGCCTAGACGGCGCCTAGGCGGCCGCCTAGACCGCTTTCTTGAACATTGAGAAAAACAAAGAAAACGAGGCACAGAGCAGTTGAGAGTTATCATATTTTAAAACAGTAAAAGCAATATATTTTTTTTCTTTTCATCTTCTTTTTCTTTATCACTCTCATCCAACGTCATTATGTAACCAAAAAACCATTAATGTAAAACTTTTAAATATTCTTTTCGAGATTAATAACTAATATGTTTTTTATAACTTATATTTAGCAAATTTAATATTTAAACCGGTTTTACGATCCCAAAATTTGTAATTCCTCTTTTAAAAATCTTCAAATCATTTTCAGTGGAAAATAGAAACCCTACAATCTTATATTTTGTATATTTAAGGGCATTTTTACATGTATTGCCTTTAGAATAAATATATATTTTAAGAACAAAATACAATTTCTTATTCATTGTCATTGGCAATTAAGATTGTTTGGACATAAATATAACTTAAGATAAAAATAAAGTATTACCATTTATAAGAAATTATATTTTATTCTTAAAATATAATCATTCCAATGGTAATACATGTAATTAATTTTTTTTGTGCTCAACTAAAAAATGATCTTTTGATTAATATATAAGAGACTAGGGCTGGACATTCGGGTAACCCGTTCGGGTTCGGGTATTATCCAATCAGGTTCGGGAAAACGGCTTAAAAAATTATAACCAATTGGGTATTTTGATATATGGGTTCAGTTCGGTTTAGGTACTATCGGGTTCAAGTTACAAATTTCAGAACCTGATTAGTATCCAAACAACCTGATACCAGGAAAAAAAATCTTTAAAATTAACTAAATTTAAATAAATTTAGCTAAATTTTGACTTATGTAACAAATTATATTAGATATTTTGATTATTTTTTATATTTAGGTATAAAACTAGTTAAATATATTCAAAATTATAATCATAATTTTATGAAATTGAATTATATTAATACTAAATATTATTATTTAAAATAACTAAATTAAATAAATTTAGCTAAATTTTGACTTATGTAACAAATTATATTAGATATTTTAATTATTTTTTATATTTAGGTATAAAACTAGTTAAATATATTCAAAATTATAATCATAATTTTATGAAATTGAATTCTATTAATACTAAATATTATTAATATGTTTATATATTTGGGTTTGATAGGTATCCAAACAGATACTGAATATTACCGATCTTAACCTGAATCTACGGATATTGAAAAATAGAATCCAATAAAGTTTTTAGCCAATCTAAATCTGGTTTTTTGGGTTGTTTGGATTCCGAATTAGATATTCGGATCTGGTTTTTATGTTTAGGCCTATATAAGACTAGTGTTGGATTTATGTTTTTCACTTAAAGTAATTTGACGATTTTTAAAAGAGCAATAAAAATTTCGGATTTATAACCCCTATTTAAATATTAGATAATGTCGAAAATATATATATTAATTCCTAAAACATAAAAAAAACTTTTACAGTTTCGTCATATGATAGGCGATGGGCAATAGAAAAAAAAACTAGTTTTATGTTTGTTTTAAAAGATGATGTGGCAACGACATCATTAATAGGACGTGGATGCCACGCAACAACAATGACAAAAGATGTATTATTTCACTAGACTAGGATCCGCGGTGTACCACGAGGCAAAATTATTTATAACTAAAATATTTAAATTAGAAGTTGTATTTGTTGGTTAAATATGTTATAATTATAGAATAATTGTTAAATAGACCATATAATACCGCAATATAATTTATTTTTACATAATATTTATTTAATTAATTTAATTAGATATGTTTATTCTATGATACTGACAGTGTTAACAAAATAAAAAATGATGTTTTACCCGTGTAACACCGAATTAATGATATATTTTAATTTATATAAATATCGATAAAACCCGTCCCGCTATATAACCCCGTCCCGAGATATTTTAACTCACACTATATCATCTTAATTGTTAATCTTTATTGTGTATCTACGGTATAATATTTTATCATATTTAACTTTTTAAAAGTTTTGAATATTTTTCATATTTAACCTTTTAAAAATCTTTAAAATAAAGAACCAGAATAAACCAAATAAAAGTTTTTAAAGTTTGAATGCCTGATAAATCAAGGTTTCTACTCATTTGTATTCAGAATCATTTTGATCATTTTAATCATTTTGTATCCCAATTTTTTTAGACGAGGTGGGATATTGTACATGTATTTTTTATTCATCTATTGAGTACTATATGTCCGTTTTTTAAATTTTGTATTACATCATATGCAGGAAAAAATCACAATTTTTATTAACTAAATGTATTATAGAATAATTCATGATAATTTAAATATAAATTCAAATAAAAATAAAAGGAATCATATATTTATGTTTGAATGAGGTAGAAAGATTTTTTTATTTTTAAATCTTACCTATAATTAATTTTGAAGTTTTGGTAACTAATATTAAAGTCAATACATTAAATGTAAAAACTTTCCAAAAAGTATTTTTGAGCAAAAACTGCTGCAAAAATACTAGTATAGATTTGATTTGGTTTGGATATAAAATTTATTGTTTAAAAGTTGGGTATGAGATAGCAGATTTTCATCCTAATTACTTTTATAACAAGAAAACTGAAATCATACATACTACAGATTACAAAGTGGAATCCAATACAATAAATGTACACTTGTTAGAATACTGAAGCAAGTTGGGGACTTTTAAAAAAAAATTTGGATGATACAATACTGAAGCAAGTTGATGGGGTTTTTCATAAAACACACAACATGTGATTTCCCCACATATGAAACATTTTCGAAGAAAAAAAAAAAAACATTTTCGAGGAAAACAGGACTTTTGGGACGCTAACACTAACACTTATTCAAATTTTGACGAGTCTAAAACACATGAAACAAAACAAAACTCTTAACCCGGTTAGGCTGGTTCAATAGGAAATATTCCCCCTAAACTGTACACTTGTTAGTGAAAGTAAGAACGCTTTAACAAGATTGAAGCTTTTAATTTCTCATTGCTTAATCTTCAAGAGTATCTTTACAATCTTAATTATACTAAAGAACCATAAACTCTATAAACCCTAGATGTCTTCTGGATTGCTCTAGAGTATTCTGCCAGATGTCACAATCCTCTTGAGCTTGATGGATCGAGGGTGGTGAAGCGGTTTGACAGCTTAATCTTCGTACGGTCTTCAATGACAGGTTGTTTGTCTCGTCGTTTGTCTTCTTGCGATAGTACCATTGGAGGAGATGAATGAGTCTTGGTGGGCTTTATCAAATTGGTCTGCCCATTACTTCCCGCGGCAAACTTTGTGTAGGTGGTAAACCAACACCAAGTTTGAATCTCAAACGAGAAAATGCATCGTAAGGAAGCGACTTGGTGAAGATATCCGCTGTCTACAAATGACCTGGAATGTGTCTCACGGTTAGAGTCTTCAATGCCACACGTTCTCGAAAATAGTGATGATCAACATCAAAATGCTTTGTACGACCATGAAAAGCTGGATTCGCTGGTAAGTACTCTGCCGAGAGGTTGTCACAGTATAGCTCAGGAGTCGTGTGCAAAAGAACATTAAGATCCCGTAAGACAGAACTCATCCATTTGATTTCGGAGGCCGTTTCAGACATGCTCCTATACTCTGCTTCAGTAGAACTTTCCGAAACAGTAAGCTGCTTCTTGGAGGACCAGGAGATAAGATTTGAACCCATGAATGTGCATAAACCACCAACAGATCTTCTTGTAGCCTTGCAGTTTGCATAATCACTGTCGCTATAGGCTGTGAGAACTTTGTCATCATCATAGTCACTGTCACTATAAGCGCTGATAGTACAGTCGTTGTTCCTTGTATAGGTCATTCCCATCGTAATGGTTCCTTTGACTTAACGCAAAATGCGTTTAAGCAGGTGAAAATCTGAATTTGTTGGTTTGTGCATCTTCTGACAGACATAGTTTACCGCAAATTGAATATATGGCCGCGTTAATGTTAAGTATTGAAGCTTCCCAGCTAAGCTCCGGAAGTAGCTTGGCTCTGGAAAACCTGTTTGCTGATCAGGAACTTTGTCCAGGTCCAAAGGCAGAGGCATTGGCATTGGAGCACAGTTCTGCATCTGAGCTGCAACTAGAAGATCTTCTGCATATTTTTGCTGTGACATAAACATACCATCAGGGAAGTGCTGAAGTTGTATGCCGAGAAAGTAGTGTGCTCTACCCAGATCCTTCATGCGAAAATGTTTATTGAGTTCAGCAAGAAAGTGAGTAAGAGTCTGAGAGTTGCTACCAGTGATGATCATGTCATCGACATAGAGCAATAGAAAAATCATGTCGTTGTTGCGAGAGTACACAAAGAGAGATGGATCCCATAAGCTACATATAAAGCCAAACTCCAGGAGAAGGTGCTAAACTTGTCATACCATGTGCAGGGAGATTGTTTCAGACCATATAACGACTTGTGAAGGAGACACACATGGTCCGGCTTATCTTTGTCAATAAACCCTGCTGGCTGCTTCATATAGACTGTTTCTTCAAGATCTCCATGGAGAAAAGCATTCTGAACATCCATTTGCTTCAATTCCCAGTTATTACTGACTACAACATGGAAAACCATTCGCACTGTAGGGGTTCGAACTACTGGACTAAAGGTTTCCAAGTAATCTATTCCTTCCTCTTGATCAAATCCTTGTGCGACTAAACGTGCTTTTAGCTTGTTCAAAGTACCATCAACATTTAACTTGGTACGAAAAAACCCACTTGCTTCCTAATATATGCATATCAGGTTCTGGAGGCACTAGAGACCAGGTGTTTACCTCTTTGCAGGTGTACATCTCTTCCCCCATTGCTCCAGTCCATCCCACGTCTTTCAATGCTGCAGTGACAGTTTTCGGCTCCGGGTAAGAGACCTTGTGAGACATTAATGCATATCTTGGATTTGGTTTGCGGATACCATCTTTTCCTCTAGTGACCATTGGATGTGCATTAGTAATGGGAGCAGTCTCTTCTTCATCATCACTTTCAGTAAAATCAGTTAGTGGCACTGGTTGAGTACTGGCTTGCGATTGAAGAATGTTGTCGCCTATAGAGTCAGAATCAAGGCCTATCGTACGCTCAGGACATTCCTCATTCGCAAGTGTACTTAAAACTTCCTGAACTGGTGAGTTACCTGATGACGGAGAGATATCTGGAACCGGTGGAGCAGATTGTTGTTCTGTACCTGCACTAACCGGTATGAAGCTTTTGTGCCAAGCGGACATCAATGGTGTGACTATTTTCGGTTTAAGATCTCTGTAGACTGTTGAGAAGGGGTAATCAGCTTCATCAAAAATAACATGTCTACTAATATAAACCCTTCCAGTAGGAGGATACAAGCATCTATATCCTTTGTATTTCTTGTTATAGCCAAGAAACACACACTGCAGAGATTTTGGATCCATCTTTGTAGAAGCATAGTCACGTAGTGTTGGAAAACACGCACAACCAAATGACTTTAAAGCCGTATAGATAGGTTTCTTGTTAATCAATTTCTCATATGGTGAGATTGAGTCTTCCAGAGTCGACGTTGGTAAGAGATTGATCAGGAAATTGGCTGTGTAAAAAGCTTCCACCCAATACTTTAGAGGAGTCTTACTCTGAAACAACATTGACATACCTAATTCAGTGACATGCCTATGCTTGCGCTCAGCTAAACCATTTTGCTGAGGTGTGTGAGGACAAGAGATGAATTGATGTATTCCATTTTCTTGTAAATGTTTCAGAAATTGAGTACTAATGAACTCTCCTCCTCCATCACATTGAAACCCTTTGATTCTGCATTCAAACTGATTCTCCACCATCTTTTGAAACAAGACAAATATTTGAAAGAAATCAGATTTCATCTTGAGAGGATAAAGCCAACTGAACCTCGAAAAATAGTCAACAAACACTACATAGAACTGAAATCCTTGAACAGACATTATTGGAGAGGGTCCCCACAAATCATAGTGAACCCTCTCAAGAGGTTTAGATGCAGAAAAAGAAGAAACAGAAAATGGAAGTCTTGAGCTCTTGCCAAGTTGACAATCCTCACACACTGTCTTGGTAATTTTACTGATTGAGATGGAACCGCATTTCTCAAGCTGCTGGAGGACTTGCACATTCGGATGACCAAGCCTTCTATGCCATACTTCATCACTAGTCGAGTGCATCTGTGTGGAGAAGAAGACTTGAGGCGTTGGATCCTCCAGACGGTATTGATCATTATGCAGACTTCCTATTACCAGAAGCTTCTTTGTGGCCTTATCATTAATACATACACCATCACCATCAAAGTTAACAGAACAAGGATACCATGAAAGTAAGAACGCTTTAACAAGATTGAAGCTTTTAATTTCTCATTGCTTAACCTTCAAGAGTATTTTTACAATCTTATTTATACTAAAGAACCATAAACTCCATAAACCCTAGATGTCTCTAGATTGCTCTAGAGTATTCTGCCATATGTCACAATCCTCTTGAGCTTGATGGATCGAGGGTGGTGAAGCGGTTTGACAGCTTGATCTCCGTATGGTCTTCAATGACAGGTTGTTTGCCTTATCGTTTGTCTTCTTGCGATAGTACCGTTGGAGGAGATGAATGAGTCTTGGTGGGTTTTATCAAATTGGTCTGGCCCATTACTTCATTTTCCCAAGCTACACCGTTTTGAACAGGAACCAAAAACTCTTGTTTTGGTGTTGTTCTGTTATTAGAATACTAAAGCAAGTTGGGGATTTTTTAACAAATTTGGATGATACAATACTGAAGCAAGTTTAGGGGGATTTCATAAAACACACAACACGTGATTTCTCCACATATGAAACATTTTCGAGGAGAACTGGACTTTTGGGACGCTAACACTAACACCAATTACTTATTCAAATTTTCACGAGTCTAAAACACATGAAACAAAACAAAACTCTTGATCCGGTTAGGCTGGTTCAATAGGAAATATTCCAGGTCGCTAAACAGCTTTGAATATCCCCAATATTCAATTTCCGGATCCAACTTATCCATCCATTGCCACAACAAGCATCCTAAGATTCCCTCTTTCTTCTTATTTCTGCAAAAAGGATCAAAACTTCTGTGCACTAACACATCTTTGCACAAGTGTCTGTCATTTTCAAAAATTTTCCCAAATCATTGGAGAAATTTTTAAGAATAGAGCATGCTCGAAGTTATCCGATCTTGTTCAAAACGTTGGTACGCTCTTCTAGTTCTCAGAAACAAGACAACACTTGAACCTAGCCCAACCACAGACAAGCATCCCCACCACACAAACGTAAGGAAATAACAGTCTCGTCCCATACATATAACCGACTCCGTCTTTGACCCAGCCATGCTATGGGATTCATAGACCAAAGCAGCTAAGAAACCGTACACCAACGATCCTATAGGTATGTTTGTGATGAGGATGTTGTGGTTAACCCCGACGCTGTTGGGTCCAAAAAGCTCAGATGTGATAGAAACCGCTGCTGCAAATATAAAACCCGAACTTAGACCGATTAGAGCTGTTCCTGCTTGTAACGCTGCCAAGCTTCCAGATGATGCCAACAAGAAAAGAGCAATTGTGGTTGGGAAAAGAGCAACGGCTAGCCACCCGGTTCTAGCAAAATAAACCTTCCTGCACAGTTCACATTTCAGTAACAACATAATCTTCTTATCATGCTAGAACCAGAGTACAAAGGCTTGTGTGAGGGACTTACGCTCTGATATAGTCTGGTGTTGCTGAAAGTAATCGACCAAAGAATGAGAAAGACGAATAAAGCGTGACAAGAGTTGTTGTCTCAGAACTTTGTCCTAAAGATTGTGCAATCTGTCCCAGGTTGTTGCTATAAACAAGTCCAATCGTACCACCGCAAAAATAGGCTATATAGTAAAGCCAGAAGTCTGATCTGCATAAGAGCAAAGATAGAGGATGTTCCTCTCCAAGCATTCCAAGCTGATTTCTTGTAACGAGCTTATTGCAACAAAATTTGTCGTCGTCCTCAATGAAACTCTTCAGATCAGGAGTAATGATGGCTCGCGCTACATCATCGTTTAGCAACTGGTAGCCTTCGCGGCTGGCTTCACGTGTCACCATTCCTTTATGCATCTCAAGCTCATCGACATCAACAAGAATGAAACCAGAACCTTCCAAACGGAAACTGGAGTGGATATTTTGCAGATACCAATTGCGAGCATAGATTAGACCAGGAAGGCATAGAGGGAGAATCAAAAGAAGAATTGATCCACCAAAGAGAAGACGAGCTGAGGTTGCATCAGAAGTCTTTGAACCAAAGAGAAGCAGATAAACACCATTAAATACCGCTAATATGTTGAGCAAGAGAAACATGAAAGAATCTCTTCGAACTCCATCTGGTGGAAGAGGTTCAAGAGGCGGTTGGCGAAGAATAGGAATAAGAGCAGCAAAGGAGACAACAAGAGGTATAAGGGAGTTTAAGAGAAGGTATTGCTGTGTAGAAACAGGATTAATAGCGTTGTAAGCAAGAGTGTATAAAGCAGCACTTACGCCATTAAAACTCACTGTAAGAGAAAGTGCAAGTGATCTGTTTGCTGGGAAGTTTCTGATGCAGAGCACAAAACAGACTGTGTTAAACCAACAGATACTTAGCCCAGCCAACAAACAACACAGAAACACCTGCCATAACATCACAAAACCCATACTTTAGTCGCGCAAGTTCGGTACATACAATGACACTTCTGTAAAAATCAATACTTATAGCCAAAAAATTCCTAACAAAATGTTGTGTTTGATCACAATCTTCTCTCCAAGGAAGTGGTTATTCATTCTTCCTCATAAACTCAAAAAAAATATATATTTTTAATTGACTATGCTCAATGGAAGATAGTTAAAATAATCTCATATACACATAAACACATCTATCTGAAAATTAAATATTATATTAACCACATGACAAAGATCCTCTAATGCGCCTACTCATCAAAAAGAATAATTCAGAAGAAAGGAACCCAACTCCAAAACTATTTAAATGCGACAAAGAGAAAGTATTTTATATACACACAAAACTAAGATCCGATCACAAAGACAACAATAAAGATTCTCGAGACAGTCATCAAACCATGACAAAGCAAAACCAAAACACGTGCAACCAACAAGTCAGATGACTAATTCACTAACTGAACTACTAATCAACCGTTCAACCATCACCGACTCTTCTCTCAAACATTCAAATCTTGATTTCAATATTAGTAATCAAGAAAATGTTTATACCAGAAAAAAAAAAAATACAAACTTTAATAATATGTATTCAAGGATCAAAGCAAAAGAGACTTTAAGAAGAACA
Source organism: Camelina sativa (assembly GCF_030686135.1). Lineage (NCBI taxonomy): Eukaryota > Viridiplantae > Streptophyta > Magnoliopsida > Brassicales > Brassicaceae > Camelina > Camelina sativa. Next base: position 32,471,707 of record NC_141899.1, read on the forward strand.
TGTTAAATTTTTTGTTTTTGTCTTTACCAGGATATAAGGCAAAGAGATAACGTTAGTGATGACAAGCCACTGAACGCCATAACCAACGAAACCCATAATCGCCGCAGCGAAGAGAACCGTCCAGAGAGGGAAATACAAAAGTGCAAGTCCCGATGACCAACCGAAAACTTTGCCGAGATCCGAAGCGACGGCGAGGTAGTTTAATTGCACTTGCGAAATCCCTAGAACCGATTTCAAATTCGAAGAGTACGTTGAGAAATCGAAATTTGTACCGGTGAATGCTTGAATCCAGATTGTCGCTACCAGAATCATCCATTTCCGTGATTGTCCCGCCATCGTCTTTTAACAATCTCCGACGTACGGTTCCTGATTCACCGGAGATTTTTGTTTTTTTTTTTGTTCTCTCTCTCTCTCTCGCTATCTCGCTCTCTCGCTCTCGTGTAAGTTGATGATTCGAGAGCTTCTTCACTGGACTACTAAATAGAGAAACGGATCATGTTGGTTTACGTGGCACCCTTCATAGGTAAACCGAATTCGAAACAATTTTTACCCGGTTTAGCTTTGTGTTCATTATCAATTTATGATTTTTTCGGTTCGGTGTTGAGAACAATGTCAAATAATAAAAAGTAGTGCTATTATTACATTAATAATTGATCTCTTTATTTGGATGAGACATTCATAATTGGTCATATGTTTCTTAATAGTAGTAACAAATTTGGGAAAATTATCATTGAATAATTACCAACTTTTTTGGTATTCATTACTAACAAACATGAGTATATATAACCAACAAAATTTGTCATTTTCTCACATAACTAGATTTTTTCGGTTCGGTGTTGAGAACAATGTCAAATAATAAAAAGTAGTGTTATTATCTCTATTATATTATTTAAGCAACTCTATAAACAAATAATCTTGCTTTATATAAGATATTACACAAAATACCACTGTATTTTCAATACAAAAATATAATAACAGAATTTTAATATTAATTTGTTGTAACCAGAAAAATGATTACCTAAAAAATAGGAATTATTAATTTATTAGATTACAAAAAATCATTAATAAAATAATTTTGGAATTATTTAATAAAATAATAATAAAATAATCTCGAAATTATGTAATAAAATAATTAAACAGATTCTATTTATTGTTTTAGAAATTTTAGGAAACAATAACAAACTATTTAGAAAAAAAATATAAAACTTAAATTTATTTATAAAACTAAGATTAAATATTTACATATCTAAATCATTTAATAATAACAAATATATATTAAAATTAAGATACAACATTGTTTCTATTTTTAAAATATATCTATATACTTATTTAATCTATGTTGTTAAAAATTTAAGCAGTTCTAATGTGACATATTACGAAAATGCTATTATATTTTAATTATTCTAATAAACAAAAGAAAAGTTTAGATTTGTTTACAAAATAATAAAACTCTATTTATTGTTTCATAAATCTTAGGAAATAATAAGAAACTATTTAATTGGCTAAAAATTAATTGTTTATACACAATATTCACTATATAAACACTACTAAGTGTATAATGTTGATAATATTCATAACCTAATTGTAATTGCACCTATAAAATTAATATATAACATGTTATACCAATAACTTCAATTTGTAAATTTGGTATATTAAGATCTCTAAACACGATCACATTAATTTATAATACCAAATCACGGGTCAATACATGTTTTGTTGGTTTTTTTAGCTTTACCAAATGTATAATTAACGAATTTGATATTGCACCAAACCAAAATAGTAGTACCAACTACGGGTCGAAATCAGAGTATGACCTTAAGCAAAATAAAATATATGATTTTATAAAATGTATAGAATTAATAAATTTTCTACTATTATTTTGTAACAAACAAATCTAAATTTACATAAATATTTCCTCACGCTGGTAACATTATTCTACAAAATATTAACGTGTATTTATGAGTCTGGTAATAAAACGGGTAATGAGACGGGTAACGGAACGCTCAAAAATTAAATTAATATCCGATACTCGATCATTATTCATGGACAATATAATTATTATACCTTTCACTCGACCCTAAAGCTGCGGGTACCTTTTTTTGGGGCGGATAGAAACCGAAAAACGGATCGAATACGAGTATCGGTAGTAGTTTCCAGGCCTACCTATTAGTAGTTTAATATGAATCATAACTAAACATTTAGTACTATATTATATAGTATATAAATGAATAATACAACATAAACATATTATTAACAAATAATAAAAAAATTTCCCGTGCTACCAGCGCGGGTCATTATCTAGTTACATAAATAATTGATCTCTTTATTTGGATGAGACATTCATAATTGGTCATATGTTTCTTAATAGTAGTAACAAATTTGGGAAAATTATCATTGAATAATTACCAACTTTTTTGGTATTCATTACTAACAAACATGAGTATATATAACCAACAAAATTTGTCATTTTCTCACATAACTAGATTTGGACCCGTGCTAGAGCATGTATTGAAATTTTTTTGATCTATATTATAGTTTCAAAATAAAATATAAGTTATAAGACGGTTTAGCATTGTAAACTAAGAAATAATTGTTATTATTTTTTTTTTGTATGAATATGTGAGATGTATTTTGGTGAATGGAGATCTGAATGATTTATATCAATGTTTTTTAAACAGGACCGGACCGGCCTGTAGGTTTGATCTAACCACAACTCGATAGGTATTCCGGTCCGGGTAATCTCTAAAAACCTAACAAATAAAACCCGCAAAAAACCAGAAAACCCCGCAAAAAAACCTGTGAAATGGTGGTTGAACCGGCGGGTTGAACCGGCGGGTCAGACCGGATTGTCGTCTCAAATTAAAATATTTTATTTTGGTCACACTTTAAACTCAAACCAAATTAAAAATAAATGTTGTTATTTATAAAAGAATCAGTTAGTTATTTTATCTAATCATTTAAAAGTTTAATTTTAGTTGTTTAGTACTTAACTATGTATGTTTTGTTCATATATTTATAGAAAAGTAGATGTTATATTCATAAAATGTAATCAAACTAATAAACTAATTGATCCGTAATTCAATCAGTCCGATTTATTGACCCAGTGAACCGGACCCGAAAGACTTCTGGTTCACTTTCCGGTTCGGTTTTAAAGACATTGATTTATATTAAAAGCTTGGAAGGGTGTTAGGTCAGATTTATTTTGAAATCCACAATAAAATCTCGGAAATCACGATTAAGTGTGATTAATTACCAAAATTTTATTCATTTTTACGCCTAACATTATATTGTTATGCCTAACACTATATATGGTGTAATAATATATGGAATAATCAAGATTTTTTTTGAAAATTGTATAAATCATTGGAATATTATCTTTAAGAGGATTCTTTGAGTTATTCTTAAGTGTATTCGTAGTTTCATATAGCCCACGGATTTCATCTATAACTTTTCTTTTTGTAACGAACCTATATTTAATATATTATCTATTTTGTAACCAACTTATAAAAATTATATATTCTACAAAAAATTGTGTACTTTCGTTTTTTTATACAAAAAAAAGTTGTGTACTTTCTTTTTATGATTGAGAGTATATTTTTATTCCCATTAATAACTTGGTTAACGTTGTGGTCTATCAATAAAATCTCAGGAAAATAAATTGGTAATATTGTGATCGTAGATCTTTGAAAACAACGTGATCTTCTGAAAATAAAGTTTGGAATATCCATGAACTATCAATTTAGAATATCCCGTTTAAGATTTTCGGGTACAATTAAGGTTTTATTTGTTACTATTAATATATAAACTATCAACATGTAACCAATTAATATATGGATTAATCTATAACTTATGTAAAACCTATTTGTAACCATTTATAACCATTTATTAAAATTATAAAGTCTACCAAAACAATGTTGTGTACTTCCCTTTTATTAAAAAGGAGATACTTGGGTAATTAGGATACTTGTGTAAAATCTATAACCTATGTAAAACCTATTTGTAACAATTTATAACCATTTATTAAAATTATAAAGTCTACCAAAACAATGTTGTGTACTTCTCTTTTATTAAAAAAGAGATACATAAAATAAAAATGATTGCCAGCTACTTGAATATACACCAACACATAACCATACATACAAACAATATAAACATCTTGTTAATTACGCGAATTATTATCATCACATAAAAACATCCATAAACAAACATAAGTTATGTGTACAACACCATAAATATTCGAGGTTGGCCATAATCCGGTGTTGACTGTGTTGACCGGCGTTGACAATAAAAAAATAATCAAAATTTATTTTTTTCTTTTCTCCTAAAAGTAATATTTTTTTTGTTTTTATGTATTTATGATAAATAAATAAAAAAGATAAATGATTTTTATAATGTGTTGTATATCTAGTAACTAATTTTGTTAATACAGAAAATATACCAAAAATAATATAATAAAACTATAACACCAAAATTTTATGTGTAGTATATTTTCTCATAAAATAATAACAAATATATACTTTTTCTTTTTAAAAATCATTTTTTATTTTGTATCTTAAAAGGTGGGGTTTTTAAATCTTTTTTTATTTTTACTTATTTATAAGATTATGTCATTTAAAATATATCCAAGACACTGCCAACTATTTCTTTGTTTTTAATAAGAAAAAGAAAGGAAAAAAATAATGAAATTTCTATTTATGTGTATGAAATACATATATCTAGAAGATAATTAAAAAACAAAAGTTAATTTTGTAAATTCAAAGAAATAGTTGGCAATGACTTGGATATATCTAATGTGGCTTAATTCGATTGGACATATGACTTGTACTTTATAGGATAAAGGATGTCATTTGAAATATATCTTTGATTTTACAAAACCAACCTTTAATTTTACAAAATCAACTTTGTTTTTTAATTATCTTCTAGATATATGTCTTTCATGTAAATAAATAGAATTTTCATTTTTTTTCCTTTCTTTTTCTTATTAAAAACAAAGAAATAGTAAGCATTATCTTGGATATATTTCAAATGACATAATCTTACAAATAAGTAAAAAAAAAAAATATTTAAAACCCCCACCTTTTAAGATTCCAAATTAAAAATGATTTTTAAAAAGAAAAGATATATATTTGTTATTATTTTTTGAGAAAATTTACTACACATAAAATTTTGGTGGTATAGTTTTATTATATTGTTTTTGGTATATTTTCTGTATTAACAAAATTAGTTACTATATATACCAAATTATAAAAATCATTTTATCATTTTTATTTATTTATCAAAAATACATTAAAAAAATAGGGGCATTTTCAAGAATACCCCTTTTCCTATGTCACTTTTCAAAAATAGCCTTTCATTGTGTCCATTCTGAAAAATACCCTTTTTAATATATAAAATGATTAAATTCTAAACCCTAAACCCTAAATACTAAATCCTACCTCCTTAAAACTACATACCCTAAATATAAAATTGAGAACCCAAACCTAAAAAAAATTCTAAAAATTAATTTAGCATATTGTAATTGTGTAAAAGAGGGTAAAATGAAAATGTTCAAAAAATGGTATTTTTGAAAAGGAGTATCTCAAAAAGAGTATTTATAACAAATTCTCATAAAATATTACTTTTAGGAAAAAAGAAAAATAAAAAAATTTTGAATATTTTTTTATGGTCAATGCCAATTAACATTGGTCAACACCAATTAATTCTGGTCAACATCGGTCAACATTGGTCAATGCTGGATTCCGGCCAACCTCGAATGTTTATGGTATTGTAATTATAGCCTATGTTTGTTTATGGATATCCTTATATGATGATAATAATTCATGTACTTAACAAGATATTTGTTATAAATATATTATATTATATGGATGTCTATTATCGGTTCATTAATATAAATCCTAAACCCTAATATTGTATCATATATATATTTGTATACTATGCAACAGATGAATAACATAGAGAACCATTTCCATAAAACCTCTGTTTATAACATATTATCAGCACGATAAGTAGCTGACAATCATTTTTCCTACGTAAAATCGAAAATACAACAAAATACACCATATTCACTTATGTTGTCAGGACTAGGTCACAAGTCATGTGGCTTTTTGCTAGACAATCCCCACATATATTATTAAAAATACCTTAAAATAGCAAATCAAAATCCATCGCTTTTTGAAATATATGTGGCCAAAATCTTTCCAAGTCATCAACAGTTTAATCAAATTGGAGCATTCCTTAATGAATGTGTACCCAATAAATTTCTACTAAAATAGTTACTGAGTAATATTTGGCTCAATTAGGTCGTTTCAAATATTTACAATAGCTTTGGTTTTTTTTTTTTTTTTTTTCAATAGCTTTGGTTTTGGTTCGGTTAAAGAGCGTGAGTTCTATAGTTGAATGCTCAGAGCTCGCAGATGGGAACTCTTTTCGTTTACTTTTGGAAGAGTAAGCAAATCCCTAATAACATGTCTAAATATCTTCTCCAACAAGCTACCACAAAACAACCCAAAATTACAGAGTCATAAATACCTGCTCTCTGTAATAAAATTCAAGCTAACAAGCACCAACAGTAGAACAACTCTATCAAACAAACAAACAAGCAAGACCTAAGAACCTAGCACGCAAGCTAATTTAGTTCCTATTAGCGCCTTAAAACATATTGACTATCTGACTTTAGAAACTACCATTGTTTAATGGAGTCACAAAGGGTTCAATCTCAAGTTTAGGAACCTGAAGACCTACCCTTGAACCTGAAGATCCACCAATGGCTGATGGGCACGTTGCTTTAACAGAGCAATGAAGCACAGGTGGTGTAGAGCTTTCTTTTTGAAATACGAGTTTAGCAATAAGGTCCGCTGAAAGATCGATGTCAAGCTTATAACCCATGAGAGGATCTGCAATAAATTGCTCAGTCTCCCCTACAACAAGCCGCCACTCGTTCTTAACAAACACAATGCTAGTCGACTGTCTCAACTCTTTCTTCTTCAACTCAAGTTCGTTTACAGTATTCACTACTGATGTCCTAACCTCGATGCGTGTGTTTTCCTCTGACTTGATCTGGTTCCTTATCAAAACAAGCTCCTTTCTTTTGTCACATGCTTCAATCTATGCTGCTTTAATCTCTTTCTCCTTTTCTTCAAGTGCGTTGGTTTGTTTCTTCATCTGGTTTTCGAGTTTCCCCAAACATAAGCTTAGAACTTGAAGCTGGTTTTCATCAGACTTGACATGGTTCCTAAGTCAATCAACTTCCTTTTCTTTGTCACTTGACTCAATCTCAGCATCTTAAATCTTCCGCTGTATGTTCCCCAATTCCAAGCTCAAAGCTCGAAGCTTTTTTTCCTTTGTTTCCACTTCCTCAGATCTCTTTTCGATATCGGATTCAAGTATATCGATATGGTTCTGTAAACTCTTCAATATCACAGCCGAATTGGTTTTTGTCTTTCTCCAAGAATTTGCAAAATTTTCCGTCTTTTGGACTCACTGTTGAGTCTAGTAACAGTGAGTGTTAACTCATCCTCAACAAAAGTCTGCTCCTTCGCAACGAACAATGGCTTCAACAACAACAATTAACAGTGAATTTTTCCGGTTCCTAAATGACAAACAGAGTAAAAAAATAGACAAATGTGAGAAACTAAACTCTAAACGAAGAAATGACAAGAAATCGACATACCTATGAAAGTGTAAGAGCTATTGGTACAAAAACTAAATCAACAATTAACACAGGTGTTTTCTCAAAACTCTTTTTGATTAATAGAACATACGTTTACAATTCTTTCTTTAAAACTATTTTCTATCCTCTCAATCTCAAGTTCTTAGATCACAAGCTTGATCAAGAACCTCTCTCAAAAACCCCTCAGCCCTCTTTGAATTTTTAAGCTATTTTTCTTAAGCTTGAGATTCAATTGCTAGGAATTCTTAGAGGGAATATTCAACTTGTTTTTTCTAGGATTTGGTTATATTTAATATTTTAGGATTTTGAGAGATTTGAGTAAGATATTAGAACATTTGATGATTTGTTAGAGATTTTAATTTAACGAAAATGAAATAAGAATCTGTGAGATTTTGTTAAATGATTTTAGAATATACTGATCAAAACACACCATATGTCTTTTTTTTTTTGATAAAATATAAATATTATTTTTTAATAAGAATAGATTTTTTTACAAGAGCTTGGCCTAGCAGTGGTAATGAAAAAAGGGAAGTACAAGATGCAGAGATTTACTCTTGAACCACTGTTGAAGAAGATTGTTAAAAGCATGGTGCTCTCTCTGAGCCAGAACTGTGTCCCTAATGTTCCTGTCAATTTGTTTGAAGATAGAGGAAACAATAGAGGAGATTTACTCGGATTTCTCTATGAAGATTGCATGTACAAGAGAGCGCATTGGTGGTTATACCCCAAGAGTGAAGCCTTGATCTTGTTTGGGAGTCTATCCAAGGGAGAGATCCAGAAAGTGAAAGCCAATTTGGAAATGTTCTTATGAGCAAGGGAACCACCGTCCCCTCAGGAAAACCACCATCTCCCAGGAGAACCACCATCTCCTCTGCTGCTCTCATGGCCCACCACCCTTCAAGCTATCGGTATACAAGGAACCACCATCCCCTCAGGAGAACCACCATTTCCTTATGAGTTGTTCAGAACCCAGACTCATAAGGAGATGTATAAAACCTAGAGAAAACAAGTTTTGACGTCTCCAAGCACTTCCCGACACTTCCATAGTCCACGTAAGACAACGCAATGTCATGCTAACCTTCATCTACTTATTCCCAAATACCCCCATGACCACCACCAGGTCACAGTGGAACACCCTACCCTCAGGGTATTCTCCACACACTTTCCAAGAATAGCAAAGCTCTAACTCCCATAAAAACTTTCCATTTTTAGAAACCTTCTATTTATGGAAACTTTCCATTTATAAATTTCTCTAGCTATTTCCTTTCCCATATGACACACAAGTCAAAAATTCCATAAAAGAAACTCATCTCAATAAAACCTCAAAGTGCAGCAATTGTTCGTAATCCCAGAAATAAAAAACAAAGTAACCGACAAAAATAAAATAAAATAAAAGGTAAACTCCGGATCTGCTACTCGGTCCTCCCGTCACCCTATACGTGTAAACTCACGGTGCTCCTCCTGCCTGCGCTCCTGGTTTTACCCCTGGTCGAGCTTCCGCCACCGCCAACAGCTGCAACTTAGGACAGCGAGGTTTTACATGTCCCACCTCCCCACAGTGAAAGCACACTCGAAGATTCCCCTGCGGCTCATCTCTCTTAGGACAAGTTGCCAGCTAGTGATCCTTACTCCCTTATCCAAAGCATCCTCGACCGCCCTGGCTTGCCCTTGAAGTACCCTCCAGTTTCCTCTTTTGACCTAGCTTCGATTGAGTTTCACTCGTCTGAACTGCAGGACTAACCGTCACTGCCGGTGCCCTAATATCCTCCTCAATCTCTGCTGCAGTCTCCACCAGTTCTGCACGCGTACCATAACTCCGCCCTCTACAATGGACCCTCAAGTTCTCACGAAGGACCCTTATAAACCTCCTGATCTGAGCCTCCTCAAACTCCATCGCCCAACCCCCATCAACAGAAGTCGACTGAACTCTAAGTCCAGCTCCCGCACTGACCGAGTCCCCTAAGATAACTGAAGGAACTGCACCTCCAACCGGTCTAATGCCTCTTTAGGAAAACTTGCGGTTGAACTCCTCCACAAAGTCAGCCCAAGTCATCTCACTCTTCTCCTAGCAGCCATTGACCTCCACCACAACTGAGCATCCCCAATAAGGTTGTGGATCCCTATGTCCACCCAAAACTCCTCAGGACATTTGAGAGACTGGAAGTTACGTTCCACTCTCGTCCTCCACACATCCGCAACAGTAGGATCATCTCCCTCAGCATAGACATATAATGAGAATGAGCTCCCACATCCGCAGCCACTGGCTGCCGCTCCTCCGCCACCACTGGTGGCACTACCTGAGCCTGGGCCGGTGCCACTGCCAGCAACCGCTCCAACACTCGTGCTAACAAGTCCGCAAGATCAACGCTTCCTCCAGGGACTCCACCTGCTGGGACTCCTACGCCCGGAACCCTAGCATCACCGGTCACTCGAGCACCAGCATCGTCCCTACCAGCCACACTCTTGGATCCCTCCTCGAAGCCCTGCGACTCGCCAACACCCTCAACTGTCACACTCTTGTCCACAGTATCACTAACTTCTGGGCCACTGCCCCTACCACGACCACGTCCGCATCCACGACCAGCAACATCATTACCTCTAACCATCTGCACTACAAGAACAGAAGGCTAAGCACACAATTCAAAACCGCACACAAAGCACACACAAATAAATTGACTAACTACTCATAATCAATTCCCATTCACAACATCATGCACCAAGAAACAGGAAAATAATTCAACCAATTAAATTCCTAAACCGCTCTAAACCTTCCACTCAACCATCATAGAACCTTAAGGGCTCTGATACCAAACTGAAACAACCCGACCTATTTTTTTAATAATAAATACAATATATAATTAAGCATCACATACTACTTAGCATCCCATACTACTTAATTAAACCAACCAAACCTCAATTCAACAATAAACCAACAACAACCAATATGCACAGCGGAAACATACCAACAACACAGAACCGACATATCATCAATACAATAACATTCCTAAGCATTCTATCCAACAACCTAACATAACTCTATCCAATGTTCCAACATAAACAATTTTACCAACAACACACAAATGAGACCCTAGATCATCCTCCTCCTCATCGCCATGATTCCAAGTCACATACCTGCACACCACAAACAACAATTGAGATGCATAAGTATTATCATAAATACTTAGTGAGGCAATCTTCCCATCTACTGGGTTATACACACAAGCAACTGAGAAAACAATGTTGTAACAATTAACAACCAAACACAAACAAACCAGGAAAACAAACATCAGCCGCTGCTGAACAGATTGGTGTCGACTGACACTACCTAAGTGTCGATTGACACTCCTCCTTTGGTGTCGATCGACACCTACTTGGTGTCGATCGACACCGACTCTGCAACGCGTTATGCACGAAGCCGAAAGTCAAAGAACCACTTCCCAAATCCTCCAAATCATCTGAAACTCATCCAAAAGTCCTGGAAACACATGGGAACCACATCCCAAACACAAACCTACAAGAAAACACAACAAAAAACAACAAATCAAACAAAACAAAGGATTCTCAGGCTTAGATCAGCCATGGTCATGCACTCACCTCTTTGCAGGAAGATTCTGACTCAACAACGACGAATTCAACCCTTAGAAGCCTTCTCCTTTGTTCTTAGCACAAGATCTTCACTCCACAGCAACATATCTCTCAATTCACGCTAAGAATCTCCCAAAAAGTCTCCAAACTCTCAAGAACACTTTTCTCCCTCTAACTCTCTCTAAACAGCGACAAAACACTCCCCCAAAACCCTTTTCGTCAACTTTCTCTTTAAATGCATCGGTTAGGAGCATCAATTGAATCAAACTAAGCCAAAATGACAATTCAAATCAACCCGGGCGAACCAAAATTGATGGTGTCGATCGACACTCTTCTTGGTGTCGATTGACACCCATTCCCAAAATCCCCAATTTGGTTCGCGGATGTTACAATACTAAACAGGGTGTGTCATACAACATACTTTTTTCATATTCTAATGCTAACAGAAATTGACAATTTCCTTGTTCTTTTAGGAATAGGAAATTGTCCATCTTCTCTAAATTTCCTTTTTCCAAGCTTCTTAAAGTTTCTCTACAATCTTCAAGCTTCTAGACTTTTCTCCAACCTTCCAGCTCTTGCAATCTTCCTTATCGGTTGTAAATTAACCGCCATGACTTATTTCCATATTCTGGCTCTTCTTGATTCAATTGTATTACTTCTTGTCCTACTTACACCTAGGACATCAACTGTATTATATGTTTACATCTTCAACCTAGAAGCTAAAACGTCAAAAAGAACAAAAACCAAAACTTTAGGGAGATATCAAACAATGTCACCAAAGTGAATATCTTAAGAACAATTCTTGAAAAACCCTAACTTCTTGAAAGAAAGTAGGGGACTTTTAAACAAAATTGACGAAAATATAGATGAAACAGGAAGATCAAAGGAGACGTACAAAGGAGAAAATTACTGAATTGAGCAGTGGCAACTTTCGCGTGTAGAGTGTGAGTCTGAGTGTACGGATTACTAAAAGAAGACTGTCGAAAAAAAAGATAAAAGAGAAGACTGAAGATGTTAATATTTTGGTTAACTATTTTAAAACATGGTAATATGTCTTTCACCTCAAGAAAAATTTGTAAACTTTCCATTTGATTGAAAATCCACTTTATAAAACATGGCATTGTTTTGTAAGAAATTAGTCAAATTACATCACATTACTATTAGTTTTAAGACCATTTAGAAAAAAAAATCCATTAAGAAAAAAATATAAATTAAGTTTTAAGCTAATAATTTTTTTAATAAGTTTTAGTTTCCAAGAGAGAATAATTCATTTTCTCTCGCTTCTAACTTTTGAAAAATATTTTTAAAAGAACTTTTAATTTTTAAAAATTGAAGTTAGTTAATAATCTTGAAAAAACATCAGCTTGTGTTGTAGCATGAGATATCTCCTAACTGTTATATAATACACCGTAATTACTCTTTTTAGAATTGGAGATTTGGACAAGAACTGTTTTTTTTTAAGTTTTCTTATATGAAAATCTATTTTTTAAAATATATATTTTATGCTAGATAAGAGGCAAATATTAGTATTTAAAATTTTTATGTATTTTATTAATAGTAAAAGTATATGCATTTACTTTTAAAATTTTAATATAATATGGAACATTTAAATTGTTGAAGATCTTATAGCGTATAGAATATATATAACCCTTAATGAGACAAGATTTTATAAATATTAGCTCTTAATTAAATTTCATTTTATTATTCATGAGAACAGCTGAAGGAAGTATAACATACTTCAAAAATTATTGACGCTCAAGATGAAAAACTTGAGTTATGAAAAGAACAACAACAAAATAGTAGTAGACTCATCCAACGATTGGACGGTTTAGGACAGGACCATTGGGACAATCGTCGGCTGGAACATAGAGAACGACACGGTTGCAACAATTGATGGATGGTAGATAAACACCTTGAGGGTATATGAAAGCTGTCACACGTGGATTGTCACTTTCTATTGTTGCCTTTGCTTGAAGTCCACTCACTCCTTTTAGCTCTGGCCACTCCACTTTCAATCCTACAAATGTTTAGTCGTTCGTATTAATATTATACATGGTTAATGGTTTTCAAGTTTTCAAAAAAAAAAACGTGTTTGGTTAGGTTTTTTTAAAAACGTGTTTGGTTTCAAAAAAAAACGTGTTTGGTTTCGGATTGAATTTTTAACTTTTTTTTTTGAATAGTCCACTCCACCGTAGTTTCGATCAAAACAAGTTAATTTATGTCGGTTTTTGTGGAATCCAATGCAAAGGAAAAAGTGGAATTGTAAATTAATTTAGAAAAAGTAACAAGGATGTACTTAATCAAATCTATTTTTTTCAAATATAAATCGGAACATTATTGAAACTCATGAATTGACTACACTCGGTTTCATCTTTAGTTCTTCTTTTTTTTTTTTTTTTCTTCTGAAGTGAACTCATGCATTGAAACACGATTTAGTATGGTTGACAGCTTGACATACAAACTTGGTATTCAAATGAAAAAAAAAAAAAAAAAATCAAACTCGAGTTTGAGCACGATTCGCAACTCAATCCACGTTATGATATGTAGCAAACTAAAAACGTTATAGATGAACATTACCTGGGAATTGAGATTGGCATCCACTGCCTGAGCAGTTACATAACTCACACCTGGGACCAAGGAACACCTGTTTGACATTTTGTGTGTTTCTCTTTCGTCAGATGTTACTTAACAAGAAGATTGATAATCTTTCAAATGGTATTATATATTTCCGTGTTACGTATTGATCAACATATATAGCAAATATGTAGTACGTATTACGTAGTACGTTATCGAGAGACAAGAGGGATTTCATGACCAGAGTTAATGAAAAAACGGTAATATATAAATTTTTATAAATGAAACGACAATTCATAAGTTAAAGTCAAAGCTATAAAGATAGTCTCAACATAAAATATATATTAAAGTTTGATAGCTTAAATAATACTAATAAACTAATAATTATCAATAAGTAACTCATTTTCTAACATAAGTAAATATAACATCAACGTACTTTAGTAGTATTTATGAAAACTACTACTGTATACTATATATAATTTTACTATGATCTTCAATACAAGCAAACATTAATTCTTTGAAAACACTTCAATCTTTTTTTGGAATATCTTTTATATTTTTATGCAAACTATTTCTTGTTGAATCTTTATGCATTGCTATTAGCCCTGAGACGGAGCCGGATATCCGGTCTTTTTAGGCATATCCAGATCCGAATCCGAATCCGGCGGATATACAATTATGTTATCCGAATCCGGCTCCGTTATTCCGGATATCCGGTCGGCGGATACCCGACTAAAACTATAATATCCGCGGATATCCGTCAAAGTATCCGGTTCAAAAAAAACTGGGCCTTCAAACATATATTAAGGCCCATTCAAAGAAAGTAAAAAGAAAGAGTAAAGACAGACTTATTTATAGATGCATTTAAGTGTGAAAAGTTGTCTCCCAAGCGATGTGGGATAAAGCTAAAAGGAAAAGACAAAAAATATTGAATCCCACATCGCCCAACACTTAATATTTACTCCCCCAGCCCTCCTATATATATGTGTTTTATACTCAAAGGTCAAGTTATTTTAGGGTGAGTGAATAAGCCGGATTTCCGGATATCCGGTTGGTCAAAACTATCTTATCCGGATCCGTATCCGGTTTAGACGGATTTGAATTTTAGTTATCCGAATCCGTATCCGGTTGGACCGGATATCCGGTTTTCGGAGCGGATTGGACCGGATACCAGAGCGGATACCGGATATTGGATATTAAGTCCCAAGGTTAATCGCTATAAAATTTATACAAAAAATCAGGATGCTATTGATATATATGTTTTTTTTTATATAATACAAAGTTTCTGCTTTTTTGTATCTTCTCTTTTTTTTGTTAAAGGATTTTCATAAATATATAAAAGATCAAGTTTACAAAATAAAACTAATACAAACAAAGAAAATAGAACGAAGACTAACTATTGATATATATGTTTTTTATATAATACAAAGTTTCTGCTTTTTTGTATCTTCTCTTTTTTTTTTAAAGGATTTTCATAAATATATAAAAGATCAAGTTTACAAAATAAAGCTAATACAAATAAAGAAAATAGAACGAAGACTAGCAACAACTAGAATGGTGAAGGATTTAAAACAAACACAGACTGAAGAAAGTAAGGAGAAACAAAGCCTGATGCTTGTTAAGAAAATAATTGATCCAACAGTGACGAAGAGAGATCCCTCGCTTCAAACCCAATTGCAACATAGAACTACATTCATGGTGGAAATGATGCTTGTTGCTACTGAAACTGGAGAGACTGAAAG
This sequence comes from Camelina sativa, assembly GCF_030686135.1. NCBI lineage: Eukaryota > Viridiplantae > Streptophyta > Magnoliopsida > Brassicales > Brassicaceae > Camelina > Camelina sativa. Next base: position 32,487,277 of record NC_141899.1, read on the forward strand.
ACCTTCATGGAATCATCGATTTCTCTCTCTCCACAGTTCATAGATTGTACCTTGCCAACCTTGAAGGAGAGCAAGTTTTGTATGCTTTGATGCTGAAACTGTTGGCAACCAAAGAAGTATCTGATCCCAAAGTAGCGGAGGAGATGATATCTTAAGTCTTTGTGTTATCAGACTCCATACTTCAGCCGAAAAGGCACATTCGAAAAAAGATGATTTCGAGATTCATGTGCCAAACCACAAAGAAGACAGTCTAACTCAATATCAACTCCCCAAGTAGACAAACGATCAAGAGTTGGGTTGCGATTAAGTATCAATAGCCATGAATTTATATCATGCTTTGGAATGACAGCTTTGTGCCACACAAGAGGAGCCCAAGATTTTACTTGATTTGAAAACCTAACAACATTCCACACAACTTTAGAAGAGAAAGATTGTTTCATACCATTTATTGCCCAAACTGGAAAATCACTTGTTGATGACATAGTAATGGTAGAGATAAATGTGTGGAGAAGAACTTGTCTCTCTGATCTGGCACTAGGAAGAGACCATCCATTCTCATTTCTCAACTCAGCGACAATTGAAAACAAAGGGATCCCTAAATGACTAGGGCCATCTGAATCAAGGAAATTGTAAAGAGATCCAAAAGGAGTCCATGGATCCCACCAGAAGAAAGTTGAATCACCATTTCCAATATGGATACTGAGAAAAGTAAGAGCTTTGGAATGAAGCTTAAGTAATTTTCTAAAGTTCCAAGAATAAGAAGCATTCTTTTCATTGAGCGCCCACAAAGGAGATTTAGAAAGATACTTACTATTTATCCAGGCCACCCAAAAAGAACCAGCTCTAAAAAACAGCATCCAAAAAAGTTTCAAAGCACATGTTTCGTTCCAACTGCTAATGTGCCTCAAACCAATCCAACCTTCTGATTTAGGGAAGCAAATGTTAAACCAAGACACTTTTGCACCAGGGGGAGTGTCTACCTTTCCGTGCCAAAGTAAGGAGCTACATAGACTATTAATCTTTCTAATAACCTTCTTAGGGAGGAAGAAAGCACTAGTCCAAAACCCTATAATTCCGGAGATAACTGAAGATAAGAGAGTTAGCCTACCAGCTAAACTCATAAGTCCAAGCATTCAGCTTCTTCCGAATTTGAGATAGAAAAGGATCACAATCTTTAACTGAAAGCTTTTTGGAACATAGGGGAAGACCTAAGTACCGGACTGGAAGAGTGGAAGAAGTCAAATTGAAAACAGTCTTCAACCGGTTCAAGGTATCCTCACTTACACCAGAACAAAACAAGGAGGTCTTCTCAATATTCATTTTCAAACCTGAGATTTCCTCAAACTTTGCAAAAACAGACATAACTCCTCTTAAAGAATGCTCAGATCCCTCTAAGAAGATTAATAAATCATCGGCAAAGCATACATGCGTAAGCTGAAGATCCTCACACCCAGGGTGGTACTTGAAAGATCCTTCTAGTGCAGCTTTATTCAACATTAAGGATAACACATTCATTATCATAACAAACATAATTGGGGATAAAGGATCCCCTTGGCGCAGACCCGTCCTACCTTTAAAAAAGCCTAAAGTAACCCCATTTATACTAACACTGAAAAACAGAGAACACACACAAGCTCTGATCCAATTAATGAAAATAAGAGGAACCTTATAAGCCTGAAGAGAATCGAGAAGAAAGTCTCATCTAACTGAATCAAAAGCTTTTGAGATGTCAACTTTGAGTGTGATTTTTTCTCTGCCAGAATTAAGATGATAGCCTTGCATAACTACTGAAGCAAGAAGCACATTCTCTATTATTAGCCTGTTCTTGACAAATGCAGTTTGGTTTGCAAGTATAAGGTCAGGAAGCAGACTCTTTAATCTGTCTAGCAAGAGACGATATATGAGCTTGTAAACTGTTTTAAGACAAGAGATGGGTCGGAAATCCTTCAATTCAACAGCCCCTGGCCACTTTGGAATTAGGATAAGAGATGTAGAATTTAAGGCAGATGGGATAAAGGATTCCTGAAAGAACTGGAGCACACTCAATGTTAATTCGTTCCCAATAATAGTCCATGTAGCCTTGAAGAACTCTACTGGAAAACCATCTTGCCCTGGTGTTTTGTTGAGAGGCAATTTGAGAAGACAAGCTCTGATAGCTACAGCAGAGAAAAGAGAGGAGAGAGAAGATTGCTGCTCAATCAAACAAGTTGTATGGATTAAAGAACTAAGGAGCTCAGGTAAATGAGGACAAAACCTGCCTCTAACTGAACGAAGGATCCCAGCAAAATAGCCGATAGCTAGATCATGAGTTTCTTGGAGAGATGAAGTGAAAGATCCATCCGGTTTCAACAGAAACTTTATGGAATTACTTGCATTCCTAGCTGCAGTAACCTTATGAAAAAAGGAAGTATAAAAATCACCTTCACCCAACCATCTTAGACGAGACTTTTGTCTGAAAAAACTCTCCTCCGCAAGACTAAGATGCAACCACCCCTCTAAAGCTAATTTTTCATTCTGAATATTGGTCTGAGAAGGGACATTCAAAGCTAATAGCTGAAGATCATTAAGCTTGGAGTGAGCCTCAACAACTCGCTTTTCTAAACCACTAAAATTGTTCTTCATTAAATCTTTCATAGGCTTTTTCATATGTTTCAGCTTGAAACAGAAGTCTTTGAGGGTAAAGACTGAAATACCAACATGTGTCCAAGCTTCCATAACAGAATCCAGAAAACTTCGATGCTTTGTTAGAAGTGAAAAAAATTTAAATGGCATAGTCCCATAAGACGGAGGAGGCGTGACAATCTTTATATGACCAGGTGTGTGATCAGAGAACTCAGGGGCTTGAAAGGTACAAAAACTAGAAGGGAACCTTAGCAGCCAACAACCATTCACCAAACATCTATCTAGTTTTTTCCCAGTCGGATCTCTTGATCTTTTGTTCGTCCAAGTAAATTTAGGTCCACTAAAGGGAAGATCAAAGAGACCTAAATCAGCTAAACAGTCTCCAAGCATACGCATACCTCTTGTAGAGCTGACCATAAAAATATTTGAGGTTTCTCTTGGACTAAGAATCTCATTGAAATCCCCATTTATCATCCACGGCGTGTTTGCTAAACAGAGAGATGTGTATCTATCATGAAGTGAACTCCAAAGCTTTTTCTTTTCCTCTTCCTCAGTTGATGCATAAACTGCTGTGTAAATAATAACAGACCCATCCTCCAAAGAAACCTCACAAGTAATTGACTGAAGGTCAACAAAAAGAACTCTTGCTTTAGTCAGAGCTTTGAAAATGATCCAAATCTTACCTAACTCCGAGAACTGGTAATTAGACAAAAGGGACCACTCCGGACCAAAAACTGACATAAGAAAATCCTTACTAGCTTCTTTAACATGTGTCTCCAACAAAGCTCCAAAAGTGATTGTACGACTACTAAACCAGTTACAAAGAGGTCAATGCTTTAAAAAATCATTAAGACCTCGCACATTCCAAAAAAAGTTGTCTGACATATACACAGATTATTGAGTGTGACGCTTCCCTCTTTGCAGGGAGAGAATGCCACCTTGAGCAGGTGAGATTTGGTCATACCTCTTTCTCTTAGATTTCTTGTCTTTGGAGGAGGTTGAAGAGGCAGAAGACCCATAGAGAACCAGAGAAGAAGACGACTCACCTAACACCATAGCGTTATCCTCAACTGATAAAAGCTCAAAAAGGTTTGAGATGGAAGTATCAGGTTGAACCACTGAGACTAAAGGCGAGGAGAGGATAGGTGATGTGACCAAAGGTCGCAAATGCGGAACGATCGGAGGAAGCGTCTTCGGACAAAACGTGGCACGCGAAACTTTCCTCGGACAAGGTTTGAGATTTCGAATCTAGAGACGATTCAAACGAGAGAATCGGAAAATGGCGAGATTCCAATGAGCCGTTTGAGAGAACGGTCGTGTAGCCTCTATCGGATCAAACGGATGCGGTACGGACGGATGGATGCGGAAACGACTAAGAGTGGTTACGGTGAGATGCGAAGATGAAAGCGATATGGAGATGAGTCGATGGAGAACGAAGGATGAATCGAGTTAACGACACGAGACGTTTGGCTCTCCTCTCGATACGGCCAAGCTAACGACGTCAAACCCGGTTTGGAGTCGTTAGGGTTCTTCCTTGGGAAAATCCCGGATTGAACTAGAGAAAGGATTGAGACAAGATCAAAGAATCTCTCTTTGAGAAAAGTCTTATTTTCATTCAAGTCTAAGGAGAACAAAGAGCTAAGAGAGGGTTTAAATACTTAGGTCAAGAGAGGGCTTAGGGACACGTGGATTCATATTGATCCGCACAGTTGTCCTTAGACGTGTTCTCCTTGTAAATGGAACACGTCGCCTCTTAAGACTTTCAACTTAAAACTCTCAACGTTCTAAAAGGAATATTCCAAAGTTCGAAATTAAACCAAAAGACAAAAGGAAGAAAGATCCACCTTTGGCCTTGACGCGGGAAACGCCTTAGCCTTAGAACATTTTGCACCAAGCTCAATGCCTCGTTAAAACCTTCTCCGGTAAACCCAATGGGAAAAACCTGGAGTAAGGAAAAAGAGTACAAATCCTTGCTTAAGTGACTTTGTTGTCTTCACTGAACCTTCGAGGTCTTCATCGGTCGGTTGATGTTGGACGAATGATCGAACGAAGAGGTTGATCCGCTGCTTGGCCACCTTTGCTGAGCTCCTTGATCGAGTCATGGCTCCTGGTGCCTTGGCCGCGTTCGAGGTAGGCGTCTTGGCCGCGTCCGGTGCGTCTTGGTCAGGCGTCTCGGTCGCGTCCACCGTGTCTTGGTCGTCTTGGTCGAGCTCCCGTCCTACGATCACATCATTCCCTCCCCCTTGAAAAGGTTTTGTCCCCAAAACATCCTCGTCGTCACCTACATCAAATGGGACGAGATCAGTAACATTAAAGGAGGTAGATGTACCAAACTCACCTGGAAGCTCGAGTCGGTAGGCATTGTCATTAATCTTCTCGACGACTCGGAAAGGACCGTCTCCACGCGGGCTGAGTTTATCCTTTTGTTTCTGCTGGAACCTCTCTGGCCTTAAGTGCAACCAAACCCAGTCGCCAGGCTTGGACAACATCGGTTTGCGTCCGCGGTTGAGTAAGCGCGCATACTGCTCGTTCCTTCGCTCTATGTTCGCTCGAACCTCCTCGTGTAACGCCTTGACTAGCTCTGCTCTTGCGGCTCCGTCCTGGTTCTCGGCTTCGTTTGGTGGTAACGGTAGAAGGTCCAATGGCGTGAGTGGCTTGAAGCCATATGCGACTTTGAAAGGAGACTTCTTCGTAGACGAGTGCACCGCCTGATTGTATGCGAACTCGATAATAGGGATGCATTCAAGCTAGGAGCCCTTGTTACTTACGATTGCTGTGTGAAGTAAGGCGCCTATTGAACGGTTAACAACCTCCATTTGGCCGTCGGTCTGCGGGTGAGCGGCGGTGGAGTAGAGGAGCTTTGTTCCTAGTTTCCTCCAGATGGTGCGCCAGAAGTGACCAAGAAACTTGGGATCTCGGTCGGATATGATGGTGCAGGGTACGCCGTGTAGCCTGATCTCTTAACTAAAGAACAGATTCGCTAGTTGCATAGTGTCATTGTTCTTGTTGCACGGTATGAAGTGAACCATCTTCGAAAACCTGTCCACAACAACTATGATGCTATCCTTATGCGCCAAGAGAGGTAGGCCGAGGATGAAATCCATTGAAAAATCGATCCAAGGCGATGTGGACACTGGCAAAGGCATGTAGAGGCCGTGAAGGTGTGTTGTCGACTTGGAAGTACGACACACGATGCAACGACCGCAATGCTTCTCCACCATACTGCGCATTTTTGGCCAGTAGAAGTGCTCTCGAAGCACGGCCAATGTCTTAGTGATGCCGAAGTGACCTGATAAGCCTCTGCTATGGGCTTCTCGCACAAGCAACTCTCGGATAGAACCATTTGGTATACATAGCCGTCGCCCTCTGAACAGGAACCCCTCATGAAGATAGAATTCGGTGTAAATTCCCTTCCCATGGTTCTGGAAACAGTCACCAAACTCAGCGTCTCCAGCGTATGCATCCTTGATGCTTTCAAAGCCCAACACACAAGCGTCCATGGTGGTGATGAGAGCGTGCCTTCTTGACAAAGCATCGGCCACCACGTTTTCCTTCCCCCTTCTTGTATTTGATGACGTAAGGGAATGACTCTATGAACTCCAACCACTTCGCGTGTCTCCTCTTCAAGTTGGTTTGGCCGCGAAGATGCTTCAACGTTTTGTGATCGGTGTGAATCACCAACTCTCTCGCCAACAAGTAATGTTGCCAAACCTCCATTGCACGGACGAGGGCGTATAGTTCCTTGTCATAAGTCGGGTAGTTGAGCGCCGCACCACTAAGCTTCTCACTGAAATACGCCACGGGTCGGCCTCCTTGAGTAAGAACTGCTCCGATCCCAACTCCCAAAGCATCGCATTCAACCTCAAATGTTTTGTTGAAGTCGGGTAAGGACAACAAGGGGGCTTGCGTGGGGCGGCGCTTGAGCTCAGTGAACGCTCGGTCTTGCTCCTCTCCCCACTTAAACTCTTGATTCTTTCTGATAACGGCGGTGAGGGGCGCGGCCACCGTACTGAAGTCCTTCACGAACCTCCAGTAAAAGCTCGCAAGACCGTAGAACGATCGAACTTGTGTGATGCTAGTTGGCGTGGGCCACTCCTCTAACGCGCGTATCTTCTCTCCATCAACCTTAAGGCCCTGCGAACTCACAAAAAAACCTAAAAACACTAATTCATCAGCAGCAAAGACGCACTTTTTCAAGTTGGCGTACAGTTGCTCTTCGCGGAGAGTAAACAAGACAGCTTATAAGTGTTTAACATGATCGGACAGACTAGAACTATACACGAGGATGTCATCAAAGTAAACCACTAGAAACTTATTGATGAATGCTCTTAAAACGTGGTTCATGAGACGCATAAATGGAGAAGGGGCGTTAGAAAGACCGAATGGCATTACTAACCATTCGTACAAACCCTGTTTTGTTTTGAAGGCTGTCTTCCATTCATCGCCCTCCTTCATGCGAACTTCATGATAGCCACTCTTCAAGTCGATCTTTGAGAAGACGCTGGCGCCACTTAGTTCGTCGAGCATATCATCAAGCCTCGGGATGGGATGTCGGTACTTGATGGTGATGTTGTTGACGGCTCGACAGTCAACATACATGCGCCATGAATCGTCCTTCTTAGGCACGAGCAAGACTGGAACTGTGCACGGGCTCAAGCTCTCCCGGACGTATCCTTGTGACATAAGCTCCACTACTTGGCGCTCGAGCTCCTTCTCCTCTTCGGGGTTGACTCGGTAGGCTGGCCAGTTAGGAAGCTGTGCTCCTGGAACGAGATCAATTTGGTGTTTGATGCCTCTTATAGGTGGTAAGCCTTCAGGGAGCTCCTCCGGAAACACGTCGGCAAAGCGCTAAGGACGTCACGGATCACCTCCGGTAAGGCGTCGATCGAACCTTCGAGACCTGAAAGCAGCACATCTCGAAAAACCATCAGTAACATTTAGGCAGAGTCCTTAAGGGACTTCCTAACATCACCAGACTGAATCAAAAGGTTTCTTTTATCATCCGAATCTTTAGACAACTTGTTTTGCATTTCATGTACTTGCATGGGGCTCAAGGGTTTCAAGCAAATATGTTTGTTGTCATGAACAAAGAAGTATTGGTTTGTGTGGCCGTAATGCATGGTGCGCTTATCAAACTGCCATGGTCGCCCCAATAAGAGGTGGCTAGCTTGCATAGGCACTACATCGCATAGGACTTGGTCCTTATACGGACCGACACTAAACGAGACCATGACCTGTTCTTTGACATGATCACAATCTTGTCATTTAACCATTTCAATCGATAGGGACAAGGGTGGTTTGTGGTCTCAATAGATAATTTCTTGACAAGACTAGAACTTGCAACATTGGTGCAAGATCCACCGTCTATAATCAAGCCACAAACTTTCCCACTTACAGTTCATCGGGTGTGGAAGATGTTGTCGTGCTGTTTGGCATCGTCGGCGGCTACGCTTGCGTTCAGGATGCGGAGAATCATCAACAGCTCTCCAACTTCGAGCTCAGCTACGGCTTTGGTAAGGATCATGGTGCGTGCGTTCGGGCACTCTCGAGCGTAGTGGCCTCTCCCTTGACATTTGAAGCACAGAATAGCGCAGCTCCAGACGTCGGTAGTGTTGCGTCGCGGATCTTGGCACTCATTGGTGGCTGGTTCTCTTTGTTTGAACCTTGTGTCAGCATTGGTCGCCTTCGGCTTCTCTTGGAGACGGTTTGATGATGACGCGTTAGGAGACCAATTCAGAGTTCTTTGAGTCCTGGTGTGAGTCACGGAGGCGTTCTTCTTCTTGATCTGACTCTCAATTTGCACCGAAAGATGCAACAACTCCTCAAATGTTTGATAGGGCTGGCGCTCGACCTTGCGTGCGATGCGGTCTTGTAGTCTGTCCAAGAACTGCGCCATGAGTGACACCTTGGAGTCGTCGACTTGTAAACGGTTGCGCAGGTGTTCAAATTCTTCATAATATTCCTCCACCGTTCGTGTGCTGATAACACTCTAATTTACATGTTTTTAGCATCCTTTTTTGTCCATATTTTGCATTGTTCATACCTCTAACTTAGCATTTTTAGACCATTTACTGTAGGAATCAAGTTTTAGAGCATTTAGGGTGTTGTATTTCTGCATTTGCATATATTGGATGAAAACAGGTGCTAAAGAGCCAAAAATGGGGAAAAACAAGGACAACTCGAGCATGTACCCGAAGGAGCCATCGAGCTACAAGAACAAGTCCGAACCCCAACACGATCAAAGAGGATCCAAGAGCGCGAAGAGCAACTCGAAGATCCACCCGAGGAGTTACCCGACTCAAGCCTCGTGCACCCCATCGAGTAGACCATCGAGCAGGTCTGGGAAGCTAGGTCAAATGGGTTTCCATATATATACCCCCTCTTTCCTTAGCTCGCAAACGAGCACGCCGCAGACCCTCAAACCAGAGAGCGAGAGCTTCTGTGAGAGAACTGAGTGACTCAACATATTTTTCTTGTTTTTGCACTTTTATTTTGTAGTTTTTCATAGATCTTTGACCCCTACTCTTTTCTACTCTACTCTATCTTTTTATTAATGTCGTTTTCGTTTATTTCTATGGCTTTATCATTCGTTTCTATGTTCGAGTAGTGTAGCAAAGTTTCTAGGGATGGGATAGATGATTAGGTATTCTTGATCGGTTAGGATGTTTTAGTTGATTGTTATGATAAATAAATTTCCTTCTAGGTTGATGTTCTTAATGCGGTAAACAGACTGACAGGTTGAGACTAGATCTAGGGCGTTTATAATGCTACAGGCCGAAAGGAGTAGATAAAATGCTTGATTAGGTCAATACTAGAGGTGTACCTAACTTTGAGTGACAAAATCAGATAAGTCTAAGTATATTGACAAAAACGAATTGTTCTTAATGCCTGCTTGTTCATATTGCTAGTGCGACAGTGTGGTAGTATGTTCAAGGTTGATTGTTACTAGTGCGACAGTGTGGTGACAAGGTTTTAGAGCTTCACTGTCTAGGAAATAATTGTTTGAGGCATGTAAGGCATCCGTATCGGTCTATGTAACATCCGCGAACAAAAAATTGGTTTTTGGGGATGGGTGTCGATGGACACCAAGGTGGTGTCCATCGACACCACTTATTTCTGGTTCGACCAGATTGGATTTTTGATCAATTTGGTTCGGTTTGGTTTAAGGAAACCATTGAACCGAGTCTTAAAAGGAAGGAAACGACCTAGGTCGTGTTGTTGCTGTTAGTCTCGTCGTTTTCATTTCAGAAAGAGGAAAAGAGAGAAAACAAGTGTTCTTGAGATTTTGGTGAGATTGGTGAGATTCCTTGCTGTTTCTTGGGAGATCTAAGGCTGGGAAGGTGCTAGGAGCTTGCTAGGAGTGAGGGAATTCGTTCTTATTGGTCAGAATCTTTCTGCAGAGAGGTGAGTGCATGACCATGGCTGATCTAAGCCCTTGATTCCCTTGTTCTTGCTTGTTGTTGCTTGTTTGTGTGTTTTTCTTGCTGGGATTGGTTGATACAGGTTCCTACGGTGGTATAAGGCCTGGGTTTCGAGTATTGGACGATTTGGAGGAGATATGGGAGTCAGATTCGACTCTCAACTTTGCGCGGACACCACTTGGTGTCGATGGACACCACTTGGTATCGATGGACACCACTTGGTATCGGTGGACACCAGCAAATTGGGAATCGATCGACACTGTGGGGTAGTGTCGGTCGACACCAAGGCCAGTGTCGGTCGACACTTAGCTGGTGTCAGTCGACACCTCCCTTCCAGCGAGACGATGTTTGATTTCCTGGTTTGTGTGTTTGTTTGTTGCTTGTTTTGGAACTTTGGAATCATTGTTGCTTGTGTGTATAGCCCAGTAGATGGGAGGATTGCCTCACTAAGTATTTGTGATAATACTTACGCATCTCAATTGTTGTTTGTGGTGTGCAGGTAAGGGCAAAGTGTGATCGTGGAATCAAAGGCAATGAAGAGGAGGATGTTCTAGGGACTCGATTGATTGTTTACCTGACATTGTTAGGGTTCTAGAGTCGAGTCTTAGAGCATTGTTTAGGATTGCTGGTTATTTGTTTTATGCTATTGGACTATTAGATTGAGATTGGAATCTATACTGGTTATTATTTTATTGGTTATGGGTTATTGGTTTTATTGGTTATTTATTGGTTTATTATTTCTGTTGTTGATTGTGAATGTGGTTAGGTGGCTAGTGGGTATGGGACCACTAGTTGTAGTTTATTTATATATTTATATTATTTATTATTTATTAGAAAAAAGGTCGATCGTTTCATTTTGGTATCAGAGCCCTTACGGTTCTAGGTTTTGGGTTTACTAGGTTTCTGTTGTAGATGTTTGGGATTGCATGTCTTGATTGATTATGTGAGTTAGTCAATTGTGTGTGGCATGGAGTCCTAGAACATCCTCTTCGAGCCGACTATGTGATTCCACGGTGAGTTTATGTTTCTTTGTGTGGTATTGATTTGTTTTATGCTTGTTAGCCTCTGTTCTTGGAACATCAGTGGTTAAGGTGTTTGAGTTGTTGGTCGTGGACGGGTACGTGGTCGTGGTCATTGTCGGGCGGGTCCCGAGGCCAGCGAGTGTGTGGTCCAGAGTTTCATGATGAGGTATGTCGGAGGGTCGCAAGCGTATCAGAAGGGACCCGAGGGGGTTAGCCGGTGAGCGTGCTGGGGGTGCTGGGAACCCAGGTGTGGGGTTGCAGCAGGTGGAGCCCGGGGTCGAGATGATCGCTTGGTGGATCTACTGGCGTGCTGTTGGAGCGGTTACCGAGAGGGGTACTAGTGTAGGCTCCAGTCGTGCCGCATGTGGCGGGGTGCAACCGAGGGCTACGGATGTTGAGGAGTTTCCATATTATGTTAAGAGAATGAGCAGTTGTAGATGACCAGTATGAGATTATTCTCAAGAGGTATCGAGCCTAGAGAGGCAGATAGGTGGACATATGCAGTTGGAGCAGATATTTCTCTGTTTGGGGGTTAATCCAGTTGGATATTAGAATTTTAGTGGGCAGGTGTAACATTGCAATGTTATACTCGGACCACAGGAGGTACTTGTGTTGGGAGATGTTTATAGTTGTTAAGGTTTGTTGCTCCTGAGGGGATGGTGATTCCCCTGAATACCGATAGCTCGAGGGGCTAAGGGCTCCGAGAGTGGCAGAGGGGACGTTGTTCTCCTGAAGGGATGAATAGTTCCCCTGATACCGAGATCTTGAGGATTGTGGTCCAAGAGTGAGACAGTATAACTCGAAGACGCTGGTCTGAGAGTGAGATCGGTATGACTCGAAGGTTGCGACCTAAGAGTGGAGGTGGTGGGAGCAAGCAATGTATAGAAGGTGAGTATAAACACAACGATGGAATGTAGACCTCGAGAGTGATGGTGGTTTAATCTTGGATTTTAGGATTATGTTGGCCGTTGGGCCAGGGTTTTATGAACTAGAGCGGTTATGAATGTGTGGCTGTTTTGCCAGGATTGTGAGGCCGGTGGTGCCGGATTCCCGGGAAGGGGAGTTACAGCAGGATTGAGCCGGGAGAAGCATGTTTGCCAGATACAAAAGTTCACGAAAAGCCTTCATGGCAGGATAAACTAATCGTTGCAACGATGTTGGATGAAGTTCATTGGAGATGGACAGGGTTGCTAGATTCAAGGTTTTGGTAAGCTTGTTGGAGGGAATAAGTCAAGTGGTTTGAGTTAGCAGCCTGCAAAGCATTTGAAGCGGTGAATCAGAATATGCGAGCGTATGGTACTTGTTTGTTTTATTACGTTCGTATTGATGATTTGCTGTGGAGAATTGCCAACCGGAAAGCTATCTTTGGAGTAAGCTAACTTGTGGAAGTTTCCCTAACTGGCAAGTTACTAGAGGTTTTTGGAGGAACAAGAGGGTTGATATTCAGGTGGGGGCGAGTTGATGTCGGCATACTTGAGTGTTGGTTTAGTTGAGCTGAAGAAGTAACTAGAGGATTTATGGAGCAAGAGATTCATACGTTCTAGTGTATCACAGTGGAGAGCGCCAGTGTTGTTTGTGAAGAAGAAGGATGGGAGTTTCAGGTTGTGCATTGATTATCGGGGTTTGAACCGGGTCACTGTGAAGAACAAGTATCCCCTTCCTAGGATCGATGAGTTGTTGGATCAGTTGAGGGGTGCTACTTGGTTCTCTAAGGTAGATCTGGCGTCGGGTTATCATCAGATACCGATAGATGAGGCAGATGTGAGGAAGACTGCTTTCAGGACGAGGTATGGGCACTATGAGTTTGTGGTGATGCCTTTCGGATTGACTAACGCGCCAGCAGCGTTTATGAGATTGATGAACAGTGTGTTTCAGGAGTTTCTAGACGTGTCTGTCATCACTTTCGTCGACGATATCCTGGTATTTTCTAAGAGTCCTAAGGAGTATGCAGTGAATTTGAGGGCAGTTCTGGAGAAGCTGCGGGAGCATAAGTTGTTTGCTAAGTTGAGCAAGTGTAGTTTTTGGCAGCGTGAGATGGGTTCTCTGGGTCACATTGTTTCTGCAGAGTGAGTTTCTGTAGATTTGGAGAAGATTCAGGCTATCAGGGATTGGCCTAGACAACAAAATGTTACTAAGATCAGGAGTTTCCTTGGTTTGACAGGTTTCTACAGGACCATGAGATCAAGTCTCTGGTAGGAGAGATCAGTGCGTTGAGCTTGTGTGTGGTTTCTCGAGAACCATTGGGTTAGGAGGCGGCTTATGGAGCGGATCTTCTGAGCAGGGTGTGGTTGGCTCAGGAGAAGGATTTGGGGTGGTTGGTTGTGCGACTCAGTAACAAGATGAGGTGGTGCTCGGGGTACAAAGTTTCCGTGAGGCGGGAGTTTTGGAGGAAAGTTTCCTAAAATGGAGGTTTCTTCAAGTGGAAAGTTTCCAAAAATGGAAAGTGCTAAATATGGAAAGTTTTACGGGAATTAGAATTTGTCCATTTTAGCGGTGGGAAGCCTTGGAGGGGCTTTTGTGGCCTTTGTGGCGGACTTTCGAGTCAGTGTGCCTGTGTGTGGCGGTCTTTTTAGACATTGTGTGGCCTTTGTGGCGGGCTTTTAGCCAATTGTGTGGCCTTTGTGGCGGGCTTTTAGCCATTTGTTGGCCTTTATGGCGGGCTGTTTAGCCAGAGTGTCCTTGTGACGGTCCTTCGGGACAGATGGTCTTTGTGACGGTCCTTCAGGACAGATGGTCTTTGTGACGGTCCTTCAGGACAGATGGTCTTTATGACGGTCCTTCGGGACGGATGGTCTTTGTGACGGTCCTTCGGGACAGATGGTCTTTGTGACGGTCCTTCGGGACAGATGGTCTTTGTGACGGTCCTTCGGGACGAGTGGCCTTGGTGGCGGTCGTCTTTAGGACATTTGTTTTGGCCTTGGTGGCGGTCCTCGTTAGGACATTTTGTTGGCCTTTGTGGCGGCCCTTGTGGCGTGTATATGATCCTGTTGTGGTCATGGGGTATCCCGGTGAGGGGATATGTGGTTGGTAGGACATTGAGATGTTTTTACGCGAGCCACGGGAAGGAAACCTGGATAGGGATAAGATTCAGACGTGTTCAGAATCGTTTGCTCGCGACTCTTAGGGGACTTAGGTTCTCCTAGTACTGCCATATTCAGAGACTTTGTGGCTCGGGAGTATGGTAGGTATATCGACTTCGGATGACGATCCGGGGGCGCGCTGTAGGGTGGCAACCCGAGAGACGAGTTTGGACTTTTCCTTATATATTTTGGCATGCGGGCTTAGGCCCGATGAGGAGCCAACATTTGGCATGCAGACTTAGGTCTGATGAGGAGCCAATAAAACTCAAGGTTTAGGCCTATGAGTAAAGGAAAGTCCAAAAAGTCAAGAGCAAATGACACCTGGAGCGTGAGTCTATCGCCTAGAGGTGATCTTCTGTAGATCGGTCGGAGGAGTGCGGGCCGTGGAGACGGCTGCACAGGAGTCCTTGGCTGATGGTTGTTCGAGATTCGAGGATGAATCTAGATTAATGGGGGAGAATTGTAACATCCGCGAACCAAAAATTGGTTTTTGGGGATGGGCGACACCGCTTATTTCTTGTTCGACCAGATTGGATTTTTGATCAATTTGGTTCGGTTTGGTTTAAGGAAACCATTGAACCGAGTCTTAAAAGGAAGGAAACGACCTAGGTCGTGTTGTTGCTGTTTGTCTCGCCGTTTTCATTTGAGAAAGAGGAAAAGAGAGAAAACAAGTGTTCTTGAGATTTTGGTGAGATTGGTGAGATTCCTTGCTGTTTCTTGGGAGATCTAAGGCTGGGAAGGTGCTAGGAGCTTGCTAGGAGTGAGGGAATTCGTTCTTATTGGTCAGAATCTTTCTGCAGAGAGGTGAGTGCATGACCATGGCTGATCTAAGCCCTTGATTCCCTTGTTCTTGCTTGTTGTTGCTTGTTTGTGTGTTTTTCTTGCTGAGATTGGTTGATACAGGTTTCTACGGTGGTATAAGGCCTGGGTTTCGAGTATTGGACGATTTGGAGGAGATATGGGAGTCAGATTCGACTCTCAACTTCGCGCGGATCGCAGTTGCAGAAGGGGTGTCGATGGACACCACTTGGTGTCGATGGATACCACTTGGTATCGATGGACACCACTTGGTATCGGTGGACACCAGCAAATTGGGAATCGATCGACACTGTGGGGTAGTGTCGGTCGACACCAAGGCCAGTGTCGGTCGACACTTGGCTGGTGTCGGTCGACACCTCCCTTCCAGCGAGACGATGTTTGATTTCCTGGTTTGTGTGTTTGTTTGTTGCTTGTTTTGGAACTTTGGAATCATTGTTGCTTGTGTGTATAGCCCAGTAGATGGGAGGATTGCCTCACTAAGTATTTGTGATAATACTTACGCATCTCAATTGTTGTTTGTGGTGTGCAGGTAAGGGCAAAGTGTGATCGTGGAATCAAAGGCAATGAAGAGGAGGATGTTCTAGGGACTCGATTGATTGTTTACCTGACATTGTTAGGTTGCTAGAGTCGAGTCTTAGAGCATTGTTTAGGATTGCTGGTTATTTGTTTTATGCTGTTGGACTATTAGATTGAGATTGGAATCTATACTGGTTATTATTTTATTGGTTATGGGTTATTGGTTTTATTGGTTATTTATTGGTTTATTATTTCCGTTGTTGATTGTGAATGTGGTTAGGTGGCTAGTGAGTATGGGATCACTAGTTGTAGTTTATTTATATATTTATATTATTTATTATTTATTAGAAAAAAGATCGGTCGTTTCAGATGGTAAGGTGTTTCAATTCCCCTTATACAGTTGCAGTATAAGAGGTGTCAATCCAATCTGAGAGTTGTGAACAATCAAGATGTGTATATGAGCCTAAGTTAAGCCAAAAATGCAAAGGATGTTTGTCACTAACAGTCCTATTAATGAAATGAAAAGAGCAGAAAGTAAAGCTACTAGAACTAGATGCTAAATGTAAATGGAACATAATGATTATCACTAATATGAAGCTAGAACATAAATAGAAACTATACTAATGAACTAATGCAAGACAAGTAATGAACAGGACAATAAGTAAATGCAACAGAAATGCAACTGGAATTGGACAAGAGATAAGAAAAGACAACTACAAATCATAAACCAAAGTTCTTGGGATGAACTCGAGCAAGCACTCAATCGAGTGTAGATCGAGTGCAGGGTCGAGCTGGGTAAATCCGTGAAACAGAGCAATACAAGAAAAACAGAGCAATACACAAGCGAATCAAACATCGATCAGACAGCTGGATTAAGACTTAAAAATCAATAAACAAGGAAGGCCTTGAGGAGGGATTCATGGGCTGGACTAATGAATGAGGTCATCTAACTTGGTCAACAAATCTCAAGTAAACTTTGAGCTAATCTCTAGACATATATTTCTAAGACAAGTTTAATCCACTCTCATGGCAAGAAACAATCAAACCTATGCATCTCTAGACTTGTTCTCACAAAGTAAAGAATCTACACAAGCAGACATTAAGCAATATGTCTCATACCAAACAAGACCTCTAATCTCTTAGCAA
Organism: Camelina sativa; assembly: GCF_030686135.1. Taxonomy (NCBI): domain Eukaryota; kingdom Viridiplantae; phylum Streptophyta; class Magnoliopsida; order Brassicales; family Brassicaceae; genus Camelina; species Camelina sativa. The sequence continues at coordinate 32,503,903 of NC_141899.1, forward strand.
GCCTAATGGTAAGCTCTAGATCTAGCCTTATCTATGCTCCTTAAACATTGGTGTGATGCTAAGATGCTTGAAATCAAACCCTACCCTCTCAGTTATAGGATCAGCATTAAGAACATCTAGCCTAGAAGAGATTCTACCACAATCAAGCTTGACCAAAGCAAACAAACCTCAAACACAGCCCAGCCTAACCCATCCTCAAGATCCTAAGCTATTACTCACAAGAACACATGATGAACATCAAAGTCATAAACCCAGAAAATACTGAAACTTGCATCTAATGAAAGATAAAGCAAAGATCTACAATATTCAAGAAGGAATCAAACACGAATTCTTAATATCTTGAAAGTTATGAAACCAACAAAATCCAAGAATCTTATGTTTTCTCTCTTAAAAGAGAACAAGATCTAAGAAAAATAAAAGTGCAAAAGGAATAATTCCCAAAAGGGTAAAAACTAGGTTTCTGACTATTCTAAAAAGCTGGACTCTTGGTGGCTGATGGGTACAAGGTCTTTAAATAGAAAAAGTAGTGGAAGCCCTAAAAATGCTAAAAGACAAAATAGCTAGGCGGCTCGGCCAACTCGACCCGGTGCTCGGTCGAGTGACCGGTCGAGTTGGCTTCTCTCGTGCAGCTTCCACTCGGTCAAGTCCCTCTCTGCACACGGTCGAGTGTCTGGTCGAGTGGGCGGTCGAGTGGGACTCTGGACCTTAGTTCTTCAGCCATAACTCTCTTGCTTTCCCTTCATGATTGCCTCACTTCTCCTCAGCATTGCTTCCATGCTCCTTAAGCTCCAAAATCACCTCATTATGCATGAAAAGATGCAAATGCAATGCAACTATACTCTATTGCATGATTGGTCCTAAAGCTATGCAATAATTGTCAAAATGGATAGCAAAAGATGCAAAAGATGTGAATTTACTAAGGGAAAACAGGGTAAAATATATGAACATCACTTTCACATTCTGATCTTAGTTCTTTCATGGAATTAAAGTCGGTAAGTTCTAATCGGTTCAAATATAGATTAGTATTACAACACTAACCTAAAAGATATACCACAACAAACATATGTAAGCTCTACTCTACATCAATATCAAAGATCAAACAAATGGAAACCATTTCTTACTCTTCCCAGCGCTGGCCGTCTTAAATTGATGACCTCTTTCATTAATAGGTTTTGAGCTGAGAAGTCTTTAAGCTTAAACAAACATATAAGTCGGACTGCAGGAATATAATGCCGGTCATTTATGAGACCTAGAACATAATCTGCAAAAGATAGAAAAAGTTTAATAAGATTTTACTTCATACTTCTGTCTTTTTGTATCATGAATGTTTTAGAACCTAACCTGATATATTAAGTTCGAGACCAAGCGAATGAAATAGCTTTGTACCCTGATTGTAATGAGAAACAGATGTGACAAGTAGCGCAGTCTCTTCTTCATTGATCACACTCTTTATTTCATATGCCACAGTGAACAACAAAAAAAGCCAAAGCCTCAAGAGATGATCTTGGAGATTCAACTATAATCAGATTTTTCCATAAATTGGCTACATGTATAGCCTATTAGTATAGATAGTGTTTATCTATAGTTTGTATTTATCATGTAAAGATAACTTCGAATATCTTAGGATTGTGATCTTAGCTTAGCAATCCTAACAACCGATTGTATAAATATGTGATCACCTTGTTCAATAAGAATTATCAGTTATCATTTTCTAAATGGTATCAGAGCAACTGATCCAAATCTAATTTCTTACGCTTTCTTCTTCTTCTTCTTCCTTGTTCTTCTCATATCAATCTCTTGTTCCATCTATCATCTTTCTCATTATGTCATTTGACGCCTCCTCTACCTCTTCTGAATCAGCCCCTGTTTTCAATGCTACTGAACCTTAAAAAACGTTGATCTCTCTTAACATGAGCAACATCACCAAGCTCACACCCAACAACTTCCTCACCTGGCGCCTTCAGATCCGCTCCTTACTTGAAGCACATGAGCTTCACTGCTTTATTGCTGATGAAAACAACACACCATCAGAAACGATCACCACTGCTACTGCTGCCAACCAGGTCAATCCTAACTTTGCTGCATGGAAGCGACAAGACAAGCTTCTCTTCAGTGTCCTGCTTGGTTCTCTCTCGCTTCCCGTCCAGTCAATTGTTACTCGTGCCACAACCACTCGCAACATCTGGGAGATTCTCTCCAACACATATGGGAAGTCTTCACGTGGTCGCATCCATCAGATCAGGGATCAACTCTAGGACAGTCTCAAAGGTAACAAGTCTGTCAATGACTACATGCGTGGTATTATTGACAAAACATATCAGATCGCATTGCTTGATGAAACTTTACCACATGAAGATATTCTGGACTACATCACTACCGGTCTCAATGAAGACTACATAGCCATTGTGGAACTGGTTCAAAGACGTGACACACCTATCTCCATTGATGAGCTCCATGAAAAACTCATTGTTCGGGAAAATGCCTTGAAAGCTGCAGGAGAAACCAACATCATCTCTGTTCTTGCAACTGCAAACACAACACATCTCTCTCGCCAGTCATATCGTGGTAGTTCTCATTCCTCTCATGGTGGTTTTCATCCCTCACGACCGTATCTTGGCAGGTGTCAACTATGTGGTGTCCAAGGGCATGGTGCTAAGCGCTGTCCACAATATCAGCAACCCACACAAAAGTTTTTTTACCCAGTTCCTTCATCCAACTCCTTTCGCGGGTCTGCTCCTTCCCTGGCTCCACATCTGCCGCTTCCTGCTACAAAGTGGCGACCTCAAGCTCATCATACTACCAGCGGTTACCCACCTGACCACACCCCTTAGCTCCTTGATAGTGCTACATTGCATCACATCAGAAGTGATCTTGCAAACCTCTCTCTGCAGACACCTTACAGCGGTAACGACAATGTCATGATCGGTAATGGTACCGGACTCCCCATTACCCACACTGGTTCAATTTCTTTTCCCTCTCATGTCAAAACTTTGCAACTTCAACATGTTTTATGTGTTCCCGATATGAAAAATAATCTTATTTCGGTGAATAAGTTATGCAAAGCAAATAATATTATGGTTCAACTCTGTCCGTATGATTTTCAGGTGAAGGAACTTCACACGGGGACAACACTGCTCAAAGGCAAAGCCAACGAGGGAGTGTATGAGTGGCCTATTTCCTCTTCCAAGCCTTTTGCTTCAGCTTTCTCTGCAATAAAGTCATCTCCTTTTAAATGGCATTCTCGTTTAGGACATCCAAACATTCAAACTCTTCGTACTATGCTTTCTAAATTTGCTTTACCATGTTCTTCTTCTGTATCGTCTTCCCTATTTTGCAATTTATATTCCATCAATAAAAGTCACAAACTTCCCTTCTCCACTTCTACACTTACAACTACTAAACCACTTGAAATTCTTTATTCTAATGTATGGACGTCTCCTGTTACTTCAGTAGATGGCTATAAGTATTATGTTATTTTTGTCGACCATTATACTAGGTATACATGGCTCTATCCTTTCAAAACCAAATCTCAAGTTGCTCATATCTTTCATGTTTTCAAGTCTCTTGTGGACAATCGATTCAACAACAAGATTGTTACTCTCTTCTCCGATAATGGTGGTGAGTATATTGCCTTGCGTCAGTTTCTTGCCAATAACGGGATCTCTCATCTAACCAGTCCTCCTCACACTCCATAACAAAATGGAATGGCAGAGCGAAAACACCGCCATATTGTTGAAACAGGGCTCTCTCTACTCACCCACGCTCAACTACCACACTCCTACTGGACCTACTCCTTTGCGGCGGCATTATACCTCATAAACCGTCTCACTACTCCGAATCTAGCTGACAACACTCCTTACCAACTCCTATTTTGTGATACACCAAACTACTCCAAGCTGCGTACTTTTGGATGCCTCTGCTACCCTTAGATCAAGCTATATGGTCACAACAAGTTCGATCCAAAATCAAAACCGTGTGTCTTCTTGGGATACTCTCCTACACAGAGTGTATATCTATGCCTTGATGTTGATACTTCTTGTGTCTACATCTCTCCTCATGTCCACTTTGTTGAATCGGTATTTCCCTTCTCTCGTCTCCTTGCTCAAACACATTCCTCTACTCCAAACACTACTTCCTCTGATTATGTGACTACATCTCTTGTTCCAATCTTTCCTCAATCACCTATCCTGGCCACTATCCCGTGTTCTGCTTCTTCACCTGCGTCTCTAATTTATATGTTTTTAGCATCTTTTTTTGTCCATATTTTGCATTGTTCATACCTCTAACTTAGCTTTTTTAGGTCATTAACTGTAGAAATTCACTTTTAGACCATTTAGGGTGTTGCATTTTTGCATTTGCATGCTTTGGATGAAAAAGGTGCTAAAGAGCCAAAAATGGGGGAAAACAAGGACAAACCCGAGAATGTACCCGAAGGAGCCATCGAGCTGGAAAAACAAGTCTGAACCCCAACATGATCGAGGAGGATCCAAGAGCATGAAGAACAACCCGAAGATCCACCCGAGGTGTAACCCGACTTCACCCTCGCTTACCCCATCGAGGAGACCATCGGGCAGGTCTAGGAAGCTAGGTCAAAAGGGTTTCCATATATAAACCCCCTCCTCTCCTAGCTCGCAAACGAGCATGCCGCAAACCCTCAAACTAGAGAGCGAGAGCTTCTGTGAGAGAACTGAGCGACTCAAACACTTTTCCTTTTCGTTTTACATTTTCTTTCATAGTTTTTATCGTCTTTGTTAGATCTCTATCTTGTACTCTATCTACTCTATTTTACCGTTTAATATAATGCAATTTTCATTCTTATTCGTTGCTTTGTTTCTTGTTGTTATGTCCGAGTAGTGTAGTAAAGTTTCTAGGGATGGGATAGATGATTTTGTGTTCTTGATCGGTTAGAATGCCTTAGTTTGATTGAATATGTTTGATAGATTTCCTTCTAGGTTAGTGTTCTTAATGCTGTCAACAGACCGAGAGGTTGAGATTAGATCTAGGGTGTTTTACCACCGAGAGGTGTAGATGAGATGCTTGAGTCAACCAATGCTAGAGGTTCACTCGCTCTGAGTAAGAGATTAGATGAGCTAGGGTTTACTGACAATAATGAATCATCTTAATGTCTGCTTGGTCATGTTTCTCCAACGAGAATTGGGTAGAAAAGTGATCAAGGTTGATTGTTGCTAGTGCGAGAGTATGGTGACAAAGTTTTAAAGATTCATTGTCTAGGAAATATTTGCTTGAGGCATGTAAGGCGTCTGTACTGCCCAAATGATCCTACCTAATGTCATATGCACCAAGGTTCGGCTGGGAGACAACATTGACTTTGCACCACCTTTAGAGTAGCTGTACAACCCGGAGGCGGAGTCCAAAGCTGAGAGGAGAGAGGAAACCGGGCAGAGACAGGGAGATAGCTCGGAGGATTTCGATTTTGAAGAGTATGTGTGCTCTCAAAAGCAACCGGTTGGAGTAAGGGAAGCCCACAAGAGGATCGAATGGCTGAAGAGGATGAACAAGTTTCTGGCGTAGAAGGTAAAAGATCTTGCCGGTTTGGTGAAGACAATGGGAGGTCAGATCAAGGAGCTGCAAGACAAGGCAAGTTGTGCCTCAACTCCTACCTCGGCACAAGCACCAACTTGGATGGGGAGAAGCGGACCGCTAGGAGGAACTCGAGGACTGCCACCTCTAGAACCTTACAGAGCAGCATCATACGAGCCCCAAGCAGAGGGAGATGTCACTCGACCTGAAGCATCGCGGAGAAGCCATTCAGACGCCTACCCGATGCCCAACCCGATGGGATACACGATGCCTTATCCGATGCACCCATCGAGCACCCAATCGGGTGATTACGCAGGTATCTTCCCTCCGCCTTACCAGATGCTATTCACGATGCCGTACACGATGCACCCTGCAAGTGGATACACGGGTGATCATTCTGGACCTCTTTCGCCATTTCCATCGTACTACCTGATGCCCTACCCGATGAGCTACGTGATCCCACCCTCGATCAACCCCTCGGATGCTGGTCCGAGTAAATCGTCTGTGCGTATTTCTGAGCTCTCTGACGAGCAAACACCGGCACCTGCTGAAGCCGGAGACGACCCTAGCTACACGTTGGCGAGTATGGAGGCTGCTGCAACCTCCTTCTTCACCAACCCATATGGTACCAATTTCATCCAACCCTTGTATATAACATTGCATTTCATTTAATTCATTTTATGTGCTTCTTGGATTCTTTTTCCAACTTTTATATACACAGAGACTGTGTAATTTAAGTTTGGGAGAGGGTCCTAGAATGTATTTAACATTGTGTTTTATTTTTTTTATTTTTCTTATTTCAAATTTTTGCATGCTAGTTTCATTCATTTGAGTCTGCATCTATGTGCACTAAAAAACCCAAAAAAATTTGAGATTTTTTTTGAAAAAAAAAAAAAAAAAAAAGAGTGTTCGTCTAGTTGCATTTACATATTAGGATTCAGTCTAGTTTGTTTCATATAGGATTATTGCATATGCATCTTAGGGGACAATGATTAAAACTACCTTGTTTAAAATCAAACCTTAGGATTGAAGCTATAGCCCTTAGTCACAGTTTATTGTTGCTAGATCAATCTTTGGAAAAAAAAATGAAAAATCTTTGCTTAGACCCTTGTGTCGTTTGAATGCTTCCTCCACTTGCTTGAACATTAGAACATCTCTATATTATTGGACTTAATTTGAACTTTAATTGTCTTGCTTATAAAACTTGAATACTTTCTCATGGTAACTCTAAACTCGGGTTAGCACTCCATTTTTACCAATCTTTTTGTTTAACCCGATTTGTTTGTCCTACCCATGAACCCAAACCTTTCTTCCAAACCTTGTTGTGAATTGTTGAGTGAGGCCTTTTTCATTGTGCTATAGGTTGTGAAACCTTGAAAGTATTGAGAACGACAAAGAACTGCCTCTTGATTTAGCTAAGTTAGAATTTGAACTAGCTAATAGATTTGGTCTTGAAAGATAGGTGGTTAGTATGCTTATTTGGGGTTGGGTTATGGAATATAAAAAAAAAAAAGTCCTAAGGTTACAATCAATTAGCTCTAAGTCTCTAAGTAAAAAAAAAAAAAGAAAAGAGAAAAGATCTTGCTATAGTCTCCTAGAAAGAAAGAAAAGATTACATATATTAGGAGTTTAGCAAAGAAAGAAAAAAAAAAAAAGAGAGCTAGAAGTATAAAGTCTAAAAGTCTAAACCTTAGGGAGTAAAAAAAAAGAGTTAAAAATCAAGGATGTGGGTAGTTTAATTCTAGGGGGTTTAATAATTAAAACAAAAAAAAAATTGAATGAGAAAAGGGTAGATCATCAAGAGTTAAGCTTTGTATGCCCAAATTTTTCTCATTCTTAGATAGTTTTTACAACTGTCTAGCATTCCTTCTTTTGAGAGAAAACTACCCAAAGAACTTGTTTGAAACCACCTTACTAAAAAGCCTTACCCTTGAAACCGATTGAGCTTGATTCACCTTCCATTTGCAAGAATTTGCCAAACACTTAATTGAATTAGAAAGAGATTTGTTCTATCTTTAGTTGGAGGTTGAACTAGATCGATGCATGGCAATAAGCATAGAAAAATATTTGTAAGTATGTTGATTGATCTTAGCACCATTAAACTATCTTTAAGGACTATAGCATGAATTCTTCGCTTAGCATATAAAGGTTATGAGTCCCCACTTTCAAACCGTATCCTCTTACTTCCTTGCTAGAGGACTAGCAAGATTTAAGTTTGGGGGTCTGATAACTCTCTAATTTATATGTTTTTAGCATCATGTTTTGTCCATATTTTGCATTGTTCATACCTCTAACTTAGCATTTTTAGGTCATTAACTGTAGGAATTCACTTTTAGACCATTTAGGGTGTTGCATTTTTGCATTTGCATGCTTTGGATGAAAAAAGGTGCTAAAGAGCCAAAAATAGGGAAAAACAAGGACAAACCCGAGAATGTACCCGAAGGAGCCATCGAGCTAGAAGAACAAGTCCGAACCCCAACATGATCGAGGATGATCCAAGAGCATGAAGAACAACCCGAAGATCCACCTGAGGTGTAACCTGACTTCATCCTCGTGTACCCCATCGAGTAGACCATCGGGCAGGTCTGGGAAGCTAGGTCAAAAGGGTTTCCATATATAAACCCCCTTCTCTCCTAGCTCGCAAACGAGCACGCCGCAGACCCTCAACCCAGAGAGCGAGAGCTTCTGTGAGAGAACTGAGCGACTCAAACGTTTTTCCTTTTTGTTTTACATTTTCTTTCATAGTTTTTATCGTTTTTCTTATATCTCTATCTTGTACTCTTTCTACTCTATTTTACCGTTTAATATAATGTAATTTTCATTCTTATTCGTTGCTTTGTTTCTTGTTGTTATGTCCGAGTAGTGTAGTCAAGTTTCTAGGGATGGGATAGATGATTTTGTGTTCTTGATCGGTTAAGATGCCTTAGTTTGATTGTATATGTTTGATAGATTTCCTTCTAGGTTGGTGTTCTTAATGCTGTCAACAGACCGAGAGGTTGAGATTAGATCAAGGGTGTTTTACCACCGAGAGGTGTAGATGAGATGCTTGAATCAACCAATGCTAGAGGTGCACTCGCTCTGAGTAAGAGATTAGATGAGTTAGGGTTTACTGACAATAATGAATCGATCTTAATGCATGCTTCATCATGTTTCTCCAACGAGAGTTGGGTAGGGAAATGATCAAGGTTGATTGTTGCTAGTGCGAGAGTGTGGTGACAAAGTTTTAGAGATTCATTGTCTAGGAAATATTTGCTTGAGGCATGTAAGGCGTCTGTAATGGTCAAGAATACTTAGGATTTGATTACCCCATCCTTAGCAGCTTTCATATTTTAATTGTATGCATTTCCTTTATTTACTCGATCACTTACCCGATCAGGTACACGATAACCTGCATCGAGTAATACCTCGAGCTGTTCATATCACAATTGCTTACTCGATCACCCCACACGATCCTGTACTCGATTGCTTGCATCGAGTGCTTAGGTCGTGTGGTTTCTTTGTTTATATTCTTGTCTTTCATTTATTTTAGGACTGTTAGATCAAAACCCTATCTGCTTGGCTTGACTTGTAATGTTCTGATCATATCCTTCCTGCTAGCAATAGACAACCATTTGGATTGATAATCCTTTGTACTACAACTGCATAGGAAATCGATACCCTGGGTGAAAACCTGTCTATAAGCCCAGCTGAAGCGGCATCTACAATACAAAAGTCGGATCATAATGTTACTGCTGAAACAGAGGAAGCGACTGCTCCGGTTGAATCAACTTCATCACCAGTGCCAGTGACAAACATTCATCCAATGGTTACTCGCTCTATGAACAACATCAAGAAACCAAACACCAAATACGGTCTTCACACAGTTCTATAAGAACTGGAACCCGAAAATCTCACACAAGCCTTACAAGACAAGAAATGGCGGGGGTCTATGAGCACAGAATATGATGCTTTTATCCGCAACCATACCTTGATCTTGTCGATAGATCTCTTGCCACTAACATTGGAAATAAATGGGTGTATAGGATCAAACGCAAGCCTGATGGTTCGGTGGAGAAATACAAATCCCGTCTTGTGGCAAAAGGCTTTCATCAACGTCATGGACTCGACTTTCAGGAAATTTTTAGTCCGGTTATCAAACATGCTACTATACGTCTTGTTCTTGGTACTGCTGTTGCTTCTAACTGGCCTCTTCAACAACTTGATGTTAACAACGCTTTTCTGCAGAGACCACTTGAAGAAGAGGTCTACATGCTCCAACCTCCAGGCTTTGTCGATAAAGATCGCCCAAATCATGTGTGTCGTCTCAACAAAGCGGTGTATGGCCTAAAACAGGCGCCTCGTGCTTGGTACACTGCCCTCAAAAAAATTCTGGTGAGTCTTGGCTTCATCAAGTCGCTTGCTGATGAATCGCTCTTTGTCCTCCACTCTGGTAACTCTTTCGTCTACATACTTATCTATGTCCACGATATTCTTATAACGGGTACAACCCTCTCTGCCATCACACGTGTGACTGATCTTCTTGCTGACAAGTTCTCCCTCAAAGATTTAGGTGAGCTCTCCTACTTTCTTGGCATGGAAGCCTATCGCACAAGTGAGGGTCTTCATCTTACGCAGACGAAGTACATTACTGAACTTCTTCACAAAACTCAAATGGCTGATGCAAAGCCTGTTGCTACGCCAATGTCTTCTGGTCAGGTTATCACTCTCTCTTCTGGAGACATTCTTCCTGATCCCTCCATGTATCGTGCAACAGTTGGGAGCCTCCAGTATCTTGGCTTGACTAGGGCTGACATTGCTTTTTCTGTCAACCGGTTATCTCAGTATATGCATCAGCCACACACTCTTCACTGGGAGGCAGTCAAACGTGTTTTGCGATATCTTGCAGGCACAACGAACATGGGACTCTTCTTCTCTGCTAAGTCTCCTCAAAATCTCCATGCGTTCTCTGATGCTGATTGGGCTTGATCGTGATGACTACACTTCTACGGGAGCTTACATTACCTACTTAGGTCGACAGCCAATTTCCTGGTCCTCCAAGAAACAGACTGGTGTTGCTCGGTCCTCGACAGAAGCAGAGTATCGTGCTCTTACCGCGGGTGCTTCTGAAATTAAATGGCTCACATCCCTCATGATAGAACTTGGTCTTAAGTCTACTGATGTTCCTATTATCTAGTGTGATAACATTGGAGCTACATATCTCTCGGTGAATCTGGTGTTTCATTCACGCATGAAGCATCTAGCATTGGACTATCACTTCGTTCGGGAACAAGTTCAAGGCAAGCATCTTCGTGTTGCTCACATCTGCTCCGCTGATCAACTCGCTAATGCTCTCACAAAGCCCCTACCTCGTGCTCGGTTCTTGGAACTTTCAGACAAGATTGGACTCTGTCGCTGCTGTCCATCTTGAGGGGGCATATTAGTATAGATAGTGTTTATCTATAGTTTGTATTTATCATGTAAAGATAACTTCGAATATCTTAGGATTGTGATCTTAGCTTAGCAATCCTAACAACCGATTGTATAAATATGTGATCACCTTGTTCAATAAGAATTATCAGTTATCATTTTCTACATAGCCTTAAGCTGCAGATGAGGCTTCTCCAATCCTCCAATTTTGGTTAGCCTTTCAAAAAACAGAACCAAATTCTCCACTACTAACTCCCGTAAACCAGATTCTTTTCTTTGATGAGCATCCCTAACTTCTCCCTCAACTAGATCAAGAACATATTCTGCTGGATTAAGGTTAGCTCTAAGAATATGGAGACTTCATGGTGACCAAGAGAAGCTGATGAGATTTTATAACGCATGAGAGGATCTCCAATAAACTGCTCAGTCTCCACTACGAGAAGCTGCTGCTCGTTCTTGAAACAACCCTTCCCGTTTTTAAAAAAAAAAAACATTAATTCACTAGTGGTCCCATACCCACTATCAACCTAGCAAGTAGCAATAATCAACAACAGCGGATAACCAGAGAAAACAATTCCATTAAACCAATAAGAAGTCCAACAGTAATAATCCAATAACCAACAATACAATAATCCAAAACCTACAATGCAATAACCAAGTTCCAACATCTTACATGGTTCTATCAACTCAACACTAGCAACCTAACAATAGCTAGACCACAATCAATCAAGCCTCTAGAACATCCTCCTCTTCATCGCCTTGATTCCACGATCACACTTTACCTTTACCTCTTTTACAGGAAGATTGGGTTGAGAAACGGTGAAACAACACCTTAGGAACCTTCTCCTTCGTTCCCAGCAACAGCTCTCCCTTCTCCAGCCACAGATCCCTCCAAAAACGCCAAGAACAGACCCATAAACTCACAAAAACACTCTCCAACGCTTTCTCTCCTTTTTCTCTCTTTCTCACTTAACGGCGACAAAACAAAACTCCCAAAACCCTTAATTCGTCGCTTCTTCACTTATAAATGTGAATTAAGGATTTCTAATTGAACCAAACCGAACGAAACAGCAATTAAAACAAACACGACCAACCGGAACAAATAGTGTCGATCGATACACCAAGGGTGTCGATAGACACTCAGACCAAAAATGCAATATTTGGTTCGTGGATATTACAATTCTCCTCCACCAATAAGGATTCGTTCTCGAAACCCGCAGCACCGTCCATCCGTCAAGGACCTCCGTGCCACCGTCAACACGGCCCGCACGTCTTCCGACAGACTAAACACCGTCAGCCAAGGTTTCCCGTGCAACTATCGCAACAGCCAGCACACCTCCGACTGAACCATGAGGTCTCCCTCTAGCCAATATACTCACATCAAATACACTATTTGCTCACAACTTAGTGCTTTCCCTGTTCGTGGTCGCAACCAACGAATCATGCCGGCTCGCTATCAGGCCAACCGCCTTAAGCTACGGCATCCAGGAAGTCACTCACACACACTCCCCCCGCTCTTGGGTCGCAACCATCGAGACATACCGGCTCACTACCGAGCCGCGGCTCACAGCTACGGTATCCAGGGAGTCTTAAATATCCCGCTCTTGGGTCGTCACCCTAAAGCGCGCTCTCGGATTGTCATCCGAAGCAACATACCACTCCCACTCTCTGGCCACAAAGTTCATCGAGCTATCGGTATCACATGAGTTGGGCCCACACGGCCTTGAGCAAAAACAAATCTGATGCCATAGAGTATCTCCCGTTAGATCTACCTCAACACTTCCCACAAAAATTCCCCTTTTAGAAACTTTCTAAATCTGGAAACCTCCTTTTTGTGGAAACTTTCTATTTATGGAAACTTCCAAAAATAGAAACCCAAGCTATTTCTCTCTTTTTCCCCATGACAACAACAGTCAAACATAAAGAAAAATACTCATCTTGTTAATCTCAAAAATGTCATAATCATTACAACCTCAACGAAATACAAAAGAAAAATAAGATACAACAATCCAAGCCATAAATCCGCATCCCGAACACCACCTCATCTTGGTACTTAGTCGCACAACCAACCACCCCTAAGCGACCAAGTATCAAGAGAGATGGGCTGGAATACTCCATACCCGCTCCAGCCACGGACTACAACTTAGACCCGGCTAGACAAGCTCAAGTCGCGGCATCCTTCTCAAACCACTTTTTAAATCTTGCCTTCATCCTCGCCTCGGGCTCCCAAGTCTGCTCCTCTACTCCATCACAGTCCCACAGGACTCTCATCAAAGGAATCTTCTTCTTCCGAAGTTCCTTGACTCTCCTCCCAACCACCCTCAACGGTCTCACCTCCAAAGTCATGTTGGGCTGAAGATCCTCAGGAATCGTAGGCAACAACCGATCACCCTCGTGAAGACACTTCCTTAGTATCGACACATGAAATACCTTGTGGAACGTACGCATAACCTCAGGCAACTCCAGCCGGTATGCCACTGGTCCCACCCGCTCAACTACCCTGACCGGACCCATGTACCTTGGACTCAACTTAGTCTCTGTCAATGACCTGTTTGGACCCTGCAACATGGCTATCTTGAGGTACACTCTATCACCAACCTGAAACTCAAGATCCTTCCTCCTCTTATCAGCATAGCTCTTCTGCCGATCCTGAGCTTCCTTCATGTTCAGCCTCAGAACCCGAATCTTCTCTGAGGTCTCCTGAATAAAATCCGCACCATATATGCTTCTCTCCCCCACCTGAGTCCAACATAACGGTGTACGACACGGCCTCCCATACAATGCCTCATAAGGGGCCATCCCAATACTTGCATGGTAACTGTTGTTGTAAGCAAACTCCACCAAGCTCAAATGATCTGCCCAATGACCACCCCAATCCAACACGCACATCCTTAGTAAATCCTCCAAAATCTGGATCATCCTCTCCGACTGGCCGTCCGTCTGAGGATGGTAGGCCGTACTCATATGTGCCCATCTCTGCCTGAAACGCCTTCCAGAACACCGAGGTGAACTTGGAATCTCTATCAGACACAATACTAGCACGCACACCATGCAATCTGACTATCTCCCTCACGTACTTCTTGGCCAAAATCGCTGCTCCATCAGTTTTCTTGATGGCCAGAAAATGCGCAGACTTAGTCAAACGGTCCACAATGACCCAAATCGCATCAAACATCCTCGACACAGGCAATCCCACCACAAAGTCCATCGTGATCAAATCCCACTTCCACTCTGGAATGGGCAAGTATCACACTTTGCCACCCAGTCGGCCACATCCTTCTTCATCCCAACCCAGTGATAATACCGCTTGAGGTCACGGTACATCTTGGTCCCTCTTGGATGAATATAGAACTTGCTCGAATGAGCCTCTCTCAGTATCTCCTGCCTCAAATCCTCACCCTTGGGCACACAGACCCGACCATGCACAAGGATAGTACCATTAGCAGAGACCTGAACCTCCGAACCCGCAGCCTTGGAGGCATTCACCAGCCCCTCATCGCTCTCCTGAGCTAACCGCACTCTGCCCAACAAATGTGCTCGATCAGCTGCCTCCAAACCCAAAGGTTCTTGTGAGATAGCACACAACCTCAATGCACTAATCTCACCTACCAACGCCTTCATATCCTGCTCCTGAGCCGAATCCGCCCACTTCCGACTCAAGGCATCTGCAACTAGGTTAGCTTTACCAGGATGGTAAGCTATGTCCAGATCATAATCCGCTACTAACTCCATCCAACGCCTCTGCCTAAAATTCAGCTCAGGCTGAGTAAAAATGTACTTCAAACTCTTGTGATCTGTAAATACCTGTACCTTCCCGCCATACAGATAAGACCTCCAAATCTTCAGAGCAAATATCACTGCTGCCATCTCCAAATCATGAGTAGGATAATTTGCCTCGTGCTTCCGCAACTGCCGCGAAGCATAGGCTATAACCTTCCCCTGCTGCATAAGAACAAAACCTCCCACTCCAGAAGCATCTATATACACGATGTAAGGCTCGTTCTGCTCAGGCAGTGCTAACATCGGCGTGGTAGTCAACATCTGCTTGAGGCTTGCAAAACTCGCCTCACACTCTGGTGACCACACAAATGGGACCTCCTTCCCTGTAAGCTTAGTTAACGGTTGTGCCATACTCGCAAAACCCCGAACAAACCTCCTGTAGTAACCTGCTAACCCCAGAAAACTTCGAATCTCAGTGGCACTCTGCGGCCTCGGCCACTCCTTGATGGCCTAAATCTTCTCGGGATCCACCGAAACTCCCTCTGCAGAAACAATGTGGCCTAAGAACCCCATCTCACGCTGCCAGAAACTACACTTACTCAGCTTAGCAAACAACTTCTGCTCCCGCAGCTTCTCCAGAACTGCTCTCAGATGTATTGCGTGCTCCTCAGGACTCTTGGAATATACCAGGATGTCGTCGATGAAAATGATGACAAACTCATCCAGAAACTCCTCGAACACGCTGTTCATCAATCTCATAAACGCAGCTGGCGCGTTAGTCAACCCGAAAGGCATCCACACAAACTCATAGTGCCCATACCTCGTCCTGAAAGCCGTCTTCCTCACATCTGCCTCATCTATCGGTATCTGATGATAATCTGATGCCAGATCCACCTTAGATAACCAAGTAGCACCCCTCAACTGATCCAACAACTCATCGATCCTGAGAAGAGGGTACTTGTTCTTCACAGTGACCTGGTTCAAACCCCGAGAATCAATACACAACCGGAAACTCCCATCCTTCTTCTTCACAAACAATACCGGCGCTCCCCACGGTTATACACCAGGGCAGATGAATCCCTTACCCAACAAATCCTCCAGCTGCTTCTTCAGCTCTGCCATCTCTGCTGGAGCCATTTTGTAAGGAGCCTTGGATAACGACATCGTCCCCGGTTCCAGTTCAATAGTAAAAGGATCCGACCGAGATGGTGGTAATCCCTGCAATGATTGAAACACATCCTCAAAATCCTCCACTACTGGAATACCACTAACCGTAGACTTCCCCACTGACTTTGGCATAGATATAGTAACCAGATAAGCCTCACGGCCCTTCTTGATCATCTTCCCAGCCTGAATGGCCGAGATCACGAGACTCCCCAACTCGGTCTAATACCCTGAAAAACCAACTTCACTCCTGGACGATCAACCTCCACTGTACCCCGATAACAATCCAAATGCACCTTATGCCGATGCAACCAATCCATCCCGAGAATAACATCATACAACTTCACTGGACTAATAAGCAAATTTGCTGGCCACGACTCCTCCACGATCTGAATATCAACTCCTCTAGCTCGTCCAATAACTCTCAGGAACTTGCCTCCCGCAACCCTGACAACTCCTGTACGCTCCCCAGAGTCCCCTCTGATTCCCGCACTCTCTGCACACTCCGGAGTGATGAAGCTATGAGAAGTTCCCGAATCAAACATAACATGGAATTAAAGCCGCCCACCAATAAGGTCCCTACACAAACCTCATGTGTTGAGAACCTAACATTCGAACACAAGCAAAAACAAACATAATCTGAACTATTGAATTGACCAAGTTCGAATCTCAGAATTTATACCTATGATCGCTCCTGCACTTGTGCCACCGGTCTCCACAGTCGAGTACACCCGTAACGTCGGATCAATCCAACCCACCGGCTGCACACCGTGCTGGACACCCTGTTGCACTCATGACTGACCTCCAGCCTGCACCGCTGCTACTGCCATCTGCTGCAACTTGGGACAACGAGGCTTGATATGCCCAGTCTCTCTGCAGTAGTAACACACTCGGGTATCTGTCCACGGCTCCGTCACCGCCCGCTGCTCCATCACTGCCCGCTGCTTACGTCTCTGCGGACAATTGGTCACCTTGTGGTCCCTCCTACCACACCCAAAGCATCTCGCACCACCATACCTCGATCTCTGCATATCATCAAACTTCCGCTTATGCCCATGCGCAGGCTTGCCGCTCTTACTAGGAACAGAATGCGGCTGAGACCAATGTGGTTGTACCGAAGGACTGACCACAACCACTTGTGACCTCAAGTCGTCCTCTATCCCCGCTGCAACCTCAACCAGCTCTACTCTCGTAGCATAGCTCCTCACTCTGCACCGAGTCCTCAGATCATCCCGCAGAGCCAACAAGAACCTCTGCACCTAAGTCGACTCTAGCTCCCATGCCCGGCCTGCATACCCCACAAGTCGACTGAACTCTGCATCCAACTCCGGCACTGTATGGTCCCCCTGAGTCAACCCCAAGAACCGTGCCTCCATGTGATCAAGAGCCTCCTGTGGAAAATACTTGGAGTTAAACTCCCTCATAAAATCTCGCCAAGTCATATCCCGCTGCACCCTCCGTGCTGTCACCGACCTCCACCACACACGTGCATCACCTGACAAGTAGTACACTGCCAAATCCACCCTGAACTGGTTGGGACACCGAAGCAAAAGGAAAAGATCCTCCATTCGCTCTCTCCACTCATCCGCTACACTCAGATTTGTACCTCCCGAGAAAGACCCCGCTCCCACTCGGTGCAGCTGCACCATCATCTGCACATACTGAGCGTCCACTACCTTGGTCCCCGGCTGCACACCTGCCTGCAAACCCGCCACAGGCTGCACCGCTGGAACCTGCCCACCAACCACTGGCAGCACTACTGGAACCTGCCCAGCAACCATTGGCGGCACTACTGGAACCTTCCCACCAATCACTCGCGGCACCACTGGAACCTGCCCACCAACCTCTGGTGGCACTACTGCTGGAAGTCGCTCCAAAACCTGAGCTAGCAAGCCCATCAAGACATCCTCCCTGACTGGAGCACCCCTGCTGCAACCCCCACACCCAGGGCCACACCGTGACCGACACTGGGCCCATCCGCCCTGCCGTCACCCAAACCAGCCTAGTCTCTAGACACACTAGGATGAACCTGTGACTCTGCTACCTCCTCACTGGCCATGCTCTGGGTCACACTCTCACTGGCCTCGGGAACCTGACCTCGTCCCCGACCACGACCACGACCATGACCATGACCACGACCGCGACCAACAGCATCCTCACCTCTAACCATCTGTATCACCAAGAACACAACTCACCGTGGAATCACAAAGCAGGCTCGAAGAGGATGTTCTAGGACCTCATGCCACACACAATTGACTAACTCACACAATCAACTCTAGCATGAAATCCTAAACATCAACAGCAAAAGCACATTGAACCCTAGACCTAGAACCGTAAGGGCTCTGATACCAAAATGAAACAACCCTTCCCATTTTTTTTTTAAATAATATTAATTCACTAGTGGTCCCATACCCACTATCAACCTAGCAACAATCAACAACAGCGGATAACCAAAGAAAACAATTCCATTAAACCCATAAGAATTCCAACAATAATAATCCAATAACCAACAATGCAATAATCCAAAATCAACAATGCAATAACCAAGTTCCAACATCCTACAATGTTCTATCAACTCAACACTAGCAACCTAACAATAGCTAGACCACAGTCAATTAAGCCTCTAGAACATCCTCCTCCTCATCGCCTTGATTCCACGATCACACTTTACCTTTACCTTTTACAGGAAGATTGGGTTGAGAAACGGTGGAAACAACACCTTAGGAACCTTCTCCTTCATTCCCAGCAACAGCTCTCCCTTCTCCAGCTACAGATCCCTCCAAAAACGCCAAGAACAGACTCATAAACTCACAAAAAACTCTCCAACGCTTTCTCTCCTTTTTCTCTCTTTCTCACTTAACGGCGACAAAACAAAACTTCCAAAACCCTAAATTCGTCGCTTCTTCACTTATAAATGCGAATTAAGGATTTCTAATTGAACCAAACCGAACAAAACAGCAATTAAAACAAACACGACCAAACCATAACACGTAGTGTCGATCGACACTCAGACCAAAAATGCAATATTTGGTTCGCGGATGTTACAGTTCTTAACAAACACAATGCTAGTCGTCTGTCTCAACTCTTTCTTCTCCAACTCAAGTTTGTTTATCAAACCAAGCTCCTTTCTCTTGTCACATGCTTCAATCTCTGCTGCTTTAATCTCTTTCTCCTTTTCGTCAAGTGCATTGGTTTGTTTCTTCATCTGGTTTTTGAGTTTCCCCAAACATAAGCTCAGAACTTGAAGCTGGTTTTTATCTGATTTGACATGGTTCCTAAGCCAATCAAGTCCCTCTTCTCGATATTGGATTCAAGCATATCGATATGGTCCAGTAAACTCTTCAGTATCCCAGCCGAATTGGTTTTGTAGTTCTCCAAAGATTTGCAAATTTTCTGTCTTTTGGACTCACTGTTGAGTCTAGTAACAGTGAGTGTTAACTCATCCTCAACACAATGCTGCTCCATCGCAACGATTAACAGTGAAATCATTTTTTCCAGTTCCTAACTAAATGACGAACAGAGTAAAAAAAATTAGACTAATGTGAGAAACTAAACTCTAAACGAAGAAATAACAAGAAATCGAACATACCCTAGAAGCTTAAACTTCAAAAAGATAACAAAAACCAAAACTTTAGGTAGATATCAAACAATGTCACCAAAGTGAATATCATACGAACAATTCTTGAAAAATCCTAACTTTTTGAACGAAAGTAGGAATTTTTAAACAAAATTAGCGGAAATAAAGATGAAACAGGAGGAGCAAAGGAGACGTACAAAAGAGACAATTGCAGAATTGAGCAGTAGCAACTTTCACGTGTAGAGTGTGAGTCTAAGAGAGAGACTGTCAAAAACAAAAAAAAAGAGGCATCTGAAGATTAATTGGAGGGACGAAGAGTTTTTTTTGTAGCTGTTGCGATAGGCTTAATAGGAAAAAGGCCCATTGGACTTTTATCTAATATGTTGTGGTTTTTTTGTGTTTTTGTCCAGTGTATAAGATATTAAGAGCATAACCATTGGTCATCCTATGGTGATGGTGGGTGTCAAACTGATAAAAACAAAAAAGTAATTAAAAAGTGATGAGAGAGAAAGACACAAGGTCTCCGCCAACACTTGTAGAGACACTCTCACACATCGTTTTAACTAAATGTCATCATCTGATTGGTTGGTTTTTAAAAAACAAACCAGATTTAAAATAAATGATATTATTATATTAAAATACTATTTTAGAACCCATTTTCATAGGATGACCAATGGTTATGCTCTAATAGGTTTTTAAAATGCTTTGAGGTTGACATTCCACAAAAAGTCTATATTCTTAGGGGTTTGATTGGTAGAGATTTTTACGGAAAACTATTTCTAATTTGTAAGAACTGTGAATATTGATTTTTTGAAAAACAAAGTCACATTTTGTTGGCTTTTAAAAACAAGACTCACTGTAAGACAAATTAAAGAAGTTAGACTTTGAGAAATTTTAGATACACTTACAAGGTTGTTAAGATGATAAAAAGCATGATTAGAATGAAAAAAAATATACTTTTAAGACTTAAAAAGAAAAAAAAAATCTTCATATTTGAAAGTCTAACCACCAATGGGGCCTTTATGTTTTTTCTTTTCTTAAAAATCATATAAAATAAATTATCATTGTATAGTATTTATACTATTGTCAAAAAAATTAAAGAAGATACAAAAATATACTAGTAACAAAATAGACCAAAAAACAGAAAGAACATCAAAAATACAAACAAAACACAATAACCCAATTAGAAGAGATCCGAGAAGAAACACAGATTCCAAACAAAGCCATGCGATAGTTAGAAAAAAAAAACATTCGCTTAGGGCATCAAATTTTGGGAAAAAAAAAATAGAGGCATATATTTAGTATTTAGTCCTAGTAGAGTTATGTTTATATGGGAATTAATAGTTATGCTGAAATCTATCTTAACAATTTTAGAGTACATTTTTGTGCTATCTTTCTTTATTTTTGTATCCAAACAAGTCCCAGCTAAATTCTCTACAATTCTTGCAACCAAACACAATCATTTTCTTATTTGAAAATATTAATTTCAAATTTCCTAAAATATATCTACCTAAATTTAAAGCAATATGTTAGATTAAAATATAATTCTTCTTTCACTTTTATTTAATCTTATATTTTATTATTTAAATTATTATTTAATACATACAGTTAAGGGATTTTTGGCAATTTTGCCATATTTTTTGAATTTCTTACAAAATGTGCCATATTGAAAAAAACTTTTGGAATATGCCATATTGATAGATTATGGCAGTGTAGCATTTTACTCCTATGCCCCCTGAATTATGTTTGTTCGATGGTGCGTAGGGAAGGGCGCGTGACTGTGGCGTTTGTCTTGACGCGCTGTGATGTGATCACGGGTTCGACCCCCTTACCAAGACGCCCGAGACGTCCCAGACGGCTCCGAGACGCATGACCGAGAAGCTTCGGACATGGACAGAACGCCTATCTCGAACGCGGCCAAGGCACCGGCGACCCTCCTAGGAGCCTCAACGTGACCAAGGGAGCTCCAACAAGGCGACCAAAGAAGAATCAACTTGGGGGAACAAGACAAAGTCACCTCTTGAGTATTTCAAGGCCGAGCTTCAACCTACGCACAAAGGACCCAAGTTTAGCATCACCACTTAGGCACATTGAGCCGCGACCAGCTTTGGGAAGCTTGAATTGAGTGTCTTCACCATCACGCCAGTGTGAAGACATCCCTAAGCCATTAGAAGGAGCTGTACTCTTTTTCCTAATTTGGGTTTGTCCCAATGGGTTTACCAAAGAGGTTTTAACGAGGCAGCAAACTCTAGTGCATCTCCACTTCGATCCCACTTGGCTCATGACTTGGAAACACTTATTGACATGCTTGGGAGCCAAGGAAGTGAAGATCCTATCCACGTTCAGCCAATGACGTGGCCACCCTATCCCCTTCCCTTCTTTTCTTTTGAATTTCTTCTTGAACCTTCTTTGACCATTGGATTGGTCTTTGCTTTACTTTACTTTTGCTTTTGCTTTTGGCCATGTGTATGGTTTAGATCATGGCCACGTCTCTAGGGTTTTAGAGTCTCCTTATGTAAGCCTCATTATATAAAGGCATCTACCCTCATTGTAAAAGGCAGACTTGAAAGAAATAGAAATTTTCACAAAGACAGATTCTTTGTTCTTGTCTCACCTCTCTCCTTAGCCTAAGTCTGGGACTTGGCTCTTGAGAAACCCTAAGAGATTCACAAACCGGGTTTGTAATCTCTTAGTTGACCGTATCAAGAGGAGAGCCAACCCTCTTGTGTCGTCGCATCAAACCACCTCTATTCCATCGCCCATCTCTTTCGTCCCACCGTCCCAACCTCGAGTTCTCTTCCGCCAGCTCTCGAGTCTATCATCGATTCCACTTCGCCAGCCTTGAGTTCTTTACCATCAGTCCTCGAGACTTCCCAGTACCATCTCGCGTCGTTTCCACCTCCGTTTCCCACCGAGTCCTGCCATTAGCCGTATCCGCTCAGCCGCGTCCGTACGTTCCGAGAAGGCTTCACGACCGTTTTCACAAACCGTTCGTTGGAACCTCCTCAACTCTTGTTTCTGTCGTTTGAATCCTTTCTGGATTCGAACCCTTGATGCTTGGCTGAGGAAAGTCCCACCGATTCTGACTTGACCGAAGACACACTCCTCCATCGATCCATAGCCGCGTCCGCGGGTCACATCAGCTTGGTATCAGAGCTTCAAACGCTCCTACAAGGTTGTGTCGATCTAAAACTCTTCTCTTTTGTATAAAGCTTCGATCTTTAGGTTGTTAGTTTCGTTTTGTGTTCTAGGTTGTTAGATTCCATCTCGTTTCTAGCTTTGTTCTTAGTTGTTCTTTCTGTTCTTGTTTTGTTCTTGAGTGTTCTTAGTTGTCTTGTCTAGATCTTTTAAAGGCTGTGTTGCTTTTTGTTTTGTTGTTTTAGGGTGCTAGATTCGTTTGTGCTTTGCTTTAGTTGTGTTTTGGTGTTTTTACCTTTCGCTTTTGGTATTTTTAAAGGAGTGAAAGTCATTTGGTTTCTACCACTTGCTTTTCACTTTCAATTTTAGCCAAGCGTTTGAAATTCAAACTGGTCAAAACCGTGTTGAATTTTCTTGTGTGGTCTAGGATTAGTTGCTTTTGTGTGTAGAGAGATTAGCCACCTCTAAAGTGCTTTTGGTCAAGACCACAACAAATGTGGACGTGGATAGCCTTCCTTTGAACCTTGTGGTCCATGGGAGAGTTGTCTTCTTGGCTTTTAGCAACTTACTTTTGCTTTTGCTTTTTGGCTTTAGTAGATAGAGTTGCTTCTTTCTCTAGGTTGTTTATTAGTCTAGCTCGCATCATCTTGTTTAGTTTGTTCCATTTCGTCATTTGATTTATTTTGTGCATGTGTGAGTTTGTTTATTCTTTTATCTAGGTTGTTAGCTTGCATCATTGTTCATCTTTGTTGCATCATTGTTCATCTTGTTTGCATCTAGATCGAAATTGCTAGAGTTTGTTTAGGATTTGTGTTTTCCTTTAGTCTTAAAGCATTTCTTGTCTTTTTGTGCTTTTTCTTTTTCTTTTTGCTTTCTCTTTTGCTTTTGTTTGGTCTTAGGTTTGAATTTTCGTGAGCTGTCCTCAATCATTGCTTTGGTGAGATAAATTTCTCCTTGTGGTCCATTTGAATTTAAATATACTCACGAATATTCTTTTGTTTTGACGAGGTACACAACTTGCTCGGCCAGCACATCACGTACGGACCAAGACGCGTCAACAACCAAGGATCAACCTTCGGTCGTGTAGCCGCGTCAGCAAATCTTCACCCAACCACCGTTGGCCATTCGTCTCTCTGCCGTGCCATCGTTAGCAATCCGACCAATCCGACCGTAACACCGACGATTTCCGACAGCCGTCCGTACCATCAACCGCACCTTGTTCCAAAGCCATCACCAAGATCGCGAACGACATGCATCGCTTGATCACTCACTGATCTAGCATGGAGTTTGATGAGAATGAAACTGAAATAGGATCGTGGTGTGATGAAGAACTTGGCCTGGAACTGGAGCAAGAGGCCAACGGAGATGAATATTGGTCCGAGGAAGACTATGGCGAGGAGTTAGATCAAGGAGAGCTCGAACGTGGACCGCCAGACTGTTATTGGCCGTCCTTGTCACGAGCTACCCGCGTTGAAGAATCAAGGGCGAATCTATATGAAGACTCCGATAGTGATGACTGGGTTGCGTACACCAAGAAGCCGAGGCACCGATCCGTAAGAAGAAAGGAGCCTATTCCCAAGCCACCCAGCACAGCAGACGCGCTGATCTCACTCCAACACACGCTTCGAGACCTCAACGATAGACTCGACCGGATTGAATCAACAACTCGTCAACGGGCCGAAAGAAGGCCGCGTGATCATCGAGGCCGTGACCTAGGCATCCCTACCTGGTCTCCAAGTGCTCCCACGCGAAGACAGACTCCACAGTGCCAGCACTATGAACCACCTCCTACACCGGCTCCGCGATCAAGGCATCATTCGGCCTATGTTGAGCAGCCAAGCAGGACGTATGCGCGTTCCGCTCAATACCGTGCACCAGTTCCAATGCCGGCCCCGCAAACAAGCCGTAACTCGGCCCCTGCCGAGAGTTCAAGGACTTATGCGCCCCTAGTGCCGTTCCGCGAGCCGCCAGTACGATACAAGGAACCATTCCAGGAAGTAGTCAGCGCCGCGACCATACCAAGTCCAAGGAGCTATGTGCCGCTAGTTCAGCACCGTGAGCTGCCCACACTGTGCAAGGGACCGGCCAAAGGAGGAGTTTGGGCCGAGGATAAGCCAAAACCGGAAGCGCCAAGAACGAGCATCGAACATCACACAGACCAAGGCCGACTTGACGCTCAACCACCACCTTCGGAGCAAGGCGTGGAGCAAGAGTCCTCTTTCGGGGAGTGTGACAAGTCTCTGGGCGAGGCCAAAGAGGAGTCAGGCCGTGTGTTTAACGCCATAACCGACGAGTGCTTGATAATGGAGAGTTTCAAGCAAGCTGAGCCACCGAAGATGGCCACTGAAAGGTCTGTCCATCCAGTGAAATTATTGACTACTACAAGTAGTACGCTCCAGCTGGGAGTCGCCAAGACCGAGCCATCTCTCTCCATTTTTAGCGCCAAGACCTTTACCACACAAGGTCATATGGCGGTGCATTTGATCAACTTTGGTGCGGACCAAAACTACGTGTGGCATCCTGGAGAGCATCTACAACCTACCGCGGCCTACGAAGGAATCAAAACACCGTTCACCGCTAGCCTTATCAGGGGAGTCCTATCCTTTACTCTTAAGGCTCTACTATTTTCCTTTGATCCCGGTATTAAGCCGCGAATGAACTTGTGATGCTACTGATTTGGGCCTTCTTATGTTGAATCAGGTGAAAAGCAAAGTTTTGAGGTCAAAACTTCTAGAAGAGGGAGGGAATGATGTGATCACGGGTTCGACCCCCTGACCAAGACGCCCGAGACGTCCCAGACGGCTCCGAGACGCATGACCGAGAAGCTTCGGACATGGACAGAACGCCTATCTCGAACGCGGCCAAGGCACCGGCGACCCTCCTAGGAGCCTCAACGTGACCAAGGGAGCTCCAACAAGGCGACCAAAGAAGAATCAACTTGGGGGAACAAGACAAAGTCACCTCTTGAGTATTTCAAGGCCGAGCTTCAACCTACGCACAAAGGACCCAAGTTTAGCATCACCACTTAGGCACATTGAGCCGCGACCAGCTTTGGGAAGCTTGAATTGAGTGTCTTCACCATCACGCCAGTGTGAAGACATCCCTAAGCCATTAGAAGGAGCTGTACTCTGTTTCCTACTTTGGGTTTGTCCCAATGGGTTTACCAAAGAGGTTTTAACGAGGCAGCAAACTCTAGTGCATCTCCACTTCGATCCCACTTGGCTCATGACTTGGAAACACTTATTGACATGCTTGGGAGCCAAGGAAGTGAAGATCATATCCACGTTCAGCCAATGACGTGGCCACCCTATCCCCTTCCCTTCTTTTCTTTTGAATTTCTTCTTGAACCTTCTTTGACCGTTGGATTGGTCTTTGCTTTACTTTACTTTTGCTTTTGCTTTTGGCCATGTGTATGGTTTAGATCATGGCCACGTCTCTAGGGTTTTAGAGTCTCCTTATGTAAGCCTCATTATATAAAGGCATCTACCCTCATTGTAAAAGGCAGACTTGAAAGAAATAGAAATTTTCACAAAGAGAGATTCTTTGTTCTTGTCTTACCTCTCTCCTTAGCCTAAGTCCGGGACTTGGCTCTTGAGAAACCCTAAGAGATTCACAAACCGGGTTTGTAATCTCTTAGTTGACCGTATCAAGAGGAGAGCCAACCCTCTTGTGTCGTCGCATCAAACCACCTCTATCCATCGCCCATCTCTTTCGTCCCACCGTCCCAACCTCGAGTTCTCTTCCGCCAGCTCTCGATTCTATCATCGATTCCACTTCGCCAGCCTTGAGTTCTTTACCATCAGTCCTCGAGACTTCCCAGTACCATCTCGCGTCGTTTCCACCTCCGTTTCCCACCGAGTCCTGCCATTAGCCGTATCCGCTCAGCCGCGTCCGTATGTTCCGAGAAGGCTTCACGACCGTTTTCACAAACCGTTCGTTGGAACCTCCTCAACTCTTGTTTCTGTCGTTTGAATCCTTTCTGGATTCGAACCCTTGATGCTTGGCTGAGGAAAGTCCCACCGATTCTGACTTGACCGAAGACACACTCCTCCATCGATCCATAGCCGCGTCCGCGGGTCACATCACGCTGCGTTGTTGTGGACGAAACATTTTCGTCAGTTAATTTGAAGAAAAAATTATCGAATTAAGAGGATAGAAATTGGGAAAATTACCCTCCGACGGCGGCCAACAGTGTCGAGAAATTCATCAGCGTTTTTTGCGGTAACGGGGGAAGGTTACTGGCCGATAGCAAAGCGTAAAATAGAAACCAGTGGACGAATGATTGGAGCTTATGACAGAGGGAGAAATGTCGGAGACAGAGAAAGCAGGGAAGAAGAAGAAGTCGAAGGAGACGTTTGAGTTTCTCTTCTTCGGGTTACAATAACTTTTTTTTTTTTGAATATTAACTGCGGATGATAGAAAGGACAATAGAGTAATTTGACGGGAGAGAATGCCATCGGTATGGCACATTTGGAAAGGCTGAAGCGGTTATGGCACATTTAACAACTTTTTTCACTATACATGGCACATTTCTTAGTTTTCTCTACAGTTAATAAAATATTAGATTTTTTTTCAGCATATGATGTGATTTGAATTTTTATAAATAGATGTATATTTTAAAAATCTTTCTTAAAATGTTTGAAGTATATTTTTGTGCAATAACTTTTTGTAACGATTTTCTAAAAAACCATGGTCTTAAACACTATTAATCTAAAATCATTAAGGTTAATATACTTCAAACATTTTATGCTGAAATCTATCTTAACAATTTTAGAGTACATTTTTGTGCCATCTTTTTTATCTTTGTATCCAAACAAGTCCCAGCTAAATTCTCTACAATCCTTACAACCAAACACAATCATTTCCTTATTTGAAAATATTAATTTCAAATTTCCTAAAATATATCTACCTAAATTTAAAGCAATATGTTAGATTAAAATATAATTCTCTTTTCACTTTTATTTAATCTTATATTTTATTATTTAAATTATTATTTAATACATAAAGTTAATAAAATATTAGATTTTTTTCAGCATATGATGTGATTTGAATTTTTATAAATGGATATATATTTTAAAAATCTTTCTTAAAATGTTTGAAGTATATTTTTGTGCAATAACTTTTTTGTAACGATTTTCTAAAAAACCATGGTCTTAAACACTATTAATCTAAAATCATTAAGGTTAATTATCAAAAACGGGTCGGTTTACTTTTATATGTTACAACCCAAAATTAGTGAATCATATCCCATTAATCGAAAACATAAATGATTAAAACTCGGATTATATTTACATTCCAAAAGCATATTATTGTCAAAAATGTCGCAGTCGTTTTTATTAATTATGTAAGTCTAAATAAGAAACAATATTGAAGATATACTGAAGATATGGTAATATTCTGGTTCTAATAAATCTATTTATAAGCCAAAAAAATCAGCATTAATTATCAAGCATATTAGCATATATGTTAAGATTTCACTGTAGACTAATGACTCTCCAGATTATTAATCCAATATACAAGTTCCTTAAAAGTAGCAACACAACCAACTAAATCAAAAATGTTACTAAACTATTAACACAGACACCACTTTCTCATAAACTATTAACACACAAACCCACTTTCTACTATCACTATACTTTTCTTATGTCAAATTACAATTTACATCTTCCAACTAAACTAACGTTCTCTTTTCATTTTTTTTCTTTCTCATATCTCTCTCTATTATCTCTTTCTCATTTCTCTCTCTATTATCTCTTTCTCTTTTAATATTTTGTTTCTTTAACATTTGTTTTTTATTTTCATTACTATATTTAAGTTTAGTAACTTTAGTTGTTCATAAAAAAAAAGTTAAGAAACTTGTAAATAAACATTTTTTGCATTTTTCAATATTTTTCTTTCCACAAAAAAAAAAGTTTATGAGACTAATCTAAATCAAATACAATTGAATTGGTCTTCATAGTCAAATCAACAATTTATAAGTCCAAACTAAATTAATTAAATAATTTAGAAATTAATGCATTTATTTAACTAAATTTTCAATATGAAATAGATTGTTTGTCCACATACTTTAAACTTAAATTAGATGCATAATGGATTAACAAAATATTGCATTCATAAGTACATTTGGATAAGCTGTAAGGAACTTTTATCTATTACCAGTATCCACAAATTGTATTGGTATCCACATGACCATTAACATATGGATTTGATGTTGTCATTGTATCATAAACCCTAAATCTCTATAACTTGCAAATTCAGTTGGTATCCACATGACTACAAATATATGAATTTGATGTGTTGCTAGTACCACATTTATGGTCATGTGTTATAAATTTGATAACAAACTTTGATGTGTTACTAATACCCACATTTATGGTCATGTGTTACTAGTACCCACAAATTCTACTGGTATCCACATGACCATGAACATATGGATTTGATGTTGTCGTTGTATCCTAAACCCTAATTCTCTAGATACCACAAATTTCATTGGTATCCACATGACCATGAACATATGGATTTGATGTTGTCGTTGTATCTTAAACTCAGAATCTCTAGAAACCACAAATTCTGTTGGTATCCACATGACCATGAACATATGGATTTGATGTTGTCGTTGTATTCTAAACTCTAAATCTCTAGAACCTACAAATTCTATTTGTATCTATATGACCATGTTTTCGTTGTATCCTAAACCCTAAATCTCTAGAACCCACAAATTTTATTGGTATTCACATGACCATGAATATATGGATTTGATTTTGTTGTTGTATCTTAATGTAGAGTAGTTAATCTAAAATTTAGTAATATGGATTTTACAATATAGAAAATATAAAATCATAATTTATTGTATAAAAATAAATAGATAATTTTTTAGTAATCTCTTATATATTAAAAGAGAAACATTCTGGAGAAAAAGCTGACGTGTCGTCGCCAGAGAGCTCCATAGCCAATTTATTGTTCACCCTTAGTATTCCATAAAATTACATAAAACTGCCACTGCTATATATATATATTTTTTGGTCAATTGCCACTGCTATTTCATTTATTTATATACATAATATTTTACTCCTATAAATTCTAAAATTGATAAATATTATTCAAAATTTGATAAATATTATCCCCTACATATTTTCAAAATTAAATTAATTTCACTATGTATTGTAATATAATAATATAACTATATTATGAGATGTAAAAATATATATTTAAAATCATATCTTCACAAATATAAATAATGTTACCTTTCTAATAATATTATAAAGCTCTAATAGTGAAAGAATCGGAAATCATTTGAAACTGGCTCAATGTTTATTCTTTTGCTAAAAATAATAACTATATTTGCCCAAAAAAAACATATGATCACCAATTAAAATGACATGAATATATACCTTAATTTGGATAACTATGTAGTTAAACATTATATATAAATATGTAGATATAGTGTTTTTACAGAAATCTTAAAATTTAGAAAATCCAGTCAAATAAAAATGAAAACAAGTAATAAAATTATACTAATAGCTGAGATATATAGGGATCTAATGACCAGTTAAAATTTATAAAATCCAGTGATATAATACCATAACTTCCCCCTCATGAAACAATTTTGTAATTTTATTTCTCCATCAATTACGGACACATATATTACTTAAAAAACTAATAATATCCAAATTAATAGAATTCTCTTTAATAAAATATCTTATGGTATCTCCTATATAAAATACTCACACTTTCTATCCCATTTTATTATTTGCCCTTCTCTTACTATATTATTTACATTAAATTGTCATTAGTATAACTAAGGAATATTTCATTCAATTATTGAAGGAAATCTATACTATTAATTGGGGAATACATTTAAGGGTTAAAAAAATCATATCAAATATCCATATTGCCAAACTGATCCATTTATATTAAGAAGAAAAAAAAAATAAACAACAGATTTAGTATATTTTAGAGAATCGTTCAAATTAGTTCCATAGTAATCAGGTTATGAGAATTTTGTGTGGATATATTCTTATATGACAAAATACGGGACGAGAATTTTGGGAACAAGAATTCAAACAGAATATATACGGACATACTCATATGAATTACGAGAAATGAGATTTTTTCGAGTCAAAAAAAAAACTAAACGTTGCAATAAGACATATTAGACGGGTTTGATCGCTTGACAATTATATTTTTTTAAAAATAATACAAAAATAACTCCACACGTACGTGCGGGTCCGAACCTAGTAACTACTTAAAGTGACAACAAAAGAAAAGTAAGAGTAAAAGAGAAATAATCGATTCAAAAAGAATATATCTTCCACCAATTTTTGTTTCTACTCCAAATCAAATACAAAGATCAAAATTGTCCAAAAAAATAAGCCACATATGCAAAACACACCCAAAAGTACACATTCCATCTAAAGTAGGTGTAAGGGCATCTCCAATCCACCTCTATATATGCTTTTTAACTCTATTTTAGAGTAAAATCTACTCCAACCCATCTCTATTTCTACCTCTATAATAGAGATCTCTATTTTTTTCTTCTATATATAGAGGAACTCTATTTTTTCCTCTATTATAGAGTTGAACTTTTTTATTTATGAAATGGTCCTTGAACTTTTAATACTTCTATATTTATGATCAAAATAAATAAAATATATATTTAAATAGTTTAATCATAATTTAATGAAGTGGAGGTTAAAAAAATCTACTATGTTTTATTATTTTATATGATGCAATGTATTTATTTTAATAAATGTGATATTTAAATAATATTTATAAATGTTAAAACTTTACATAGTATCATAATTTTATGAAAGTTTCACAAATACTAAAATAAATGGGTTAGTTTGCAATTTTTATAAGTAAAAGGTGTATTAATAGTAAAATTTAAAAAAAGAATCTCTACAGAATATTCTTTTTAGAGGAAAAAAAAAAAAGTTTCATTGGAGCAAAAGTCACCTCTATTATAGAGTTCCTCTAATTTAGAGGTAAAAATAGTGAAAACTATTGGAGATGGTCTAAGTGTAAGAACTTTGACCCAAA
Source organism: Camelina sativa (assembly GCF_030686135.1). Lineage (NCBI taxonomy): Eukaryota > Viridiplantae > Streptophyta > Magnoliopsida > Brassicales > Brassicaceae > Camelina > Camelina sativa. Next base: position 32,535,488 of record NC_141899.1, read on the forward strand.
GTGGGTGTAAGTGCAATTAACCCAAAATATTTTGACATCATATAGTATCAAAATTAATTACATACAAGCATAATAATAGCATATACCTAATCAACCATTCTGAAATATTTAAATTAAATAACTTTCAATATTTTTTTCTACTAACTCACACAAAACCCTCAAAAATTTCTTAAAGCATTATAAATACTTTGTTAACGCTCCAACTAGCCATTACGGTAAAAAACACAAAAAGGAAAAAAAGAACATATTTTGTCATTGATGTCATTTCTCAAGTTTTGCTTATGAGGTGAAACCGTGATATATATGTCATTCTTTTTTTTTTTTTTTTTTTTTTTGTCAACAAAAGATTAGCTCAGATGAGCCAATGCGGAGGGAAATTGTTTACATACAGAACATTATGCGGAGATGTGCGCGCACAGCGTGCCAAGAAATCCGCTTTTACATTTGCAGTCCTAGGAATAAAAGATAAGGAAAAAGAAGAAAATTCCTCCCTGTCCATCGTGATGTCCTCAAGATAAGTGGAGAACGCCGGCCAGTCTTTTGGCGAAGACACCATCTTCACCAAGTCAGCGCAGTCTGAGTAAAACGCCACGTCATGGTAATCATGTCCGATCATGCAGCGCATTGCCCAAATGAAAGCTTCGACTTCAGCGTGTAGGGGGGAGAGACTCCTTCGAAAGTTAGTAGCTCCCGTACTTGGCATCGGATCCTGCGGCTTGGTACAAACCCAGCCAGCTCCTGCAAAATATGTCATTCTTGATATATATGTCATTCTTCGTTTGATAAATCATGTGGCAGTTTTTTTTCTTTTAATTTCAATCTTGACTCTAGAGCATTAACTATAATTGCTTTTGTGGGTTTTAAGGTATTTGCATTTGTTGTGTGAACTTTTGTATCTTTATATACTCAAGTATTGGAAGCTTTTGTAATCTTCGGTGTGAGTCCAAACTGATCCATCAACTGATTTGTGAATCGCAGGTGGATTATTTACTTGGAGACAAAACAACCCGTTAAAGTCATACATAGTTGATTACTATTTAGGATCTACTAACATGGAGACAATCATGCATTTGGAATAGAGAACCGACAAATATTTGTTATATTTTGTGTTTATAGAAATTGTATAAAGGTTTTTCTTCTTTATAAATTAAATATATTCTATTATAGTTTAATAATGTTACGGACATATAGATATATTAAAAATACAAAAACTTTTTTTTATTTAAAATCTAAATATATTTACAAATACAGATGTAATTTTTAATATAGTTATTTTAGCAAATTTGATTTTAATCATAGTTCATTGTATTTTTTGAGAGTACACTTATTTATTGTTCTTTTAAAGTCAACCCATATAATTTTATTAACAAGTACTGTTAATTATTGTAAAAACACTAAAATATATATATAACAGTGTAACATTGATTACAAAACAAAGAAATTTACTATGGAATAAATTTTTCAAATACAACAACATATATATAATATTGTAATATTTATATTAACTAACTAAAAAACATGATTATATTAGTATACTAACCTATTTAAATAATTTATGAAAACGAATAGTCCCGTGGTATACCACGAAGTAAATCCTTATAATTTGTTAATAATAGATTAATATGAAACAAATATTGGGCTGGTTTTAATTAAGTAATTAGAAAAAAATTACTGCAACAATTAAGGTTTTTAAAAATTATTAAACAGTTAGAGTAAACAAACATATATATATATATATATATATATTTTTATATCGCTTTTTTCTGTTAGTCTCTTTGCCTCTTTTCTGACAGAACTCAGTAAACAAAGTTTTCTTTCAACGTGTCTCTCACTAATCCAATTCTCTATATTAAAGTAAAATTATTCAAGTTTTCAACTTTTTAATACTATTTATTCTGTTTTCCTAAATAATTTCATCCAAATTATTTTTACATTTGTAAGAAATTGTTGTTGCTTGGAGAAAATTGGTTAGAAAGTTGATTTTGAAAATTTAGTTAACAAATTTCTGGAAAAAAAAAGAAAGAAAAATATTTAAAACTAATTTTTTGTTGGTTTGTTTAGTTATATTGTTTTTATTTTCGTTCAACAACAATGGTGTTTAATTTTGCACACAACTTTTTGTATTGAATTGGAGCATTTTTTTGAAGTGGCATATCATATATTTTCGTCTTGACACGGCTCTGATTCCAAACAGCGAAATGCAGACATTCGCGTGATTGCCTCAGCTTTCATATTATTCGTATTGTCATTGCCACGAAAAAAATCATATCCTAAGAGAGTCATCACACCTCATATCAGTGGTAGCATAGTTTCTAACTTTCTAATAATAACAAAAAAAAAAGTTGGAGAAAGAAACTTTTCAGAAGAAAAAAAAACCTATAAAAGTAACCATTTAAAACATGTTAATATATCTTTCAACTCAAGAAATTTTTGTAAGCTTTCCATTTGATTAAAATAACCATAATATATCTTTCATTGTATATATCTTTACTATTAACTGAAAAGCCACTTTATAAAATATGACATTGTTTTGTAAGAAATTAATCAAATCACATCACATTACTATTAGTTTTAAGACCATTTATCTGGAGGTCTGGACAAGATTTTCTATTAAAAAAAAAATCTTATACGGAAATCTAATTTAACAAATTATTTATGCTAGATAAGAGGCATATTCAATATATTTTATTTTATTAAGAGTAAAAGTATATGCATTTATTTTTTAAAAATTAACAATATGGTTTCAACATAACATTTAAATTGTTGAAGATCTTATAGCGTATAGAATATATATAACCCTTAATGAGACAAGATTTTATAAATATTAGCTCTTAATTAAATTTCATTTTATTATTCATGAGAACAGCTGAAGGAAGTATAACATACTTCAAAAATTATTGAAGCTCAAGATGAAAAACTTGAGTTATGAAAAGAACAACAACAAAATAGTAGTAGACTCATCCAACGATTGGACGGTTTAGGACAGGACCATTGGGACAATCGTCGGCTGGAACATAGAGAACGACACGGTTGCAACAATTGATGGATGGTAGATAAACACCTTCAGGGTATATGAAAGCTGTCACACGTGGATTGTCATTTTCTATCGTTGCCTTTGCTTGAAGTCCACTCACTCCTTTTAGCTCTGGCCACTCCACTTTCAATCCTACACACATGCACACCAACTACAAATGTTTAGTCGTTGGTATTAATATTATACATGGTTAATGGTTTTCAAGTTTTCAAAAAAAAACAAATGTTTGGTCAATTAGGGTTTTTTTAATTAGGTTTCGGATTGAAAATTTTTAACTTTTTTTTTTTGAATAGTCCACCGTAGTTTCGATCAAAACAAGTTAATTGATGTCGGTTTTTGTGGAATCCAATCCAAAGGAAAAAGTAGAATTGTAAATTAATTTAGAAAAAGTAACAAGGATGTACTTAATCAAATCTATTTTTTTCAAATATAAATCGGAACATTATTGAAACTCATGAATTACACTCGGTTTCATCTTTAGTTCTTCTTTTTTTCTCTCTTTTTTCTGAAATGACTCATCAATTGAAACACGATTTAGTATGGTTGACAGCTTGACATACAAACTTGGTATTCAATTGAAAAAAGAAAAATAGCAAAATCAAACTCGAGTTAATTTGAACACGATTCACAACTCAATCCACGTTATGATATGTAGAAAACTAAAAACGTAATAGATGAACATTACCTGGGAATTGAGATTGGCATCCACTGCCTGAGCAGTTACATAACTCACACCTAGGACCAAGGATCGGACAACTGTTTGACATTGTGTGTGTTTCTCTTTCGTCAGATGTTACTTAACAAGAAGATTGATAATCTTTCAAATGGTATTATATATCTCCATGTTACGTATTGATCAACATATATATATATATAGCAAATATATGTTGCCTTGTGAGCCTAATCATTACAAAACTATACGTTGTGCGATAAGGAAAGCTTTATTTGAGTATATCTTAAGTCTAAAGTTACAAATATTGTTTTGATTATTTTTAGACAAAATTCAAAATTGACGTTTTATAATAAATGTTTTTTATGGAGTAGTCAAACTTTAATTTTCATATATTGAAATCGTATATTTCTTTTTTTTTTGTCAACAAACAAACGCTTTATATAATTAATTCATCATACGAGAAAAGGCCAAAATATATTTATATTTACCGTTAGTCTCTGGTATTAAATATTTTCTTTCATTAATGGATAACAAAGTGATCTTCATAAAACATAAAAACAGTATACAAATTTAATATTGAGCTGAGAAGGCTCTTTGACTAATCCCTAACCACTTTATTACGTAGTAGGTTATCGAGAGATTCAAGAGGATTTCATGACCGGAATGAAAAAACTGTAATATATAAATTTTTATAAATGGAAACGACAATTCATAAGTTAAGGTCAAAGCTAAAGATAGTCTCAACATAAAATGTATTTTAAAGTTTGATAGCTTAAACAACAATAGACTAATAATTATCAATAAGCAACTCATTTTCTAACATACGTAAATATAACATCAACGTTTTAGTAGTATTTATGAAAACTATACTCCTTCTGTTTCATAATATAAAATGTTTTAGACAAGTATTTTTGTTTTACAATACAAAATGTTTTCAAGTTTTTATGCAACTTTTAGAATATTTTCAGGTTTTATATTCTGCAGTCTTGTTTAGAATTAGTTAAATTTTTAAAAAGTTATCATTTCTTTATCTGCATGTTTAGGCTAAAACATCCAATATCTTGAAACAGAGGGAGTATAATTTTACTATGATCATCAATACTAGCAAACATTCTTTGAAAACACTTCAATCTTTTTTGAAAAATCTTATATATTTTTATGCAAACTATTTTTTGTTGAATCTTTACGCATCGCTATATACAAAAAATCAGGATGCTACTAGGGGTGTCAATCGGGCTGGTCCGGCCCGAAACCCGTAAAGCTCGCATATGTTTGAGCCCGGCCCGGCCCGGTCCGAAATATTTCCGAGCCTATATTTCAAAGTCCGAGCCGGGCCTTAACAGGGCTACAGGGCTTTTCGAGCTTTTCCGGACTTATGTTAAAGATCGAAAATTTAAACTTATAAGCCTTAAAGAGCAGTGTTTAAAGATGCATTATAAAACAAATCAATCAAAATTTTAATAACTTATCTATATTTATTACAACCAACTTAATTTACAAGAAAAAGTTTAAAACTAAATAAAATTTTAATACTTTAACCAAATAAACAATATATAATTCATATAAAATATCGAGAGAAAAATTTTAAAAATATTAAATAAGGTTATTAGGAAAATATGAAAACTATGATTAGAGTTTAAAACTTTATTTACAATAAATCATTAATCAAATATTGCAATCAAACAAAAACGTTAACACAAAAGTACAAATATATTTGTTAAAGGGCTTTTCGGACTGGCCCGAGACTAGTCGGGCTAAGCCTAAAATACCCTATAGCCCAAACAGGCTGAGCCCGAAAGGCTTGATTTTTTCTGGACATATATATTTAAGCTCGAGCCCTGTGTTTTTTAAGGCTGGGTCGGGCTGGCCCGCGAGCTTTGGCCCATATTGACATGCCTAGATGCTACTGATATATATGTTTTTCTATATAATACAAAGTTTCTATTTTTTCGTATTTTCTCAAGAATACACAAAACAAGTTGTAATTATAATTTAAAGTGTAGTGTTGTGCCGGATGTAGAGAACATGATTGGAATTTGTGCCATCATGCTCCTTCAAACAAGTTATAGACGTCAAAACGTATGGTTGGCCTTACATCTTGTTGGTGTTTCAATTACTTGGCATAAATTAGTTTGGGTTAAGGATGGTGTGCCAAAACAGCAGGTGTGGCTTGTGTGAGACAATGGAGGAGACAAGAGATCATTTATTCTTCTCTTGTCCACGCTGCTAGCGTTTGGAAGGACTTAGCCTTACCTCTTCTCACCATCCACTTTTCAACAGAGTGGAATCAATTGATTGTGCTTCTAACATATCACTCAATCCCCAGCCTGCATCTATTTCTGTTCTGGTATGTTTTCCAATCCACCTTATATCATATATGGCGGGAGAGAAATGGCAGGCGACATGCTGAGCCCCAGTCTCCGCCAGCTTTACTTATTAAACACTTTGACAAGAATGTTCGAAACCGGCTGAGCTCTATCCTGGACATGGGGGACCAACGCTATGCCAGTGGCTTACAGTTGTGGTTTCCTCTTGCGAGGGCTCAACACTCTGTGCAGCCTGAAATATCCATGTTGGCTACCTGATTTAGCTTGTTTCAGAACATGTGAGTTTTCTTTACACTCCAAGGCTCCCTTTAGCCATTTGTAGGTGGTATCCTTCTTAGTTTTTTGTTATAGCATGTATAAGTTATATTTGCTGTTTTTTGTTGTTTTTGGGTTTGCGACCGGCTTCGGTTTTTAAGCCTTCTAAGAATAAAAAAATTTATATATAATAGAAACTTCTAAAAAATAGTTGTAGATTTGTACTATGTAATAATATAAATTTTGGATTATTGTGACAATCAAAAATATCATTAAACTTGGTTTAAGACTACAATATATATGATATGTTGAAAAATAACCATGCAATTCAACAATATGATGTTTTAATGTACTCATACATAAAAAAAAAATTGTTAATCGTGCGTTCTCATAATTTTGATATGCAAATTTCTTGCCTTTTGTTCATCTTTTTAACTGATTTAAAATTATTTTCATTTATGTGTTCGCTTTAGTTTTTTACTTAACCGATTTTACCATTACCATTATGATTATTTTATTTTTTATAGATTTATTATAAAAATATTACATCAATCTCTTACAAAAATTTACTTAACCAATCTTACTATCATCATTATGATTATACTTTTATAGATTTTTTATTTAACTCTTGAAATATTAATATAAATGAAACAATCGATGTTGCAAGAACAACCAAAAATTGGAAACATAACAAAAATAAGAGCTTAACCCAAAAGACAGAGCCCTCTACACTCTTTTATAGATTTATTATTTAAAAAAATTACATCAGTTTCTTACAAAAATTTACTTAACCAATCTTACCATCGTCATTATGATTATGTTAATTTTTATAGATTTATTATTTAAAAAAATTACATCAGTCTCTTACAAAAATATGAAATTGTACAGTTAATAAATGAATTAGAAAAATAGGTATGCTAGTTTGTTTGTCAATTGTCACTTTTTTTTTTTTTGGCTCAACAACAACTTGTCCATTCACCAATTCATGTTACACTTGGTTTATCCACCATTAGAAAATGCTTGATCCATAATGGCTCTACAGAGTATAACTTAGGATCATAATCCTAAAAGGAAAGAGACTCATTTGCTACCCTATCAGCCACACCATTACAAATTCTTGGAGAATATATAAGTTTTACCTCTAAGAATCTTGGAAGCAATTCTTTGATCTCTTGAAGTGTAGGAGCATAAGTTGGCCAACTTTCTTCATTGTTCAACATGTTAACCACCGTCAAAGAGTCAGACTCGAAAATGATTCGATCATAATTTAATCTAGACATCATTGATATATCCATCCTCATTGCTTCTAGTTCCACTTCTATGACTGACTTTGCCCTTCTAACCGCTTGTGCTCCCAGCATTTCCAAGGAATAATCTTGTCTAGGCCATCAGTCTGGGGATGTTGTTTCGCTATGTTTAGGACATGATACATATTTGCATAGAAGGAATCAACCCAATTTCCACCTGGAGGAGCAGGGATAGGAGAGAGGGCCCAAACCTGTCGGGCATAAGTACATTGAAAGAGAAGATGGTTAATGGATTCTTCCTTATTGGGGCATCGAGAACAGCCATCCTCCTTAGCCAGATGCCTATACGACAGGTTCTTTGCAACCAAGATGCAGTTAGTCAGACATTTCCATAGGAAATGCTGAATTTTGGGGCTCGCTTCTGTTTTCCACACTTGGTGAATCAAAGGATGCAGACTTGGTTGAGTAACCTCCTGAGGACGATTTCGAGTTTGTATGATTTGGGTAAAAACCCAATACCCAGATTTCACCGAATAATGTCATGTTCGAGTGTAGTCCCAAGTGTAGCCATCAGCTTTATGCCTACCTCCTAGTCGAAGGTCCTCCATCAAACTTCTATCCTCTTCCGAAAAAACTAAGTTCATAATATCTCTCCTCCACTCTTTTTTTGACTCTAGTAATAGATCACTCACTTTAGAAAGTGAGGATACCACATCATAAAAGTGTGAGGGAAGCTGATTGACTCTCATGACACCTCGAGCTGGTTTGGAATGTAGCCACTGATCACGCCAAATATCAACTGTTTCACCATCCCCAATGACCATTCTTGCCCCCTGCTTGATTAATTCTTGAGCTTCATGAATGCTCCGCCAAGCAAATGAGGGTCGGTATCCTAATTTCGCCTGGAGTGGATTGGACTTGCGGAAATATCTACTCTTGAAGATCCTCGCCATTAAGGTGTGTGGTTGTGTTAACATCCTCCAGAGTTGTTTGCCTAGCAAAGCAATATTGAAAGCTTCAATATCCTTAAAGCCTAATCCACCCTCTTGCTTCGGTTTACTTAGTTGGTCCCACGACTTCCAGTGCATTCCTTTAGAATCCTGACTATTTTTCCACCAGAAATCAGCCATGATCGATGTCATATGTTGGCAGATTGTCTTTGGAAGTTTAAAACAAGCCATCGTGTGGGTTGGTAGAGCCATGGCTACCGCCTTGAGGAGGATCTCTTTCCCTCCAGGGGATAGGAAGTTGTGATGCCATCCTGATACTTTTTGGCTGAGCCTCTCCTTGAGGTAATTCAGACTGTGAACTTTTGAGCTTCCAAAAGCCTCAGGCAATCCTAAATAGAAACCATCCCCTCCTTCCTCAAAAATCCCAGTCAAGTTCTTAATGGTCACTCTACGATCCATGGGAATTTGTTTCCCAAAATATAAGCTTGACTTTTGATAGTTGATCCTCTGACCTAAGGCAATGCTATATTCCTCCAAAATGATGATCAAGTGTTGTATCTCCTCATCTTTTTCTTGGCAGTAGAATATGCTGTCGTCAGTAAACAAAAGATGGGACACTGGTGGAGCTCCTCTAGCAACCTTCAAGCCTGTAATCTTGCCTTCATGCTCTGCTTGCTTTAGCATTCTCACCAACATTTCAGAGCACAAAACGAAGAGGTAAGGAGATAATGGATCACCTTGTCTTATGCCTCTCGTTGGGATAATTTCACCAAAAGGAGTGCCATTGATCAGAACTTGGTACTGAACCGACCCTACACAGCTCATGATTAAGCCTATCCAATGATCTGAGAAGCCCAGCAGCTTCAATGAGTCTTGTAAGAATGCCCATTCGACCCTGTCAAACGCCTTAGAGATATCCGTCTTCATGGCAAGGAACTCCTCTGAGCACTTGTTGTTCGAGTTGAGTGCGTGGATAAGCTCATGGGCGACAAGAATATTGTCTGAGATGAGTCGACCTTGGATAAATGCTGCTTGAGTGTCCGACACCACCACTGGCAATACTTTCTTAAGACGGTTGGCCATGACCTATGCGATGATTTTGTAAATGACATTGCTTAGACTTATCGGCCTATAATCAGCCAACTTCACCGACTTATGTCTCTTTGGGATCAGACATATATTGGTTTTATTCATTTCTTTCTCCATCATGCCTGTCCTAAAGAAATCCTGAACCATAGATGTGAGCTGTTCACCCAATACATCCCAATGTTGTTGGTAAAAGTGCCCTGTCATTCCATCAGGTCATGGGCACTTACTAGGGTTGATCTGGAAGACTGCTCTTCTTACTTCCTCAATAGAGACTGGCTTCAAAAGTTGGTCATTCTGAGCCTGTGAAATTTGGTTGCCTGAGCCTATTTTATCTCCAATTTTGTGGCCAACATCCTCCAAGGTGAAGAGGAGTTTGAAGTAGTTCTCCGCAACTCTCCCAAGATCCTTATCATTGTACCATTCATGTCCTTCCTCATCGATCAGTTTTTGGATTCTATTCTGAGCCCGTCTGTTCTTTGTCGCTGCATGAAAGAACTTGGTGTTCTTATCCCCATTATTGAGCCATGTCAATCTACTTTTATCCTTCCATAACTGTTCCTCCTTGTGGTATTCCAAATTCAGCTCATTCTTTCAACTGAGAATCTCATCCCTTCTTAATGGATTTTGCCGAGTAGCTAGATCAATGCGATTATAGAGGTCTTGAATTCTCTTAGTAGAGTTTGGTTGATTATCTCTTTTCCAGCGTGAAATACACCTTCGACACTCTGCTATTTTCTCCATCATTAGTCTCGCAATTGTACTCGCCATGTCCTTCCAGAAATTTGCTAATAGATCATTGAAACCCTCCCTCGAACACCATCTATGATCATATTTAAACCCAGCTCTTTTCTTCCATTGTTCCCCCATCAAACATGTGATCAAAGGGCTGTGATCTGAGCTAGCTTTCTGGAGATAAACCACCTGAGCTTGAGGGAACAATTCCATCCAGAGTTGATTGGCAACTGTTCTATCCAACCTACACTGCACCAGCTCATCGTTCCTATTGCCAAACCAAGAATATTGATATCCGGAGTGTTTAATCTCCCACATACCACAAGCCGACAGCATCCTTCTGAAATCTTCACAAGAAGCATCCTTCCTGAGTGGCCCTCCTAACTTCTCTGAAGGATCAACCAGTTCGTTAAAATCCCTCGTCAATATCCATGGCCCTCTACGACTTGTTCCAATCCGGGAAAGTCTCTCCCAAAGATCTCCTCTTTCACTTTGGACCGGTTCTCCATAAATACAAGTCAGATGGAAATCTTTACCTTGCCATGAGACTAGAGTGTCTATCATTCTTTTGTCTGACTGTTGATGTGGAAATCTTTACCTTCCACATCAAAACCAGACCTCCACTTTTCCCTATCGGCTCAACCGTATGCAAATCAGAATAGCCAAAGTGATTAACAACGTTCTCTAAGTATCCTCTCTAGTTTTTGGTCTCACAGAGGAATATTACCTCGGGAAAGTACCGACCTCGTATTTCCCTTAGGTGTCGAACTGTAGGGGTATTCCCCACCCCCTGACAGTTCCAGCTCAATATCCTCATATGGACTTCGAAAGGTTGGAATTAACCATCAACCCTTCTTTCAATGTTGCTCCAAGCTTACCAACTGGAGTCTTTGCTGCTATAGAAGCAGAATGATTCACAAAGTGAGCTGCTCCCTGAGCAGAATGATCATAGACTGGAGTGCCTTTCATTGGACTAGAACTAGAGGCATGAGACCCCAATCTTTCGAAAACCGACAATGGAAGTAGCTTTGAGACCGTGGGAGAATCACCTGCATTGCCTAATCTCTCGAAGACAGTCAATTGTCACTTTGTCACCTGGAAGTAAAGGTTGACGGGCATCGTCCCAAAAAATCGACGATGATTTAACAAGAATAGAAATCCGCAAAAAGATCTCCAGCATTCATTGTCTTATTATATTTTTCTTTTACGTTAAAGTAAATTTTTTCTCTGACGTTAATTATTTTTCTTAAAAAACACATAAACCCATGATGATTTTCATTTTGTTGCCTTTTTTTCTTTGCACTAATAGATGATTTTTTAAATGATACTTCTTCCCTTTCAATATATAAAATATTTTAACTAAAAATATGTAGACTAAAAATGTTTTATTTTAAAAGGTTTAATTAATTATAAACAAGACTCGTAAAAATTTAATTTAAACGTTGTATAAAAACTTGAATTTTATACTTTAAAAAAAAAAAATTCTAAAATCCTATATTATATAACGGAAGCATATCCACTACTACTAGTCACAAAAGCTATATAATAAAATTACAGGAAAATCACATTCTAAACCTTCAAAGTGTTATAGAGTATCACTTTAAACCTTGAAATTTTTTCACTAACACTATAAACCTTTAAAATGATTTCACTAACACTTTAAACCTTAAAATTAACATTCCTGTTTGCACCGCCATAAAAGATGACGAAACAGTAATATCCGTCAATGTGAAATAGTGTTGGTTTGATTTAAATACTTGTTTAATTAATTTAATTTAATTATTTATTACGATTGATACAAAAAAAATTAAAAATATATCAAAGCAAAAAAATGAAGAATCAGAGGTAAGATTAAAATATTTGAAAAATGTAAAATTGAAGACGATAACATATTTAGAAGTTTATTGGTTTCCGATAAGAAGTCAATCGATTTGATTCAGAATCCAGTGAGATGCATTTATTAAAAGGATTAATAATGTGAAGAGTAACGTCGTAAATTTTTTGTCTATAATGAGGATGAACAAAAAATTATTTTTTATCTTTATATTTATTTATAAAAACTAAAACTGATTAACATTTAAATCAAACCAACATATTTTAACTATTTCACGTTGACGGATATTATTATTCCGTTATTTTAATGACGGTACCAAAATGAAAGTTGGTTTTAAGGTTTAAAGTGTTAGTAAAATCATTTTAAAGGTTTAAAGTGTTAGTAAAATTATTTTAAAGGTTTATAGTGTTAATAAAATTCTCTCGAGGTTTAAAGTGCTACCCAGTGATACTTTAAAGGTTTAAAACCTGATTTTTCCATAAAAATACTGATTGAAAAATAGAAAGAAAAAAAAAGATTACGAATTTAGGATAAATATTGAAAACTACTGCGTTTCTTTTGTTGACATAAATTTTTTGATAGATCGTAATTCTCTACTATACATTATATTTCTTATTTCATACAACTTCACAAAATAAAAATTCAAACCTCATTTTTTGTAGAATAAATGTAAAGTCGTTTTTGTAACCAAAAGAGAATGGTATTTTCAATTTTTAATAGAATTCTTTTTACTTAGAATATTTCCATGCTAATCATTCGCTACCTTAGTTAAAATCCGTTAAGATAGCTGAATTAAAAACATTGTTGTTTAGTTTAACAAACAAGGGACTACAAATTTTGAGAAATAATAATAACCTGTTGCAACTATATTGAAACTTATGTTGACAAGAATTAATTATGCATAATCATAAATTATGCATAATCATTTTTTGTCAGTAAAATACAATAAATGAATTTGAATATAAATGGTACACATAAATAACACAAAATATAGATAAGTATACATGTTCTGGTCCAACACATATTCTGATTATATAAATATAAACATCATGTGATATTATTATTCAAATAAATGTAACAAAGTCGTGATGACTCAAAAGTCAAAACCCATATGCTTTCTGTATCATTCATTCCTGGCTATATTATTAAAACGCGTTTTTGAGTCTTTTAGTGAAAAACAAACAATTTGAAATTGCAAATTGTGGGTAATAGAGATCTTCCGGGCCACTTCCTTATCCCATTTTCCTAGTCCCACGGCACGGACCCTACTCTCACTCTTACATCATTAGTAAATGAAGTTTCCAAAATTCATTTCCTTTTTATTAGTTAGATATACTAGTACATCAAAATTCATACTACGAACTATAATAGACCTATCACCTAGACATTATTCTATATGAGATATTTTTCTTCTTTTATTGCAGTAGTCTGCTAAAGTGATTATAATAAATACGAATATACCTATAAACATATAGGATCTAAATTGTACCATCAAAAATTATTCAGCAAAATTTAAACAATTTATTTTTATTTTTATTTTTATCATAAATTTGTCATCAAACAATTCATTATATCACCTACATATGAAACTGTTTATGACGTCTATCAAATGCTTTTACTAATAAACGAAATGAGAGTATTTATGATTCGAAATTTACTCTCTCTTTTAATTGGCTATGACATTATCATTATATATTTTTGATATAATCCTATTACACATAATGATCTAATTATCATATCTAATTACATGTAACATACAGTATATCATTAACACAACTCTAGTGAATAATATAATGTATACAACTCTATTGACTATTTTTTTAAGTATAATGTTATTTGTAATTAATTAATAATTTATTACAAAAAATGTTTTCAGTGAAAAATATTTGATTTCTTTTATTACCAAACATAAATATTAACTTCTGTCTGGAAAATCCATTATTAATAGAATAAAATAAGTTAATAATCGAGTTTCTAGTCATAATTTAGTATATTTTTAATTCCAAAACCGTGGACTAAAAAAAAAAGAATAAACTGTCCACCGCCAGTTCATTTCAATGATTATAGTTACAAAAAGCTATTCTATGATTTGACTTGGACCTTAATATCGACCAACTTGTTTTTAATAACATAACGAAGAGATCTAAATCCGTTTAGGTGAAAGTTTGAAATCTAATGATTCATTTAATCAAGTTACTGGAATACAATATGAAGACGAGTAAGACAAACAAAAAAGTCAGAATAATATAAGTAAATTACCATTAAATCATAAACTTTTGGCATTCCGCATTAACTTGGTTCGGTGCATTTGGAGGACCGACACGACACTACACGTGGCGAATTATTTCCCTTTTGCAGAAAGAAATTAAATGTAATGTAGTTTCAAATTTTAAATTTTGAAGATAAAATCATCTCAGCAGAACTGATATGGACGTTAGTACAACTACAAATGTACTACAATAGTTTGGTAGATTCCGTCCAGACGTTACATATATAAGTTTTTGATTTCGATATAGGTCATTTACTAGTGTATACCTTACCAAATAGTGCTACGTAGAAAATGACAGTCACGACGAGTTTCGTAACAAAGAAAATAATAATTCATGCTCAGTTTGTTTATCTTCGTATTTTTTGTTATATATTTTTGTTTTGGTTGGTTATCCACAAAACGGTAAAATGATAGGTTGGTAGAACAGTGAATAAGATAGTTACATGGTCTAGCAAGATTTTACTAGATATTCACGATTATTTGGATTTCGGTTATGATGTTTTGCCAATCTATAATCATGTGAAGAGCAAAATGGACAATGGTGGTTCAGTTAAATACTATAATCATTTATTTTCTGTTTAATGATATCATTTTTGCATCTTTTTGTAATATATAATTTATTAAGCAACAAAAAAATATCTTTTACGAAAAATAGTTCAATGTATACGAATATTCCGTGAAATTACTTGATTTAGAATGAAATAAATTTAATAAATGAGAGTTAAAAGAAAAAAATAAGAGCTCCTCATGACCCATCATCTTGTGTCAACCCAATTAATTAAAGAGCATATGATAATGAATTGATTTGTCGATGGAAGAAATGATATGGTTGATCCAACCAAAGATGTAGATGTAGGTGGTTGCATGTGTTTTTCGTCTCCATACGTGGTGGATTGATAGATTGTGATTTCTGATATAGAGAAAGGTCCATTGTCTTTTAGTATTCTACGGTATTACCGTATAATTAGTAATTACCATAGACGGATCTAACTATTTTTTAATAGATATTTCCAAAAAGATAATCTAAACAACAATTTACAATAAACCCCCAAACAGAAAAAAATATACATGCAATTTACAACATGTTGAAACCATTTTTAAAGTGCATTCATAATCTATATTTATATTAGTATGATCAAAAGTTAAATGTGGTAACTAGTAAAGTAGTAATGTTAATTAACTAAATATTTACAGGATTCTGAATAGTCAGTCATATTCAGGTCATATTACTACGTACGAACAACGAAGGTAGGTTTCTTGAGACTCTTTAACGCTGAATGTCTCGTGGCCTGGCGAATACACGAAAGAAACAAAAAAACTTTATATATTATTTAATGATAAAAGAAAAGAAATATGAAAAGTTTTTTTCTTTCAACGTGTGGTATTCTCTGTATCCATCTATATAACAGAGAAGACATCAATGGCTTTCTTTCAACTTCCAAAACCTTACTCTCGAAGACTCCTCTCTTTTTACACATTTTACATTCACCAAAAGAAATACCTTTTGTTTCCTCTACGTGAATAAGAAGAATCTGAGGAGCTAATTTCTCAAGGTAAAGCTTATTGTTTACAATAAAACTGAAGTTTCTATCAGAAGAATATATTTTTTACAGTCTTTCTATTTTCTTATTTTGGATAAGAAATTTGTCCATGTTGATCTACGAAGAACTAAGTTTTTTTTTTTTTATGTTGAGCTAAACTGAGATTTTCTTATTCAACCATACCTTTTTAGATATGTTTTCGAAACTGCTCCATGTTTGTTGAGGTTCTTACTTGTTAATTGTAAGTTAGTTTATGGGATTTAACCAAGTATTATGAAAACATTGAAGGTCGTCTTATCGTGATGCGAAAGATCTTGCAATTCATGGATTCTTGCAATTCATGGTTTCAATCCTATTTATTGTCAAATTTTTGGGTCCAAGAAGTGATTTAATTTTTTTATTTCTTTGTTCCAAATTTTTCGGCGGTCCAAATATCGTACTACAAAAATCTTTCAATTTTTGGTTGTAACCAAATTATATTAAATTTAAAATAATAGAAATGGCATTATGTTCATGATTCTCATTTTGCCCCTCCCGACGGCGACAATTGCGGTCATTTTAACTGTTTTTAAGTTTGGTCGAGAAGGGTATCTTCGAATACTCGTATATTTTAATTCGTTACAGGTTCATAAAGCTACCATCTAAATTGCATTCAATACAATGCAATCTAATAAGTAAATATAGGGACGAGAGATTATTAATTAAATATTGCAAGTAATCCTTTTAATAGATCGTGTCTTGAGCTTGACTAATAAAGTGATGATTTGTCCCAAAAAAAAAAAAAAATAGTAGTAATGATAAATTGAGGTAAACAGTGATACTACTACGTACCGGTACAGCTAACTACACACATGGACTGGTCATTTTTGTTCCCCGACTTTTTGGTCTCCCTATGAACCAATGGTGATATTTAAAGTTTCTTAATTCAATAAGTTATTATTTTGAGACACTGTCTTTGTGCATACAGAAACAACCAAAGTTAGCCTTATTTTAACACCATTTGTTGACGACTTTTCGTTTCTTTTTTTTTTTTTACTTAATTTCTGAACAAAAATAGATAGATTACAAATGTACGAATAAGATCCTATCACATCGCTTTATCTCAAGATTTTGCTAGAGGCCACCGCTCTACATTATTTGGGATTTCATTATTCTAACTATTTTTCACTTATTTATTTTATTTTGTTACAGAATGACGAAGCTCAAGCAATTGTGGTCAAGTTTTTTAGTGCTAGCCGTGGTGGTGATCGGAGCTAGAGCTGTGCCCATCACATATCTTGAATCCGCGGTGGCCAAAGGAGCTGGTAAGCAATAATATTCCGCTCGACCCAAAGTCACTGAAAACATTTTTCATTTTTATCCGAATAAAATACATTTTTAATTAAAAAAAAAAAAAAAAACAAAACTGTTTTTCATTTTTCTTTTCAAGATATAAAATTTTATAACCAGACATTTGTTTATTAGTAATTTGTTTCGGAGCGAAGTCATACCAAATTTAAGTAGCTGACTTATATAAAAAAAAAATCAATTTGGTAGATAAAACTATATTGTTATAACTAAATACTATGTTTCACAGAAGGGAAAAAAAAAAACTAATTACTCTTATCTTTTATAGTGTGTTTGGATGGTAGCGCACCAGCGTACCATTTCGATAAGGGATCTGGCTCAGGAGTGAACAATTGGATCGTTCATATGGAAGTTAGTTTACTATTATTTTTTTTCCTTTGATCATATATTATCCAAAACTATGTGTAAAATATAATGAAATATATTAA
Organism: Camelina sativa; assembly: GCF_030686135.1. Lineage (NCBI taxonomy): Eukaryota > Viridiplantae > Streptophyta > Magnoliopsida > Brassicales > Brassicaceae > Camelina > Camelina sativa. Next base: position 32,553,214 of record NC_141899.1, read on the forward strand.
AATATATACATTTATGTGAATATTAGGGAGGAGGATGGTGCACTGATATAGCTACATGCGTGCAACGTAAAAGTACAATGAAGGGTTCTTCTAAGCTTATGAACAAAGACTTTGGTTTCTCTGGTATCTTGGGTGGCAAGCAAAGCACCAATCCAGGTTTATTACTCTTTTCTCTCTTACCATTTGGTTCAATGAATCAAATGGTTTGTTTTCTCATGTTAATAATGCAATGAGACTTAATTGGAGTTGGGTATTTTGTAGATTTTTACAATTGGAATAGAATCAAAGTTAGGTATTGCGATGGTTCATCTTTCACTGGCGATATTGAAGCTGTTGATCCGGTAATTCACTAGACCGTTACCTTACGGGAAAATTAGTCGAAGTTCCCATTTCCATAATTTGAAGACTTTGAATTTGAACATTTTTCAGGCGAACAAGCTGTTCTTCCGTGGTGCTAGGGTATGGCGTGCTGTGATCGATGATCTTATGGCTAAGGGAATGAGCAACGCTCAAAACGTATGAAAATATCATAACTTGAAAAATGTTTCCAGTTTAGTATGTGAATCTTTGGAGTTGTTGGAATTAATAATGTTTGGTGACATGAATTTTCAGGCAATACTTTCGGGTTGTTCAGCCGGAGCATTGGCTGCGATTTTACATTGCGACCAATTCAAGTCCATCCTCCCTAAAACAGCTAAGGTCAAATGTGTTTCTGATGCCGGTTACTTCATCCACGGGTAACATTCAATAATCTCTAAAGAGTCAAATATAAAATTGCATAATTCAAATAGCATACTAGAAAACAAAAAAATAACACCTTTATTAATCTTGTGGTGTAACAGTAAGGATATCAGTGGAGGATCTTACATCCAATCGTATTACGGCAAAGTTGTAGCAACCCACGTACGATATATCTCTCTTTTCCGACCATATTATTTTTCTATTAGAGGGGATGTATCCCATCGCGGCTAATCTTGATCACTATTTACAGGGATCTGCAAAGAGTCTGCCTGCTTCTTGCACCTCAACCATGAAGCCCGAATTGGTAAATCAGATCTACTGAAAATATACTTGATATAAGTCATTTTTCGTGTTTGCGCGTTATATCATATTAATAATTAACGCTGTGTTTAAATTTTTTTTTACAGTGTTTCTTCCCTCAATACGTTGCAAAGACCTTGCAAACACCACTTTTCGTCATCAATGCTGCCTTCGATTCTTGGCAGGTTAGATTTTGTTCTTGTTATTCTTTTTTTTTTCGCAGAAATATCGACCCGAGTGATAAAGAATTAATTTGGATTTGTATTTTTTTCTTGACAGATCAAGAACGTTTTGGCGCCAACCTCTGTTGATAAAAGCAAAGCGTGGAAGACTTGCAAGCTTGATCTCAAGAAGTGTACGGCCGCTCAGCTTCAAACTGTTCAAGGTATATTTTGCCTAACCGGAATTAATAAACAAATACTATCTGGTTTTAATGTCTTCTTGACTAAACCGATTGTTGGTTTTAAATGAAATTTCAGGATATAGAGACCAAGTGTTGGCTGCGTTGGCACCTGTTCGAGCAGCAACAACAAGCGGATTGTTCTTAGACTCATGCCATGCTCATTGCCAAGGTGGAAGTGCTGCCACTTGGTCCGGCGATAAAGGTCCCACTGTCGCCAATACGGTAATCATTTGATTCTCTTGTACAAAATAAATACTATTGAAGCATTGTAACTTGATAATTTATCTTCTATTTGTTCATTATTTTTTTTTGGATTTGTTGTTTCAGAAAATGGCTAAGGCAGTTGGAGATTGGTTCTACGAGAGGAGTACGTTTCAGAACATAGATTGTTCATCGCTGAATTGCAACCCTACTTGTCCTGCAGTATCTACTGAAGACTAGAATTTTATTATACTGATGTATAAAATTGAAAAAATTTATTCATCTTTGGAATATTGTTCTTGAAATTTAAAAATACAATTTGTATTACATTCGAATAAAAAGAATTATTTGCACTATAATACTTCGTACAATAATGTAAGCTAATTTTATATCATCAATCTTTTTTAAATGTCTTTGCAGTTTTTTAAAACTTTTTAGTAAAGAATCAATCTTACGAGTAAAGGGTTCAAGTGTTTGGGAACATATTAGCTTCTAGCTTGTAACCACATTGACAGAAATTACAATAGAAAAGCAAAAAAAGATGCTCATGAAACGTACAACATCATCAATGGATTTACTGAGTTTACATGTGTGGATCAATTTGGTTCATATGTTTACATGTTTCAAAAGTATGAATTTGTCTTTCCACTGTAAAGCTACAAACAACGAGCAAAACACAACATTTTTGATACAGCTGCAGACAAAAAAAACCCATGATTGTTCTTGGTCTCTAGTAGAATCAGAATTTAAGCATCATGTATGTTATCAATGTTGTTGAGATGATGGATCATGTCTACAAATATCTCCTCGACATAACGGACATACTCTGCATCACCGTAAATGCATCATCAGAATCATCTCGTACACCGAAAAAGCGAAAAGTTCACATTCATCATACCTGTGAATCTCCTTGAGCCATTTATCCACACAGGTTTTGTGGAATTCATGACGACAAGGAAGTGTCCTTATAGTGTCTGCTTCTTCATACTCCACAAGGCATATGTAACATCTAAAGATTCCAAAGCGATAAGACAAAACATGTTTAACCATTAGGTCTGCACTTTTGAGGACCACAATAGAAGAATAAAACTATGAGAATTTAGAAGGCATTACTGTGACGGATCCTCGCTTTGTGACTTAGTATAAAGTTTTGTCGGTAATAAATCCACAACGTCATTAGGTGCAGGAACAGATCCTATAGATGATACTGATGGTTGTTGAGAGGATAAGACAACAGATTGCTGATGAATTTCATCAAGTACCTAAAATGAAAATACACTTGAAACCCTTAGGATACAAGAGAATGAATGATAGAGTGGCAAAAAGCTGTTAATGGGGAACCCCAATGACATGTATTTACCTCGAAGAGCGCTTCAGCTAGCAATACTATCCTTGAGATGCTAGCTCTTGCATTTGTTTCATCGGTAGTTACTGGTGTGGTAGTACCGGCACGGCATGTGCAACGACCTGCTTGATCTTCACCTGATAAGACACAAGATCTATCATGATGACTTGTGACACTCTCAAACCGGCTTCCTAATCTTTGAAGAGCGCGAACCTGTGGAATCAGCTATATCGGTTAGTTTAGATCTTCAGTTGATCCAGACACATTAAGGAAGAGATAATTGACGAGTTTCAAACCTGCGATCTTATTCTCCTCCTCCTTTCAAGGAAATCTGATCTGTGTTCTAATAAACCTTGATACCTCCCTTCTCTCACAAGAGGAGCTGGTGTCTCGTGATCATGAAGGCCGAATAAGGTCCTTCGAATTGTAGAAGCAGAACGATTTAGTATAGACGTTGAAGTTACAGGAGTATCCTCTGCTGCTGCGGTTCCACCAGAGAAGAGATCAGTATCTTCGTCTCCCTGATGTGGAGAAGCACGGAATGTGAAATCAGAGAGTGAAGACCGGCGAAGAACTCTGTCACGGAGTCTTCCAACACTCAGAGTTCTGCTAAATCTAACATTCCGGTCAATGGAAGGTTCTCGAACAACATGTCTTCTATCAAGAAGACCAGCATAAGTAGTGTCCATACCATTAACTACTCCTGGAGACCGTAAGCTACCATCTTCCCCAAATCTCATGGCATCAATATCTCTACCTACATTGTCAATCACAGGAATCCTCGGAGACTCGACTCTATCAGTGAGCCTAACAGCAGATTCTGAAGGTGAAGTAACACCTCCTTCTCGACGATAAGAAGAAGATACAGGATAAGTAGTGTTGAAGGATCTTGAGCTTGAAGCTCTGCTAAGTCTAGAGCTTAAATTACCAGGAATGAATTTGAAATGCGAAAAGACACGACCTGGAGTAGAAGATTCTTGAATGGAACCACTAACATTTCTCATCTGTACATTGCTTACACTAGCTTCTTCTTCTACTTCTTCCTCTTCAACACCACAGTCATCATCAAGATCAAGCTCATCACAATGCCTTTCGTTTTCAGATATCTTCTCATCTTTCAATACTTTATCATAGCAATCTGAATCATCTCTTTGATTCCTTGATTCAATTCTACGCCGTGAAACACTTCCATGACTCTTCCTCATCCATCCATTACACACCTGAAGAAATCAAAGACTCATGAAATTGACCTAATTTCACAAAACAATCGAAATTGCATTAAAATAATCAAAAGCCAGACCTGGTCATCATTATTATCATCGTCACTGTCGTGAGAAGTAGAAGAAGAGGCAAGACAAGAAGAGTGAAGACCACAAAAAAGACTCTTTGATCTTCTCCTGCTTCCACCACCACCACTAGAAGACGACGGAGGAGGTTGAGCCACGTCGATATCATCATCTCCTCTCACCACAGACGAGCCTCGACATGATTTGCTCCGCCCAGATCCCATCTTCTTCTCAAAAAAAAAAGCAAACAACTTTATGCTAAAATCACATCATTGCCACAAGACCCACAAGTTTTTTTTTCCCAATCTTTGTTCTATCTAACCAACCCACACAATCGAAACCTCCAAGTCAAAATCAAAAAGATCGAAACTTTATACTCAGATCTTAACACTGAAACTCGAATTCGTCATTGACAATGCAGAATCAAAAGCCCTAATTATTGAATCCCAGATCTAAAATTCGATGGAGAAGGGGTAAGAAATTGCAAGAATACTCTCAAAATTAAATTAATGTAGGAACTAAGCTATGTCATATGTGTGGTGTCTTTTAATCAAAGAGAGATGCTTTGAACGAAAGGAAAGATTTTTTAGGTGATCGGAGTTATCGAAGAAGGAGACAAAGCACCTATCTGCGATAGAGAGAGAGACTTTTACGGGAAGAGTGTGTTTTTGATGTTCGAACGAGAGGGAACAATTAACCCAAAAACTCTTTTTTTTTTTTTTTTTTTTTCTCTTTACTTTTCTTTCTTTCTTTTCAAATTATTATAACAGTTTGAGTTCAAATTTTTTTAATCTATTTGCAATCATTAATAGGACTTCATTATGGACTATAATTGAATTTTATTTTGAAACGGTCAAAAACAAACAAACACACACACACTGTGAACCACTAAGGTAGAAACAAAAAAATGGTATTCGAAAAAAACAATTGTTGTAATATAATGGATTGACTAAATTGAACCAAATTTTGTAGTTTCTATAATTCTTCTATTTCATAATGTTATATGTTTTACATTTTTCTCACATCTTTAGGATTTTTTTTTTTCTTTCTTGCAATGTCATATGGACCCTATTTGTATAAATCATTAGTAATTTCATGTACTGTGTCTGACTGTATGTGACTCTGAAGTCTGAACTAATAATAGAGGACAACATGGAAGATGTTATGCAAATTTTGTATATAAAATGCAAAACATATCTCTTTCCACAACAATTTATTTTTCCAAAACGAGTTTGGTGTTCATGTTTTGGATTGTTTGTTTTGTTGTCTTTCGCATTTTTATATATGATCGATATCTACTTTTATGGTTTTGCATTTATCTAGACATGAAGTATCACATTGTCTACAATGTCACCGTATAATCGTATAGGAGTTCTCTTACTTTTAGTCAATGTTTAAGAAAGTGCTGTGGACGGTGACCCAACGCCTAGCGACTAGAACGTTTAATCGGAGTTTAGACTGTTTAAAATGGTTTAGGCATTTACAACTTAAAACAAAATATATTATATTATATATAAATTTATGTAAAAATATATGTTAAACAAACTAATAAATTATAAATTATAAACAAAAAGTTAAAATTGCTTATATTTAATTTAGATTAATAACATATGAATGTTGATAATTATGTACATGAATATAAAACTTGAAATTTTAAATATATATAGTCAAAAGTTAAATATATATATATATATATAATATTATATGATTTTAAGCGGTTTAGGCGGTCGTCTAGGCATCTGCTGAGCGCCTAGCGCCTACACAGCGCCTAAGCGGCCGCCTAGACTGCTTTCTTGACAGTTTGACATCTTTATAAGAAGATTTAATTATTAATGGTTGTCCTTATGCATTTCTGATAAATATTAGCACAAGAACTTCTTGAAAATAGATTTCCTTGTTAGGTTTGGTATGTATTTTATTAGTTTTTTCATCTTTGTATTCTTTAACCTTTTAGTATCTGTAGTTTTTTTTTTCTTTGGGTTTATAAACTCCAGAAAATTTTTGTCTCCGCCGACATAAATCTATATTATGAAAGTTGGTCACCATAGTTTGTGCTTTCATTTTCTACTACTTAATACAAGATATGATATTGACAGTAAAAATATAATTGTTCATATCTCCAAAAGATAACCCGCGCAGTGCGCGAGTACTCATCTAATTTGTATAATACAGTGATTATTAATAAACATTCAAATGACAAAAGAAAAATTAAAATCTAACCAAATCTTAAAAATATTAAATTTACCAAAATTAAATCGAATTTACGTGTTACATCTTAAAATTTTTACGAAACTAATAAAACCATTAAAAACGAATATATCAAAATGCGTAAAGACATGGAGTAGTATTACTATTACAGATGTTCACTTTATGTGGTTCTGTGTTATATTCGTAATTTTGTTAGTGAGAGACGTTTAACGTAAATAACTATAATTACAGACCTTCAGTTGTAAATCCATGAAGTTACAAAAAAAAAAAATCTCAAATTGGAAACATCAGAGGGGCGAGCAAAACTTCACGACACCAAAAAATGCACACTCTGAACAACACCACCGGTTCGCAAGATCCGAATCTCGACCCGATTCCGTCGGACCCGGATCAATTTCCCAACCGAAACCACAACCATCCACAGACTCGCCGTCCCCGCGGATTCGCCGCCACGGCTGCAGCAGCATCAATAGTTCCAACGGAAAGCGATGTAAACAACGGGAACATCGCCGGAATCGGCGGTGGAGAAGGAAGCAGCGGCGGAGGAGGAGGAGAGAGAGGGAAAGGGAAGAGAGAAAGAGAGAAGGAGAAAGAGAGAACGAAGCTTAGAGAAAGACATAGACGAGCAATCACAAGTAGAATGCTCGCCGGATTGAGACAGTACGGTAATTTCCCGTTACCGGCTCGTGCTGATATGAACGATGTGATCGCTGCTTTGGCTCGTGAAGCTGGTTGGAGTGTTGACGCCGACGGTACTACTTACCGACAATCTCATCAACCAAACCATGTGGTTCGAATATTTCAAAACTTTGATATGACTCTTTAAGCTATTTGCAGTTTGGGTTTATATGAAAAGCTGATTAATTTGATCCAAATATGTGCTGAATTTCCCAAATTTATTAGCTTTTTGTTCTGTTATCAATGTTTGTTTTATGCCATTGGATAGGTTCAGTATCCGACGAGATCTACTGAGAGTCCTCTGTCTTCTAGTACTTTGAAGAACTGTGCTAAGGCTACACTTGAATGTCAGCAGCATTCAGTTCTTAGAATAGATGAGAACCTTTCTCCTGTGTCTCTTGATTCTGTTGTTATCGCGGAGAATGATCATCCCGGGAATGGAAGGTATACGGGTGCTAGTCCTATCACGTCAGTTGGATGCTTGGAAGCTAATCAGGTGAATAAGAACAGTAAAGTTAAATTCATTTCATTGTTAGGAGAAGTGACTTTGAGCTGGACTTCTTCTTATCTAACAGTTTTTGTTGGTTTTTTCAGCTTATTCAAGATGTTCATTCCACAGAGCCGCGTAATGACTTCACAGAGAGCTTTTATGTCCCTGTGTACGCCATGCTTCCAGTGAGCTTCTGATGATACAACTGTGTGTTTTTACATAGTTTGTTTACCACTTTTGTTTGCCGTTCTTATTTTCTTGAGCTAAAGTTCTATACTTTGTGTTCCAGGTTGGGATTATAGACAACTTTGGCCAGTTGGTTGATCCTGATGGTGTTAGACAAGAGTTAAGTTACATGAAGTCATTAAATGTCGATGGAGTGGTAATAGATTGTTGGTGGGGAATAGTTGAAGGTTGGAATCCTCAGAAATATGTATGGTCTGGCTATAGGGAGCTCTTTAACCTTATCAGAGACTTCAAACTTAAACTACAGGTGCGAAATTGTTTAGTTAAACTGTAACTATGGCGATAAAGGACTGTCTTTTCATAATATCTTTAGCAATTTGCATATGTTTTATTTGAAGGTGGTGATGGCGTTTCATGAATATGGAGGGAATGTATCTGGAAATGTGATTATCTCGTTGCCACAGTGGGTGTTGGAGATTGGGAAAGACAATCCAGACATATTTTTCACTGATCGTGAAGGAAGAAGAAGTTTCGAGTGTTTGAATTGGAGCATTGACAAGGAACGGGTATTGCATGGAAGAACTGGTATAGAGGTACTTAAGGAACACTCATTGATCGGAAATTGTTAAGCATTTTTTGTTTACTATGTCTCATTTCCTCCCCTTTGTACAGTCTAGATTCTTATTTCTTCATGTTCAATTCAGGTCTATTTTGATTTTATGAGAAGCTTCCGGTCAGAGTTTGATGACTTTTTTGTGGAAGGACTAATTGCTGCAGTTGAGATTGGTCTTGGAGCTTCTGGTGAACTGAAGTACCCATCTTTCCCAGAAAGGATGGGTTGGATTTATCCCGGTATTGGTGAGTTTCAGGTATTTTTCAGATTGCTGAACGTTGTTTCTAGCTTATGACTAGTGAAGTCTGAGCATACGATTTAATGTATCAGTTTACTATTTGTCCTATTGCAGTGTTATGACAAATATTCACAATTGAATCTGCAAAAAGAAGCAAAATCACGAGGATTTGCTTTCTGGGGTAAAGGACCAGAGAATGCTGGTCAATACAATTCTCAGCCACATGAAACTGGCTTCTTCCAAGAAAGAGGTGAATATGACAGCTACTACGGCCGCTTCTTCTTAAATTGGTACTCACAATTGCTAATTGGTCATGCTGAGAATGTTCTGTCTCTTGCAAATCTTGCGTTTGAGGAGACGAAGATCATTGTCAAGGTATAATCTTTTTGGCATTTATCGTTCAAAACCAATGATGTCTATAACCATGAGACTCATACACTGAAAAAACAATGCAGATACCGGCGATTTACTGGTCTTACAAGACATCTAGTCATGCTGCTGAATTAACTGCAGGATACTATAACCCTTCAAACCGTGATGGGTACTCTCCTCTTTTCGAAACTTTGAAGAAGTATTCTGTGACTTTGAAATTTGTGTGCCCTGGGCCACAAATGTCTCCCAATGAGCATGAAGAAGCATTAGCTGATCCAGAAGGTTTAAGTTGGCAGGTAATGACACTTATGATTGATGACTGTAGCTTTTTATTGTTTCTCTGCAAATGTAATCTTTAGCCTAAGTTTTGTTATTGGTGGCAGGTTATTAATGCAGCTTGGGATAAGCAACTTCTTATTGGAGGAGAGAATGCAATTACTTGTTTCGATAGAGAAGGTTGTATGAGATTAACCGATATAGCAAAACCAAGAAACCATCCAGATAGCTATCACTTCTCCTTCTTCACGTATCGTCAACCATCTCCTCTGGTTCAAGGATCTACGTGCTTTCCAGATTTGGACTACTTCATAAAACGCATGCACGGTGAGTTTACCCGCACACTCGATTGTGCTTTCCCCTAAGCTCGATTGTAAAATCCTTTGTTCTTTACAGCTCTGTCAACTCTACTTGTTTCTTTGCAGGCGACATACAGAGATAAACAGTGTTTGGAAATTGGAACACAGAACAGAGCACTAGGAGCTGCATGGTCTTTGGATTCTTTAACTAAAAGTGTCTTTTGTTTTAAACTTCATAATCTGTTTTTTTTGTTAATCGTCCTCAGGGCCTATATTTAAGAAGAGAGAACTTTTTTATCTGCAGTAGACCCCTACCTAACACTTCACTAGTTGAAGACGAACTTACTAATTAACATATTTCCTTTTTTGCAAATTTCTCATCCATTATTACTTCACTTATACAATTCTTCTACATGCGAGTCTGATAAAGAAAATATTCTAGATCCTCTCCGTAGAGCATACATGTACTGGTTTGGTTTTATCTTGGTGATAAATAATCATTACTAGTAGCCAGTAATTTGTAAGCCATTTTGAGATGACCTTTGGTTTTACTTAGGGACGTTAATATGGGTATGCAACACCCATTTATTAAATGGGTATGTTGAATTAAAGTGAGCCCATTTAACTCTATTTAATAAAACCGTAAACTCGAGTTTTCCTGCCAAAACCATAATTGTATTTTGTTATCAAAATGTTTTTTTTTTCTCAAAAATCAAAACCATGTTTCCCACCAAAACCAAAAATCTAAACTTTTCTGTTATTAAAAAAACTATTTTCACAAAGACATGTTTTCCCGCCAAAATTGCAAAACTACAAAATTGCACATTATCATTAAAACAGGAGTGGACCCATGTTGGTCGGGGGTGGTGCAACTGCACCAAATGAAATATAAATATGCTTTGGTTTTACCTCAAATTTGTTAATAAAAGTGGTGAAGTGGTAATGAATGCACCACTTAATTCAAGAAGTCAAGGGTTCGAATTCCCTTTAAAACAACTTTTTGCTCTTTTTGCACTTGATCAAAGCTTTGGCTAGATCCGCCACTGCACTAAAATTATATACTTAAATAGATTTGATGGGTTTAAATGGGTCAATGTATATTTAAATGGTTCAATGTATGTTTAAATGGGTATGGTTAAATAGGTTTCAAATTTACATGGATTTAAATGGGTTTATACCTAGGTTGCATGGAAACGGAAACAGATTCGTGGAAGCGAAACGATTCAGAAACAGAAAATGATTTTTTTTTCTTTCTAAAATTAAGAAATAGAAACGTTTTGAAAATGTATGTATATATATTTGGATATATATGTATATACATAATAAAATACCAAACATAAAACCTATATCAAAAGGAATATTTGAAACAACACAAATTCAAAACATAAATATTAAATAGTGAATTAAAACACTAATAATAATAATATATATTTATGTCTTATGGATATATATTTTTAATTTATTTTATTTATTAAGTTTCTAAGCTAAAAAAAATTTATGTAGTGTTTCCAAAACGGAAAAAGAGTTTACATCGTGTTTCCAAACAGAGATTTTTAAGAATCTTGTGTTCGTGGTTTGTTTCCATGTTTCCACGAGTTTCCATTTTTGAAATATTTCGGAAGCGGAAATTGGACCAGAAAAAGAGTTTCCATGCAACATAGGTTTATATTTAAATGGGGTGGGTTTAAATGGAGTGGGTTTAACCATTTTAACATCCATACTTTTACTCGAAATTTTTGCATAATTTTATATTGAATATTAATTATTAAAAATATGCAAAAAAACGAGAAAATAACTTAATGTTGGGGCTTCAGTTCGATTCTTAAGTTAAATGCTGTATAGATATATTTTTCTGAGGAATGGAATTTGCAAATATAATTTGACATACCAAAAGAAAATATATTTTGAGAAACCAACTTTATTACACTTGCGACATAATTTGGAGAATAACAAGAAGGTATTTAGCAATCGACAGAACCGAAACTGTTGCATTTAAACCTTTTGACTAAATTATTTTTAGAAACCATTTTGACTAAAATGGCCGAATCCGAGATTACACCAATAATATTATTAACTTTGGTCAAAAGGTTACATTTTTTTTCTTTTTTAATTCAAAATACTGTGATAAATTTCAGGTTTTTAATTAGAAAAAAGTCAAAAGAAAGTTATGACCTTACCAAAAGTGGTGAGAAATCATAAATTTTGTTTGTGATGAATTAAATGTTATTTTATTGATTTTCTATAAAAAATTACGAATTTTTGTTGACCTTAACAAATAAGAGTTATTATGTATAATTTGACATGTGTTTGACCAAAACATACCATATCTCCATTCTATAAAAGCAGTTCCACAATAGCTCAATCAGCCTTAGATACCAACCATATCCTTATCAACTTTTGTAATAGATAATTACATGGAGAAAAAAACAATGAAGTTTGCTTTCGTTATTTTCTTGATTGTTACATCCGGTTAGTTTCATATTTCATATATGTATGAAAAGTACATGTTTATGTTTATAATTCATAAGAAAAAATATGGTTTGTTTTGTAGTGATGACTATCGTAACATTTCCGGATGTTGAAGCAACACAAAGTTCATTACCTGAAAAAACTCCTCAGCTTGTTGTTCATCATGAAGCTTCGCCGCATATGGTAGATCCACAAAATATAACATGCGATAAAAAGTGTCGTTTAACTTGTATTCCTCGTCAATATATTTTTATATGTTTCTGCAAATGCTAATTTTATATCATATTTTATCAAAATATCATATTTATCAAATAAATAAATTGGGTGTTAACTAATTATAAAAATTATTTGATATATATTGTGTACATCAACGTTACATTTGAAAGTTGTATGGTAAAAGTTTAAACAAACAAGATGCAATTGATAGGAGCTCTACTGCAATTCTATTTTTTAAATGATATATTGGTTTGTTGCAATAATTTTTTTTTCAGTGTTGCTATATCACTAATTTCTTGTATATCTAATTCTCAACGTAATTGGAATGTTCAATGCATTGTTTGGTTTGAACGTCATTTCATATTTCTGCTTATTTAGTTTCACACAATAATATATGATAAATGTATATATAAAAATTGGTTTTTTAAAAGCTCTATATGTAAGTATTGTATTTTAGAACATGACTTTGTCCTATATATAGAATATGGTTACAAATTGTTGCGTGTAACAATTCAAAATCATGTTTTATTTGACAAAATCAACTTAGGAAGTTGGTGATCGTTTTAGAAAATCAACAAAAAATTCATAATTTATTTGAAAAAAAATCAATAAAAGTTAGATATTTGGTAAGTGCACAATTAATTTTTTCTACATTTCCCCGTTTTTCATTCTTGTATTTGACATTTTTAGATCCAACAAAATCTTTAAAAGACAAAAGAAAAGAGGAAAAAGGCAAACAAACTCGGTGGTAAACTGTCAATATGTATGATGAGTTCGTCCACGGAAAATAAAAGGCAGTCCATGCGCAAAATGATGGATTGTGGGAAAGCACATGAGGCGTAACAGGTGAAAGGATGACGAAGGAAAAATGTCAACGTCACAGAAAGAGAATAATACGGTTAACACACATGTTAGAAACTTTTAGAGCACATGTTAGCTCGTTATCGTTTTTATGTATAGATATTATCTGAATTGTAAACTCTAGAAACTTCTTTTTCCTCATTCTCTTTGTGGGAGGAGACTCTTGCAAAGTGAGAAGATGAATCTGCGTTTCTTATGAATGCTGCTTCATTATTATCAATTAAAAGTTGTAGTTCTGTTTTCTCTGTTCTTTGTTGTTGAGAATTATTGACTATCGTTATCAGAAAGTAAACACAAAAATGCATGAGAAATAAGGTTAGCAACAAACAAAAAGCCTATATTAGGATATTGAGAGAAGAAATTTGCATCTGCAAGAATGAATACTTTTCTCCATTTCTCTTCGGCCCAACCTAATTGTATTAACCAACCATACATAAACATTCTCTGAGTCACACATTAACCAAATTTACATTCATCATTATAAGCCAATAACCCATATAATCCGATTTGACATAACTGAACGGTATTGTAAGCAAGCATGGTCAATTTCCATATAACCGAACCAAAAAGTTAAGGACAAAACTTTACCAAACAAATTTAATACACCGTATTCAATAATATACCTTTTTACCTATAAAGAAATTGAATTGATCACAATCAAATCTCAATCATCAATAACGTAGCAACCGTAGAACCAACATAAACCCTAAAAAAATGCTCAAAAACCACATAAACCATAAAGCTTCGAGATATACAGAGTCCCCCCATCAGAATCTGTTGAAATCTAAATTCAATCACTCATTAAACATCGTTAAGATCTATAAAGCTCCAAAACCCTAGATCCTATAATTTCAAAACAAATACATCAATCTTCTTGAAGTTCTCAAAACAAAAAGACTAAATCTTTGAGGAGAAAAGTACTAAAATATTATGGATTTGGAATAAAACCCAATACCATAAATCAAACGGATCACGCAACTTTCAACAAATATTTCAAGTTCCTACCATAAGATGAAGATCAAGTCAGATCTAGTATTCGGATCCTTTATATTTTCACCTCGGACTCCGATTCAGTTGATGCAAGGCGGGAGCTGACAAACCAACCATGACGACGACGACAAAACACATGTCGGTGTCAGCCAATCAGTTCCCGACCTGCACCAAGCGAATCCGAGACCGCCGGTAACTTTTATTACCCATCATTGTATCTCGGAGAAAAAAAAGAAAGATGAAAGAGAAGAAGAAACAGTTACCAAATCTGGCAAAGATTTTTTTCTCTGATTTGTTTTTTTAGGTCTTTTTATCAAATATCGAGAGATTACTTTAGCCTCCTTTTGCTGAGTATTTTATCAAAACGACAGACCAATTATTTATTTACGCGTGTCCCTCACACGACATGACATCACATTCTTGTTTCCGGCCGGCGTCCTAAAACTAGGTTTAAGTACCATCACGTGACGTAATCTATGCCTGCCACGTGGATTTGGTATGAATCCTGGTTTGGATGCCTCTGAATCAATCCCGGTATGGTCGCTAATCCTAAACCTGGTGAGATGAAAAGATTCGTAGTATAAACAAAACTTTTATATTTATTACCAAAACACATACCGATCCCGGTTCAGTCCGCTTTGGCCGCTACTAGACGACTAATAATATTTTATTATTTACATTATTGACGAAAGAAAGGAAAATGAAGTATTAAAATTTACAAAGATTTTGCTTAACCAACATAGTTCACAAGCTCAGGTGGCGTGGGGGGGATTGAGCCACCACGGAGCAAACTGAAGACAGAGCCAGTAATGCTAACGACTCTTGGGACCACAATTCGAGCAACTCTTGGTAGAGTCGGGTAAGTAAGAGTGCCGACGATAAACCAATTGAGACTCATAAGAGCAACTGCATCTAAAGCCGGTTTATCCTTAACCGTAGAGAAAAATTGAACCACACTTCTCAAAGAGATACCAACCACAGTGAAGAGTGCACCTATGAGTGGAGTACACATTTCTTGTTCTTTGGCTTCATACATTACTATACCCACCACGACTGCGAGCATCGCGCTGAATATGCTTCTCGAAACCGCAATGTTCCTCTCTAAACCAAGGACTCTTGGTGTTAATTCTTCCTCTTTTGGAATTGTCGATTTTGCAAACGGGTAAAGAGGTGATTTAACCGATGTAAACTCGGCTTTTCCCTTTAAATCATAAGGGATATTCTTTGGCTTCGGTGCTTCTTCCTTGGGTTTAACTTTACCTTTCTTGCTCCAATGATAGTCGTCTTTTCCAGTACCTTCCTTCAGTTGAAGATTTTCCTCCTTTAGTTCTTGCAGCTGTCAAACCCCATATGGTTAGAAAATATATATGTATATGTTGGTTATGCAACAAGTTGTTGATTTAAAGCAGTCCTTAATACCTCGGCCTCTAGCTTCTCTATTTTGGAAATGGCTTCATCATGTTCATCTTCTAGTTCATCTAAGTCGCGTTCCATGATTCTATATTCTTTTATTGCTTCCCGGAGAGTCTCCTCTATTTCTTTTCTATTCCATTCAAGACTCTCTAGCTCATACCGCAACTCATAAAGACTCTGCTCAAGCTGTAAAATACAAAGGATCTCAATTGGAATGTACACAATATTATGGACTTCTCAAAATGCTCAGTTTTCTTATCGAAATTCGCATAACTCTCTAATTAAGCAGATTCATTCAAATGTGAATTCCTATAATTCAGAATCAATCAAAGATGGCTGAGACAATTAAAGTTCGCTTAATCTTAAGGATCATTAACTAAAAGATTGCTAATATAATCAAAATGCGCATAAATCTCTAGGATCATTACCAAATCTTGCACGGTCAACCAAAGTGAGTATTCATTTTTTTTTTTTTTTAAGAATCAATCAACGGTTAAAACTGGATACAAGAAAAGGTTTGGAAACCAAAACGAACCAGTCTTTCCCTTGGAATAGAAGCGAAGAAGCGAATCGGGAACGTAAAGAGGAGAATAGATCCCCAGATTGTGCCCCACACAGCTCTCCACAACATACTTACGTTGAACAAGATTGCAGAAGTGACCATATCAGTAGAGACAAAGGTTGTAACAAGAGCTGTTCTAAGACAAAACACACATGCCTGTATGCAGAGAAAGATAGGTCTGGTCATAAGATAAACTGAAGATGAGACCAATCCAGATACCAAACCTCCAAGATCCATTTCTCTTCAACTAAAAAAAAAAGAAAAAAAAAATCCCATAATGAACCAAGATGATTGTAATTTTTATTGAAGCGGCATCTAAATTCTGACAGAATCCCTTAATAAAAGATTAAGAGCTTACCTTTTTTTTGAGCAAGAGTAAGAGTCAGCAGAGTCAAAGAAGAAATTGTAGCGACTGAGGAAGAGTATGATAGTGAAGAGAGGAAATTGATAGGGAAAGAAACAGAGGAGGTGGCAGAGAGAGGAAAGCCATAGACGACACGTTGAGTGTATTTTCTGAAGTCATTAGGATTTTGGATAAAGATCAGAGCTTTGAAATTCTAGTTGGCAGAAAAATACAAAAATTAATATACATTTCATGTTAAAAAAAAAGAAAGCAATATAAATATATTTTGTAAAATTAAATAACAAAAAGAAAACTACTATATTTAATAGCATGAGTTTTGTAGGAATTGATTTAATGCATAGATCACTCCTCTTACTCTGCCCCAAATAACAAGCTTAATGAGCTCAGATGGCATTAAACAGACCCTCCCAGCTAGTCTTAGGAAAAGATGTAAACCCATCTCAAGAACTCGCTGGATAGTTCCGATAAAGAAGAAGCTTCAAACTTGTGTTTAACGGTTGGAATTTGGCTCATTGAATTTTACTTTGAAATTGCTTCTTTTGTTGCAACTGGTTTTGGTATTGAAAACAAGCTTTTAACTCTCCTTGAAATATGTGGTGCAATTTTTTCAAAGACTGTCTTCTAAAAAAAGTGATTATGGAACCATGCAAAAAGCATCTAAATAGGAAGGTGTCGAGGTGATTATAGTATGTTGGGGCAAGTGTGGTTGCATCAAGATATGTGGCAAACGAGTTGTCTAGTACTACATTCACCTTACAAAAAAAACTTTCTTTATGGGTTTGGCTATAGGTTTAAATTTATTACGTGTATTTGAAGATTCATGATTTCGTGGTAGATTTTATTTTAGGGAGTTTACTCAGATGTCATACAATTTAGGTAATATTATAGAATCATACAAAACTTTTTTTTATTACTATCATATTTTGGGTATTTTTAATATACCTATCGTACTTTTGTTTTAAGTTACAGGAAAAAACGTAATTACACAGAATGCCATTGCCACGTCAGCGTACACAGAATGCTATTGCCACGTCAGAAATCGCTGACGTGTATTAAATAATTCAGCTGTAACGCGTTATACTGTTATAGAGGTAATTGACGACTGATTTATGGAAAACATCTGAGTTATGAGCGGACGGCTGACTTAGAGCATAACTCAATCAAGAGTTACGGCTGATTTAGAAAAAGAAACAGTTAACTTATATTTGCAAGAAACTATATTTTGGAAAAAAAAATATTTTAAATCATTACCTAGCTCTGGTTCGGGGAGCTTGCATTGATATGAGTAGGAAGGTTATCAATAATAGCTTGAGTTGCTGGCAATTGTTCTCTTGGGGGAGGTGGAAACGGCAGAAGAGGAGATGGTGGCGTAGGGGGAGGAGAGAGGTGTTGGAGGAATCAGAAGGGATGCGAGAGATATATTACTCAATTTATGAAAAAATGTGTGTTTTAATGTTCCACGTCGGTGGGTTGGTAAAACTAAATTTATGTTATTAATAAATTAATAAATTTTTATCTGTTTATAATTATAATATTATAATTACTACTTTAAATTATTTCATAAAATAATGATACTAATACAACAAACAAACAATATAAAACTGTAATATACATCAAATAAATTAAAATAATATAATATTCTAAAATTATAAGTATTCAGAAAGATAAATATAGATTTACCAAAGAATTGCAATATTAAGTAAATACTGTCTCAAACAAAATAATTTTTTAAACAATATAAACATAATTTTTATTATTATATTATAAATTTTAGAAAAAAGTTGATCTTTGCTTTATAGCACGAGATATATCCTAATTAATATTAAACAAACATTTTTCTATATTTTTCTTGACTATAAAAATTTGAAAAACATTCTTACCATTTTTAGTTGATTCGTATATATAAGAGTAATATAGTAGCAAGAATGACAAAAAGTAATATTTTTCATAGAACTTCATTTTGATAGTCTCATACTATAGGTTGTTCAAATGCTATAACTATAATCATTAATCATTCATTCAAATTTATGTATATATATATATATTTTTACATAACTGAATTCATCTATTGTTAATTTATGTTTTTATCACCAAAAGATTTTTTCTACATATGGAATGTTCAAGTCAAAACTAAAAAAGTCCATAGTATCCAAAACATTTTCTTTTATTTAGATCAAATTTTCTCAACTGATTTTAGAATGTTAATGTAAAATCTTAAGTCATAAAAAAAAATCTCACTGTAAGTTAATATTACAATTTTATTAATTTACAAACGATTTACCGATTTACCGTACGAAGATTGAAACTAAACTTTCCAAATTCAACAATCAATTCATCATAATTTTTTTGAATCCAACCACTTCATCTTCAATCTCATCTAGACATTCTATAAACTCCAATTCTAACCTAAAATTCACTCAAATATTTTTTCTGAAACCGTCGTTTTTTTTTTGTTGATCTGCACCATTCCAACGTCTTGATCGTGAAATTATCCAAATTTTAAAAAGTCAAATTCAAATTTTAAAATTAGCTAGTATTCAATTTTTTACCTTTTCTAATATATTACAGAAATATTAGTTTGAGTAAGTTTGAATAATTAGATGACAAATCTCTCTCATGATTAGAAAAAAGGTTAATGTTAATTTGGTTGCAATATTAGTTTGAGTGTAATGTTTTCCGAGAACATTTAGATGTTAAAACTATATAGCCATTTAGATTCTTTTGGGTGCGGTCAAGGTTCCTCCAAGTTTTCGTTACATATAGCTAAAAAACCTTGTGTTTTCTTATCTTACTTGACAATCAATTAAAATTTTAATATTATCTATTAGAGTATATGGTTAAGTAAACCATAAATTGAGTCTGTAATTGATTGTGTTCTTTCTTCGTCGAGGTTGTATCTTCGTTCTAAAGAAACATGGTCCTTCGGGTACTGATTTAATTTCTGTTGGCCAGCATCCCAATTTGTATTGACGTATATCACTTTTGGAGGAAGTTATATGAGCAACAAATAGCTTATTTTGAAACAGAGAACAAATGATTGCTTAACGTGCAAGATTTTATGTTTAATCTTTGGTCCGCTATGTTATTGTGATGAGATTCATTAAAACATTTTGCTTTATGGGAATTTAGCTGTTACGGTCTACCAAGAATCAGTAGCTTTTCCTCCACGGAAACAAAAAAGAGCAAAAGATAAACAGAGCATGATTCACAATCCGAATGGACCAAAGCCAACTTCTTCACCTGGTTTCTGTCAAAATGCCATATAAGAACACCCTGATCTGAGTTTGAAGCTCTATTTAGCGTATTTCCGCAGCGACTGTAGATTACGATCCCTCACTTCTTTTAGGCACATCTGGGATGAAGTCTGAAATTCTGAGGCAGCTCAATACTCGTCAATGTAGTAAATAGTTCTTATTTGTTATCTTTAGGTTCCAACTTCACTAACGTGGAGATCGAACACCATTGATCCAGGTCTTGTTTCTCTTAAACCGCCTTCTTGATTCAATCCTTTTATTTTCTCTACTATCTCTGTATGTTTTATTCTTGTGCAACCAGAGAGATTCATAAACTTAAGATTCTTTAGCCGACCAGTGTTTGGGATGCTCTCCAAACTTGAGCAGCCTTGAAGATCAATTCGCTCAAGGCTACAAGCTTCTGAGAGTTCATCAACTTCAACTAGTTGCTGAGAGTGGCTAAGATTTATTATCTTCAACTTTGCTAAACTCTGTCCAACAAAGACACATAATGAGAATTTAGCCTAACCTTGGTTACTAGCCCGAGATTCTGAAGCTGACTACAAGGCATATTCATTTCAACAATGTGGCTAGGATTGAAATCTTGAGGCAACAATGGCAATGGATACCTTTCCCAGTGAAGTAGCCTGAGCTCATAAGGCAGAGAGCGAAGCCCTTTAGGGAGACGGAGCTTTTGATCAGCAGTTTTAGAGCTTGAACTGTAAATCTTCAACAGTCTAAGATTATACATATTCTCAAACGTCATAGGATTAACATCAAGGGTTGAGTTTTTTGTGTCAAGAAAAATCCCTTGAATAACTTCAGCGCCCTAGAAAAAAAACACACACACATGAGGATCAGATTGATTCAGAGGTCTAAACAAACCGATTTGGACCAGACAATATAAAACAAAAATTAGACACTTTCTTAATGCTCAGACCCTTGTCTAAAAATACTATCCCCTATATATTAATAGAGAAGCACTCTCTTGAAAAAGCTGATATGTCCCCGCCAGATAGCTCAGAGACACATTTAGCAAAAAAACCCCTTCAATTATCTACTTAATTAATAACATGCCACTATATTTAAAAAAAAAACAATTAGCTGAATAATAATTAGATATCTCATCAATTCTCATACAAATTTAAATATCATAATATTAACACTAATAAAATAATTACATACTATTTTAAGTCAAAATTTCACTAAAATTCACTTACAAATATACAAGTCAAAGTTATATTATTTTTAAGAAATCAATATTTCAATATAAGTAAAATATTCTAAAAAGGCTATAAAACATATAAAGTTAATAAAAATAAAGAACATAATTTATTAACAAAATCATATAAAAAATGTCATGTTTTATGTTAGTATTATTACCATAATAATTTAAATAACAAGCTTTCAATAGTTATTATAATTGATTATAAAAAGAAATATATTACCCATGAATTATCTCCAACTCACTTAAGGAAACTTAATTCTCAATAATACAGATTTATATATATTCATAAATAAATATAAAAATGACAACAAATTAGGGGATATCATGATGTGTGATTATTTATAAATATCTAAGTATGTAAACTAATTAATCTCAACATTTAATGTGATTATTCATTAAAAATGGAAATATCGATAACCAAATATGAATATACGTTTTAATTGTACATTAATAATCAATATGCTATTAAAAAGGAATGAGACAATAACCTTTATCATTATAAATAAACTTAGTACCCAAAAAAATCATAATATATTTAAAATGAGTGATTAATAGATTATGAAAAATTGTTAGTTACTCGATTAACCATAAATATAAAAATTCAACTTTTAAAGGAATAGAAATGTGGTGAGAATCTTTTGCAATTAGAACTGGTAAAGAAGTTATTGGTTAGGAGGGCCTATAGTGTTTGAATGACTCGAGAGCTTGGTATATGTTTTTAACTTGTCATATTAGAGTGGTGTGTCCTTGAAGAACCAATTCCGCACTTTCCTTGTCAGGATGTTGTCTCTTGCCTATTAAATGAAGCAACGAATCTTCCTACCCAATTAGAATCAAACAGAAGCTTACAAACCAGGAGAACTGGGCGGAAGATAAACAACCTGAAAGAAAAGATTCGAGTAAGCGATTCTTTGCTTCGCTTTGATGCACAAAAAGCATCTACTTTTACTGAGATTTTTTGCTTGTTTGGTCTTAGGGATGCCTTCAATTGTCGATATTTTCAAGAATTACAATGCAACTCCTCCATCGAAGCAAGAGACTCAAGAAGATTCCACAGTGTACTCCTCAACCAGTAAAAGAGCCAACTTCATTAGCGGCAGCCATAGTAGTGAAATGAATCAAGAATCAGAAGAAAGAAGAGAAACAGATTGAGGCTACTAGATCGACGAAATCGATCAATCAGTTTTGAATGTATTACCAGTTGAAATTCAACAAGAACTCAAGAGTTTCCTACACCCTAATAAGCGGCTTAACACCAATAGTAAAAGCAAAGGTCATGGTTCTACTTCAAGCATTGCTCATTATTTCCCACCATTGAATAGATAGATCCAAGCTCCTTTGTCTCTATTGTTGACTGTAGTCTAGTTATTGTATTGTATCCCTTTAAAATACTACATTTAGTATGCTAAAAATTATATTTAAAAATGTTAGTATTTTAGAGCTATTATAGATTAATAATTATGTATATAAATGTTGAACGAATTTGTTGAGCACATATTCAAACATTCCTACCTAATTTACTCTCTAGTTTTTTTTTTTTAGCATGGAGGCTTATTATGAATCGATGAATCAAGAGAGTTTAATCTCTAAAACTGGAGCCCTGTTCCAAAGTTGATAAACCTCTGTTCGAACCTGTGAAAATAAAATGAAGAATAACTACTTACTCTTCTCGACACTTAACACTGTCGCACAACTAGAGCAAATTCAAATCATCTCCGTGTATGTTATTCCGACAGACAGGGCAGACTCTAAAATTAAGTATGATTGAGCAAAAAAGGTACCAAAGAGAGATAGATTAAATGAAGTAGAACCAATTATTTTTGTACCTATCCCTTTCCTTAAGCCATCTATTAATACATACATGCAACATGAAACTCATGAAAGCAGGGAAGAGTGCGTAGTTCAGCTCCATCTTGATTGTCACTTAAGCAAATGCAACAACTGAAAATAGAAAAAAAACGGTTAACTTATATTTGAAAGAAACTATATATATTGGGAAAAAACATTTTAAAGTACCTAGATGTCTGGTTCGGGGAAGGATGGTGAAGAGGTGGAAACGGTAGAAGAGGTTCTAGATGGTCAAGAGGTGAAAACGGGTCTTTATGGTGAGGAGGAAAGTTATTTTTGTAACATTTTTGATGCACTAAACATTCTTAATTGGAATCTTTTTAGTAGTAGTATATTGTCTTCACTTACTACGTGAGAGTAAAATTAAACCAATACTATTAATATTAAATAATTTTTTTATACTTTCCTTGGCTATAAAAAAATAAAAAAGAAATGGAAAAACATTATTCTTACCTTTTATATAGATTTGTATATAATAGTAATAGCAAGAATCACAACAAAAAATACTCTTTTTCATAAAACGTCATTTGGATAGTCTCATAATATAGATGGTCCAAATGCAATAACTAAAATCAATAATCATTCATTTAAATTTATGTGTATTATTTCATATCTGAATTCATCTATAGCTAATATATGTTATTTATCATCAAAATATTTTTTCTACATATGAAAATGTTCAAGTCGAAGCTAAAAAATCCATAGTATCCTAAACATTAATTTATTTAGATCAAAATTTTTCAACTGTTTTTAGAATGTTAATGTAAAATCCTAAGTAATAAAACTATTTAAATAAATCTCACTGTAAATTAGTTTTACAATATTATTACTAATTTACAAAGGATTTATTGTACGAAGATTGCAACTAAACTTTCCAAATTCAACGATCAATTATCTTAATTGTTTTTTAATCCAACCACTTCATCGTCAATCTAATCTAGACATTCTATAAACTCATTCAGTTCTAACCTAAAACTCACTCAACGATTTTGTCTGAAACCTTTGTTTTTTGTTGATCCGCACCATAGTCTTGATCGAGAAATTGTCCAAATTTTAAAAGTCAAATCCAAGTTTTAAAGTTAGTATTCAATTTTTTAATCTTTTATAATATATATATATATTTACAACAAAGTATTTTTTCTAATATATTTTGGAAATATTAGTGATGAGTAAGTTGGAATAATAAGATGAAAATTCTCTCTCATAATTATGAAAATACTTAGGTTCATCTCCTCCTTTTCAACCAATCAGAATCTTCTATACATTATTTCATTTGAAAAGTGAATTAAAATTAAATTAAAAAGCAAAAAAAAATAAGGAAAAAATGATGTATACTATTAATTAATGAAAGTTAAATATTGGCTTGGTTTAAATTTTTAAAATTAGAACAAAATTATGTGTCGGTTTGTGTTTACAAATAAAGTGACTAGATTTTAGATTTTACAATTAAAACAAAATTATATGTCGGTTTGAGTTTACAAATGAAGTGGTTAGGAATTAGATTTTATAATTAAAACGAAATTTTATATGTCGGTTTGAGTTTACAAATGATGTGGTTAGGGTTTAGATTTTACAATTAGAACAAAATTATATGTCGGTTGGGTTTACAAATAAGATGGTTAGAGTTTAGATTTTACAATTAGAAGAAAATTATATGTCGGTTTGGGTTTACAAATGAGATGGTTAGGGTTTAGATTTTATAATTAGAATATAATTATATATCGGTTTGAATTTATAAAAGAACAGTTTAAGTTTTTAATTTTATAATAATGTATACAGATTTTATTTACTTTTTATAATGGGTGAATGAAGAGGTTCAAAATCGGAATGTCTTCCAAGAACATTTAGATGCTAAAATTAGAAATAAACTATGAGACTGGTAGAATACCGGAGTTCAGGCTAGAGTTGAACATATCTTTTATATATTCTCTACGAGTTTAAGTAAAAGTGTAAATGTCTTAAGAGTATTCAATTAATATAGTTTTATAAAGTTCAACTAATTCTAGCCAAACTATTGAAGGAATTTTGATTTTTGTAGGGTTCGTCAATTTAAATTATGCATCGTAATCCATTAGATCATTATGCTCAAATTATATTTGGAGAAGAATCCTTACAAAGTCTGCACTCTGACTTCTGAGAGTATTCATTGCTTTGAGTTGCTTATTGTTCACGTTAGGTTAAAACATGGTGTATACAGGAATTGACTATTTACGTTTGTACATGCAGCGTTGAGCAGCAGAAGTGGCACCATCTAAAAACTTGGTGGAACCTTTTCATTCATCCGCAGAAATTGACATTCATGAACAACTTTAAATCCCATGGCAGATTTCACAGCCCAAGTGATCATTACTGCCCTTAGAAGTAAAAGAACCATCATTGCTGCAAATTTTTAAAAGGCAAACCTGGAATTCCATAAGTAGCGTCACTGACATCACTATATATAGCGAAAGAAGCAATTTAGATTCTTTTGGGTGCGGTCAAGGTTCCTCCAAGTTTTCGTTACATGTAGCTCAAAAACATTGTGTTTTCTTATCTTACTTGACAATCAATCAACTTTTAAATATTATATTTTTGATTGTGTTCTTTCTTTGTCGAGGTTATACTATAAGCTACAGGCTTTGCATCTTGGTTCTAAAGAAACATGGTCCTTCGGGTACTGATTTAATTTCTGTTGGCCAGCATCCCAATGTGTATTGACGTTTATCGCTTCTGGAGGAAGTATATGAGCAACAAAAAGAGCTTATTTTGAACAGAGAACAACGGATTGCTTAACGTGCAAGATTTCCCGCAAAATTGGATTCGGAGGCGAGGCTTAACTATATGTTTAATCTTTGGTCCGATATGTTATATTAATGAGGAATTCACTAAATCATTTTGATCATTGGGAATTTAGCTGTTAATAGTATTCGGTATAGCAAGAATTAATAGCTTCTCTACGACGGAAACAAAACAGAGCAAGATTGACAATCTGAATGGACCAAAGCCAAATGCTTTTCTTATATTACCATAGGTCAACTATTGAACAATTTTTTTTCCCTTGGTTTCAGTCAAATGCCACTAGACCCTGATCTGAGTTTGAATCGTTATTTAGCGTATTTTTGCATTGACCGTTTTTGTTTAGATTAAAAATCCTTTACTTCCTTCAGACACACATCTGGGATATGAAGCTTGAAATTCTGAGCAGCTCAGTACTCGTCAATGTAGTAAATAGTTCTGATTTGTTATCTTCAGGTTCCAGCTTCACTAACGTGCAGATCAAACACCATTGATCGAGGTCTTGTTTCTCTTAAACCGCCTTCTTGATTCAATCCTTTTATTGTCTCTACTATCTCTGTATGTTTTATTCTTGTGCAACCAGAGAGATTCATAAACTTAAGATTCTTTAGCCGACCAGTGTTTGGGATGTGCTCCAAACTTGAGCAACCTTGAAGATCAATTCGCTCAATGCTACAAGCTTCTGAGAGTTCATCAGCTTCAACTAGTTGCTGAGAGTGGCTAAGACTTATTATCTTCAACTTTGCTAGACTCTGTCCAACAAAGACACATAAAGACTAACGTAGTGTAAGAACAAAACACAGAGGATTCTTGGAATTTAGCCTAACCTTGGTTACTAGCCCGAGATTCTGAAGCTGACTATAAGGCATATTGATTTCAACAAGGTGGCTAGGATTGAAATCTTGAGGCAACAATGGTAATGGATATCTTTCCCAGTGAAGTAGCCTGAGCTCATAAGGCAGAGAGTGAAGTCCTTTAGGGAGGCGGACCTCTTGAGCAGTTTCAGAGCTTGAACTGTAAATCTTCAACAGTCTAAGATTATACATATTCTCAAACGCTATAGGATTAACATCAACGGTTAAGTTTTTTGTGTCAAGAAATATCCCTTCAATAACTTGAGTGGCCTAGAAAAAAAAACACACACATGAGGATCAGAATGTTTCCGAGGTTTAAACAAACCGATTTGGACCAGACAATATAAACAAAAATTAGGCACTTTCATAAATTCAGGCCTAATTGCCCAACAAGCCACTCTTATCGAAAAATACTATCAACGTATATATATATGATCAGTAATTCAGTAGTACCTTAAACTCATTGTATTCTAGTAATGATTTGATACTTGAACGATCCCATATTCTGGTTCGCCTTTCGATCTGTTTTGTTTCTCGGTTGACGAGTTCTTGAGCAATGTCCTGGATCAAATTGTGCATCTTCAGCTTCTCATTCTTTGATATCGTCAATAGAGACTGTTCGACAAGACGGTCGATTCCAACGTGTGGAAAGAAACCACAACCTTCAAGTATTGGCATGACTTGATCTACTTTTTCACCATTAAAGAAACAAGCAATGTCCAAAAAGATGCTCCTCTCATTGTCGCTGAGTGCATCGCAGCTACTCTTGAACAAATCCATAATCTCCTTTGGAGGGCTTTGCTTGATCTCTTGGAAAGTCTCCTCCATTTTATCTCGTCCCTTGTTCTTCAGCTCCGCGCCGTAGAAGCAGAGAGCTTTAGGGTTTCCATTAGTATATTCAACGACCTTATTTGACAACTCCATTAGCTTACCGTCACTTGGTTCTTCTTCCCCGAACGCGGATCGGGAGAATAGCCGTAGAGCCTCCTTCTTGTTCAAACTCGGAACTTCGTATACATCATTCACCTCACACTGGTGAAGAACTTGTTTATCTCGGGATGCTATGATTATCACGCTTCCAGGACCAATAAAATCAAATCCACCAAGGAAAGACTCTGCGCCCATCGCACTGCGCACATCATCAAGAACAACAAGAACTCTCTTCCCTCGTAGACCCTCCACAAATCGGCTTGCTTTAGTGTCGGTTCTATCTTGTAGAACCTTGGTAATATGCTTTTCCCGCAAACTGTACAGTCCCTTATCATGAAAGGCTATGTGGAAGTCTTCAACTAAGCAAGAAGTAACGAACTCGTGAGACATCTGGTGGTAAGCTGCAAGAGCAATGGCAGTCTTGCCTATACCGGGCATACCCCAGATCCCGAGGCGATGGATGGCATGAGATTGCTTGCAAAGCAAGTTTTCTATATCGAGCAACCTTGAGTAGATCCCGACAGTACCCGCTGGATCCAGCTTCTCACGCACATCCGCAACAATCCTTTCCACTAACTCTGAGTCGCTGCAAATTTTAAACACATGCAAGGTTATGTGATCATTTCAAATTTAGTTTTTAGCGGGGTTTCTTCTGTTTATTGGACTTACCTTTTTAAAAAAATATATAATAAGATTCGACTTTTTACTTAATTTTATAATAATTATTTGACCGTTGAAAAATAAGTAAAAAGCTAATCCGAGGAATACAGTGAATAATTTTGCTTATCGATGCTCTCATTATTTTTCAGTTGAAACCGATACATGAAGATGTATATTGATAATACAGTATAATGGTTAAAACGTTTTTGCAAGTTTACCCTCCCGCTAACATCACCATCAAAATTTTAAAATTATGATAAACAATATAATCCTATGAAAACTATTTTAAAACTATATTTATAAAAGTTTAAACTATTTTATAGATTTTGTTTTTTTTTTAAACGTTGATTTATATAATCGAATTTGGAGATACATTATAAGGACTAAATTGCGGGTTTAAGTTGATTTCAAGGGGAATAACCCGCATTTTTTATTTTTTTCAGACCAGAGTAACAAAATATCATTTGGAGGGTTTTGTTTTGGCGGAAACCCCTTGAATCAATGAAAGAACAGAAACAACTGTTATTTTGGAACAGTTCTAAGAAACATTTTAAAGTTTTTCGAATAATGTTTGATAAACTTGAAATTTTATTTATTTATATTATTAGTGGGAAAACGGCCAATTTTCCCACCAGAACTATTGTATCGAGCCAGATAGAAGCCGTTCTTTACCCTCGGGCTATGTATGTTTAGTAGATCACTAATTTGTTAAGAACTTAAGATTATAAAAACATATATTTCAAAAAAGATCCGTGTGTACACGAAGGTTTGGTTGTTTTGTAACAGTAAAACTGAATAAATATCAACATCAAACTTACTTTAGTTGGTCATTTGATTTATGACCGGGCAAGCTCGCCGTTTCGATAAGACTGTCACGCCATTTGGCTACCCGGTCATGGGAATATAACTTCCCGTGATCGGAAATAGCTTCTCCAAATTTCTCTGTCTGTTGTTCGACCATCATTCGAGTGACTTGACCATATAAGACCGGAATCACCACGAGGTCGTCTTTACGCCGTTGACGCTCCAGAAACTTCACCAGTGTTTCTAAGCAGAGTGGCGAGAACGCATAGTTCTCGGATAGTACCACCACTGAAACTCTAGATCCATCAATGGCCGATTGAATTACTTCAGGTAACCGGAAATTTGGCTCCAGTGTGCGGGTGCAATCTTTGCCGATGAACACAGAGATCTTCCTTCTGCGGAAGGCGGCCGAGAGGTGGCTGACGAAGGAATTGCGCGTGTCCTTCGTGCTGAAATCGATAAACACGTCACACCTAGCTGCGCTTGAAGTAGCCATTGCTTTGTTCTCTCTGAATTTTTGGTTTCTGTCTCTTCGCTGCAATGTTTTAGCAGAGTGATTTTAATTTTTTTTTTTTTTTTTTTTGTAGTATGCAACTAACTGCTACTCCGTCAGAGTCTAATAATAAAACATTTTCATATTGTATGATGAATCTCTAAATTTTATAATATGTGTATATGTAAAACAAAACGACGGGAAAAGATTAATTTCTTTTTGTGGGTGAAAGAAAATATAGTTACTAAATATACTATACAATAATATCATTTCTGATATACTATTCTACTATATTAATTGAGAAGTACAAATATGAAACTAACCTTAAAATGTGTAAAAAATTACATTCAATTGCCATTAAAAAAATTTAATTAAGATTAATTAACTAATTAATCATTAATTAAAAACAAAAATTGGGGAACCTAAATAAAAGAAATTGTAGAAAAAAAACTATCAGAATCAAAACTAATTCGTCCTTAAAAAAATTTACAGGTAAAATTTTAAAAATCTAATCGAATAAAATCTATATAACCACAAATTTTATCAAAAAACTTTTCCAGTATAGGTTAAATTTTTTTATCAAAAATCTAATCAAATAAAATATATAACAGCTTGCTTAGATTTTAAAAATTAATAAACAATAAAATAAAATATATAGATTTAGTATCTTATCTATTTTTAAAAGTTCTATTTTTCTTTTAGCCACCGTTCTTTAGAAAATAAAACTAAGTTGAGATTTAAATATACTCAATGCTTGAAGATGCTTATTACAGACTAAAACGAGAAGTCACAGAAAGAAAAACAAGGAATGTTGTTTTCAAAGAGGTTTTTCAGAACCTTCACTAGCTATATTTAGTTGCTCTTTTTTACATGTTAGTTATATCTTTTACTTATTTCACAATTATACCAAAAATTGCGTTTAATTCACAAAAGTTTAATCAATTTTATTCATTATGCAAATGTTTTATTGGCAGGTTTTCAATAAACATTTATAAAATACAAAAAAATTAATATAAGCAAACCAAATTTTTAATCACAACCCATTATAAATAACATAATAACAAAATAAATTATTACAAATTTTCATCAAAAGAAAAGTTCAGCCCGCGGTTTTCCACGGGTTAGTACCTAGTATATTGTAAACAAGAAGACGAAAGATAATAGTACTATGTCAAATAATTCGTTTCAAAATATAAAAAAATAAATAAAAATCTTACCAATTATAAATTCAAATAATTTATTCTTTTTCTGTAACCAAGTACAAACATTTGACATTTGCAGCTAGATCTCAAGAATCATTAAGAAGGTTAGTGATAGGATTTGCAGCTAGCTCTCAAGAATCATTTGGAACGTTACACCCAAAACTAGCAATTGGAAATACTCGTGGGAATTGTTTCCTTGCTTTGTCAACGATCTATTGGCTATTTTAAAAATTTCTACAAAGATTAAAAATCAAACTATTGTGCTAAAAAAAATGTGGAAATGGCGCTACAAGATCCTAGCTACGTACTTGTGGGAGATTTGCAAATAAATTATACGTTCTCACACAAATCATCGGGCTTTCATTCACATCTGGCATCACTCAAACATCATCCCTCTTTATTTTGATTATACTACCACGGATTATAGTTATTCATATTTCTTTCTAGTTTCTATTGCTATGTTTTATCAATTCAATCTCGTACAAATTTGCCCATTCTGAAATGAGCCACCCAAGTCGTCATTGATGCCGAAGTTCCAACAAAAGGCTTATTTAGCATTATCATTGATAGTATTGTTTTCTTAGGACTAACTAAGTTATTAAATTATTTTCTCGAGTCTCACATGTACGTAACAGGTGAAAAATACGAATTTAAAAGTTTTTTTTTTTTTTTTTAATAATAATACCTTTATTCATCTTCCTTCTCCAAGGGACAACATTTAAAATACAATACCGATCTACAAGATGAACTGAAGAGAAAAAAACCAGTAGGTGAAAGAGTTAAAGTAGATGAATTTAAAAGTTTTATTTAAAACAAACTAAAAGACTATAATATTGGTAGAATGATTTGTGAATAGACAAGTATATTGATAAAAAAAAACTGATTAAAACCATAAAAAGGAAAATTGGTTTCAACCATACAAAACTATGTACACTATTCAAATTCAAACCAGAATTTTAAACTAATTTTGTTTAATTGTCGCACAAATAAATAAATTGGAAATCACATCTTAAAAGTGATATGAAACGTTGCGCATATGCGCGTACGTAAGTGTTATGTACACACATTAAGAGAATTTTCCCAAAATAACACACTTCAAGTTTTTTGGGAAAATACCACTATTAACTTATTTAAAAAAAAAAAAATACTACAAAAACTAGATTTGTCCAAATGATCACAAACACAAAAATTGATTTTTTAAAAGGTTAGAATACTTATTTCTTAAAGACTACTAGTCCAATCTAAAAAAGTATGTCGATTATTAATCAAATTTAAAAATTTATATCAGTAAAGTTTTATATACATATATATAAATATAAGAGGGGCAGATGGAATGAAAGAATAATAATACCAGAATGAAGTCGTCTCTGTTGGTCTTATAATAACTTCAGAGGTTGAGGTAGATAGAAAAATTAAGGTTGGATTTCGTCTTCGCCTAATTAATATTTCATTATTATTTCAAGAAATATATTAAATGTGATGATAAAGAAAAGTAAACTTTCGGTGGAAAATAAGAAACAATAATAGTAAATTAGTAGTAATATACTACTATTGAAGTTGTTGGATGGATAATATAATGATAGAATCATAATAAGAGTCGTAAATCGTAATGATAGAATATTCATATCTTTCACATGTTTAGTTCGATAATCATAGGTAAGCCTCTGTGGGCAAGTAGGAGTTCACTATCGTTACGTCAAAATGTGTCATATACCTCCTAATCATACGTGCCTTCATGATTATTTAACAAACCTGGTACGTACTATATATTATTTAATTTAATAATATTTAATGATAGGGCTTGGGTACCGGTGGACCTTTTCCATCTACCTATGTTCTAAGTAAGAGAGACCACATATGTTTAGTCTAAGGGAAATCTCAACAGATTAGCAATTTGGTATCAGGCTGTGGCTCATTTGAATACGTCAAGAACATGCATAGAATTGAACCATCATCTGGTCCATTTCAAGTGGAGAAGTTTGATGAAAAAAAGAAAGGTATCCATGTAGGAAATTCTAAACGACACAAACTGAAGCACTTGGTTTATGAGAAGTTTTATTATTATTCAGTAATTCTGACGAAGGGAAAAAAGGTCAAAGTTGAATCCGATTCTCTGATGAATATTTGACAAGTTTGACTAATGAACTAGATGAAACCCGATTCAACAAACTCCCATAACCGCGCTGTGTTTAAACCAATCGGTCCCGAAATTTGGGACATCCGGTTCCGAAAATAGTAGATGAAATGAGGAGTACATTCGAACGAATCTATAGGCCAAAATTTTTTTTTACAAATAAGATTTCTTTGAGGTAAAGATTATATAGTTTCCCAATGAAATAAAGGAAAATATATTGGTGAAACTTAGAGTTCGAAGATTGTGATTAACGTACAATGAAGATCAACCAATATTCCTTTTAAACTCGTTAGTGTTAACTGTTAACATACAATCAGACATGTTGCTTGTGGTAAGACGGGGGATGGCTGACGGTATATGGTAATCATTTATTAGCCCTTGTTATATTTTTATTTTTGGATAAATCAGGAGTGATCTTAAATACTTCCTAGATCCAGTGACTAATCTTCTCGGACCACAAAAAATCATGTTAAATTTCAGATCCCTTAACCAATACTACTCGCTGTTATGTTTATTACAGTACTTGAATATATAGTAAACGTATATAACAAACAACAATGTCCTTCTACAATTCTCCGGTGAGTAGAGATTAGGTATCCATAAATTTAAAATAAAAATAAAAGAAAGAATAGAGTAGTTAATATAGATAATTCAATGCTGAAAATATATAGTTTACTTCCAAATAATCGATGGTATAATATATAGCCTTGTGTTCACATTTTGTTTTTTATACAAAAATATAATCAGAAATCTTTGTTATAGATAAAGAGCCGTTAGTTCATGTGGATATGGTATTCCTTAACAACCCTAAAATTTATCAAGAAAAAATATACAAAACGTTTTTTTTTCTTGCGACAAATCTCCATTTATAAAAAAAAAAAAATTGATGTCGGTAAACACCTCCTCCGACATAGTGGAATGGCCTCCGCAACACCAAGTGTTCATTAATTTTCGAGGAAAGGAGCTCCGACGCAACTTCATAAGTCATCTAGAGAGGGCCTTGCGTAAGGAATCAATCAACGTGTTCATAGACAATCACGAGAGGATGGGAAGAGATCTGAGGATCCTTTTCACGAGGATACAAGAGTCAAAGATCGTGGTTGCAGTCATCTCAAGCATGTACACAGAGTCAGAATGGTGCTTGGATGAGCTGGCAAAGGTCAAAGAGTGTGTGGAGGCAGGGACCTTGGAGGTGTTTCCAGTTTTTTACAAGGTGGACGTTCGGACCGTGAGGGAACAGAGAGGAACGTTTGGTGATAACTTCAGAGAGTTAGTAAAGCTTCATCCTGAAAGAGACGAGTCATGGAAACAGGCTCTAGAGTTCGTGACTACAAAAAAAGCCAAGCTGGTGCACGAAGAGAGGTATAACATATTTTTGTTTTAATGATTCTTTTTTGAGGTATTTGGAAAAATACCATTTTCTATACTTTTTTATAAAAATTATCCATTAATAATTTTTAACTATATATAAAATGACTAAATTATAAATCTTAAACACCAAATACTAAACTATATCCCTTAAAACTACACCATAAATGTAATATGGAAAATCCAAAACTAAAAAGAAAAAATCTAAAATTTAATTTAAAATATTATAACTTTGTAAAAGGGGAAAAGTTGAAAATAGCCAAGAAAATAGTTATTTTTGAAAAAGAATATCTCCTAACAGAGAGATATTTATGACAAATTCATTCTTTTTTTTGAAACTATCATCAAACCTAACCACTTTTTATCATATTACTTATTAGATTAGTTGGCGTATATACATGAGTATAAAGACATATGTTAATAATTATTAGAAATATTTGAAATCTAGATAGTATTCCACATAAGTT
This sequence comes from Camelina sativa, assembly GCF_030686135.1. Lineage (NCBI taxonomy): Eukaryota > Viridiplantae > Streptophyta > Magnoliopsida > Brassicales > Brassicaceae > Camelina > Camelina sativa. The sequence continues at coordinate 32,587,721 of NC_141899.1, forward strand.
TTCAGATTTTATTTGACAACGTTCTCATAAAGTAAAAATAATAATTAATAACATAAAGACATATGTTAATAATAATTATTATTATTAATATTAATAATAATTTCATATTTTATTTGGTTAATATTAAAATAAATCAACGTTCTCATAAAGTAAAAATAATAATTAAGTTAGTTATTTTTTTCAAATCATTTTTTCTTATTTTTTCACTTATGGATAAATGCACTACAACATGACGTAAATTCAATTATTCACGCTGAAAAGTTATAAAAAAGTTCATACTAAATCAATTTAAATTTTTTGATACAAATATGAAGTATACTAATAGAAAATTGTAACTGTTTTTTCCTCTTCTCTCTCATAGACAAGACAACTCACTTGGACCATCTTTATTGATCATGCATTTATGCATTTATGAATGTATTATGAGTGTAAAAGTAAATTAATACTCCCACCATTTTTTAATAGGGACATTTACAAAAATATCTTTGTTACATACACTTTTGCTAAAATACTCTTTCAATGATACCCTTTCTATATATAAAATGACTAAATTCTAAATTCTAAACACCAAATGCTAAATCATACCCTCTCAAAACTACACCGTCAATGTAAAATATAAAATCCAGACCTAAAATAAAAAATTTAATGTTAATTTAACATATTGTAATTATATAAAAGATGACAAAAATAAAAATGAGAGAAAGATAAAATAATTTGATTGTGTATCTAAAATTTTACAGGTATTTGAAATGTATCTATATTATTGCACAAAATGACCTTTTCCCCTTAATTAACAATTAAAAATTTAAAAAACGATAAAGTACACGTAATTATTAAAAAGATTATAGATAATGATGAATTTGAAACAACCTTTGCTATTTTTTATAATATAATTTCTAGTGCTCTCATACCCACTAACAATCTAACATTAATTAACAACAGCGGATAACCAAGCAATACCATTAAACCATTAAGAAATCCAACAATGAATAATCCAATAACCAACAAAGTCAATAATCAGTTCCAACATCTTACAATGTTCTATTGACTCTACTCTAACAACCTAACAATAGCTAGACCACAATCAATCAAGCCTCTAGAACATCTTTCTCCTCATTGCCTTGATTCCACGATGACACTTTGTCTTTACCTGCACCACAAACACATATTGAGATGCATGAGTATTGTCATAAACACTCAGTGAGACAATCCTCTCATCTACTGGGCTATACACACAAGCAACTAAGATTCAAATGTTAAGCAAACACAATGAATACAACAAACCAAAGAAAACAAGTGTCGGACAAGTGGGTGTCGACCGACACCAACTTGGTGTTGACCGAAACTGATTGTTGGTGTCGACCAACACCAACTTGGTGTTGACCAAAACTGACTATTGGTGTCGACCGATACTGCTTCTCAATGTCGATCGACACTCCTCCTTGAGATTCCAATGTTAAGTAAACACAATGAACACAGCAAACTAAAGAAAACAAGTGTCGGACAAGTGGGTGTCGACCGACACCAACTTGGTGTTGACCGAAACTGACTGTTGGTGTCGACCGACACCAACTTGGTGTTGACCAAAACTGACTGTTGGTGTCGACCGACACCAACTTGGTGTTGACCAAAACTGACTGTTGGTGTCGACCGACACCCACCTGGTGTCGATCGACACCGACTCCACAAACACGATCTGCTCGAAACCGAACGACAAATCTCCGCTTCTATCCATCTCTAATCCATCCCAAACTCGACCAAAGGCCACATGAATCTATAGGAACCAAGTAGCAACCAAAACAAGCAAGAAACACTACAACCAACATAAAACAAGCAAATCAAAAGAGATCTCAGGCTTAGATCAGACATGGTCATGCACTCACCTCTTTTACATAAAGATTTAACCCAAAAAGGACAAATCCACACATTAGGAAGCCTCTCCTTCGTTCCTAGCAATAGATCCTCACTTCACAGAAACAGATCTCACCCCACAAGCCAAGAATCTCCCCAAAAGCCTCAAAACTCACAAGCGCTTTCTTTTCTCCCTCTGCTTCTCTCTGAAAACGGCGAACAACCCTCAAACCCACGACTTAGGTCGATTTTTCGCTTGAATACTTGGTTTGGAGATTGCACTTAAACCAAAACCGACCCAAATCAATAAAACAAATCAACCCGGTCGAACTGAAATTTGCTGGTGCCGATCGACACTCCCCTTAGTGATCAACACCTACATCTAAAACACATTGTTTGGTTTGCGGGTGTTACAGAATTAAATATAATTTATTATGGATAATATCAACCAATAACTAAAATTAAATATAAGAGTAACTAAAATTTATTTTTTTAGATTTATGTAGTAAATATTTTAGATTATTATTAGTTTAAATATATCAAAGTTTGTTTTAAATTAGTTACATACATATTTAAACTATATATAATTACAAACTAATAAACTAAATAATTAGGAATTTCAGCTATTTAATAAAATGATTTAAATTTGAGGTCTTTTCTTATATATTTATTTAATTAAATATTTTAAATTAAGTAATTTTAATATATATAATTCACTACATAAAATTTCAAATTTTTAATTTAATAAAAACTTTCAGAAATATAACTATATTTCAATATACTGTTTATTTTAAACCAAAATTTGAATATAAGTTAAACAGTTTCAATTTTTTACTTATTACTTTAAATAGAAAAACAAAAGTATTTAAATCTAAAAAATATCAACAGTTCAAAAACCAATAATGTAAAAAATTAATTAAGAAAAAATTAAGTTAACTATTTTAATATAAGTCAACAATGGAAAAAAAAATAAATTGACAGAAATAAACTATAAGTCAACAAATTCAAAAAGTCAACCAGATAATAAGTTCACGTAAAATAAAGTAAGTCTACTAAGACCAAACAAATCAAGAAAAAATTATAAATCAACAAACAAAATAAATAAGTCAACAGTATCAAAAATTGACTTTATAAAAAAATAATCAAACAAAATATAAGTTGATAGTTTTATTAAATAAGTTGACAGAAAATAAAGTAAGTCGATGAAATTTAAATTTTACTAAACAGTTCAAAATATCAACTTATTAATAAATCAACGTAGAATTTAAGAAATTTATCATGAATAAGAAAGCTACTGAAAATAAATATAAATAATTGAACGAAAAATAAGTCAACCATTAAAAAAAATCAACTTTGTTATAAATCCATTAGGCATAACATACTGTCGATGGCGAAGATAATTAAGTCAACATAAGTAAAAGATAAATAAATAGTTCAAAAAATCAATTTTAGAATTAAACTAAAATTGAAGAAAATAAGTCTAAAAATTGAGATATATATATATATATATAATATAAATTATAGAATCTTTAAATACTATGTTTTCAATGATTTGAAATAAATAATAGAAACTAATAAATTTCGATATTTATATTTATCAAAATACAGTAAACACATTTTATTAATAATTTTTATTAATGAAATAATCAATTACCAGTTTTAGTTAATTTTCTTTTAAATATATGTATTTTTTTATTTGATTATTTAAATAATTCTTAATAAGAAAACGAGTATTTTTTTCCATTTACTTTTTTAAAAGTGTAGTTTTCAAATAACTGTAATATTAAGGGTAATTTTCAAATTTCTTAGAAAATTTAGTATATTTTTAAAAATATCTTCAAAAAGATAGGATATTTTTGAAAAGTGATATCTACAAAAATGTATATTTTTAGCGAATTCTAACAATTTCTCCAATTTCTCTTTTGAATTTTTGTTAGAACTCTTTTAACTTTATTGTATTTAAAATTTGGGACATTTTTAAGAATATACTAATTTTTTAAAGAAAATTGAAAAATTACACTTAATATTATAGTTATTTGAAAACTACACATTTTGAAATGAAAATGGACAGATATACTCTTTTTATTAAAACTTATTTTAACAATTAAATAAAAATAAGAAAAACTAAATTTAAATTTTAAAATAATTCAAATTTAAATAGAAATTACTTTTTAAATTGTTAAATTTAGAATAAATTATTAATAAATATAAATTATAACGAATATGTATTTATTATTTTTTAAACAATGATTACATAAATCAATTGATTAAATTTTTAATAAAGAAAAGGAATTAAAATATTTTTGTTGATATTATTAAGATATGAATTTATTTTAAAATAAATAATTCAAGATTATACAATATATTTTTGTTGACTTATATTTTTTCTCGTCGATTTGTTCGGTCTTCGTAGACTTATTTCATTTTACGTTGACTTATTAATATGTTTAACTTTTTGAACTGACGAATTATATATTATTCCTAAACATAAATCCAAAAAGAATAACTCTAATTGATTTTATTTTATATTTAGACAATAAACTTTTAAAATTAAATTACTAAATATTACCAGATAAATTAATTTTTAATTAAGGACAAAATAGTTATTTTGTGCAATACATAAGGTACATTTCAAAGACTTAAAAAAACTTAGTATAGATTTCAAATTTCCTACTAAAATTAAGGTATGTATTCAAATTTTTTCTTAAAAGTTGTTATGTTATTTATTGTTTTTTGTTTATCTCAATAGTCAATACTCAATACTATGAAAAGTCCAATGACAACTTTGAATATTGTTCTTGTCTTTTATTTATTTTTTAGCGACGAGGGCCAGGTGGTCGAAAATATTGTGGAGGAAGTAAATGTAATGCTAGCTGCCTCTTCAACGGATAGTCTGGGAAGAAGAAATAGTGATATAGCCATAGGGAAAAAAGAATTGCTTGAGAGCTCTTCTTCTGCAGACCCATCTCCTCTCTTTGGAATCGAGACACGGCTAGAGCAATTGGAAGAAATGTTGAAATTTGAATCAAACGAGATCACTCGTATTGTTGGCATTGTTGGGATGCCTGGCATAGGTAAAACTACTCTTGCCAAGACATTGTTCGAGAAATGGAAATACAAGTTCTTGCATAAAATGTTTCTAGATGACATCCGTGGGAAGTCTGAATTTCGTTTATTCAAGAGATTGCACGAAGATCTCCTTATAGGATTACATGAGAGCCAGAACAATGTAAATGAGCAAAAGAATACCAAAGTCTCATTTAAATCTTTAAAGGCTCAAATAAAAAAGAGCAAAGTGTTTGTTGTTCTTGATGAAGTGAGTGACAAGAGACAGATAGAAGAGATTCTTGGGAAAGACGATTGGATAAAACCAGGAAGCAAAATATTGATCACAACGAGCAGCAAATCTTCAATCAGAAACAAAGTACCGGTCGAGGACATTTATCTCGTCCCGGGGCTAAATGAAAATGACGCGCTAAGCCAATTCATCCACCATGCATTTTCTGGACATAACTGTTCGAGGGAGGGAAGTTTCATGAATCTTTCAAGACAGTTTGTGGATTACTCTAGGGGACATCCACTGGCTCTAAAGGTACTTGGCGGTGAGCTATGCAGGAAAGACGAGGAGTACTGGAAATCGAAGCTTGGGGCATTGTCTAAAACCCCGAGCAACACAATTCAAGATGTCTTGCAAATACCTTATAGCGAGCTTACAGAAGACCAGAAGAATGTTTTCCTTGATGTGGCATGTTTCTTCAGGTTTGATGATGAGTATCATTTGAGGAATTTGTTGGATTCTTCAGCTGAGAATGCGAATGAAATTCAAGATCTCGCAGATAAGTTCTTGATTAACATTAGTGGGGGTCGAGTGGAGATGAATGATCTGCTATATACATTCGCAGTGCGACAAGAATCATCCTCTGAAAATTCAACCAATGGGCGTAGGCTGTTCAACCAGGGAGACATCATCACACTTCTCCTAAATAAAGCGGTGAGTGAGAGATTAAAGTCCTTTATTATATATATCTGAAGTTATACTTTGGACAGATCTTAAAACTAAAGTGTTTTCACTTTCTAGGAGGCAACCAAAGTTAGAGGAATTTTCCTAGACATGTCTGAAGTACCGAAGAAAATGAGCTTATTCAGCGACACGTTTTCCAGGATGAAAGATCTAAGATACTTGAAAATTTTCAATTCACGTTGTCTTAAAAAATGTGAAGATGACTGCAAACTGAAGTTCCCCGAGGGACTTGAGTTCCCGTTGCAAGAGGTTCGGTATCTCAACTGGCTGAAATTTCCATTGCATGAGCTTCCACAAGACTTCGACCCGACGAATCTTATCGACCTTAAGCTACCTTATAGTCAAATTGAGCAAGTTTGGGAGGGAGATAAGGTATGTTTTATGTTTATAAGTTACTATAATTTTTTACATGGCTACATTAACAAATATATAAATCTTCTTCGTTTTCTTTTATCGGTCACAGGACACATTAAAATTAAAGTGGCTAGATCTGAACCATTCAAGTAAGCTGTGCACATTGTCTGGTTTGTCGCATGCTCGAAACCTTCAAAATATGAACCTTGAAGGCTGCACGGCATTAAAAATGGTTCACCAAGAGCTACAAAACATGGAACGTCTCGTATTTTTGAACTTGAGAGGATGCACGAGCCTCGAGTCTCTTCCACAAATGAACTTGGTCTCTCTGAAAACACTCATCCTTAGCGGCTGCTCAAATCTTGAGGAATTCAGTTTCATTTCAGAGAATCTAGAAGAATTATACTTGGATGGCACATCGATTAAGGGACTTCCTTCAACAATCGGAAAACTCCGAAGACTAATCATTCTGATATTGAAAGACTGCAAAAAGCTATCGAGTCTCCCAGATAGTATCGGAGATCTAAAAGCTATCCAAGAACTAATACTCTCTGGCTGTTCAAGTCTTGCATGTTTTCCAGAGATCAAGCAGAACCTTAAGCATTTGAAGACTTTACTACTAGATGGAACAGCCATAAAAGAGATGCCTGATATTTTGCATCGCCTTAGTGTTAATCCAGGCCAAACTTCTTCATGGTCACACTGCGATATGTGCGAATGGCCACGCGGATTTTACGGATTATCGTCACTACGTCGTCTATGTCTAAGCAAAAACGAATTCATAAAATTACCTAGCAGCATCCGTGATCTCTTCCATCTAAAATGGCTTGACTTGAAGTATTGTAAGAAGCTCGTTTCGGTTCCTATGCTTCCACCAAATCTTCAATGGTTAGACGCACACGGTTGCATTTCACTGGAAAAGATTGAGAATCCCTTAGCTCTTATGTTGGCGGAAACAGAGCATTTACACTCTACATTCATTTTTAGTAATTGTACCAAACTTGATCAAAATGCAGAAAATATTATTGCATCCTATGCTCAGTGGAAAATTCAGGTGATGTCAAATGCATTATCCCGCTACGACGAGGTATTCTCTTCACTTACCCTAAAGACTAATAACACTTTCCCTGCATACTTATGATCCTTTATTTGTACCAAAATTTGCAGAGCTTTGTTCTCGATGTTTTGATCGGAGTTTGTTATCCTGGGTGGCAAGTACCTGCATGGTTCAATCACCGGTCTGTTGGATCAGTTTTAGAGCCTAAAATGCCTCGGCACTGGAGTGAACATGGGCTTACTGGGATAGCTCTTTGCGTTGTTGTTTCATTTACGGACTACAAACCTCAGTATAGTCGCTTCTTAGTTAGATGTAACTGTAAGTTCAAAGAAGAAGATGAACCTCTGATCAAGTTTAGTTGCATTATGGGAGGTTGGATTGAACATGGAAGGGAAGAGCCAAGAACGATTGAGTCTGGTCATGTCTTTATTGGCTACACGAGTTGGTTGCATGTCAAGAAAAATGATAGAGGAGGATTCGAAAATAACTACAAAGGATGTTTTCCATCGGAAGCTTCTCTTCAATTTGAAGTGACTGATGGAACAAGACATGTTACAAACTGCGAGGTGCTCAAATGCGGCTTTAGTATGATCTATGCACCCGCTGAACCTGTTCCTAGCTTGTGTACAGATGAAACTCAACCTATTGACGATTACATCCACGATGGGTCAAGCTCTAGTTCAACAACGGATATTGAAAGAAACAACCGATTTCTAGCAAGGTATTATAACCAAAGAAATGGAGTAAGCCCTGTGTCTCCAAATATGGACATAAAAATCATAGAGGATGTAAATCTTTTGGTACCTTCAAGAATCGTTAAAGACACTCGGTTGAAAGGTAAATCTATTGTGTCATCATCCACAATAAGAAGCAATAGCAAAGTGGTGCACAGAGGAGAGACCTCAGCCTCAATGTTTGATTCAAATTTGATTGGTGGATTCACCACTAGAGAAAGCGTAAGAACAGACGTCGAAGGCATAACATGTTCTTCTTTTTTACAATTTTTTTTTAAACTTCTGCCAAAAAAATAAGATGCAATTGGATGAAGCAGCGTAATTTTTTTATTAATTTTCTTTGTGATGGTGATAAGTTAATATGTAATTAATTTTCTGTGTGAGGGTAACTTCGTTACTTGATTCACAATCATCAAATTTTAGGTATCGATGTGATAAAGCTAGACTTGAAAGATTGAGCCGAATATTGAGAAGAAAGAGTAAATTCTTTCCAACCCTAAATAGACTTAAAGATCCAATCAGCATATGTTCAAGCGTTTTTTAGAGAGTGACTATAGAAGTCAAATTCAATATCTGGTTAATACGAAATTGTTGAACATTTATGAATTAAAACATTGAAAACGTGAAGAATGGTGTAGAGAAACGAGTACTTATTTCTTTCTTCAAAATTGTGCTATGAGATTGGAGTTAGCTTCTACGACCTGTTGATTTGTCTCATTTCCTTACATTTGTAGCTCAGTTATCTTCATAGCAATGTCATATTCATCCTTATATTTCATACATTTGGATGATCGATACGTATCTTTGATGAGCAGAGACAAAATACATAAATTGATATAATCTATATGAAAGTGGTGTGGTTACTGCAGAGATACAGACACTACAAGAAAATAATTTTATTAAGACTTAATATTTAGTCACAATAAAAACTATTTAGTCACAATATAAACATGTGAAAATAAACCAGTTTGACACAAATTTAGGGGAAAATAACTAGAATAACTCTCAATCGGATTGGATAACTAGATTAACCCAACATTTTTGTTTAATGACCAAAAACCCTAGTTTTGATTTTTTTTTTATTAATCATAAAAAATAGAAAAAGAAATAGGGCAAAAAAACAAAATCAATCAAACATTTTTTTTCCACATCCACCTCTTCCTTCTCCGGCATGGGCAAACAAATCAATCCAACATTTTTTGTGAAGTCTGCATTTAACTCAGAATCAACTGTATTTAGGTCTAGCTCTGATATTTACTATCTTCGGGAAGTTGTTGGACTGTTGGAGTCAAAAATTACATGGCCAAGTGATAAAATTATTTTTAACACTAATGTTGATTCGCAAAAGACTAATGGATCCAGGGTATTTTTTATTAACTGGGTTAATTGTTATAACTTTTTGAAAATCAGTAGTCATTGCTTCATTAATATTGTGAATACATAACTCTTTAGGCTGCAGGTGGAGATGAATTCGATGACAAATAGGTGAATTTAATGGTTTTTAATTTAAAAAAGCATTTCCTTTTCTTTATATATTTTGTTGTTGATGTCAAAAAATAATATTTTATTGTTATATATACACATAAATTATAATAGAAATTGATATTAGACAACAAACAATTACAAATACAAAATAAAAAATAGATATGAAATATTGTTTCATAGAATAATCAATATATATAACAATCATCAAAATAAAATTAAAGTACAAATGTACCAGCTATCATTTAAATTTTAATTCAAGTAGTTTAGGCCTTTAGGGTATTGGAGTATAGGGTTTAGGATTCAATCTCTTCAAACTTATGTTCCGTCTTTGTCAATTAACAAAATAAATTACAATAAAATTATTTTCAAATGTATAACATAAAATAAATCTGTTACAACATAAAATAAATCTGTAAACTCATTATAGCAATTACTTTTCTCTGTAATAGTCTGTTATCACAAGACAGATTTTTGGAAACAAAAAAAATCTGTCATAACATAAAATAAATCTGCCATAACATGCTACACCAATGTTATTACTGTAGGTCAAACTAGCAATTTTTATTTCCCAACAGAAAATCTGCTATCACTCGACAGATTTTATGTAAAATAATTAAAATCTGTTGTAACAAAAAAAAAATCTGTTATCACTAGACGTCAATCTAGTAATTATTTTTAAATCAACAAATCTGCCATGTTATGACAGATTTTCACCGTTTTAACAAAATCTGCAACCACTACAAAAAAAAAATCAGCCACAAATTATAAAAAAATTGTCATGTATTAGGAAGTCTGTTGTGTCGTCAATGATAAATCTGTCATGAAAAAAAAACTGTTGAAAAAAAGAAAAACTGTCGCAACCATTTTGAATAAGTCTGCCAACTAAAATAAGTCTGCCGAAGAAAATCTGCCATTAACAATAAAATCTGTTATAAACTTATAAATCTGTCATAACTTACAGCAGATTTTTTTATTTTTTTGTCCCTATCGCCGAAAAAAATCATTAAGGATATTTTGGTATTTTATTTTTTTCCTAACAAAGCAATAAAGGGTATTTTAGGTATAAAAATAACTCATCTAACCTTTATATTTTAGGAGTTAGTTTAGTAATTAATCCCTTAATTTGGGTTAGTCTAGTAACTTTCCCTATAAACATTGTATTGTATTAATTGATGGAATTCAACAGTGTAAGAAAAGTGAAACAAGCATTTACGTTTCAATTTAAACAAGATTGAGAATATGAACGGTTTCATTTACTTTTATATCTATGAAACGTACATATACATTCAAAGAATAAGTAAAACAGAGAGATAACCGTAAACAAGAACCAAGTAAATCAAGGTTTGTCCTGGAAACCCCAAACTCTCCCATTTCCCAAAAAAGTTCCAAAGCCAACCAAAAACAAAAGACACCACTATGCACATGATGTAACTCTTATTTATAATGATTCTAGTCTTAACTAACTTGACGAAGTGTCTTGTAGATTCGATAAAATGTCTAAAATCTCTCATCATCAAATGTACCAAGACAACATTTTCAGGCGACGGAAGCTCAGTTTCATAACATGGATACCATTCTTGAGGTTCATCGTCTTCTTCGTTGGGAATAGTCCACATTGATGTATTATGCTCGAGGTCGTCGCATGAGTACCATACATCGTGAATGCTCAGTGATGCACGTTCCGTTTTTCTCTTTAAGGCCTGTGCGCGAATAGTTAATGGGTTTCCATTAGCACATTTAATCTCTTTCATTGAAAACTCTAAAAGATTCTGCTCGGTCACATCTTTTCCAAAGGCACACCTTGTATATAGCTTCATGCTATCTTCTTGGTTTAGACCTCGAACCTCATAAATCTCATTTACACCGAACTGGTCAAGTACTTGTTTATCTCTTGAGATTATAATAATCAAGCTCCCTGGACCGAATCCACCACCAAGAAAAGACTCGGCGTCTTTAGCATTTCGCACATCATCTAGAGCAATGAGAACTCTTTTTCGACGGTGGCTTGGCTCTGAAGGAGAAGGATTTAGGTCAAACTTTTCCACTGGAGTCTCACCTAAGTATTCTTCAGACAAAACTGGTCCAAGTCTCTTTTCACTATATTCTTCGTGAAAATCTTGGATGAAGCAAGAAACATCATAGCCACCGGGCATTCTCCGGAACACGGCTCTAGCTAGAGTAGTCTTTCCAATGCCAGGCTCACCAAAAATGCCTAGAGTGCGGAGGCCCCATGACTGGTTGCATAGCAAGTTTTCAATGTCAACTTGCCTCCTGTGAATCCCAATCTCTTCCGTTGGATAAAGCTTCTCAAACACATCCCTCGCGATTTCCTCCATGAATAGAGATTCACTACCAAAAGAAAAAAATCATATAAAGTAATGATTTCTCATAGCTTGGTAAATTATATAAAAAAGAATAGTGCATGGAATCATACATATGTTGAATAAATATATTTAATAATTATTATATAAACTAAATTTGATTACTCGAAAAGAAAATCTATAGGAAATAAATTAATATGAGTTTATGTGCATGGCTCTGGTGTACTGGTTTAAAGTTATTTTGGAATAAATTATTAATTACTAATATGCGTCTCATTTCTGAATTTTGATTTAATAATACTAATAACACTAGATTAGGACCCGTGCTCAATTTCTTTTATTTATATTATAATTTTATGATAAAATATAATTTATATGTTTGTTTTTAAAAAAATTTTAGATAAAACATTATGCAATAAAATCATATGCTAAATATGATAGCTTAAAAAAAATACCTATTTTGTAAGTTTTATATTATTAATTTTGTAATTTTACGTATGAGAAATGATTATGTTTGTTGTTTGTTTTAATTTAATTTTTGAATATGTTTGGTGAAAGTGTTTTAATATGACCCGTGCTTAGGTAAGATTTTATTTTCAAATGCACAATGAGATTTTCAAATGCCTAACAGTATATATTTTGTAACAATATATGGAATACTAAAGATTTTATTTTAAAAATTGTATAAATCATTTGAATTTTCTCTTTAAAATGATTCTTTGGCATATTCTTAAGTGTACTTATATAGTCCATGGTTGACCAAATTAATCTCTAACCTTTTTTTGTAACCAACCTATATTTAATTTATAACTTATTTTATAACCAACTTATAAAAATTATATAGTCTACCAAAAAAGGTTGTGTACTTCCGTTTTATTATATATAGATAATAAGAATAGTCTATAAGAAAAAGTCCATGTTATTATCAACAGTGTTTTAAAACACTTTGGACGATGACAACAACAACAAAACAATGTTTTAATGATGATGGATTAATGAGAATTTTGGAGGATTTATGATATTTTGGATTTTAGGAGATTTACAGTGAGTTTTTAAGGTAGTTTGGTGGATTTATTATTATTTTCTATTTTTGAAAAGAAAAAATAGTTTGTGATTTGATGAGATTTGGTGAGACTTAAATAGGATCTTGTCATTTGTTTTTTTTTTTTTAACCAATCATTCAAAAACACACCCTGATGGTGAGATTTTTTAAATAAGATTTGGTTTTGAATAACAGTGGATTTGTTATGATTTTTGCAAATTGTTGATTGAATAATAGTGGATTGTGAGTAATTTTGAATTTTTAACAAATTTCATATTTAATAACAGTGGATTTGAGATGTGATTCTAAAATCACTAGTTCAATAACAAGAGATTTAAAAAAAAATTACAAATCCTCCAAAATCCTGTTTTGAATATAACCCCTAAGTGTCAAGATTATTGGCTCGAAGAGACTCTATTTTGAAGGAGTGTGTAGAGAAAGATCTCATATTTGAAAAATGAGAAGAATTTTAATAATATATAAAAGATTAAGACAAATTTATTCATTATCAATTAGTTTTAAGTTGAGAGTCCATATAACTTAATTTGATATCAGAGACAAAGTTCAAACTTTTCGATTATAGACTACCATTTGTGATGTCCAATCCCACAAATTAGTCCCACATCAGAAAAAAATAAAATTTTGAAAAACATATATAGTCATTTTACGAAATATGGCATTGTTTTGTAAGAAATTACACATACCCATGCCATTAGTGTTAAGATCATTTTTAAAATTTTCATTAAAGGTCATAATTTACATTAAGTTTTAAACTAATAAAATGTTCTAAATAATTATTAGTTTCCGAAAATTATAATTTACTTTCTCTTTCTAATTAATTGTGGAAGAAATTAATAATTAATTTTTAAAAATATTATTAACTAATCAAACTTAAAAAATAAGATTTTATATTATCCATATTATATATTTTAATTATTGTATTTAGAAGATTTTGAGAAGATTAAATTTTATAATTTTATAATCATCTTCTTTGATTTTATTTATAAATTATTTTGAATTATCATATAACACATATGATTAATAAATATGTATTTTCGCATATGTTGTAATTTGAATTTTCTTTAAACAAATACTTGTTTCTCAATTTATAAAAAATAAATGTGGGGTTTGGTTGAAAAAAAAATGTGGGTTCAATGTTCCACATGCATATTTGGGTTGGTAAATTAATAAATATTATTTTTTCATCATTTTTTTAATAAATTTACAAACAATATACTTTCTTAAAAAAATAAAAATAAAAATAAAAGTAAAAATAATACAACTATAACATTTAATACAATATTTTAACTTTTGGAAAAAAAAAAGGTCAGGACGATATCTCCTAGTTGGCTTTTAATTGGAAACCCTTGATAGACTCAAATTTAACGCAAGACAACAAAGGTTTTTTTTTTTTCGACACAGCAAAGTTGGTAAACAATAACACGACAGATCATAAAGTTGTCGCGATACGTAAACACACAAAATAGATAATAGTTTCTAAACAACAATGTTGATTTATAATATCTTGGTCAGAACTAGCAAGTAACATTATAATTTTTATATATAACATCATCTATTATATTTGTATAAAATTTACTAAAAAAAGATAATACGAGAAACAATTCCCCGACTACAATTAATCTTTGATTTAGCATATAGCTTCTATCAAAAATTTGAATAATAATTAGCAAATTAAAGCTGATATGGGTGTGAAAAATATTATGTGCTATTCCAAAAACCTAATTTTTGTTCTTTGTTGGTTCTAATTAAGAAATAAGCCAATTTTATAGACTTGTAGTTCCTACCTTTGATCGTCATTTTGAATGTGACCTGGCAACACAGCTGATTCTAGTAGAACACGAGACCACGGCTCAAGCACCGCAATCTTCTGGTCACAAATGTTACACTGACACCATGGAGCACCGAAACTACCACAAGGTCTTTGTTGTTAAGATGATTCACGAGATTCTCCGGCACAGAGAACGTGTAATTCCTCGAAAAGACCACAACAAGAACCCTGATTAGGTCGGAGAAAATATCGCTCTCATCGTCAAGCTCATAGATCCCATGGCGGTTGAAAGTAGCTTTAAGGTAGTCGATGAAGGAGGAAACTGATGAATCATTGTTGTCGTAACAAATATAAACGGTGTGCATAACTTCCTCCTCCTCGTTGTTGTTGTTGTTCTCAATGTCCATATATTGGTTTGGAACATCAAAAGGTGAAAATAAAAAGATGATTTAAAATTTGCCACCCGCTTTTGTATGGAACAAACCCATAGAATAGTTAATTAAATAAAGCTAAGCAACAATACTAATAATTATCACAACAATGAATATTTTAGGGGTCAATTTCTCATAAGGCGTACAGAAGCTTCTCAGATATATAATAATAAGACAGGTGGGGCGCCGAAGATTGAGTAGAATACAAGTTTTAGATTTACGTACCGCTATTTGTGTAGTTGACGGTTTCCTGATTGGTGAAAAGTATGCACTAATGTTTTATCAAGAAAATAATCTAGAAAAGAAGTATAAACTAATATGTCGTTGAACCTGTTTCATTTGATATATAGCTAAAGTGGTGTAACAGGAAGTTTTTTTGAGCCGACAATTTTTTTTTTTTATAACTCAGAGTAAATTCTCAGGCTTTTGGAGGGGTCTGAAACTAATCTCTAGAGATGATGCAACTCACGGATAGATCCTCTTTTTGAGTATTCAAATGAGCCGTAAGCAAGGACCCATATATATGTGGTCACATAATAAATGAGTAGCAATTTCGCATATAGAGAGAATTGATCAATTGCCTGGACCAACATGGCAATTCTTCCAACCATATGAGAACTACTAGCTCATCACCATGTGGTTGGGAAAATCCTTTTTAATAGTTTGTTTTGCATTTTTACGTTTTCTAATACTCACAAGACATTATTCTTCAATTCTTGTATACATGTCCTAAAATTTAGATACAAATCGTAACATTTATAAGCTGAAGAAATAAAATCTTACCAACTGTCACATTTCTATATGGAATTGGAGTTATTGATTTTTATCATTATTATTTGGTTGTATTAACTATAAAAAAGATTTGATTTACTACACGAAATAGATGTAAATTGTGTACTTGGCTTTTTCGTTTTTGTCGTTGTCACCAATATCCGTATTTTAGTTCGCCACGCGGTTTTTGTTTGGAATGGACAAGTTTAGTAGTACTATATAACAGAAGAACCAAGGTAAGCAAGAATATTATATATTGGGGGAGTCAAATTGCATGTAAGCGTATAAAATTTTCTCCAAAATATAGTAAACTAACGCAGGTGTGCGGTTGGAAATTTCCGGGGAGTTTTGGTAAAACAATAGAGTTGCATTAACTATATACACTAGTATTTGTAAAATTGATCCCGACAAGTACATTTATAGGCAGAAGAAAGATGAAACCTTTGGCCTTTCGATGTGGGACTAAATGATTTATTGTTTTCTTTTCGTTCTGTTGTGATTATTAGATTTATTGATTATTTTTTTTATTTATAATTTTCATTATAAATAAAAGTTTGTTTAACCGCTTTACGGGCATATGGCCTTGCCAAAAATTTTAAAGAAACAAGGTGAAGTCTAGATTGTACCAGAGGAAGGTAGTTTATGGATATGATACAATCAACATATTTATAAAATATTCTATTTAATTGTTAAAAGTGGTGAAGCTGGAAGCAGTTTAACTTCCAGCACCTCGATCACGCCAATGAAAATACTTCAAGAGCAGATGCACATTATCATCAAAAGAAAACATGAGGTTGACAAACTTGACAAAAGAGAGTTTCATGGTGTTTAGGGATCAGATCTCATATAAAAAAAGAGAACAAGTGTGACAATTAGGGTAGCCAATCTAATCATAAGTGTATGAGTGTTATGTAAGAGAGCTGGATAGTTTAGATATTAAGATATAGATCAGGATCAAGTAACACATGTGTGTAACAAGAATACAAACTAAATAAACTGATATTTCTCATTAATTAGTAAAGTGTATGTACAAGGGATATTTATATTATGTACAAGTATAACAAACTCTATACAGTATACTCCATCTATACAAGTATAATATACTGTATTTACATACTCATTATCCAATACACCCCCCTCAAGTCTCTGAAATTGGAACCGAATCAGGAAGATAGAGACTTGAAATAGACATACGAGACAACAAAGAGTGGAAAGGACCAGGATGCATGCTGGTTAGAGCTAGAGACATGGAATAGCTTTAGGAAGCCATTCTTCACCTGATCTCATACCGTGTGACAGTCTATCTCAGTGTGCTTTGTCTGCTCATGGAAAACTGGATTTGAAACAATATGCATGGCGGACTTGTTATCGCAAAAGAGTTTTGCAGGAGTTTGTATCTTCACTTTCAGGTCTTTAAGAAACTGAGTCAGCCAGAAAAGTTCACAAGTTGCTAAAGCCATGCTTCTACACTCTGCTTATGTGCTACTTCGACTAACACTAGCCTGTTTTTTAGAATTCTAGTTGATCAAAGAACTCCCTAGGGTAAATGCAGAAACCAGTAACATATCTCCTAGAATCAGAGCAAGTGCCATAATTTGCATTGCTGAATGCATTGAGACATAGCTCAATATCCAAAGAGAAGAAAAGTCCATGTCCAAGATTGTTCTTGATATATCAGAGCACACGGAGAGTAGCCACATAATGCACATTAGTAGGACAAGATAAGAATTGGCTAAGGTTTTTGATAGCAAACGTTATAGCTGGCCTAGTGATGGTAAGATATAGCAGGCTGCCTAGCAATTCTCTATAAGAAGTAGCATCCTCTAACAATGTATCAGATTCCCTACTTAGATGCACCGTTGGATCCATAGGAACATTCTCAGGTTTGGAAGCAAGCATACCTATTGCAGCAAGAATGTCCAAAGCATATTTGTGCTGACACAGTGAAATCCCTGACGCATTCCTTGCAATTTCAAGACCAAGAAAGTACTTCGGAGCTCCCAAGTCCTTGATCTTAAAAGCTTTGTGAAGAGCAGCTTGTAAAGCCTTTATATAGAATCATTATTGGATGCAATCATAATGTCATCAACGTAGACCAATAACGCAATGAAGGAGTCTCCAGTCTGTTTCACAAACAAGATATTGTCACTCGGTGATTGCTCGAACATTTCGTTAAGAACCACTGTGGAGAAACAACGGTACCATTGTCTGGACGCTTGTTGGAGACCATACAATGATTTATGCAGCCTACAAACTGCATTCAGAGGTAAAGGAACACCATTGGCAGGAGTATAACCTTGAGGAAGGCTCATGTAAATCTCCTCATGTATAGTACCATGCAAGAAAGCATTAGTTACATCCATCTGCATAAGTGTCTAACCATGCTTAGCTTCAAGACCAAGAACAAGCTTAACACTGGCAAGTTCAGCTACAGGAGAGAACGTTTCAACATAATCAATGCCCTCTTGTTGCGTGTAACCTTTAGCCACTAAACGGCTTTGTATCTGTCAATAAAACCATATGGGTTATATTTGATAGTGTAAACCCATTTACATCCAATCACAAGCTTACTTGGGGGTAAAGATTCCACAGTCCATGTCCATAGCATTCGGAAAATGAGGATGTGCCATGGCTTGATGGAAATTTTGTGGTTCTGTTTCAAGTGAATAAGAAAGAACAAAAGCCTGATAGGAAGGCTTTAGTTTGGAATATGTAAGAACAGAAGAAAGTGGAAAAAGAGGTGAAGAAGATGAGGATAAATCAGAATCAGAAATTTGTAAAGAAGAAGAAGAAGAATGAGAATCTTGAATGAGATTACAATGGTTATTAGATAATTAACCTTGAGCATTCACCTGTCACTTTGACTTAGTATTGATTAGTAAAGTCTGTCCTGCATCAACTGCCACAGTCTCTTGTGATGAAGTTGAATGAGAGGCACTAGAGTGTGATGCAGATGATGAGGATGAATCATTCCGATTAGAAGTAGAAGCTAATGCATTACCATCATAAACTGGATAAGATTGATCTAAAGCATCAGGAGTAGACAAAAACAATATAGTCTTGTTAAACAAATCATGTGAAGGTGAGGTAGATTCTATATTTTTGTATGGAAAAATATTTTCATAAAAAACTACATTTCTAGAAATAGAAACCACATGAGTATCTAGATTCAAGACCTTATATCATTTATAACCTGAAGGATACCCTAAGAAAACACAAAGAACATCTCTAGGAGTAAACTTGTTTCTATCTTTGACAAGGGTAGACACATAGCAAAGACAGCCAAAATATTTTAAGAAATCATATTCAGGTTTCTTTTCATACAATTTTCATAAGGAGACAGTTTATCTAAAAGTAAAGAAGGAGTTTGATTAATAAGAAAAAACAGCAGTCAAGACACAATCAGACAAATAAGCCAAAGGAACATTGGATTGGAACAATAATGCACGTGCAACATTCAGCAAATGTTGATGCTTACGCTCAACAATCGAATTTTGTTCAAGAGTATATGCACAAGAGAATTGATGTACCATACCATAAGTTTTAACAAGTTCTGGTGCGTTATCACTTCGAATGGCTTTGATATTAGCATTGTGTTGTATCTTAACATGCTTAATGAAATCAGGAAAACTGTAGAAATATCACTTTTATTTCTTAACATGTAAAGCCATGTGACTCTTGTACAATCATCAACAATTGTAAGCAAATACCTATAACCTTCTACAGACTCGATAGAAAAGGGACTGGCGTATGAGACGAATAGTATCAGTTGCATGGGACTTGATGGGACTTAATGAGACGAATACGAGCCCGGCGTGATCCGCTGCATGCAAGAAATACGTATTCTCATACTGATCGGAATGGTGAGGAACATTTTCTTGATTCACTGCTTGATTTTGAGGAATTGATCCCATTTCTGATGATAAAATTGAGACAGACGAAGAGGATCAGAGTCAAATTGATGAATTAAAAGAGAAGACTACAGATCTAGGTCAAAGAAAAGAAAACGACATCGCGAAAAAGAAAATGAAGGTTGTGAACAAAAGAAACGAAATCACAGCGAAGCAAAAAGAGATAATGAAATTTGATTCAGCTCAACGAAGAAGATGAATGAGAAACAATTGCAGTAGCTTTCTTAGTTTGCTCTAATACGATAACAAGAATACAAAATAAATACACTGATATTTCTCATTAATTAGTAAAGTGTATGTACAAGAGGTATTTATACTATGTACAAGTATAACAAACTCTATACAGTATACTCTATCTATACAAGTATAATATATTGTATTTACATACTCATTATCCAATAGTGTGAACAAAGACTGCCCCTTCAACAAAGAAATAGTATCAATTATGGAAGTTCCCTCGTAAAATTTTGTTTTTCACAAATGTCATTTATATTATTAAGTTATTTTACAAAGGAAACAATATTATAGAATCTGATCCAGAATGTTGGACCAAAGTAATTAGCGACTTATCGTAAAGAGATGTCCGGTTCCCTATTGTTGAATAATACAGTAAACCCACAAATCCCTCAATTAAGAACAAAATCAAATTATAGATTTGAATTGACGTTCCTAAAAATGCAGATTCAACTTCTCATGTTAGAATCCATGGAAGGATCTCAATCTAACAATAAGGAACATACACCAACAAACTAGCAAGAAGAAGAAGAATTACAATTTCCAGATTTTTTCACATAATGAAGAAGACGATGAACATCTCCTTCTTAAGTCTTTAACAACATCAGCTTGCTCAAATTGCATCCCTCCACGTAATTTCTCTTGCTTCCACCAATCACCAAGCTCCACGTGTCTCTCATATATGAGCTACTGAATTACTATATCGAATCTCCCTTGTTTGCAGAACCTTGACCACAAGGTTCAGTGGTTAGAGATTTCTCTGCAAGTTAACAAATACTCCAAAGTAGATTCTTCTACAGTTTCATTACTCCAGTAGATTAGCACCATGGTAGATGCCCTTATGTGCCTACTTAGCTTGATTCCAGGATCGAAGTTTTTGCCCGGTGTGACTTCAAGCCTTCGTTTTACTTTGGCAAATTCCATTTTAACAAGTCGAACCACCATACTAAAAGAATGCAGAAACAGCCTGTTCTTTAAGGCTGCTTTGTACTTGAACCACCATCGCTTGTAATCTTAATCTTTTTGTTTCTCATCACTTTGTGAATGACCAAACTGGTTTTCAGCAACAACTCCTTCACCATTATAATCTGATCATACACAGGTTCTTCTCCATGACAATGATCAAGCCTCATGTAAATGCCAAGATCTGAGATAGAGAAAACCAGATTGTGCTGCTGCTTTATGTCCTATTTCTCATATTTAAATTTAAACATCCTAAATTTTGAACACTTTCCTTTCTTCCTCCGGTGCTGCAAACTGTCAACTCCTGTCAAGACCTTGAAAACGTCACTAGTATAGCCATGTTGCTGCAATAATTTCTTCACTCCAACAAAGACTTCAAGAAGTTGTTCTACCTTGACAAATTCTATTTGAACAAGTTGATCTATGCTTGGATATCTTCCTGCAACAGTATTGACTTCACTTCCACGCAAGTAAATAAACAATCTTCTGCTGCATAAGAGATTCTCCCATTTGTCATTATGTTCCTAGATAGAACATTCATAAGGCACATAATATTGAGAGACCATAATGAAGGACCAGCTGTTATCACATCCGCCACAAGAACCTGCTGAACTACTGATGGGGAAATACTGAAGGTAGAACTACCACTCTAATGCTATTTGTAGGTGTTTAAACCTCCATTTATGCCATAACTGGAACGTCCTATCACCTTGGAGAAACTGTATAATAGTTTGTGATGCAGGTTCGAATAGTACACACTTTCATTTGTATGTTCAAATTTGTTAACCACTCTCCAACTTGATCATGTAGCATTTCCTCATGATCCAGTTCTACAACACTCATTGCAGCAGTCAACTGCTTCCCCACTTTATATTTAAACATCCAAGACTTCGGAGATAGTCTTTGCTTCTGCTTTTGAAACTTAATACATGTTGACTGTTCACAAAGCTCATTAGAGAGTGCATTTGAATGCTGAAACAACACATTCACCCTTCGTTGCTGGTGCCACAAACTTTTTTGGGACAGCATCTTCACTCTTCGTAAAACCTATTTGATACCAACTTTACAGTCATGAATATCCATGTCCATTGAATCCTCATGAACCCCATAAGCAATCAACGGTTGAACCTCAGGCAACTCCAACATTCCAATAATGATTTTGGCACAACTCGCCTCTTCTTGCCTAACATCAAGTTCTTTGAACTTGAACCACCAGGTCTTTGAAAACTTGTTCCTTCTCAATGTTCGCACAATTGCAGATGGCAAATCATCATCAACATCCACATATTTAATTGTCAAATCATCATCAACATCTTGAGATTCTATGGGAGACCTATGGCTAAATTCCAAGTGAGAGAACGATAATACCTGCTGTTTGATAACAGAATCTGAGAACAAATCTTTCTCTTCAACATCATCCTAAATTTCTACCAAATCCTTCTCAATATCATTCTCTACCAAGTCTGAATCACTAACAAAATCATATTCATCATTATCTATCATTCAAATACCTAAGTTTTTATGTTGTAGATGATGATCCGGTGTTTCCGGTTCTTCACAAAATAGACAGAGTCCCTTCAACCTTTTCTCATTCATCTCCTCCAAAGGAATTTAACAATGAAGCTTGTACCTGAAATTAGACATTGGCGATGAAATTTTAGGTACATTTGGAATAACGTTGGCCATGTAGAATGGTTTCGGCTGAGGACGAGAGAAGTCTGGTGACTCCGACGGCTGCGGCAAGGCTGGGAAAGCATAGACTCATAGATTTTCTTCCTCTGCGTTCTCTGATCGATGACCACTCAGTCGAATCGCTGTTTCCAGCAGTTTAGCCATCATCTCGTTCATCTCTTGCATTTGTTCTGCCATTATTTGTTCAAGCCAAAATCTCTTGTCCGCCATTGATTCCGAGGAAGGTCTCGGCTCTGATACCTTTAATACAGTAAAACCACAAATTCCTCAATTAAGTACAGAATAAAACTATAGATTTGAATTGAAATCCTAAAAACACATATTCAACTTCTCATGTTAGAATCTATGGAAGGATCTAAATCTAACAATGAGGAACACACACCAACAAAATAGTAAGAAGAAGAAGAATTACAATTTCCAGATTTTTTCACATAATAAAGATGATGAACAGCTCATTCTTAAGTCTTTAACAACTTCAGCTTGCTCCAATTGCATCCTTCCACGTAATTTCTCTTGCTTCTACCAATCACCAAGCTCCACGTGTCTCTCATATATGAACTACTGAATTGCTATATCACTGAACAGTGGTATGAGACAGATTTTTTAATATGAATTTTCTGAATCTCGTTAGAATTTATTTTTCGAATAAGTCGCTTTCCATCAGTTTGCTCGAATATATTCAGACCTTAATAACCATTTAGAAAACAATACCTGGTAGTTGGGTCTCCCAGTTATAACAAAGTGCAGAGTCAAACAAACAAATTCTCAAGCACTATTAACAAAAAAAAAATGAAGTTGAATCTGTAAACGTACACAGCCAAAGAAAAAAAAGAAGCTATAAACGCTTACTTTAGAATTTTATATATGTACAAACGCTTACCCTGATTTGGTTTAAATGGTTTAAATGGTTAGAAATTGTTTGCATTAACAATGTATAAACGTTTATTTTATTTTTGAATATATCTAACATTAGATTATAAAGAAAAATGTATACGTAAATTAATAAACCGACAACTACATGATTTCATAGAAATTAATGATCAATATGGTATCAATCATTCCCACCGTATCACTTAGTTAATATACGTCTGAAGACTCATGAGATGTGCTCAGGGACTGTCTTGCTTGGTTGGTAAAGCTAACTAATGTTGGCATTGGCCTTTGGTATAAAATTTATTATATTCAAAATTTCTCTAGCAAATAGAAATCTTGCATTCAAACAAAAATAAAAATTAAAGGAACCCGAATCAGAAGCCAAACCCAAAGAAAAACCAAAAAAAAACACCAACCTAAAATTTACATTAAAAAAAAAAAACTATTTTGATTGCATTGTTTTCTCCAAACAACGCCAAACTAATTTTTTTTATAATCTAATGTTAGATATAGTTGAAATCCAAACTAATGTTAGATTTCAAACCAGACTAGTTGAAATCCAAACTAATTTTTCTTCTTTTTTTTTTGGTCTAATCCAAATTAACTAAATTGTCTTTTTAGTACCTAGTGGTCATTTTATATCTGCAGTCACTAAAGAAACAGTGTTTCTCACGAATAAAACAATAACCAGTAAATTATCTATCACTAATTATGTACTTACGTACGTTGTAATCTTGACTATTAACGCGGCCAGCTAAGATATATATAACTAAGAGGACGTCAATGATGGTTATAATGTAAATCTCTGTGCATTGCTTTCTCCAAACAACCAATAATAGCATAACACCAAAAAAAAAAAGAAAAACAATTGAGATGGTGGCACCCTCATCTCCCAACGGCAAAGAAGGACCACAAGTGTTCATCAATTTCCGGGGAGCAGAGCTACGTAAAACTTTCATCTCCCATCTCGAAAGTGCCTTGAAACGCATCGGTGTCAACGCGTATATAGACAGTAACGAACCAGCTGGTGAGAATCTTCATAAACTTTTTGAAAGGATCGAGGAGTCGAATGTCGCGCTAGCAATCTTATCTAGTACACTACAAAAAAAAACCTACATTAATAGCACATGAAGATAGCTCGATTTACTCAATTGCTATTGAAGATAAGTTTGTAATTTTAGACGTGATATGATAGCATTTAATAAATGCTAAGCCAAAAAATCTTTAAGCGGGAATCTAAAATCCCATAGTCCGCCAACACTTAGCCAAATAATTCAGAAAAACGCCTTTTCCTCTTTCTCTAGTCTCTACATCTATTTCTCAATACTTTTTTCATGCTCTCTCCTTCAACCCTAATCCCCTTTCTCTATCTCCAAAACTCAAACCCATAGGCAATAAAAAAAAAAATCAGATCTGATCTTCCTATTGTCTACGTCGATGACCAGCCCAGAATCAAACCCAGATCTTCTTCAACCTCTTCTCATCGTCTTCTATTTCTTTTCTCCTCCTTCTCGGCTCATAACCTTCGACCACATCACCATTAAACACTATAATTATTTTTCCTTCACCTGTACTCAAAAATTTTTCCGATTTGGTATTATTTGAACTCAAATCTCCTTCATCCTGAGTTGAGTCTGAGTTTACTCGCCGTCCGAGCTATTGCAAAGAGGACTCAGGTTACTTATATGCAATTTCGAACCAGAATCGATTTCAATTACAAATTAATATTGTGTTTGTTATTTTAAATCTTCAGATCTGATTTTGTATCCCACGATATAGCGATTATGAAGCCAGAGAGAGAGACGAAGAGAGGAGTCTGGGTTCGATAAAATTGGCGGAGGGAGAAAGAAAGAGTCTTGGTTCTTACTCTTATCTTAGTTAACATCTTATTGTTATCTTAGTTAACATATATAAGTGTTATCCATTGGATTGAATTCTGCAATATTTAGGTTTGCAAAGATAAATTTCTTAGGAAGTTTGAATTTGTTCTCACGGATTAGGATTTAGGACAAGTTTTTGGTTTCTAAACAACATTGTGTATTGTTCTTTCTTGTTGTGGTGTGTAAGGAGCAAAGGATAGTGAAAGCAGAAGAGTGGGATTCGTTAATGGAGATCCTTCTTAAGCCATTGTCTGCTGCTTTCAGAGTTATTTCCAATTGCTTATGTATGCTTTGTTTATCTACATCCTTGAACTGTTTAACAGTTTCATTCATGGTTTAAGTTTTTGACTTTTTAATTTGGTTGGATCTCTGTTTATTATGTGATTCTTTAGTGGTTAATTTGCGATGATCTTCGACTCAAGTTGGAGAATGATTTCATGAAATCTCTTCAGGATGAGGTAAATAATACATTGACTCTTGCTTTTGTTTTTGTATCATTTTGTACAATTCTCAAATATTGAATTCTTTGCCTTCTACCTAGGCTATAGAGAGTGGTGAACTGGAGGCTATCAAGCCTTTGCCTTGGTACCCTAATAATCTTGCTTGTCATTCTAACTTTTTATGTATTATTTCAGCTGCTTGAAATAATTCATGAATCATCAGAATCAGGATCTCTACCTAATGGAATGGTTTGTTAAACTCTATCATCTTCCATTCATTTTGGTTGATAGATAATTTGTTTGTTTCTAATTGCTTTAGTTGATTCAGGTGGTGGTGAATGAACTGCAACAACAACGATACTTTGTCCAAAGAAGCATCTGAGGTTAATCATCATCTGAGTTACATGTATATATTCTAGAACTTAGAAGTTTGTCTCTATTTTTTGGTGATGTTAGTTTATTTTAATTAAGATTTTTATGTAAGACTTTATGTTATGTAAGACTTCATTTTGTTAATGTAATAATAATTTTATGTATGTTGGTGATTTTATGAAATAAAAATATTATATATATATATATATATCTAATTAAATAAATTCTGCAAAATAGGATTCAAATATACAAATTATAAAATTTATATACCAAAAAAATAACACTAATTTTGTGTTACCATAAAATGTATTATAGCAGTAATCGAATGCTATAATATGAAAATGCTATCGTACGTAGGTATTTATTATAGCATGTCAAAAACGCTATTGTATGTGGGGGATCTACCATGGCTGCCGATGTCACAGCATTTACGATAACGCTATGTAATATCTATGATAGCAGTTTTCTCACGCTAACAATGTCAATATTTGTTGTAGTGGTAGGTACACGGAGTCAAATTGGTGCTTGAAAGAGCTTGTGAAGATAATGGAATGCGTGGAGCAAGATAACCTATGGGTTATTCCCATTTTTTACAAGCTGGATCCAGGCACGGTGAAAGGACTTGATGGAGACTTCGGTATTCAGCTGTGGAATCTGTGGAGGAAGGAGGGTCGTAACCGAGATGACCGGATTCTTAAGTGGGATGCAGCTTTGCAGGGAGTTACAAGCAAATTTGGCTTGGTGTCGGAAACTAGCCGGTAATTAACCAACTTAAATTATTACTTTCGACTAAATTCATATAATCATATCTATATATATTAGGGTTTGATATTTTTTATTAAGGTATATGGTAACTTTTACAGGTTTACTGGCATTAATTGAGTGATCAGTAGAGGAAACTTGTGAATTTGTCATCCAGTGTCCAACATTCTCTTGTTAACGTTTTTTTTGTTAGAACTAACGTCTGGCAATGATTAAAATTAGAAAGAAAGAAATAAATACAAATAAGTATATAACAACGTGCCAACGTCTACTAAAAAAAAAAAGAAAAGATCAAGGCAATATTATTGTTTGACTTGGCTTACATTGTTACATTCCACCAATTATACAATGCAAGAGCCTCACTGGGGTTTCCCACTTTGTTTCTATGCAGTAACGACGCCGCTTTCGTAGATGATATCATTACACATGTTCAGAATGTCTTATCCAAAGATTTTTTGCTGAGGGGAGAAACAACTAAACCCCGAAGAAGAGGAGCAAAGTATTGGAAAATATTTCCGATATTATTTCTTGTAACATATTTGTATATATCTAGAGTTTCCACATCTGGTATTTTGCCAATTCAGTTAGATTAATTTGATGTAACAATGCAAATTTTTCTATCACTTCCACAAAACTCTCTGATATGGAAGTGATATGAGATGGGTGATGAATCCTCTCAACGTACCCGAGGAGGAAGGACTATCAAACCTACCCTAAAACTACAAGATCAAGGATTACGGTCGGAGGATGAGGTAAGTGCGGTCGTGGTGGCCGTGGTGGTCGGAGATGATTGATCCAAAAATAGCTAGAGGATTAATTTTCCACTAGTTCTATCTTTCTTTCCATTATAATATGCTTCATTGTATGATCTCCCCTATTTAACTTTCAAAAACTATATAATCTACAAATTATATTTCTGTATTACTTTTTTATGCATTTTAATTGAAAGCCTTTTATAAAAAAAAAATCTCTGACATGGTATAGAGCTAAATGCAAGTTTCTTTGATTTTCATTGCTTGATTTTGTTTTTCTCTCTCCATGTGCCTTTAAAAGCTCTTTTGTGTTCTTGGCGTTGTTTTGTTCTTTTAATTTGATTTTGTGATAATCAAAGAAAGATATTAACAATGAACTATGTATGTTAGTTAATTGAATATAAATATTCTTTAACATACATGGTACGGTTAACTTGATAACGAAAATTTACATTTCAGTTAAATACTTATAAAAGTAAATTGAAAAATAATATAGAATTAAAATATATATATATAATCATTTATTAAAATATTACTAAATATGATTAAAACAATCTTTATATATATATATATATATATATTATTTTTGTAAACTGAGAAAAAGCAAATCTTTAAAAGATTTTTCTTCCATTACAAAAATCAACCATTGTGATTTTTGCAGTACCAGTGTAGCCCAAACGAAGTAAATCTTGTCAACTAGAATCAGAGAAGTGTCATCAACATTTTACATGTCCCACGTTGACACTAAAACCATACGTTAACATTTTACATGTCCCATATTTATTAATATATCTTTCGTTGAAATGGCACATATATGGGTTGTATTACTTGCAAGGAGATAAGAACAAAAAATTCTTGTTTTTTTAGGCTAGTTATAAGTTAACATTCAAACAAACATTGAACTTGATGTAAAAAAGTTTCTATAATAATTTTCTTTTAAAGAAAAAAATAAAAATAAAAAAGTCATAGTTAGCTTAGCTCCATTCGGATAAATAAATCCCCGTTAACTCGGTCTCCAAAGATGTTGTGAACCGACCGGTTATGGTCTTTCATTATGTATCACACTACCAGTCCGAACAAAGGTTATCTATAATCCTAAGTAGGTTCCAATACTTTTATTAAAGTAGTTCTATCCGGCTTTCAAAATTTCCCACTTTTCAATTTTGATTATATATTAAACACTTTAGTAAATTGTATATAAAAACGAACTCTGCACATACGCATGTAATAATTGGTTGATAAGTAAAAGTCGTGACGCAAGTGATGCACTTCCATGTAAAAAGAGGTTTCGAAATATAATTTTCGAAAGGTAATAAAGTAAAAGTATCATATAATTTTATTAATGAAAAAAAGGAAATAAATAATCAGTTGATGTCTCTATCAAAGAAACCAAATGATTTTTCCAAATAATCATATAAATTACGAGTCAAATTTTCATTAAAGCAAAAATCTCGAAATTATTGATTTTCTTTCACGTTCATTTATATCATTATGAATTTGTAGTAGTTATAACAATTATCTGATACTTTGTATAGTTCAACGGAATATGGACTGGGGTTTTTTGAACCGGGTCCATCCGGGACTATACAAAAAAGAGCAAAGACCAGAAAGAGACCTCATGTTACTAAAAGGGCGAATTTAAGTTCTGTTCCTCAGGGTCTGTCAGAAGCTAGTGATAAAGGAAAAGACCAAAAAGAGGACGGGGCAGTGAAGAGGAAAGGTACTACGGGAAAAGAAGGTGCATACAAAGTCGCTAGGCGCAAAAAACCTGAGGTGGTCCCAAATGAGGGACCGTCCAATATCTAATAAGCATAGTAAGCTGGAACTGCCAGGGTTTGGGGCGGCCTCAAGACTTGACAGTTCAGCGTCTCATGGAAATACGTAAGAAACATTTCCCTGAAATTTTATTTTTAATGGAGACGATGAACATTAGGAACGTGCTTGTGGATATTCAAGTTTGGCTAGGGTACGATAATGTACATACGGTGGATCCAGTGGGAAGATGTGGTGGCTTGGCATTATTTTGGAAGAAAAGCACCAAGATAGACTTCCTGTTTGTAGATAAAAACATTTTGGATATCAAAGTAGTCTATCAGAATTTCAAATTCCATGTTTCGTGTATATATGGGAATCCTCGGTCTGAGCTTAGACATCTAGTATGGGAAAAGATTACAAGGATTGGGATTCAAAGGAAAGATAATTGGTGTCTCATAGGGGATTTCAATGAAATTCTGCATAATGGTGAAAAATTGGGGGGACCTAGAAGAAGTGAAAAATCTTTTGAGGATTTCTCCAATATGCTTCAAGCGTGTAGCATGACAGAATTGCCTAGTTCTGGGAACAGTTTTACTTGGGGAGGAAGAAGGGGTGATCTCTTCAG
Organism: Camelina sativa; assembly: GCF_030686135.1. NCBI lineage: Eukaryota > Viridiplantae > Streptophyta > Magnoliopsida > Brassicales > Brassicaceae > Camelina > Camelina sativa. The sequence goes on from NC_141899.1 coordinate 32,617,836, forward strand.
TGTAAGCTTGACAGATGCTTCGGAAATAAAGAGTGGCTCAAGGTCTTTCCTGCAGCGAACCAGAAGTTTCTAGAGAAAAAAGGGTCAGATCATAGACCGGTTCTACTGAAGCTAATATGTTCTCAAGATTCTTATAGGGGATCATTCCGTTTTGATAAAAGAATGCTGCATCAGCCTCTTGTTCTGGAATCTATTCAACAAGCCTGGTTAGCATCATCCACCCCTTTTGGACAGTCCATGACAGAACGACTGCGAATGTGCAGAAAAGCTTTGAGTAACTGGAAAAGAGAGAATAACATGAATGCAAAAGAGAAAATCAATGTGATTCAAGGTAAGATTGAAGTTGAACATGCAGCCTTGCATCCATCCTTTGATCGAATGGCACAGTTACGGAGAGAAATGGTGTTAGCTCATAGAGAGGAAGAAAGCTTCTGGAAACAAAAGTGCAGAAGAAAGTGGCACAATTCGGGAGACAAAAACACCAAATACTTTCATGCCTCGGTCAAAGCAGATAGGAATAGGAATGAAGTGGATCAACTGGTGGACTCAAATGGTATCCTGCACTCTGCAGAAGCATCAAAAGGAGATATTGCAGCAAACTATTTCCAGAAGCTGTTTTCTTCTTCCTATCCTGACAACCAGTCTTCTCTCTTTGATAATTTCAACTCAAGAGTTACTCAAGAGATGAATGAGCACCTTTTGGCAAAGGTTACAAAGGAAGAGGTTAAAGGAGCGGTTTTCTCAATAAGAGCTTCCAGTTCACCAGGAGCAGATGGAATGTCGGGGCTCTTTTTCCAACAGTACTGGGACATAGTTGGTGAACAATTAACATTAGAAGTTCTCCGATTCTTCGAGGAAGGTATTTTTCAGAAAGAGTGGAACTTCACACACCTTTGCCTCATCCCCAAAAAAGTGAACTCAGTGCTAATGTCCGACTTGCGTCCCATCAGTCTTTGCTCAGTGATGTATAAAATAATCTCCAAGATTTTATTATCAAGATTGCAGCCTCTCCTTGCTTCCTTGGTCTCGCCCAACCAGTCAGCATTTGTGGAAGACAGACTTATATCGGATAACATTATCATTGCGCATGAAGTGGTCCATGGACTGAGAACTCATAACTCTCTTTCAAAAGAGTATATGGCGATCAAAACCGACATGTCAAAAGCTTTTGACAGAGTGGAATGGAGTTACTTAAATCACCTTCTTCTCGCTCTGGGTTTTAATGCGGTTTGGGTCGACTTGGTGATGAAATGTGTTACTACAGTCACATACTCGGTCCTAATCAAAGGTCAACCGCATGGACTGGTTATCCCTCAGCGTGGACTCAGACAGGGAGACCCCCTTTCTCCTTTCCTGTTTGTCTTATGCTCTGAGGGTTTAACCCATCTCCTGACTCAGGCTGAAGCTCAAGGTCGCTTAACTGGTTTGAGATTTTCAGAAGAAGGCCCTTCCATTCATCACTTACTTTTTGCAGATGACACCTTGTTTGTCTGTAAAGCGAAAGAGGACCAATGCAAAGTGGTGAAAGATATTCTCAAGATCTATGGAGAAGCTACAGGATAAGTCATTAATCTTGACAAGTCTTCAATCACCTTTGGGAGTAAGGTCGAGGAGGGGATCAAGGTGTTAGTCAAAGAAGCCTTAGGAATCACAAAGGAAGGTGGAGCAGGTACGTATCTTGGTCTCCCGGAATGCTTCAGTGGCTCTAAGAAGGACATGCTGGAATTTCTTCATGAAAAGCTAAAGAATAGGCTTTCAGGATGGTTCGCAAGATCTCTGTCGCAAGGAGGTAAAGAGATTCTTTTGAAAACAGTTGCAATGGCTATGCCAGTGTTTGCAATGTCATGCTTCAAGCTCCCCAAAGCTACATGCGAATCTCTCTCTAGTGCGATGGCTGCTTTCTGGTGGAGTTCGGTGGAGAATCAAAGGAAAATTCATTGGATCGCGTGGGACAGGCTTTGTTTGTCTAAAGATCAGGGAGGTATGGGATTCAAGGACATTGAGCTCTTCAACCAAGCCTTGTTAGCCAAACAGGCTTGGAGACTTATTCAATTCCCGGATTCTCTCTTTGCTCGGTTCATGAAGAGTAGATACTACCCAGAAGATTCTTTCCTCTTGGCTGGTTTAGGAAGTAGACCTTCTTACGCATGGAGGAGTATCCTGTTTGGTAGAGGCCTTTTGGAAAAGGGTTTAAAGCAAAGAGTGGGTAATGGCCGCTCATTACAAGTTTGGACCTCTCCTTGGTTAGAGGATGGAAGAATGCGGGCTCCATTAATGAAAAACATTTTGGTTGACCTAGAGTTAAAAGTCAGTGATTTGATAAATCCTTTAACCAAAGACTGGGATGGGGGTAGCCTAGAGGAGCATTTCTTCCCTCGGGATATCACCATCATTCAGGCTACTAAACCTACATGCTCTTCGGAGGACTTCTTGGTTTGGAAGCACAATAAGAGTGGTGAATACAGTGTCAGATCAGGATATTGGCTGGCTTGCGAAGTTTTTAAACCGGATCAGATATCATTAGCCACGATGCTCCCTTCTTTAAATAGTATCAAGGATAGGATTTGGAAATTACTAGCACCAGCCAAAATAAAAATCTTTTTGTGGAAGCCAGTAAGTGGAGCTATCCCAGTTGCAGAAAGGCTCCTCTCTAGAGGAATGAAAATTGACTCAAGATGTCAAACTTGTGGACTAGAAGGAGAATCCATCAACCATCTGCTTTTTACCTGCTCTCTTGCTAGGCAAGTCTGGGCCCTCTCGGGTTTTCCAGTTCCGGAAAACGGGTTTGACGTGAATTCGATCTATCAAAACTTTCACTTGCTCTTGGATTTAACTAAGATCAATCGGATTCCCCTTCAGACAAGACGAACCTTCCCTTGGATCATTTGGTTGTTATGGAAAAACCGTAACAACCTGGTTTTTGAAGGTAATGTTTTCTTTATCGCTGAGTTGGTGAAGAAGATAAGAGAAGACGCAGATGAGTGGTTCCTAGCTCAGGAAGCTGACTCACTTGAAGAAGTTCGGTCAAATAGACAGAAACTTCATAGGCTCAAGCATTGGAGACCTCCGGACAAACAGTGGCTAAAATGCAATGTGGCGGATTCTTGGGTTAGAGGAACAAAAACCAGTGGTGCTGCTTGGGTTTTGAGAAACTCAGAAGGTAAAGTTCTTCTCCATAGCAGAATTTCGTTCGGAGATATCTCTTCTAAAGAAGATTCAGAATCTCGAAGCCTGTTATGGGCAATGGAAAGTATGAAGAGCTTAGGAGTTTTAAAAGTGATGTTTGGTTTGGAGCCAAAGTATCTAGCGGGAGCTATCTTACGTCCTGCTGCTTGGCCAAACTTCAAGTTGCAATCGGATTTACTACTTCAGGTCTTAGCTCTCATTCCAGCTTGGAAAATAGTGGTGGAAGATAGGAAGGCTAATCTTGGAGCTTCACTCATAGCAAAGAGCGTCACTCGGGCAGATCGATCACAATCGTACGTAGCTCAAGGCTACCCCTTTTGGTTACAGGCGGTTTTCGAAGCTGAAAGAATCTTGGTTTGATTTTGGCCCTGTATTATGATTGTTTTCGATCCTTTGTAAGGTGAACTCATCAGGTTCTGTTATAATTATATAAAAAATCATTCAGACGAAAAAAAAAAAAAAAACAATTATCTTAGAAAGAAAAATAATCGATCCCAAAAAAAGAAGATAAAAACTAATTAAATAAGTAAAACAAGTGAGAGAGATGGAGTTTCTAATGCTTATGAGAAGAACTGCAAGGAGATGGGATGTAAGTATGATCAGACGGTCTAAACTTAAGCTCACATCTAAGGTTACACTCGAACTTGACTGACCCTAATGGTCCGACTCGCCACCGAGTTTTGGTACCACCTTTGAGCTCGAACGTAATAACTATAGGACATATATATGTAAAGGATATATTAGTAAATAGTATATACCAAAACCCTAATGTATTGTGTATATAATGTACTATACTCCTACTGAATAATATCATTAAGCTTCTTTCTCTACATGATATCAGAGCTTTTGATACCTAAAGCTTAATCTAAAAAAAAATTTTACACGCCGCCACCACTTTTCTTTCTTTTTTGTTTATCATGTCGACCTCTTCTGGCGAAACACTTGCTGTCACGGATTCACAGAGTATTCTACACGTGAACATGATGAATGTGACAAAGCTTAATGGCACAAACTTCTTGATGTAGAGTCGTCAAGTGCTAGCCCTCTTCGACGGTTATGATCACACTGGATATGTCGATGGATCTCTTGCGACGCCTCCTCCCACCAACACCGTAGCGGGTGTTACCATCATTAATCCAGAGTACAAGATCTGGAAACGTCAAGACCGTCTCATTTACAGTGCTCTACTCGGTGCCATGACCGACTCTGTCCAGCCGCTACTCTCCAACACCACCACATCGGCCGAGATTTGGACCACTCTCTCGTCAATCTACGCAACTCCCAGCCGCTCTCACATTCAGCAAGTGAAGCAACAGATTGACCTTTGGACCAAAGGCGACAAGTCTGTTGAAGAATATTTTCGAGGTCTCACTACTAGGTTTGATCAGTTGGCCCATCTTGGTAAACCTATGGAGCACAATGACAAAATCGAACGTATTCTTAAGGGACTTCTTGATGATTACCGTCATGTTGTTGATCAACTGGAGGGTCGTGAAAGCTCACCGTCCTTTCCTGAAGTTTTGGAGAAGATGATCAACCAAGAGAACAAGCTGAAAGCTGCGCTGGTCTCTTCTTCATCGCTACATGTGACTGCTAATGCGGTCAGCGTTCGTGGTCATCCGTAACAGTCCGACTTGGCAGCAACAACAGTTTCAACCTCGCCACACGACACAGCGAGGATACCAAGGTCGATGTCAAATTTGTGGAGTTCACGGACACAGTGCAAGAAGGTGCTTGCAGCTTCAGCTTCAAGGTGGCCAGTATCCTTCACTCTCTCTGATGTGATCACGGGTTCGACCCCCTGACCAAGACGCCCGAGACGTCCCGGACGGCTCCGAGACGCATGACCGAGAAGCATCGGACATGGACAGAACGCCTATCTCGAACGCGGCCAAGGCACCAGCGACCCTCCCAGGAGCCTCAACGCGACCATGGGAGCTCCAGCAAGGCGACCAAACGAAGAATCAACTTGGAGGAGCAAAACATTTCACCTCTTGAGTACTTCAAGGCCGAGCTTCAACCTACGGACAAAGGACCCGAGGTTAGCATCACCACTTAGGCACATTGAGCCGCGACCAGCTTTGGGAAGCTTGAATTGAGTGTCTTCACCATCACGCCAGTGTGAAGACATCCCTAAGCCATTAGAAGGAGCTGTACTCTTTTTCCTACTTTGGGTTTGTCCCAATGGGTTTACCAAAGAGGTTTTAACGAGGCAGCAAACTCTAGTGCATCTCCACTTTGATCCCACTTGGCTCATGACTTGGAAACACTTATTGACATGCTTAGGAGCCAAGGAAGTGAAGATCCTATCCACGTTCAGCCAATGACGTGGCCACCCTATCCCCTTCCCTTCTTTTATTTTGAATTTCTTCTAGATCCCTCTATGACCGTTAGATTGGTCTTTGCTTTGCTTTATCTTTGCCTTTGCTTTTTGGCCATGTGTATGGTTTAGATCAAGGCCACGTCTCTAGGGTTTTAGAGTCTCTTTATGTAAGCCTCACTATATAAAGGCATCAACCCTCATTGTAAAAATGAGACTTGAAGTATTGAATTAAATTTCACAAGAGAGAATCTTGTTCTTGTCTCACCTCTCTCCTTAGTCCAAGTCCGGGACTTGACTACCGAGAAACCCTAGCCGATCTCGAACCGGGTTCGACATCGACTAGTTGACCGTATCACGGGCCGAGCCATCTCCCGTGTGTCGTCGCATCAAACCACCTTTGCGTCCATCTCTACCGTATCACGTCCGGTTCCTACCGCTCGTTGTACTTTCGCTTCGACTCCACCTTCCTTATCGCATCACCGAGAATCCTTACCGCATCACCAAGGATTCTTACCGCCGCGTTGCCGAGAGCCGTTCCCGCAGTTTACCTTCAAACTCCGGGAATCGATTTCTGCATCGTCCGTACCGCGACCGAGACTGCTCGACCGAAGCCGAGACCAAAGGCCGGATCTCTCGATCCGCTCGTTCGTTTCAGCTCATCTCTCGCATCCACCGTTTGTTTCCTTACTGGATTCAAATCTCCGAGCTTTGTCCGAGGAAAGCCTCATCTAAATTCCTCAGCTCGAGAGAGTTTCGTTCCGTCCGTCCGCAGCGACCGTCCGTCCGTGCGACTCGGTAGACGACCGCGTCCGGCGGTCACATCAGCTAGTATCAGAGCTTCAAACGCTCCTACAAGGTTGTGTCGATCTAAAACTCTTCTCTTTTGTATAAAGCTTGAATCTTTAGGTTGTTAGTTTCGTTTTGTGTTCTAGATTGTTAGATTCCATCTCGTTTTTAGTTTCTTGTTCGTTCTTGTAGCTCTTTTGTTCTTGCTGTTCTTGTTTTGTTCTTGAGTGTTCTTAGTTTGTTTGTCTAGATCTTTTAAAGGCTGTATTGCTTTTTGTTTTGTTGTTATAGGCTGTTAGATTCGTGTGCTTTGTTTCTTTTGTTGTTTTTTGTGTTTTCCTTTCGCGTTTGGTAAATTTAAAAGGTGAAAGACATTTGGTTACTACCACTTGCTCTTTCCTCTTTAATTTTTGGCCAAGCCTTTTGAAATTCAAACTGGTCAAAACCGTGTTGAATTTCTTGTGTGGTTTAGGATTAGTTTCTTTTTGTATGGTGAGAGCTTAGCCACCTCTAAAGCGCTTTTGGTCAAGACCACAAAAATGTGGACGTGGATAGCTCCCTATGCACCTTGTGGTCCATGGGTGAGTTGTCACCTTGGCTTTTAGTAACTTGCTTTTACTTTTGCTTTTGGCTTTAGTAGATAACTTTGTTTGTCTTGCATAATATTCCTTTCGTTTGCATCATCTTGTTAGTTTGTTCCATTTCGTCATTTGATTTATTTTGTGCATGTGTGAGTTTGTTTATTCTTTTATCTAGGTTGTTAGCTTGCATCATTGTTCATCTTTGTTGCATCATTGTTCATCTTGTTTGCATCTAGATCGAAATTGCTAGAGTTTGTTTAGGATTTGTGTTTTCCTTTAGTCTTAAAGCATTTCTTGTCTTTTTGTGCTTTTTCTTTTTCTTTTTGCTTTCTCTTTTGCTTTTGTTTGGTCTTAGGTTTGAATTTTCGTGAGCTGTCCTCAATCATTGCTTTGGTGAGATAAATATCTCCTTGTGGTCCATTTGAATTTAAGATACTCACGAATATTCTTTTGTTTTGACAAGGTACACAACTTGCTCGGCCAGCACATCACGTACGGACCAAGACGCGTCAACAACCAAGGATCAACCTTTGGTCGTGTAGCCGCGTCAGCAAGTCTTCACCTAACTACCGTTGGTCGTTCGTCTCTCTGCCGTGTCATCGTTAGCCGTCCGACCAATCTGACCGTAACACCGACAACTTCCGACAGCCGTCCGTACCATCGTCCGCACCTCGTTCCAAAGCCGTTTCCAAAACCGCGAACAATATGCCACACTTGATCGTACACTGATCAAGCATGGAGTTTGATGGAGACGAATCTGATATGGAATCGTGGTGTGATGAAGAACTTGGCCTGGAACCAGAGCAAGAGGCCACCGGCAATGAATATTGGTTCGAAGAGGACTATGGCGAGGAGTTAGATCAAGGAGAGCTCGAACGTGGACCGCCAGACTGTTATTGGCCGTCCTTGTCACGAGCTACCCTCGCTGAAGAACCAAGGGCGGGTCTATATGAAGACTCCGATAGTGATGACTGGGTTGCATACACTAAGAAGCCGAGGCACCGATCCGTAAGAAGAAAGGAGCCTATTCCCAAGCCACCCAGCACAGCAGACGCACTGATCTCACTCCAACACACGCTTCGAGACCTCAACGATAGACTCGACCGGATTGAATCAACGATGATTGGTCAACGGGTCGAGAGAAGCTCGAGTGATCACCGAGGTCGTAACCGAGGCATCCCTACCTGGTCTCCAAGTGCTCCCACGCGAAGACAGACTCCACGGCACGAATACTATGAACCATTGCCTACACCGGCCTCGCGATCAAGGCGTCAATCGGCCTATGTGGAGCAGCCGAGCAGGACGTATGCGCGCTCATCTCAATACCGTGCACCAGTTCCTATGCCGGCCCCGCGAACAAGTCATAACTCGACCCCTGCCGAGAGGTCAAGGACTTATGCGCCTCTAGTGCAGTTCCGCGAGCCGCCAGCACGGTACAAGGAACCGTTCCAAGAAGAAGGCAGCGCTGCAACCATATCAAGGAGTCATGTGCCGCCAGTTCAGCACCGTGAACTGCCCACACTGTGCAAGGAACCGGCCAAAGGAGGAGTTCGAGCAGAGAACAAGCCAAATTTGGTAGCGCCAAGAACGAGTATCGAACATCACGCAGACCAAGACCGACTTGACGCTCAGTCACCACCTTCGGGGAAAGACGTGGAGCAAAAGTCCTCTTTCGGGAAGCGTGATAAGTCGCTGGGCGAGGCCAAAGAGGAGTCAGGCCGTGTGTTCAACGCCATAACCGACGAGTGCTTGATAATGGAGAGTTTCAAGCAAGCTGAGCCACCGAAGATGGCCACTGAAAGGTCTGTCCATCCAGTGAAATTATTGACTACTACAAGTAGTACGCTCCAGCTGGGAGTCGCCAAGACCGAGCCATCTCTCTCCACTTTTAGCGCCAAGACCTTTACCGCACAAGGTCATATGGCGATGCATTTGATCAACTTTGGTGGGGACCAAAACTATGTGTGGCATCCTGGAGAGCGTCTACAACCTACCGCGGCCTACGAAGGGATCAAAAACACCATTCACCGCTAGCCTTATCAGGTGAAAAGCAAAGTTTTGAGGTCAAAACTTCTAGAAGAGGGAGGGAATGATGTGATCACGGGTTCGACCCCCTGACCAAGACGCCCGAGACGTCCCGGACGGCTCCGAGATGCATGACCGAGAAGCATCGGACATGGACAGAACGCCTATCTCGAACGCGGCCAAGGCACCAGCGACCCTCCCAGGAGCCTCAACGCGACCAAGGGAGCTCCAGCAAGGCGACCAAACGAAGAATCAACTTGGAGGAGCAAAACATTTCACCTCTTGAGTACTTCAAGGCCGAGCTTCAACCTACGGACAAAGGACCCGAGGTTAGCATCACCACTTAGGCATATTGAGCCGCGACCAGCTTTGGGAAGCTTGAATTGAGTGTCTTCACCATCACGCCAGTGTGAAGACATCCCTAAGCCATTAGAAGGAGCTGTACTCTTTTTCCTACTTTGGGTTTGTCCCAATGGGTTTACCAAAGAGGTTTTAACGAGGCAGCAAACTCTAGTGCATCTCCACTTTGATCCCACCTTGCTCATGACTTGGAAACACTTATTGACATGCTTAGGAGCCAAGGAAGTGAAGATCCTATCCACGTTCAGCCAATGACGTGGCCACCCTATCCCCTTCCCTTCTTTTATTTTGAATTTCTTCTAGATCCCTCTATGACCGTTAGATTGGTCTTTGCTTTGCTTTATCTTTGCCTTTGCTTTTTGGCCATGTGTATGGTTTAGATCAAGGCCACGTCTCTAGGGTTTTAGAGTCTCTTTATGTAAGCCTCACTATATAAAGGCATCAACCCTCATTGTAAAAATGAGACTTGAAGTATTGAATTAAATTTCACAAGAGAGAATCTTGTTCTTGTCTCACCTCTCTCCTTAGTCCAAGTCCGGGACTTGACTACCGAGAAACCCTAGCCGATCTCGAACCGGGTTCGACATCGACTAGTTGACCGTATCACGGGCCGAGCCATCTCCCGTGTGTCGTCGCATCAAACCACCTTTGCGTCCATCTCTACCGTATCACGTCCGGTTCCTACCGCTCGTTGTACTTTCGCTTCGACTCCACCTTCCTTATCGCATCACCGAGAATCCTTACCGCATCACCAAGGATTCTTACCGCCGCGTTGCCGAGAGCCGTTCCCGCAGTTTACCTTCAAACTCCGGGAATCGATTTCTGCATCGTCCGTACCGCGACCAAGACTGCTCGACCGAAGCCGAGACCAAAGGCCGGATCTCTCGATCCGCTCGTTCGTTTCAGCTCATCTCTCGCATCCACCGTTTGTTTCCTTACTGGATTCAAATCTCCGAGCTTTGTCCGAGGAAAGCCTCATCTAATTTCCTCGGCTCGAGAGAGTTTCGTTCCGTCCGTCCGCAGCGACCGTCCGTCCGTGCGACTCGGTAGACGACCGCGTCCGGCGGTCACATCACTCTCCGTCTCCGATGGCTCCGGTGCCATGGCAACCACAAGCTAATCTGGCTACAGCGGGATCTCCCTCACCTAACAACCCTTGGCTGCTCGATTCCGGTGCTACGCATCACCTTACCACTGACTTGAATAATCTTGCTCTCCATCAACTCTACAATGGTGGTTGTGACAACACGTCCCGCAGACCCTACTAACCCCCCGCTAGCCACCCCAACGGACCCCAAGCTGGATCTGCAGGTCAATTGGTGACAGCTTGTCCTGTGGGAAGGTTTTTAAAGGGTGGGGACCAGGGTTCGAGGAACGTCTGGCGCACCAATAACCTACTGGTGGATTTGGATATCCATGGTGAGGGGTTAGGATCGATGCCCTGCAGAGCCAACTTGGAGTCCGTTGGGACGGCTAGCGGGAGGCTAGTGGGGTCTGCGGGACGGGTTGTCACATAAAAATTGAACCAACCTTCCCACTGAACCAAGTAAGGAAGGTACGTTGACTTCATGTTTTTTTCTGGGTTCTCCTCCCGTTTCCAATCGATTGTGACTTGTGAGACGGCTCTTTTCTGATTGCAAAATCGGAGAGATTCGAGAGAGAGAGGGGGGAAGAAAAAAGAACTATGGTGTGTGCAAAGAAAAAAAAAATCTATATTAAATCTAGCTTCCAACCAATTCAGCTTACTAAAAGGCTCTCTTATTTATTTACCTATTTCTGATTTATTTTTTTGATCAATTTCCCTTAAAACCTCCATTTATTTACCTATTTCTCATAGTACTCAAACTTGTATGTACTCTCAGACCTACCCATATGTTTAATATTTTACAATTATATAACATGATAACTTCTTTTTCCCCATTATAATCACACATCTAATCGAGGATAATTTTTTTTTTTAATAAAAATATGTAGCTAGTAAAGTTTATTTTCAAGGAGACTTTAATGAGAAATTTTGGAAAATTTTGTTCCTAAAGTAACCAAATATATATTTTTAAAAAATCATATTAAATAATATAGTGCACTGGTTTACAACAAATGTTTACATATATACCTCGAACAGTAGTAGATTTTACAATAGTCTTTTTTTTTTTAAGCTATTCTTTTCTCCATCCAAAATTTTACACTACATAGATTCTCTCAAAAATAGAAAAATCAGTTTAAAACTTTTCTTTATAATTCATATTAAAAATTAGATTTTACATCATTTGAGATTTTAAGAGCAAACTCACCACAGTTCCATTTTTCTATCATTTGTAAATTGAACATATACAACCAAAAACTAAAATCATCATTCAAGTAAAAAAACAAAAATGAAAATTAGAAATAAAGGATAAATATACAAACCTTTGGCTATATATTAATAAGATTTGTACACATATCGAACAATAAATAAACATCTTTAGAAGAAAATAGTTGTCTATATATTTTAGTCACTTTAAGTTTTTTTTCGTTCTTAAAACTCAATAAATACAAATTTAAATTAAAATATTTTATACAAGAAACAAATTCTGAAAAATAAAGAAAATGACAAGAGGAAAATTCAGCCGCCATTTCCACTGGTAATTCAATAGTATCTGCATATAATCAAAGTAAAGTCAAGATCAAAATCACATGGTTTTGTCGTTTCAAAAACTTGCAATTCATGCCACATCATGCATATGCATATGAGAGAGTGATAGAGTAAAACATAACAATTGAAGTTCAAATCACGATTCAATCAAACGCGCAATCACTTCAAAGTTCAAATCAAGCTCAACCGTAATCAATTAACACCTAATTAGCACCTAAATTTCCTTAATCCTTCACGATTCGCAGATGAGACTCTATCTAAACTCTAAACCTTTCCAATTACGCAATTTAATCATCAATTTATCACTAAAACTTTATGAATCTCGAACACTTACCTCTGAATCCGTTGTCGCCATTTTCGTACTTCAGAGCTCTCTCCAAATTGCGAAACAGAATTGAGACTCAGTGAGCCTTTTTTTTCTTTTTTTCCCAAACATAACAAGCTTTTAATTATACGAATTCGGTTTTGAGCAAGACTGAATTGAGAGCATCTTTGTTTGTTTTTCAGTTTTTAGACAACTTCAAAAAAATTATGTCTATTATCTCTTTTGAGGGGAAAACCAAAAAAAAATAAAACTAATTTTCCGTTTTTTTTTTAATTACAAATACCAAACAAAAAAAAACTCTTGGTTATTGAGGAAAAAACTAAAAAAAAAAATCTACATTTTGGTTTTTCGTTGAAAATTTATTAAAACACTCCTAAACTAGATTTCTTTTTTTACTTTAGGAAAATTGGTTTTTCCACATTCAAGACAATTATCAAATGAAATGTGTTAAACTCATCTCATTTTAAATACAAAACTAACTTAGTAAGTAACAAGTACTAGATTTTAACCCGCGGCTATACTGCGAGATATTTTTTCAATAATTAAAAAGAAAAAAAACATATTTTGTATTTTTTATAGATTTTGATTAATATTTAAATTTTATAATTTTAGATGAATTGTGTATTTTTATTTGTACCGGTTAGGATTTGATATCAGACTAAACTATTTTTTGTATTTTAGTAGACCAACCTGAAAAACTATATAATCATATTTATCTAAACTTTAACCTGCTGCATAACATAATGCAAAAAAATTAATTATTTTTTAGCAAGTTAATAATATCTAGAATATATAAATTATGGATAATAATTTCTTTTAAAATGATTTTAAATATGTTTTGGATATTACTAATAATAACTTTAAGTTTTAATATTTTTTCAAATGGCAAAAGTTTAATTATATAAATCTTACAACTAAAAAGGTTATTACCAAATCTACTTCCAAATTATTAATAGGAGGGATATTCTCTTTATCCATTATTTTTAAATAGTATATGTAACACACCCTGAACTTACTAATGTTGAGATCTCTACGAAGGGTTCAATCTCACTGCACAGTATGCATTTATGCTTCCCATATAAAATGAGGTATCGAAATATAAATATAAAGTTAAAGAATTAAAAGTATCATAATTTTATAAATGAAAAAAAAAAGGAAATAAATAATTTGTCCTGTTGATGTCTCTATCAAAGAAAATCATATGAATTACGAGTCACATTTTCATTAAGCAAAAAATCTCGAAATTATTGATTTTCTTTCACGTATTAGTACTTATAACAATTATCTTTAAAAACCTCGATCCCAAATATAAAACAAAAACTAATTAAATAAAGTAAAACAAATGAGAAATGGAGCTTCTAATGCTTATGAGAAGAACTGCAAGGAGATGCAATGTAAGTATGATCAGACGGCCTAAACTTAAGCTCACAGCTAAGGTTGCACTCGAACTTGACTGACCCTAATGGTCCGACTCGCCACCGAGTTTTGGTACCACCTTTGAGCTCGAACGTAATAACATCTTGTTTAACCGCATAGTCTACAGCTTGCATCAAACTTGGATTCAATGGTATTGGATATGACTGAACCAAGTAAGGAAGGTACATTGATTTCTCTTTCACAACTTCAAACTCGGGTGCTCTTAAAATCGCAATCAGTTTACCTTCATAGCTAAGCTTGAACTCGGTGTCATCAAACAACGCATGAGCTTTAGCGTTATCATTCTCTACGCGAATCACAATCGTTAACTGCGTTTGCAAAACTCCAACTATATCATACCTGATCAATCAAAATAACAGGGAAAAATATATATATATATATATTGATCGTTAATGATACAAGATACATGATCAGCAAATTAAGGAGAAGAGTTACGGGAAAAGTACTTTAAGAAGTCGAGGTGAGCATCCGCGACACTAATGATGGGAACTCGAGGATGTATGACCATGTAACCAACAAAGACTACAATGCCACCAAAGATTACAACAATAGAGATTATGGCGCAAATGATAGCTGCACACCAGATGAAAGGACTGGTACCATGACGAGAAGCATATCTGGGCATTATTATGGGGTTCACGGGATCAGATTTTTGAACGGGTTCGATGAGACAGCATTCGGGCTCTGGGAACAACGTTGTTGGCTTTTTGGTGGGTTTGGGTGAGGTTTGAGAGAGGACAATTGATTTTGAAGGATTTGGTACTAAACCCTACTCGGTGGGGAAAGTTTTGGTATCTTTCTTTCCTTTGGCTTAAAGGCAAAATGGGTCTCGCAAGTAACATACATAATTGGATAAAGTCGTGTACTTACTAAATTTTAAGGAATCTTCTTCTTATATACATAATGTCTAATGTATGTAATTCTTAACTTGTAAGTATTACTAACTTCGCTTATATATGCATATTATTAATTAAAAAGTAATGATTTGCATATATACCAAAAAGGTTCGTAGTACTATTTGACTATTTGTTTCTCTACATGGAGAACAAACATTCTCTCCTCCTGAGGCTAAAGCTCATCAGATAGAAAAAAGGATCATGAACTTGCCAATATGATGTGCCTACAAATCTTGAGATAAGGTAACTGTTTTTTTACCCAAAAGAAAACCTGAAATCAAAAAGAAGAAGTGAAGGTGCACGAGTGTAACCGTCCAGTAAAGCCTTCTGAGGAAGACAGAAGCTCATCAGGTCAGAAATGTGTGTTTCCACCTCGGCCTCTTCCACCAGAGTAGTAACCATAACCCGAGTTTGAGTAGTAGTTGTTGTTGTTGTTATGGTAACCGCCTCTGTAGTTGTTGTTATTATGGTAACCGCCTCTGTAATTGGATTGTGCAGCGAGATATGCACCCTGACCTGGTTGTAGTGGGGGTGGCCTTTGAAAATGATTACCAAATGCCTGAATAAAAAGATAAAGAGAGTAAAAAAATTCTATAAGCAAACGCTATTCCGATTTGGAGAAGAATGGTTTCAGAACTTCGGGTTGATGAGTATAGAAAGGATGAAACAAACCCCAGGTTCTTGTCTCATGTGCTCAGGAAACTGGTTGTGCTGTTGTCCGGTTCTAGCCACACGGTCAAGTTGATTGCACGAGATTGTGTCGAAAAAGTCATCCTTGTTATATGAAGGCTGCAACAGGCAAAAAGAAATGTTAACCGCTGCCTAGATATCAAATCAAAATTATTAACTAGATCATGTTAAGACTTGAACTCAGATCTCTCTGAGATTTAATCATCGTTCAAAAGTAGCTTTACCTTCCCTTCTGAGTTTGGCTCAATTGCAATTTCTTCTCCATTATCATTTTGATTCCTCCGGTTATTTTGCCCGAGATAACCCCATAGTTCACTCTTCTTGAACTTCTCATTCATTGCCTCAAAATCAAATTCTTCAGTGAACTCAATGCTAGAAGTAGGGATCCGAGACTGCAACAAATTTGAAACCAAAGAAAACGCAAGTGAGATAATCATAAAATGTGCTGGAAAAAGGACACAAACAGCAATTGCAACGGATTGTTAGTAAGAGTGTAGCACTTCCATGAGAGATCAAGATGCTAATTGTATCAATGCTAGTGACCTCATGAAATCTAAAAAGCAACGTAATCGCAAGGCAATTTCAAGATAAGAATGAGAAATCACGCATAGGTGTGATTATATGAAACATCAGAAACAGAATTTAAAATAGACGAGACCTGAGCTGAAACTGGAAGAGGCAGTAATGGTGCATGATTTCTGGTTGCAAGACTTTGTGATGGCACATTCATTGATACCGGATTAGTAGCAGAAAACATCTCTTGACCCCTATTTACCATCTGCTGCCTAGATTGCAGCGATGGATCCATACCGAAGAATGACTCAGGTGAGTTCGACAATGGACCAAGAATCCCGGGAGCTGAATAAGAAGCCACAGTCGGTAACTCATAAGGTATAGATCGTTTAGGATGATCAGACCGAGAGTCATAGAAGTCTTTACCAACAGCCTGGGGTACACTGGGGTAGCTGTTCTGAATATTTGGAGCAGAAAGCTGCGGTTCAGAAGGTGGAGAAAGGTTAGAGGGTGCTGAAGCAAGGCCAGGTGGAGTATGGAATTGTGCTTGACCAAGGGGAGAAGGGTTAGAAGGGTAAGATCGATTAGAGACATCTTCGGGTGAACGAGTAACAACCTGTGTTGTATCATTCACTAATCCCATGATTGGTGAAGCAAAGTAATCTATAATCTGCGGGTTATTGGGCATCGTCGAGGGAGATAAAACTGGCTGCTGCATCATACCAACCGGGACACCAGTGGCACCTAATTTGCTACCTTGCACAAAAGAAGGCATGGGCATAGACGAACCAGCATTACTTTGAGTTGAACCAATTAAGCTCACTGGTGATTCTGTCAAACTTCCAGGATTAGCTGAAGGAGGCTGGAAACTTAAAGGGACTGATGAATGTTGAGTGGCAGGAACCGGTTTACTACTCAAAGCAGGTGTATTGACCCATTGTGTTCCTCTCCCCAAACCATAACCACTATCATAGCCAGAAAGCGGAGAGCTCATAGCTGAACTAGCATGAGAGGACTGTAAACAAAGAACGGGCAATAAGACAAGAAGACATCATAAAAAGAGCCAAATTTAGCATACAATTCTCATTTCCATGTTCTAAATGAATGTCTTTACCTGATTGATGTCTTGTTCACTTTGAATCTCTGGTCTCGACTGTGCAGATGGAGGTGGATTAACTTGCAGATCCTAAAAACATATCATAAATAGTTATAGATAGCCTACAAACTATATAATGATCATGTTTCAGGGGTTCCAATTTAAAAAAAAGAACGAATGACGATTCTACAAAATACATGAAACATAATTTGTCTAATGGATTCATACGAGTCTGAACACTAACCTTGATATCACTTCCGCGGAAAAGAATGTAATCGTAAACTCTATCACATGGCGGAATTTGAGGCCCATCTTTCTTCCTCCCCTCCGTTCCACAAGATCTTACTGCACAACCAGATAACATAAGAGAATTATCATTCAACACAAGAACGCCACATTCAAATGTCAACACAAGTTAACATTAGCTTGGTAACTTCACCTCTCATGATACACTTAACATTAGAAGTTTTCCAGATTTTGGCTAGAGTCACCAAATTTTAAATCCTCCACTACATTTTCAACACAAATTTGGAAACTAAACTACATAGAAACGAATGCTCAAGCTTCTCTCACATCTCCTAGAATCTAAAGACCAACTTGAGAAAGCAACATAATCAACCACAGGAACGGAATCAAAAATCAAAGTTCCAGTTCCAAACTCGATGTTCCAGTTACAAATACACAAAGCACAAACATGTATTCTCTTCGTTGTTCGGAAACCTAAAAAAGTGAATCCGAAATCGCATAGGTATTCGAATCCGTACCGTTTTTTAGACCTAGCGTCGAGTCCTTGACGTTGAGATGGTAGAGAATGCCTTCGTAACGGATCTCGTACTTAGAAATTAGACTGATGAAACTTCCTACGAACGCATCTCCGACGTTGTTTCCCGGCGACGGAGAAGGTACAGATGACGGCGATTGAGATGAAGACGGCGAAGAAGATTGCGAGCTCTCACTCGCCATTTTTTTAGAGACTAATCAGTGGGGAAAAAAAAAGTAGAAGGAATCAGAGTATGTAATCGATTAGGGCTCTTGCTCTCTATCTATCTCCTGTTGCAATTTTTGAAAAATCTCTCTCTCGACTCCGAGTCGGAACCGTCGTGGCTTGAGTTAGTTCTCCGTCGTGATTTTAAAGGCGGGGTGATCTGTGTGCCGTTGGTCCATCTTTGTGAATTTTTGGGCCATTAATCGGCCCATATTCTCTCTTTTTTTTTTCTAGTCAGGATTAGGCCTGCTTTCGCTGCCAAATAAATAAAAAAATAGGGCGTTTTGAGTAGAGAGAGAGATCTACGAATACGAATCCACCTCTACAAAAGATGAACCACCACCACCACCATAACCACGGCGACCTAGCCCGCGGAGGCTCCTCGGAGAACAGTATATATTTTTATTTTATCTTAAGCGTATTAAGTCGTAAAACTTCCAGTTTATAATTTGGTCGTTCCCCTTGATTCTAAAGTAGAGTTTATTATTATATTGATCCCCGTTTCACTACGAACATCGTTCTAGGGTTTTTCCATAGTTACATGTTTCTATTATATATTCTCTCTTTTATCAAATGATAGAGATAAAAGTGTGTTTGGTTTCAAATTATATGTATTAGAAAATACACAACAAAATATAGATCAGTTTTAGAAGCGTACGTACTTGTTAGTTGTTATGTAAAATAATGGAGATAGTAAATACTTTGTTCTATATTAAATTTGTAAATCATGATGACTTCAACCCTGCAGTCGGAGCTGTGGAATCTCGACGTCGTTCGCAGACAACAGAGCCTGTTCCCAGGAGAGAGGACCCTGCTCCTCCTGCCAGAATAGCAGGTCATGCTTCCGCCCGGAGTATGGACAGTGTAAGAGTTAAGGAGCGTACTCATTGTGGCTACGTTTCAGTCGGAATTGAGCAGCTCGAAGATGCCTTGGCTGAACATCGTTTGCTACAGAGGAAGCTGGAGGGTATGGTTTCTAGGGAGCTTACAGCTGAAATTCGTTTGGAACAACTGAAGAGCCAGCTTCGTCTTGCAGGAAAGACATTTGCTGAAGGTTCGATTCCGTTTGAACCAAGTGATCATCATCATTATCTCCAGCAGAAAGGGATCTCTCCACTCAGACATGATACCCATGAAGCGACCATTCCAGTCCGCTATGATGAGCTCCAAGCTGCCTTCTTTCGCCTTAGCATGACAAGAGCGAATTTGGAAAGGGCAATTTCTCGTGAGCGTGAATTGTTGATTAATATTGCACAAGCTGAAAATCAGCTTCGTCGTGTGGGAATCAGACCTTCTCGAGGTTTGATTCGCTCTGCCGCACCCACAATCGGCGGCTTAAGCAGCTAGCTAGATAGTCACCGTTTTGGCTCATTATCGATGCATTTTCTCTTTTTTTTCCTGGTCTTTGTGAGAACTGAGAACGAGCTTCTCCTTCCGAAGTGATTTAAACTGTGGAGGAGCTTATCGCCGTAAAACAGTTCCGAACTGAATTGAGAGAATTTGAGAATTAGAACTTGTATTGCTATTGCTGGAAAAAAATATCCGATCCTTTACAACTGACACCCCCCTTACATATTTATACCGACCAATTTATTACTAAATTAATGCACCATTAATAGGACGCGATTTGCGCGGTCTAATTAATCATCTTGAATGCGGGAATCTTTGACCGGGACCGAGCTGCGAACTGGCCAGCACGAAGCATCTCCGCGCTCTCTTCCTTTCTCCGGGCTTGATGGGCCGATCACTAATTCGCTCTTGGCCCAGTAGACGAACCCGGCCTAGGCCCACTTACCTATTGTCCGAGATGGCAGATCGTGGGTACAACAGTTGCCCCCAAGTCTCCCGAGCTGAACAGTTCGGGGGACTTTTAACCTTCAAGCGATCAATTTCGGGAAACTGAATATTTCCCATATCTCCACGATTTGATCGTGGTAATGATGGGATTTGCCTTCCCGAACAAGACTTGGCGCCCACTAGGTGGCGTGTTAACTATAAGAGAGAGAGAAAACGGTGCGAGACCTTTCACTTCCCCAGGTAATCATTGCTCCCTGGTTCCGTGTATAAAGGTAAACTCGGCTTCTCTCTCTTTTACTTTTAATCCCCAATTGTGCTTGTATTTTCTGTTCTCCAATTTTCTTTCTTTTCCTCTGTAAACTTCTTCACTCTTGCCGGAAAACCCTTCACTCTTCCTGTATTTCCTTGCTATCTTTACCGGAAAAGCATGTCTCCACCGAAATCTTCATCGGGAAAAACCACAAAACCCTTGATTCCGGGCGTTTTCGGCCCCCACCAACCGTCGAATCTTTCTGCGGAGAACATAGCCGAGATTAGAGGATCCACCGGGATTCCGTCGGAGGTGGAAATCAGATTCTTGGAGGCGCATGAGTCTCCGGAGAACCCCCCTCCAGGGTACTGCTGCGCGTTCGAGATTTTCTTCTCTGCGTGCGGTCTGTCATTCCCCCTTCCCGAACTCATCGTGAAGATGATGTTCGAACTGGGCTTCGCTCTTCCTCAGATGTGCCCTAACTTTGTTCGGACTGTCTTGTGCCTGCAAACTCTAGGGGAGGAGTTCAACTACCAGCTGTCATTGGCCGACTTCCTCCAGGTGTACACGGTGAAGACTGGTCGTACCAAGGGCACGCTTTACGTAAGCCCGCTTTCCGGGCTAAAGGTCTTTGACGATCTGCTCGAGAAGGATGAAAAGTGGCGGAAGTCCTACTTCTTTTTCCCGGTTAACGAGCTCACTTTCGGCTACCGCGTGAGTTCGCACGTATCAAAATGGACTTCGAAAATCGGTAGAACGGAGTTCCTTGCTAGGTCCAGGTTAGGTGTTGCTTGTCGTCCCGTCTCACCTTTTTGCTGTTTCTTTTTCAGATCACTTTGAGCGCGGATTGCTTTGCCCCACATTCGCAGAGTTCTTCTCGAGGTTCTGCAGCCAGGGACAGATTGCTTGGGACTCTTTTTCTTGCGAAAGAATCAGAGAGTCCACGGCGAGGCTCGGAAGGCGTTCTCTCGTCTGTTCCACCCCCTTAAGCATTTCGGAGATGAATTACAGAGAAGAAAGGGTGTGCCGAGCTGCCGAAAAAGAGGCAAAGAAACAGATGGCGATGGCCCTCGACGAAGGCAAAGCTCGCCTTTCTAACAGGAATTCCGCCGTTCCCGAGGTGAGCGGGACTTCCGTGCCTCCAGCTGGCTCTCCCGAGCTTGGCACAGAATCAACAAGGGCTCCTGCTGGCCCATTGATTCCTTCTGTGATTGTCATTGCTGATTCTAGCGATGAGCCACGGGAGATCGCTGCTTCCCCCCCAGCACTGAAGAAAACCTCTGCTGAGGCCTCCTGTCAGCAAACTGATTCATCAAAGAAGAGGAAGTAGCCTGAGACCGCCTCCTCTTCTCGCGAAAAGGGGCGAGCCCGCACCGGCCCATCAGGGGATGAGCGAAGTAGATCCAGCTCGAAAGACAGGGGTCCCTCCTCGGAGAGGAGATCTAAGGAGGCCCCACCACCAAAAGACTCCGGAGATTCCTCTGGAAGAAACCCTCTGAGGGAACGTCATTCCGCCCGAGGTAAAAATTATTATTTTTGTTTTTGACTGTTCGATAGTTGATGACTGAAATGATTTTGCTCGAAAATCTTTCAGTCCCCCCTGCATCCCCAGCCGATCTAATGAGGAGCTACATTCGACCCGGGGTTCAAATTCCAGCATTTGCTGACATGACCGAGGTCAACCGTGCGAATTTCTTTCGCTTCGCGGATAAAATCGGCGAGGTAAGTATATATATATATATATATATTTTTTTTTTTTTTTTTTTGCCAGACAGTTGCTTACTAAGCTGCCATTTTCAGCTAATGATCGAGTTTAACTCCTCGGTGGCTTCCTATGAGGAGCAATTGTTCGCTTCCCAGTCATCTTCCGAAGTGCATCTCCTTCAAGAAAGGATTGCCGACCTAGAAGCTCAGGTAAAGGAATATGCCCGTCTGGAAGCCGAAAATGCTGACACCGTAGCGAAAGCCGAGCGGATCCAAGCTCGGATGAAGAAGGCTGAGGTAGAGGTGCTCGACCTCGGGGTTGCTAATGAAGACCTCCGCGACAAGCTGAAGAAGGCGGGGGACCTTTAATTTGAGGCGGCGGAAGATGCCAAGGCAGCAAAAAACAGACTACACGAGATCGAGCTCCGCAATCAGTTACTCGAAGCTGTCAACAGCTGCGAGATTGAAAGGGTACGGAGGGAAGAAAGGCAGGCGATGAGGCGAACTCTCTGCCCCTTGGTTGAGGAGGTAAAGGTCACTTTCGAAGAAAGGGAGAAACTAGCCCCGCTCCAGATCCGAGCTGCCGAGATCAGGGCTAACCGAATGCTGGTCGAGGAGATCTCATGGGCCAGATCCAAGATATGGAGGCCAAGCTCGGGCTCCTGAAAACTGACGAGGAGGAAGCCGACGAAAAGGTTTCAAAGGTAACTCCCCGTGATCTCGACCTCGCTGTATTCTCTGACCTCTTGGCGGATACGCCCGATCTCTTGTGTAATGAGAATCCGCTTAGCGTTACGATCGATGAGTCTGGTACTAACCTCGGGCAGATCTCGAATCAGGGGGTGGACGACTATCTAGCGAACACCAGGTCGGAAGGGGAGCTCGCAGAAATGGCCCTGGCCTTATCCGAAGCGGCGTCAGATCCTCCTCTCCCTAATCCTTAGTTTTTACTTTGGGGTTGTTTTGGCACGCGTTGCCCCCCGTTTGTAATTTTTATTTTCAGACTTCTCTGGAGTGTTTTGGTCGTGGTGACCACTCCATAAAAAAATTTTGTTATGCCATGCGAACTAAATTTCCACAACCTTTGGTTTTGAAAAGATGACGAGCAGAAATGAACTCGAAATGAGAACTTCGGTTAAATAGTTCGAAAATGGCACCCAACCCTAATAAGTAGAGCTAGGTACAAAGTGAATACTTCGGTTTAAAAAGAAATTTGCGAAACTAAGCTTTGATTTTAAAGCGGAATACGAAGTGAGAACTTCGGTTTAGAGTTTTCACAACAGTAAGCTTTTAAAGTAAAGCTGAGAGTACGAAGTGAATACTTCGGTTTAAAAAGAAATTTGCGAAACTAAGCTTTGATTTTAAAGCGGAATACGAAGTGAGAACTTCGGTTTAGAGTTTTCGCAACAGTAAGCTTTTAAAGTAAAGCTGAGTACGAAGTGAGTACTTCGGTTTAGGTTTTGCGAGGTTAACCTCGGCTTTGATGGATACGAAGTCAGACTTCGGTTGTTTGTTTTTTTTTTGCGTACCATTATTAACAAAAAAGTTTAAGAAAACTTTAAATTTTTAATATGGATAGCTGGACCCGAACTGGGCTGCCTACGAACCCTTATCGGGATCAAGCTGAATCGTAGTTCGATACAAATAAATTAGCTGTAAAAAAGTTTAAGGTGTAGAGAATTCCAAGACCTCGGGACTGGTTTTCCCTCTGGATCCTCGAGCTGATAAACTCCATTTCGGACTTCGCGAGTAATTCTGTATGGTCCTTCCCAATTAATTCCCAGTTTTCCTGCATTGAGCTCCTCGGTATTTTCATAGACTTTCCGGAGGACAAGGTCGCCCTCTGCTAAGGGCCTGCCTCGGACTTTGGAGTTATAGTATCAAGCTACCGCGTTCTGGTAATTCTGGATCCGAGCTAACGCCTGGTCCCGACGCTCGTTGATTGTATCGAGAGTATCCTGTAGGAACTCCTCATTTTCCTCAGCTCGGAGTGGGTTCAGTGAGGTACGGACTCCGGGGACCTCTATGTCAACTGGGACTACGGCATCGACTCTGTAGACCAGAGAGAAAGGTGTTTCACTAGTGGCCCGGTGAGGTGTTGTTCGGATTGCCCAAAGAACGCCCTGCAGCTCGTCTGGCCAGCGCCCTTTGCGAGAGTCGAGCCGTTTTTTCAAATTAGCAAAAATAACCTTATTCATCGCCTCGGCCTGCCCATTACCTTGCGGGTAACGCGGAGTTGACTTATTGAGTCGAATCTTCCACTTCGCGCAGAACTCTTCGAACTTCGAGGAGATGAACTGCGGACCATTGTCCGTGACGATTTCGTGAGCGACCCCGTAGTGATAGATTATATTTTTTAGCACGAACTGTTCCACTTCGTCGCTTGTTACTTTCGCGTAGGCTGCTGCTTCCACCCACTTGGAGAAATAGTCAGTAAGGGCGAGCACGTACTGAACTCCTCCTGGTCCCCGATGTAAAGGACCGATGATATCCATCGACCACCTCATAAATGGGTAAGGTGCGGACACTGAAGACAGGAGCTCGGTAGGTTGATGAATTGACGGGGCGTGCTTCTGACACTTCTCACAAGTCCGAGAATATTTTTTGCAGTCCGTGACCATGGTAGGCCAGAAGTAACCTTGTCGTTTGATTTTGAAAGCCAGAGTCCGCCCTCCGAAGTGATTTCCATTGGGACCATCGTGGACAGCTCGCATCAGCATTGTGGGCTCTCTACCAGCTACACAAGTTAAATAAGGACCAGCTATACTTCGGCGTAGAAGTATTCCGTTGTGAACGCAGTACCGCGCACTGACGATCTTGAGCTTCCTAGCTGCCCATTTGTCAGCTGGGAGTTCCCCTTTTTCCAGGTAAGCCCAGATCGGGCTCCATCAGTCATCTGCCCCCCAGCTGTTAGAATTCGTGCCGCTAGGAGCAGCATGTGGGATAATAGCTCGATTGTCGACCGGTGAGCTCGATTGGTCCAGAGTTGAATTCGCGTCTAGCTCAGCTTGAGGTGGATGAACTTCCATCGGAGTGGGCATAACGGGAGCCGGATCTTCTGACGGTAAGGAGTCCGCAGCCGCCTTACGAGCTGCTTCCTCAGCTGCCAACTGTTTTTTAATCGCCCGAGTGACGACGTTTGAACTCTCTAGACGGATACTTGGGAACTGGATGACTTCGACGGAGATAATCCTTGTCATCGCGGGATCGGAGGTTGATGCCAGATATGCTAAAGCGTCCGCGGCGGAGTTCTCACTTCGTGGGATCTTAGTGATTTCGAACTCCTCGAACTTAGTGACTAACTCCCGGGATGCGGACAAATAGGCTTCCATACGACCATCCTTTGTCTCGTACTCCCCCAAAAACTGGTTGGTGACCAGCTGCGAATCGCAAAAAGCTCGAAGTCTTCGGACACCAATCCCCACTGCAAGGCGTAAGCCAGCTAGGAAGGATTCGTATTCGGCTTCATTGTTGGACGCGCTGAAAGCCAAGCGAAATGACTGCTCGATCACTTCGCCTGTAGGAGAAGTAAGGCGGACCCCAATTCCTGCTCCCGTCTTGGAAGAAGCATCATCAACGTACAATGTCCACGGGGCTTCGACATCGCCGCTAACCGAAGAGGCTAGTTGGAGTTCGATCAAGAAATCAGCCAACACCTGCGCCTTAGCACAAGTTCGAGTCCGGAACTCGATGTCATATTCACTCAACTCGACAGCCCATTTGGTTAGCCGCCCAGATTGGCTCGGGCTATGTAACACCGTTCGAAGTGGCTGAGTCGTGAGGATTACGATTGTATGGGACTGGAAATAAGGCCGCAGCTTTCTTGCCGAAGTGACCACTGCTAAGGCCAATTTCTCCATCATAGGGTACCTGGACTCTGCTCCAGTGAAAGACTTGCTGATATAAAAAATTGGTCTCTGCTCCCCCCCTTTCCTCGCGAACTAAGACTCCGCTGACTGCATTGTCCGATACGGCTACGTAAAGGAAGAGCGGCTCGCCGAACTCGGGCTTAGCCAAGACCGGCGGTTCAGACATGTAGGCTTTGAGCTGAGCGAAGGCCTTCTCGCACTTCGCATCCCACAAGAAGTTTTTTCCCCCTTTCCGTAATAGCTGGTAGAAAGGGAGGCATTTGTCCGTAGATCGATAAATGAAGCGGTTGAGAGCTGCGATCCGTCCGTTAAGGCGTTGCACTTCGCGCAAGGTTCTAGGAGAACTCATAGACAGGAAAGCATTAATCTGCCTTGGGTTTGCTTCAATTCCTCTTTCTGTGACGATGTACCCCAGAAATTCCCCTGATGGGACTGCCAAGGTGCACTTCGTGGGGTTAAGCTTCATCCCGAACTGATCAAGGATATCGAAGCAAACTTTCAGATCAGCGAGGTGCGAGCCAGCTTCCATTGATTTTACAAGCATGTCGTCAATATAGACTTCCATGGTCTTCCCAAGCTGATGCTCGAACATTCTATTCACCAATCTCTGGTAAGTTGCTCCCGCGTTCTTTAACCCAAAAGGCATCACTTTGTAGCAGAAAATCCCGCGGTCCGTAATGAATGCAGTCTTCTCCTGGTCATCCGGGTTCATTAGGATTTGGTTGTAGCCAGAGAAAGCATCCATAAAAGACATCAGCTCGTGACCCGAAGTGGACTCAACTAAGCGGTCAATATGCGGAAGTGGAAAGCTGTCTTTGGGGCACGCCTTATTCAGGTCGGTAAAATCGACACAGACTCGTGACTTTCCATTCTTCTTTTTGACTACCACCGTGTTTGCGAGCCACTTAGGGTATTTCACTTCACGTATCTGTCCCGCCTTCAGCAAACGTTCGACCTCTTTGTTAACGATTTCAGCTCGCTCAGGGCCCAACTTCCTTCGCTTCTGCTTCACAGGTCGGAACGTAGGGTCCGCATTCAGCTCGTGGGAAATAACTTCCGGACTGATGCCGGGCATCTCGTCTACGGACCACGCGAAGGTGGCCATTCTTTCTTTTAGGAAGGTTACCAGACTGGCCCGGAGCTTGCTATCCAATCCAACTCCGATCTTGATTTCCTGGTCCGGAAACTTATCATTGATGAAAATGGACTCAGTGAGGTCACCTTTTAGCTGTTTCCGAACTGGATTCTTGGAGACCTCGAGCTGTGGTTGCTATTGGATCATCTCCGCGCTTTCTTCCTTTCTCCGGGCTTGATGGGCCGATCACTAATTCGCTCTTGGCCCAGTAGACGAACCCGGCCTAGGCCCACTCACCTATTGTCCGAGATGGCAGATCGTGGGTACAACAGTCTTCCAAGTTGTAGTACTAATAAGCACTCTCTTTTGCTCTTACTAGTTGCGATATTTAATACTCTTTTACTTGTTTTCCTCTAAATTGTAATAATAAGTTTGGTAGATTATATCCTACTATACATGTCTACCTCAGAATTTTCGATTTGTTTATATACATGTGAGTGTGAAAGTCTAATCTTCTGGTTTTTCCACAATAACTGATCCAAACTCACTCAAGAACATCATTAATGATCACGAGTTCCCCTTGATCACAGTGACTCGCGAACGGCAAAGTCCACTACTAATCCAACAAAAAGATGAAGTAATTAAAAACATTTTGAACTTGATTTCTTGATTCAAACCAAATTTGGAGGCCTTTATCAAACCGTCGATCCCCACTTTGCTAGTCAATCACTAGTCTCTCTCACACTCTCTAGTACAGATTATATATGTACTTTTGAAGTGATATGGAGGAAAAGCAAGAAGCAGGAGAGAGTACGCAAGCTTAAAGATGAAGTTAGCGAAGACTAAAAACGTTGAACTGAGATATCTGAAGCCCTTTAACCCAAAAATAGAAAAACGTTAAGCTTTGTTTACCTCTAAGCGACCCATTACCCTTCTCTTCCTTTGTCTATAAAACGTTAAGCTCTGTTTACCTCTAATCAACCTCGATGGTTCGGTGTTACGTTAAGCTCTGTTTACCTCTTATCAACCTCGATGGTTCGGTGTTAATGCGCTAATTGCTAACTTATATTAAAAGCAATACGTTGGAACCGCTCTACGCTGTGGGGTTGTTTTTTATTTTATTTTTGTTATATTTTTTTTGTTTTGTTTTTTTTTTTTTTTTCCAATTTCATAATTTAATATATATTATTTGAAATCAATTTTCTTAAATTTTTGATAATTTCAATTGTAACTTTTTGTTGTTACTAATATTTTCGTCATCATATGATACTTTTAGTTTTTGATTTCATGAATTTAGTTTTTGAATATATTTAAAATTTTATTATGTCAAGAAATAAGTTTAGGGATTACAAACTCTTAGTTCTTGATTTGTTTTTTACTCACAAACCCTTTAGAACAGTAAGGAAAATTATTCTTTGATGTCTACATTATAAATGTTCTTGATGGATCTCTTAGAGTACTTTAGGTTTAGACATTTCAACATTTGTCTCCTTAATTTCACATAATTTATTTCATACAACATTACAACATATTGTTGTCAAAAAAAAAAAAAAAAAAAAAAAATTACAACATATTTATACCTGTTCATGTCTTAACCTAACACTTCAACTAAACAAACCCATTTAATCACTTGACAAGCTTATGATCAAGTTGGTAGCTTATCAGTCATTTAACAAGCTTATGATTAAGTTCTTCAAGCTATATATGTTAATCTAGCAACATTTTAAAGAAAAAAAAAATCAAATTTACACATTGTTAAGTGTAAAATATGACTAACATCGGATACTATTTTGAATTTTTTTAGTATAAATAATTTGTATTACTTAATTTATTCTGAATTTTGGTACCCTTGTCACATTTAATTTATGTATATATTGCCCTCTGTGTCGCTCCAAGATATATTAAGCTGATTTAGATTTGATCTAGTTGTGTGAGAAAAGTAATAACTGTTCCTATGTTATTTTTATTCATTTTCTATTTCTTTTCTAAATCCTGAAGTGTGATTTGGTCTGTCACTCTAATGATTAAAAAGAAATATGGGGTGTGTTTGACACATTTATTGGTTGATTTGTTAATTGCTTTCTTATTTTGTTTGATCAAAGGTGTAGCTGATAATTAACAACATAATTGTGGAATTGATTAGAGAACCTATGGAATTGGTGAGAAATTATGCCTTCCACCATATTGCATCCTTCGAATATGTTTTTATTTACACCAATCCTCTAAAGTCTAAACTTAATCTAATTTTAGTGTTTTGTATTTTAATTATTCGTCATAAAATAGCCTATATAAAAAGATTAGTAATACTTTTGTTGTATGTGTGATCAAATAAGTTAATATGACTAGTTAACAATTAGTTCTCGACTACTGCAAATTTTTACGTAATATATGTATTTTAAATTTAAGTACTTATTGGTAATTGTAACTTTTAGTTATATGAACTTTTACATGCACAAACTTTTGCCGTAAGAACTTCGAAAGTAAAAATTTTAGAGATTATGACTGATTGGTAAATGTTGTGATCGTAGAAAATACAAATTCATATATTTAACAAAAATAAAGAGAAATGGATCTTAAAGAAAAAAGAATGAAAAAAAAATCAATTCTAACTAAAAGTTTTGAAAACTTAATATATATATTAGTAGATTTTAAAGGAGTTTCATACAAATAAAAAACAAAATAAAAGAAAAACAGTTGGTTTTTGATCTAGTAAAATGATAAGAGATACGACTACTTTGATCAGTTCGAATTTAAAATGATAATTAATTTTTGAAAATCTCTTAAAGCATTCCATAGATCGTGGGAATTACATTGGTAACAAAAGAATTTACAATTCTCTTTCTCTCCCAAAATTTACTTCTTTATAATTAAAAATAAAAAATCTATATACACTTGGGGTCCCACTTTTGGGATATTTTTTTCCTTTTACTTTCTCTATTTTCTCTTTGAGCCAACGAAAAAAAAAAAGAATCAAGTCTTTTCTCCTAAATAGGGAAAAAAGATTCCTCACTATCTAATTTTAGAAAGACAAGTGGTCTTCTCATAAATCGTCTACTTGGATTTCCGTTCCAAGGCAATAGGCAATCCATTCTGAGGAAGAGCAAACGGCCCATACTGAATTCCATCACTAGGTCCAACTATTGACCATCTGAAAATTACGAAAATACCAATTATCAGAAACACTTCCCCAAAAGATGGCTATATGTCAACTTCTTATCATATTTTAAAAGTTGTGTACCAACCTGTATTTAGTAGTGAGATGATGGATTAGAATGGAGATTTCAAGTTTAGCTAACTCATTGCCCGGACAAGAATGAATCCCACTTCCGAATGGCATGAATGTATTTGGTTTCGGCGCAACTTCGAATCTCGATGGATCGAATTTTCCCGGATCCGGAAATATATCAGCATTGTGATGAATATTTCTGAACAGCGGCAATACTTTCCATCCTTTTGGTATCAAATATCCTGTAAAAATAGTAAACAAAGAATTAATACTTATATATGTAACATGTTGATCTATATACACTCTAAAAATATGTATATTTGTACATACCTTCGTATTCGACATCTTCGACAGCTTCTCTAAATGTGAAAGATAAGATTGTAGCAGCTCTCAATGTCTCTTGGATTACTCTATAAGTTAATGGCATCTTCTTTGTATCTTCCCAAGTGAGACTCTCTCCTTCTTTTTTATCTTTCCTTATTGCCATTTGCTCTTCCTGTTATACCCAACAAAAACCCATTAATTCACGGAACTGCCACTACCCTTATGGGAGATTTCTCAAATGTTCTTTTGAAAAGTGTGTGTTGCTTACAGTGACAGCTTCTAGAACAGTTGGATTATCAGCTAAGTACTTGAGGATCCATGTCAGCACACTCGCCGTCGTGTCTCTAGCGGCGAAGATCACTCCGATGATGTTGTCGGCGATCTGTTCGTCGGTTAGCCCTGCTTTGTCTTCCATGAATGATCCGAGGAGATCTGTGTGTGTAGATGAGTTCTGTCTTCTTTTGGATAAGATGTTAGCGAGGATTTGAGCTAGCTCCTTGCGAGCTTTCATGGCTTTGTGGAATAGTGTTCCGGGGAGATTGATCGGCATCGAGTTGTAACCTTTCTCTAGAATGTAGTAGCATCGTTTTAGATCTTCTCGGTAATAGATTGCGTCTTTTCCGAGTATTGAGGTTAACGCCACATTGAAAGTGTACTGATGAGACAAAATAGGAAAAAAAAAAATTGAATCAGAAACAGTTCACAAGTGTGTTAGTTACAAAACAGAGTATAGTGAGAGAGTAAAAACAGAGCATCCTCTGTTTTTGAGACTCAGAAAAAAAACAGGGGATGCTCTGTTTTAATAGAGAGAGAGAGAGAGAGAGAGAGAGAGAACTTACAGTTTTCATTTCTAGGTAAGTGTTGAGTTGAGTTCCATCCCAAGAATTGAGTGATTCTTGAGCGATTGATTCAATGTTAGGAACCATGTGTCTGATTGAATCAGGCGTGAAAGCTCTTAAAACGAGCTTCCTAAGTTTGGAATGATAATCTCCTTGGTGGAAAAAGATGGCTTGTTTCCCAAGCATCCTCTCTTTACTCGCCGGAAAAGTCGGTTTAAACAAATGAGACTTTGTGACCAAGATGAATTTTGCAGCTTCAGGGCTCGAGATCATCACACATGGACATCCCAATACATGAGTCTTGAACACCGATCCGTATCTGTTTTATCAAAAACAAGTTAAAAAAAAAAAAAAAGTCAATTTCTATGTTTTTTTTTTAGACAATAAAAATTCGAATTTTGGGGATTTTTATCAAGAAGACTCTGTTTTTTTATAGACCTTTTCTGTTTTGCTGCGAAGAACACATTTGGGTCTTGTGAGTAAAGTTGGAATGTTTCGCCGACGTAAGGATAACCCATTGTTCCCGGAGGAAGAGGGAGTGACGTGGAGGAGCTACGGCGGATTCCGGCGATAAATCGGAGTAAACAGAGAAACAGAGCCGCCGCAGAAAGAGTGAGGAATAAACCGGAGAAATCCATTTATAGTATATGTTTTGAAAACACAATTGGTCTTTTTAACGGTGGGAAGTATGTTCTCTCTAATGGAGTTGGTTTTGTATTGAGAATGAAAAATCAAGTGGGAGAGATGAATGGGTTTTATAGGCAGTGGGAAGAGAGAGGAAACACAATTTGGGAGAAGGGAGTTTCCTAAAGGGAACCTTTTTGGGTTGAGCCAGCTCATTTGAGGGAGAGTGACGAGAGCACGTGTCAAAGAGCATGCAACCAAAAAAAAAAGAAAAAAAAAAAAAAAAGAGCGTGTGAGATATTGACCAAAATTAGCCATCGTTAAATATAAATTATGGCTCTTTAATTAATTATGAGTTTAAGTCAAGGAAAGGGGCAATTTTGGCCCTTAAGTAGAGACAAAGGAGGTATATAATGGGCGGTTTAAAAAAATTAAAATTAAAATGTTTGCCATGTTAAGTGAAAGGCTATACCTATATACACATTTCATGGATTATATTAGTTCTTTAATTATGTTGCCTACTATGTTATCCTCTTGACCTCTTGTGTTTATTTTTATTTAAGATTTTTTTTAACAAATATCAACGGCAAAATATAATAAAAAAATAAATCATGATTGATGATAAATGCATGTATGATTTTGCGTCCGAGTATTTTGGAGATGTTGTTTATGCATATTAACCATGCCACGCTCATACTTATGTTTGTTAACCAAATATAATGAACGATTTAATAATGTTTTAAAATAGTTTTAGGTGCGTTTAGAAAATACTATTTTGGATTTTTGTATTTTTTTTAGCTAACATTATTTTTGAATAAACCACCTAAAGTACTTATGTTTCTTTCTTTTGGCTGATAATCTACTATCTAGTAGAATTATATGCTTAAATCATTTGATTAACAAAAGTTTACCCTTTTTTGGCAACTGACAACAAATTTTACTTTTTCACAATGAAAAATTGAATCTAATATACTTCGACAGACGGTAATGGAAAAAACCACGTGTGGTCACTGAGCAAAACAAATTAAAGACAGACAATCCAAATATTCAGGATTAATTTCTCATGATTATATATATGTCACTAATGTTAAGCCCACTTGCTACTTACTTAATTATTTATAGATATAATTTCTCTCCCACGTTCGCGTGCATTACAGCCATATACTATTATTTTATTTAGTAGCTAATGCGAATTAATCAAAACCTATGTGTTTTTTTTTTGTTGAAGAAATAAGTATTGATAAATGTTAAACCTATGTGGTTGACCAAAAAAATATCAAAACCTACACTATATGTGATTAGAACTTAAATGCGATTACATATAAAAATGAAACTTGACTTTTAGTTTTTCAAATCACACAAGTAGGTTTAAATTACACAACAAGTATTGATAAATGTTAATTATCCATTGACTTTTGTTTTGTATCTAATTAATACCATTTGACTTTGTGCATGTAAAATAAAAACATAAAACTTTCTTGGGGGATCTAGGACCAAAGACTTTATACTTATTTGTCTACGTCCCTATTAATTTTGAAAGTTAGAGAAGTCTAACTATCACCAAACATCTTGTAGAATTAATACATATATATATAAGTAGTAGTACATATTAATTTTATCAACTATTGCAGCTAAAACATTTAAAATCATATGCCCCACCATAGATTACATGTAACTAAGTTTGACCTCAAAAAAAGAGTACATATAACTTACAAACTATAAACCGTAAATTTAATGTGGACAACAATCTGATATGCATGAATTGTGTAGATCTGGACCTTTTCTCTTAATTAGAAATTTTTAATTTTATCTAAATCTAAAACTAATATCAATATGTGATATAATTTATAACACTCAAAAGGTAGGTCAAACGAACACTATACAAATACAACGATACACTTTGACCCCAAAAAATGTTGAATTTGAGACAGTCAAAATCAGTCAGAGATCGACAAACTCGATCAACACATAGTTTAATGACATTTGTCTTATCAGAAAAAGTTCGTGGCCTCCTTATAATCTTTTAGAGATAAGAATATGTGACTTTTCATATTCAAGAAACAATCCACATCTCCACATATCTTATAATAAATACAAAAAATCATAAACTTTAAAAGTAGAACAGTGACTATATAGTTGGGAAATTAATCATAGAACGATTCCAAATTTAAGGTTTTTCAACAAGAAACATATATACGCGGTCGAATAAATATGTATGTAAGTTGCATCGTTACGCGGCATAAGATCTCATGTTTCGCTGCTCGGTTGTACGTAGCAATGCCGTGGTACGACCTCTTCAAATTTATTATATATTATTGTGAATATAGATAGATATACTTAATGGTATTATAAGATTGTCAAATGGAAATTATTTATCAAACATGGCGTGCAAATGTGCAATCATGCTGGTGATATTAATATACAAGTATATCGTAGTATAGAGAATATTCATAGTGCCAACTTAGTTGATACATTATACATTTCACAACATTTATATAAGTTGTTTAGGGTACGAGTTCATGCTTTAAGACAAATACACATGATCTTGCAGCAGCTTTTGACTGACACGTTTGTATTTATCCATGATAGAAAGATATATATGTACTAATTTATGTTGTATAGATACTTGATATAAATATACATAAAAACATGATGGAGGATATTTAGTATTCTATTACGGGACGTAAGTGTTACAAGTGTGTTTTCGTCAAAAGGTATTAGCATGTGAATGGCGATGCTGTTTATCATAAACCGCTTATGTGTTAATTTGTTTCACGACAAAACACAATTTGCGTTGCATTAAAGTAATGCTATAATGTGTTGCAGATGTTTGAGCAAAAACAATTTGTCGCGCAAGGTATTAGGACCAGGTACACAAAGATAGAAAGAAACAAAAATGAACATGGGTTTTTGATATTAAGGGGGGTGTATTCAACTTGACATTTTAAGTGATTTGTATAAAATTTACAAATCCTATGTTATTCAATCATGGATTTTAAAAAGTCTCCCGAAATCCACTGTTATTGAACTGATGATTTAAAAATCTACTTTAAAATCTACTGTTATTCAAAACAGTTTGTGGATTTGGATTTTAATAAGTTTTAGGGATTCTAGAGGATTTGAGAGGATTTGTTTAGTTAAAAATACAGAAATCCAAATCTCATGGTTTTAGGTGGGATTTGAAAGAATTTCACCATAAATCATATCAACTTCCCTAAAATCTATCAAAATTCTAAATTTTCTAAATCCCATCAAATTCTCCAAAATCATGGTTTCAATACACCCTCCTAATATTCCGGTGAATTTTACTTTGTTTTATTATCCAAAAATTGCACTGATTGATAAGTTTAAAAAGATATTAAAATGTTTAGGTATTTTTCAAAATATTTATGAACTTTTATGATTTTTTTCTATTTATTTTGCTTGTTAAAGTTCAACACTGGATGTAAGCATAAAATTGTATATTCAAAACTATTTTATTTATTAACACGAGTAATTATATATTCCTTATTTTTAATAAATATTCTTTTATAAACCAATTCTATATTGAAACTGATCAAACTAAAGTAATAATGTGATGAATCATTTCTAAACTATGTACTATAATAGTATGTATTTTTATTACTTTTTAGGACAAAAAACTAGCTAATTAAGACTCGACTCATTATTATGACCTCCATTGTTGCTGGTTCCTGAACACGACACTTTTGCCCGTTGTTATTTATTTATTTTTCTTATTCAGTTCCTTCGATTTTTTTTTGGTCCTTTTTGCTTTGTTTTGTCCAATTTTACTGTAAATGGTTTTCTTTTTGTATAGTAAATACCAAATTTACTACCAAATTAAAAAAAAAAAAAACAAAATCAAATCGAGTAGACCACTTGAGATTGGAGTGTGTGTACTGTACTACTACGTTGTGTATATTCACAACTTATATGCGAATGAAACTTTGTAAATATTCATAAAAATCAGGAACGTCACAAGCTAGATGATGGTTGTACCTTAGACCGACGCTATCTTTCTTAACATGCGAACGTGCCTTTATTTGCGTGCGTGACAGAAGCTTACTTTACTTGGATTTACGTGGGCTACTTCTTTTTTCAAACGTACGTACGTGGGATACTTCCCAATAAGGAAACCTGAATTTATCTATTTAAATAATTTGCAATATATATTTTGTGTTAATTCACGTTAGTGCTGTAAATGTACTCCAATTTTGTCTCTTTATTTGTTTGTTACTTTGTTTTCGCAATGGAAATCTTCTCTTGCCTTGTTCTAGACCCAATCTAGCTTAATTGGTATATATAACCCGTACGCATATATACATAACCTAATTACAAAATTATGTATCTAATCTAACCACATTTCGATAAATACAATTTTAGCATCTTTGAAAATGACGAAAAAATATTTTATTTTTTAAAAAACGAGTTCAATGTTCGAATGAAATATTCTTCACACATGAATATTCTTGTTCTTCGTAGTCTCTGAACTGTCTTACGTTTACATACATGATACATCACAGATATAAATACATCTTCACGTCATATATATATTTGTGTCTGTTATAATTGAAAAAAATTGCCGAATAAAACAACAATTAGGGAGGCTAACGCCTAACCGTAGCCGGCGAACGTTTCAGATCGCGAACGTCGTGGAATGATAATTGTAAAACGTGTCCTTTATCTTACACGTGTCCACAACTCTCATTGGACACGCCGTTTAGGGTTTCGTATTCCAAACCGATTCTTGTACATTTTTGGACATGATCAAATCCTTTGAATCTCTTTATGTAAACATACATGTCTGTTTTTTTCATATGTACGTGTGCATATATAGAAAAGGAGTGTTTTCCCATGATTTGTGCTTGTTTATGATGTCCATGTGATATTTATGTTCTTTTTTTTCTTTTTCTTTTTTTTGGGATAAAGGGTTACATGTGTGTTATCTTCATAGGCGTTATGTCTGTACTTCACAATAAATAAGTCAAAGAAACAAAGAATATAAATATGCATATGTGTTTATTATAGTAATAGATGTAGTTAAAAACAAAATGAGCTCAACATTTGAGAGTGGTTTAGTTACTTGCTTTTACTATAGTTTATACTTATATAGTATCCAAATATAACCGGACAGGTACTGTTGTCAATTAACCACACGACAAAAGAGGTCAGTATCCACGTCATCAGCAACGGATATTATCCCATGCTACATTGCTACCATGATTTTGGAACTGAGAGGACCTTTTCCCCACAAATATCCATTTCAATTATTTTTAAAATATCGAAAAGATCAAAACTATATCGGCTAAGTCCATATGGGTCGATCGGATCCGATGTATCTCATATTCTCATCCATATAGAATGATATACAGGTGAATAATATACTCAATTAAATTACATATAGTAGATGGTACATATAATTGTAATGGTTTATTTGTTTTTAACTTTTTAATTAGTTTGGAAGTTATAAACAATTTTAACTAGCTAATAGACTTGGTACATGTTCAGAGTTTTATCTTCAAATTGTGTTGACGGAAACTTAAAACTGAATCATTTCATACAAAGAGAGTAAAATTTAGTTTAATTTAAATAATGTATTATAAAAAAGACTGTAATATCTGTTTTCTTTCATCTAACGGAATCATTCCAAAATACTTTTTTTTGTCAATATATTGTTTGTTTATACATAGAGAAACCGACCAAGGATAAAAAAAAAGATTGATGACAATTAACTATTATATATCTGGATATCTTGAAAGTAGTACGAATAAAAATTCAAGAAGTGGATACTTGTTCTATTTGCTTGCTAAACTTTAATCATCTTTCTTTATAATATATATTGAAACTCAAAATTTGATTTCAATTTCTCTTAACAAATTTTCATAGATGTTTTTACAGAAATGAAAAAATGGTATATAATTATACATTAGTATTTTACCCCTTTTAGTTCATGCAGCTGTAGTTAAACCCAAAAAAAATATTCATGCAGCTATATGTCAGTAACATGAGTCAATTACTAATCCGCATATTATCATTATAGAACTTGTGGTCGCGGTTTTCCCTTCAGTCAACATCAGTCTTTTGAATATTTTCTCCTTTTGTGAGAAACTTTATTCACTGAAAACAAGTTTCACTATGAAAAAAAAAAAATATTAAGTAAATAATAATATTAAATGTTACGAACAACAAGTTGAGGGGAATTAGACAAATCTAAATACTAATTTCCTATGTTGGTTCCTCTAATAAAGACATTAAAAAGTTATTGTCTTGTTTGTTTTCTGAATTTTGCCCCCACACGGTATCGAGTTACAGTCATATAAAGTAGAAAATAATATAAAATATATCATCGATGTGACAATGATGAGTTAGATTTTCTGTACCAAACCTGCAAGTTGTAACTGTAATAAGATATTGTTATTATTCTTTTTCTTATTTCGTTCAACAATACAATTGTTAATATTTATCCAAAAGAATAGTTAAACAATTATGTTAATATCTCTTCTTTACCAGTTCATGCTTTCTATTTTAGGTTCGTGGGCCCTTTCGGTTTATGAGTAAACCATGATTATACACACATTATATATATCTCAACAATTTTGCTTCCATGTATAATTTGAACTTTTATAAATTCTAATTTTATTTATTTAAGATGCTGTAGAAATTTTTTTTGTTTAACAATATATGATGTTTTAAAAAAATCAAATTTCTAAACAAAAAATTAAATTTTACAAATTTGTGACTATATTAAATTATCTTTTTAACGTAAAAACACAAAAAAAGATAACAAATTAATTAATGTATGAATTTACGTTTCACTTTATTTGGAGCCTAAACTATTCTTAAAATGGCCGGAGTCATCATTTTTTGTATATTTGTATATCTAGTAAGTATCAAAATACATTTGCATCAAAAAGAAGGGGAAAAAAATAGAATGACCACTCCAAAAAGAACCCAAAAAAAAGAAAAAAGAATGGCCAGTATTTTGAACTAAATTCATATTGATGTAACTTCAAGTCCACTAGAGCTTAAGGAGTGGATGTATGGCTAGTAAGAAGGTTGGCTACACTAGAGTAACGTTTTGTGTAGTAGATTCAAAGATCCTCTACTATGCTCTCACGGGCAACGGCAGAGAAAAACAACTAGATAGCTGGAGGTATACGTCATTTGACTCATTTCATACCTTTCAAAGGCAATGAAATTAGATAAACAAACCTTTAAAATTAGTAAAACCAAAAAAACCTTTAAAATTAATTAGCTAAACCACTTATTAGATCAGTTTTAAATTTGTAAAATGGGGAGGTAATCAAAATCCTGATCGTCTATCTGGAATAGCATGGATCGGAATCAATGCTCTCGATACATAGCATCCTAGTCATAGTAGTTTTTGTCAAAGATTAAGATGTAGATATTGTAATATCCACTATTATTTGTTTAAACTTTACTAAAAATATCCAAAAATATATATATACATATATAAATGACAATATTTATTCATGGCTGAACATTAAGAATTTGATCATCAAGCAGTACTAGTCGCCGAAGACTGAAGAAACAAAAGAAAAAAGGAATCTACTTTAAATGGGGTCACGTACCAGAAGGTATTGTATGAAGAAGTACGGACGTTGTTAATTATTTAATACTGTTTCCAGAGTATAAACTATAAACAAAGAAAAAGGGAACGTAAATAATTGATCCCAATCATATCTATTAATTTCTCTGTATATACATTTCTCATCGTTTACAGAAAATTAATGCATAGAAAAATATAAGTGTTAGTCACAATTTTAATTCATTAAAGCTATGTGGGTCAACTTTGATATGAATCCTCACAGTGTTGGGCTTGGTAAGTAAAGGCAACTCTTTAGATTGTTTTTTTTATAATAAGAATGGTATACTTTGAATTTCACGGCAAGCAAAAGTGAAAGTTGAAACTTTTGGAATTGTTTACGGGCAAGTTATTATTTTCTGCAAATTTAAGTAAAAAAAGTGAGTACGAGATAGAGAAACAAACATTTGCTCGAGATCATTCGAATATTTTATATATAATTGATTTGCTACTTTGCTAATAAATTAAACAAGCCAAATTAACTAGTGACCAAATCCATCATTTTCTATATTTTAAATCAATATTTAATTAGGAAAGAAAATTCAAAATTTTACTATGTTCTTTCAACTCTTTATAAAATTAAATACAATGGTAGAAATTTTGTGAAAATATATAGAAATTATCTTAATTTTATAACCTATATAATTACAAAGTTAAGAATCTCATAAAACTGTATACCAATAAAAATTGTATTGTAAAAAGACTGTGTAAAAATATTATCCTGATAAATATTTTTATAAATCATAAAGGTAGTTTATTAAAAAATAACTTGAAGATATTTTTCACAGTAAAAGGAGTAAGAAGTCAACAAATAAATAAATAAATAAAGAGAGATAATGACGTTCGACCTAACTAAAAAACAAAAAAATCTTGACAATATGTTAAAATTATTTATTAAAAAATCTGGACAAATAAAATTAATACACAACAATCAACAAAAATAGAAATAACCAAACGACAAAGAAAAAAGAACGAACAAAAACAGAAATGACCAAATAAAAAATACGACTGGGATAGATTGTTAGTTTAATTAATTGTTCATTAAATTGAAGTAAACGTAAGGATATGGAAAAAAATAAAATAAACAAATGTGTCAAAAAAGACAGAACAGTGGGCTTGTCAAAGCGGTTTTGATCGAAACCAGGGACTTCCTTTCCTCAGTAGTCGTGGCTCATAAGATGCCAGTTGTCACATCTTATTTATTACAGTATTATATTTAGTCTTTTATTTGTCAAGAAAATAAAAAGTTATATTATCTTAATTGTATTCATATGCTCATATGCTATTTTTAGTCAATGTCTGGTTGCTGTCGAGTTTTATTTTTTAATCAACAAATTGCATTGGGACGCATACTTTAGATAAGATAAAGGATGAATAAGTAAATTGCCCTATATTATATTTTGCTATTTCGAGATGCTGTTCATTTTTTTTCTTCTTTTTATCAAAAGGATATTTCTATTCATGTATAAACTATCTAGAATTAATATGAGGAAAAACCAAAAAAAAAATCTAGATTATATATTAATTTCTAAAAAACTAACAAAAGTAAATAATCATGAGAATGGTTATTATCATTTTATATTATTTTTATTCATCATGAGAATGGTGATTTTTGATGATACATAAATAAGATGTAGATTAATTTTATCTGTGAATAATTGTATAAACATATATTTGATCGGAGTTTATAATTTAACTGTTCATATTACTGATATTTTAGTATAATACGATTTTACATATATAATTAGTACTAATATTCTTTTATATGTATAGTATATGTGTGTTGATGATAAAAAGTTACTTAAATTTCTAAAAGAAGCTTATGCACATTGCACATAGAGGAATTAATTAATCATCTTGTTCGATCATTTGATCCAGCTCGGGATTAACACCTTGATATATATACTTGAGGTTCATATTTTATACAAATGGCGTATTTAGAGCCATTATTTAACTTAATAATTAAAATTCCATATAAATATAGTTTTTTTTGGCTGAATTCTCATGATTAATTAGATATCCTCATGAAACATAAAAAAAAATAGTATTTGAATAGTGAATGCTGACGCGGCTAATCGGGTATTAGTAGATATCCAGCTCAGGCGGAACACATGTGATTGGCTGATTTCATATTTTATAACACGATTAAGTTTTTTTTTTTAATTAGTGATTGATTGATAGATCAAAGCTAATTTTAGTTTAAATGAACTTCCAACTACTAATATTATCCTCTTAAATTAATGGCATTGTTCAGTATGCCCACCGCTCATCTTTTTAATGTTTTTTCTACAGTCTAAATTTCATTCAATTG
The DNA here is from genome assembly GCF_030686135.1 of Camelina sativa. Lineage (NCBI taxonomy): Eukaryota > Viridiplantae > Streptophyta > Magnoliopsida > Brassicales > Brassicaceae > Camelina > Camelina sativa. Next base: position 32,659,296 of record NC_141899.1, read on the forward strand.
GATAGACGGATATAAGTAATATAGTATGTGACATCAAATAGATTTACAGAATCCAATAGGTGTAAAACGTAAAACTTTTTAAAATATTTATAGTCGTTCACTGTCTAAACTTAAACTGTTATTTTTCAAAATATAAGTTTAGGTTATGCATTATGTTTTATTAATGCGGTGAGTAAAAATTTTAAATATCGTTCACTATATCTATATATGGTTAAATATACTCATTTTTCGTTAAAAAATCCATGCAAGAAACTAAATATATTTGAGTTAGAATAATTTGAAAAATATAATTTTCTGAAATCAGTTTTCAATTCTATTTCTACCAATACAAGCAAAAAATATATTTTCACTACTAAGGACCAACAAAAATACTAAAATAGTTAACAAAATTGTCGAACTTCGACTTATCGAAAATATATTTTTTTTTTGGAGATAAAATACGCTTTTCATTAAACATAATTAAATCTGAACCGATAGATAGAGAGTTTTGAAGTGATAGCTTAGCAATTGCATGAGCTTCTCTATTGAAAGAATTATCATAACAAATCAAACACTTATTTTCAAAAACAGAGAAATATTATATTAAAATCAAAGTTTTAAAAACATTTATCTTTTGTAATCTCGACCAGAAGATAACTATTTTTTCTTGTATTATTTCTATAAAAAATTTCATATAACACTTGTTGACAAAGTTTCAAAAAATCATGTAATTGACAAAAAGATAAAGATTACTATTTTGTTGTTGTCAACTGATTAGTATATGTGTAGTGTAGAACTCCACATCTTGATATCTTTGATGATTGTGATTCATGTTTTGACTTTATAAACAAAAAATATAATTAATTACAAAACAAAAATGGAAGACATCTGGTTTCTAGGTTTAAAATATGATAATGCAAAAAAGTAGGTCATACGTACAACGAAAGGACGAATCAAAATAACAAAAGCCAGCTCATTGATGAAAGAAGACAAATTGATCACATTAATTAATTATGCATTAAAGTAAAACAAACACTTCAAGTCCAAGTTTTTAAACGCAACAATATTCATGCTTTACCGCACGAAAGCCACTTTTTTGTTTTGGGTAAGTTTGTTTTCTACTGTTTTTTTTCTTCAACGTTGGAAAAATCCAAGAATCTATATAGAAATAAGTCTTTATTTTAAAAACATTGTTCGAAAATATTTTGACTAATAATGTCTACATGGTGAAAGATGAATCCCCAAGCCTAATAACATAAGAATAAGAAATTCCAATGAATTAAAACACAAGAGTCTTTTTTGACTCTCTGCACTTGGAGATAGTGAAGATTAAGCACTTACTTAACGATTAACCCATTTTCACGTATAATATAAATTTTGGTTTACTCAGAAAATCATTTCACTAATTTGATTTTTGACTATTGTGTTGTTTTATTATTTACTTCATCCATTTTATAAAGATATCATTTTAACACATTTCTTTAAAAAAAAAAGTTTAAAAATATATATAGTTACTCCATTCACTTTTATAGAATCTCATATGAATTACCAACTGATCATAATCACAACTTCTATAAGCAAGCTTAGCGAAGTAAAAATCAGTACACAAAGTAACAATATATAGAATTCTCAAAACCATAAACCGAAACAAGAATCTGTCGTTATGACGCCATAGATAGCTTCATAATACACAATAAGATTTGATACTAATTAAGTTTCAATTATTTGAACTCAAACTGACGAAAGTCACCTTACATAATGTTTAGGGCTTATTTTGAAACATTGGTCAGTCCAGAGAGATTCACAAAAGGTTTTTAGTTAGATCACTTCCACTTCTTGAACTTGCCTCCTCCAAACATTCCATGCTTTCCATGCTTGAACCTTCCGTGCTTCCCATGCTTGAACTTTCCGTGACCATAACCATAGCCATGACCATGGCCAAAGCCGTGACCATATGCAGCATGTCCATAAGGGCCATGAGAGCTATGAGCTATGTGGTGAGCTCCATAGGCCGCAGCAGCACCTGCAATCATACCCCCAATTCCTCCTGCGTGACCTGAAAGAAGTAAAGGGAATTGCATGAAGAAAGAAACAAAAGGGGAAAACAATATATAGTGTACGTAGAATCTGCCATGTTGTCTTTAATTATGATATTCAAACTGGTATGAAAAGGAGTTAGTGGTACATAACAAATTATCAAAACTTGAATTGAATTGTGCTATACACAGAACAATTTAAAAGTCCAATCCTCAAGACAAACAATGTAACCAATATATCATAAATCTACGATAGAAATTAGAGAAGTCATCAACTGTGTTTCGGCAACTGGAATACAAACTCTTGCAACTATAAACAATCAATGACTATGGATTCCCGTTATAAATACAAGCTTAAGTTTTGGTTTTTAATTTCAGCCGATCCTTTGTTTCAACTTGTTTCTAAAGTGACCTTTTCTAACACCAATTATGATACTAAATCACGGAACATAGAGACACATATTCAGTTTCTTCCTAAAGTGACATCTAGTCTACCACATATATGATACTGAATTAGCAACATGTAGACAAAATTATATGTTTTTACTTTTTTTTCACAACAAGAAATTGAAACCTTTTTCGTAAAGGTGACATAAACGATACTGCTAAACTGCACGAGAAAAAGAGAGTGTACCAGAGTGATGAGAAGGATAGCCAGCAGGAGGGTAACCACCATGACCAGGTGCAGGAGGATAACCTCCATAACCAGAGGCTGGAGGATAACCACCAGGTGCTGGAGGATAACAACCAGGCGCAGGTGGGTATGCACCCGGAGGAGGATAACCTGCAGGTGGGTAAGCACCAGGTGGTGGAGGGCAGCCTTGTTGTGGATATCCAGCAGGTGGATAAGCCCCAGGACCCGGCGGGTATCCAGCGGGAGGATACCCATGAAAGCCTCTGTCGTCGTCACCTCCCATGTTTTTCTCAATCAACTATAAAACCTACACAAGACATAAGAAAACATTAGTTTATCCCAATCAAATTGGACAAACCAATCAACTTCAACCTCTCATCAGATAAATTACACAAACCAAGCCTGAACTTAGCATTATTCAGGGGATTCAACAAACACACCAAGACTCAAGAAATGAGATAAACCAGCAATGTCATTTAATCATTAATTAGGTCAGAGATCAGTGTAAATCCCAAACAAATTGCACAAACCAAAGCAATCACTTCAAGCTTTAGGTAGATCAAACAGACACGGAAGAGTATGATGAGCTCAACCAGCGTATCAATTACAGGACAAGGCTGCTAAGTAAATTAAGATGAACAAACAAAAAAACCCAATTATCTAAACAAAACCCTCAATTCGTAAATTTTATGCCGTCACATTCATACAAATAAGGATCCAAACAAGTAAAAATCAAAACTTTTAGGTTTTCAGCAACAAATTAATGCAATTATTTTCAATAATCACGATCGAACCAAAGGGAGAAGACAAGTTTATAGAATACAGATCAGGGACAAAATCGAACCTTTTTGATTGATGATCGCAGAAACAGTAAAATTCAACAATCGTAAAGATCTAAAAAGAAGAAAAGATGAGAGCTTTTCTTACCCCCCGAGACGAAAGATGTCGAAACGAAATTGGAAGAGATACAACAAAGACAGTGGAGGAGATTACTTATACATGTTTTCCTTACGCGGCACGAATTCCAAACAAGGTATATTTTCATCTTTAGTCCTCGTATTTTCAGATAAATCACAATTTGTTAACGCAAGTTTTCATAAATAGAGATTATGTCCTAGTTTTTTAACACGAAGAACGATACATTTTAAGTTTGTAACAGTTCCAAACTTCCAATGTTCCTTTTCTTCAAAGCTTTGTTAGTTTCTTTTCTCAATTTGGAACGGTTATTAACTTCTTGTGGGGGTGTTTATGAAATATAACAAACTATGGGGGTTAAAAGAGAGAAAGATGAAAATAATATTTTCGTAACGTACAAGATTTAGCGTTGCGAGAACGCGCAATGGACGCGAGATTCTACATTACGTATGGGAGAAAATGTGCACTTTTTGGATAAATGCCAAAAGAATCGAATCAACTCAAAATCCACCCATATTTATGCCCTCATATAAATAATTTTTCATTTTTTTAAAATAAGCAATGTTACATAAAATTGGTGTTTAGTTTTTAGGCGTTCTTGTATATATATCTTATCATAAAAGACCAAATATCATAGAAATAAGCATTTTTATGTAACTAACAAACGCAAATTTTCTAAATCAGTTCATACCTTATCTATGGAGTCAAATATTTTCAATTCATTTTTCCATTTAACGCAACACATCAGTGGTGATAATTGATGTATGGTTTTTAGAATATATAAACTTCATTTTCAACTAATCATCAAATTTGCATTGATTAACTCAACAAAAACAGTAACGTAACGATATCTATAAGAATTGAAGAGCATACCAATATCCGGTAGCAGATTACTAATAATCAAACTTAATTACTAGATGCAACACTTTTTAAGGACAATAGAGTACATCACAGACAATGATATGTATAATATAAGTTACAAAAAGCTAACAACTATTAAAGCAAGAGCTACTTCTGATTCGTTTAAGTCCAGAGAACACAGGCAGAATCAGGTGTGAGAGAGAGAAAAGACCTTCGAGAGAGAGAGAGTGCGTAGGCCTTCTGAAAGTGAACAAAAGGCTGAGTCTTTGCTCAGCAGAACCTCAGGGTACGTTCCAATTCCTGTTCATCCTCGCAGTTGTAGCCAAGTTCAAAAGCTCGTGCTGCGATGGAAAGAAGACGCAAACTGTTTACTTATATGTTGGAAATAAAAAAAGAATAAATGGAAAAGGTGGCCAGAGAGATATATATGTACCCAATCGGCTTTTATCTGTGAATACTTCAAGTTCTAGTTCAGCTTCTTCCTCATCACACCCATCTGGGTCTGGATCAGTTTGTACAAGCAAAGTATCAGAACAAAGTCCTGAGATAGTACACACCATGAGGTCACCTTCTGGACTCAATATTACTTCCTTGCAGTTGTCATCGCATACTGTTTAAAAGACCATAAAAATTATGTAAGATTCGGATAAAAAGAAAAAAAAACACAAGCAACAAAGTTACATATAACAGCATTTCCTTTCATACCATGAACATGTCCTGTCTCTTTGCATATGAACACATCTTCAATCTGATGGTATGAACATTTAGTTCCCAAACAAATATGGCCAGTGACAACCTTATCGGCAAGTCCTTTGCTTTTCTTCCACAGAGATACTTGTTCAAGTACAGTTTTGTCAAGAATTATTCGGTCATCCACCATCTAAACGTTGCAAACAAGAGCATGAGAAAATTTGTCAACTGACGACGATTCATGCCAAAACATAAACAAATACTTATTCAAAATAGTTACCTCAGATGGAAGAGGAGCTTGGCTTCTCTTTGCTGCTTGCATTTGAATGTAATACTCTTTAAAATCTGACGGACAGGTTCTGACAAGTTCAATCATGTCCTGCTCATCACGCTAAAATTCAACAAAGAGAAATGAATCAATTTCCAATATATGAAACTTGACCTCTAATAGCAACTCAAAGTAACATAGTATATACTCTTCAACAATGTAATATTAAAAACAAACGTTTCTAACAAATAACCAAGTGAGAAACTCACATCAATATAAAGCTTCTTCCACGCACACTCCCGTAGCTTTCTAGTTGGAGGAGTTAGTCCCCACCGGATACAGTATCTGAAAACAAAATCAATCAAAAGTGTGCCCAAAATCAGTTTCAAGTACAAAGTATTGATTTTTGAAAGCAAGTCATCGAACTACAATGGCGAAATGAGAGGAAACTACTTAGTACTTACAGGCGGCGCCATAAGGATTCATCAGACGCAGCGAAATTGAGAAATCTACACACCAAAGAGCATGATACAAGATCCTGTAAATCACATTCAAACGATTTACATTAAGCAAACTAAATAAAGATGTTAAATCACTAATCTTTAGCTTAAGAAGCACATGAACAATAACATACCTCAGAGGATAAGAACTTGAGGATATGACGAAAGAGCTCAGTAGGAACACTGCTGAGAACACCACTCTCTATTCTCTTTGAACCAGTTCTGTCTTTGTTACCATCTTCCATTTGATGATCTTCATCCTTTTTCTTCTCTACAGCGCTTGTTGTTTCTTCGTGCTTCTCAATACGTTGCCGTTTTGCTTCAGGTTCTTCCGGATTCTTCGTTTCCTCTACCTATAACAAAAACCCAAAGCATCAATAAAAACGTTGAACAAGAGCTATAAAATCTCAAATGAATATGCATATATAACACAAGTCAAGTATGAATTACACGGAATAAAAACATCTAATTTACAATCTAAATTACAGATCAAGGAATTTTTAAGCCATAGGTTTCAGATTCAATGAAAAAATCCAAAGAAAACAATGAATAAACCCTGAATGAAATTGTAATAAAATGAATAAACAAAGAAAACAATTTACCGACGAGACTTCTGATTCGAGGAATCGAGCGAAACACTCGTCTTCTTCATCGGAACCAGACATATTGTAAAGTCGGTGAAGATCGGAGCTCCGGCGATGATGGTTGTTGTGTTTACGCGGCCAGGGAAGGGATAGGAGAGACGAGAGGATTGGGCGATTTTGGAACCGGTGGCGTGAGATTGGAGGCGACCTCGGGCCGAATAATTTTATTAATGGGCCTAATAACCAATATGGGCTTTGTAATAATAATAGCTGAAGCCCATAATACTGCTACTTCTCAACGTCAAAGTCAACGTCACTAATAGTTGTTAATTTGATCCTTCAACAAAACGTGATTAATTATGTAAGGACACGTTCGAACCACTAATCCTTTATATCTTATTATCTAAATCTTGATTTCAAAGTTAATAAAATGTAAATATAATCTGATAAGAAATGATAAAGGAAAAAAAAAAAAAACAGAAAAAAACATATATACATTTTTGTTTGGTTTATGCGGCCAGAAGGGATAGAGAGAGGAAACATATAATTAAAAATAATTTTTTATAATTATTTTATAATTATTTTTAAAGACCAAATAGAAGAAGAAGAAACCAAAACGACTTGGATAATGTAAGGAAGGACCACAATTTGAAACTAGTAGGAGAAGCAAATCAAAGGATCTTAAATTACCTGGTCTACTACAACTACAAGTGGATACAGGACAGGGTGGTATTTTTTGTTTAATCTCTTGGATCAGGTAGAGATAGAGAGAGAGAGAAAGAGTCAGAGAGAATTTAATATGGCAGTTCCGGCGATGGTAAACGGCGGCGATGCGACGGAGAGAGAAACACGAATGGCACACTCTGCAATGACGTTGGTTCAGGTGATAAACGGAGGTTACCATGTGGTTACGAAAGTAGCACTTAACGTTGGTGTGAATCAGCTCGTCTTTTGTGTCTTTCGCGATCTTCTTGCTCTCTCCATTCTCGCTCCTCTCGCTTTCTTCCGTGAAAGGTCTCTCCTTTTTTTTCTTTTCCTTAAATTCTGAAAAAGTTTTATTTATTTTTGGTCAATGCAATTTCTGGTTTCGATTTGATGGGTTTATAGCAAAATCAACATATCCTAATAAAAACTTGATCTTTCTGGAACTGGAATTAGGGATGTTGTTTTTGTTTTTGTTTGATGATAACTCTATCATCTTTGTTCAATCTGATTATACTCTTCTGTTTACTTTTATTTACGGTGTTCTGTTTTCTTGATTTCTTTCCTTTGTTAGTAAAGATTTGTTTTGAAGACTAAAATTAGTAAGTAATTGGTTCTTGTTTTTATCATTGTAGAAGGATCAGACCTCCCATGAATAGAAGCGTACTCTTTTCACTCTTCTTTCTCGGTTTAGCAGGGTAAGTAGTAATCAGTTCAATTCTCGTGTTATCTATCTTTTATAATCATGTTAGTTGAAGGTAAGATTCTAATACCATTTGAATCTCTCAATCTTGATAGGATATTTGGGAACCAATTACTATTTCTTATGGGTTTAGCGTACACGAATCCAACTTACGCGGCTGCTATACAACCATCAATACCAGTCTTTACATTCCTCTTGGCTGTCTTGATGGGGTGAGTATTGACTTCCCTCAACATTACTGTAAAATGTGAAGTTTGGAGTATGGAAACTTTTCTGATGGTCTTCTTCTTTGTTTGTATGCAGTACAGAAAAAGTGAACTTGTTTAAAATCGAGGGCCAAACGAAAGTTGGAGGTACTCTCGTTTGTGTTTCGGGTGCAGTAGTGATGGCTTTGTTCCGTGGTCCAGCCTTGTTTGGAGGTGAAGATGCAGCAAGCTCAGTAAATAGCCTAGTAATTGATAGAAATCAACTAGAGCCTAATGGGTGGTTAGTCTCTAGTCTTCTTGGTCTTGGGTTAGATCTATGGCACATTGGAGTTTTTTGCTTGATTGGGAATTGTATGTGTATGGCTGCTTTTCTCGCCGTGCAAGCACCGGTTTTGAAGAAGTATCCTGCGTACCTTTCGGTTGCCGCGTATTCTTACTTCTTCGGTACATCGATAATGATCACAACAGCTCTCGTGTTTGTTAAAGAGCCTACTGATTGGAGCTTGACACAATCTGAGTTTTTTGCTGTTATATTCGCAGTAAGTTTTCACAAACTGAGAGATGTAACATGTTTTGGTACAAAAGATTAGAGCACGATTCTGAATCTAAGGATACACCTAACCAACTAGTTTGTGTTTTTTTCTATTCTCTTTTTGTTCCTCAGGGAGTGTTTGCATCAGCTCTAAATTATGGACTGTTGACATGGTCCAATAAAATTCTTGGAGCTGCTTTGGTTTCTCTATACAATCCTCTTCAGCCTGCAACATCCGCCTTTTTATCGACAATTTTCCTCGGCAGCCCGATCTATCTTGGAAGGTTTGCATCATTGATGATTGATCCATCCACTGATCCACACACATGGAAACCTTTCTATCTTGTGTTGAAACATACAAAAAATCTTGATGTTTCGTTTCTCTGCGCAGCGTTGTGGGAGGATTCCTCATCATTTGCGGGCTTTATATGGTTACTTGGGCATGTTATAGAGAACAAAGAACAACAGTATCAGGGAGTGAGATTGCTTCTTCTAGCAGTGATGATGTTAGAATCTCGGAACCTTTGATTTACAGAGATGATGAGAAGGGCAAGTAAACAAGAACCGGTAAAGAAAAGAACATACAATTTTTTGAGTTCAATATTGATTCTATAGGAGATACAGAAAAATTCAATATATTCATCTTCCTCATGTTCTTATTCTGTTTGTGCATGTTGTTCATCTATGAAAAAAAAAACAGCTCTATTTGTTTAAAAATTGAAAATAATCATCTTCCTCTCATGTTCTTCTATACTCTTTCCTTCCAACCAGTGTTCAAGAAAGCGGTCTAGGCGGCCGTCTAGGCGCTAGACACTCAGCAGGCGCCTACATAATCGTCTAAACCGCTTAAAATTACATTAATTTAATTTTAATATTTATTTTTGATTTTTAACTATATATATTTAAATTATTAAGTTTTATATCTATATACGTAATTATAAATGTTTATATGTTGTTAATATAACTTAAATAAAGGTATTTTTCTTAATTTTGTATATAATTTATAATTATTTTTATTTTTCTAACATATATTTATACATAATTTTATATATATAATGTTTTATGTTGTAAACGCCTAAACAGCCTAAAAACCGTCTACGCCCCGATTAGGCACCGTCTAGCGCTTTCTTGAACACTGCTTCCAACCAAACAAAGCGAGCTAATTTGTAAATACAAAAAGTTCTGGGACAAGTTCGTGAATATCTAAAGATGTGGGGGAAATTTCATTAAAACAAAAAGATGTGAGGAAAAGTCATACACACCGAAAGATCAGGGTAAAATCCATAAATACTAAACGTTGAGGAGCAAATCGTAAATAAAAAATATGTGAGTAAAATTCGTTAACATTAAACGATGTGGGGAAACGTCGTAAATACTCCGTACACTCTTTCAATATCTTGGCATGCTTGGCTTAAAAGTCTAATGCATTTTCTTCAACTACTATTTATCTTATGCATTAATAGGTTGATCTGTTTCAGCGGCTTCTAGATTTGTGAACATATTTCATTATACTCCCGTATTAGAATAGATGATTTTTTAGGATCTCACCAAAATTAAGAAACTATTAATGTTTAGTCATAAATGCATTTTTATATATTATAACATATTTTTCATAATTATTAACTAATAGTAGTTCACTAAAGTTTTAAATTCTTAATTACTGAATTTTGAAATCTACAATTTTATAGCATTAATTAATAAAAAATAAAGAAAATCAATTTTTGTGATACAAAATAAAATTCTAATAAAACATCATCTATTCTTTTTTGTTTTTTTTTGCTAAAAATTATCTATTCTAATTCAGAGGGAGTATATGTTTGTCGAAAACAATATTAACAAGCGGGCACTGACCTTTTGCTACAAGTACTTAGATCACTGGTGACATCACTTGTTCAAGTGGAAACCCATTAAATAGCAAATAAACAAAAATCATTAACTTACTGAAGATCAAAATTATTGACTTTCTCCCCCATTTCGTCACCAATAATGTAACAATTTATTAATATTTAAATTTTTGGCAATTTGTGTGGATAGCATCTTGGGAAAGGTTATTCAACAATAAAAAAAGATTCAATTTATTTTTACAAGTATTAAGATTCCTTTAAAAATAAATCAAGATTCTTTCCAACTGAAGATTCTTTCTATTAGTTTAAACAAGAGAGAAGAATCTTTCCATTATCACTCCCTACAAATCCCATGAGAAAGTTCACTTTTCAATAACGTAAAGTAAGAAAGCAAGATCAGAATAAGTATGGCCAAGTGTCCTCCTTTCGATTTCTCGGCCAAATATTACGATGGTGGCGAAGGTGGCGGATGCGAGAGGCAGAGCAGCTTCTTCGAAGGCACGACGGTGCTCGATCAAGGCGTTGGCTACGCCGTTATTCTTGGTTTTGGTGCTTTCTTTGCCATCTTCACATCTTTTTTGGTTAGTATTCACCCGTTTCTCGATAACAATATATTTTCTTATGAAAACCAAAGACAACTTCTGTGAATTACTCGTGACCACAAAAAGACTATAGTTGTATTCAATGATTTGTATAATTACATGTAAAACAAAGGATACTAAAATTTTCAAAGTTCAATAATGCTAAGACTAGACGTTGGTTATTCTTTTTCTTTTGGATCTTTGTTTTCTAAAATTTTAAATTTGAGTAATCCTACTATATTAATTGAAAAGTACAAATATGAAACTAACCTTAAAATGTGTAAAAAATTACATTCAATTGCCATTAGACTAAATTAATTAAGCTTAATTAACTAATTTAAATAAATATAATTAAATTAAAAATAAAAAAACTCACATATCAAATATTAAAAAATCTAAAAAGATATTTTCTCTCTCTAATAAATTATGGACGAAATTACTAATTTTTTTTAAATATATAAACCAATCAGAATTTTAAAAACTAAGATTTTATATCCAAGTATAAAATACAATTATTTTTAATAACTTAATTCGAAGATTTTGTTAAGATTTCAAATTATGATTCTCCTATCATCTTTATTTTATTTTATTTACACATTGTTTAGAACTTTCATATAATACTTATAATTAATAAAATCCATATTTTTTCTGTATATGTTGATTTGAATTTTTTAAAACGAAGATATATTACTCAATGTATGAAAATGTGTGTTTTAATTTCCACATTGGCGGGTTGGTAAAACTAAATTTATATAGATGATAAATTAATAATTTTTATTTACTCACAATTATAATATTAAAATTACTATTTTATATTTCACAAAATATGATACAAATATAATAAATAAACAATATAAAACTGTAATAATACGTCAAAAATAAAATATTATAATATTCTAAAATAATTAGTATTCAATAGACTAATAGATTTACATAACAATTAAAAATAAATATTATCTCAAACAAAATAATTAAAAAAAAAACAATAATTTTTATTATTATATTATAATATTTTTAAAAAATGTTGACCCGTGCTTTAAGCACGGGATATATCATAGTTTTTTTTATTAATCGGACTATATATGACGTTTTGATAGAAACTTGTTTGGCCGATTAAGTACGAAAATTGTGGCGACCTTTTGTAATATTATGTGGCCAAATTATTTCTAAAATACACTCTTAATTATTTGCGTATATCTTATGATTGGTTTTTGAATATATCTGGATTATCAAAATTATGAAACAAAACAAATACTTAAGTTTGACGTATGAAACAAAAACTAAAATAGATATGATATTAAATAGAGCATAACGTTAACAAATAAAGACAGGTTTGTCTATCTGGTTGAGTGACTCACTAGCTACAGGAGTCTCCATTTCGAGTTATCATATCGATTTCGGTTTTAACTACTCAGTTTTTTGGATTATCGGTTTATAATACACTAAGGCCTTGAATGGTAACTAGTTTTTAAGTTGATTTTGGTTTTTGATTTTTTGAAAATCTATTTCTTTACCATTCAAGATTTTCAAAAATTGGATTCCCTAAAGATTAGGAAAACTAGTTTTTAAGTGGTTTTTCTAAATTTCAAAGAAAAACTAAAAACTATAAATTTGAGATTTTGTGGAAAACCTTTTTTTCCAGCGTAAATTTTTATTTTTGACTTTTTAATTTATTAATTTTTAAATATACAGCAAAAACCAAAAACCAAAAATTTAAAAACAAAAATCCAAAAACCAAAATCTAAAAACTAAAAACCAATGAAAAACTTATTGCCATTCATAGCCTAAACAATTGCAAAATTGCAATATAGACATATATAGTACAGATCAGTTCCGTTTAGTTTTAAATTGATTTTAATCAAAGTTTGAGCTCAGTTCAGGGTATAAGTTTGGGTTTTCGTGATACACTAAAGCATTTCCATAGGCCATAACATATGTACTATAATAGAAGTCAGGTTTCGAATATAAATATATTTCCTTCAGTTCGGATCAGTTTAATATATCCAAAGTAAATACCCCTATAGTTCGGTTAGTTATTATAAAAATATGAATATTTGCCCATGTTCACCATGATAAAATTCCTGACCAAATGAATGAAGGTATGGTTAGAGAAACGATATGTCGGAGGTAGTCATACTTCAGAATGGTTCAATACAGCCGGGAGAAACGTTAAAACAGGACTCATTGCAAGTGTCATTGTCACAGGTAAAACTACGATTTATAATTGATGATATAAAGTAACACATATATATACCCGTATACATATAGCCCACTATGGACATAAATTTTGGTGAAAGCATTGATTTTTTATTGGTCGATAAGTGAATAGTGGACATGGGCTGCGACGATACTACAAAGTTCAAACGTAGCATGGCAGTATGGGGTAAGCGGACCGTTTTGGTACGCTAGTGGAGCCACCATACAGGTTAATATATAATTCTTAAACAAATTAGAATGTTTGTTTTCTTTTTTTTTGACAAAAAAAAAGAAAAGAATGTTTGTTTTTTATGTATGCATAATGAGTACTAGTGAATAATCGATTATGGGTTGATGAACCAAGTAGGTGTTGTTGTTTGGTGTGATGGCGATTGAGATAAAACGAAAGGCTCCTAATGCTCATACTGTCTGCGAAATCGTGAAGGCTCGGTACGTAAATTAATATCTCAATTCGTTGATTTGTTTTATATTTACATTTTCTCCAATAAAATGGACATATATATGAATCAAACTCTGGAAATGGATAGAAGTATAGAACCGAGCCAACACTTTTAGAAAAACATCGTTCTAGACTATTTATTTCAGTTGAAAACAAATAATAGAAACTGAACTTGTAGATACCATACATAACACTATCCGAGCTAACTCAAACCATGATATTTGTATAGTTTAGAAAAAATAAAATATTTTATCAGTATAACTTTAGTTCAAATTTTATTTATTTTTGCTAGTTTTCATTTGATTTTGCAACTTATCCCCTAAAAAACGACTCAATCAAGCTGCAAACAAAATATTTTATGAAACTAGATTAGAACCCGTGCTAGAGGTAGCACGGGTTGAAATTTCTTTTATTTATATTATAATTTTAGAATAAAATATAATTTGTATGATTGTTTTTAAATTTTTTTTTGGATAAAACATTATGCAATAAAATTATATGCTAAATATGATGGCTTGAAAAAAATACCTATTTTATAAGTTTTATATTGTTAATTTTGTAATTTTATGTATGAGAAATGGTTATGATGTTGTTTGTTTTTATTTTAATTTTTGAACATGTTTGGTGATTTTTTTTAATATGAGTGATCAACAGGTCAATTAAAACCTAATGTGTACTCCACCACGATCTAGTGGTATCGTTGTAACACTTCAGGATCGAATCCACAGGGACCAAACAATGCACTATGAAATTGTATAGATCAAATATAGCTAAGGCAATGAGAAATATTGTGTTTTAAGTAATCGATTAAAAACAGGAAAGTAAATAAGTTGCTTTAAATCAAAAAGGAAATATTGGGCTCAGGGAATCAGTTAGGGGACATGACCACGAAATTAGATGATAAATTGGGATAGCATTAAACACCGTTCTTGAACTCAAATCTCGAATGTAAAACTAACCTACTGTCGCAGCATTAGCTATCTATGCAAGGAATTGATAAAACTCTAAACTGTCGTTTGAATCTAAACAATCCTAGCAAGCAATAAGTTCAAGTTTGATTATGTTCACAAGGTGCCTCAACTTCAACTGTCGTTGGCTAAGGATCACCTTGCTCACCTATGTTCTTTTCAAGCAACTCAACAACACTTTTGGTGCCCAGATGAATTAAACCTAAGATCTTAATCTAGGTGATCAATCTAGCTTAAGCATTAAGAACAACTATAGATGAAGAACAATAAGATCAATCCCTAATCTAACAAATCTAGCATCAATAAATCATAGAAACCCTTCTGAAACCCTAAACCCAACAGTAAAACTACTCAGACATGGAGAAGCACAAACAGCAAATCAATAATGAAGAAAACATAATTGAATTGCAAAAGAATAGAAAATAGGGTTTAGAAATCTTCTCCAAAGTGTCAAGAAGGATTAGAGATCTTCTCCCTTTTGCTCTCAATACAAAATAGTCTCAGAAAATAAAGCTTATGTCTCTGGAGGCCGTGCCTCTAACTTAAATATCAAAATAAAACCCTAAAAGTCGGTTTAAAACAAAAAAGGAAAACTTGCGTCGGGGATTGGATTGGTCGATCTCGAAAGGATCAGTCGATCCAAAACGTATTTCTGCTCTCATTCCATCTGCCTTCTAGCTCGATCAGTCTTCAACCAATTGGCTCCAGATGCATGTTTTCATCCCCAAAACACTTAGATTCCTTCCAAAGTCACCTAGGACCTGTAAAGACTCACAAAGGACTAAAAGGACTCTAAAAGCACACTTGGACCTAAGAAAAGACTCAAAACAATCCTAAAAACTATAGTTAAAACCCTATAAAATACAGACACATCAATTCCCCCGGACTTGAATCTTTGCTTGTCCTCAAGCAAGAACAGACAAAAACTCAAGAATAGAGAAAAGGCTTGAAAGTGGAAACTCACATTTTCTTAGGGATCTCTTCTTTGCACTCTTCATCACATCAAATTAAGAACTACTTTTTGTACTCTGCCCATGATTAGGATCAACACTCCTTACTCTGAACTCCACGGCCTTAGAGAACCTTCAATCTCCCCATCATTGTCTCTCTACATCAGATTAGTAAAAAGGTGCAGTCTTACCATGGGAGTATCGATCATTGAACTGTTGACTCCTTCAACCTCTTATCACCCAAGACCTCCTCTTATGCTCCCTTTCCTCTCTCTTTTCTCACTTCCAAAAGATTGATTTCTCCCTAATTTTCTAGGGTATCATTTTATTTTTTTTATCAATCCTTTGCTCTTTTCTTGTGGACAGGTTTCCATGAGTTCCGAAAGATGCACGGGTTTACGCACAACCCTCGGTTCACTTCTTTATTACCTATATCCTCTTCTTCTTATATTTTTCTTTTCTCTTTTTTTTTTTTACTGAGTACTGAAGGGAAGAGAGAGGGGAAGCATACTTTGTGAGGAGATGCACGTCTTATAAGGCTTGAAGGGAGGAGTTTTGTCCGATGTATACCAAGCCCCAAGGTAAGAAATTAAATCCGGTTAAGTCCTGTTAAAGCTAGAGACAACTTCTGGTTCAACTTAGTGTTCTCCTTGGCGAGTGTCTTTTGGGGCGTGTTGAGACTGCTCATGTTCATTCCAAGCTTCATTCCAAATCAGAGGTACAAAAGTAATCCTAAGAGTGTTAGATTAAAGCAAAAGATTCCTGGAAATGATCATAGTTTCCCAATTTTTGACTCAATAAAATAAAAAATTGACTCAAATAAAAGAAAAATTCAAAGTAAACAACCAAAGAAAACGACATCAGTAACTTGGAGACAGCCGTCCCCCAGACTTACTTCACACCGTCCCGGTGTGAAAGCAAAGCCAAGAAAAGAATGAATCCGACAAAGAAAATAAGAAAAAAGAAAGGAAAAGAAACAAAAACCGGTGATCTCGCATCTGGTGGTGGAGTGGTGTTGGCAAGAATGGGGACTGACCGGTCTCAGGGTGAGATCCACCGATCTGCAACATTATGGAACTTGGAGATAACCACAGAAAACCACCGGGATCGGTCGATCTTTAAGGAGGATCGATCGATCCAAAGCTCCTGGAACAAAAAAAATTTGCATCTTCTGCGTTTGGAACCTGTTCCTGAAAACACTTAACAGCAGACGTGATTTCACCGTAATAAATCCTAAAAACAAAACCAAAATCCTAAGATAAATAAAAATAAAAGGGTAAGCCAGCACAAACCCCATGGGTTGCCTCCCATAAGCGCTTGTTTAAGGTCTATAGCTTGACCGTGGTTTCAGGCGTCAAGTGATGGGAGGATGAGAACTCATATCAGAACAAGCTCTCCAATTCGTCAGCTTAAGCTCCAGAACCTTTTTCAACATACCATCCACTGCTTCTTGGCCTTTCTCTTTAAACTCCGGAGTAAGGATGGCTTTAACTTTAGAGAAAGGCCGAGATATTCCTTTGCACTTCACCTTGTACTCAATGGTGTCTCTAACATATTTCTGGGGTACCAAGGTTATGTGAAGATCTGGTATTACTCTCTCTATCTTCGGCTTGTCTCTCTTCTTAACCTTCTTAGACCTCTTCTTAGAAGAATGAGTGTCTCCATCCAAGACTTCGTTGACCTCATTCTTATCATCATTCTCTCCCAATATCACGACATCCACCTCCTTCTCATGTTCTACAACTAGACAAGAGCCATGTTGTATAGCTTTATTTGCAGTGATTGCATTGTAGAAGACTTTATCATCAATGTTAGAGAAAT
Source organism: Camelina sativa (assembly GCF_030686135.1). Taxonomy (NCBI): domain Eukaryota; kingdom Viridiplantae; phylum Streptophyta; class Magnoliopsida; order Brassicales; family Brassicaceae; genus Camelina; species Camelina sativa. Next base: position 32,676,726 of record NC_141899.1, read on the forward strand.
GGATCCTCTTATTAGGCAAGTCAACAACTGCTCCCACTGTTGCTAGAAAAGGTCTCCCAAGAATCAAAGGCATAACAGAACCCTCGCTCATTTCCACAACATGAAAATCTGTAGAAACCAAGCAATTCCCAACTCGAACATCTAAATTGTTAATGAAGCCTTGTGGAGTTGCGGTGACAGCATTTGCAAACGTGAGAGAGACCTTAGAAGCCTTCATATCATCAATCCCCAATCTCTCTACAATAGCCTTAGACATTACGTTCACACTGGATCCAGTGTCACAAAGGGAATCCTCAAAGTTCACTCCTAAGATGGAGCATGGAACAACAAATTTTCCTGGATCTTCTAACTTGGGTAGTCTTTTCAAAGATGGAGCATGAATGTTCTTCTCTCTAGCCAAAAACGCCTTAACCTCCACCAAATCCTTTTCTTCAACCACAACATCATTGTAAACCTTCTTAAACAAAGATATATGCTTTACTGCCTCTGTAAAGGGAATGTCAGCGATGAACTCACTTATAGCTTCTTTGTACCGACCATACTTCTTTTCATCAAGAGTTTTCTTCTCATGTCTTCTTGGAAAAGGAATTTGTGGCCTATAGGGCTTTGGTTCCACAAGAGGTGTTTCCTTGGAATCTGCATTAGGGACCGACTGGTCTGGACGTGGAGCGGTCGATCTAGGACTTTTTGAATCTGGTTCTGTGTCAATGACGGGATCGATCGATCTATAAGGGGGATCGGTCGATCCAATTTCCCTGGGGATCAAACTCAAATTATCAGAATGGATGGGACCGGCTGGTCTAGTCACAGGATTGACCGATCCTGTCTCTGCGGAAGTCAAACATGAGTTGATCACAGCACAACTCAGCCCATCTTCAATCCCACCATGGAGTGTTATAGCATTGCATGACTCTTTGTTCTTAGAGCTAGAAGAAATAGCAGAGACCCTCTTATCAATGGAATCAACACGTGAACTCAACCTCTCAAATTTCTCATTTAAATCATTGTACATGCTATCAATCTTGACTTTAATTTCAGCAGAACTTATCGTATGGCCCTCCAGCAGTGCTTGCATCCTCAATTCGAGTTTGTTATCTTGTGGAGCTGCAGATGGAGCGTGGTATCCTTGGACATTTGAGCTACTAAATCCAGCACCTTTGTTCTGAAATCCTTGCGAGAAGTTACCTTGTTGATTATGTGGAGGATACACTTGATCTTGAGGATTCTCAACGTTGGTGCTTCTGTAGGAGAGATGAGGATGATTTCTATAATTCTGATTAAACCCATGATTCTGATAGTTCCCTTGTCCTCCTACATAGTTCAGCTCCTCTGTCCCCTCAAAACCCGAATTTACTCCAACTTGCTGATACGCACCCGTCTGCCCGTCGCACATGTTGACAGCTTGTTGATCTCTCCTCAAAAGAAGGTCTACCTTGGCAGTGAGACTCTTAATAACATCTGTATTCACGGAGCTAACAACACGCACAGAGTGATCATACTCATGGCTATGATTGCTGTTACTCGCTGCAAGGTTTTCGATCAAGAGGTTTGCTTCAGCGGCAGTGTTAGTAGAAAAATCTCCTCTGCTAGCAGTATCGAGTGCCATCTGGTACTTCTGGTCAATTCCTCCATAGAAGATGTTCATAAGATTCTCTTGTGAAAAGCCATGATGAGGACAGTCCCTCATATACTCCTTGAATCTCTCCCACGCTTCACAAAAAGACTCTGTACCACCTTGTGAGAAGGTAGTGATCTTGCTCCTTAACATAGCTGACCGTGACTTAGTGTAGAAGTGGTTTAAAAACGCTGCTCTACACTGCTCCCAAGTGGTAAGTGATCCTCGGTCCAAGAGATTTAGCCATCTCAAAGCCTTATCTCCTAAAGAGAATTGGAACAAAGTCAACATGAGATAATCATATGGAACTCCATTAGACCTTGTTGTACTAGCCAATCTCTCAAAAGCTTCAATATGGTCCAGAGGGCTCTCTGATGCTAATCCATTAAACACACGGTTCTGGACCAAATTGATCAGGCTATGCTTGATCTCATAATCTTGTCTCGCAGGAGCAGGAGGTTGAATCGCAGACCGATTCGCAAATAGCCTGTTGTGAGCATCTTCATGAAGATTTTTTGTGCTAAACGCTGACTATTTGCAAAAGCCATGAACTCCTCTACCCCGGTGCTGAACTCTTCCGTGAAATTTCCCGTCACTTCATCAAGCCTCTTATACATCCACTCCCGAAAATGACTATAATTAGAACTTCCCGCCATTATTAAAGATCTCTCACTCTTGTTTTTTTTTTCTCTTTTGATTTTTTTTCTCACTCTTGTTTTTTTTTTCTCACTCTATTTTTTTTCTCACTCTCAAAATTTTTTTTGTTACTCTCGATTTCTTTCTTGCTAATGCTCTTGCTTGTGGTGTGAATGAAATAAGAAAGGAAGGTGTGGTATATATAGAGAAATTTGGCGACTGAAAAACGACTGTAAAACGACTCTGATGTGACTCAAACTAACAGTCGCAACAAAACAAAGCTTACCAACCCCACAAACGAAAAAAACGTGTTTCTTTTTGGCCGACATGTTTGCGACTCACCTCAATAGTCGCTTAGTAGTCGCCAAATATCCGACTAACTAATTTAGTCGTATTTTAGTAGCCAAATTAACGACTCGCCGCAGTAGTCACCATGTAGTCGCCAATTTAGCTACTGTTTGCTGACAAAATTACTTTCTTGTCTTTCAGTCGTAAAATAGTCGCTAATTAACGACTACTGAACCAACTATTCATTTCAGTCGGTAAAAAACGACTAATTTACGACTAAGTTTTAGCAGTTGTAAAGTAGTAGTTAAACAGTCGGTATATAGTCACTAAATTTGGCGACTACGAGTTTAGTCGCCAATCGTAGTCGTAAATTGCCTGTTTTCTTGTAGTGTCATCCCTCAAAGTAGTTCGTCTTGCTGGTGGGTTCAGTTCAGCCGCATTCTGCTCTTGTGGAACTTGTATTTGTGGTGCAGGAGGAGGAGGCGGAACAAGAACCTCTTGAGGGTTAGGTTGACGAATTTCAGCGTTGTTTGTGTCGTCCATAGTGTATGACCGGGCTTTTGCTTTTCGGTTCTCTCGTTCAAGCTGTGCTAACTCTCCGTTTCGCAGATTACGCAAATCAGTAGGCTTGTGGCTTCTTGTTTGCATGCACCTGAAACACAAGAGAAAGAACACAAGAACTAATTAGTAAATAAAAAGAAAATAAATCTTAGACTAAATTTAAATCTAGAATCTCAAAGGCAATCGTTTTGGTCCCCGGCAACGGCGCCAAATTGATCAACAGGTCAATTAAAACCTAATGTGTACTCCACCACGATCTAGTGGTATCGTTGTAACACTTCAGGATCGAATCCACAGGGACCAAACAATGTACTATGAAATTGTATAGATCAAATATAGCTAAGGCAATGAGAAATATTGTGTTTTAAGTAATCGATTAAAAACAGGAAAGTAAATAAGTTGCTTTAAATCAAAAAGGAAATATTGGGCTCAGGGAATCAGTTAGGGGACATGACCACGAAATTAGATGATAAATTGGGATAGCATTAAACACCGTTCTTGAACTCAAATCTCGAATGTAAAACTAACCTACTGTCGCAGCATTAGCTATCTATGCAAGGAATTGATAAAACTCTAAACTGTCGTTTGAATCTAAACAATCCTAGCAAGCAATAAGTTCAAGTTTGATTATGTTCACAAGGTGCCTCAACTTCAACTGTCGTTGGCTAAGGATCACCTTGCTCACCTATGTTCTTTTCAAGCAACTCAACAACACTTTTGGTGCCCAGATGAATTAAACCTAAGATCTTAATCTAGGTGATCAATCTAGCTTAAGCATTAAGAACAACTATAGATGAAGAACAATAAGATCAATCCCTAATCTAACAAATCTAGCATCAATAAATCATAGAAACCCTTCTGAAACCCTAAACCCAACAGTAAAACTACTCAGACATGGAGAAGCATAAACAGCAAATCAATAATGAAGAAAACATAATTGAATTGCAAAAGAATAGAAAATAGGGTTTAGAAATCTTCTCCAAAGTGTCAAGAAGGATTAGAGATCTTCTCCCTTTTGCTCTCAATACAAAATAGTCTCAGAAAATAAAGCTTATGTCTCTGGAGGCCGTGCCTCTAACTTAAATATCAAAATAAAACCCTAAAAGTCGGTTTAAAACAAAAAAGGAAAACTTGCGTCGGGGATTGGATTGGTCGATCTCGAAAGGATCAGTCGATCCAAAACGTATTTCTGCTCTCATTCCATCTGCCTTCTAGCTCGATCAGTCTTCAACCAATTGGCTCCAGATGCATGTTTTCATCCCCAAAACACTTAGATTCCTTCCAAAGTCACCTAGGACCTGTAAAGACTCACAAAGGACTAAAAGGACTCTAAAAGCACACTTGGACCTAAGAAAAGACTCAAAACAATCCTAAAAACTATAGTTAAAACCCTATAAAATACAGACACATCAATGAGTCATGCTTAGGTAAGATTTTATTTTCAACTGCACAATAAAATCTCGGAAATCACGATTAAGTGTGATAAATTGCCAAGATTTTATTCCTTTTTTACGCCTAACAATATATATTTTGTAACAATACATGAAATACTAAAGATTTTATTTTGAAAATTGTATAAACCATTGGAATATTTTCTTTAAGAGGATTATTTAGAATATTCTTAAGTATATTCATATAGTCCGTGGATTGACTAATTAATCAATAATTTTTTTTTGTAACCAACCTATATTTAATCTATAACTTATTTTGTAACCAACTTATAAATATTATATAGTCGAAAAAAAAAGTTGTGTACTTCTGAACAATATTTTAGACCAAATCGCTCGAGCATTAGTTTAACGTTATTATTTTTATTATCTGAGCAGTTATCAATTATTTCTTTTGTACTCTCTCTGTTTCACAAAGAGTGTCATTTTGACAAATTACACACAAATTAAGAAAAACTTGAATTATACATATATACCCTTATTTAATAAGCAATTTATCATTTAAATCTAATAGAAAAAGCTTTGGGTTAAGGGTAAATTAGAAAATTTGATATTAAAAATCTCATTGGAAATATAAAGTGACAGTCTTTGTGAAACAAAGAAAATACTCCAGAATGACACTCTTTGTGAAACAGAGGGAGTATGTTTTTGATGAAATTAATTAGTTGGGGAACCGCAACACATATAGTGTTCTTGGTGTTTTGTTTGGCCACAAACATCGTAGTGACGGCGATGCTCTTGCTTGGTGGCTCGGCTGTGGTGAATGCTCTCACCAGAGTTGATATATACGCCGCAAGCTTTCTCATTCCTCTCGGCGTCGTTGTCTATACTTTGGCTGGAGGACTTAAGGCTACTTTACTCGCAAGCTACGTTCACTCCGTTATAGGTATATTACATTTAATATAATATATATCTTGACGAACAAATTCTAGCTGGAAACTATGCCATCTATATTAGTTAACACACAATTTTTTTGGAGATGTTCACTTTGTATACTCTGGTCATAACAATGCGTAAATATGACATAGTAATATAGTATGTAGCTTTGTGGTTTGTATGAATAAAACTGATCCGTTATATTTCCTTAGTATATTTAATGATTTAATCAATATCCTTACTAAATAGGAGACACCCTTACAATGAAATAGTTGTTTACTAAATTTTTGTATTTTGTTTGTCTTTCAGTTCACGTCGTTCTAGTCGTCTTTGTGTTTCTTGTCTACACTTCGAGTAGTGAGCTTGGGAGTCCGTCCGTGGTCTATGACCGGCTAAGAGACATGGCTTCTAAGTTAAGAACATGCACTGAGCCGCTCTCACACCACGACCAAGCTTGCGGTCCGGTTAACGGCAACTACAAAGGCTCCTATGTCACCATGTTGAGCTCTGGCGGTGCTGTCTTCGGTCTCATTAACATTGTCGGAAACTTCGGCACCGTCTTCGTAGACAATGTGAGATTTCTTTTCAATGAAGTATATTTTTTTTTCGGTTTTTAGTTTTATTCGCAGAAACTCATATTTTTGATAAAGGATTTTAGAAAAGACCAGTTTTAAGAGATTTTGGTTCTTGCCAAGAAATTGTAAAGAAAGAAAAAAAGTTGGAGGTTTTTAATTAGTAAACCATGCAGGTTTTTAGTAAATATTATTGTCTTTCTTTAGGGTTATTGGGTGAGTGCAATAGCTGCTCGACCTTCATCAACCCACAAAGGATATTTGCTCGGTGGACTCGTATGGTTCGCTGTGCCGTTCTCTCTAGCCACATCATTAGGCCTCGGTGCACTTGCCCTTGACTTGCCTATAACCGCGGATGAGGCTAATCGAGGTCTAGTGCCGCCTGCCACGGCCATTGCTCTCATGGGTAAATCAGGATCATTGCTTCTTCTCACTATGCTGTTCATGTAAGTACACTCTCTCTAAATCATATATATGTAAACAATGTTTTGGAATAGCAAAAAATTATGGGTGGATGTTATCTACGCATTACTGGTTTAGTTGAACAAATTTTTGTTTGATTTAGATCGGTTATTAGTTTTTTAGATGATTTATTTTGGTTTAATTTAAAGTTATAAATTATAAGCCTATGAAATTAGTTACAAAAAGTTAGTTTTGCTTTTAGACGTACTTTTTTCACTACCCAACTCGATTTTTGGTTTGATTAGTCAATTTGATCCGGTATGGTTCAATCAATTCAATTCAGTTTTGGTTAGAAATACCGTTAGCTACAGAAAAGTATGTAATTGGCCATTTTTTTCCCTCTTATAACTCCTCTTGCTTTAAAAACAAGAAATAATTGTTTATAAATTTGTCTCGATTTCTTCTTACACAAGAAACATAGTTTACATACAAAGAAGACATGCTTGCAAATCATGAGTTTTACTGTCTCTGTCGATCCTCAGGGCAGTAACATCGGCTGGTTCTTCAGAGCTAATCGCGGTCTCGTCCCTTATCACCTACGACATCTACCGTACATACATAAACCCTAGAGCAACGGGTAAACAAATCTTGAGAATCTCAAGATCTGCGGTTCTTGGATTCGGATGTTTCATGGGGATTCTTGCAGTGATCTTGAACAAAGCTGGGGTTTCGCTTGGATGGATGTACCTCGCGATGGGAGTTCTCATTGGCTCTGCGGTCATTCCCATTGCTTTCATGCTCTTGTGGAGTAAAGCTAATGCTTTTGGTGCGATTCTTGGATCGATCTCGGGTTGTGTTCTTGGGATTGTTACTTGGTTATCTACAGCAAAGATACAGTACGGACGCGTTGATCTTGATACCACTGGGAGAAATGCTCCCATGTTAGCTGGTAACCTCGTTGCGATTCTAACAGGTCAGCTTGTAATAGTTTTTTGGGCATTTCGGTTCAGTTTGAATTTTTTTGTTCAGTATGTGTTCTTTAAAGTAACTCTAGTTTGCTCCGTACGTGTGAACATATAGGAGGGTTGATCCATGCGGTGTGTAGTCTAGTACGGCCACAGAACTATGACTGGTCGACGACAAGGGAGATCAAATTAGTGGAAGCTGAGGCGTCAGGGGACGATATTGATGTTCCTGCGGAAGAGCTAAGGGAAGAGAAGCTGAGAAGAGCTAAAGCTTGGATTGTGAAATGGGGTCTTGTGTTCACTCTCCTCATTGTTGTCATTTGGCCACTTCTCTCTCTCCCAGCACGTAAGTCGTCTTCCCATGCATATAAATGAAAATAGAGCTTTTTCTTATCTAAACTTGCATAAATTTGACGTATTTTTAAAGATGTATATCATTATTATTTTAATTAAGATATTAATAAAAAAACATATTTTCTAATTAAATATTGTTGCGCTTTTCAAAAATTGGTTACTAATAAGAGCATAAATCACATTTTTGAAAATTTCCAGGCTTGTTTAGCAGAGGATATTTCTGGTTTTGGGCAATTGTGGCCGTAGCTTGGGGAACAATAGGATCAATTGTGATCATTGGTTTGCCATTAATCGAGAGTTGGGACACGATCAAGAGCGTTTGTATGGGAATGTTTACAAACGATAGGCTAATGAACAAGCTTGATGACTTGAACCATAGGCTTCGAGCTTTAACCATGGCTGTACCAGAAGCTGAGAGGATTTATTTGCTCGAACTTGAGAAGACCAAGAAGACCGATGTAGAAAGTTGAAGAAGAAAATATCAAAAGGTTAATACCTTCTTTCGTTTATATATATATATATATATATGTATATGTATGTGACTTTGTTTGGTTACCTTTCTTGTTTGTGTGAAATCATATCCTTTTGTACATTTTGTTCAACTTCTTAGGGCATGTCCAACGCAGGTTACTTAACCACAGTTGCTACAAAGAAAAAAAATAAAAATATTGAAAAGCTAAGAGAGAGAACATATAGAGGTTCTCCTTATGTGAGAATGTTTCTTTTAGGGTTGCAAACACATCAGCTTTTGTTATTGGTCCATCTTTATTAAAAAATTAAAAATATAACTATATAATTAAAATATTATTATTTTTACGTTTTTCAGAAACCCTCCTTATTATTACTTTTTTTAGGGTTGAAAACACATCAACGTTGGAGATGACATTAGAGTATTTCCATCAGCTATCTTTGGGGTGATATCTACGGTGAAAGCAAAGTAAAACATATGTATGAGTATGACCCATACTTCGAGTGTAAATGTTAAAAATAGTTACCTTATTCGGTTTGGTTCAATACTTTAACATGATTCAAGTTTGGTTTGGATAAAGATTTGGTTTATTTGGTCTTTGTTATTTGTGTGGATAGTTGAATTTATTGTTATAAAAATCAAATAGTGTGGATGTTAAAAATGGTTACTCTTATTCGGTTTGGTTCAATACTTTAACATTATTCAAGTTTGGTTTGGATAAGGATTTGGTTTATTGGTTTGTCATTTGTGTGATTAGTTGAAACCATTGTTATTAAAATCAAATCATTTAGCGCTAAACTAGCAAGCCAAAGCCAAAGCTACTAGGACGTTTTGAGTTTAGTAAAATCACTTAACCAAAATGTTGAGATAAGCTCTTAATATTTATCAATTTTTTTTTAAATTATCTATTACAACATTAAAGATATATGACCTAAGTTTATTACGATAATTTTCAACTGTATCTGCATCAAATACGATCATAATAAGCAATTCTCATGAACAATGAACGGCGACATAACTTTTTCCATAAATCCAATCTTTGAGAAACTACCATCTGTTCCATAATCTTTTTGACATGTGTCATTTTATTAAATCTAATATATAAAATGTAAGTTATTAAGTAAAAATTGACTAACAATATATTTTAAAGACATAGAAAACAATTAAACAGTATTAATTATAAATCTAATTTCATATTTTTAATATTTTATTTGTATAAATATAGTATTTTAAATATTTGAAATTAAGATGAAAAACCACGTGAAACTTGAGAACTTGTATTATAATTTTATACTAAACATATTGACAAAAAAAACAAAAATTTATACTAAACAAACTTTTTTAATGAACCAACCAAATCCTAACGTGACAATAGAAAAATGATGGTATGACATCTCTATTTTATTTTGTTATAATAACCTATTCATAATAATATTTTACTTATGTTTTGATTATATTTTTCATATGTTTTGCTTCTTTATTTTGTTAATTTACTTTTTTATTTATTTATTAAAAATTGTATAAGATGTTAAGTAAATACAAAATTTTATTGGTGAAATTAGTTGAAAAATATTTAATTATATGTAATATGTTTTCAGTTTTATGATGTTAGAAAACCGTTTGAGGAAATTCACTACTCCGAAACCACCTCTCCAAACAATGTTGCTATGACGGAAATCATTTGTAGCATCCCTGAGAACCTGCAATGGGAACGCTTTGTTCTCGAGTTCCGGACCTTGCTCTGCTGCTCAAAAGACTGATGAGTGTCTGCCTGCCAACGCTTCATTTGGCTCTGACTGCTTATCAGCTCGCTTCACTCTCATAGGAAAGTAGATGGCGACGAATCCTCCTCCATAATCAGCAAACCCACAACCAAAACGTCAATCAGAAGTCCTAAAATGACTAATCTTTTTATAATACCGTCCCATCTTATCGGCTAAGACAACATGATATTCAAATAGACCACCGCATGCATGAGAAGTACAGTTTGTTCATCGTAATCGCATGTATTAAGTATAGATAGATCTGATAGATTAATCATCATTTGTAATATGATTAGATCACAATATATGAGATGATAATGTTGTAGATGACAAAAAAAACCCATATATATATAGTATATGTTTACATATATGCTTAATTTAAGTGTGTCATTGACTTTTTGGTCAAATTAATTTTGAAATGTATCAAGTTTTTTTTTTATATATTTACCATGTGTATATTAATTCATACACAATAAGAGCTCAGTTCAAAATTAAATATAATATAAATAATTTCAAATTAATTTAGTTAGACAATAATAATTTTTATTAATTGTTGCGAGTCTTTTATCGATAAATGAAAAATTGAAAACACACAAAAAAAACTAAAAAAAATATATTGAGTTTATAGGAGTTGCCCGTGTTGTATGAAAAAATCAGAACTTAGCAACCAAAAGGGGTCTGATATAAACCGAACGACGTCAAATTAAAAAGACATTGTATTTTACCATTCCATAACACAGTCAACAGTATTTTGACATTTAAGTAGAATCGTCAAAAGAAATCTAAGAGATTCTACACTAGGATTTTGGGAAGTTGAACGGTGCGATTTTGAAAGAAGATGATTTTGGAAACCATTGCAATCATGTTTGAAGTTTTCCGATTATACGGACACAAAATGCCATGCGATAAATTAACAACGTAAACATGTTTTATAAGCTTTCTTTATTAACATATATAGATAACATGACATATGGTCTGGTACAGATGTGTTTGATAGATTCAAAGGTGAACATGGGAAGTTTAAGGAAAGTCTAGCCAATGATATTAGAGGGATGCTACAGCTGTACGAAGCAGCACATCTCGGGACACTATCTGAAAATATAATGGACGAAGCGTTGACTTTTACGCGGTACCATTTGGAGTCGTTGACAAACCAATTAGGAACAAGCTCCAATGTCTTAAAGCATGTAGAAAACACATTGTATAGAGCTCGATATCATAGCATAGAGATATTGGTCGCAATACAATACATCTCTTTCTACGACAAAGAAGAAGGGCATGACGAGACACTCCTCAAGTTTGCTAAGATCAACTTTAACTTTTGTCGGCTTCATTACATCAAAGAGTTAAAAGCTCTCACCAAATAAAGTCGTGGTAGCTCGTAGAACAAAGATAATGAAGAGAATATTTTCGTGTGTATTAATCGACGGCCATACATGTGTTTATATACAAAACATAATAGCTATGAAACCCTATACAAGACTTGTCGAACAAGTAATAACAGAACACGTAAACTATGGCCCATATACGGCCCAATACTCCCCCTCAAGTTGGAGGTCGGAGTGTAACGATGCCCAACTTGGACATTAGAAGACTAAACTGTTGAAAACCAAGTGCTTTGGTCAAAATATCTGCCAATTGATCCTCGGAACGAACGTGAGCGATGGAGATGACACCGTCTAGGATGGCATCACGAACAAAGTGACAATCCCGTTCTATATGCTTCGTACGTTCATGAAAGACGGGATTAGCCGCAATGTATAACGCAGCTTTATTGTCACAAAACAACCTTGTGGGAGCTTGTTGTGGACAGCCAAGGTCTTGAAGCAGTCCACGCAGCCAAATAATCTCCTTCAATGCATCGGCCATAGATTGATATTCAGCCTCTGCGGAAGACCGAGAAACCGCCTTTTGCTTTTGTGTCTTCCAAGAGATAGGACAACCACCAAGAAACATAAAATATGCGCTTAGCGATCGGCGAGTTAGAGGACAAGTCCCCCAGTCAGCATCGCAATACGCCGTAAGAATCAGCTCCGTATCTGAACGTAATAAAATACCATGACCAACAGAGCCTTTCAGATAGCGAACAACCTGCAACGCAGCGTCCCAATGTGCTTCGCGTGGAGCTTTCATAAACTGGGACAAAATGTGAATAGGATAGGTGAGCTCCGGACGTGTCACCTTCAAATAGATAAGACGACCAATCAATCGGCAGTAACGAGCAGGTTTAGGTAGAACAGGACTAGTGTTGATGGCAAGTTGATGATTCTGAACCATAGGAATCTTTGACGGCAAGGAACCTTGGAGCCCGCATTCAGAAACAATATCAAGCAAATACTTCCGTTGAGATAAGAAAATGCCCTCCGTACTTCGAGCAACCTCAATGCCAAGAAAATACTTGAGCTTCCCTAGATCCTTCATGTGAAAACATCGACATAAATATGCTTTGAACTCGGTCAGAGATGGAAGATGATTGCTGCATATAACCAAGTCATCAACATAAACCAAAACACGTAACTCCACGGCACCTCTTGTTAATGTAAAGAGAGAATAATCTGAATAAGATTCTTCAAAACCAAACTCCAGCAAGGCATTTGCTAACTTTGCAAACCAACACCGTGGTGCTTGCTTAAGCCCATACAGGGACTTGTGTAACTTACACACTTTATTTGGATATTTGTGACGAAATCTCATAGGTAACTGCATATAAACTTCTTCCTCTAGATCACCATGAAGAAACACATTGTGAACATCCATTTGATGAACTTCCCAGCCTTTAGATGAAATGATTTGTAGTAAACCACGAACTGTGGACATTTTAGCAACAGGAGCAAAAGTCTCCTCAAAGTCTCGACCCTCAACTTGTCGATTTCCAAGAACAACAGCCGGGCTTTATACCGCTCAATAGAACCATCCGCATGAAACTTGATCTTATACACCCATTTATTACCAAGAGCAGTCTTTCCTGGGGGTAAATCAACTATGCTCATTGTCTTATTTACTTAGAGTGCATCAACCTCACTAGACATAGCGTTGTTCCATTTTTCATCTTTGACAGCATCATGAAAAGAGGTGGGTTTGACACCCGTTGTCACAGCTACGAGAAAAACACGATGCGGAGGAGAGAATAATTCATCAGCAATATAATGAGTGAGATTATACTTGGTAGTACCTGGACCCGTAGACGAGGACTCGAAGACGATCGGAGCTGGGTGAGCGTGATGGGTATTCTCAGCAACACACGCAGAGTATGTGACATAACCAGTGAGTCTTGTGGAAGGGAACTTTTCTCTTTTACCCCTCCCTAAAGCTTCAGTCTCATCAAGAGACGTATCAACAGTGATAACAGGATCTGGTGTAGTATGAAGAACAACGTCAGCATCGTTGGTACAAGTGGCTATGTTATCATCGGATAGTGAACTTAAAACAGTTGAATCATCACTTGGCGGAAGCGTAATGGCGGGAAGTAAAACAGGAGTAGGATGCGCGGGAGCAGCCATAGGCTGATCTTGTACCACAGACTGATCTTGTGCCACCGGAGGCAGAGGATCAAGGACCGTTGGATCACCCCTGTCAATAGAACCGGCTTGGAAGACCCAATCCGCATCGAGAGGAGTAGAATTTTCTGTCGGGGAGAAAGGCTTGTCGAGAAAAGGAAAACTATTTTCGTGAAACACCACATCACGGGAAACCAAAAACTCATTTGTTTCCAAATCGTATACCCGCCAGCCTTTCTTGCCGAAGGGGTAACCAACAAATATACAATGTCGACTGCGGGGTCCAAACTTATCCTTGTCGCGAGCTCTCAAATGTGCATAACAGGACGAACCAAAAACCCTCATCTGTCCATAATCTGGCAAGACACCAGTCAAGACTTCATAAGGAGACTGACCCTTATGAATCTTCAAAGGAGTGCGATTAATTACATAAGCAGCGGTAAGAACTGCTTCTCCCCAAAATGAAACCAGAAGACCTGCCTGAAATAACAAGGACCGAGCAACATTAAGAATGTGTCAGTGTTTACGTTCCACCCTACCGTTCTGTTGAGGCGTGCCAACACAAGAAGTTTGATGAAGGATCCCTTTACTTTCAAAAAACTTTGTCAAACACATAAACTCTGTACCGTTGTCACTATGCACCGTCTTTACTTTCTTATCATATTGGTGTTCCGAGTACGCACAAAAATTTTCTAACACCCGTCGAACTTCAGACTTCTCAAGAAGAAGATGCGTCCAAACAGAACGGGAAAAATCATCAACAATAGTGAGAAAATAAACAGCTCCGCAAGAAGATGCAACACGATATGGTCCCCAAACATCCACATGAATTAACTCAAAACATTCCTTTGTTTTATTAATACTATCATAAAAAACATCACGGGTTTGCTTAGCCCGATAACAAACGTCACAAGAATGAGAACTTGTAGAAAACGAAAAACCAGAAAAACAGGCAATGAAGAAAGAACTGAAAACGCAGGATGTCCCAACCGCTGATGCCACAAGCTTTGATCCAAAGAAGATGCCACTTTAGTCACATTTTCTGTTGCCACATCTGTTAAGTAGTAAACCCCATCACGCTCTTTACCGGCTCCAATCAGAGTCCTCGTGAAACTGTCCTGTAAAACACAAAGAGTATCGGTAAATAACGCAAAACAATTCTTCATCTGCTAGAGAATCTGAGAAACCGAGATTAAAGAACAATTTAAATTAGGCACATAAAGCACATCCAACAAGGATACACGATCCGTGAGATGTAAGGTGCCTTTGCGTGTTGAAAACGTAATACCACCATCCGCAAATCCAACGGAACAAGAAGGTATATCAACCAAATCAGAGAGAAGTGAGAGGTTCCCAGTCATGTGATGGGAAGCTCCGGTGTCAATAATCACATCTCCAGGAATCTTACCAGATAGCTTGTCAGGGTTGGTGTTCATCTTCTCTGTGGCTAGCAAGGAGATAGCCTTCCACTGCTCAGGTGAAAAATCAGAGAAGGCCGTGACGTTAGGTACCGTAGTGTGAGAAGCAGTGACATGTCCGCGACCTCTTCCAGCACCTCGTCCTCCACTTGAACCACGACCCCTACCAACGGAACCACCACGCCCAGTCACACGACCAGTACGTTCCGTGAACCATTCAGGATACCCAATTAACTGCCAACAAAACGCCTTCTCATGACCAGACCGGCCACAATTCGAACACAACAAACTACGGTCTCTGTTCCTATCACCACCAAACGGAACAGAGTGTTCCCCACGTTGATGACCCAACATTGGACCAACATTGGTGGAATCTCGTCGAGTTACAAAACCAACAGCATCATGCGAATGCTCCCGTGTCTTAGCTGAGGAGAGCCGTTGTTCCTCACGTATCATGCGTGATAAGCCTGCTCCAAATCAGGAGAAGGATCGGCATCAACAATAGATGTGATCACGTTCGCAAAACGGGATTCATCAAGACCCATAACAAACTGATTCACTTTTTCTTCTTCACGCTCCTTTGCAACAGCTTGATAAACTCCACATGTGAACACGCAGGAAGTGGTTTGTATGTGTACAATTCATCCCATAAACCAGCTATTTTCCCGTAATAATCAATCACGGACTGACCATCTTGTCGACACAAGGCAATTTGAGAACGAAGGTGATTCACACGAACCTTGTTCCCGATGGAGAACCGTTTCCTCAAGTTTTCCCAAAGCTCATGTGCATTAGTAAGAAACAAAACAGTTGAGCGTACACGCGGTGCAATCGACATCCGTAGCCACCCAATGACCATGAAATTCACCGAAGTCCATGACTCCAACTCAGAGCTACCAACCGCTGGTCTCTGCAAAGTACCATCAATAAAACCCATCTTCTTCTTAGCCCGAAGAGCATTGATCATCTCAGCAGCCCACTCATTATAGTTATCTCCGGTCAAGGTAACCGCAGTGATCATCGCCCCTGGATTGTCGGTAGAAGAAGTAGTATGCCGCCATCACCATGTTATCGGCACCAGACGAACCGATGGCAAGAACACCGGCTGTGGCGGATGATTGTGTGCCTTCCGTAGACATAGCACTCAATGACAAGAAACAGAGAAACACTGATTCAACCGAATCAAGAAGAAACTCGTCAAGAGTTATAAACCAAAACAAGAACAAGAGAACAAAGATCAACCGATCAAGAACAAGATCGACCGATCTAGAAAATAGGTTTCAGGATTTTGTGCTCTGATACCATGTAGAACAAAGATAATGAAGAGAATATTTTCGTGTGTATTAATCGACGGCCATACATGTGTTTATATACAAAACATAATAGCTATGAAACCCTATACAAGACTTGTCGAACAAGTAATAACAGAACACGTAAACTATGGCCCATATACGGCCCAATATAGCTACTCAATATTCACGTCAAATACCATCAATATATCTTCTTTATTACATTTTTATTATATTTTCAGTTTTGGTTCGCAGATGGTGGAACGGCTTTGATTTTGTATCTAAGCTCCCTTACATCATGAATAGAATTGTCGAGATCTTTTAGGGATTGGTGACATAGTTTTTCGAACCAAATATTCACTAGGGAGGATGATAACCGCTAAGCTTACTATGATCTTGACGGTTATTGATGATACATATGATGCCTATGCCACTCTTCCTGAAGCTATTTATCTAGATATAAATACTTAGATAACCGGATTGTTATATAACCGGTTCAGTTGGTTTATATTGTTTGGTTCAGATGTTTATACGATTGTATATAAACAACCAATATAATGTAACCTTCAGCTAATTAATGAGAATATGTTTTCTGTTTCGATCATCTCAACTGAATCTTAATAGGGATCGTGGAGCTATTGAAAATCTACTTTTCAAAAAGTGTCTACTACACTAATGGACTATTTCCTTAATTTGTTAGAAACTGTGGAAGAGGTTGAAGGGGAGATGCGGTGTAAAGGAAGATCTTGTAGTGTGATAATAGATCAGGTACATACGTAGCTAATCAAACATTCAAGATGTAATTTCACTGGAAAAAATAAATATAATGTTGATTTTGGATATTGAAACCATAGATCAAGAGTGTGGGGATAGCGTACAATACCTTAGCAATATGGTCACGCATAGGTCACTTGCCAAACTTTGACGATTACATGGAGGTTGTGATTGAAACTGCGGCAATCGATGACTATGCATCCTACAGCTTGGTAGTAATGGAAGAATGTGAAGAGAAACAATTGTATGAATGGTTCGAATCCAAAACCAAAATCATCGATGCTATGAGCGTCGTGTTTCGTTTCATCTCAGAAATGACATAGCCACCTTCGACGTACGTATAAATTTAACAAATGGTACAATCATATATAAAGAAAGATCATTGTTATTATTGATATAGTTTTATTTGGATTTATAAAAATGAGCAGCAAGAGATGAGTATACGAGAGGTGGTGTCATGGTGAATGGCATCAACGGTTACATGAAGCATTATGGTGTTACCAAATAAGCAGCAGTTAAAGAATTGAGTAACATGATTAAAACGAATTATAAGATGATGATGGAGGAGTTGATTAAAAGGTATTTTACAATATACTCGTATACATTTTAATACATAATCATTAATAAGAGAAATTTAAAATATAATATATATATATATGGTTGGACAAACAAGTCTCTTTAATGTTATTTCTGGAAAAAGATGTTTTTTTCATGTATCAAACAACTAAAATGTATACCAAAAAGGTTACAACAACTTATTGTAACGAGGCAAAGTGTTTTAATTGTAAAATAGATGGTTGAAAAAACAACACAGACAAAATATTAGGGATGTTACAAAAAAAGATAACAAACAATAACAATAAATAATGTTATGGTTGGATATGTACCAACCATCTACATCAATGCACATATTGTTTCAATTTTAATCATCTACATCAATGCACATATTGCTTCGATTTTGAGACCGCATGTGGAAATCCAGCTTGTGTTTATCGGCCTAACTTTTCCGGTGTAATTATCATTTTTTTCCTGTTTCCTCCTCTTCTTCTAATGGTTTTTACTTATTCTAATTATTTGTTATTCTATCATGCACTCAGATAAACTAAAACAAGAAAATTTGATGCCAATAATATTTTTTTTCAAGAGGAAACTCAAAATCTCTAAATCCAGCTTTATCTTGATTGTAGTAATGTGTATTAGAAGTTTAGAACCAATATAGAAACTAAACTTCTTCTTTTCATTTTTTAATTAAAAATTCAAAGAGATTCATTTGATTAATTCAATAAAATTTAATCAAATATATCCAAAATTTTTAAATTAAGTTCATTGCGACTACGTTCTATCGATGAATGTTATAGTTATTGAAATAGTTTAAAATAAATTGATCGAATGTAAGCAAAACATAAGAAAAATATGAGCAAAACATAAGCTAAATATGAGCAAAACATAAATTAATTATGACAAAATACAAAAGCTACAAATTCAATTATTACTAAATTGAAAGAAGATGTGTATATAAAGTTTTACTTATGTGTAACGTCTACACAAAAATTAAATTTAAGATTTCAAATGTATTGAAACACAAATCGAAAAGGATATCTATGTTAAAATTCAATTATTACAATGTTCTTGACGTGGCAATATAGCAACAGACGAATAAACCACTGAGAACTTCAAAAAGATTGCCAAATTGGCAGAATACTGCACATCTCAAGAGATTGAAAGTAGACCAAACATGTTTTAAACAGTGAATTGGCTGGTTCCTCTGGTGGAATTCTGGGAGCCACCACCTAGTGAAGAGATACAAATTTAGAGAAGAACACCACGACTCTTCTTGAAAATTTGCATAGGTGGAAAACTGAAGCAAGTGAAGAATCATCTATGGCAATCTATGGTAAGTTCTTGGCTCATCTTTTCATACACTTCTTTTGGTTTTTCAATAACTTCACTCTGAATTATTGTTGTTGTGGTCATGGCAAGATTCTGCTTGGAAGTTGTGTGGTCTTTAAATGTGCACTAACTTTGATAGAGGTTTTCTATATCTCTTGAAACGGATGAAATGCTTCTGGAGCAATAAATACTCCATTGTATTTGCCTTTTGTCACAAGGTGCTTTTGGGCAGTGTTACTGTACCTTTCTGCAGTACACGGTGGACTTCATCTTCAGAAGCATCATGATTGTTGTTGTTCACTTGGTTGTAGATACCAAAACCCTCAAGATCAAACATTTTTCCGGGTTACCATTGTATGCAGAGACAATGGATAGACAGTGCCATGAGCTCAGAGGTTCGTCTTAATTTTTCTTTTGGCATAAACTTATGGCTTTAGTTTCAGTCGTTGTTCGATGAGCAGTTGGTAGTTTTGTGTATCATCAGACTCTCTGAATCCATAGTAAAGAGTAGATCTGTAACACCCGCAAACCAATTTTTGGTAAATTGGTGGGGGTGTCGATCGACACCACAGGAGGTGTCGATCAACACTGTTTGTTTCTGGTTCGGCCAGTTCGATTTAATTATCGATTTGGACCGGTTTGGTTTAGGAAAAACCATTAGACCGAGATATTTAAGTGTTTGGTCGACCAGAAGGGTTTTGGGAAGTCTTTCTTGTTGCCGTTTATCATTTTTGAGAGAAAAAGGAAGAAAAAGAGAGTTCTTGAGTTTTTGGTGAGATTGGTGAGATTCCTTGCTGTTTCTTGAGAGATCCAAGGCTGGGAAGGAGTTAGAAGCTTGCTAGGAAGGTTGGATTCGTCTTTGTTGGTCAGAAACTTCCTGCAAAGAGGTGAGTGCATGACCATGGCTAATCTAAGCCTTTGATTCTCTTGTTCTTCGCTTGTTTGTTGCTTGTTTGTGTGTTTTTCTTGCTGGGATTGGTTGATACAGGTTCCTACGGATGTATAAGGCTTGGGTTTCGAGTATTGGACGATTTGGAGGAGAATTGGGAGCGAGATTCGACTCTCGACTTCGCGCGGATCGCAGTTGCAGAGGGAGTGTCGATCGACACCAGCAAATTGGGCATCGATCAATACTGTGGGGTAGTGTTGGTCGACACCAAGGCCAGTGTCGGTCGACACTTGGCTGGTGTCGGTTGACACCTCCTTTCCAGCGAGACGATGTTTGATTTCCTGGTTTGTGTGTTTTGTTTGATGCTTGTTTGGAACTTTGAAATCATTGTTGCTTGTGTGTATAGCCCAGTAGATGGGAGGATTGCCTCACTGAATGTTTATCAAATACTCATGCATCTCAATATGTGTTTGTGGTGCAGGTAAAGGCAAAGTGTGATCGTGGAATCAAGGCAATGAAGAGGAGGATGTTCTTGGGACTCGATTGGATGTTGTCTGGCATTGCTAGGTTACTAGAGTTGAGTCATTAGAAACATTGCTAGGTTTCTGGTTTCATGTTTCTTGTTGTTGGTATTTGGATATTGCTTATGCTATGATATTGGATTGTTATTGGTTATTATTGGATTCTTATTGGATATTGGTTTTGTTATTCCGCTGTTGATTGTGAATGTGGTTAATTGGCTAGTGGGTATGGGACCACTAGTTGTAGTTTATTTATATATATATTATTATTATTTTTTTTTATTTTTTTTTAAAAAGGTCGGTCGTTTCATTTTGGTATCAGAGCCCTTACGGTTCTAGGTTTGGGTTCACTAGATTTCTGTTGTGATGTTTGGGATTGCATGTCTTGATTGATTATGTGAGTTAGTCAATTGTGTGTGGCATGGAGTCCTAGAACATCCTCTTCGAGCCGACTGTATGATTCCACGGTGAGTTTATGTTTCTGTGTTATAATAGAAATTGTTTGCTTAGTCTTCTATTCATGGTAGTGCAGATGGCTAGAGAGGATGCTGTGGCTAGTCGAGGTCGTGGATGGGATGCGGACGTGGTCGTGGACGCGGACGTGGTCGTGGACGCGGACGTGGTCGTGGACGCGGACGTGGTCGTGGTAGGGACAGAGTCCCAGTGGTTAGTGAGACCGAGGACCAGAGTGTAACAGCTGAGGGTGTTGGCGAGTCACAGGGTGTTCCGGGGGATTCCATGAGTATGCCAGGAGGGGACGGCGTTGATGCTCCAGTGGCCGGTGATGCTAGGGTCCCGGGTGTGGGAGTCCCAGCGGGTGGAGTCCCTGGTACTAACGTTGCGGCTATGCTAGCAGAGGTGTTAGCGCGGTTACCACCAGTGGTACTGGCTCAGACTCAGGTAGTGCCACCAGTGGTGGCGGAGGAGCGGCAGCCAGTGGTTGCGGATGTGGGAGCACATGGACGTTATTTGTCTATGCTCAAGGAGATGAAGGGTCTGTTCACTGAGAGGTTTTCGGGTGGTACAGATCCTACTGTTGCGGATGCGTGGAGGACGAGTGTGGACCGTAACTTCCATACTCTGAGATGTCCTGAGGAGTTTTGGGTGGACATAGGGGTCTACTATTTGAGTGGTGATGCTGAGTTGTGGTGGAGATCAGTGACTGCTAGGAGAGTGCAGCGGGAGATGACTTGGGCTGACTTTGTCTTGGAGTTCAACCGCAAGTATTTTCCTAGAGAGGCATTGGATCGGTTAGAGGTGCAGTTCCTTTAGTTGTCTCAGGGGACACGGTCAGTGCGGGAGCTGGGCTTGGAGTTCAGTCGACTTCTTTGTTATGGGGGTCGGGCTTTGGAGTCTGAGGAGGCTCAGATTAGGAGGTTTTTGAGGGCTCTACGTGATGATTTGAGAGTTCACTGTAGAAGGCGGAGTTATGCTACGCGTGCAGAGCTGGTTGAGACTGCAGCAAAGATTGAGGAGGATATCCGGGCACAGTCAATGGCGGTAGCTCCAGCAGTTCAGCCTAGTAAGGCTCAGCAGCAGGGTGGTTCTAGCAGGGGTGGTAGGCCTGCACAGGGAACCAAGAGGAGGTGGGATGCTATGCAGAAGCCAAGTGGTGCGAGTTGCTTCGGTTGTGGGAGCAAGGATCACAGGGTTGCTAGTTGTCCCAAGAGGAGTGCTCCGACAGCAGGGCCTCGGGTATGTTATCATTGTAGGGAGACAGGGCACATCAGGCCTTTTTGTCCCAAGTTGCAGCCGGCAACAGTGGCAGCGTTGCAGCAGGTGCAGCCTGGAGGTCAGCAGGTGGCACGAATTGAGCAGGCGCCACGGGTTTACACGACAGCACACACTGGTGGAACCAGTGCCGGGGCGATCACAGGTATATTTTCTGGTACTTAAACTTTGTGGATTTTAGTAGGTTCAGATTGTATATGTTTCCTGTGATAAAGTGTTAGGTTCTCAACACATGAGGTTTTTGTAGGGACCTTGTTGGTGGGCGGGTTTAAGTCCCATGTTATGTTTGATTCTGGAGCTTCTCATAGCTTCATTACTCCGGAGTGTGCAGAGTGTGCGGGGATCAGCGGGAATCCTGGAGAGCGTTCGGGAATTGTCAGAGTTGCGGGAGGCGAGTTCCTGAGAGTGATCAGACGAGCTAGAGGAGTTGATATTCAGATCGTAGGGGAGTCATGGCCAGCGGGTTTGCTTATCAGTCCAGTGGAGTTATATGATGTTATTCTCGGGATGGATTGGTTGCATCGGCATATGGTGCATTTGGATTGTCATCGGGGTAGAGTGGAGTTTGAGCGTCCAAAAGGGATGTTGGTGTTTCAGGGTATTAGACCGACTTCGGGGAGTCTCGTGATCTCAGCCATTCAGGTTGGGAAGATGATCGAGAAGGGCCGTGAGGCTTATGTGGTTACTATATCTATGCCAGAGTCAGTGGGGAAGTCTACGGTTAGCGGTATTCCGGTAGTGGAGGAGTTTGAGGATGTGTTTCAGTCTTTGCAGGGATTACCACCATCTCGGTCGGATCCTTTTACCATTGAACTGGAACCGGGGATGATGCCGTTATCCAAGGCTCCTTACAAGATGGCTCCAGCAGAGATGGCAGAGCTGAAGAAGCAGCTAGAGGACTTGTTGAGTAAGAGATTCATCCGTCCTAGTGTATCACCGTGGGGAGCGCCGGTGTTGTTTGTGAAGAAGAAGGATGGGAGTTTCAGGTTGTGCATTGATTATCGGGGTTTGAACCGGGTCACTGTGAAGAACAAGTACCCTCTTCCTAGGATCGATGAGTTGTTGGATCAGTTGAGGGGTGCTACTTGGTTCTCCAAGGTAGATCTGGCGTCATGTTATCATCAGATACCGATAAATGAGGCAGATATGAGGAAGACTGCTTTCAGGACGAGGTATGGGCATTATGAGTTTGTGGTGATGCCTGTTGGGTTGACTAACGCGCTAGCAGCGTTTATGAGATTGATGAACAGCGTGTTTCAAGAGTTTCTGGATGTGTCTGTCATCATTTTCATCGACGATATCCTGGTTTATTCTAAGAGTCCTGAGGAGCATGCAGTGCATTTGAGGGTCGTTATGGAGAAGCTGCAGGAGCAGAAGTTGTTTGCTAAGTTGAGCAAGTGCAGTTTTTGGCAGCATGAGATGGGATTTCTGGGTCATATTGTGTCTGCAGATGGGGTTTCTGTAGATCCGGAGAAGATTCAGGCTATCAGAGATTGGCCTAGACTGCAAAATGCCAGAGAGATCAGGAGTTTCTTTGGATTGGCAGGGTACTACAGGAGATTTGTGCAGGGGTTTGCGAGCAGAGCACGTCCTATGACTAACTTGACAGGGAAGGATGTTCCTTTTGTTTGGTCAGAAGAGTGTGAGGAAGGCTTTGCAAGCCTGAAGGAGATGTTGACTACTGCGCCAGTGTTGGCTTTGCCTAAGCAGGGAGAACCCTATGTGGTTTATACAGATGCATCTAGAGTTGGTTTGGGGTGTGTTCTGATGCAGCATAGGAAGGTGATTGCCTACGCTTCGCGGCAGTTGCGGGTGCATGAAGACAACTATCCTACTCATGATTTGGAGATGGGTGCTGTAGTTTTTGCCTTGGAGATTTGGAGATCTTATCTTTATGGTGCAAAAGTACAGGTGTTTACAGATCATAAGAGCCTGAAGTATATATTCACTCAGCCTGAGTTGAATTTGAGGCAGAGGCGGTGGATGGAGCTTGTGGCAGATTATGATTTGGAGATAGCGTATCACCCTGGTAAGGCTAACACGGTTGCAGATGCTCTGAGTCGGAAGAGGGTATCTTCGGCTCAGGAGCAGGAGATGGAGTCTCTGGTAAGGGAGATCAGTGCTTTGAGCTTGTGTGCTGTTTCACAGGAACCATTGGGTTTGGAAGCAGTTGATAAAGCAGATCTTCTGAGTAGGGTGCGGTTGGCTCAGGAGAAGGATTTGGGGCTAGTGAATGCCTCTAAGGATGTGGATTCAGAGTATCAGGTCTCAGATAATGGTACTATCTTGGTGCACGGTCGGGTTTGTGTGCCCAAGGATGAGGAGTTGAGGCAGGAGATTCTGAGAGAGACTGATGTGAGCAAGTTGTCTATTCATCCAGGAGCGACTAAGATGTACCGTGATCTCAAGAGGTACTATCATTGGGTCGAGATGAAGAAGGATGTGGCTAGTTGGGTTTCGAGGTGCGATGTGTGTCAGCTAGTGAAGGCTGAGCATCAGGTTCCTGGCGGGTTACTGAAGAGTCTACCCATTCTTGAGCGAAAGTGAGATATGATCACTATGGATTTTGTGGTAGGATTGCCAGTGTCACGGACCTTTGATGCTATTTGGGTCATTGTGGACCGGTTGACTAAGTCAGCACATTTTCTGGCCATTAAGAAGACTGATGGAGCAGCGGTCTTTACTAAGAAGTATGTGAGAGAGATAGTCAGATTGCATGGAGTGCTAGCGAGCATTGTGTCTGATAGGGATTCTAAGTTCACTTCGGTGTTCTAGAAGACATTTCAGGCAGAGATGGGCACTAAGGTGCATATGAGTACAGTTTATCATCCCCAGACAGATGGACAGTCTAAGAGGACGATCCAGACGCTAGAGAATTTGCTGAGGATGTGTGTGTTGGATTGGGGTGGCCATTGGGCAGATCACCTGAACCTGGTAGAGTTTGCTTACAACAACAGTTATTAGGCGAGTATTAAGATGGCTCCTTATGAGGCTTTGTATGGGAGACCATGTCGTACACCATTATGCTGGACTCAGGTGGGGGAGAGGAGCATGTTTGGTGCTAGTTTTGTTCAGGAGACCTCAGAGAAGATTCGGGTTCTCAAGCTGAACATGAAGGAAGCTCAGGATAGGCAGAGGAGTTATGCCGATAGGAGGAGAGATCTTGAGTTTAAGGTAGGAGACAGAGTGTACCTCAAGATGGCCATGTTGCGGGGTCCGAACAGGTCATTGTCAGAGACTAAGTTGAGTCCGAGGTATATGGGTCCATTCATAGTGATTGAGCGGGTTGGACCAGTGGCATATAGACTGGAGTTACCCGAAGTTATGCGTGCATTCCATAAGGTTTTCCATGTGTCTATGTTGCGGAAGTGTCTCCGTGAGGGTGAGCGAGTGTTGGCTAAGATTCCTGAGGATCTTCAGCCTAACATGACTTTGGAGGCGAGACCAGAGAGGGTGATATGCTCAAATTTACCCTGAGCTACTCTCTCAAATTAAGAGATCACTGTAATACTTAGGGGTCGAATTCCACAAGGACTCAAGTCTACACAATAAATTATAGAGTTTTATAATTATGCTAAACATATTAAATTGAATTAAAATAAAAGCAATGTAAAATATTAAATAAAAGTTGTTGTAAATTCAGAAGATCAAAAAGCTAGGTCTAGGGAATTTCTCAGGAAATTATGAAATATTAAATCAATCAATAAATTAGGATTCAAGCAATTAAGAAAAGATCTAGAACTCTAAACACTTTTGTAAAATAAATCAGTTCTCACTGCAAATATTATCTAAATTTAAAACCAGAAAATCTAAATCTCTTTGTAAAATTCTAGGTTAAAAATCAGCTTTTAAAAAAAAAAACAGGTTTAGATTGTTCACAAAATTACTAAATCAAATCTCTTTGCAGAAAGTAATTTTGCTCATCAAAAGATTTTATCAGGAAAATCAATTATATTCTCATATCAATTTATTTTTCTAGGTTATTAATTCTAGATGGCCAATCAAGGATTAATATGAAGAACAACCTAAGATGAAGATCTAGAAAGATATTGAATCCTAAATAAACAGATCTAACAATTCATAAAATCCCTGTGAAAAACCCTAAACCTAACAAGCAAACTACTCAGACATGTTTGATGAAGAACAAGACATAATTCTGAATAATAAGCAATTAAAATTAAAAGAGTAAAGAGGGAGTTCAAGAATTCTTCTCTCAAAGCAGTTCAGATTTCTCTTCCAAAAGCTTTCAAAATCTCACAGGGTTGCAGGAAAAATAAAAATTTGATAGATTAAAACTTAAGGGTTTTAAAAACCTAAAAACTATATATATATGTCCTAAAACATGTTAGGGACTTATGTTGCAATTATGGAAGACTTTGGGCAACTTTTGTCAATTTTCCAAAACCTGGGTCTTGAGTCGGCAGAGAGGGGTGTCGATCGATGCCCTCTTGTGTGGTGTCGGTCGATGCTCCTCATAGGATCAGACTCCAAATTGATTTCCTCCGGTTAAATGCTCCAGAATCATCCAAATTGCTCCATTTTGCTCCTTCCATGCTAAAAACCTGTAAAGACCCAAAAACAATCTAGAAACAAATGAAAAGAGACTAAAAGACTCCTTATATCATGGTTAAAAACCACAAAAACCATGATATATCAACTCCCCCAGACTTAGTATTTTTTTGCCCTCAAGCAAAACATAAACTTAGACCTGTGAAAGAGGTTTGAAAACAGGGAACTCACTCAACTGCAGATTATTCTTATTCACATTCTTCATTTACCTGACTCAAGAACTTACTTCTTATACTCAACCATGATAAGCATCAACATTCCTTACTCAAATCCCACAATCCTTTGGAATCTCTGAAATCTCCATTGTCATCTCATTATATAAATTAAAGCAAGTACATGTGAGTTCTTACCTTGGGTGTATCGAACAGTGGCATATGGACTGTTTTCAGGCCAAGACTTTCTTCTTACATCTCCTTTCCTCTCCCTTTTCTCACTTCCAATTTCTTTCTTTTCTTATTTTTTTTTAATCAAAGGTGTAAGCGAATACCGAGGTCATCGGTAATTTACCTACCCCTCGCTTCCAAGCTTTGTGTGATCATTTGACTCAAGAGTAGAATAATGAGGTCACTAGTAATTTACCTACCTCTCTAAACTGATCAAAATCATCTCATCTTTTATTCTTTTTTTTAAGCACTGATGGGAAGAGAGAGGGGAGACATACTTTGAAAAATTGCACTGTCTTGTATGGCCTGAAGAAGACGTCTAGTCCACTGATTTCTAACCCCAAAGTAAGAGATTAAGTCCGGTTAAAATCCTGATAAAGGTTGAGACAACGTTAGATCAATCAGATATCCATTGAATAAGGGCTTTTAGGATTGTTGATAAGGCTTATAGTCTTTCTAAGCTTCAGTTCTGAGATCAAGCATAAACAAATAATCATTAGAGTGTTAACCAAATAAGAGAAATCATTAGTCAAGATCATAATTCTCAAAGACAAAAAGAAAAATTTTGAAAAATTTGACTCAAACTTTATGGTTTTGACTGACACAACTGAAACTCAAAAACAGAAAACATAGTTAGTAACTAACCTCCCCCAGACTTAAACAACACTGTCCCCAGTGTTATCATGTAAGAGGAAAGCAAAAAAAAAAATAAAAATAATCAAAATCAAAATCAAAAGAAAAAGAAAACCTACCAGTGGGTTGCCTCTCACTAAGCGCTTTGTTTTCAGTCATTAGCTTGACTTTGCTGGAGCTCAGGCATCCGGTGGATCAGAACATGGCATTGAATGCTTCTGAGAGAATGACCTCTTCATCCAAGGTGGTGTATAAGGTTTAGGTGCATGAGGCTTGCTAAGTATGCGAGGAACAGGACCAGGGCGGGATGTAGGGATGGGTTTGCTTCTCTTATGTCCTGCAAAATCATCAACAGAAGAAACAAGCGCTCAACGATAATCTCGTGGCTTGGTTAACTACAAAACAGTTTTTATCTCTTTGAAATTCTTGTTGATGATAGGAGGAGGATTAGATGCAGAAGAGGTGTACCTTTGCCTTACCTGAGGACTCTGGAGGGTGGAGTGGGAGACTTTCTGTTTGGGAAAATGTTTCTGACTTGAAACATCAGTCTTGGACAAGGTTGAACTCGGATGTGGAGGGGTGTCGATCAATGCCTCCTTGTTGGTGTCGATCGACACTGAGCCTAATGCCCGTGTTGCAGAAACTTTTTTAACATAAAAAGTCTATCCATCAATAGTAGGAGCCCTCCTCAGCTTATCCATCTCAAAATTCATACTCAATCCATCCACATTCAATGTTATGTGTCCCTTTTGCACATCTATGATGGCACCAGCTGTAGCCAAGAAAGATCTTCCTAAGATGAGACGATCTTTAGGCTCTGTATCATACTTCGACACCACAAAGTCAGTGGGAATCATGAAGTTGCCAACCTTAACTGGAATATCCTCTAAAACACCTTCAAGAATTCTTCGGGAGCGATCAGCCAAGATAAGAGAAATCTGAGTTGGCATGAATTCTGTCATCCCAAGTCTCACAGCAACAGAATGTGGCATCAAGTTGATGCTAAAGCCAAGGTCACAAAGTGAGTGAGAAAACCTTCCTGTGGAGATAGAGCAATCAAGTACAAAGCTTCCAGGATCTGGTAACTTCTTAGCAGTCCTACATTGAATGATTGCACTCACTTCCTTAGAGACAACCACCTCCTGCTTTCTCTCCTTCTTCCTCTGAACAGGCTGGTTCAATATAATTGCACTAACATGCTTAGTTAGCAAGGCTCATTCTTCAGGGCTCAAACCATTGGATACCATTCTCTTGACATAGCGTTTTAGTGGTGGTGAAAGCTTTACTGCACCAATCAATGGCATCTCAATCATCACCTTGTCCATCATTGCCTTGCATCTAGCTTCCTCCATCTCCTGCTTAGACTTTCTTGGCTTGGGAAAAGGAACCTTAGGCTTGTAGACCCTTTCAACAGCTAGAACCTGAGATTTTGCAGTTTCTGGGTTCATCTGAGAGGAGTGTCGACCGATACCCAGGTGGTGTCGATCGACACCATCATCTGAAACCGAGAATTTTGTCGATTTTTCACCCAGTTCGGCAGAAGCAATTTCAACAGCATCCTCATCCCTCACAGATATGGCATTGCAAGCATGTTTAGGGTTTGACTCAGTTCTTCCAGGAAGAAAACCCTCTTGTCGTTTGACAGACCCAGCGGTCTGAATAACCTGATTCTCCAACTTCTTGACATGAATGTTCAATGCTTCTATCTTCCCATTCAGCTCAGTGTAGACATTGTCAATCTTTCCATTGAATGTCACTGTCAAATGCTCCTGTCCTTGCAAAAGCTGCTCAAGCATGGCTTCCATTCTACTCTTTGAAGAATTCTTAGGAGGTGGAGACTGACAAGATGAGTTCCCATAGGTTTGTATAGCCATTGTTCTGTTGCTGCTTCTGGTCACCATTGTAAGGCATGTTGCCTTGCTGATTACCAAATCTCTGTCCCTGATACCCAGCTCCATACACATAGTTGACATTCTCCTCTGTATTCTCTGACTCTGGCTCAAATGTCTCAACTTCAGCAGCAAATTGGACTGACTTCTTTCCCACAAGAAGATTATGCACTGAATCCAGCTTAGCATTAACAGAAGCTAGCTGGTTTGAATCAAACTCTCCATGCAGTCTCTTTCTTTCAGCATCAGCTCTTTTAGTGCTATTGCTAGAAGCCAAATTTTCAATCAAAACTTCAGCATCTTCTGGAAATCTTGTCTTGAAGTTCCCATGACTTGCAGTATCCAAAGCTAACTGATACTTCCAGTCACACCCTCTAAAGAAGATACTCAACAGTTGTACCCTTGAAAAATCATGGTGTGGACAGTCCCTTTGATAAGCTTTGAACCTCACCCAAGCTGCCTTGAAAGCTTCATCATGCCCTTGCTTAAATGAAGAGATCTTGACTCTCAACTCATCTGACATTTCATCATCATAGAAATGGTTGAGGAAAGCCACCTTGATATCATGCCAATTCGTCAAAGATCCAGCTGGCAACTGCTTCAACCACTGGGATGCCTCTCCTGCAAGTGAGTATGGGAAGAGCTTGCAGAATATGAAGTCCTCAGTCACTCCATTAGCCTTGATACTGGTCACAAGATCCTCAAAATGTTCAATATGGTCCAAAGGCTTCTCATGGGGTAGGTTAGAGAAAGGTCTTTGCCCAACTAGCTGGAAGTAAGCAGGCTTCAGCTCAAAGTCATTCCTCTGGAATGGAGGAGGAACAATAGCAGACCGGTTCTCATACACAAGATCAGCCCGGTTGTAGTCAGCAATGGTCCTGATCAAGTCCCGGTTTT
The DNA here is from genome assembly GCF_030686135.1 of Camelina sativa. NCBI lineage: Eukaryota > Viridiplantae > Streptophyta > Magnoliopsida > Brassicales > Brassicaceae > Camelina > Camelina sativa. The sequence continues at coordinate 32,707,055 of NC_141899.1, forward strand.
GATTCTGTCTTCGAACTGGGTTCTGGACGTGGTTGGCAGCTCCACGTCCGTCTGTTGCAGGTGGGTGTCGATCGACACCAAGATCCGGCTCATCAACGACACCAGCTTGCTGGTTCACGACAGCCTGCACATTGACAACAAGTTCAGCAATCACATTGCCCTCTGCATCCAGCTTTTGGCCGTGCTCATAGCGCAAGTGGCCCTCTTGATCCCTCAAAGCACCATCCTCATCTCGCATCAGAATGATCGGATTAACTATCTTCAGAGATTTGGCTGCTTTTCTGTTCTCACGCTCAAGTTTTTCCCAACTCTTGGTTTGAAAGCTTCAGAATTGGACCAGTCTTGTTGCTCCTTGTGTTAGGCTTATTAGGCATACACCTGAAACACACAAGAGAAAAGAAAACAAAAGCGTGTTAGTTTGAAAAAAAAAAAAATTTAGACAAAATCAAAAACTCAAATCTAATGGTAGATCAAAGAGTCCCCGGCAACGGCGCCAAAATTTGATATGCTCAAATTTACCCTGAGCTACTCTCTCAAATTAAGAGATCGCTGTAATACTTAGGGGTCAAATTCCACAAGGACTCAAGTCTACACAATAAATTATAGAGTTTTATAATTATGCTAAACAGATTAAATTGAATTAAAATAAAAGCAATGCAAAATATTAAATAAAAGTTGTTGTAAATTCAGAAGATCAAAAAGCTAGGTCTAGGGAATTTCTCAGGAAATTATGAAATATTAAATCAATCAATAAATTAGGATTCAAGCAATTAAGAAAAGATCTAGAACTCTAAACACTTTTGTAAAATAAATCAGTTATTACTGCAAATATTATCTAAATTTAAAACCAGAAAATCCAAATCTCTTTGTAAAATTCTAGGTTAAAATCAGCTTTAAAAAAAAAAAAAGGTTTAGATTGTTCACAAAATTACTAAATCAAATCTCTTTGCAGAAAGTAATTTTGCTCATCAAAATGTTTTATCAGGAAAATCAATTATATTCTCATATCAATTTATTTTCCTAGGTTATTAATTCTAGATGGCCAATCAAGGATTAATATGAAAAACAACCTAAGATGAAGATCTAGAAAGATATTGAATCCTAAATAAACAGATCTAACAATTCATAAAATCCCTGTGAGAAACCCTAAACCTAACAGGCAAACTACTCAGACATGTTTAATGAAGAACAAGACATAATTCTGAATAATAAGCAATTAAAATTAAAAGAGTAAAGAGGGAGTTCAAGAATTCTTCTCTCAAAGCAGTTCAGATCTCTCTCCCAAAAGCTCTCAAAACCTCACAGGGTTGCAGGAAAAATAAAAACTTGATAGATTAAAACTTAAGGGTTTTAAAAACCTAAAAACTATATATATATGTCCTAAAACACGTCAGGGACTTATGTTGCAATTATGGAAGACTTTGGGCAACTTTTGTCAATTTTCCAAAACTTGGGTCTTGAGTCGGCAGAGAGGGGTGTCGATCGATGCCCTCTTGTGTGGTGTCGGTCGATGCTCCTCATAGGATCAGACTGCAAATTGATTTCCTCCGGTTAAATGCTCCAGAATCATCCAAATTACTCCATTTTGCTCATTCCATGCTAAAAACCTATAAAGACTCAAAAACAATCTAGAAACAAATAAAAAGACACTAAGAGACTTCTTATATCATGGTTAAAAACCACAAAAACCATGATATATCAGAGGATTCTCGAGAGGAGGATCAAGGAACTTCGGAAGAAGAAGATTCCTCTGATGAGAGTTCTGTGGGACTGTGATGGTGTTGAGGAGCAGACTTGGGAGCCTGAGCCAAAGATGAAAGCAAGGTTCAAATTGTGGTATGAGAAGCAAGCCGCAACTTGAGCTTGTTTAGCCTGGTTCCATCTGTAATCCGTGGCTGGAGCGGGAATGGAGTATTCCAGCCCATCTCTCTTGTTACTCGGTCGCTTGGGGTGGTTGGTTGTGCGACTCAGTAACAAGATGAGTTGGTGTTCGGGGTACAAAGTTTCCGTGAGGCGGGGTTTTTGGAGGAAAGTTTTCCTGAAATAGAAGTTTCCAAAAGTGGAAAGTTTCCAAAAATGAAAAGTGCTAAATATGGAAAGTTTTACGGGAGTTAGAATTTGTCCATTTTAGCGGTGGAGAGCCTTGGAGGGGCTTGTGTGTGGCTTTGGTGGCGGACTTTCGAGTCAGTGTGCCCGTGTGTAGCGGTCTTTTTAGACATTGTGTGGCCTTTGTGGTGGGCTGTTTAGCCGTGTGTGGCCTTTGTGGCGGGCTGTTTAGCCAATTGCATGGCCTTTGTGGCGGGCTGTTTAGCCAGAGTGTCTTTGTGATGGTCCTTCGGGACAGATGGTCTTTGTGACGGTCCTTCGGGACGAGTGGCCTTGGTGGCGGTCCTCTTTAGGACATTTGTTTGGCCTTGGTGGCGGTCCTCTTTAGGAAATTTGTTTGGCCTTGGTGGCGGTCCTCTTTAGGACATTTGTTTGGCCTTGGTGGCGGTCCTCTTTAGGACATTTTGTTTGGCCTTGGTGGCGGTCCTCTTTAGGACATTTTGTTTGGCCTTGGTGGCGGTCTTCTTTAGGACATTTTGTTTGGCCTTGGTGGCGGCCCTTGTGGCAGATATATGATCCTTGTGTGGTCATGAGGTATTCCAGTGAGGGGATATGTGGTTGGTAGGACATTGAGATGTTTTACGCGAGCCACGGGAAGGAAACCTGGATAGGGATAGGACTCAGACGTGTTCAGAATCGTTTGCTCGCGACTCTTGGGGGACCTTGGTTCTCCTAGTACTGCCATATTCAGAGACTTTGTGACTCGGGAATATGGTTAGTATATCAACTTCGGATGACGATCCGGAGGCGCGCTGTAGGGTGACGACCTGAGAAACGAGTTTAAATTTTTCCTTATATATTATGGCATGCGTGTTTAGGCCCGATGAGGAGCCAACATCTGGCATGCAGACTTAGGTCTGATGAGGAGCCAATAAAACTCAAGGTTTAGGCCTACGAGTAAAGGAAAGTCCAAAAGTCGAGAGCAAATAATGCATGGAGCGCGAGTCTATCGCTTAGAGGTGACCTTCTGTAGATCAGTCGGAGGAGTGCGGGCCGTGGAGACGGTTGCACGGGAGTCCTTGGCTGATGGTTGTTTGGGATTCGAGGACGAATCTAGATTGGTGGGGGAGAATTGTAACACCCGCAAACCAATTTTTGGTAAATTGGTGGGGGTGTCGATCGACACCACAGGAGGTGTCGATCGACACTGTTTGTTTCTGGTTCGGCCGGTTCGATTTAATTATCGATTTGGACCGGTTTGGTTTAGGAAAAACCATTAAACCGAGATATTTAAGTGTTTGGTCGACCAGAAGGGCTTTGGGAAGTCTTTCTTGTCGCCGTTTATCGTTTTTGAGAGAAAAAGGAAGAAAAAGAGAGTTCTTGAGTTTTTGGTGAGATTGGTGAGATTCCTTACTGTTTCTTGAGAGATCCAAGGCTGGGAAGGAGTTAGAAGCTTGCTAGGAAGGTTGGATTCATCTTTGTTGGTCAGAAACTTCCTGCAAAGAGGTGAGTGCATGACCATGGCTAATCTAAGCCTTTGATTCCCTTGTTCTTGCTTGTTTGTTGCTTGTTTGTGTGTTTTTCTTGCTGAGATTGGTTGATACAGGTTTCTACGGATGTATAAGGCTTGGGTTTCGAGTATTGGACGATTTGGAGGAGAATTGGGAGCGAGATTCGACTCTCGACTTTGCGCAGATCGCAGTTGCAGAGGGAGTGTCGATCGACACCAGCAAATTGGGCATCGATCGACACTGTGGGGTAGTGTCGGTCGACACCAAGGCCAGTGTCGGTCGACACTTGGCTGGTGTCGGTCGACACCTCCCTTCCAGCGAGACGATGTTTGATTTCCTGGTTTGTGTGTTTTGTTTGATGCTTGTTTGGAACTTTGGAATCATTGTTGCTTGTGTGTATAGCCCAATAGATGGGAGGATTGCCTCACTGAGTGTTTATCAAATACTCATGCATCTCAATATGTGTTTGTGGTGCAGGTAAAGGCAAAGTGTGATCGTGGAATCAAGGCAATGAAGAGGAGGATATTCTAGGGACTCGATTGGATGTTGCCTGGTATTGCTAGGTTGCTAGAGTTGAGTCATTAGAAACATTGCTAGGTTGCTGGTTTCATGTTTCTTGTTGTTGGTATTTGGATATTGCTTATGCTATGATATTGAATTGTTATTAGTTATTATTGGATTATTATTGGATATTGGTTTTGTTATTCCGCTGTTGATTGTGAATGTGGTTAGGTGGCTAGTGGGTATGGGACCACTAATTGTAGTTTATTTTTATATATATTATTTATTATTTATTAAAAAAAAAAAGGTTGGTCGTTTCAAGATCTATCGGCTCTTCCCTGCTAGCATAGTAAGATTAAAGCATGTTTTGCTACTCTCTAAGTCTTTGCATAATTGATTAGTAGAAATATGATTGAACTTTTACATTTGATTTATTTCACTTTTGGGGCATGTAAGCTCTTAGTGCTGGGATGATTTTGATAACATCGTATATTTACTCAATATAGCTATAGTTTTCATATGGATTTAGGAAGTGTTGGATGCCCCTATGGAATTTCCTTTGTTGTTGTTAAAGAGAATGCGTCAAAGGCCATTGTTGATTCAGAGAGGACAAGGCCGGAGATGGATTTTTCTTGACCAACTTCCACAACACACATCTTCCTGACCAATCTAATAAGTGTTGAAGCTCTAACCAAATCATGACCAACTTCTTTCTACAAATATCTCAAAATTAAGATTTACCATTGAAAAAGTATACATTTTTACTGTTTCTTAAAAAAATATAATTTAACAATTTTCAAAATTTATAATTAAAGTATTCTTAACAACTTTTTTTTTGTTCTACTCCCATTAGGCCATCTTTATCGGTACAACTTGTGCTGTGTTCTTAGGCTTTTTTTAAATGAAAATATTGTTTTGGTGGTCTTAGAACATGTTGATAGATCTTAATCTAGAACAGTTTTTGGGCGTGTTCTACTGTGACGTGGCGTAGTATGATTGGAAACAATTTTTTTTTGCAACCGAGAGATCGTTTCATTCTTCATTCTTCATTCGTCTCCGATCAAAATCTCATCTTTCTGATCGCAATGCATACTCTCAAGGACAAGGTCTCGCAAAAGCTTTCTAACCTCTTCGCTGATTCCCCAAGCCAATCTGCTTCTCCATGCTTCTCCAACTCCGATTCTCCAAAGGTATCTCCTTTTATCTCTCTGTTGGAGTCGTTTTGTCTTTTATCCATGGAATGGAAGAGTCAGAGTCTTCACTAGGAATGAGTTTTGTTTGCGAGATTCAATGTGCGTTTGGGGTTTTGATTTCACTGGAATGTGATTGTGTACCGAAGATCAATTAGAGTTAAAATGCACGTCTGAAATTGAAATTGACATTGAATCGACGACTAGAAGGGAGAAAGGATTGATCTAGTAGTCATGAAAGAATCAAGGATTTCGATTTCACTGGATTTGATTGTGTATGCACTGCCTGCTGTGGTATCTTCATTCGAAGATCAATTAGAGATTGATTCGACTTTATCGTTGTTCATTTCAATGGAGGCAAAAAAAAGCATTCTTCTTGCGGCTTCTACATATTTCTTCAGTTTTGGTCAGAACCTCCATTGGTTAAGGTACTCTTCTTTCTCAGCTAGAATGATCTTAAAGCACAATCTCATAACCCTTGTTGAAACTATTTTGGGATAATTCAATCACAAAAGCATATAAATGTATGTCATCATCATCTCTATGCAGGAACGTGTTCATTGTTTTGAGCTGAAAAAAGTAGAAAGAAGTACAAATGCAGAATTGAATTTTGCTATTCTTGTTCACTCACTTGCCTATAATGAGTTTGGCTCTGGCATCTCCTTTGTTGATCTGGAACTGATCTGTTAGTCCAAAGTGAGCCATTAGAATTATCTTGAGCTCTTTGGTTATTGTTGATGGTGTTATGTCCAATCCCTTGATGATGATCAATGGAGAATGAAAGGTTATTATTACTCTGTTTGTAATCAGGCATTGTTGGAAACCCTAAAGATGAGTAAAGGACTGAGTTCGAATCCATCATTTGACCAGGTAAGAACGTGTTCATGCCTCTTGAAGAGACTCCATTAGATCTTAGAAGCTCGAGAGCTGAGACAGGAGATGATGAAGCATAGATTGAGGATGAAGTATTGTTGTTCTCTAACTTGGGCATTTGAAGAAAATGAGACATACCATGATGATGATCTTGCATGACCGGGAAAGATAGCAAGCTGAGATCTTTTGACTTATTAGGGATCTGGCTTGAGAAAAGAATCGGTAGGTTTAGATATGGAAGCTTGGGATTGGAAGGTGAAGCCAAATGTGTTGAGGATCTCTTGTTTTTTCTTGAGCTACCTCCGACAGGTACGTTACGAAGAGAGCCACCTTCGGTCCAATACCTTCAACAACCTTTGCAGAAGTATCTTGGTTGCGTGAGACTGTAGTTGTTGTAGTAACAGAACTTTGTATTAGTTGAGTTGCATCTTGGACAATTTACTTTCTCTTGAACTTTCTCTTGTGGCTTTGTCTTCGTATCATCTCTATCAGTGAATCAGTAAATAGACAAGCACATCACAAATTGTATGTTTGTTTGGTTTTTTTTTTTTAGTTTTATTTACAATGTTTTGTTGTTTCATAAAAATTTGGTATTGTATTTTGAATTTTAGTAAAAGTTTTATAAGTTTGAAATTTAAATGTTCTTTTATAAGTTTTTATAATTTATAAGTTTATAAGTTTAAGAATATGTTTAAGAATATTAAGTTTAATTGTAATATTATATACCAAATTTATTAGATTTTATAATTGTAATATGTTTAAAAATATTATATTATTAAATCTTATGATCTTAAACATGTTCTCCCTATAACTAACTTTTTAGCAAAAGATCTTAACTACTGATCTTAGATTATTTTCCTAATATATTTAATCTAAGAACACAAAAAAAGTTATGCCTATAAGGGCATGTTTATAGGGAGATCAGTTTAGGGTGTTCTTAGAGTATAAATATTGTAAAAATAATGTAAGATCAGTAGTTAAGAACTTTTGTTAAGAAGTTAGTTATTGGGAGAACATGTGTAAGATCTTAAGATTTAATAATATAATATTCTTATAGAAATTTAAGAATGTTTAATAAATACATAGATATAAACACCATCGCTCTCATCTCACTATCCTTCTCAGTTTGTTGAACAACACTCTTCAATATATCAATCGCTTCTTCATACTTCCCCAAAGCAACCTTCATGTTAGCAGCATCAATCTCAGCACGAATCAGCTCCAATTTCATTCCCCAATTCTTTAAAACCCTCTGAGACAATCTATTCTGCTCCAAAGCCTTGTCATGCTGCTCTAAACCGCTATAAATTACACCAAGTAGTCTTCGATCCTGAGCAACCTCAGCTGAATTATTCCCTAACTCCTTCTTATGTATCTCCAACGCCTTCAACGCATAAGGCAAAGCCTCGTTAAAATTCAAAACCGCAACATAAGCATCAACCAAACCCCTATTTGCCACACCCATCTCTTTACTATCTTCATCAAAAGTCATCTCCTTTATCTCCAAACTCTTCTTCAAATTCTCAATAGCTTCCTCTCTCCTTCCCATAGCGTTCTTAACATTAGCAAGCTCGAGCTGCACGGCGTGTAAAACAGGCCTAACGTCTTCCACAACAACATTATCTTCATCAGCTTCTAACTTAACTAGAATATGATTAGCTCTATTCAAGTAACCTAAGCTATCACTAAAATGTTTTAAACCGAAATTAGCAGAACCCATCAATTGCAACGCCATTGCAACAAGAAGATTATTTCCATCTCCATTGAATGATTTAAGAGCTTTATCAGCGTAAGACAGAACCTTTTCAGGATCCTCACCTTCACGATCGAGATGGAGCCCTAGTTTAAGAGCTGATAGACCTAACTCGTTACCTTCGAATGATAACTCCATCTCCTAGTACAAACGTACCATTTCATTAGTGGTGGTCGCTGACTCGAACGCTTCTTCGAGATCGATTTTTTCCTGATCGCTTGAGGAAATCTCCGGTGGTTCCTCCACATGGGTATTAAAACTCCGATATGGATTAACCCAGAACTGACTCTTGATCAGGGGATTGGTTTTGCAGCAAGTGGAGATTTTTCGTGTTGGGGAGAACAGAGCAGAGGAGGAAGAAGAAGAAGAAGCATCATTGAGGTGGAGTAGAGGTTGGATTGGTCTGAATTTGTGGTCGCCACATCTTGATCTTGGGATCGGAGGTTAAGGTCGATTGAACGGTGAGGAAGAAGAGGAGGAGGAGGAGGAGGGAGAACAATGGGAGGTTGAAACGGCTGGAGAACGTCGGAATATAGATCTACGAACTTGTCGTCTTCTTCCATTGGAGATTGAAGACCGATTTCGAATGAAAAGAGAGACGGTGAAGGAAGCTCTTTCCTTGAGAGTGTGACACGTCACGTTTAGATCAGCACAAGAACTGATCTTGAATAAGATCAATTGGGCCGATCTTAGGGCATGTTTATAGGGAGATCAGTTTAGGGTGTTCTTAGAATATAAATACTGTAAAAATAATGTAAGATCAGTAGTTAAGAACTTTTGTTAAAAAGTTAGTTATTGGGAGAACATGTATAAGATCTTAAGATTTAATAATATAATATTCTTATAGAAATTTAAAAATGTTTAATAAATACATAGATTAATGTTTAATAAATAATTTAAGAATGTTTAATACTATTTAATAATATAATGTTTATTAATATTCTTAAACACATTACAATTATAAAATTTATAAAATAACATTCTAACTTCTTTTATAAAATAACAGAGTTAAGTGTGGTCGGATAGTGAGGTAATAGCCAGGGATTTGGCTTTCCTTTCAAGTTCTGGATTGGCTCAAGCAGCTTTTAAGTGGAACCTGAAATGTATTGATAATAGTGATATGTATCTTTCTGTGTGTATATGTGTCTTGGAACATGGAAATATATAGTAAGAGAGGTTTTAGCACAAGAAGTTAAAGATTGTGGGTGTGAAGCATTTGAAGTTGAGGACTTCTTGAACCAGCCACTCCATTGCCACTACTTCATGCCGGCTATATTTTAGGTTCTGAATTCTGAAGTTCCCTTTCCGGATGCTAATTAAAAAGAGGAAGTATCAGGTGAGCAGCTGAAGAATATAGAACTATAACATTTTGCAGTAAAGAGTTTTTTGGGAAACATAATCCAATTTTCGACACACATGAAAAGCCAGTTCACTAATTGCTTATAGAAAACAAGAAGGGTTTGCATTAGACCAGTATTAGGTTCCTGATTTGGTTGACTATAATACTCAGTTCATAATCTTTTTCCTATTCAGAACAGTTATCTAATGAACACTGGAAGTCACAATAATGGAGAGGGAATATGGGTTGGTACCTGTTGTAAGGTTGATTTTCTTCAATTCTGGTGGCCAGAGTAAGACTCGCAATCCCAACTAGTATTAGAGTCCTTTCACTTTTGAATAATCCTTTGCTCAGGAATCGATCCAACAGACCAACTCCTAGAAACAATGTCTCTTGGTGAAGCTCCATTCCAGAACATTGCTGCTTGTAATCAGAGAGAAGACAATCAGCAACACAGAATACCATAGCTTACTGATACATAAACCTTTAAAAGATTCCAAAGTAAGCTATATAGACTTCTTTAGGCTAAAACATTCTTAAAACCAGAAACAAGATCTCCGAATATTTATTCCCTTCTGCTACTGATACATATTTCCGAGCTTCAACATTCAGAGATTAAAGATATATATAACTACATGCAATTGACTTAGTAATCAATTGAATTTTAAAAACCTATAATCTATAACCACATCTTGAAACACAGAGCAGAGCAAGTCCCAGATCAAAACAGACTTAGTAATCGATTGAATTTTAAAAACCTATAACCACATCTTCAATCTCTAACCACTAGCAATTGTTCCAAGAGATATGAAGGCATTATACAACTTACTTGAGAGAGAACTTCTTCCTGGCAAGAAGATCCCAATTCGTTCGGAATTGTGGATCTACAGAATTGTTCCTTGAACTCGAGGTACAGAGAGCGAGAATACGAAATAGGAGAATCAGAGGAAGATTTCTCAGAGAATTCACTACCAGAGTGAGACGAGGAGATCGGTCGCCTCGGTGTTTCAATGACCGGACAGAGGAGACGACGGTGAGGGAAAAAAAATCTCTCGCCGTTTCGCTGTCATCGTTTGCGAGAGAAGAAGAAAAAATTATGTTCGAAGGAAATGAAAAATAAAACGAAACTTTCTTTCAGAGGGTGACACATCACCTTTAGATCAGCAGAAGAACTGATCTTATTCAAGATCACATGGGCCGATCTTATGGGTACTGTTCAATTAATTTTAATTTTAAAAGTCCCAAGATCACCCCATGTTACCCACCCATAAATATGGCCTTATAGCCACTGTTCAATTAATTTGATTTTTAAAAAGCCTTAGATCACTAGATATCCCTATAAACATGGCCTAAAGATGTCCTTAGAGTTTGCTCTAACAACACTTTAAATTATTAAAGGTTTATATACATTTTATCCAACGTTCAATTAACCGTCTAATATTTTATTTCAGTTTGTGGTACAGTAACAGTTTGATGACCTGAGTCGATTTCGCGACGGGTTTTTAGGTTATCATGGTACGGTTTTCGTTAAGTTCAATTCGGTTTGGTTTAACATTTTTTTTTTTTTTTTTTTTGAACAAAATCGGTTTGGTTTAACATAAACAAAAAGAATAGGCCAAGGCCCAATAAAACGGTCACTTGGATCAAATAACCCGATCCGGAAGTGTAACCGGGTAAGTTACTCGGGTCGGGTGTATTCTTTCTTCTTCCAAAGGTGTTTGTTTGTTGTTTTATCAAATCCACATTTCCCCAATTTCAGTTCTCTCAAGCCTTCTTCTTCTTCTTCGCTTCAGCCATGGGAACCCTATCTCTCTCATCTTCACTCAAACCTTCACTCGTTTCATCAAGACTCAATTCATCTTCATCTGCCTCTTCTTCTTCATTCCCAAAACCAAACAGTCTCCACCTCAAACCCACCAAACTCATTTCACCACCTCTCAGAACAACTTCTCCGTCGCCTCTGAGATTCGCTAATGCTTCTTCAATCGAGATGTCGCAGACACAGGAATCAGCTATTCGCGGAGCTGAATCTGACGTCATGGGTCTTCTCCTCAGGGAACGAATCGTCTTCCTCGGTAGCGGTATCGACGATTTCGTAGCTGATGCTATCATGAGTCAGTTGCTGCTTTTAGATGCTAAAGACCCTAAGAAAGATATCAAACTCTTTATCAATTCCCCTGGTGGTTCCCTCAGGTTTATAATCTTGATTTCGTTTTCTTTGTCTTTCTCATTTGGGTTTCTGCGTTATTGTTGAAAGTTTCAGTCTTTTGCAGCTTAGGTTTTGGTTTTTAGGGTTTTAGTTAGCATTGCGAAGTAATTTAATTTTGTGAGAAGTTTAGTATAATATGCAATTGAAGTCTCTCCTTAGCTAATTGGATAAATTTGCTATAAGAAAATTAATTGTCAGTTCAGTTGGTGTGTCTTATCAGCTAGTTTGCTTAGAACATTGTGATGAATTTGCTGCGGAAGTTAATTTTTCAGCTTAAGTTTTAGTTCAAGTGAAGTGAGTCCTCAGCTAGTTTGCTTTGAGAATCCGTTGTGTGGTATGAAAGTGTTTACTGAAGTTTCTCCTCAGCTAGTTTGCTTATGTTACTTATGAATGGTTGACTATTATATATCTGACAGTGAACAATTTCACAGTGGATTTGAGAGTGATATGTTGACTTGTTTGTAATAATGTTTGATTGGGTTTAGTTTCTGGCTCAGATGATCTAACTTGATGTTCTTTTTGTTTGTTTGGTTAGTGCAACCATGGCTATATACGATGTGGTTCAACTTGTGAGAGCTGATGTTTCGACGATTGCTCTTGGAATCGCTGCATCAACAGCTTCGATTATTCTCGGTGCTGGAACTAAAGGTAAGCGTTTTGCTATGCCCAACACGAGGATAATGATTCATCAACCTCTTGGAGGTGCGAGCGGTCAAGCTATAGATGTTGAGATCCAAGCTAAGGAAGTTATGCATAACAAGAACAATGTCACCAGCATTATCGCGGGATGTACCAGCCGATCGTTTGAGCAGGTTCTGAAAGATATTGATAGAGACCGGTACATGTCTCCAATTGAAGCGGTTGAGTATGGTTTGATAGATGGAGTTATTGATGGAGACAGCATTATTCCTCTCGAACCTGTTCCTGATAGAGTGAAACCGAGAGTAAACTACGAGGAGATTAGCAAGGATCCGATGAAATTCTTGACTCCTGAGATACCTGATGACGAGATTTACTAAAGCCAAGCTCATCTTGAATCAGGTAACTGATCATATTGACTATAACTACATTACTATTAATGTTTAGCCATGGATTCTTCATCTTTTGCTATGTAGTGGTGAAATAACAAGAAGTGATCATACGCTGGTCAGGATGTCATTAAAGGAATTAAAAAAAAGAAAGCTCAAAGAGGGACACTCCATATCTTAGGAAGAAAATTGAATAATGTTTGAATCTTCATTTTCAGATGAATAGACATCTAAAATCAGTTAGACTAATTTGATTTTTGATTAGAGAGTAATCTAAAATTTCTTTCTCATTTATCTCCAGGGATCTTCCAATGTGACTCAGACTGGTGGTTTCGAGGACATAGCTCGATTACTTCTGCGGTTACTGGTGATTGGCTTTGCGAAACCGAAGCTGGACTTACTTACCTTTTGTGATCTCTCATATTTTACTTGTTCAGAAAATGATTGTTCTTTAAATCACTCTGTTTTAAGCAAAAAGACATAAAAAGAAGCTGTAGTAGATTTCATTTACGACAATCACTTTTCAAGTGTTCTATGGATTCAAGAAGTAGCGGTCAGTATTTCTTTAGTATTTTCATATTGAATGTTGTAGAAGTCTTAACTAATCAAGAGATTGCTAAGCAATACTTATGTGTAGAAATAAATACAAGAGGTCTCAACCAATCAAGAGATTGATGAGCAAGACTTATATGCTTAGAATTCTAGGTTTCTCTAAAGAAAAAAGCAAGAGTTCAAAAACTTCTTGAGAATAAAAGTTCTCAACAATTTTATTAGAAAATAGAAATCCAAAAGTTGTCTTACAAAGTTACAAAGCTAAAGCTTAACGGTTAAGTAAAAGGGAGGGGCAAGGCCGCTAAACACCTAAAAGAATCTTAGAAATAGAAATCCAAAAGTTGTCTTACCAAGTTACAAAGCTAAAGCTTAACGGTTAAGTAAAAGGGAGGGGCAAAGCCGCTAAACACCTAAAAGAATCTTAAAGAAAAGAAAATAACAAAAGAAAATTGAATAGAACCGACTTAAAAAGCTTCTAAAAAGAAATTGGTAGGTGAAATGAATTTAGTGCAGTGGCCAATGGTAAATCCTTAATGTATAAGGCGCCATCACATCATGGAGACATGGATCAAGTTCTGCTTCCTACGAATATAGGGGTTTAGCTAATGGACCGACCTATTGTAGTCCAATGGTTGACAAAAAAAGAAACTTGTAGAATAGAATTGTGCATCATTGAAGACAAGGAATTTTGTTAGGATATTTTAAGATATGATTGTACCAAATCATATCCCTTAGCTTGGGAATAAGGAGAAACCTTAATCACTTAATATTTGATATGATTGCATATATTTAATGATTTACATATATCATTTAAGGATATATCTTTGTGTACATATAGAGTCTTATGGCCATTGATAATAAATAAGAAAACCTTTTCAAAAATTATGTTTTCTTGACATAGTATCAGAGCGGGTCTATCCTTGTGGATCGATTATGACGACCGTCAAAGACGACGGTGATGAAGATGATGACGGTGACGATGACGACAGTGATATACGATCAAAAAGTTTCTAAAACTTTTGACGATTCTCGCTCCGACATGATCAAGTCAGACGATGTGGATGAGAAGGTGAAGATGGTGGCACCGGCATAGTGCCGTGAAGACGAACTCATGAGTCATTATCACTCAAGTTCAGTCCAATGATGCTCAGATCTGATGATGAAAAAGAAACGAAAGTAGAGTCCAAGAAGATGGACATGAAGAAGGTACCAACAAACCCGACAAACAAAAACACGATTTGAAGGAATCCAACACGATTTGAAGGAATCCAACACGACTTGAAGGAATCCTTGTGTCACACACAACTCTTATGTTGTGACATCGACGAACCAGATTACGACAAGAAAAGCTGAAATGACTCAACGGTGGAGTATAACATCGTGATGAATACCGAAACCGAGATGTGAAGATGAGGACATGATCAAGTTCAAGTTGGGCATTTGCAAGCGGCATGCTCCAACTTGAGGGAGGGTGTTAAGATATTGTAAGATATGATTGTACCAAATCCACAAACTAATTTTAATAACAATGGATTTTAAAACAGATTTTTAAATTATTTGTTCAAAAATACTAAATTTCACTAAAATTTTTTAAAAGACATGATTGAATAACATAAATTTATTTTAATAAATTTTAAATGTTGGCCTCATTTGACTAAATTAAGTTTTTCCTTGTGAGTAAGTATGTATATATGGCTACAAAGTTTGTAAAAGGTTTTATCAATTCTTAGGGGGTGTTATTCAAGGAAGGTTTTTAATGGATTCTAAAGTTTTAGTAGATTTCAGAGTCCAATGGTTTTGCAAATGCATTGGACGTGAATTTGTATGTCATTAGTGGATTTGAATGTCATTACTGATGATTTCGAAAGTCATTACTTGTGGACTTTTTTATTTTTTGAAGGTAAATAAAAAAAAATTTAACTTATACATCAATTATGTTGTGAAGTAAAACCAAATTAAATAAACTAATTTATTAAAACCTTACGTTACATTATGTTGGTATTGCAATTGTTAAATATAAAATTAAACTAATAAAATTATTTAAACTTTACGTTGGAAAGTAAATACTTATAGTTTTATTTTAGTGGCTCATAACAACGTAATGTTATGAAGCAAATACCAACATATAAAATTATATACGATAAGTACTTAGTTTAATTATGTTGAAATGTTAAATTCATAACAAAATAAATACTTAGTGGTTCAACGAGTGGAATTAGGTTGGCTAATTTAGTGGTGATGAGAACATAACCGGTTAACCGGAGTGAACTGACATCATCTAGTTCATAAAAAGAGTTGAGATTGTGTTGTCTTCTATATCCTAAATTAGTGGGATTGTATCTCCACTTAGTCACGTATCTTAACCGTAGATTTAGTGGGTTAGTTTCTCTCTTCTATTTTGTGTATTTAAACATCATCGATTAGTAAGTGAAAGGGGGACTTGAAATTTGACAAAACAAAGTTTATCTCTTTGGTTACTTGTTCATGTGTTAGACATAACACATCTCTTTGGCTTTGAAGAGGGACCATTCTATCAGTGGTATCAGAGCAATTACCCTTGCTTTGAAGAGTGACCAAAATTAGCATCACTGCTAACATTTGGTATCAAAGCACTTCTATCCATCTTGTTGACGGCATTCTTCAAGAATCAACGTTCAACAATTCACCTTTCAATTTCTCTTTTATATATCCAAAGCATTTATATCCATGGAGCTTTACAATGAGATCTGTGGCGCTCCTATCTTTAATGTCTACGATAATGACGACAAACCAATATTCGATGTCTACGGTGAGCCGGATCAAGTCTCCAATGGTATGAGAAGCAACATGGGACACATTGAAGATGGGGAGGCCAGCATTCGTGAAGTCCACGATGAGTTTCAAAAGTTGAAGTTCCGTGTGGTCGACAAATTTAAAGTTCTTGAAGAGACAATGAATCATGTGATGGAGGCAGCAACTCGTAACATTTATGGTGGAAGAAGAGCTGGTGGTGGTAATGCTCAACGATCCGCACGATGTTACGCAACACGCCATCACATGAAACTTCCTTTCCGACATCTCGTTCATGACCGTTGTAGGCATGAAAACTTTTCCATGAAACACTCATCTGATCTTTCACGTCAATCCTCACAAAACATGTCGGTTCGGTCACTCCTACAACCAGCTTTCTCCAACAATGCGTGAACCATGGATGTTACCAAAAACATGAACTTTGGGGACAAAGTTCTTTTGAACGGTGGAGTATTGATGAGAACATAACCAGTTAACCGGAGTGAACCGACATCATCTAGTTCGAAAAAAGAATTTGAGATTGTGTTGTATTCTATATCCTAAATTAGTGGGATTGTATCTCCACTTAGTCACGTATCTTAACCGTAGATTTAGTGGGTTAGTTTCTCTCTTCTATTTTGTGTATTTAAACATCATCGATTAGTAAGTGAAAGGGGGACTTGAAATTTGACAAAACAGAGTTTATCTCTTTGGTTACTTGTTCATGTGTTAGACATAACACATCTCTTTGGCTTTGAAGAGGAACCATTCTATCAAGTGGCATCAAGTTCGTGAAGATGGTTCAACAAGTGGAATTAGGTTGGCTAATTTAGTGGCATCAAATTCGTGAAGATGGTTCAACAGGTGAAAGGATAAAGAGCGGCAAGATCGTTTGTTTCCAAAACTGAGAATCTAAAAAAATATATATAAAAATATAGTATACTATTTGAAGGATAAAATCTATAACAAACTTCTATCAAATACGGTGGTCAACTATTTGTTGCAAAATTAAAGATTTTAATTAAGCTCAAGATATTTAAAGATTTGATATGAAGACGATGACGACGAAATCACCGGGAGAAATACTCATGAGAAGTCTGAAATGAAATACTTCAAAAATTATTAGGATTGTGTTTGTTCGTACTTTAGATGTAAAATCAATTAAAATCTAAAATGAAACAAAATCTAATGGAAATAGAATAACAACAATTTCAGAAATGCTTTAAAATCATCTAACAACTGTTTAATCCAATAATAACAGATTTTTTTTATATTTTTTAATATAATTAATTAAATAACGCTGAATTTTGAAATACCCTGACCTCGATTACAATACATAATTGTAACGGATCATCATCTATCTAAGGATCAAAGAAGACAGGTGGGGGGAGACGGGAAAAAACCACCATGAATTCGATCGATTTTGCTTCAGATTCGTTGAAATAGATATTTGTGAGGCTTCCCCTGAAATCTCTAACGAAGTTGAAGACCGTGTCAAAGGAATGGAGATCGATACTGGAATCAAAGAGTTTCATTGAGATGCATCTGAAAGACACACGATCTCTTTTTAGGGTTCTATCTCTATCAGACACGAAATCGATTTGTGAAAGAGAAGAAAAAGAATGGCAATAGTGTCATTAGATCTCTTTAATTATCACGTGGGTGTTAAATTTTAACCCTGATTAATATATACATTTTCAGCATCTATATATACATTTTCCAAGTACAATTATGAAATAAATCCTCAACTTCAAACTTATTTACAAGACTGCCATTGAGTTAATTTTTAAAAATAAAAAACGGATTGGGTTCAAAATTTAACCATTACTAACAGATCAAGGTCCAAGCCCATTTCATTTATACATCTTGCTAACCCAAACTTTTTTCCCCCAAATGTTTATATTTTCCCCACCAATTTCGTATCTTACATATCAATTTTCTTGCCTTCTTCGCCGATCCTATCCGAGATTTGTGTTGAAACCTCTTGATATCCAAATATTTTCCTCCACCATTTTCGTATCTTACATATCAATAAATCGAAACAGAGTTAAATGTTTATATTCAACAATTAAATACAAATTAAACACAGATTTACTTGCCTTCTTCGCCGATCCTATCCGAGATTTGTGTTGAAACTTTTTGATACCCAAATATTTTCCCCCACCAATTACGTATCTTACATGTCAATCAATCCAAACAAAATTATAAATCAGTATATATAATATCCCATAAAGATACCATAAATAACAAATCACGTAATTATCTCTGTAATCCAATCATAAAAAATATATTTTTTTGTAACGTAAAAATGTGTTCTCGACCTAATACGTTCCCTATAAATGATTATAACCTAACACTCTATGTTCCATAAACAATCACATCTATACAAATCAAACGATATGGCTGCTACTTTTGCTTTTTTGAAAGATGTTCGACCCTTCAAAACCGCATGGAAGGTTCAAGTTAAGGTCATACATTCATGGCGTCAAAACACCGAAAACACTGTTGAAACGCTAGAGTTGGTTTTGTCAGATTCAATGGTAAGATTAAATACTAATGCATCTTTTGTCCTTCATTCTTATGTTTACGAGATACAATACTTTACTATTACTAATCCATCTTTTGTATTGTTTCAGAGTAAACAGATTCATGCTCCAGTGCTGAATCTTTCAAAAGTGATAGACGAGTCCAACCAAACAGACAGTCACTCTGAATTCGGAACATCTTCCTGCTCCAGTGGAATTAAGTGAGTAAAAGGATATCTGTAACTATAACGTTCTGATTCCATTTAAAAAATCTCCACAGAGTACTAAAATAGGACCATATGATACAACATCCTAATCTCCTAGAGACCAAAACCTTTTCATTTAGTAAAAATAACTTAGCATATATTTGGCCACACCACACTACTTTCTGACTCCGGTAAATGTAACAAGACTTTGTACGAATAGCTTTTTAAGGAAGACAAACACGATCAAGGAAACTGAAGACGATAATTAGGCTGCTTATTAAGAACGTATTAAAAGAAGAGAGGTTAAATAAGGGAGCATACAAGAAACGGAGTTTCTTAAGCCGGCCGAGAGTTGATGGGATAGGACCGCTTAAATTGTTCAAGGAAAGATTGAAGGGGAAATCTGTAAACATGAATTGCTTAGATTGAAGGTGCCACGCTCATCATATTGTAAAACAAAAGTCCTCAAACGAAAGCCATATCTGATAAGTAAGAATCAATCGATGAATTTAGTGTTAGACGCAATCCTCACCGAAACTCATCCAAAAATGATAGAACAACCTACAATTTACCTAACAACACCAATCGATTACCATCTATCAGTACAGACATGATTAGACATTGGAAACCCAACATCAAATTCGGAAGCAATTAACATAAAAATCAACTGAAAGAACATAAAAATTTACCTGGAACAATTGGATTACTTGGAATAGATATGTAATTCTCAGAATGAAAAAGCTCTAAATTTTAATTTGGATGAAGTACGTTTCTATTAAAATGATGAAGAATCATAACAATGGAATTTGATTACTCAGGTTTACAAAACCAGATAGAAAGAGATGATAAGGAAACCAGATAGAAAGAGATCGATGGTTGTCGGTGGAGACAAAATAAATTTTTTTTTTTTTCGTGCAATTAAGATAGTCAGACCAATATTTTTGGGCCCAAACGAGCCCATTTTTTTTTTTCCATTGAATTGTTTTTATAAGCTAATTTATTATTAATATTAACATTTTCAAACAATATTAATAAGAATCAATTGATTTGTTACATAATAAGAATCAATTAATCGACTTGCACAACTCTAACTACAAAAGTCTTACATAATATAGGAAAAAACAACAAATAATACAAATTCAAATTATATTATATTCATATATTTTAAATTTATAATATAGTATGTAATACTATTATCTTTACACTATAAATGAAATAGAAAAATTTTTAAAATAGTTTATTTGTTGACTAAATAAAATTTAATAAACATTAAGGATATATATAATAAACCACACCATATAGTAGATGGAAACTATACACTACACAATTATAGTTAATTCAACAAATACATAAAATATTGTTTATATATATATATATATGTAATATAATCAATAAAGATTTTTTAAAATTTATTAAAGTTAAATATATCTCACGGTGTACCGCGGGTGAATATCTAGTTAGAGTTAAGAATCGTTTTGTCTTAAGTATGGATCTACCAATATTAATAAGATGATGGTTTTTAAAAACAACAGAAATTAAACTAAGTATTTTTTTAAGAAATTTAATAATTAGAGGAATTAAACGGTCAAAAAAAATTAGATAGCATACTTTTCGGGTTTTTTTCCCGTTGAATAACATTCCCCTAGTTTTTTTCGTCACTTTTAAAGTGTTTGTCATCACTTGGAGCTCAATAATATGAAACTTCTTTTAACAGTCAAATCGTGGGCCACTAAGTATTCCACGTCAGCAATAGCTTATACGGTAAGCTTAATATTAATTTAAATCCCGTAAAACTTGAACAGATCTTTTCGTCATTACTTTACTTAATTACTCATTAACTTGACATTATTTCACTCTTTTTGTCCCCCGACTCTAATTTCATTATAATTTATCCTCAAAAATTATAAACCTCCTAAATCATAATAACTTTGTACATTTACATTCGAAATCTGCATATAATTGAGAAATTGTATTTTAAATTTTGGGGGCTTTTATGTAGTTTTGGGGGGTTATTCGCAATTCACATAAATTCTAAGACCCGATATGATATAACTGTCCAAAAACCCCCGAAAACATTCTAGTTTTCCCTCTCAAAAAGCTCCCACCTTTAGGGTTCTCTCAATCATTTAGAAAAGCCCTAATTCAATCGTCTAATTAATTAGGTTTCAATTCCAATCCCATTTGAAAAATCTCCTCTTTCAGCTTCTCAATTTCTTGGATCAAACCCATTTTTCTCCACAGTGCGGAAATCGAGTTTAATTTGGGTCGGGGGAGGGCAAAAAACACGATGGCGGTGAATCTGACGGCGGAAGCGATAGCGAAGATGTTGAATGGAGAAGTGGCAAGTGAGAATGATATGACGCCAGTGCTGCAAGTTACAGAGTTGAAGATGATTCAGAGCAAGCTTAATCAGAATCATGAATCAAGCAATCGATACAAGATTACTTTATCCGATGGGATCCTCTCGCAACAAGGCATGCTTAATGCTTCATTGAACAGTCTCGTTGTACAAGGCAGTATTCAATTGGGTTCGATTTTGAAACTCACTCGGTTCGTCTGTAATCGAGTCCAGACTCGAAGGTACTGTTTAGTATTTGCAATCTCTTCTCAGATTCATCATTGTTAAAAAGAAAAATTAAAAAAGCAATCTTTTTTTGTTTTTTTTTAAATGTTGTGTTGATGACAGGATCGTTGTTGTTGCGGATGTGGAGATTCTTGTTGAGAAATGCGATATTATTGGAACTTGTGTACAATCTGGGTCGCCTAATGAACCTGGCCGAAGCTCAGTGTTTGATCAACAACGTTCTGGAATGGGATCTGTAATCACACAACAAAGCAATGGTTGTGGTTTTGAGCAGCAACAAGCTAAAAGGACTGATTTGAATGGTGGGAGATATGGTGCATCTGCTTATTCACCTCAGCCTCAAGTTGTTCATAACAGTCCTGACGCTGTGAGATATAGTGTATCTGCTAATTTACCTCAGCCTCAAGTTGTTCATAATAGTTCTGAAGTTGGGAGATATGGTTTACCGGCTAATTCACCTCAGCCTCAAGTTGCTCATAACAGTTCTGACGCTGGGAGATATGGTGGTGCTAATTTAGCTCAGCCTCAAGTTGGTTATAACAGTTCTGACGCTGGGAGATATGGTGTACCGGCTAGTTCACCTCAGCGTCAAGTTGGTCAAAGATATGGTACTGGTTCTGGTTATTCAGAAACATCACCTTCCACTAGGCCATATGGGAGCTCAAATGCAGGTTATGGAGGCTCTAGGTTAGAGCAACCTCGGGCACCTCCTGCAACAACCGCTTATTCCCGTCCAGTTCAATCGAGTTACCAGCCACAACCACCACCGATGTATGTTAACAGGGGACCTGTGGCTAGGAACGAAGCTCCCCCGAGGATAACTCCGATTTCTGCTCTTAATCCTTACCAGGGTCGGTGGACCATCAAGGTCAGGGTCACGTGTAAGGGAGTGCTGAGGCGTTTTAGTAATACGCGTGGGGAAGGGAAATTATTCAGTTTTGATCTCCTTGACTCTGGTGGTGGGGAAATACGGGTGACTTGTTTCAACGATGTGGTTGATCAGTTCTTTGACCAGATTGTAGTTGGTAATGTGTATCTGATTTCAAGGGGAAGTTTGAAACCTGCTCAGAAGAACTTCAATCATCTTCACAATGATTATGAAATACATTTAGACTCTGCATCAACGATACAGCAATGCTATGAAGATGATCCTACCATTCCACGCCATCAGTTCCATTTTCGTAACGTTGGTGATATTGAAAACATGGAGAGCAACAGCATAACTGATCTTATTGGTATCGTTTCGTCTATCAGTCCGTCAGTATCCATTATGCGGAAAAATCAAACTGAGGTACTTAAAAGGTCACTTCAGTTAAAGGATATGTCAGGCCGAAGTGTCGAGTTTACCATGTGGGGTGATTTCTGCAATGCGGAAGGACAGAAGTTACAAATGCTTTGTGATTCTGGGGCATCCCCGGTTCTTGCTGTGAAGGCAGGCAGGATCAGTGAATTCAACGGGAAGCAAGTGAGCACCATTGGATCAAGTCAGTTGTTCATAGAGCCAGATTTCCCTGAAGCCAGAGAATTAAGAGAATGGTATGATAGAGAAGGAAGAAACGCTCATTTTACCTCCATATCAAGAGAGTTCACCGGTGCTGGCAGACAAGAAGTTCGCAAGGTAATTACTCAGATCAAGGACGACAAGCTAGGGACCTCAGAGAAGCCAGACTGGATCACAGTCTGTGCCACCATTTCATTCATGAAGGTTGAAAATTTCTGCTACACGGCTTGTCCTAACATGAATGGAGATCGTCCGTGTAGCAAAAAAGTAACAAATAATGGAGATGGGACATGGCGTTGTGAGAAGTGTGACAAATCTGTGGAAGAATGTGACTACAGGTATATATTGCAGATCCAGTTACAGGACCATACTGGTCTAACCTGGGCCACAGCATTCCAGGAAGCTGGTGAGGAGATAATCGGAATATCTGCGAAAGATTTGTATTATATCAAGTATGAACATCAGGAGGAGGAGAAATTCGAAGACATCATCCGCAGTGTTACTTTCTCCAAGTACATTTTCAAGTTGAAGATTAAAGAAGAAACTTATAGCGACGAGCAACGGGTTAAAGCAACTGTTGTGAAAGCTGAAAAGATTAACTATTCTTCAGATACTAGGTTCATGCTAGAGGCAATGGATAAACTCAGGACAGGAGATGCAAATTCTCTCCCTGTAAAGCTAGAGAGTTCCAACTACAGGTCTGATGCATTGAACTCCGGTATTGGAACCTCGGGAACTAGAGATACCGCATCAGTGGACGCACGTAGAGAATTTGGATTACCTGCAGCAAACCAAGTGGGTCAATATGGAAATCAGTATGCAGGGCCTATCAGCGGTATTACTAGCTGTAACGCTTGTGGTAGCAATGGTCATGTTTCTGCAAACTGCCCAAGTCTTATGAGCGAGCCACAAGGACAATACACACAAGGAAGATACACAGGAGGTGGCACGCCAAGGCAACATGTTGGCGGCTATTGAAAACCTCTAGTGACTATTTCACATCATGGTCATCATCATCTAGATACAAAGGTACTAAGGTCAGAGGCTGTTTTGACCGGTTAAGTTTACTCATCTACATTAGATGTTTGAGTTCCGCTTTGTGGGTCTTATTAGTCTATTTGTTTTTTCTCTGTTTGCCAATTGAACACTTGAAGATGTTGGTGCTAATGGGTCTTTTGTGTTTTTGTTTTCTTTGTATAAATCTCTTTAATATTTTAGATATGGTAACGTTTCTGTCATCAATATCAGATTCAAATAAAGTCGATAAGTTTTTGTAAGAGAGGCTACAGAGGGAATTATTAACCTTTTATTTAGACCCATATAAAGGGATAAAACGACACAATTGTTTTGGTTTACACAATTCACTGAATTACAAAAACCTTCCCCCACACACAAATATCCAATCCTCACGTAATAGTCTGTAGTTTTTGAAATCAATAAGACCAATCTCTCAATAACAGAGTCCAGTTGATTTAGCAGATTCTCCAACATTTACATTGTAATAAACCCCTTTCACTCCCTCTCTTGTACCACAATGTCCCCCAGAAAAGCCTGAGTCGCTAGGGCTCTGGTTGTATCCAGGAACCGTAGTAACAGAAGCCGTTTCAGCAACTGTTTTCACAGCTGCCGCTTTGAGACGGTATCGTTCAGCTCTTGACCCAATAACCTGTCCCAAAATCGAAGCTCCAATGGTCAAAGCCATGGCTGCTTTTGGCATCAGCACAGATTTCCTGAGCATTGCTATAAAAGGCACAGCAGCATGGACAGCCAAAAACCATGAAGGCGAAAACTTCTTCGTGTGTTCTCTCCATACACCAAGAGGCACATTTGCAGCCATTCCCATGAGAGCGATTGCAAGCATCTTTTCAGGTAAAGGCTGAGGACGAAGACTTTTAACCAAAGCAGTCTTCGAAAGTGCAGCTCTTGCAGCTACTATAGGAGCTGGACATCTATATTTCATACCAGCTGGTGGCTTTAATGCTTTCGCTACAAGAGGCATGACTTTGCTTGCAGCTCTAAAAGATTTTGCGATAGGACAATTCCCGGTTTTTAACCAATCGTCTCCAACTGCCTCATGTTTCGACGAGTCCCCCCCAGACTACAAAAAGCAAGCAAGCAAAAAAAATATCAGAAACAGTAAATCCTTGTAAATTCTAAAGTCTTTTTTACAAATCTATCAAAATCTACCTGTTGGTTATTGGAAGGTTTAGGTTTCTTCTGTTGTTTCTTCCATTTCTCAGAGAAAGGACCAAAGCCAAAAGGCCCTCCAGGACCAAAAGCTGATAGGCTTATAGTAGCTACCTTCCCCGCAAGTGGGTTGAATTGCAGAGGAGCAGGACGAGCCTCTTGTTCGACATCATCCACGAAACTCGAATGCCCAGAAAGCGGCACAAGACCATCTTTTCCATGGAAGAGCTTGAACGCTGAATCAAAACCCGGACCATCTTCAAAAATCGGACCTTTACTACCTCCTTGCACCTGCTGTCAAAGGAAACATAAAAACTTCATCACCAGCGAACCAAAGACCATTAAATTTTTTTTCATTATTATGAAAGGTAAGAATTTTTTTCATTTACCGGAAATGGAAAACTTAAGGAGGTGAAGGACAAATTGGTAGGCTTGTTGATGTTTCTGAGGAAAGGGCATTTCTGGATCATGCTTTCAGCAACAAAGGGACATTGTGATGATGATTCTTGATCCATTGAAATATCCTTTTTAGCTTTTGAGCAAATAAGCCTGAGAAATTGAAATTGGTTCAGAAAAAAACATAAAAAAATTAATGATCAATCGAACAAAAATCTCTAAAATTGATTCAAGAACAAAAAGAATCCAACAAAACTCTAAATCAGCACTCAAATCAAACCTAAAACTAGTTCCGAGTTCAAATTTTCGGGTAAATTAGATTTGGGGGAAAAAAAAAAAATCCCAGAAACCAAAAGCTACCCTAAAATTAAATCCACTACGAATCAAATACCACCATGGAACCCTAAATTCGAATCGAAAATAACAATTCTAATGAAAAATAACAATTCTGCAAATCTCTCGTCTCGATCTATTTTGTTACAGATTGAAAAAAAAAAAAAAAAATGAATCATGTGAAGCATATAGAGAAGAGATTTGTTTCGAATAGAGGAAAAAAATTACGAACGAAACGAGAAGAAACAAAAAAAAATCGAAGAGAGAACCAATCACCTGAGAAGTTTCGCCGGAAAATGAATTTGCAGAGTAAGCTTTAGATTTTTTTGGACGAAAACGTGTGGTGAGCACAGACGTGTGTTTACGACTTTGTACCGAGAGTTACCGGTTGGATCGGTAAACCGTGATTCTGTTCCTTTGAAATAACCGGTGATTGCCGGTTTAGTTGACCTTTGTAGTGTATTGTTGTAGCACGTGGTTTGTATTCGGTGGTGGAGAAACCAAACCACGAAGACTATTTTGGTTGCTGGAGAATTGATCTCTTGCCGTTTATCGTCACGAATGATATGATCCAACGGTCGAGATTTAAGCTTGAGTGGTTGGTTGTTGATTTAACGTAGACTTGTTGTATACTGAATGTAAAATTTGTTTCAACTGTTATTAAAAAATAGAAGTAGAAATTTATGTGTTATATATACTAGTGTTGTTGTAATCCAATTCCATCTATGATTGGGACCAAACAAACAATAGTTATTTTAATTATATCGATTTATTGACAAAAAAATAAAATCTATACAATAAAAGTAGAATGTTTCTCTCCAGGGCTTGACACCTCAGCTTCTGTATTGAAGCAGAGAGTGACACATCAGTTAAAATGAATATCCAATGAAATTATAACAAATAATACAGCTAAGCTTTTTCTTAGCTAGGTGGATAAAGGAACTAAATATGGAGAAACGAAAAAATAAAGACGAGACGAAAGGGTTAGACTACAGAACGGTGAAGGTGAAATTGCAATCACATTCAATAGTTTTCTCAATCTCTTTTAGATTCAATTTTGTCAGCTCTGTTGATTGAGAACTATTCTATTCAAAGTTAGACTAGAGATAATCTATTTTTCTCTAAAGTTTTGTTATCATTGTTTTGAAGATTTCCATAATCGATTTTTAAATCTACTCTATGTGAGTTTGTTGCAGGTGAAGATGATAACTCCAGCAGTGAAGACTGGTTTGTTCGTTGGGTTGAACAAAGGACATGTCGTCACCAGATTTCTCGCAAAGGGGTATTATTCTAACTCTCCTTCTGATTAAAACGGACATGATTTTGTATGCAATGGTTCTTTCTTCAGGATGCACAATTTCTAATCACAAGAGGATTTGAGATAATTTTTCATGTTTTCGACTTGAATCTCATGTCTTTCTTCTCTTGAATAGGCTGTGGGTTGTGAGGACTGGTAAAATTGTGCATACATTAGAAACCAAGTCTCTTGTCACCAGTGATGAAGTGAGTCAAGATGGATGGTATATAACAACTCCCGATGGGTCAACTGTTAAATTCTGGGATGCGAATCAGTAAACTTCTCGCTTCAGGAAATTGGATTTATGTGCCTTCTCTTGAAAAAACAATATTTTGTTGGGAGAAGTAGGCTTGAGAATGGACCTGTGAGGTTTTACTAGCGGACAAGGTTATTACCGAAACTAAATACATTATTGGTCGTCTACAAGGGTTATGGTGTGGGTGAAGAAGGGTAACAACGACGGAGGATGACTATAATGTCTGAAAATAGTGTCTGAATTATCATTTAAAGGTTGGAACTCTGGATCATTTGCTTTGAGGATGACTATAATGAAGGTTTGTCTTCTTGTTCCATGTAAAAGATAAAAATTACATGTATGACATTAGTCTGAATTATATACACGTTGTCTGTGACTATAAAATTGAATAGGATTTTCAATTTTTATATATATTTTTAAAAAATTCCTTATTTGTGGCATATTTAAAATTAAGTTCAAAATAAATTTGTATATTTAGAAAGTAACATCATAAATTTTATCATAAATCCATAGTTTTTTTTCTTATACATAGTTATCGAAAAACAGTTGTAGATAATTTCACTCTCCAGGAAAATTGATTGTTAGTCTATACTAGGTTGAAGAAATCTGCGCTACGCGGCAGATTGGTTTTTTAATTTTATGTTCTGTTATATATTTTTGTTTTGTTTTATTCAATTTCATAATTTAGGATAAATTGTTTGGAGTCAAGTTTCATAAATTTTGATAATTCCAATGCTAATTTTGTGTTGTTATTGTCCTCTTTTTTGGGGTTATTTGGTTTATGTAGTTGATGGATTGATTGACAAGAAAACGTAAATAATATTTTAGTTTATAATTTTATAAAAAAAATGTAGCAAAATATAATATAAAAAATAAAATAAAAACTAAAAACCAAAATATTATCAACAAACACGGATAAAATCTTTATTAAAAATCTAATTAAAACTTCTTTGAATATACTTTTATTTTTTAAATATACATTAATTTTTTTGTTTTTATGAAAACTGAACATTTTGGATTCTCTGTATTTTCCAAAATCTTCAGTATTGTTTTAGACTTTTAGTAAGAGAAGAATAGCATTTTGAAAAAAATAAAATAAAAACAAAACATATTTTTAAGGTAATAAAATGAAAATATATTCAGAAACAAAATATATTAAATTAAAAACTCAAGCTAATAACAAACATAACTAAATTAGTATTGAAATTATGAAAAACTTATGAAACTTAATTCCAAACAACATATATTAAATTATGAAATAAAAAACAAAACAATAAAATAAAATAAAAAAACTAACCGCAGCGTAGTGCGGGTTCTAACCTAGTTATATTAATTTTGTTTTAGATAGAGATAAGAGAAGAAATATATTTATATATCATTCCAATGAATGAAAATTTTATATAGGATTAGAAAGAGATGATTTTGCTCGATGACAAAGTAAATCTAGTTTACAAGTAATTCTAAAAACTTCTGGAAGATATTTTCTATCAAACTTCTTCACTTACATCTACTTTCAATTCTCTCTATACTTTCATAAGTTTTTTGCTTATGTGGATGTGGGTGCTAATAACCTATTTTATAATGGGTATCCATATATTGTTTATAACATTCTCTTTTGGATGGTTTTTTTTTTTTTGACAAACTTTCTTTTGGATGTCTATTTATAATAAAATAACTCAGAATGCGCTGGAAATGCTGCCTCATTAAAATTCTTACCATAAAATTCAATAGAAAAAATCATGATCAAGGAAAAAGAGTGCAGCGCGCAACTACTCCTCTTGGTGAGTACACATGTTGAGATTTTCGAGAAGATGTAATCCGAGATGATAAACCAACTTTTTGCAAGTAGCAGTAGGTAGTGCCTTGGTGAATAAGTGATGTTCATATAATTTACCATGTTTCCCCTTAGTTTATTCACATCTTTTGCATCTTTTGCTATCCATTTAGGTCATTATTGTGTAGCTTTAGCACTAATCATGCATTAGAGTTTAGTTGCATTGCATTTGTATCTTTTCATGCATATTCAGGTGATTTTGGAGCTTAAGGAGCATGGAAGCAATGCTGAGGGAAAGTGAGCCAATCATGAAGGAAAAGCAAGAGAGTTAAGGCTGAAGAACCAAGGTCCAGAGTCCAACTCGACCGCACACTCGACCAGACACTCGACCGTGTGCTGAGGAGGACTCGACCGAGTGGAGAATGCACGAGAGAAGCCAGCTCGACCTGCCACTCGACCGAGCACAAGTCGAGTTGACCGAGCCGTTGACTATTTTGTCTTTTAGTATTTTTAGGGCTTCCACCTCCTCTCCTATATAAAGCCTTGTACCTGCAGCCACCAAAGTGTGCAACCTTTTTAGAGAGTCAGAAACCTAGTTTTTACTTTTTAAGGAATTATTCCCTTTGCCTTTTTATTTTCCTAGATTTTGTACCCTTTTAAAGAAAACTCTTAGATTCTTCAATATTGTTGGTTCCATAACTTTCAATATATTAAGAATTTGGATTTGATTCCTTTTGCAACATTGTAGATCTTGTTCTTATCTTTCATCTGATGCAAGTTTCGAGATTTTCTGGGTTTATGACTTTGATGTTCATCATGTGTTCATGTGAGTAGTGCTTAGGATCTTGAGGATGGGTTAGGCTGGGCTGTGTTTGAGGTTTGTTTGCTTTGGTCAAGCTTGATTGTGGTAGAATCTCTTCTAAGCTAGATGTTCTTAATGCTAATCCTGAACTGAGAGGTTAGGGTTTGATTTCAAGTATCTTAGTATCACACCAATGTTTAAGGAGCATAGATAAGGCTAGATCTAGAGCTTACCATTAGGCTTGCTAAGAGATTAGAGGTCTTGTTTGGTATGAGATGTATTGCTTAATGCCTGCTTGTGTAGATTCTTTACTTTGTGAGAACAAGTCTAGAGATGCATAGGTTTGATTGATTCTTGCCATGAGAGTGGAAGAAACTTGTCTTAGATTTATATGTCTAGAGATTAGCTCAAAGCTTTGCTTGAGATTTGTTGGCCAAAGTGTGATAACCTCATTAGTCTAGCCCATGAATCCCTCCTCAAGGCCTTCTTTGTTTATTGATTTTTAAGTCTTAATCCTGTTGCTTGCTTGTTGTTTGATTCGTTTTTGCATTGCTCTGTTTTTATTGTGTTGCTCTGTTTCCCGGATTTATCTAGCTCGACCCTGCACTCGATCTACACTCGATCGAGTGCTAGCTCGAGTTCATCCCCAGAACTCTTGTTTATGATTTGTAGTTGTTCTGTCTTGTCTCTAGTATCATTCTATTTGCATTTCTGTTTCATTTACTCATTGTCCTGTTCATTATTGTCTTGCATTAGTTCATTAGCATAGTTTCTATTTATGTTCTTGGTTCATAACTACTGCAATCATTCTGTTCTATTTGCATTTAGCTCTTAGTTCTTTTAGTTTACTTTCTGCATTTTACTTTTTCATCTTAGGATTGTTAGTGACAAACAATCTTTACATTTGGCTTAACTTAGATTCATATACATATCTTAATTGTTCACAAACACTCATTTAGGATTGACACCTCTTATACTGCAACTGCATAAGGGGAATTGAAACACCCATCCATTCATTAATATCTCACCATTGCATACATTCATCATCATTCACCCACACAAAAAAGATTCTTGTTTCAATTTGGCGCCGTTGCCCATTTGAGTGTGTTTTTGTGACATTTAGGATCCATATTAGTCTAAAATTTAAGTTCGTTTATACACTTGTGAAGTTGCTGGACTCGAATCTTCTGTTTCTGGGTTGAAGTTGAATTTCAGGTACCACTCGACCAGCCACTCGACCACCACTCGACCGAGCAGTGATCGAGCACCTGATCGAGTCAGAAGCCGTGTACATTTGGATACCACTTCCCAGTCGACTCAACCACCCACATGAGCCTGAGCTCAATTGTGAACCTGTTCGAGTCTGTACTCGCGTTTGTTGATGCACACAAGGTCTAAGGGGAAAGACAATCTTCAAAGGCCTATTGACAACATCCATAGGAAGCAAAAGGGTTTGGGAAATCAGAGAAGAAGAGTAGTTCAAGTTCAGCAAGAGGATCCAGTGATCATGGAGCAACAAGCTAACCATGAGCAGAGACATAGGCACATTGGTGCTGGAGATGCACCCAACACCCACAACCAAAGGGCTGGTATTGTGCCTCCAACAGTGCCAAACAACAACATTGAGATCAAAAGTGGATTGATCTCCATGATTCAAGCCAACAAGTTCCATGGGTTGCCAATGGAGGATCCACTAGATCATCTTGATGAGTTTGACAGAATCTGTGGTCTTACAAAGATCAATGGAGTGAGTGAAGATGGATTCAAGTTGAGGCTCTTCCCATTCTCACTTGGAGATAAGACACACCTTTGGGAGAAGACTCTTCCTACTGGAGCAATAACCACATGGGATGCTTGCAAGAAGGCTTTCTTGGCAAAATTTTTCTCAAATGCAAGGACTGCTAGATTGAGGAATGAAATTTCTGGGTTTGCTCAAAGAAACAATGAAAGCTTTTGTGAAGCTTGGGAGAGGTTTAAAGGATTTCAGACTCAATGCCCTCATCATGGCTTCAGCAATGAGTCACTCTTGAGTACATTGCATAGAGGAGTGCTTCCCAAGATCAGGATGCTTCTTGACACAGCTTCTAATGGCAACTTCCTCAACAAGAATGTGGAAGAAGGCTGGGAGTTAGTTGAGAACCTTGCTCAGTCAGATGGCAACTATAATGAGGACTATGACAGAACCATAAGGTCCTCATCAACTGATCAAGAGGACAAGTACAAGAAGGACTTGAAGATGGTCAATGAGAAGCTTGACAAGATCCTTCTTAGACAACAAAAGTATATTCACTTCATTGGTGAAGAAGAGGTTCCAGTTCAAGAGGGGGAGACTGAATTTGCTGAGTTGTGCTACATGCAAAACCGGGGAGGATTCAAAGGCTACAACCAAGGGGGTTTCAAGAACAACAATCTCTCTTATAGGAGTACCAATGTGGCTAACCCTCAAGACCAAGTGTATCCACCTCCACAGCCTCAACAGCAACAAAATTATGTCCCCAAACAACAACATCAAGTGTTCCAGCCTCAGTTGTGTCCCCCACCAGGGTTTCAGACTAACCAAGGCCAGGAACAAGACTTAAGAGCCATGATGCAGCAGTTGTTGATTGGGCAAACACAAGGCAAGATTGAGGAAGCCAAGCAGTTTGCTGAATTGAATCAAAGGCTCACATCCCAGTATAATGACCTTAACATGAAGTTTGAAGGTCTAAACTCTAGAGTGAAGTATATGGAGAGCAACATTGCCTCTACTTCTACTCCTAAACCCAACCAACTCCCTGGAAAAGCTGTTCAAAATCCAAGGGAGTTCACTGCAAAAGCCATCCATATCTCTGATGAGGAAGTCACTGAGGACAGTGATGTTCAAGATGGGGAGGATTGGTCAGTTATTGAAGCTTTGAGTGAAGTTTGTGCAGAGAAATCTGAATCCGCCATTGCACTCGACCAGGTACTCGAGCCAGCACTCGACCGAGTGCCTGATCGAGTGGTCGATCGAGCTGAAGGATCATGAGCTGTTAAACCTGCTAAGTACATTCCTCCTGCTTACAAACCACCTCTACCATTCCCAGGACGTTTCAAAGCACAAAGGATCAAGGAATTAAGGGAAATAATTGAGAAAAAGGAAATGTTGGCTAAGCAACAAGAGGATGAGAAAGCTTTGAAGGAAGAGGTTGTGGTTGAGAAACAAGAGGAAGTGATGACTATTCAAGAGATCATCATTGCTTACCAAGAAGAGGAGAGAGGACCTCCCTTGGAACAGTATGAACCTTATCCTCTCTATAGAGATTTTTTGCTTGATTTGTCAAAGAAAAAGGCTCAAGCTCAAGATGAGACGGATCTTGAGAACCTTGGAGGAGTGATCATCCCAATTAAGCTTAAGGATCCAGGACCATTCTATCTGCCTTGCACAATCAGTTACCTCCACTACAACCAATGCCTTTGTGATTTGGGAGCTTCAACTAGTGTGATGCCATACTTCATAGCTCAAAAGCTTGGGAGAACTGATTTCATATCCACTAACCTCCATGTATGCCTAGCTGATGGGTCAAACAGAGAAGTAGTTGGAAGGTTGGAGAATGTCCCACTCAAGATAGGGAAGGCAAGGGTTCATACATATTTTATGGTATTGGAGATGGACAAGGAACCTGAAGATCCTATCATCATTGGGAGGCCATTCTTAGCCACTGTTGGAGCAGTCATTGATGTCAAGGAAGGTCTTGTGACCTTGAATATTGCTGAGGGTATAGTTATGAAGTTCAATATCTATAACCCAACCAACCTTCCTACCATTGATGATCAGCCTTTTACTATCAAAGACAAAGGTGGTCAAGAGGTCTTAAGTGATAAGGCAACTCCAAAGGATGAGTTCTCTCTTCAAGAAGATTCTGTGGAAAAGCTTAAGAGGTCAGTTCAAGAGCTGTCAAGTATGGTTGAGGATCTCCAAGTTAAGGTGAACAAGAGGTCTTTGAGGAAAGCAAGACCAAGGCTCAAAATCAAGAAGAAGTATGGTTTGTGTGCTAAGGGTGAGGTGATCAAGGATCAACTTCACAGTGACCAAGAGGTTCCAGGGAGGATTTCATCACCTCCTTGGTATCTAGACCAAGTTTAAGAAGGAAACCAAAAGTCAAGCTTAGTGACTCTAAACAAGCTCACTAGGGAGGAAGTCCCTAAGGTATCTTTTGTAAATATGGTTTAATTTCTTAGTAGTTTTGATGTGTTTTCTTTTATGTTTGTGTTGGACAGGCCTTTTAGTGAGAATGGAGTTGGGTATGGAGAAATTTGGACTTGGGCAAGGAGATTCGCAGGCCCACTCGACCATCCCACAAGAGGTACTCGACCGTGTTGGAGAAGGAGTGAGGCCCATTCGATTCCCATTCTTCTAGAATGATCGAGTGGAGGGAGAAAAGGAAGAAAAATTTTGAATTTTCAAACTTGGGTCAAGGAGCTCGACCACGTGCTGGTCGAGTGTGGGGTCGAGTGGCAGCCAAAAGCAAGTCAAAGATTCCCAATTCAAATTTGAATGGTATGGACGCTCCACCCTTGTCTCCTTGTCCCCTTAGCTTCTTTAAGTAGGACTTGCACGATCCTATACCTCTCACACTCTCTCATTTGCTAAAAACAACTAAATTCAAGTTTTAAAATCTCTCTCAAAGTTCATCTTTTGCTCAAGCTTTGTTCTTTCAAGTTTTTGGGTCACTAACCTATTAACTTTGAGCTTTGAGTCTATTCTTTTCAGTTCCTTTTGAAAATGTCTTCTAAGATCACCAGGAAGTCTCAACAAACCGCTGCAAGCTCCATGGAACGTCGTGATGCTGGCCTTGAAAGAAGGAGAGAAGCTGGAAAGACAACTCGACGCCCCACTCAATCATGCACTCGACCGAGTGGTGGTTCGAGCAGCCGGTCGAGCCAGATGCCGAGTCCAAGGAGAGAATCAGTTGAGGAAGATCCTGAGAGGACTGAAAGTGAGGAGGAAAGGGAGCCAACTCTCAATGAGTTTATGAGGAGACACAAGGCCAAAGAGAAGAGGCCAACAGTTGAGGTTGAGCAAGAGGAGAGTGAGGAAGAAAGTGAAGAAGAAGAGTTAGAGGATGATGGGGAAGCAGAATCTTGTGGGTTGTCAAAGAGGCAGCTTTATGATGCTTTCATGAGAATGGAGTTCTTGGGGACTAGATATCCTCACAAGGAAACCATGGAGAAGCTTGCCATTGATGAAGATGTGGAGTTTCTTTTTGAGAAAAGTAACTTAACCAAGTTCATGGGGCTTTGCATGGAGGGCTACAAAGAAGAAAGTTGTGAGTTCCTAGCCACTGTCAAGTTGCATGCATATGCAAGGAAGGATGCTGAGGCTGGAGCTGGTCACATTTCCTTCACAATCAAGGGGAAGAGGCATGAGCTTTCAATGAGAAAGATAGCCAATGTGTTTGGTTTTGAATTTGGGAGCAATAGGAGCTTGATGATACCAAGAGAGGAGCTCTATTCAGTTTGGGAAACCATTGGGGACAACAAACTCTACTCATCCTCCAATTCCAAGAGCTCAAGGATAAGGAGCCCAGTCCTAAGGTACTTCCACAAAGCTCTTGCCAAAACCTTCTTTGCAAGGAAGGAAACTGGGAATATCAATGAGGGGGAGCTAAAGATGATTGATATGGCTCTCAATGGGATCATCCTCAAAGCAAGAGATGGGACCATCATCCTTGGGAGCACTGTATAGACTGTTCTTGCAATGGTGCTCATAGACCATATGATACATTTGAGAAGTTGGGTAGGCAAGTTGGAGAACAAAGGCTCAAGAGGAGCACTAACCATTGGAGGCATCATTACTCCAATTCTACAAGCTGCCAAGGTCCCACTTAGAGGAGAAAGGGTCTCACCAAGATGGATTAACTCAAGCTACCTCACCTCTACTCTCATCCTAGCCAAGGAGATGCATCAAGGAAATCACATCTTCAATTTTGAGCTTCCTACACTTGGAAGGAAACAATTGATCTTGCCTAACCAAGAGCTCACCACCATTCAAGAAGGAGCCAACATTGACTTTTGGCCAGCTGAGGAGCACTTATTTGATGGAGTAGTTCAAGCTAGAGTTGAGGAAGCTGGGAATGCACAAGTGGCTGATGGGGAGGAGCAGTTTTATTTTGAGGATTATGAGCCCAACCCAAGGGATAGTAGAGGAGTGAGGGAGACTAGGAAGAGGTTGACACTTTTGCAAAAGTGGAACAAGTGGCATGGGAAGAGGTTTAATAAGCTGAAGAAGAAGATGACCAACATGGCTAAGTCTATCAAGTGCTTAAAGAAGGAGGTTGCTGACTTGAAGAGTGGGAATTCTTCACCTTCACCATCAAGCCCTTTGAGGAGAAGTAGCTCAACTAGAGCACTTTCAAGAGTTGCAAACCCTTTGGAACCAGCTAGGGCTTCAATGTATGAGCCAAATCAGAGGAAGAGGAGCTCAAGTACCCGAGAACATCAGTCTTCGAGGCACTCGACCGGGTCACTCGAGCACCCACTCGACCAAGCACCACCGAGGTACTCGACCGAGCACCTTCCTGGATCACCCTATGGCTTCCCACCTCCAGCTGCTTATCCAGGTTATCCAAGTTACCCTCCCATCCCACCTCAATAATACATGGATCCAGCTCTCTACCAGCAGTTCTGCCAGCAGCAAGGTCAACATTTTGACACTCGCGGTCCAGCTCGACCCCCCCACTCGGACACGCACTCTCGGTCGATCGCCATCGTCGAGCTACTCCAAACTCCATCTCCAAGTCACCAACAAGACCCCAACTACTCCTATGACAGCATGCAGATGGATGTGGACAACTTCTTCCACAATCCCTAAGGTACCACCATCACCTTCACTTGTAAATATCATTGCATTTCATATTTTGTTTAGTTC
Source organism: Camelina sativa (assembly GCF_030686135.1). Classification (NCBI taxonomy): domain Eukaryota; kingdom Viridiplantae; phylum Streptophyta; class Magnoliopsida; order Brassicales; family Brassicaceae; genus Camelina; species Camelina sativa. The sequence goes on from NC_141899.1 coordinate 32,743,576, forward strand.
TCTTAGTCTTGAATCCTCAATCAAATTTCTTTCACACAAGGGACTGTGTGATTTAAGTTTGGGGGAGGGTTTGAGATAGCATTTGACATTGTGTTTGGTGTTCTTATTTCAAATTTTTAGCATCTTCATATTAGTATTTGCATAAGCATCTAAGGCATAGAAAAATCCTAAAAATTTGAAATTTTTTTGAAAAAACCTTTATAAAAAAAGAGTGTTCATATAGTTTGCATTGCATATTAGGATCTTGTTTAGCATGTTTCATTTAGGATTGTATAATATTTGCATTAGGGATCTATGATGAGTATTTCATTGTTAGCATGTTCATTCACTAGACTAGGATCAATGCCCAAGTTAATAGTACTTTGATGCTGGTTGAGTGGTTAGAAGCATAAGATTGAACCAAGCCTTGAATTCCTAAATTGCATTATGGTCTAAACTGAAGCATGTTGTGATTTGATGTCATTTCCTATTTATAAGAACCTAATATTGATTTTTAATTATCAACTTGTGCATTGCTTTAAACTCATGGATACCATATACATATTTGGATCATCTTTTTCCTTTTACCACTCTTGTTGATCCAAGTAGCTGATTTCATCATTAAGAATCAGTTTCCCTACCCTTAACCTATCCTTCTTTCAAGCCAAATTTATTCTTGAGTGTGTAAGGCCTATTTTGGGATTGAGCTTGGTAGAAAGTGTTAGGTTTGAACTGACAAGAGTAAGAACTTGTGTAGTTCTAGTTTGCATTTTTCAAACTAGATAGGACTAGGTGGTTCACTTGTTGGGTTTGGGACTTGGCTGTTTTGAAAAGAAAAGAGGAAAAAGAAAAACAAAAAGGGTAGAGTCTTTGAAGAGGAGAATGTGTTTAAGCAAAGTCTAGTGAAAGGATGGGAAGTAAAGATTATTGAAATTGGTTCTAGTTAAAGAAAAAAAAAGAAAGAAAAGTCTAGCAAAAAGCTTGTATGTCTTAAGAATAAGAAGAAAAGAGAACCATAGCAAATAAGTGAGAATCCCCCATCCCACTAGAAAGATCAAATAAGAAACCTCTCCTAAGACTAGAAAACCAAAAGAGAAAAGGGTGAAAGAGAAAAGAAGAAGTTAAAGGGTAGCACTAGGATCATTTGGGTTTAGATTGATAGGATAAACACTTTGGGTGCCTTTGGGTAGACAAGGTTTTATTCTTGTATGTGTCTAGGTGTTCTTACCTTTAGCTTTCTTCTAAAGCTCAATCCATTTTTTATGAGAGAACCTTGATATTGACAAGCCCCACTCTAAGAGACCATCATTGTCTCAAAACCCTTTATTACCAAGCCAAATGAGTTTAAGCTTTGCATAGAATTGATTCATGTTCTTGATTAATGAATGTTAAAGGAAATGGTTGATTTGAATGCATGTGGATAACTAAGGCTCAAATCAATAAAGGTTGTGATATGCTTGTCTAAAATCTTTAAGTACAGCTCATTCACCTTGCATCATAGTACTAGTAACTTGGACATTGATTCTAGGTGGTCTATTTGCAAGCTTTAGGAGCTGAGATCCCACTTTCAAACCTCACTTACCTTCTTATGTCTTGCTTATTTGCTTGAGGGCAAGCAAAGACTAAGTTTGGGGGGTGTTGATGTTCATATAATTTACCATGTTTTCCCTTAGTTTATTCACATCTTTTGCATCTTTTGCTATCCATTTAGGCCATTATTGTGTAGCTTTAGCACTAATCATGCATTAGAGTTTAGTTGCATTGCATTTGCATCTTTTCATGCATATTCAGGTGATTTTGGAGCTTAAGGAGCATGGAAGCAATGCTGAGGAAAAGTGAGCCAATCATGAAGGGAAAGCAAGAGAGTTAAGGCTGAAGAACCAAGGTCCATAGTCCAACTCGACCGCACACTCGACCAGACACTCGACCGTGTGCTGAGGAGGACTCGACCGAGTGGAGAATGCACGAGAGAAGCCAGCTCGACCTGCCACTCGACCGAGCACAGTTCGAGTTGACCGAGCCGTTGACTATTTTGTCTTTTAGTGTTTTTAGGGCTTCCACCTCCTCTCCTATATAAAGCCTTGTACCTGCAGCCACCAAAGTGTGCAACCTTTTTAGAGAGTCAGAAACCTAGTTTTTACTTTTTAAGGAATTATTCCCTTTGCCATTTTATTTTCCTAGATTTTGTACCATTTTTAAGAAAACTCTTAGATTCTTCAATATTGTTGGTTCCATAACTTTCAATATATTAAGAATTTGGATTTGATTCCTTTTGCAACATTGTAGATCTTGTTCTTATCTTTCATCTGATGCAAGTTTCGAGATTTTCTGGGTTTATGACTTTGATGTTCATCATGTGTTCATGTGAGTAGTGCTTAGGATCTTGAGGATGGGTTAGGCCGGGCTGTGTTTGAGGTTTGTTTGCTTTGGTCAAGCTTGATTGTGGTAGAATCTCTTCTAGGCTAGATGTTCTTAATGCTAATCCTGAACTGAGAGGTTAGGGTTTGATTTCAAGCATCTTAGCATCACACCAATGTTTAAAGAGCATCGATAAGGCTAGATCTAGAGCTTACCATTAGGCTTGCTAAGAGATTAGAGGTCTTGTTTGGTATGAGATGTATTGCTTAATGCCTGCTTGTGTAGATTCTTTACTTTGTGAGAACAAGTCTAGAGATGCATATGTTTGATTGATTCTTGCCATGAGAGTTGAAGAAACTTGTCTTAGATTTATATGTCTAGAGATTAGCTCAAAGCTTTGCTTGAGATTTGTTGGCCAAAGTGTGATAACCTCATTCATTAGTCTAGCCCATGAATCCCTCCTCAAGGCCTTCTTTGTTTATTGATTTTTAAGTCTTAATCCTGTTGCTTGCTTGTTGTTTGATTCGTTTTTGCATTGCTCTGTTTTTATTGTGTTGCTCTGTTTCCCGGATTTATCTAGCTCGACCCTGCACTCGATCTACACTCGATCGAGTGCTAGCTCGAGTTCATCCCCAGAACTCTTGTTTATGATTTGTAGTTGTTCTGTCTTGTGTCTAGTATCATTCTATTTGCATTTCTGTTTCATTTACTCATTGTCCTATTCATTATTGTCTTGCATTAGTTCATTAGCATAGTTTCTATTTCTGTTCTTGGTTCATAACTACTGCAATCATTCTGTTCTATTTGCATTTAGCTCTTAGTTCTTTTAGTTTACTTTCTACATTTTACTTTTTCATCTTAGGATTGTTAGTGACAAACAATCTTTACATTTGGCTTAACTTAGATTCATATACATATCTTAATTGTTCACAAACACTCATTTAGGATTGACACCTCTTATACTGCAACTGCATAAGGGGAATTGAAACATCCATCCATTCATTCATATCTCACCATTGCATACATTCATCATCATTCACCCACACAAAAAAGATTCTTCTTTCAATAATTCAGCCAGATTTTCACTCGAACGAATCTGTAGAACACGTACATCGCCATTTTTCTACATGTCGTGTGTGTAGAAGAACTTTGGTAGAATATGCTTCGTTCTATCGCCTTTGATGTATCCGTCTTTAAGTTGTGGAATGCATGCAACATTGTCTTTGTACATAATTGTTGAAGCATCTTTCCCTAACACATATACCAAACAAAATTTTGTTTTCTCGAAATCTTTCATCTCAAATTCTCTCGAGATCATATAAGCCATTGACAATTGATTCCAATTCATATTTTTTCAGCTGTTTATTTTTTCCCCCTAATGTTGGGTAAACAGAATGATTAAAATGAAAATATATGAATCAAGCCTTGAATAAATCCTCTATGGATCGCTCAAGATACTTTATTATTCATGGAGAATCAAATCCAACATATATTCCCAACCTCTTTTGAGGTCCCATCTTAGTTTGCTGTGGTGGAGCAATTGGAACATATACAACACATCAAAAAAATTAAGATGAGAAATATTTGGTTTCTGACCCAGAACTAATTGTGATGGAGAGAACTTATGATGACTTGTTGGCTTGATGCGAATCAGTTCCGCAGCATGTAATATAGCATGTCCCCAAGCAGATATAAGGACTTTTGATTTCATGAGTAATGATCTAGCAATCAGCTGAAGACGCTTGATTAATGATTGAGCTAAGCCATTTTCTGTTTGAACATTTGCTACAGGATGTTCAACACTTATCCCAATAAACATACAATAGTCATTAAAAGCTTGAGATGTGAATTCACCAACATTATCAAGACGGGTTGTCTTCAAAGAAATGTTTGGAAAATCTGCTCGTAGTCTAACCAACTGGGCAAGTAATCTTGCAAATGCTAGGTTTCGAGTTGAAAACAAGGATACATGTGACCATCGAATAGATGCGTCAATTAAGACCATAAATTATCTAAAGGTTCCACATGAGGGGCTAATCGGCCCACATATATCTCCTTGTATGTGTTCCAGAAAATTAATCTGTTCTAAATCTATATTCGATGGTGATGGTCGTATAATCAACTTGCATTGTGAACAAAAAACACATGAAAAATCATGAGGAAGAATCTTCGGATTTTTTAATGAATGACCACATGAATTCGTTATTATCTTTCGCATCATTGTTGTGTCGAGGTGACCTAACCGGTCATACCAAACTTTTAAGTTTTCAGTGGACTTCTGGTTTACTATAGCATTTGCTTCAATTATATTAATTGTAATATATATAGTAAAGCCCAGTAGAGAATGCAAACAGTCTTTCCACAATATTTTTAGAGCTTTGGGTATTATTTGTGATTTGAAGGTATTCGGTGCTACATTTTCTCATTGTCTCAATATGGTAACTATTTCTGCGGATATCTTTAAAACTTAATAAGTTTTTTTTGAGACTTTTGAGATTATAATGCATCAACAATTTCTAATTGTGTTCCCATAGACCATAATATATTAGCTCTTCCAGAGCCTTCAATTATCTTTGCACTACCAGTTATGGTACTTAAACTTGCTTCTTTCATTGTTAAAGAAGAGAAATAACTCCTATTTTTCAAGATGGTGTGACTGGTTGCACTATCGGCCAAGCATAAATCTCCACCATTCATAAATAAAATAAATAAATTAATCTCATATAAATATTACTTCATTAAAATATAAATAGAAATTCATAAATAAATAAATATCTTAATAAATCAACTTTAACCATGTCTTAAAATACATAAATGCATATAATATAAAAATAAATCTGAAATCCAAATAACTAAAAGCCAAAGACAATAAATTAAGAGATAAGATTATTTTAAATAAATTTAGCACAATCAGTTTTTCTCTTCTTCAGGGAGGAAATCGACAATGTCTAGGTGAGTGAAATCACCAATGTCAAAATCATCTTCTGCATCTTCCTACACCATATTTTTCCCACTTTCTTTCCCTTTTCCATCATTGATTGTTGGTGTAAGAAGATGGGGAAGATGATTTTGGAGTACGACATGTACGGGACCAATGGTCTTTTCCTCCACAATGGTAACATATATTCAGATATGTTGATTTCTCTTGTTTGTTACCACTTTTGTTTTCTCACTTCTGGTGAGAGTAGTTCTTAAAGTGAACCCTACAGTATCTACGTCCATGACCATGACCACGACCTTGGCTATTATTATTGTTCTTATCATAGGATGTCACATTCGCTTCAGGGAATGGAGCAGAACGAGATGGGCGTAGTCTATGATTTTTCAACAACAACTCGTTTTGTTTCTCAGCCACAAGGAGACAAGAAATGAGTTGGGAATACTTCATGAATTCCTTCTCGTGGTACTGTGTCTGCAGGAAAATATTATTAGCATGAAAAGTGGAGAATGCCTTCTCCAACTTGTTTGCATCCGTGACTTTCTCTCCACATATTCCAATTTGGAAGTTATTTTGAACAAAGTTGAGTTGTACTCACTTACAGACTTAAAGTCTTGTAATCTCAAGTGAGTCCAATCATAGCAAGCCTTAGGTAAAATCACGATTTTTTTAATGATCATACCTTTTCTTTAGATCATTACAAAGGATTTGTGGGTCTTTCATAGTCCTGGGTATAATATTTGGTACCGAAGAAACGTACCGAAACCGAACCGATAAAAGCGGTATCGGGTAGGGTTCGGGTTAAGCAGAATTACCGAATGGGCTAAGAGGCCTTGGTAAAATGGACTTTGGTCCGGGTTTGGGTTGTAACTTAAGTATATTGGGCCACCGTTTTAGATCCGTTTAACCTAAAGGCCTAAGAAGGCCTTGACCCACTAAGTCTTAGACGACAGCTAACCTAAAGGCCTAAGACACCTAACCGGCTAACCCTATTGCGCGCAGGCGGCAACTATCTCTTATGTTCCTAATAGAGAAACGTTCATCAAAGCTTGCTTTTCGTTTCGTCTTCTACACGAGATGAAGCATTCTTTGTCTATGTGCAATTATTCTAGTAACCTTTTCGATTCGTTTTCTCTTGGTACCTTTCCTCCATTTCGAGAACAGAAGCGCTATATAAACCCCTAATCCCCCATGGAAAGAACCATAAGTTTCAACCCTCCATCTTCTCCTCAACCATCTCCTCCTTCACTACTCTCTGCATTTAGATCACAGGTTCGTCCCTAGTCTTCCTAAATCATGTAATTCTATTATGTCTTAGGCTGTTCTTAATAGCTTTTAGTTGACAATTGATAGTTGGTTTTGGTTACAGTAACTTACAGTGATGAATTGATAGTGTAATACGATCATTTGATAGCTTTTACTCTTTTAGTTGATAATTTATAGTTGGTTACACTGTTACAGTAGCTTTTAGTTGATAGCTTTTAGACGAATTGATAGTGTAATACGAATTTGATAGTTTTTATTTGATAGTTTGTTACATATAATATGATCTTATTTGTGTTATGATCTTTGATGATCTTATATATGTTTTTTACTTAGTTACTGATTTGTTTCTTTTTATGTGTGTGTTCAAATGGGTTCTTCATGCTTTCCATATGAAGACGATTTCGGTGAAGAGATGAGTCATGAAGACGAGCAAGACATTGACAGTACTGGACAACAAGCTGCTGCAACTACAGAAGTTCTTGGAACTCCTGATTGTGCTAGAAAGAGGAAGGACATTCCAGAATCAAGTGCTGCTAATGAAAAGCCAGCTAAGGAGCTCAAAGTCATCATTCCGAGATCTCCTGTTTGGGACCACTTCACAAGGAATAAGGAAGATAGAAACAAGTGTATCTGCCACTACTGCAAGAAGGAATACTGCTGCAAGTCTAAGTCAGGAACTTCTAATTTGACAAAACATATGGAAACTTGCAAACAGTACCAAGCCTATAAGGAAAACAAGTCTCAGCAAGTGATCAAATGCAATGGAACAGTGCTAGCTAGAAAGATAAGTGAGCCAATGTTCAGAGAGGCAACAAATGAGATGCTCGTGTTAGGGGAGTTGCTACTATATTTTTTGGACAGTGTTACCTGGAGACACTTCTCCTCTCGTGCCAACCTCTACCAGCCTCATTCAAGGAGAATAGCAAGCAGAGACATAGTGCAGATGTATGTGAAGAAGAAAGCTTTGCTGAAGAACTGGATTAATTCAAACAAGCAAAGGGTGTCCCTAACTACAGACATATGGGTTGCTCTAAATACAGGTTTGTTTGCTCTTTCTTTCTTATTTCATTGATTGATTCATTAATTATATTCTCGTATCTGATTATTATTTGATATGTACAATATGTAAAACAGGTGCAAGCTACATTGTGATCACAGCTCACTTCATTGATGCGTTTTGGCTACTGAAGAAACTGATCATAGGCTTCAAGTATGTCTCAGATCACAAAGCATCAACAATTGCAACTACTCTTCTAGATTGTCTGGCTGAATGGGGGATTCAGAAGGTGGTTTGTGTCACTGTCGACTATGCAACAGCCAACACTTTGGCTCTGAAGAGGTTTCAAAGAGAGTTCAGCTTGGTTAGCAATGAAGCATTTGTCTTGGATGGAGACTACATGCATGTCAGATGCAGTGCTCACATCATCAACTTGATTGTGAGAGATGGTTTCCAGTAGTTAGGAAAGAATGTGGAGGCTATACGCAATGGTGTATCATATGTTAGGTCATCTCATGTTAGGCAGAAGTCATTTGAGTTGAGGGTTGATTCAGGGAAGCTGAAAAGAGAAAGTCTCACATTGGATGTGAAGACCAGATGGAATTCAACATATACGATGTTGACAAATGTCCTGAAGTACAAAGTTGCTTTTGACAAGATGCTTCTAGAAGATAGGTTGTACCACGACTACTTCCTGGAATTAGACAATGGGAACATATGTGTTGGACCTCCTGAATCAACTGACTGGAATGCAATTGAAAGGTAATCTACTGGACTTATCTTTATACTGACCTGTTTATTGCACTAAACCAATGTTTACACTTATTTACACTCTCATGTTTATGTCATAGGTTGGTGAAGTTTCTGGTGATTTTCTACAACTCCACTTTGGTTGTCTCTGCTTCCACCAACTTGAATGCGCATAAGTGTTATGGTGAGATTGTTACAATAGAGAGGAACCTCTCATTTCTGAGTAACAGCAGAGATGATGAATTGAAGAACAGGGCGGATGAAATATTGAAGAAGTTTGTGAAGTATTGGGATGGAATGAAGAATATTAACAAGATGCTGATCATTGCAACTGTGTTCGATCCAAAAAAGAAGATGAAGTTTGCCAAGATGTGTTTTGAGAAGCTGTATGGTGAAGATACTGTCGACTCCAAGGCTATGTTTGATTCAGTTTTCTCTGTCTTCGACTTGATGTATAAGGAGTATGCTGCTTTTTACAGTCATACAAATGGTGCATCTTCTCAGACTACCAAGGCCAAACAACATCAATCAACTGTGATTCATGAGAAGATGGATTTGGTTGATGATTCGGGTTATAAGAGAATGGATATGGCTTATAAAGAGATGGTTGTTGACAAAGCAGATGAAGAAGTAAGGCGTGAGTTAGGGATTCATCTCACAGATCCTGTTGAGAATCCAAAGCTTATTAGGGGTGCATAATTTTATGTGTTATCTTGGTGGAGAGTGAATTCTTTCAAGTATCCTGTCTTGGCTGAGATGGCTAAAGATGTACCTGCTATGCAAAATTTTAGACCCTCATAGGTACATGATTGAGGTCCTCATGTGTACTGAGCAATGGATGAGGCAAGATATCAAGAGTGGTGCTGTCCCGACAGCGATCACAAGTGCTCAACTGCTCTCAGAGTTTGAAATGTTTGATCATCTTGAGAATGGTAATCTTTAACAAATTTTGATATTCGTAAATGATAATACTTTGTTCTATAATTCTGTTTCTAACTTAATTTTAAAACTGTTTTGCAGAGTTTGGTATTGGAGATGAGAATCATCTTGAGGCTTAGCTTATGTGGTCTTCTTATGTGGTGTTTTTTTTTAAGGCATGGATTGCGGCAATAGTAAAGGTATATTGAAACTTTGCTGAATCATTCAAGTTAAACAATAGATGTCCTATGGTTTGTTATCAAAAGATAGAGACTCATTCAAGTTTCATTTGTTTCACATGGAGCAACACTGCAGCAAGGACCTTTTTGTTAGTGTGGATGCTTCTTCATTGTTCCCAATTTTCATTGGCTATTTGAACTTGTTCTATCTTTTGTTTTAAGTTGGTTGTGAGTTTATTGAACTTAATGTTATGGTATTTGGTTGTGTTATGGTGAAACTTAATGTTATGGGTTTGATTTATGGTTTAATCGGTTATTTTGGTTATTTACATGAGTATTTTATAATTTTAATCAGTTATCTTGGGTTTTATTCGGTTATTTGAGTACTTTGGTTACTGAAAATAACCAAACAGATTATAACCCGGAATAATTTCGGGTTATTTTGGATTTTGTATTGGAGTAGAAAACCGCTCCGAACCCGGCCAATTACTAATTGTACCAAACCGAATTTTTTGTAAATTACCGAATGGGATCAATAGGTCTTATACCGATTTACCCGAAACCCGATTGGGTAGAACCAAAACCCGATTTCCCAGGACTAGTCTTTCATACTCAAGTATTCATGTCGAAATACATGAGTCTTGAATTTGGAGCTCTTGACATCAGTGGAGACAACTACTTGGCATATTCACTAGATGCTGAGATTCAAAAGATCTCCTTGACACCATCAAAGAAGGAAATCAAACTCAAAGCAAGGACAAGTCCAAAGCTATGATTTTCTTTCGTCATCACCTCCACGAGGATCTCAAGAATGAACACTTGAGTGTGAAAGACTCACAAATCCTTTTTGTGAATACTTTTTGGAGACCCACAAATCCTTTTTGTGAGTCAAATCATAGCGAGTCTTAGATAAAATCACAGCTTTTTTTTATGATCATACTTTTCCTTTAGATCATTGCAAATTATACTGATTTGGAAACAATACATGAATTTCACATCTCTTAAATGTTGCAGTTTGAATTATCGATGATATGAAGAATATGTTTAGTATTTTGATCTTGTAGTTATAGTAGATATTAAATATATGAGATTTTGAATTTATTATAATTTCCTTATGTTGTGTTTTCTATATAACTACATTACTTGAGAATGCTGCTAATGAAAGTAAAAGGGCCGACAAGATTTGATGATTTACTAACCGTTGATAATGTAAAACACAAATTATTCAAAGCGGCATGTTATGCAAGAAGAATGTTAAATGGTGATTCCGAATGGAAGGAGGCCATGGACGAAGCAGCAAAATATGCATTTCCAATTCAGCTTCGCCATCTCATTGTGACATTGTTACTTTACTACGAATTGAGTAGTCCACATACTTTATGGGAGCATTGTTGGCGACACCTAGCTGCGGACATCCCTGATTATCAAAGAAAGACATTCAACTTTAGTGATCAACGATTCTCTGATGAAGAGTTACAAAGTTATACACTTATAGAAATCGAGAGAATTTTAGCACATAACGATAGAACATTGACTGATTTTGAAGATATACCAAAACCAGACAAGGAATTATTGAAGAAAATGAAAAACTCGATGCTCAAAGATGAAAAGAGTTACAATATTCCTAAAGAAGAAGAAGAATATTGCAAGTTAATACAAACATTGAATGATAAGCAGAAGGAAGTATATGGTGCTGTTATCGACTCAATTGACCATGGGAGAGGAAGATTTTTTTTCCTCAACGGACCAGGCGAAACTGGAAAGACATATGTGTACAAGACAATAATATCAAGGTTAGGATCACATGGGAAAATTGTACTGCCAGTGGCTTCATCCAGAATTGCAGCTATACTATTACCTAACGGCAGAACTGCACATTCGCGTTTCAAGATCCCTATAGATCTTCATCAAGATAGTATATGTAACATCAGCCGTAATTCAATGCTTGCAGAATTACTAGAGAAAACAGATCTTATCATTTGGGATGAAGCACCTATGTGCCATCGGTTTGCGTTTGAAGCTCTTGATAAGAGTTTACGAGATGTACTATCAGTCGCAAATCCAGATGCAGCAAATAAACCCTTTTGCGGAAAACAATGCTTCTTGGTGGTGATTTTAGACAAATTCTACATGTTATACCACAAGGAACTAGACAAGAAACTGTTATGGCAACAATCAACCGTTCATATTTATGGAACTATTGTTCTATATTCACTCTTGAGGAAAATATGAGGTTACACCAGGCGGAAAAAGATTTTACAAAATGGTTATTAGGTATTGCAAAATAGATTAGTGATATTATATATCGCATTAATGGCTATATCTCCATTTACAATTCAATATCCGGAAAGTTCTCTTTTTAAATTCCAGTTATTGTTAATATTTTTTCAAAATTCAAAATCTGCAAATTCTAAAATCTTCATAGAGTTACATGTCTTGAATGCAGTTTTTGGTTTTTGATTATAAAAAACCAAAAATTTACCCATTCATGAATCCTTGAAAATTAGGAAAATTAGAATTTAGGAGATTTCCCTTATTTCTTCTAAGAATCCAAAACCTTTAAATTGTGTCTGGACTCATCATTCATATGGCCCAATTATTTAGTAAACCTACTTCATATGGCCCAAATTTTTCGAGAAACCCTACTTCACACCTACTATATAATGATATATTTTTCGTTGTTGTTGTGCTCTCTTATCGTTTTTTTTTTGGTGAGACTATCGCGGTGGCCGTTCAAGATTTCATGGAGAACGAGGTGAACAAGGTAGTTTGGTTTATTTTCTTCTATCTATAGATCCTTGTTGATGATGAGTTTATGATTTTCGTAATTCTATATAGTTCCTTAATCGTTCATTTTTGTTCATTTTTATCAGATTAGGCATAGAGATCTTTGTTGATGTTGAGATTAGGGATATATCTTCTTTGATTTTCGTGATCCTATAGATCCTTAATCGTTCATGCGTTTCCAAATGTTTTCAGGATCCTCCTGATGATAATTGGATTTTTTGGGATATTGAGGGTGTTCAAGTTCCCCAAAATCTTAAATGTAAAGACGTTCTTCCAATGATTAGGCGTTTTCAGCATGTAAGAGGCATGCTCGGAGATCTGTACATTTTGGGAGCAGTAGGGTTCTTAGAGTCTGTCCGCATCACCACTCGGGTTCATAATACCTTATGGGATGAAAACATCCTCATTTATAACATGCATACTCGTAAGTTTGTTAGAATTCCTTTTTTTTTTTTTCATGTGTTTACATTTTTCAAGTAAATTTAAATTCATTCTCTTACAAATTTTAATGAATAAAAATGTAAAAATTCAATATCTACCATAAAAATGTTTTATATAAAAGTAAAATAGATAAAATAAAACCTAATTTTATTTAAAATCTAATTATAAGATAAATTATATATATCATAACTTTCGAAATTATAATATTATTTACTTATTTTAATTTAAGTTGCTGATTTTACAAGAAAAATGATTGTGAAAATTATATTATTAATTACAGTTTCTAAGAAAATGTAAATACTCACATTTACATAAAGAAAAAGATTGTTGAAGTAAAAAAATAAAATGAAAATAGATCATTTCATATTTTTTTCACCAATCAAATAATTTATTCAAAAAGACTGCTATTGTAATATAGTAATATATAAGATAGGAGTATGTAATATTAACGTATGCGCTTTTTAACTATAAAAATGTTAAAGTGAATAATAGGAAATTATGGGAAAGCTTCTGGGCAAGAGGTTAATCTGGAGAAGTCTTCTATTATGTTTGGTAAGAAAGTCCCGTCTGATATAAGAACCCAGTTAAAATCAGTCATTGGTATCTCTAAAGAAGGCGGTATGGGCTCTTACTTGGGTATCCCTGAAAACCTTCAGGGATCGAGAACTAAGGTTTTCAATTATGTGCATGATCGGTTGGATGATCGTGTAAACGGTTGGTCTGCAAAATATTTATCGAAAGGCGGTAAGGAAGTCATGATTAAATCAGTTGCGTTGGCTCTCCCAACTCATGTTATGTCATGTTATAAACTACCGCAGGAGTTGATGTCTAAATTAACCAGTGTTATTGCACGGTTTTGGTGGAAGTCCAATGATAAGGCTCGTGGTTTGCATTGGGTTGCTAGGGATAAAATGTGTAAGGATAAGTGTGAGGGCGGTCTGGGTTTCAGAGCACTGGAGCAATTTAATGATGCAATGTTAGCTAAACAGTATTGGCGGTTAATTCAATATCCGACATCCCTGATGGCTCGGGTAATGCGGGGTAGATATTTTAGGAATAAACATCCCCTAATGGCCAAAAAACCATACTCCCCTTCGTTTGCTTGGCAGAGTATTTATTCTACAAAGGATTTGGTGGAACAAGGGACAAGATTGTTGATAGGTTCTGGTTGCAATATTTCGGTCTGGCGAGATCCTTGGATACCGGATACTCAACCAAGACCAGCTAATGGTCGAGGGAAAGAGTTCCTTCCTAACTTAATGGTCAATCACCTGATTAATCCAATCACGAAGGAATGGCATTTGCCTACCCTAGAGGCTTTTTTGGACCCTGACGATATTCAGATGATTCAGCGTATGGGCATTAGTAAATCTAATAAACCGGATAGGTTGATTTGGCATTATACTAAATCAGGGAAGTACTCGGTCAAGTCAGGGTATCGGCTTGCACGACAGTTAATTAGGGAAGTTGAGTACGGGCCGACGTGTTCGGCTCTTCGGGCCCACGTTTGGAAACTTGAAGTTCCCCCAAAGATTCAACACTTTTTTTGGTAGATCGCCTCTGGTACTCTCCCTGTGTTGGAACGGCTTGCTCATCAAGGGGTCCGGTGCGATTCCATTTGTAAACGCTGTTATTCTGAGATTGAAACTATAAATCATGCTCTTTTTGAGTGTCCATGCTCGCGAGGATATGGGATCTGTCCTCGGTCTTGTTAATTCCCGATAGTTTTCCTTATGGATCAGTCTACTCGAATTTAGATTTTATTTTCTGGAGGGCGTCATCCCAGTCGGGTGTTTAGGATATCGGTTTCAGATTACCTTGGGTTTTATGGTCAATTTGGAAAGATAGGAATAAAAAAGTATTTCAGGGTTTAGTGGCGGAGCCAATCGATAATATTAATCAGGCGTCGAATGATAAACTGTTATGGGAGAAGCCAAGGCTTTTTCTGCAGGAGTCTTGGATCCTTCGTCATCTAGGGAAGTCCAGGAACCTTCTTCTCGTTGTCAGGTTGATAGATATTGGAAGGTTTCAGACATTTTTACGGGATTGGGTTGGTGGTACTGTAATAATGTGGATACAACGTTACTTTTGGGAGCACGATGTCAGAGACAAAGTCCTTCACCCCTACATTCAGAGTTACTGGCGTTGATTTGGGCTATGGAATCCCTCATGGCGGCTGGTGTTGATTGTCAATCTTATGAGACGGACTGTGCAGAGCTAGTGGCGATGGTGCAATCTCCAGACGAATGGCCCGCTTTCTCCAATCTGTTGGACGAATTCAGCCTTCTCCGATCTTCCTTCCTATCCTTCACTCTTACCAGGATTCCGCGTTCGTCAAACGAAAGGGCAGATTGTCTTGCTCGTTCTTCAAGATCTTTAGCTTCAGAACTTTCATTTGTAAATTCTTACCCTCCGGTTTGGGCAACTAACCGTAGAGTTATTTTTTAATTATTAATGTTTGGTTGACAAAAAAAAAATGTTAAAGTGAAGAGACATATAATAGATTATTTAATGTGTTCATAAAGAAAATTTGTTGGTAATAGTAAAAACTAAAGAATATATTTTAATAGTAAAATATATGTGTACAAATATACTTTTAGTGGTCATGAATACAATAGATTTGTAAATAGATATACATTAGTGTATTGCAGAAAACAAAAAATAACTATTTTCTATAACTAATTTTTTTTTTTACTTTTATACATTGTTTTTATTTATGAAAAGAATTAAATATATATTATTTGTTAAATTTAATTTTATTTAAATAACTGAACTCATCTACAACTATTTTTTTTAACTAAAAGTGTATCTATTTACTTTTTTTTTCTTTCAACCAAACAATAAATTAAAAAGAAAATTTCCGGTTAGTTGTCAAAGCTGGATGGAAGGGGTTTACAAAAGAAACTTCAGAAATAAGAAAACGGGAAGCACGAGCAAGACAATCTGCCCTCGTATTTGACGCACGGGTATCCAAGAGATATAGAATAGTGAGAAGGACTCCAGCGAGTTAAACTCATCGAGCAAGTTGGAGAAGGATGACCAATCTTCAGAGACTACACAATAGTGAGTAACTCAGCACAATCAGTCTCAAAATGTTGACAAGCGATCCCTGCAACATGTATCCGCTCCATGACTGAAAACAACGCTTCTAACTCCGAATGTAGGGGAGAGGGGTCTATCCTTAGACACTTGTCCCCCAACAACAAGGTTCGCTCCTCACCAACGCAACACCACTAACCTAATCCTGAATGCACATTGATTGCTTTCCAAGAACCATTAATCTGACAACCAGGTGAATAAACTTGGACATCCAAAGACGAAGATGGAGCTGACATGACCGCCATAAAAGAGAGCGCCTTTTCCCAGGCTAACTTATCGCCCAAAGCCTGAGCAATTATATCATTTGCCTCGATCTCTAAATCTTGAAAAACATTTTTATCTATGGTCTTCCAGATTGCCCATAAATTTTATGGTAATTGAAAGAAATTGATCACCTTATTGAGAGACACCCCTCCTGAAACCAAAATCCAAATTCGAGTACACTGAGTCATATGGAAAACTCTCTGACGAGACGAGAGTCGGAGATAAATCCCAAACTTCACACGAGCGAGGACATTCAAAAAAACATGATTAATAGTTTCAACCGCATAATCGCACCATTTACAGCAAATATCACATTGGACAACTCCGTGTATCAATTTATTTTTATAGATATTTTTTCCGTACTAAAAATATTTATTTTAAATTAAATTTTATTTTAAAAACTCTAAACCCGTACATCCGGTGGATCCAATCTAGTGTATTGTACAGGAGTACAAAGAGAAGGATTTTGCTTGATGATAAAGTAAACCTAATTTACAAATAATTGAAGAAAAACTTCTAGAAGATCGGTTTTAATATTTTATAACGGGTTTCATAACAAATTTATAAACGAGGATTAATTAGAATATTCATGGAAGGGAAACATAACAAATAATTTAAGCCAATTTGAATGACATTAATATATGAATATTCGAATAGCCTTTAAATTGATCCATGAATATTATTTTACTGTGGATTTCGAGTATTTGTAGTTGTTTATTAGATAATGATTTCCCTAGTAGGGAAATAAGAGTGGGTATTAAATTTGACATTCTAAAAGATTTTAGAGTATTCTAATAAACTTTTGTTATTCAATTGAGGATTTTTAAAAATCTTATGAAATCCTATGTTGTTCAACTTAAGATTTATGTAAAATCCAATAAAATAATACAAAATCTCTTGTTATTCAATCAGTAATTTTTAAAAACTATTTGAAATCTCTTGTTATTCAATATTTCACAACTTTTTTAAAAGAAAGAATTACTCAAATGTTATCCAAAAGTTGGTTTATTACTCAAATCTATAAATCTTTTGAAAATTACTAGAATGTTTAGTGCCTAGATGTAATTACAATTTACCCCTTGGGTTTTGTTTTCCGAATTTGAGTAAAAAAAAAAAAAAAAAAAATACACATCAACAAATTAAAATACACATCAGATATGAATTAATACGTCATTAAGCAGTTTTTTTAAGATCCACAGTTTTGTTTTCTCTCGTTTATATCAAAGAGAGGGAAAGTGAATAGTTTTAACTATTCACAAACCGCAAGAAAAAAAAATTATCGAAACTCTCGTCTCTCGTCGCCGGCGATACTGTCATTGTCCACTCTCTTGCCGTCAATCTCCCGCCATCATCTCTCGCCGTCATCTCTCACTGTCATCTCTCACCGTCTTTCTTCGTCGTCGCACTCTCTTTCTTCAATTGGCTCTCTCTCTCTCTTCGTCTTCTTCGACTTCTTCGTCTTCGTCTATCCGGTATGTGTCGACTGTTTAGTTTCGAGTTTTCCGGCTGAATGTGGGTTTTTTCGATGATTTACCGCTGATTGTCGCCGTTGTTAATGACGGCTGATTTGTTAGATCTATTCGATTTGATGGCTGATTTACTTTTTGTTTTATGTTGCGGCTCAGTTATTTTAGGGTTTATGGCTGATTTGTTAGATTTATTCGATTCGATGGCTGATTTACTGTTTGTTTTATTTTGCTGACGGATGAGTTGTGACTGAGATATTTTGTGCTTTAGATCTGAGTTATGTGTTTGTGGCTGAGTTATGTTATGCTTTGTGTATGAGTTTGTTTTATGTTATGGCTGATTCATTTTATGATTTACTTATGAACTATAACAGATGTCGATGGTGATTATTTCTTCTGAAGAACAAGCAAGGGATTACCCCCCAAGACTATACGCTAAAATAGAGTCTAGAGATATAAACACAAATTTCAGGATGAAAGAATTCCCTCAGATTAGGGAATCAATAGGACTGGATGCGTGGGAAGAAACGAAGAAAGTACCTATTGGAATAATCTCTAAGCTAGTTGATAGCCAATTCGTCTGGTCTGGTAAGGTTGTTCATTTCCTACTATGTAACCAGTTAAGGGTACATAAGAAGGAGCTTTGGTTTGTGGTCGGCGGTCAACCTATCAGGTTTGGGTTGAATGAGTTTCATTTTCTGACGGGGTTAAACATAGACCCAATGCCTACTGAACGGTTTGAACTTGAAGAGGAACACAAAGATTTCTTCAGACTTTTGAAAGAGTCTGGTGGGGCAGGTCCAACGCTACTTGAACTCAGGGAAGCATTAAGAGTGTGCCGGGGATGGGTTAACCTTGATCATCGTAAATGGTTGGGGCTGTTGCTTCTTCAACACATTGGACTTTATGGTTTGCATCATAACTCTAGAATTCCATATGAAAGTGCCAAAAGAGTTTTTGATGATGAAGCAATGAAGACGTATCCGTGGGTTCGGTCAGCATTTGAAGCTCTTGTTGATTCCATAAAGATGTTGAACCCTACGGGAAAGTCGTACACCCTCAGTGGGTTTACACCTGTGTTACAGGCTTGGGCGTATGAGTCCATCAAATGCTTTGGAGAACGGTTTGGGAATGCATCAGCTAATGATGGTGGCATACCGATGCTTCAATGGGGTGGAAACCGTACACGTTCATTGCTGGAAACCGCAATTGCTGAAGAGATCAAAGCGCTTGGTGAGGTAAGGTTTATATCTGGTTGAGTGATTGTTTAGTAATGGATGAGTTATGATGTAGTTATGGCTGAGTTATTGTTTAGTAACGGCTGAGTTATGTTTTAGTAATGGATGATTTATGCTTTAGTGTTGGCTGAGTTATGTTTTAGTAATGACTGATTTATGCTTTCATTAGTAATGACTGAGTTAAAACTTACTGATGGGTTTCATAATCTCTTATGTTACAGCTGCGTGTGATTAATATGGTTATGAAGGAAAATGGCTGCGAGCTATTTCATTCGTGGCCAGAAGAAGAAGACGACCCAGCAATCGATCGCCTGATCGAAGACATACATCTGAATATGTTTGTTAAAGGTTTTTGGGATGTTAAGGGGAGTGATAAGAAGAAAAAGAAAAAGAAAGCTGAAGCAGTTGTTGAGTCTGAATCTCCTCCCGCAAAGAAGCGGAAAGTTCAGAAGATGAAAGTTTCCAACAGTCAGGAAACTAGTGAAGGAGTTGCACATGAGAGGAAGAAGAAAGGAAAAAAGGTAAGTGAGGAGGAAGATGCTGGGGAAGATGATCTCTACGAATTGATCTCTAAGTTATACACAAGGTTTGACACCGTTGATAGGAACATTGAAAATGTATCGGCGAATCTGGAGAAGAAGATGGATGAAAGGATTGAAACCAGGCTTGGATCTTTTGAGACGGACCTCAAACAGATGAAAGAGCTCGTGCTTTCAAAGAGCACGACTGACCAGACTTTAAAAATGGGACAGGAACTAAATAACCTGGGACATGGACAGGAACTTCAGACATCAAAAGGTCCACCAAAAGTTCCGGTAGTGTCTCGTTTATCTTTGTTTTATGGCTGATTTTTTAGAATGTTTAGGCTGAGTTATTATAATTTCAATTGTCTTCGCTATGATATACAGGAAAAGAACTCTTTGACTTCTCCTAAGAAGTCTCCAGATGCTAAGAAACCAGCTGATACGAAAACAGGGCCTTCTACGAGGAGAAATGCCAAAGAGTTAGAGGCGTCAGAGAAGGCCAAAGAGTTAGAGGCGGGAGAGCCGGTAATGTCTGGTTTATCTTTGTTTTATGGCTGATGTTTCAGAATGTTTAGGCTGAGTTATTATAATTTTAATTGTCTTCGCTATGATATACAGGAAAAGAACTCTTTGACTTCTCCTAAGAAGTCTCCAGCTGCTAAGAAACCAGCTGATACGAAAACAGGGCCTTCCACGAGGAGAAATGCCAAAGAGTTAGAGGCGTCAGAGAAGGCCAAAGAGTCAGAGGCGGGAGAGAAGGTAATGTCTGATTCATCTTTGTTTTATGGCTGATTTTTCAGAATATTTAGGCTGAGTTATTATAATTTTAATATACAGGAAAAGAACTATTTGACTTCTCGAGATGCTAAGAAGTCTCCAGCTACTAAGAGACCAGCTGATACGAAAAGACGGTCTTCCACGAGGAGAAATGTTAAAGAGTTAGAGGCGGCAGAGGAGGCCAAAGAGTTAGAGGCGGCAGAGAAGGCCAAAGAAGTAGCTGCGTTAAAGAAGCCCAAAGAAGTAGCTGCGGCTGGAGGTAGAGGTGGAGGTAGAGGTAGAGGTAGAGGTAGAGGTACAGGTAGAGGTACAGGTAGAGGTAGAGGTAGAGGTAGGGCGCCTACAAATCCTACTGCTGCTGTTGTGGCTGCTGGTGTTAAGCCGTTGAAATTTGTACTACCTGGAGGTTCAGAAGCTGGTGCAGAAGATATTACAGACGAGTATTTTGCTGAAGCCGACTCACTTGAACCTGAATCTGAGGATGATGAGGAGGAAAAGATTAGGCTTGATAGAATTAAAGCTTTAAGGCTGGAGAGTGTTAAGCTGTCAGCGGATGGGAGTGCATTGAATACACAACAAGATCATCCAAGCTGGATTTTCCCTAATATTGGAGACAACGGACTGACGTGCATGAGGAAGAACTGTTCACCTGGACCTGGAATATATGATCCTCTGGCACCTGTTGATCCGGTGAAGTTGCAGAAACTTTTGGAGTACCTAAAGAAAGCCGAGTATGACCCTTTAGACCCTTTTGCTTAACAAGTTAATAACAGCTTGTTAACATTATATTAACTTGTGTTTATTTGTTTGTTAGGAATATCCCGTTAGGCAAAGGCGGAATGGAAATTGAATTCTATAGGGTGCTAATCACCGAACGAAAGGAATGGCCAGTGAAGCCAGAAGAATATGGTAAATATGGGTGGGTTACTGATGAAGTAAGTTTATCTAAATGTCTTAGTTATTGTTGTCGTTGTCTGACTTATATTACATTATGGCTGCGTTGTTGTTTACTACTCAGTTTCTGTTGTACAACACTTGGGCGCGTTTATGAGAGTCCTTAGGTGTAGGTACAAACGAGATCCCTTCCCATTCCACAACAAACGCATTGCGTTTATAGACCCGTGGTTCACCAGTGAAATGGTTCACCGTCATTATCCGTTGTTCAAGTCCGAACCCAAGTTTTTTACAATGACTGGCAATTGTTATGAAGAATTAGTTAAAGGTTTGATTCCATCAGATGAACAAACTAATTTGAAGTGGATAGAAGATGTGGATCACCTGTATATTGCTCCACAAATTGGAGGCGATCACTGGGTGGCGCTGCACGTGGATCTCAACAGAAGGCATATTGATTGCTATGATAGCATTGTGGGACAAGTAACCGGAGAGAGTGAGCTTAGAATGTTGAATGCTTGTAGGGCGTTTACGCGGATGATTCCAGCAATGATGAACGCGAACGTTCCTCACGAAATTCGTACACCTACTTACAAACAGTTTACCTTCAGGAGGAGGACAGTCTCCAAGGTCCCTCAAAACGTACAGGTTGGTGACTGTGGCGTGTACGCTTTAAAGTTTATAGAATGTCTAGCGCTTGGTGTGTCTTTCGATGGAATCTGTGATCAAAACATCCAGGGTATACGTGTTAAAATGGCAGCAGAAATCTTCGATGAGTCACCTGATTTTATGAATCAGTTCACGTAAAAAACATTTGTATTTCTTTTGGTAGGTAGGACTTGCACTTTGGATATGTAAAAAAACCTTTGGATTTCTTTTGGTAGGAATTGTACTTGGATATGTAAAAAAACATCTGGATTTCTTTTGGTAGGAATTGTACTTGGATAAGAAAGTTCTTTGTTTAGTATCTTTTCAATGTTACGGCTGAGTTATGTACTTCACACGGCTGAGTTATAATTAAATATTGAATAAACATATATGTTATGGCTGAGTTATATATTTCGAACGGCTGAGTTATCTACTTCGTACGGATGAGTGAGTTATGGCTATGAACTTGGTACGGTTTCGTTTAGTCTTTTGTGCCGTGCCTCGATATTACTAAAAGTGTTGTTGGGGAAGCCCAAACAATAATTCTGTGCCTGCTCAGATCCACACGCGTAATCAATTTATAAAGTTAGTTTTTTCACAATATATTATACAAAATAATTAAAAAATTGAACTCAAAATTCGAATAAAAAATCTTAAAATTCCGACAAATTGACTAAGTGATGGCTGAGTTATTGACTTACACGGCTGACTTATAAAATATTTGTAAATTTACATTATTATAACTCAACATTTAAATGTAAAATTGAATTATGAATATTACAATTATTATAACCAATAAAAAGTAATAATTATAGAGAAAGATTGATTTTTACACATTCTCACCAAGGATGTGTAAAACATACAACACATGACGTTTAGGGGTTAGGGTTAGGGTTAGGGTTGGGGTTTAGGGTTTGAGATGTAGGGTTCAGATTATTTGAATTTTGGATTTGGTTCTAATGTGTTTTAATGTGTATAGTTTAAGGTGGTAATATGGATATAATAATATTATTACCATTTGAATATTTTTTTAAAAAATCAAAAAATCAAAAAATATTTGGTTATTTCCGGTTATGGGTCGGTTATATTAATATCTAACCATAAATAACCCAAAATATATTGTAATTAAGTAGATTAGCCTAATATAACAGAAATTAAGCCGAATATATCCGAAATTAATGAAACATACCAATTCAAAAATATTAAATTGGAAAATTTATTTTATCGGTCGGTTCGGTTTAGTCGGTTATTTAGGCATTCTAATAAATAACCCAAAATATATTGTAATAAAGTAGATTACCCTAATATAACCGAAATTAAGCCGAATATATCCGAAATAAACCAAACATACCAATTCAAAAATATCAAATTGGAAAATTTATTTTATCGATCGGTTCGGTTAAGTCGGTTATTTAGTCATTCTAGTTTGAGGGTTGGCTGAGATATCGTCTATGACGGCTGAGTTATAATTAATGATGATTGAGTTATAATTAATCATGACTGAGTTATTAAAATAGATTGATAAAACACCACAACATAGAAAATTCATATCAATTCCAAAAAAAAAAAAAAAAAACAACGGAGCTTGACTAATCTCACAGATACTTGTTCAAGCTCTCAAACTTCTTCTCCAGTGCGTCATATTTCTTTTCCAAATACAAGATCATTTCTTCTTGAATCTCGATGCGCTTCTTGGTTGCATCCAAGTCCTGCTTCATCTCATTCTTATCCTCCTGAGTAACCCTAAACTCTTCGCGCACTGCATCAGTCCACCACTTCCTGAAACCGCAGCCTTGACCGGGACCCTTACAAATAGTACATAATTCATATTAGACTAAAAAAAAGTCAGAAACAGAACACAAAACTCAACAATAAGAGTACAAAAATCTTTACATCTGTGATGTCATACAGACAACTGAAATAACGTTCTCCTCTCGTGGTAGGATCATTAGAAGTGGCAACGAGAAGCACCGCACCGCAATTACACCCGATTGGAATGCCCTTGTCTCGCCTCCGGATTTCGCCGTACCTCATTTTCATATTTATTTCATTACGATTCAGTTCCTACAGTTCCACAAACACAATATTAAGATAATGCTTTGAGATTTCAGATAGTCTAGAGATCTACCTCAGCTAGTGCTTCAGAAGCAGTTTTCTCATCAGCCCTGGAGTTGCCGCCGTATATATCTCTATTTGCCATCATCTTGACTCGATCTCGATTACTGAAGCAATAAATCACACCAAATCCCTTAATTTATACTAAAACAATATATCGAACGACGTCGTTTGACAGTAATATACTTGAAGGCTGAGTTGTGTTCTTTACACGACTGACTTAGGATAGTCAGTTAAATTAACAACTTTGTTATGGCTGACTTATGCAACGGCCATAATAATGGTTTTACGGCTGAGTTATCCGACGGCCACCCTATTAATTTATTATATACCCGCTCGGGAATGCAAAAAGGGTTGTTGGGGAGACGCAAACAATAATTATGTTTCTTGTTATCATCCATACGCTTAATAAAAATATTTCAAACGATTTATTATTAAAAATAAATTCAAAAATTTGAATTCAAATTTGTCATGTATTTTTATTTATTATTAAAGAAGGGGCCAGTAATTTGACTAAGTAGTGGCTGGGTTATTGACTTAAACGGCTGAGTTATGAGATATTTGTAAAATAAGGTTATTATAACTCAAAATTAAAATTTAGAATGGCAAAATGAATATTACTATTATTATAACCAATAAAAATAATAATTATAGACAAAAAGAGTGATTTTTACACATTCTGATCAAAATGTGTCAAACATACCAAAACATGTTGTTTAGAGGTTAGGGTTAGGGTTAGGGTTTAGGGTTTAGAGTTAGATGAGGTAACATTATTTGTTTTTAATATAACAGTTTGGTTTTGGATATAATGTGTTTGGATTAAGGTGGTAATATGGATATACTTATGGTTGAACCATTTTGAAAATAATTTTTTAAAAAAAATTTTAAAATTTTGAAATTAATTTTTGGTTGTTTCCGGTTATTGGTCGGTTAGATGAATATCTAACAATAAATAACCCAAAATATATTGTAATTAGGTAGATTAGCATAATATAACCGAAATAAGCCGAATATAAGAAAACTAGGCAAACATACCAATACAAAAATACCAAATTGGGAAAAATTATTTTTTCGGTTCGGTTCGGTTTAGTCGGTTATTTAATCATTCTAATTTGAGGGTTGGCTGAGATACCGTTTATGACTGCTGAGTTATCTTTCCAGCATCGACAGTTACAATGAGAGGGAAAGTGAACAGTTTTTAAACCGCGGAAAAAAAAACTCTCTGTCCTTATCGTCGGCAAAATCTAACCCTAATTGCGCCGGCGATAATCTGTCTTTTTCTACTCTCCCGCCGTCATCTCTCGCCGTCCTCGCTCGATATCCTCATTCGCTCTTTCTTCTCTTCGTCGGCGCTGGTCTTGTTCGTTTCCGTCTAAGCCGTCTCGTCTTCGAGTTCCGGTATGTGTCTTCCTATTTATTTTTGAGATACGGGTGATTGTCGCCGTCTTGGATGGCTGAGTTTGGACTGAGTTATCTTATGCTTTACGACTGAGTTATGTATTATGGCGGAGTTATTATATGCCTTGTGTTTGCCATATGTTATGGCTGATTTATTTTATGCTTTACTATCAGATGGCGAAGGATATTTCTGAAGAACAAGCAAGGGATTACCCACCAAGACTATACGCTAAAATAGAGTCTAGAGATATAAACACAAATTTCAGGATGTTAGAATTACCTCAGATTAGGGAATCAATAGGACTGGATGCGTGGGATGAAACGAAGAAAGTACCAATTGGAATAATCTCTAAGCTAGTTGATAGCCAATTCGTCTGGTCTGGTAAGGTTGTTCATTTCCTACTATGTAACCAGTTAAGGGTACATAAGAAGGAGCTTTGGTTTGTGGTCGGCGGTCAACCTATCAGGTTTGGGTTGAATGAATTTCATTATCTGACGGGGTTAAACATAGACCCAATGCCTACTGAACAGTTTGAACTTGAAGAGGAACACAAAAAGTTCTTCCGACTTTTGAAAGTGCCTGGTGGGGCAGGTCCAACGCTACTTGAACTCAGGGAAGCATTAAAAGTGTGCCGGGGATGGGTTAACCTTGATCATCGTAAATGGTTGGGACTGTTGCTTCTTCAACACATTGGACTTTATGGTTTGCATCATAACTCTAGAATTCCATATGAAAGTGCCAAAAGAGTTTTTGATGATGAAGCAATGAAGACGTATCCGTGGGGTCGGTCAGCATTTGAAGCTCTTGTTGATTCCATAAAGATGCTGAACCCTACGGGAAAGTCGTACACCCTCAGTGGGTTTACACCCGTGTTACAGGCTTGGGCGTATGAGTCCATCAAATGCTTTGGAGAACGGTTTGGGAATGCATCAGCTAATGATGGTGGCATACCGATGCTTCAATGGGGTGGAAACCGTACACGTTCTACGATGGTATCGGTAATTGCTAAAGAGATCAAAGCACTTGGTGAGGTAAGGTTTATATCTGGTTGAGTGATTGTTTAGTAATGGCTTCGCTATGATTTAGTTATGACTGATTTATTGTTTAGTAACGGATGAGTTATGGTTTAGTGTTGGCTGAGTTATTGTTTAGTGTTGGCTGAGTTATTATTCCCTGATGGGTCTCATATTCTCTTATGTTACAGCTGCGTGTGACTAAAATGGTTATGAAGGATGATGTACGGGAGCTATTTCATACGTGGCCAGATCAAAAAGACGACCCAGCAGTTGATCGCCTTATCCAAGACATACATGAGGATAAGTTTGTTAAAGGTTTTTTCGATGTTGATTCTGACTCTCCTCCCGCAAAGAAGCAGAAAGTCAAGAAGGTGGTAGTTTCCAACAGTCAGGGTGGTGGATCTGGTGAAGGAGCTGAACAGAAGGTGGTAGTTTCCAACAGTCAGGGTGGTGGATTTGGTGAAGGAGCTGAACAGAAGGTGGTAGTTTCCAACAGTCAGGGTGGTGGACCGGTTGGAACTCTCATTGAGGTTGTGTCTAATTTAACCTCAAGGTTTGACACCTTGGAAAAAAACATTGGAGATAGAATAGAAGAGAGGATGAATGAAAGGTTTGAAACCAGGTTTCGTTCTGTTGAGAGTGATCTCAAGCAGATGAAAGAGCACGTGCTTTCCTTGGGTGTTGGGCAAACTGGCCAAAACAATGTTGAAGACCTTGGGGATGAACTGTTGTCACAAAACACTTGTAAAAATTTCAAAATAAAGAACCTTATTGATGAACTGTTGTCACCAAAAAGTCCACCAGTACCAGCAGTTCCAGGAAAAATGCACCAAAACTACTCTGTCAACAGTCCTCCGGTAATGTCTGAATTATGTTAATCTTATGGCTGAGTTTCCAGATTGTTTAGGTTGAGTTATCATTATCTTTAATTGTCTTCGCTTATGTTATACAGGTAGTTGGTAGTGGTTTGGCTGGGGTCAGTAGGAATCTGAATAAAGAGTTTGATAAAGATGAGTTTGATAAAGATCATCTTCTTAATTTCATTGAGAAGTCTACAGCTGCTACGAAACCAATTCAACGGACTAACACGAGGAAAAATGCCAATGATGGAAAGAAGGACGAAGAATTAAATGCAAAGAAGGCCAAAGTTGAGGCGGCCGCTGCAAAGAAGAACAAAGAGTTGGCGGCAAAGAAGGCCAAAGATGAGGCGGCGGCTGCGAAGAAGGTCAAAGAGTTTGCGGAAAAGAAGGCAGAAGATGAGGCGGCGGCTGCAAAGAAGGTCAAAGAGTTGGCGGAAGAGAAGGATGGAAATAATCTGCCAAAGAAAAGAGTTAGAAAGACTACTAAGCCTAATCAAATCAATCAATTGGGATCTGATTTGAATGAGGGAGTATCCAAAGCTGGTGCAAACGCTGGTGCCGACGCTGCTGACAGCAGTATATGTGATATGACAGCCAAGATTATGGCTGAATACAATATCCTTGAACCTGAATCTGAGGATGATGAGGAGGAAAAGATTAGGCTTGATAGAATCAAAGCTTTAAGGCTGGAGAATGTTAAGCTGTCCCCGGATGGAAGTTCATTGAATAAACTACAAGCTACACAAGAGAGGACTTTTCCTTATATTGGGGACAACGGACTGACGTGCATGAGGAAGAACTGTTCACCTGGACCTGGAATATATGATCCTCTGGCACCTGTTGATCCGGTCAAGTTGCAGAAACTTTTGGAGTACCTAAAGAAAGCCGAGTATGACCCTTTAGACCCTTGTTAATCACATCTTGTTAAAATTATATTAACCTGTTCTTATTTTTTTCTTAGGGGTACACCATTAGGCAAGTCAACATCAAATATTGAATTCTATAGGACTCTCATCACCGAAAGAAATAACTGGCCGTCTGGTACATTTGGGTGGCTGTCTGATAAAGTAAGTTTAACTTGATGTCTGAGTTATTATGTTTACGGCTGAGATATTATAAGTGATGGCTGAGTTATTATGTTTACGGCTGAGATATAATACATATTGACAGTAGGTGGCAGTGGTATGATTTGTTATTGTTTACGACTGACTTATATTACATTATGGCTGAGTTGTTGTTTACTAATCAGTTTTCTGGTTTACAGCACTTGGGCGCGTTTATGAGACTCCTCAGTATTAGGTACAAACGAGATCCCTTCCCATTCCACAACAAACGCATTGCGTTTATAGACCCGTGGTTCACTAGATCGATGATTGGTGATTATACGATGTTCAATATGAAACCCAAGTTTTTTAAAATGACTGGCAATAGTTATGAAGAGTTAGTTAAAGGTTTGTTACCACTAGATGAACCGACTAATTTGAAGTGGATAGAAGATGTGGATCACCTGTATATTTGTCCACAAACTGGAGGCAATCACTGGGTGGCGCTCCACGTGGATCTAAAGAGAAGGCATATTGATTGCTATGATAGCATCGTGGGACAAGTAACCGAAAAGAGTGAGCTTACAATGCTGAATGATTGTAGGGCGTTTACACGGATGATTCCAGCAATGATGAACGCGAACGTTCCTCACGAAATTCGTACACCTACTGCCAGTCAGTTCAGTTTCAGGAGGAAGAGTGCCTCCAAGGTCCCTCAAAACGTACAGGTTGGTGACTGTGGTGTGTACGCTTTAAAGTTTATTGAATGTCTAGCGCTTGGTGTGTCTTTCGATGGAATCAGTGATCAAAATATCCAGGCTATACGGGTTAAAATGGCTGCAGAAATCTACAATGAGGCACCTGGTTTTTTTGATCCAGATTAAATAATGCATTATGTCCTTCCTTCGTTTCGTTTGTTATCTCGTTGTACTTGGATTTGTAAAACTTTGATTTGTCTATTTTCAAAATTATGGCTGGTTTGCGGTTAAGTTACGGCTGATTTACATACTTCACACGGCTGACTTATGAAATATTTGTAAATTAAAATTATTATAACTCAAAATTAAAATATAGAATGAAAAAAGGAATATGACAATCACTATAAGCAATGAAAAGTAATAATTATAGACAAAGATTGATTTTTACACATTCTGATCAAAATGTGTAAAACATTCAAAACATGACATTTAGGGGTTAGGGTTAGTGTTAGGGTTAGAGGTGTATGTTTCATATTTCCAATTTTGAAATTATTTTTCGGTTATTTCCGGTTATGTGTCGGTTAGACGAATATATAACCATAAATAACCAAACGTTTCAAAATTAGGTCGATTAACTTAATATAACCGATAGCAAGCCGAATATAACCGTAACTAACCGAAAATAATGTAAAAATAGTTTCCGGTTTGGTTCGGTTGGTCGGTTATTTATTCATTCTAATTTGGGGTTGGCTGAGTTATGGTAAAGTTATTGCTGAGTTATCGTTTACGGTATATTAATTTATTATATACCTTCTCGAGAAGATAAAAAGTGTTGTTGGAGAGACACAAACAATAATTATGTTTACTGTTAAGAACCACACGCGTAATAAGTAAGATTTTAGCGATTTTTTATTTAAAAAGAATTTAAAATTTGAATTTGAATTAAAAAAAATTTTTTTAATAAAAGTATTTCTCAAACATTTGACTGATACGGCTGAGTTGTCGACATAAACGGCTGACTTATGAAATATTTGTAAATTATAATTATTATAATTCAAAATTAAAATATAGAATGAAAAAAGAAATATTACAATCACTATAAGCAATGAAAAGTAATAATTATAGACAAAGATTGATTTTTACACATTCTCACCAAGGATGTGTAAAACATACAACACATGACGTTTAGGGGTTAGGGTTAGGGTTAGGGTTAGGGTTAGATATGTATATTTCATATTTCTAATATTATGGGTTTTAATATAACAGTTTGGTTTTGGTTATATTGTGTTTGGTTTAAGGTGGTAATTTGGATATACTAATATGATAACCATTTTTCAAATTTTAAAAAAAATTCTGAAATTACTTTTTGGTTATTTCCGGTTATGTGTCGGTTAGACGACTATATAACCATAAATAACCCAAATGTTATCCAAATTAGGTCGATTAACTTAATATAACCGATAGCAAGCCGAATATAACCGTAATTAACCGAAAATAATGGAAAAATTAGTTTCCGGTTTGGATCGGTTTGGTTGGTTATATAGTCATTCTAAATTGGGGTTGGCTGAGTTATGGTAACGTTATGGCTGAGTTATTGTTTAGGGTCTTCTCAATAATATGAAGATATGAAAACGTATTCTTCTTTCTTTCTTGGGTCTTTTGTTCTGTCAGATTACTAATAAGTATTAAAACGTCTCTCGATATTACAAAAAGTGTTGTTAGGGAAGCGTGAAAATCACTAATTCCGTGCCTGCTCAAATCCACACGCATAATAAATTCATAAAGTGAGCTTTTTATCACAAGATATTATTGCAAATAATTAAATAATTATTATTCGAATTTCGAATTTTATTTTTCTTAAAGTATTAAAACGTCTCTCGATATTATTAAAATGTTTAACGCATTTTTATTTTTTGTAAAAGTATTTGTCCGACAATTTAAATTAAAATTATTATAACTCAAATCTAAATTTAAAATAATTATTCAAAGTGTTACGGTAAAGTGATGTCTGAGTTATTCTATAATGTGGTTGACTTATTGAACTTTATGATTGAGTTATGATTCTGTGATGGCTGAGATATCGTAATAACGACTGATTCCCTTCCCTTATATTAATATGAAAGTACTAACAAAACGAAATAAAAAATAAAAAAACACAAAATCATAGTTCGTAGTTCATAGTTCATTAGTTCATGTAGAAGACGACACAAAAGTACAATGACAATCACTTTTTGAAACCGACGTCCTCTGGGCCAAATTTTTCAAACATATCGACCAAATCATTCCAAACTATGCTAGTCAGCATCTTGGGTTTATTGCCACCACTCGCCCATATCCTCCTGAGAGCACGTATCTGGGATCTGAATATCGTTCTAGCCACCAAATTAAACTGCGTCCAGACCGTTAAAGTATGCTTTGGATCCCACGTGTATTTACGCTACAATTGAAGGAAAGGAACGATAAGAGTAAAGAATAATATCAATATGGTTTGTTTTATTGATCTTACCGCGAGGAGGAGAAACCACCGTCTCTTAAAGTGGAAGGGAATCAAGCGGTACGTCGGCCACGCATGGTACCAGTTGTGTTGAAGTATTCCTCCGATCGCGATAGAGAGAACGTGAAGGAACTTGAACCACGTAACAGTGGTTTTGTCAACCAAGGAACCCACACCAGGGTTTAGAACCGGAATATTCTCTCGACCAGTGGCGCATATGATCGCTTCGACATCTCTAAAAAACTGTCCATCGATGTGAGGAACAACTTCCATGTCGATAGGAAGATGTAACAGATAGACAGATCTGTGATTTAAGAGAAGATAAAGAGAAACAATAGAAACGAAGAAGAGATGAAAGAGATGAAAGAGAGTCAGACATATGAATGAGGAAAATATAAAGGAAAAACAATAGGAAAAACGAAAGGTCGCGTTTATTATTAGGTTAACTTATGGTTTCCCGCCAAAATATCGCTTGACGGCTGAGTTATAATATATACGGGAAACGAAAGGACATATTATAACTGAGTTATAGAGAGTAATGGCTGGGTTATTAGAAGAAAATTTTTAAAGGTAAATGAATGATATATATGATTTGACGGCTGAGTTATAGTATTATTTACGGGAAAACGAAAGGTCATGTTACGACTGAGTTATAGTGAGGTATGGCTGAGTTATCGAAAGAGTAATGGCTGATATATTCACTTTACAGCTGAGTTGTAATATTTACAGGAAAACTTTCTTGTACTCTGGTCCAACCAAATAATATAATATTATTCCATCTCTGTATATATACAAGTATTCCCGTTACTTTAGTCTATTACCTCTCAACTACAAACTAGAATAAAATTATTTTTTACAACACTCTGTCCGCTCGAGCACCCAAGATGCCGGATCTCCCCGACGATGTTTTCATAAAAATCGTTTCCCTTGTTGCAGAAAATGCTGCAGAATATGGTGGATGGTCCTCACTTGGTTCTATTTTAATGGCTGGTCATAGGGGGAAAAATGCAGTATACAGTGACGAAGTTCTAAAGACAGCTGCTATATATTGGCTTTGTACTGGTCCATCAGAAATCAACACATCCAATGCCCCTGATGGTAGCCTCCAAAATGAAGGGCGGCACAGGCCTTTCTTCGTCAAATGCTTTGAGGCCGGCAACCCCATTGCCATTTACTACGAAGGGCTAAGGGTTGTGGCTGAGGATAGAGATATCCAGCGTGGGATTGATATTCTCAGTCGTATTGTACCGGCCGACGGTTATGCCACCTTAGCATGTGGGGTACTAAGTATTTGTCAAGGGAATGAGGATATGGCCGTCCATTACCTCCAGCTGTTTGATGCGAATCATTATCCTCTGAAGTCTTCGGATGCCATGTTAACCGGTAATTATTTTATGTTTGAGTTATCTCGTTATAAGATGGCCCGAAAAAACTCATACACAGTCTCCCTTCACTATCCTGACAACCCGCTACTCCCTTCACCCGTTTGTGCTGTGATGTGTTATTTAGAAGACGGTCTCCATCATCTCAACGGTCTCCTTCCTCTCCACTGTGGAGACATCTTTGAAATCATGTGCAAAAACTGTTACCTTTGGTGGTTGTCCGTCAAAGTCTCTGAGATCCTTTAGGGTTTCCAGCAGTGAATTCCAGTTTTACCTTATCAACTCGCGACTCTAAAGTGTGTTTATTTTAAAATAATTATTTTTCATTTCTTGTATTAAAAGCGAGTATCTTTTTTCATGTATTAAAGGTCCCTATTTTCCACAATTTAGTATCTCCTCTCCTCTCATTAATGGCTGAGTTATCACAAGAAACAATATGAAAGTAAATGAGTGATATATATGACTTGACGGCTG
Organism: Camelina sativa; assembly: GCF_030686135.1. Taxonomy (NCBI): domain Eukaryota; kingdom Viridiplantae; phylum Streptophyta; class Magnoliopsida; order Brassicales; family Brassicaceae; genus Camelina; species Camelina sativa. The sequence continues at coordinate 32,776,580 of NC_141899.1, forward strand.
AGTTATAATATTTACGGGAAAAAAGGTCATGTCATGGCTGAGTTATCACAAGAAACAATTTGAAAGTAAATGAGTAATATATATAACTTGACGTCTGAGTTATAATAGTAACGGGAAAACAAAAGGTCATGTGACGGCTGAGTTATAGTGAGTTATGGTTGAGATAGTAACGTTAAGGCTGAGTTATAGTTCAAAACAGCGCTATCAGAGACTTGTAAAACCGTAATTGATTGAAGGGGTAATACGCGAAGCGTCGCTTATGAAGCCGAAGGGGTACTTTTTGTAAACCAAAGCGATGTTTCGCGTATTATAAATACTTTTTGCTATCGGACTTACTCATCAAACATTTGTCTCACGAAAACTCCTAAATCATCTCTCAGATTCGAAAAATCTATTTACATTCTTCCTTCAATCCGTCAGAAATGGCCCGTCGTTCTCCTTCAAGCCTTATAAGGACTGATCTGAGATGTCTGAACAGGGATCATTTGCCAAACATCACAGCAGGTAAACACATACATCTTCAGAGTAGATTTGTTTTACTGTCAAGGATAAAAGAGATTGAGTGTTTGCCTTTTTTTTAGTAACTGTTGATGACGACATTTTCCGTTGGGAGGCTACTTTAATCGGACCAGTGAATACTCCTTATGAAGGGGGAGTGTTTAAACTTAGGCTTACTTTTCCACCTGATTACCCAAGTAGTCCCCCCAAGGTATCTATTTTTGATTATACTCCTTTTTATTTTAGCAAGCATGATTATTAGTACTCCTTTTTTGCATCAACTCAATAGTTTTTTAAATAAAACTTTTTGATTATGCAGGTTGTTTTCATTACAAGAATTTGCCACCCAAATGTAGCAGATAGGGGAGGCATTCACCTAAAACGTTTGAGGCGCGACTGGTGGACTCCCATGTCCATTGTTAAGGGTTTCAAGGAATTAGTGGAGAAGTTAATTGAACCAGAGGTCAATGATGAGGAACAGACCATTGAATACCTTGCTAACCTCTACAAATCTGATAGGAGAAGGTTTGACGCCATGGCTAGAGAGATGACTAATCAATATGCTGGGAGTGGAAATTGAATATGAAATTAAATAGTTCAAATCTATTTTTAAGAACTCTTGAATAATTTATCTTATATTTGTTCTTTTTAATTAAATATTTCAGTCTCTGCTGTTGTAAACTCCTTTTTTAATTAAATATTTCAGTAACGTAATGGCTGAGTTATCACAACAAACAATCTGAAAGCAAATGACTGAGTTATACTAATGTATGGCTGAGCTATGGTATTTAAGGGAAAACGAAAGGTCTCGTCGATTAATATAACGGCTGAGTTATAGTGATTTATAAATCCGCAATGGCTGAGATATCGTAATACAGCTAAAATGGTGTTGTCTAACTGGTGTTAGTTGCCTTGATACCGTAATACCGCCAAATCATATAACTATTTTTTCCCGCCAAAATATGATTTTATGGCTGAGTTATTGTATTTTCGGGAAAACGAAAGGTCATGTGACGGCTGATTTATTATATTTACGAGAAAACGAAAGGTCTCGTCGATTCATGTGACAGCTGAGTTATGGTTGAGATAGTAACATTATGGCTGAGTAAAGTGATATATATGACTTGACGACTGAGTTATAATATTTACGGTAGAACGAATGGTCATGTGACGTCTGAGTAACGGCTGAGTTATCACAAGAAACAATTTTAAAGTAAATGAGTGATATATATGACTTGACGGGTAAATGAATGATATATTATAACGGCTGAGTTATCAAAAGAGTTATATTATTTACGGGAAAACGAAAGGTCAAGTTACGACTGAGTTATAGTGAGTTATGGCTGAGTTATCAAAAGAGTAATGGCTGATATTTTCACTTGACAGCTGAGTTATGGCTGAGTTATCACTAGAAACAATCTGATATATATGACTTTACGGCTGAGTTATAATATTTACGGGAAAACGAGAGGTCTCGTCGACTCATATAACGGCTGAGTTATATTGATTTATAAATCCGTAATGGCTGAGATATCGTACCAATTATAAATCCGTAATGTAGGATTTTTATAGACTTATAGTGATTTTTACACGTTCTATTATTTGGTTAACTTATGGTTTCCCGCCTATTATTTGGTTAACTTATGGTTTCCCGGCAGTGGAATCAATGGGCGTTGCGTTCCAAGTTTTAGTATAAATAGGGAAAGGGTTGGAAATGTTAAGAGCATTCAAAACTAGAACGAAACTAGCAAAGATGCCAGTGACTACCCGATCTGCATGGTTGAAACGGGCCCGAGAACTGACAGCCGCTGGAACTAGCGGTTTCGGTCCGAATGCGTCGGATAATGCCCCCCCTCAAGAGTCTCCGTCTCGATCCCGTTACTTTAATCCTTTGCAAAGGGAACTCCGGATGTACCGAGCTTGCCGCAAGAGACTTGGCGCTTATATTAAAGCATTTCGTCTTAAATTCGAGGAAGTCTTTCGTCTCTGCCGATTGGAAGGGACTATCCGAGTCCTGGATGAGCTCATCGCCGAAGGTTTTTTTCTGGCGAAGTGGCGCATGACTTGTCTACTTGCTGAGCATGCCTCTTGCGTAGAACAGGTCTCCCGTATGGTGGTGCCCAACTTACCCGAAGGTGATTATGAACCTTTGGGAAATTCTGACTTCCTCCACAACACGGAAGTCTTGGCCTACCGAGCTTGCCTGGAGAGGCTGAGGCGGTACATCAACCACTTGGAGTCAACGGAATATTTCTTCCGCGAAAGCCATGACGTAGAAGGTCCATGTGCCTTCTTGGAGGAGATGGTGTCCAAGGGCTCCGAAGTGCCGATGGAAAGGCTTGAATCCTTAAGGCGGGATTGTCAGATCTGGCGATCTGAACTGAGCAAGCTGGTGGTGGAAGAACCATTGGAGTCCGATCTATACGGTCCGCTCCCATCCTGAGTGTTTGACTTTTTTTTAGTAACTGTTGATGACGACATTTTCCGTTGGGAGGCCACCCTAATCGGACCGGTGAACACTCCTTATGAAGGGGGAGTGTTTAAAATATTTCAGTCACTGCTCTTGTAAACTCTATTTTAAAAATATTTTATTCAGAGTCTACTGTTTTAATATTAGAAACAACTTGTAAAGCTTTTAGAAAAGCAAATAAAATTGATATATATCATTATAAACAATTTGTAAAACCTTTTAAAACTTTCTAAAAACCAGATATACTCTTGTAAATGAATGATATATATAACTTGACGGCTGAGTTATAATATTTACGGGAAAACGAAAGGTCATGTGACGGCTGAGTTATAGTAAGTTATGGCTGAGGTATCACAAGAAACAACTTGAAAGTAAATGAGTGATATAAATGACTTGACGGCTGAGTTATAATATTTACGGGAAAACGAAAAGTCATGTGACGGCTGAGTTATAGTGAGTTATGGATGAGTTATAGTAAATATATGGCTGAGTTAGTAAAAGAGATTGATAAAACACCACTAACAACAACATTAGTTTGCTTGGAATTCATAACCATTAACAACAACATTATGGAAACATAATCCCATCATACACTATCTCATCCTGCTATCTTAAATAGACTAAACATGATTATATAACCAAAAACTATCACAACTATCATAACCTTCATCCTTGCTTTCAATTCTGATTTTGCATCTTCAACCCTCTCAAATAGTTCCTTCCCAAGCTCCATTTGTAGTTTTTCAGTTTGAACAGAGAAAGACTCTACCTCATCCAACAGTGCCTCATCAACCCACTTGAAGACGTGTTCATCATTCATAAGCTATCAAGGTGATGGAGACAACAATTGGAACAAGAACAGATTCAATATAAACCAACAAGAACAGATTCAACATAACCAAGAACAGACTCTACCTTCTTCGCAGCTGCATACCCACAACGGACGTATCGTCGACAATGGATTTGACTCCGATTTTGAATTTTTGGCCACGATTGCTTCTCCACACCAACATCTCTTATGTACGCCAACAAATGTACCTCGTCCTCTCTCTCGGACATTTGATGCACAACTCGAATCTCCAGATACATTGCTCATGATTTACGAGAATTTGATTTTTTAGGGTTTAAGCATTCGACATTTGGGGATTTTCGTTTTTAAGAAGAAGAACATCACTCGACAATTAAATATTAATATTATTAGGTTAACTTATGGTTTCCCGCCAAAATATCGCTTTACGGCTGAGTTATAACCATTATTGGAAAACGAAAGGTCACGTAACGGCTGAGTTATAGTGACTTATGGCTGAGTTATCACAAGAAAAAATTTGAAAGTAAATGAATGATATATATGATTTGACGGCTGAGATATCATATTTACGGGAATTCGAAATGTCGCACCGATTCATGTTACGGCTGAGTTAGAGTGAGTATGGCTGAGTTACCTCAAGAAACTTTATGAAAATAAATGGCTGATATATATGACTTTGCGGCTGAGTTACAATATTTATGGGAAAACGAAAACTCTCAACGATTCATGTGACGGCTGATTTATAAATCTTTAGTGGCTGATTTATCATAATACCGGCTGAGTTATATTAATATGAAACATTACAAAAAGAAATAAAAATCAAACAAGTTCAGGGTTCATAAAGAAGAAGAGACGACATTACAATGGAATTAACTTCTAAAAACCGATTAAGAGGAGGAGGAACCATGAGCTTTTAGTTAATCCCAATCAACAGGAGGAGGAACCACACACAGGTCGGCATCGGCCTCCGCAATCTCTCTCATCTCCTCTAACTTCTTGTGCTCTGTCGCTAAGTCGACAAGTTCTCCAGCCAAGATTTGATTCAGTTGGTTTAGTTGAGCGTCGATTAGTTCCACTTGATGCACGAGGACGGTCTTCTCTTCCTTCTTCTTCATATGCTCATCCATCATACGCAGAATTTCTGCGTAGCGACGCTTTGACTCCGCCTCGACCGCGGCCCTTGTCTAAGAAAAGGCTTCGAACACACCCAATAGTGATTCCTCTTCCCACTCGTAAGCTTCTAGGACTCTTGCTGGCGATAATGCTTCGTCTGCCTTGCGTTTTTGACATCTACTGGAACCCTCTCCGTCCATAGCTCGGCTATCAAAATAAAAACAACCGTCACCAACTGATAGGTGCAATGATCGGAAAATATGCAATAGATTGAGAGGGGATGGAGAGGAGACTTACATATGCAATGATCGAAGGATATATTGATATTGGTTGTAGAGGAGATTTGTAGGTGCAATATATTGTTAGCGGAGAAGAAGGAAACGATACAATGAGTAAGAAACCGAAACGATACAATGGACTATTAGGTTAACTTATGGTTTCCCGCCAAAATATTGCTTTACAGCTGAGTTATAGTTTTACGGATTCATGTTATGGCTGAGTTATAGTTATCAAAAGACAGGTCGCGTCTATTATTAGGTTAACTTACGGTTTCCCGCCAAAATATCGCTTAACGGCTGAGTTATAGTTTTTTACGGGAAAACGAAAGGTCTTGTATATTCATGTGATGGCTGAGTTATAGTAAGTGATGGCTGAAATATATATATATATATATATATATAACTTGACGGCTGAGTTATCACTAGGATTATTAGTCTATTACATGAATAGCTTATGGTTTCCCACCAAAATACGATACAATGAATTAAGAGAATATAAAGGAAAAACAATAGAAAAACGAAAGGTCACGTCGATTATTAGGTTAACTTATGGTTTCCCGCTAAAATATTAGTTAACGGCTGAGTTATAGTTTTATGGATTCATGTGATGGCTGAGTTATAGATATCAAAAGAAAGGTCGCGTCTATTATTAGGTTAACTTACGGTTTCCCGCCAAAATTTTGCTTAACGGCTGAGTTATAGTTTTACGGGAAAACGAAAGGTCTCGTATATTCATGTAATGGCTGAGTTATAGTAAGTGATGGCTGAAATATATATATGACTTGACGGCTGAGTTATCACTAGGATTATTAGTCTATTACATGAATAACTTATGGTTTCCCGCCAAAATATGCTTAACCCTAAAATCATTAGTCTATTTATTACCTCTCAACTACAAATAGAACCAAGTGCCTGAGTTATAATATTCACGTTTTTAGTCTATTACCTCTCAACTACAAACTAGAATAAAATTATTTTTTTCAACACTATGTCCGCGCTAGCACCCAAGATGCCGGATCTCCCCGACGACGTTTTCATCAAAATCGTTTCCCTTGTTGCAGAAAATGCTGCAGAATATGGTGGATGGACCGCACTTGGTTCTATTTTAAGGGCTGGTCGTAGGGGGAAAAATGCAGTATATAGTAATGAAGTTCTAAAGACAACTGCTATCTATTACCTTTGTACTGATCCCTCATCAGAAATCAACACATCCAATGCCCCTGATGGTGGCCTCCAAAATGAAAGGCGGCACAGGCCTTTCTTCGTCAAATGCTTTGACGCCGGCAACCCCATTGCCATTTACTTCGAAGGGCTAAGGGTTGTGGCTGAGGATAGAGATATCCAGCGTGGGATTGATATTCTCAGTCGTATTGTACCGGCCGATGGTCATGCCACCTTAGCATGTGGGGTACTAAGTATTTGTCAAGGGAATGAGGATATGGCCATCCATTATCTCCAGCTGTTTGATGCAAATCATTATCCTCTGATGTCTTCGGATGCCATTGTAAGCGGTAATTATTTTCTGGATGATTTATCTCGTTTTGATACGGCCCGGAAAAAGTCATACTCAGCCTCCCATCGCTATCCTGACAGCCCGCCACTCCCTTCACCCACTTGTGCTGTGATGTGTTCCCGTTCTCTCTGCTTCGGAGACTTTGAAATCAAGTGCAAAAACTGTTACCTTTGGTGGTTGTCCCTCAAAGTCTCTAAGATCCTTTAGGGTTTCTAGCAGTGATTTCCAGTTTTACCTTATCAATTTGTGACTCTAATTTCTGTTTATTTTAAAATAATTGTTTTCCATTTATTCGTATAGTTTCCCATCTTTTTCATGTATTAAACGTCCCTTTTTTCTTCGGCTAATTCTATGTATCCACCTTTCATGCTTCCACATTTTAGTATCTACTCTCATGTATTGGCTGAGTTATAGTTTTACGGGAACACGAAAGGTCACGTCGATTCATGTGACGGCTGAGTTATAGTAAATAACGGATGAGTTATCAAAATGAACAATATATATGGCTGAGTTATCAAAAGAAAGGTCGATTCTATTATTAGGTTAACTTGCAAAAATATTGCTTAATGGTCGAGTTATAGTGAGTTATGACTGAGTTATAGGAACAATCTATATGGCTGAGTTACAGGTCATGTGACGGCTGAGTTATAGAGAATGATGACTGAGTTATCATTATAAACAATTTGAAGAAATGACCTTCGTTTCTAATGATAACTCAGCCATAATTCTCATCGATTCATGTATTGACTGAGTTCTAGTTAGTAATGGCTGAATTATCAGTAGGAATAATCTGAAAAGGTCTCGTCGATGCGTCTATTACAGGAATAACTTATGGTTTCCCGCCAAAATATTGCTTACCAATAAATTAGGTTAACTTGCAATAATTTTATTGTTTAGTTTCCCGCCAAAATATTGCTTTACGGCTGAGTTATAGTTTTACGGGAAAGCGAAAGGTCACGTCGATTCATGTTATGGCTGTGTTACATGAATAACTTATGGTTTCCCGCCAAAATATGCTTAACCCTAAAATCATTAGTCTATTTATTACCTCTCAACTACAAATAGAACCAAGTGTCTGAGTTATAATATTTCCGTTTTTAGTCTATTACCTCTCAACTACAAACTAGAATAAAATTATTTTTTTCAACACTATGTCCGCGCTAGCACCCAAGATGCCGGATCTCCCCGACGACGTTTTCATCAAAATCGTTTCCCTTGTTGCAGAAAATCTGCAGAATATGGTGGATGGACCGCATTTGGTTCTATTTTAAGGGCTGGTTATAGGGGGAAAAATGCAGTATACAGTGATGAAGTTCTAAAGACAGCTGCTATATATTGGCTTTGTACTGATCCATCAGAAATCAACACATCCAATGCCCCTGATGGTAGCCTCCAAAATGAAGGGCGGCACAGGCTTTTCTTCGTCAAATGCTTTGAGGCCGGCAACCCCATTGCCATTTACTTCGAAGGGCTAAGGGTTGTGGCTGAGGATAGAGATATCCAGCGTGGGATTGATATTCTCAGTCGTATTGTACCGGCCGATGGTTATGCCACCTTAGCATGTGGGGTACTAAGTATTTGTCAAGGGAATGAGGATATGGCCGTCCATTACCTCCAGCTGTTTGATGCAAATCATTATCCTCTGAAGTCTTTGGATGCCATTGTAACCGGTAATTATTTTCTGGATGATTTATCTCGTTATAAGACGGCCCGGAAAAACTCATACTCAGCCTCCCATCGCTATCCTGACCCGTCACTCCCTAAACCCGTTTGTGCTGTGATGTGTTGTTTGAATTATGGTTTCCATTCTCTCCGCTATGGAGACTATGAAATCATGTGCGAAAACTGTTACCTTCTGTGGTTGTCCCTCAAAGTCTCGGAGATCCTTTAGGGTTTCCAGCAGTGATTTTTAGTTTTACCTTATCAATTCGTGACTCTAATTTCTGTTTATTTTAAAATAATTGTTTTCCATTTAGTCGTATAGTTTCCCATCTTTTTCATGTATTAAACGTCCCTTTTTTTCTTCGGCTAATTCTATGTATCCACCTTTCATGCTTCCACATTTTAGTATCTACTCTCATGTATTGGCTGAGTTATAGTTTTACGGGAACACGAAAGGTCACGTCGATTCATGTGACGGCTGAGTTATAGTGAATAACGGATGAAATATCAAAATGAACAATCTATATGGCTGAGTTATCAAAAGAAAGGTCGCGTCTATTATTAGGTTAACTTGCCAAAATATTGCTTAACGGCTGAGTTATAGCTTTACGGGAAAACGAAAGATATAGTCGATTCATGTCATGGTTGAGTTATAGTGAGTTATGACTGAGTTATCGAAAAAGACAATATGAAAACAAACGACTGATCTATATGGCTGAGTTATCAAAAGAAATGTTTTTGTAATTATTAGGTTAACTTGCTTAACAGCTGAGTTAAATATTGCTTAACAGCTGAGTTATAGCTTTACGGGAAAACGAAAGACGCGTTTCATTAAATGTGTTGCACGGTCTTTTATAGTTATTCTCGGGACACAGCGGAATTTTCGCTGCAGTCTGATTGGTGGACTCAGCGGCGGTTACATCCCATGACTCTATATAAATAGGGATGAAGGTTTGGGGAATAAATCATTCGAACTTCCACCAGCGTAAGAAATAGAAGGATGCCAGCAATAACTCGATCCGCATTGCTGAGACAGGCCCGGGAAAGGATAGCCGCCGCATCCGGCAATCGGGAGTCGGAAAATCCCATTCCACAGGAGGTAGGAGAGACGTCCCGATCTCGTGAGGTCGCTCCAAACTCAAATACTGTCGACCCCGGTGTGTCTCCCCTTCAGCTAGAACTCCGAGAGTATCGAGCTCGGCGAAAGAGGATGGGCGCGTATATTCAGGCGCTTCGGCTGAAACTTGACCAGCTCCATCGTTTTTACCGTTTAGAGGGAACCATTCTAGTCCTGGAAGACCTTATCGTCGAAGGTTACTTCTTGGCACACTGGCGAATGGTCAGTCTACTTGATGAGCACAATGCGTGCAAAGAACTGGTCGATCAGATGGATGTACCCGATCTCCAGAAAGGCGATCGCGAACCCCTGAGAGAAACCGCCTTCCCGTTCATGACGGATGTCTGGGCCTATCGAGCTTGCTTGACTAGGTTAATCCGATACGTCAATTTCCTGGAGTCGTCGGGTGAAGCCTTCCGCGAGCGCCATCTTCTTGAAGGCCCATGTGCCTTTATAGAGGACATGATGTCCAGAGGCTCCGGATTGCCAATCGAAAGGCTAGAGGCCTTACAACGGGTACGAGATTTCTGTCGAATTGCGGTGAACGAACTCGCAGTGGAGGAACCATTGGAGACTGACATATCTGGCTCAGCTCCCGTTCTGCGATTCATGTCATGACTGAGTTATCAAAGAAACATTCAAATGACTGATTTATACGACTGATTATATGGCTGAGTTATAGTTTATTACGACTGAGTTATCATGATACATGACGAAATATATCGTCGATTCATGTGATGGCTGAGTTATAGTGTGTTATGGCTGAGTTATAGTGTGTTATGGCAGAGTTATACTACTTGACAGATGAGTAATACCACAAAATAAAGTAATAATACTTTGACAGATGAGTAATAACACAATATAAACTATAGAGCACAAGTTTTTGCATTGTGCCCAACTTGCTTACATCGCGAACATGCGTGTTGCTTCCTAGGGCGTTTATTTTCAGTGGCAACTTCCAAAGATGATTTAATCCTACGCTTCTTTGGTCTTCCTGGCTGGTTCACAACAATCGGAGGCAAGCACTTCTGATTATCCACAATTTTAGGAGCAGGGAATGATTCATCTGGAGGCATGATTGAACCAGCCCATCCGTTAACCAAATCGTCCTAAATTTCGTATCACACATGGATATACGAGACACATCCATATGCTCTGCAGCTGCGATTGCATGGATGCATGGTATTTTCTCGTGGTCGAAACGACGGCATGTGCAACTTTTTATTTCTAAATTTACAACATGCAAAGATGATCCATATTTCACTTGAACACGTACAGCATCAATCGTTTGTACCTCCATAAGTCTTGCTCCGGTGACACGGTCCTATAAGGGAGTAGAACAAAAAACAAAACGCTTTAGGCTGAGTTATGAAAACAATTATGGCTGAGTTATTGAAACAACAATGGCTGAGTTATGGAAACTATAATGGTAATGGCTGAGATAAGGAAACAATTACGGCAGAGATATGGTAACTGTTACGGCTGAGTTATCAACATTGACGACTGACTTATGTAAAATTACCTGTAATAGTTTCTCAACACCTCGAGTGAGTGTTGTTTGCTGCGATTTCGCATCCTCTCTCCGTTCAGAAAACCATCTGGTCATCATATCCCGTATCGATTCTAGAAGTTGAACTATGGGAAGACTTCTAGCATTTGACAGTGCATGGTTCATTGATTCTGCAATATTCGTTGTCATTAAATTGTACCTTTCACCCGGGAAATGAACACGCGCCCACATTCGGACACCAGCTCGTTGGAGGTATCCATGTAGTTCGGGATGACGTGCTTCAATCTCATTGAAAGCCTCATTAAAATCAGTTAGCCTAAAACACTTTGCCGCTTTTTTCACCAGAGGGAACAAATGTTTTCCTTTGAACTTCACCAAGATGTTCTTATACAAATGGTAAGTGCAAATTCCACGTGAAGCCAACAGATACACTTGACGAATCGTTTTCCCTATTGACTGATGTCTGTCGGAAATTACCGCAAGATCCTTTTCGTCTGGAATGGCAACTTTGAGTTGTGTAAAGAACCAACGCCAAGACTCATCATTTTCAGTGTCAACAACAGTGAAAGCTAATGGGAAAATTTGAAAGTTTCCATCCTGAGCTAGGGCTGTTAGAAGTGTCCCTTTGTAACTACCATGGAGAAACGTTCCATCGACAACAACAACTTTGCGCATGAAAGCAAACCCAGCAATACTCGCACCAAAAGCAATAAAAACATATTTGAATCTATCTTCATCACCTATTTGAAGACGCGTGACTGTACCCGGATTTTCCCTTTTTAACTTGAATATGTAAGAAGGCAACTCGCTAAAACTTTCCTCAGGAGTTCCCTGATGGATCTGCCTTGCATTCAGCAGCGTTCGATATGCCTTCCAATAACCCATCTGTCGACACCAACAAATTAATAAATCAGCCATAATATATAAATAACTCAGCCGATACATTCGAATAAGTCAGCCTTAAATAATCAATAAATGAGCCGTAAAATGTAAATAATTCAGCCTATACATACCTATAACTTAGCCTTTGTTATCAATAATTAACTCAGCCTATACATACCTATAACTCAACCATTATTATCAATAAGTCAGTCGAAACATAGTAATTACCTTTAGACTAAATTGCTTATTGAAAATGACTCCGACACTTTTAGGTTTAACATCCGGACCAAGATCACCAAGATAGTCCCTGTAAAGACCTGCCAGTACATCAGCTGTTGATTGACGGCATCTAGTAGAACGTTCCGTCACAGAACATGTGTGTTCCGAATCGTATACACGAACATGAAAATCCGGGTCATCCCCTTGTACAGATGCACGAACTCTCCAAATACATCCTTTAACCCAACACCTAAAAACCACTTGTCTCGGATTTGAGACTGGTACATTAAAATCAAATCCATCCCTAACCGAAATAAGTTTCACGTGATTCCTGAACTGCTTTTTGCTAATGTATCGTTGTCCTACATCAATTTTTAGCGTTGACACCTCCAACCTAATAGCCTCCGGATTCATCTTCGATCCGGCAAAGTTATCATCTCTATGAACTTTCTTCTGAGGAGGCGGAGTAGGTGGGTCTTCCACTGTACTCTGAGGCTCGCCCAAGACAGAAAACTTCTCCTCATCAGATGACTCACCATCGGAGTCGTCGAAAACATCAAATCGGGTTGAAAATTCATCGTCTTCTTCTTCGTCAGATGCTACTTCAACAGCTTCTTCTTCGTTTTCTTTGTCAACAATCTTACCATAATCAAAACAAGTGCCTTCAAATCCCCCACCGCACACTTCGGGGGTAGATTCTGCTTTCGAGTCTCTGCTTCGCCGAATCATACTTCCTCTAGCTCCACTAGTTTCTGTAGACTCTTTCGCCGAAAACTCTACACAGAGACGTAGCTGATCGGTTTTCCATAGACCCAAAAAACATTGCAACTGTCGATCATTGGAGACAAAAACTGGTGGAGTATCATGCGCCATATGTTTCATTGCCCTGTTCGAGAACATGTAGCTCAGCTTTAGCTCATGTCTAAACGAGTCCAATCCGTAGTCTTCAAGAACAAGCTTAACAAGCTTGTCGCATGTTGTGCCTCCATCTATCTGCACAACTATACACCCTCTCTCGTCGGAGTTAAATACATATCTCTGTGTCTTTATCCAATTACCGGACACAACTAGTACCAGCACTGGATCCATGAAATATAATGAAGAACAAGGTGGAGAAGAACAAAAGTAGAAGAACAAGGTGTGAAGAAGAAAGTGAAGAAGAAGTAGAAGAACAAGGTGAATAAGAAGGTAAAATAGTTCACTTATTAACCAGTTGAAGAACCAGAGTCGAACGACGTTTCGTATTTCCAGAGAAAAAGATGATGACATAGAATGCTGACATGGATGCTGCATCCGACGTGACAAATCAGCCATGAAACAATACCATAACTCAGCCTAACTAAAACTCAGCCACAACACGAAAAACATTACAGTAATTAAAAAGCAAAAAAAATTGCTGCCAAACTCAGCCGCTTCATGAACTGAAAATATGTAACTCAGCCGTATCGTTTGATAAGTCAGCCGTAACTGAAAAACATTCTAGTAATTAATCTTTTGCCAATAAGTCAGCCGTCAAACGGCTGACTTGTCGATAAGTCAGCCTATTACGGCTGAGTTATAGTTTTTTACCATAACTCAGCCGTAACTACATCTCATAAGTCAGCCATTTTTCATAACTCAGCCAGTCGGAAAATGGCAACTCAGCCGTGTCGTTGTGATAACTCAGTCAAAATTTTGACAACTCAACCGTGTCGTAGCGATAACTCAGCCAAAATCTTGACAACTCAACCATCAGGTGAAAACTCAGCCATTACTACAGCTGAGTTATGCGCATAACTCAGCCAAATTTAATAAGTCAGCCATAACTCTTGGCTGACTTATAAGCGTAACTCAGCCAGATTTTCATAAGTCAGCCGTCCGCTCTTACTCAAATGTTTTTTTGAGTAACTCAGCCGCAACATACCTATAATTCAGCCGCAACATACTCTGTATCGCGTTACGGCTGAGTTATGGTACATGTCAGCGATTTCTGACGTGGCGTCTGACGTGGCAATGGCATTTTTGTAATAACATTTTTTCCGGTAACATAAAACAGGGGCACGCTGGGTATTTTGAAAATACCCGAAACATTCTAGTAATAAAAAAGTTTTTTGTAGATTCTGGTAATATTACCTAAAATGAGTAACATTTGAGTAATTCACCCTTTTTAAAACTTGCTACTTTGAATGATTTTAAGAGACTTTCTTTTGTTTTTTAGTTGAAAAGTATGACAATCAAAATCATACCTATAGAGGTGGAATTTTGGAAGATTTCAGAGGAAAAAAAAAGACTGAAGATCTTGAAGCTAAAAACCCCCGCCAATCATCAACCACCTTCTCCACCAGTCTCTGTCTGATCCGTCGAGTTTTCTGGGTTTGCCGCAGCAACACCAGAGTCAGAGTAAAGGGATAATGAATTATATTGGTTTAGATCAGTTTCTGGGTATAATTAATCTTCCTTGAGCTCATGGAGAGTTCCATCAGATTATTATTTGGACAAAAAAAAAACATCACCATCACTATCGTGTACATGAACTGAGGATATAGCTCCAATTATTGATCTGATTTTCTTTTGGTATTATGTTATGAAATATTTTAAAATCACCCAAAGTTTAATAGTCAAATCTCATAAAATCACATTTCATTTTCTTTTCTTAAAATAGAAAAACTATAAAACACAGTCAAATATCCTAAAAACTTACTAGAATCTTTCAAAACTCTAAAATATTAAAATCCTACCAAATCTTTAAAACATCAAGTTGAATACCCCCCCCCCCCCTCTAACTATTGAATTAATGATTCAACACATCTATTGTACATAGTCAAAGAGTCTTCCCATAAACATCTTTTTATTTTTTGGTCAAAAGAGTCTTACCATAAACATCTATGTTCACTTTTACTATAAATTGCAACACAAAGTGAACATACTCTTCATCAATCAATTCTTATTTTCTCTACTTCCTCCAAAGAAAAAAAAAAAAAGAGATGAAGTTCTTGGTTTCATTGGTTATGTTCTCTCTTCTTTTGAACTGTTTCACATTTGCTCAAACTCTCATTCAAGATTCTTGCAAGAAAGCAGCCATGAAAATACCGGACTTTTATTACAATTTCTGCGTCGATTCTCTTACACAAGATCCACAAAGCAAAAACGCAACCACCCTCAAAGGTTTGATCCTATCGTCGACGAAGAACGCTGAAGCAAACGCTATGAAAGTTAAAGGAATCGTTGAACATATCCTCAAGGGCAAGAAATATGAAAGTATTGAAGCAGAGCTACGCGATTGCGTTGAGTTTTATGACGATGCTAATGATTCGTTAAACACTGCTTTAGCAAGCGTTCGATCGCAAGATTATAAAACCGCTAATGAAAATTTTGGTATTGCTTTGGATGTACCACGCGATTGCGAGGATGGTATCAAGGAAAGAACACAGCATTCTCCCATTACTGACGAGAACAATACTTTGCTTCAGAAGATTTCGGTTCCTTGTGGTTTAAATTATATACTAATATGAATTTGTCAAAGTGCTTTACCAATTAAACATCGATTAATGATTACCATGTAAAGTTGAGAGCAAAGAGACTTTATCTTAATGGAAATAAATATTCGCTTTACATGTCTCGGTTTTTTTTTGCCGGCAACATTGACATATTGATTTTTGTTTTTGGTAACAGATTGACATATCCTACTATATTAACTGGGAAGTACAAATATGAAACTAATCTTAAAATATGTAAAACATTACATTTACATGCCATTAGAAAAACGTAATTAATTAATTAATCTTTATTAATTATAATAAACAAAAAATTATCAACAGATCAAATTAAATTAAATCTACAAAATTAAATAGAATCTATTCGAATCTAAACAAATTTGTACATAAAAATAAAAAATATTTTTTTTAAAAATAACAGCTAAGATTTTATAAATCTAATCGAATAAAATCTACAACTACAAACTTTATCAATATTTTTTACTAACACAGGTTAGAAATTTTATTAACAATCTAATAGATAAAATCTATATCAGTTCCGTTTAACAGTTTAGATTTTAAAAATTAATAAATAACATAATAATAAAATAAACTATTACAAATTTTCATCAAAAAAAAAGTTCAACCAGCGGTTTTCCGCGGGTTAGTATCTAGTTGATTTGGAAACGTAAAAAAAAATATATTTTCTTGAAATTTAAACTTAATGCGCGATTTTAATTATGTAAGAAAATATTCAAATATATTATATAATCTTATTTAATATATTGAAGGCTGCAAATTTATATGTCATTCAATTCATTAATTTTTAAGGCATTATTAATTTCAATTAACAAGTGAAACTGGTTTATTGATCTGTTCATTTATAAACCAGTTTTAGTTAAAAAAACATTCTTTACTAATATGTTTCTCATAATATTTTCAAAAACAATAATAATATTATAAATATAAGACGAAAAAATATATCTAGGATGACATATCAGTATATCTCAATTAATTCTTTAATTTTGTTTTATATCAATTATACTATTAAAAGTTCTATATTAATTCTTATTTTTAATGGAAAGATAAATACCAAAGTATTAGGATTTGAAGAGGTTATACTACAATTGTGGATTTGAAATAATTATCAAATATCTTAGTCCAAATTTTTTTTGATAGAAATGGTTCAAAAACAGCTAATTAAACAAAAGAATACAGTTAAAGGTTTACAATGATTTTATGTATAATAAGAACAAACATTATATATATATTTGCCTATTTTGAAATCTCTCTCACAGCGTTAACCCTATGACTCCAAAAATCTATTCTTTCTCCGACGCCGGTGTAGCCATGGATTGCCGGCGTGATAACTCTCTAATTTATATGTTTTTTAGCATCCATTTTTGTCCATATTTTACATAGTTCATACCTCTAACTTATCATTTTTAGGTCATTAACTGTAGGAATTCACTTTTAGGCCATTTAGGGTGTTGCATTTTTGCATTTGCATATTTTGGATGAAAACAGGTGCTAAAGAACCAAAAATGGGAAAAAAACAAGGACAACTCGAGCATGTACCCGAAGGAGCCATCGAGCTGCAAGAACAAGTCCGAACCCCAACACGATCGGGAGGATCCAAGAGCATGAAGAGCAACCCGAAGATCCAGAGGAGTAACCCGACTTCACCCTCATGTACCCCATCGAGTAGATCATCGGGCAGGTCTGGGAAGCTAGGTCAAACGGGTTTCCATATATAAACCCCCTCCTCTCCTAGCTCGCAAACGAGCACGCCGCAGACCCGCAAACCAGAGAGCGAGAGCTTCAGTGAGAGAACTGAGCTACTCAAATATTTTCCTTCTTGTTTTGCATTTTTATTTTGTAGTTTTCTTAGATTTCTATCTTGTACTCTTTCTACTCTATTCTATCTTTTAATACAATGCAATTTTCATTCATTTTCGTTGCTTTGTTATTCGTTTCTATGTCCGAGTAGTGTAGTAAAGTTTCTAGGGATGGGATAGATGATTTTTTGTTCTTGATCAGTTAGGATGCCTTAGTTGATTGTAAATGATTGATAGATTTCCTTCTAGGTTGGTGTTCTTAATGCTGTCAACAGACCGAGAGGTTGAGATTAGATCTAGGGCGTTTACAAATGCTACAGGCCGAAAGGAGTAGATAAAATGCTTGATTTATCCAATGCTAGAGGTTTACTTGACTCTGAGTAAGAAGTTAGATGAGTTTAAGTTTACTGACAATAATGAATCGTTCTTAATGCCTGCTTGTTCATATTGCTAGTGCGACAGTGTGGTAATGTGTTCAAGGTTGATTGTTGCTAGTTCGAGAGTGTGGTGACAAGGTTTTAGAGGTTCATTGTCTAGGAAATAGTTGCTTGAGGCATGTAAGGCATCCATACTGGTCTAGAATACTTAGGATTCGATTACCCCCATCCTTAGGAACTTTCGTATTTTATTTGTTTACATTTTCTTTAACTTACTCGACTACCTACCCGATCAGGGTCAAGATAACCTGCATCGAGTAATACCTCGAGCTGTTCATATCTCACTTGCATATTCGATCACCCCACTCGATCCTGTACTCGATTGCTTGCATCGAGTGCTTAGGTCGTGTGGTTTCCCTTTTTATATTTTTTTCTTTTGTTTATTTTAGGATTGTTAGAATCAAAACCCTATCTGCTTGGCTTGACTTGTATTGTACTGATCATATCCTTCCTGCTAGCAATAGAAAACCATTTGGATTGATAACCCTTTGTACTACAACTACATAGGGAATTGATACCCTGGGTGAAAACCTGTCTATCAATGGTTGTTTTAATTTTGCTATGTTTAGGATTTCAGCACTTGCTAGATCAAGTTCGTTTGTTTATATTCGGTTCGGATACTCACTTGTTTGCTTTCACATTGTTTGTTTTGAATCTCAGGTACAACCCGAGTACCCACCCGACCCGTCACTCGATCACCTGGATCGAGTTGATCCTCGTGTACACCCTTGGATACCTACCCGTGCATGCAAACACAATCCAGAGGTAGCCAGAACCTAAGTCCTTTCATCGAAAACATCGACAGACCTCGGCTAGTCAGACAACAACAAGTTCAACTGGAACCAGCAATCATTGAAGAGACGATGAATAATCAGAACGGTCCACCAGCTCCTCAAGCAAGGACCAATATAGGAGCAGTAGATGCTCCATCTACTCACACTCAAAGGAATGGCATTGTGCCACCAGCTGTGCAGAACAAAAATTTGAGATCAAGAGTAGTCTCATCCAGATGATACAGAGCAATAAGTTTCATGGATTACCAATGGAGGACCCATTGGATCATCTGGATGAATTTGATAGGCTCTTTAGCCTCACTAAGATCAATGGAGTCAGTGAAGATGGATTCAAGCTCATGCTTTTCCCATTCTCTTTGGGAGATAAAGCACACATCTGGGAGAAATCGCTCCCTAAGGAGTCCATCACCACTTGGGAAGCGTGCAAGAAGGCATTCCTCGCCAAATACTTCTCCAACTCCAAAACCGCAAGGCTGAGAAATGACATTTCTGGCTTTGTTCAGAAGAACAACGAAACGTTTAGTGAAGCTTGGGAACGTTTCAAGGGATACACTACTCGATGTCCACATCACGACTTCAGTAATGCTTCATTGCTGAGCACACTTTACCGAGGAGTGGTCCCCAAGATACGGATGTTGCTGGACACCGCAAGTCATGGTAACTTCCTCAACAAGGATATCGATGAAGGTTGGGACCTAGTGGAGAACTTGGCTCAGTCTGATGGTAACTACAATGTAGATTACGATCGATCTGTCCGATCAATGGGAAAAGAAGATGCCAAGTACAAGAGGGACATGAAAGCCCTCAATGACAAGCTCGATCAGCTCCT
The DNA here is from genome assembly GCF_030686135.1 of Camelina sativa. NCBI lineage: Eukaryota > Viridiplantae > Streptophyta > Magnoliopsida > Brassicales > Brassicaceae > Camelina > Camelina sativa. Next base: position 32,796,000 of record NC_141899.1, read on the forward strand.
CAACCAGCAGAAGCATGTTCATGCTATATCAGAGGAAGAGCAGTTTCTACAACAAGATGGGGAGACTATGCAGCTAGAGGATGTTAACTACATCAACAACCAAGGAGGTTACAACAGATGGTATAACAACTTCAAACCGAATCCGAATCTGTCTTATCGAAACCCGAATGTTGTGAATCTTCAGGACCAAACTTACCCATCTGCAGTTCAAGGGAACCAGGTCCAACAGAAGCCTTTTGTCCAATACAACCAAGGTTATGCACCTAAGCAGCAATACTCTGGAACCTACAACCAACCACCTAGATTCCAACAACCACAAGGTCCACCAAACCAATCACAAGAAGCTGAGTTACGCGGTCTCATTCAGCAAATGATTCAGAATCAGGCTACAGCTTCTATGGACATAGCGAAACGGTTCGCAGATATGAGCAACAAGATCGACTCAGGATACAATGATCTCAATGCCTAGTATGAATCACTCAACACAAAGGTTTGATACCTGGAAGGCCACCACAACAACCAACCAGCCCCAAAGATCAACCAACTCCCAGGTAAGGTTGTTCAAAACCCCAAGGATTATGCGACTGCTCAAGCCATCTTCCTTGATGATGACTATGAGGATTACCTCACTGGGGACAGTGATGATCAAGATGGGGAGGATGTGGAACACCCAATGAAAAATGAGGCCAAGTACTATATATCCGAGTATGAACTCGAGCCTTCACCCGAAGAGACTGATCGAGTTGATGATCGAGCAATGGTTCGAGAATCACAAACTGAAGAACAACCCGAAGTGGAACCCGATGACCTACACGATGGTGTTGATCGTATGATGCATCGAATAGATGTTGAAAAGAGAGATCAGCCTCAACCACCTGCAACAGTAGAAGGGGAGTTAGAGGAAAGGTTCAATGCTGCACTTGACATCCAGCTGGAGGCGCTTGCAGAGCGAATGGCTAATCATAAAGCTCCACCACCTAAGCTTTTGCCCCCACACGAGCTTCAGAAGGAAGTTGCCAAGGAAGCAGCTCGATTGGAGGATGAGGTTAAGGAAGCTGTCAAGGAGATCGGTTTTGAGATTCTGAGAAGTGGAGTTTGCTTGGATCCTGAGCTGCGAATTGAGGAAAAACTTGAAGATCCTGGCTCTTTCACCTTGCCGTGTTCGATAGGACTTCGGATCTTCAAGAACTGTTTGTGCGAGCTTGGAGCTTCAGTTAGCATTATGCCGCTATCAGTTGCCAACAAGATGGGATTCACTGATTTTAAACCAAGTAAATTGTATTTGGTTCTGGCTGATAGAAAAGTGAGGCATCCGATTGGTATCCTGGAAAATCTGCCTCTCAGGATTGGAAGATTGGAAGTGCCTACTGACTTCATGATCCTTGATATGGAGAAGGAACCAGATGATCCACTGATTCTAGGAAAACCATTCTTGGCAACAGTAGGTGTTGTGATCGAGGTGAAACAAGGCAAGATCAGGATAGAGCATGGTGAGCATTTCAAGATGGAGTTTGATGTGAAGAAAGGGATTAAGAGGCCAACCATTGATGGTCAAGCTTTTTCCACTAAGACCAAACAAAGGAAGGTGCAACATCTTGAAGAGGTCAACACCACATTTGCTTTAGAACCTGGACAAAACCTGGAAAATCTGTTGAACCAGCCTACTACAGTGGAGAGGACTCCAGAACCTCTTCCACATAGACCCCATGCTTAAGGAGCATAAAGAGTCAAGCTTAGTGACTTTAAACAAGCTCACTTGGGAGGAAGTCCCAAAAGTATCTTTTAAATTATAGTTTATTTGTTTTATTTTTTTTTTTTATCTTTTTGCAAATTTATAAAAAAAAAAAAATGGAAAATCGGAAAGAGGAAAATTGGGGAACCCGAGGGTCAACTCGACACCATACTCGATGCCCCTGATCGTGTCTCTGCTTGGGTGGCGAGTGGAGTCCGAATTCCACAAGGAAGCCCACTCTCGGTGAAGCCCACCAACCGAACCCTAGCCTATTTAAGGGATTTCGACATTCTCTCCCCAAGAATCACCGATAAGTATCTCTTAACCCTAGAGTTTTTGCTTTCCAAAGTTTCTATTCTATTCTCTCTCAAACTCGAGCTTTATTCGATTTCTTTGGGACTAACCCTATTGACCTCGAGACTTAGCCTTTTTCTTCTCAACGAATCAAAGATGGAGCCAATTGCTAAAACTTAGCAAAGGAAGGGAAGAAGATCGACCTCCGCCGCTGCTACAACTGGAGGTGATGCCGTTGAAGCTCGAGAGTCTCAAGGGAGAGGAAACGTTCCACATTCCCAACCGTTGGTTGGACGTTTTGCCTCCCCAACCCGATGCTCAACCCGATCCACCACCCGATCCGATACTCGTGTAATCGATCGAGTAGGACCCCGAGTTCGCTCACCGAGTCCAATGGCGAGTGCTGTCCGCCGTTCTACTCGACGTAGGGACCTGTCCACGTCCGAAAAAACCCTTACCAACCCTATGGAGGACGATTCTGATGCTGGAGGAGAAGAGCAAGGGGAGATCCAAACCTCTCGATCAAGGAACAGAGCCGCGGTTGCAAGAGGGAAGAGACCGGCTTTAGAGAAGGCTGAGAAGGTAGTTAAGAGAGCAGTTGAGGAAGAGGATCAACACGCCAAGGAGGAGGACCGAGAGAGAGAAGAGGAGCAGAGAGAGTGGACTCGCCAAGCCTCGCGGAGGCTAAAGCAGAAGGAAGTGGACACTCCGGCAAGACTATTCAAAGTCTTCCGGAAGATGAGCTTTGTTGGAACCCGATACCCTCACCGCGAGACCATGAAGCAATTGGGCATCTCTAGGGATGTTGAGTTTCTGTTCGATATGTGCCACCTGGGCCATATGATGCGAGCCCACCTCGAAGCCTATGAGGAGGAGACAGTGCATTTGCTTTCGACCTTGAAGCTGCACTATTTCGAGGACCATCCGACCCTACTACCCGATGGGGGGATCAGGTTCATCACCTTCTCCACGAGGAACAAAGACTACCGACTCAGTTTCAAGGAGATGGAGAAGCTATATGGCTTCAAAGATGGTAGTGGAGAAGGAATGGAGGTTAGCAAGGAAGAAATGAGGTTCCTATGGCTGAAAATAGGAGACAAGAACCCCTACAAGCCCACAAGCTCCAAATCCGCTCAAATAAGGAGCCCTGTCTTGAGGTATTTTCACAAGTCCCTTGCATGCACTCTTTTTGCAAGAAAAGAGTCTGCGAATGTGACCGATCATGAGCTCCAGCTGTTAGACATAGCACTGTGTGGAGTTTTGGATAGCGCTAGGGATGGAACACCACTAGTAAGGGATGCTGCTGATACTAGTATGGTGTTTGTGTTACTCAATCAATTCCTCTACCTGAAATTGTGGGCCGTGAAAAGAAGAAAAGGAGGCGGAGAGATCTCCATTGGGGGACTAGTCACACCGATCCTAGTGGCGTGCGATGTGCCTTTGAAGGGAATTGTGCACGAACCAAGATAGCTGGATGCGGATTACCTCGTGCTGGCAAGATTTTTGGCCTATGAGAGGCCTAATGACATGATGCTGTTCAAGTTTGTCCATCCAACCGCCGGAGCTGCTCAGATGGTCCTACCTAATGTCATATGCACCAAGGTTTGGCTGGGAAACAACATTGACTTCGCACCACCTTTGGAGGAGCTGTACAACCTGAAGGAGGAGTCCGAAGCTGAGAAGAGAGAGGAGACCAGGCAGAGAGAGGGAGGTAGCTCGGAGGAGTTCGATTTTGAGGAGTATGTATGCTCTCAAATGCAAACGGTTGGAGTGGGGGAAGCTCACAAGAGGATCGGCTGGCTGAAGAGGATGAACAAGTTCTTGGCGAAGAAGGTAAAAGATCTTGCTGGTTCGGTAAAGACAATGGGAGGTCAAATCAAGGAGTTGCAAGACAAGGCAAGCTGTGCCTCAACTCCTACTGATGTGTCTATATTTTATAGGGTTTTAATTGTAGTTTTTAGGATTGTTTTGAGTCTTTTCCTAGGTCCAAGTGTGCTTTTAGAGTCCTTTTTGTCCTTTGTGAGTCTTTACAGGTTCTAGGTGACTTTGGAAGGAATCTGAGCGTTTTGGGGGTGAAAATATGCATCTGGAGCTAAATTGGTTGAAGGCTGATCGAGCTAGTAAGCAGATGGAGTGAGAGCAGAAAAACGTTCCGGATCGACTGATCCTTTCGAGATCGACCATTCCCGTCCCCGACGCAACTTTTCCTTATTTGTTTTAAACCGACTTTAGGGTTTTATTTTGATATTTAAGTTAGAGGCACGGCCTCCAAAGACATAAGCTTTATTTTTCTGAGACTATTTTGTATTGAGAGCTAAAGGGAGAAGATCTCTAATCCTTATTGACACTTTGGAGAAGATTTCTAAGCCCTATTTTTCTATTCCTTTGCAATTCAATTTTTTTTTCTTCATTATTGATTTGCTGTTTCTGCGTCTCCATGTCTGAGTAGTTTCATTGTTGGGTTTAGGGTTTCAGAAAGGGTTTTTTATGATTTATTGATGCTAGATTTGTTAGATTAGGGATTGATCTTATTGTTCTTTATCTATAGTTGTTCTTAATGCTTAAGCTAGATTGATCACCTAGATTAAGATCTTAGTTTAATTCATCGGGGCACCAAAAGTGTTGTTGAGTTGCTTGAAAAGAACATAGGTGAGCAAGGTGATCCTTAGCCAACGACAGTTGAAGTTGAGGCACCTTGTGAACATAATCAAACTTGAACTTATTGCTTGCTAGGATTTTTTAGATTCAAACGACGGTTTAGAGTTTTATCAATTCCTTGCATAGATAGCTAATGCTGCGACAGTAGGTTAGTTTTACATTCGAGATTTGAATTCAAGAATGGTGTTTAATGCTATCCCAATTTATCATCTAATTTTGTGGTCATGTCCCCTAACTGATTCCCTGCACCCAATATTTCCTTTTTGATTTAGAAACAACTTATTTACTTTCCGTTTTTGATTAGTTAATTTATCCACAAAACTTCCTCTTTTGTCTTAGCTATATTTAATCTACATAATTTCATAGTGTAATTTTTTGGTCCCTGTGGATTCGATCCTGAAGTGTTACAACGATACCACTAGATCGTGGTGGAGTACACATTAGGTTTTAATTGACCTGTTGATCACCTACCTCGGCACAAGCACCTACTTGGATGGGGAGAAGTGGACCGCTAGGAGGAACTCAAGGACTGCCACTTCCAGAACCTCAAAGCGCATCATCATACGAGCCCCAAGCTGAGGAGAACATCATCCGACCTGAAGCATCGAGGAGAAGCCATTCAGACGCTTACCCGACACCCAACCCGATGGGATACACGATGAACTATCCGATGCACCTGTCAAGCACCCAATCGGGTGATCATTGACTCCACCTTACCAAATGCCATTTACGATGCCGATGCACCCTGCTAGTGGATATACGGGTGATCATTCTGGACCTCTTCCGCAATTTCCGTCATACTACCCGATGCCCTACCCGATGAGCTACGCGATCCCACCCTCGATCAACACCTCGGATGCTGGTCCGAGTAAGTCGTCTGTGCGCATTTCTGAGCTCTCTGACGAGCAAACACCGGCACCTTCTAACGCCGGAGACGACCCTGGCTACACGTTGGCGAGTATGGAGGCTGCTGCAACCTCCTTCTTCTCCAACCCATGAGGTACCAATTTCATCGAACCCTTGTATATATCATTGCATTTAGTTTAATTAATTTTGTGTGATTCTTAGATTCTTTTTCCAACTTTTATTTACACAGGGACTGAATGTATTTAACATTGTGTTTTATTTTCTTATTTTTATTATTTCAAATTTTTGCATGCTAGTTTTATTCATTTGAGTCTGCATCTATGTGCATTAAAAAACCCAAAAAATTTGAAAAAAAAAAAAGAGTGTTCATGTAGTTGCATTTGCATATTAGGATTGAGTCTAGTTTGTTTCATATAGGATTGTTGCATATGCATCTTAGGGGACAATGATTAAAACTACCTTGTTTAAAATCAAACCTTAGGATTGAAGCTATAGCCCTTAATCACAGTTCATTGTTGCTAGATCAGTCTTTGGAAAAAAATGAAAAATCTTTGCTTAGACCCTTTGTGTCGTTTGAATGCTTCCTCCACTTGCTTGAACATTAGAACATCTCTATATTATTGGATTTAATATGAACTATAATTGTCTTGCTTATGGAACTTGAATACTTGCTCATGGTAACTCTAAATTCGGGTTAGCACTCGACTTTTTACCAATCTTTTCGTTTAACCTGATTCATTTGTCCTACCCATGAACCCAAACCTTGTTGTGAATTGTTGAGTGAGGTCTCTTTCATTGTGCTATAGGTTGTGAAACCTTGAGAGTATTAAGAACGACAAAGAACTGCCTCTTGATTTAGCTAAGTTAGAATTTGAACTAGCTAATAGATTTGGTTTTGAAAGATGGGTGGTTAGAATGTTTATTCGGGGTTGGGTGTGGAATTAAAAAAAAGAGAAGAAAAAGTCCCTAAGGTTAGAATCGATTAGCTCTAAGTCTCTAAAAAAATATAGAAAAGATCGTGCTATAGTCTCCTAGAAAGAAAGAAAATAATATATTTACATTAGGAGTTTAGCAAAGAAAGAAAAAAAAAAGAGAGAGAAAGAGCTAGAAATTTAAAGTCTAAAATTCTAAACCTTAGGGAGTAAAAAAAAAGAGAAAAGAGTTTAAATCAAGGATGTGGGTAGTTTAATTCTAGGGAGTTAAAAAAAAAAAAAGAGTGAATGAGAAAAGGGTAGATCATCGAGAGTTAAGCTTTGTATGCCCAAATTGTTCTCAGTCTTAGATAGTTTTCACAACTGTCTAGCATTCCATCTTTTGAGAGAAAACCACCCAAAGAATTTGTTTGAAGCCACCTTACTAAAAAGCCTTACCCTTGAAACCGATTGAGCTTGATTCACCTTCCATTTACAAGAATTCGCCAAACACTTAATTGAATGTGAAAGAGATGTTCCTTATCTTTAGTTGGAGGGAGAACTAGAACGATGCATGGTAATAAGCATAGAAAAATATTTGTAAGTATGTTGATTGATCTTAGCACCATTAAACTATCATTAAGGACTATAGCTTGAATCCTTTGATTAGCATCTTAAGGTTATGAGTCCCCACTTTCAAACTGCACCCTCTTACTTCCTTGCTAGAGGACTAGCAAGATTTAAGTTTGGGAGTCTGATAACTCTCTAATTTATATGTTTTTAGCATCCATTTTTTTCCATATTTTGCATTGTTCATACCTCTAACTTAGCATTTTTAGGTCATTAACTGTAGGAATTCCCTTTTAGACCATTTAGGGTGTTGCATTTCTGCGTTTGCATATTTTGGATGAAAACAGGTGCTAAAGAGCCAAAAATAGGGAAAAAACAAGGACAACTCGAGCATGTACCTGAAGGAGCCATCGAGCTACAAGAACAAGTCCGAACCCCAACACAATCAAGGAGGATCCAAGAGCATGAAGAGCAACCCAAAGATCCACCCGAGGAGTAACCCGACTTCACCCTCGTGTACCCCATCGTGTAGACCATCGGGCAGGTCTGGGAAGCTAGGTCAAATGGGTTTCCATATATAAACCCCCTCCTCTCCTAGCTCGCAAACGAGCATGCCGCAGATCCTCAAACCAGAGAGCGAGAGCTTCTGTGAGAGAACTGGGCGACTCAAACATTTTCCTTCATGTTTTGCATTTTTATTTTGTAGTTTTCTTAGATTTCTATCTTGTACTCTTTCTACTCTACTCTATCTTTTAATACAATGCAATTTTCATTCATTTTTGTTGCTTTGTTATTCGTTTCTATGTCCGAGTAGTGTAGTAAAGTTTCTAGGGATGGGATAGATGATTTTGTGTTCTTGATCGGTTAGGATGCCTTAGTTGATTGTAAATGATTGATAGATTTCCTTCTAGGTTGGTGTTCTTAATGCTGTCAACGGACCGAGAGGTTGAGATTAGATCTAGGGCGTTTACAAATGCTACAGGCCGAAAGGAGTAGATAAAATGCTTGATTTATCCAATGCTAGAGGTTTACTTGACTCTGAGTAAGAAATTAGATGAGTTTAAGTTTACTGACAATAATGAATCGTTCTTAATGCTTGCTTGTTCATATCGCTAGTGCGACAGTGTGGTAATGTGTTCAAGGTTGATTGTTGTTAGTGTGAGAGTGTGTTGACAAGGTTTTAGAGGTTCATTGTCTAGGAAATAGTTCCTTGAGGCATGTAAGGCATCCGTACTGGTCTAGAATACTTAGGATTCGATTACCCCCATCCTTAGGAACTTTCGTATTTTATTTGTTTACATTTTCTTTAACTTACTCGACTACCTACCCGATCAGGTACACGATAACCTGCATCGAGTAATACCTCGAGCTGTTCATATCTCACTTGCATACTCGATCCTGTACTCGATTGCTTGCATCGAGTGCTTAGGTCGTGTGGTTTCCTTGTTTATATTCTTTTCTTTTAATTATTTTAGGATTGTTAGAATCAAAAATCTATCTGCTTGGCTTGACTTGTATTGTACTGATCATATCCTTCCTGCTAGCAATAGACAACCATTTGGATTGATAACCCTTTGTACTACAACTGCATAGGGAATTGATACCCTAGGTGAAAACCTGTCTATCACGGCGTCAGACATGCTCTCCTGTGTTTTGCTTGTTTGTTTCTTTTTCGTTAGTTCCGGCTTGTTTAAAGAACCGAACCTCCTTTTTGTTTCAATTTTGGCTTAGCGTAGCAAGAGAGGGTTCACCGGGTTAATTTCTAGGCTCTCCTTGATAGCCCCTGCTGCAGAGCCTCTTTCGGTACTTCCTGGAAGTTTCTTCTATCAATTTTTTATTTGGCTCTCAGCCTCTGTTGTTGTGGCTATCATTTCTCCAGAAACTTCTGGTATTTCTTCCTCAGAAGTTTCGTCACTGTTTCCAATAGATCTGTGTAGGATCGTGGTGAGTCCATCCAGAATTTTGGAGTCTCTCTCGGTGAATTTGAATTTCTTCACCTCCTCCATTTCACCCTGCCAAAGATTGTATTTTTATCGATCTGATGTTCATCGTCGGGGATTTTCTTGATGCGCGCCAGTTTAGAAGGCTCGACACCTCGGTCTTCCTTCTCGGCATGTGTTTTGCATGTGTCGTTCCAGATCTCCCTTCTCACGCTTTTAGCAAGGTCCTCCCTTCTCAACAGTCATATCTCCTGAAGTTCAGGGTGCCCCTAATGAAGCTATCAGCTTCGATCGAAAGTTTCCGGCACTGTCACGCCCAATCGAAAGTTTCCGGAGATGATGGACGTTGCATCGGTCGATGCAAGGAGTGCATCGGTCGATGCAAGGAGTGCATTGGTCGATGCAAGGAGTGCATCGGTCAACACAGGAGGCGTTGCATCGGTCGACACAGGAGGCGTTGCATCGGTCGACGCAGCTAGGGATTTAGAGGTTGCATCGATCGACGAAAGGAGTGCTTGCTTTTGTGTTGTTTGTCTTTGTTTTTTTTCTTGTATGTATAGCCTAATAGATGGGAGGATCGCCTCACTAAGTATATGTGATAATACTCATGCATCTCAACTGTTGTTTGTGGTTTACAGGTATGTGTCGTGGAGTCATGGCGATGAGGAGGAGGATGATCTAGGGTCTTGGTTATGTGTTGTTAGTCTTGATTATATTATTAATATTGAAACCTCTTATAGAAGCATGCTAGGTTGTTGGATATAATGGTTAGGAATGATATTGTGTTGATGATATATATTGGAGATGAGTATGGTTATATGTATTACACTGTGCATGTTATTGGTATTATGGATGGTTAGTGATGTTCATGTTGTTAGTTTAATAAGTAGTATGAGATGCTTAATTATATATTATAAAAAATAGATCGATTTGTTTTATATATATATATATATATAGATATATAATGATTAAAAATAAAAACAAATTTCTAATGCACCAATAAGGTGAGAGACAAAATTCAACATAGGAGAGCTGCATCGCTAAAACTACATTTAATGACTGAAAACTTAACAGCAACAAAAGATACTTTAGAGAAGTAAATTGTCGGTGCTGCCAGTGTCGCTGAAAAAAAAAGAATAGTGACAATTATAGTAGTTTCTACGACTATTTTTACGAAAACGCTGAGTTACTTTCCACATACCTCACGAACCCAATTATGAACACGAAAATTTTGCTGGCCTCCAGTAAATAGTTTTTTAACTGTTGCATTATCTCCTTTGAAGGTTACTCTCACATATCCGCGTATCCAAGCTTTTTGCATTGCAATGATCAGGGCCTGAAGTTCTACTTCCAAAGCACTATCACATAACTTGTCTTTGTTGTGTCCAGATGTTGCGTAGAATCCTTCCGAGTCTCTAATTATCCAACCTGCTTGTGGTGTAGTATCCTGTCGAAATTGGCTATCATAATTACATTTAACATAATTATCTTGAGCTCTTGTCCATTGGGAATGTTGTGGTCGTTGTTGTCGATGGCTCTGGGCAGTTTCTGTATCATTAGACCAGCAGTTAACCCACTCTTTTGCTTCATTGACCGCTTTGAAAATATCTTGGTGCCAAGTACTTTCCTTCTTTTGGTAAACTAAGAGTTTTCTACTCTTCCATATTCGCCATAAGGTCCATATAGGTAGTTGTCATTCAAGCGTGGTGAGATTCTGGTTGTTGTAGCAATACACTATACCTTGAAATTTATCCTCAAACCTAGTTAACAAACTGGTGATGTTTCTGTTAAGATTTTGACTTCCTCTTCAAATCGATTGGACATAGTGGCAGTTGAAAAATAAGTGTTCTGTTGCCTCTTCATATTGACAACATCTCTTGCATTGATAATCTGAAGTTATCCTTCTATGCCTTAACTCTGTACCTGTTGGTAATGCCCTTGAGAGCATTCACCATAAAAAATGTCTTAGTTTTGGAGCTATTCCCAGTTTCCAAATGGCTGTTTTGAAACTTTGGAGGCCTGGAGGTGGACGTAATTCCTCATCTTCATGCATATGTGTAGCAAAACCAGTAACTAGATTTTACTGTATACAGGCCTGAATCATTGTACTGCCAACCAAGAAGATCTGGAGAAGGTAAAGGGCTCAAATGAATTCTATGTATAAGTGCTACATATTCATCAACGATAACGCTTCGTATTAGATCCATGTTCCAGGTTCTCCGCTCCAGCGTGATAAGGTCTTTAACCTGCAAATAAGTCATGTCTATCCCTTCTGTACCTGTTGGTAATGCCCTGGTTGGTAACCAGGGATCTACCCAGACATTAGTACTAGCACCATCTCCATTCAAAAAGCGCATACCCTGTTAAATCATATCTCGACCCTCTAGCAAAGATTTCCAAATAAACAATGGGTGATTACCAGATCCAGCAATAAATATATTACCATTCTGATAATATAATATCTTGCTTTGAGGAATCAAGTAAGAAGACTTGTTGGAGCCTGTAGTATTCGCCATATCTGTTTGATTAAATTTTTCTAGATCTCAAAATCCTAATCCTCCTTCCTTCTTTGGTAATAACAATCTCTCCCAAGAAACCCAATGCATCGATCGTTTGCCTGGAGTTTTACTCCACCAATAGTTTGCCAAAATACTATTTATCTCTTAACAAATGCTTTTAGGGAGTTTAAAGCAATTTACTGTATAGACCGGGAGAGCCATTACCACTGTTTTTAGGAGAATTTCTTTACCTGCTTCGGATAGATAACGATGTGACCATCTTTGAGTTCTTTGTTTGACCTTGTCTATTACATATTGGAAGATTTCCTTCTTTTCCTGCCTATATGTTCTGGCAAACCCAAATATTTACCACAACCCCCATCATTGAGCGCCAAAAGTGATAGCTGATTTTGAGAGATTGACAGCTTGCCCCTAAGTTATTTTTATTTGGACTTTTAATACTTAATTGTTTTAGATTGAAATAAAAATACACCAAATAATAAAAATGTGTCATTTAAAACCCAAAACAGTTAGTGTTGTTATTTTCATACCCACGATTTTTCAAAAAAAACAAAAATTCCTATTTTACCCTAGTTATCCAATTAATTATTAATTTTAATATAAAATTTTTGGTTTTCTGTTAACCATATCAAACCGGGAATGAACCCTGGTTTACTTCTTCCTCTCTTCTTCATCCTCCTCTCTCTAATCGTCGTCGCTCCTCCTATGCTACGCCTACCCTCGATATTAGATGAGAGAGATTACTAAGATCAAAACATTGCAAGATGAATATACATAATGGCTTTAATCAAGTGTTACAAATTTCCCCAAATTTTCTTATAAACTCGTCAATTTAATACCTAAAGTACTAAAGCAACAACGAAAAAGGGAAAAAAAAACCCAAACAGCAAATTTTATCAGAACAGCAAAAGCAGTATTGTTAAAAGAAGGAGGGTAGAGGTATATCGTTGGGTTAGTGTCAATGCTGGGAAGTAGTTACTTTGTTTCGTTTTTCATCAGAACTCAAAACAAATCGTTTTTTTTTTAAGAAAAATGTATGTCTGAATTTTGTTTTTATCTTTAAAGTTTCTGATATTTTGTTGGTAGGAACTCGGAAGAGTTAAGTTGGGTTAGTTTGATTGGAATAAAGGACTCGTTGGTGAATTTTTGTTTTCTTACACTTTGATTTTGACTTTTTTATTTCGGCGATGCCAACGTTGGTTATCACGGCGAGAGAATGCTTGACTGAGGAAGCTGTTTGTGCCTTAGACAATGTTGTTACTGTAATGCCCCACACCAAGACTATGCCCGGACAATCAAACTGGCGCGGAAATGTTCGACCCGACTCTAGTACAGTTAGCATCAAGGAGTCCAGCCACCCTTCAGTCAAGTTTCCAAGCGTGACTGGTGACTTAGGCCATCCTAGGGTAAATAGAATTAGATTTTGACCGTTAGATTTAGGATCAGTTTGTTAAGGATCGGAAAGGTACGTTCGATGGTCGGAAAATCATTTGGTCCGGCCGTGTACCGTGTACGGTCAAGATGGACGGCTATGGTACGGCCAAGTAAGCTGCTTAAGGGGATAAATCGCCCTACCTTGTGGATAAGGACGGCCCTTTGGCTGTGTCCGGTCGTGATTGGTCCGTGCCATGAAGCTTATCCATCCGCCCATGCTTATCCGATCATTGTTCTTATCTTATCCATCCGCCCAAGCTTATCCTGTCCCAAAACGACCCTATATAAACCCCCTACCCACGTCCCTCATTCTTCATCCAACACCCAAAAACCTCTAGAGCCCCCTAGGAGCATTAGCCCGCGAAGGAAGCTCTTGGAGAACCTTTAGCCGCCCGCCTTAGCTTTGTGAGTATGGTCGCGTGTGATAGCACGCGAATAGGTTTTTAGTTTATTATTTTATTATTATAATATTTGTTTATTTTATTACTTATTTTTAGTTAAGTTATTTAATTATTTACTCATTTATTTAATTATATAATTAGCTTGAGGTTAGGTAGTATTACTTAGGATTATTTAGTAGTATTCCTATAGTGATAGGAGTATTATTCTTGGGTTATTATTATTGATTGCTTGCATTATTGTTATGCTGCTTGAGTGATTATTTGTTATAGCGGCGCGATAGTATAGCCGTGATGATGGACGGTTAGTCGCATTACCGTTATGCCGTCCGATTGCTTGCTTGCATATTAGTTACTATAGTTTAGGTAACTAGGATTAGCCAAATCATGAGGATCCCGCCGTCTGCTGTGCGTTGCGTGTAACTCTGCAACGTGATGGCTTACGAAGGTTTCAGAGCGGGTCATGCCCGGCCGGACGCTACATGACGATGTAGTATGAAGGAATGTATCTTTTTTAGACTTTGTGTCTAGGGGTGGGAGACATTGCCTTGGGAGATCATGGATTCGTAGATGGTCATACTAGGATTATTAAGAGTCTAGCTAGTAGTATTTATTTATTGTTCTTTTGCTTGTTGTTTAACGCTGCCTTATTGCGTTATTTATATTGCTTGTGTTTGGGGAATTGGGGTTAAGGTATACTAATATTAGAGATCCCGGACTCACTGAATAATCTTAGATTACTCATGATGCTACCGTATTTGTTATTGCAAGTGACCAGTAGAGGGTTGTTTTAGAGGGAAGCTGGACGTTAGGAAAGCCAGTGTAGGTTTTCTGCCTTTTTGTAAAATATGTTTTCAAGTATATGTATGAATAATTTTTTGGGGATTAGCTCCGATCAAATAAAACATACGTCTTTTGGTAATCTGTTTATGCTGTATCTGATATATTATGTATAATAAAGATGTTTTATATTTGGAGTTGGCTCTTAATGATTATGGTCTAGTCCGGACCGTCCAAACATTCACTCATGGTAAGGGTTGGCAAGCCTGGACCCATGTTCGAGTGGGATGGCCTCGCGGTATGGATGACTAGGGAGACTGAATTCGTTTCGGTAGCCTCGGTTGTCCGTCTGCGAGTGTCATCACGTAGCATCTTTGGTCGTCCTATATATAGAACGGTTTGGGGGTGTTACAGTTACTGTGGCTCATCGTAGGAGCCATCACGCTGTTTCTGCTCTTTTAGCTATGCCTTCCTCGATTCTCCAGGAAGTCTGCGTCTCACGCGCCGCTAGAAGCACTCCTTACGCGATGATTAGAGAGAGGAAGAGGAAGAAGAGATAAAGAAGTAGATATATGGTTAACAGAAAACCGAGAATTTTAGAGGGGGTTATTGGTTCTATGATTTTAATGGATTTGGAAATCCAGACAAAAATCATGTGTTATTCAATCATTGAATTTAAAATACTTATCAAAATGATGTGTTATTGGTTCCATGATTTACAAATACTTGTTAAAATCCCATGTTATTCATTCAATGATTTGTTTTTGGATTTCAAAATCCACATTATGTTTTAAATGGATTTGAATGGATTTGAAAGTGTAAAATAGAAGGATTCAAATCCAAGGATAAAACATGTTATTTCAAAATCCATGTATTTTGATTTCTAGAATTTACAATTCCATATGGATTTATAAATTACCTCTCCAATAACACCCCCTTATATTAAAATTAATAATTAATTAGATAACCGAGGTAAAAACTGGAATTTTGATTTTGTTAAAAAATCGTGGGTATGAAAATAACAACATTAATTGTTTTTGGTTTTAAATGACATGTTTTTATTATTGGTGTATTTTTATTCTAATCCAAAAGCATTGGGTATTAAACGTTCAAATAAAAATAATTTTGGGTTTTTTTTGGCATTTTTCTCAAAGAAAATATCCTAAAGTAACATTTTTCTCAAATCGTGTATAACAACTCATTATCTAGATTATTACATATAAGATATTAGATTTTTTTCCCACAAATTGAAAATATATTGACTTTAAGGAAAATCATTACAAAGAGTATCAAGGAGCCAAATGTGCAACACTGTTACATTATTTCTTTGTAAAAGTAAAGGTAGCATGATGCAATTTTGATGCCCAAAATATTATTTCTTGTAGAAGATTTGGTAGTGAGGCGTTCAAGTGTAACCCATTAGCCATTTTGATTAAAGTCTCACAATGACCCTCAAAAACAATAGATGTATATCCTCTGATCCAAGCCTGTTGTATAGCTACCAAGAGTCCTTTAGTTTCCGCCTCTAGTGGGGATCCTGCATAATTTATTCTACCACTCCCTACATAAGTGGATCACCTTGATGGTTTCTAAAGATCCATCCGCATGTTGCTTGTCAGTATGATTGTCATAACCTGCATCAAAGTTGCACTTCAGAGTCGGATGTATTGGGGTTGGGGCTGACCAAGAGTTTGCATTCATGTTTGAGATGAGATTCAGAATTGGTCATTTAGGTGTCAAAGTAGTGATCCATTCTTTAGTTTCAGAATTTTCCATTAAAACAGTCTTTGTTGCACTTTCACGAAAGTTATTAAAAATCAGGTTGTTTATGGCCTTCCAAACTCGTCATAACAGCCAAAAAGGTAAGAGGGAATCAAAGGTATTTGTGTGTTGTGTTGAAAGGGTTATGATTTCCTCAGCATCAGAGGATAGTTGGTTTAAATTTAATAGAGTTGTGTTTGATAACCTCCATACCATTTGAGCGAAAGGACATGTAAAGAGAGCATCTTGTATTGTTTCATCTGTTTTGTGACATCTTGGACATATATAATCAATGATCATACCCCTTATGTGTAGCCTATTTGTTGTCGGTAGAGATCTTGAGACAATACGCCAGAAAAAATGTTTAATCATTGGTAGAATCCGCAGTTTCCAAATCTTATTCTTGAGTTCCACAGAGACATGAGGTAAATCAGGTACCAAACCAAGGTCAAATGGATAATGAGTTAAAAACCAATATCTAGATTTTACATTGTAGTCACCGGAACAAATATAGTTCCAAATTAGTTTATCTTATTTTTCTACTAGATAGAGTTTTGGAGAAGCTCCTGCTCTGCTTGTGGTACCATTGTGGAAATTTTATGAATGTCCCATGAACGAACATTACCATGTTTGGAGATTAGATTATTAGCATATTTTCCTCTATCTCTATCACATGGCATTCTACTGTCTTCTTTTTTTTTTTTTTTTGCCTTTAAACACTTTTTGAAAATTTTTGTCTATCTATTTAATGAACCAAATATATATCTATAGTTTTTCATTCCACCATGTTTTCTTTTTAAAAAAAAAATTTGTCAACTTCATTCCGCCATGTTTCATAACGAGATTTGTTAATTTTCTGAAAATTGGTTTTAATTTGGTGAAAATAGACCAGATTGACACAAAATTGAAAAAATATTGCTAGATTGACACCCTCCCTTAGAGCAAAACTAGATTGACACAATGTTATGTTTAAATTACCAAAAGGAAAACTAAAACTGAAATAGGAAATAAAAAATATCAAATTAAATACTAAATAAAATCTAATAATACAAAAAAACATAAAAACAAAACCCGACCCTCAATTATTTTTTTCCTTTGTTACCACCGAGAACTTGTTTCTTCCGCCGGCAAAGAAACAGTTTTACAGTCAAGATAAAAAAAATTCGGCCACTTTGGATGATTGATTTTCGGATTCGGTGGTTGTTGATATTCAGATTCGGTGGGTGGTTGATTCTAGGGAGTAGTTGGCTCTCGTTTTCCGCCGGCGAAATAAGAACCGTTTTCGGTTCCTGTTGCGTTCGATTTTGTCCAGCGGTAAGTTTTGTGTTTTTTTCTTTATAGAATCGATTACTCAGTTGATTGCAATTGTAGATTAACCTTGATTTTTTTTTGGGTCTTGCTATTCAATAGTTTTGGTTTCCACTTCAAGCTCGTTTTTTGAAGTCTGATTTGATTTTGTCGTGGAACCAATAGCTTTGGTCGGTGGTTCTTCATAAATCCAGCGATTTTGCACTGTAATCACCAGTGTTCTCTGCTCCAGCCAGATACAGACGCCGGCGGTGAGTTGGATCGTTTATCCCGGCGGCGAACCAAGAACCGTAGTGGCTTCGGTGGTGGCTGAAAAATCTGCGGCGGTGAGTTTTTAATTGAATTATTAGAATAATTAACAGAATTATTACTTGCAATTATCGATTAACTCTGTTTTTGTTTTTGTTTTGGGTCTTGATCTTTAATAGCTTTGGTGGATCCTCAAAAGCATTGGTGGGAAGGATTAGGCTTCTTGTTTTGGGACTTGATCCTCAATAGCTTCATAAATCCGGTTAGTCTTTAAGATTACATTTTTCTGGAATCATCCCTGTTTTTATTTTCGGTCTTTAGTTATTGAAGAATTTGGTCTCGAATTTTATGTATTTTTGTGTCGATTTGTTGATTTTTGATATATTGCTTATCGGATTCTCTTTCACACCTATTACCTTCTTGATTTGAATTTTTTTTTTGGATTAGAAGTATAATCAGTTTGTGAAGAAACAGTTTGTGAAGTTTGTCAATCCGATACAGTTTGTGAAAGAGAATCTGTATCGGATTTCACTGTATACAAATTCTCTTTCACAAACTGTATCGGATTGGCAAACTGTATCAAATCCGATACAGAGAATCCTTTTAAAACTGTATCGGATTTGTCCTTCAAGATACTACTAACCTGTATCGGATTCTCTTTCACACCTATTACCTAAATGAGAGATTTGTTTCATCGATGCTTTGAAGTATTTGTTTCAATTACAATTTTGTGTTATCTCACATGTTTGCTACAGCTATTCAATCAAGTATTTATCATCTTGTTTGCTACATTTTCTTATCATTTGATTCTGATGCAGGAGAAGGTTCTGAAACCTAATCCATTCTAGCTTACAAGTTATTTCTAGATATTTTCCTGTTTTCTCTTTCTATTAGGATTCTAGTAACTTTACTTATTTTCTGGGAATTTCCTATTCTATGTTTTAGCTTTCTCTATATAAAGAACCTTAGGTGATATGTTTTAGACACAATATTATTATCATTCTTAGCAATCAAAGTTTTAGAGTTTATCTCTTTATCTTTCTGGTGGATTCCAGAGCTTTCTATCAAGATCAACGCTTGTGATCTTGATTTTCAATCTAGAGTTAACGCTTGTTAACCTAGTTCATTCCGACTGCGTCAAGTGGTATCAGAGCAGGTCTTCTCCTACTCTTTTTGAAGCTTTATCGGCCATGGGTGATCAACCATCAACCAAAGCAGATATTGAGGCTTTGGGAGCTTTGCTGACAGCGTTGACTAATCAAGTTGCGGCTTTACCCCAACAGATTGCTAACGCAATGCAAGGAGGAGGAGAACGAAGGGAACCAAATCCAAACCAACAGGTTGGAAACAATCCGGTCATTGAGGAACCAGCCCGAGTCCAGCAAGGTGGAAACAACCGCCAGCAAGGTGTAAAAAATAGACAACAAGGCAGGCAAAATCGTGTTGTTGTTGTTGACAATTCCAGCTCGGAGGAGGACTTGGAAGAAGAAGATGAAGAACAAGGGAATCGAAACAATCATGATTACCGAGTGAAAGCAGATATTCCATTGTTCTATGGGACTATGGGAGTAGAGGAATTTCTGGACTGGCAAATTGATGTTGATCGGTTCTTTGATGTTATGGGTGTCCCGGAGATTAAGCAAGTCAAGATGGTGACAATCAGATTGAAGAAGACTGCTGCTGTATGGTGGGATAAACTAGTTCTCCAAAGACAAAAACAGAGGAAGGGTCCAGTTAGAACATGGCATCGAATGAAACAACTGATGATGGAGCGTTTCTTACCGGAAGATTACGAACAGATTCTCTACAAGATGTACATTGATTGTGTTCAAGGAAACAGATCAGTGACAGATTATACGGCTGAATTCTTACGTTTCTCTGAACGTAATGACTTGAATGAATCAGAAAATCAGAAGGTGGCTAGATACATCAGTGGTTTAAAGGGGTCTATTCAAGGAAAGATAGGGTTACAGACTGTATGGACGGTGCAAGAAGCCTCAAGTCTAGCTTTGAAAGCAGAATTGATGGAGAAATCATCTCGGGGATTCTCAACCTTCAGGAAGCCCTTGGTTCAGAACAGTTTCGAACCAACTGGAGAGAGAGACAAGGATTCAAACACGGGCAACAAAGGAGCTAACAGGGATCCAAACACTAGCAACAAAGGAGCTGGAAGTTCTAACAATGGTCCTAATAAAGCTCATCAAAATAAAACACCAATCCAAAAGCAGAGTAACACTTATGCGAGACCATCCATCGACAAGTGTTTCCGTTGTCAAGGACAAGGTCACAAATCAAATGTTTGTCCGAGTAGGAGGACTACAGCTTTAATGGAAGAGGAGGATGACGACTTCGCAGGGAATGAGGAGTATGAGGGGGTCGAGTTTGCTGAAGAGGAATCTGAAGAGAGGATAAGTATTGTACTCCAGCGACTCTTGCTATCATCCAAAGAAGAGGGACAACACAAGAATCTGTTTAGAACGCAATGTTCTATTCAAAACAAATTGTGCAACGTGATTGTCGATAACGGTAGTTCTGAGAATTTAGTTTCTCAAAAGCTGGTGGAATATTTGAAGCTACCCACAACTCGTCATGCAAAGCCGTATGGTCTTGGTTGGGTCAAGAAAGGCTCCCAAGTGAGGGTTAGCGAGACTTGCAAGATTCCCTTATCTATAGGAAAACACTACAAAGAAGAGATAATTTGTGATGTTCTTGACATGGATGTTGGTCATATTCTCCTTGGGCGTCCCTGGCAGAATGATAACGACATCACGTATCGAGGACGAGACAACGTGATCATGTTTACGTGGGGAACTCATAAAATTGCTATGGCTCCTGTTCAGGATTTTGGTAACAAAGCGAAGGAAAAGAAGTCAAGTTTCTTGATCTTAACGGAGAGCGACAAAGAGCTTGATGAAGCTGTTAAAGAGACAAATTGTTTCTATCCAGTGGTGGTCAAAGGGTTGATGAGTGCTATAACAGAAGAAACTACAACTCCACAGGAAGTGTTAGAGATTCTAGAAGACTTCAAGGAGTTGACTGCAGATGAGCTACCTAATGATCTACCTCCTATGCGTGATATTCAGCATCACATTGACTTGATTCCGGGTTCGAGTCTACCAAATCTTCCCCACTATCGATTGAGTCCTAAGGAAAACGAAATTGTAAGGGAACAGATTGAAGATTTGTTAAGGAAAGGGTTAATCCGTGAGAGCATGAGCCCTTGTGCTGTACCGGTTCTTCTCGTTCCAAAGAAGGGTAACCAGTGGCGAATGTGTGTTGATTCTAGGGCCATCAACAAGATAACAATCAAATATCGATTTCCTATCCCTCGATTGGAAGACATGCTTGATGAGCTGAACGGATCAAAGGTGTTTTCAAAAATCGATCTTCGAAGTGGGTACCATCAAATTCGAATCAGGCCTGGAGATGAATGGAAGACTGCTTTTAAGAGCAAAGATGGATTATACGAGTGGTTGGTGATGCCTTTCGGGTTGTCAAATGCTCCTAGTACTTTCATGAGACTAATGAACCAAATTCTCCGTCCTTTCATTGGGTCATTTGTGGTGGTTTACTTCGATGATATTCTGATCTATAGCAAAACTAAGGATGATCATTTGGAGCATTTAAAACAGGTTTTGCAGGTTCTACAAGAAAACCAGTTGTACATCAACTTAAAGAAGTGTAAATTCAGTGCCAATAAGCTGTTATTTCTGGGTTTTGTCATTGGTGAAGAAGGAATTCAAGTTGATGACGCCAAGGTGAGTGCCATAAAGGATTGGCCTGTCCCTAAATCAGTAACTGAGGTATGAAGTTTTTATGGTCTAGCTACTTTCTATAGAAGATTTGTGAGAGACTTCAGTACCATTACAGCGCCTATTACTGAATGTTTGAAGAAAAGGAAGTTTCAATGGGGTCCAGATCAAGACAAGAGTTTTGCATTAATTAAGGAGAAGCTTTGTACTGCTCCAGTATTAGCATTGCCGGATTTTGATAAAGTGTTTCAGGTAGAGTGTGATGCAAGTGGCGTGGAAATAGGGGCTGTACTGTCACAAGAGAAGCGACTTGTAGCTTTCTTTAGTGAAAAAATAAGTGAAGCACGTAAGAAATGGAGTACTTATGATCAGGAGTTCTATGCTGTGTTTCGAGCCCTAAGACAATGGGAGCAGTATCTGGTTCAACGTGAGTTTGTTCTTTTCACGGACCATCAAGCTCTCAAGTTCCTTCACAGCCAGAAGATGGTCAATAAGATGCATGCTCGTTGGGTAACTTACAGAAGTTCCCATTTATCATCCAGCACAAACCGGGAACGCTTAATAAGGTTGTGGATGCCTTAAGTAGAAGGGCTTCTCTACTCACTACTTTAGCACAGGAGGTTGTCGGTTTCGAGTTTTTGAGGGAGTTGTATGGACAAGATGTTGAGTTCCAGGAACTATGGATCAAGTGCAGTCAGCAGCATCCTTCGGCAGATTTTCATATCCGAGAAGGTTACCTCTTTAAAGGAGATAGGCTATGCATTCCATGTTCTTCCTTACGGGAGAAGTTGATTCGAGAATTGCATGGAGGAGGCCTTAGTGGTCATTTGGGACGGGATAAGACTATTGCAAGCTTGGAGGAAAGGTACTATTGGCCGCATCTTCGGAGAGACGCTGGAGCTATTGTTCGAAGGTGTTATATATGTCAGGTTTCAAAGGGTCAAGCTCAGAATACAGGTCTTTACATGCTGTTATCTGTTCCTGAAGACATCTGGCAGGATCTATCCATGGAGTTTGTGTTGGGATTACCAAGAACACAACGAGGTGTGGATTCTGTGTTTGTTGTTGTTGACAGGTTCTCTAAAATGACACACTTTATTGCTTGTAGGAAGACTGCAGACGCAAGCAACATAGCCAAATTGTTCTTCCGTGAAGTTGTACGTCTCCATGGGGTTCCTAAATCCATAGTTTCAAACAGAGATACCAAGTTTCTAAGTCACTTCTGGATAACATTATGGAGGATGTTTGGAACAAGTTTAAAACAAAGCTCTACAGCTCATCCCCAGAGTGATGGACAAACCGAGGTGACAAAGAGGACGCTGGGTAACATGATCAGAAGTGTATGTGGTGATAAACCGAAGCAGTGGGATTTAGCTCTACCACAGGTTGAATTCGCTTACAATAGTGCTGTACATTCCGCAACAGGGAAATCACCATTCTCTTTGGTGTATACCTCTGTCCCGAAGCATGTGGTCGATTTAGTTCCATTGCCAAAAGCTCCCGGAGTTAGTGCATCAGCTGAGGCTTTGGCTGAAGACATTTTGGAAACTAAAGAAGCAGTCCGAGCTAGATTGGAAGCAGTTGGACAAAAGAATAAAAGAGCAGCAGATAAACACCGACGGCTCAAGGTTTTCAAAGAAGGAGATGAAGTGATGGTGTTTCTCAGGAAAGAAAGGTTTCCCATTGGTACTTATCGCAAGCTTCAGCCTCGCAAGTATGGTCCATTCAAGATTCTGCAGAAGCTCAATGACAATGCTTATGTGGTGGATCTTCCAGACAACATGAACATCTCTCATACGTTTAATGTGGCTGACATCTATGAGTATCATGGGGATGGTGTTCTTTATCCAAATGAGAACTCAGGGTCGAGTTCTTTGGAGGTGGAGGAGACTGATGCAGGAGAAGGTTCTGAAACCTAATCCATTCTAGCTTACAAGTTATTTCTAGATATTTTCCTGTTTTCTCTTTCTATTAGGATTCTAGTAACTTTACTTATTTTCTGGGAATTGCCTATTCTATGTTTTAGCTTTCTCTATATAAAGAACCTTAGGTGATATGTTTTAGACACAATATTATTATCATTCTTATCAATCAAAGTTTTAGAGTTCTCTTTATCTTTCTGGTGGATTCCAGAGCTTTCTATCAAGATCAACGCTTGTGATCTTGATTTTCAATCTAGAGTTAACGCTTGTTAACCTAGTTCATTCCGACTGCGTCAGATTCTTTCTTTTTTTGTATGATAAACTGAAGGAATCATCTCTTGAAGTGTTTATAAAGTTTGCTGAATTGGAATACACATGGGCTGCGCAGAGAGTTCATTTTATATTCACACATCAGCTGAGAATCAACAACATTCATGAGGTTTGGTCTTTGATCGATGATAGGCCTATTAGATTTTCTTTAAATGAGTTTGCGGAGATAACAAGCTTAAATTGTGATGCATTTGACCCTTTAGACAACTTTGATGTTGATCACCATGATTTCTGGAAAGAAATGAAAATACCAACAACCCTTGATGGTCCTATGTGGAGTGAGTTGGTAAAGGTGATTGATTTTAACAAAACATGGGATTTTGATAAGAGGATGATGGTTGGTAGGTTATGTATGTTGTCAGTATGCGTACATGTAATTCATCATACATCTAGAATCCCGTTGGCGACCGCTAAGAGAGTTTTAGATCCAGTTGCTTTTGAAAAACATCCATGGGGTCGGGTGGCTTTTAGTAGTCTAGTGAATTCTGTTAAGATGGTTGACTATGACAGAGATTCGTACACCATACACGGCTATGTTCATGCTATGTTGATTTTGCTGTATGAGAGTGTTACTGGAATTAGAGAAAGTTATGGGTTTAGAAGGACATAATCGAGTGGTGTTCCACTTCTTGATTGGCGATCATCACGAAAACGTATCAACTTCACAGACTTCATCAAAAAAGAGAAGGATTTGCACGGACAGGTTAGTAGTTTGTTACTCTTTTTTTTAAAAACTATTTTTTGACATGAACAAATAATTTGTGTGAATTTAAACTTACTTTATTCATTGCTTGTAGGTTCGTGTTAGGCATATGATTCATGTTTCAGAGGAAGACATGTATCCTCTATGGTCTGACTCAGATGAGCATACGGATCCACACCTAGACGAGCTAATTAAAGATCTCATTCATAACCGTTTGTCTCTAGATGCTTGGAGTTGTGGCAAGACAGTTGGTATAAGTTCAAAAAAGAAGAAAAGAAGTGTTAAAGCTGATAAGGTGAATGACAACAGAGGGTGCAATCCTAAGAAAAAAAGATGGACAGATAGTGATCCTAAATGTGAACAAGGAGAAAATGTAACCAACATGGAGGTAAGGTTTCGTTTTCCTTTACCGTAATTGATTAACATTTTTTGTCTTCTCTATTATGATATTAATGAAAATGTTATTGTAGGATGGTAAGGATGACAAGTCAATTTCTTTGGACATTTGGACGGCGATTGAGAAAATGACTGAGACTATTTCTGACTTGGGCAAAACACTCAACAGTCAAATAGATGCTTTGGAGAGTAAATTTGAAACATTCGTTGTAAAAAATGACGGTGTTCAAAGAGGAAATGGGTGAGATGATTAAAGCATTGGAGAAAGAAAGAATAGAGCCAAAAGACGCTGATGTACGGAATGATTCCACTTCGCACACCATTAACGATGATGAGGGAACAAGTAAAGCACCTGTAAGTTACATTTTCCTTTACTTCTCATGTTCTGTTGTTGTCTAAAAACTTCTCATGTTCTATTTTTAAAAAAGCTTACCACGTCGTTTTATTCTTTTACTTCTCATTTTCTGTTTTGTTAAAACTTCTCATGTTCTGTTTTTTTAAAACCTTATCATTTTTTTTTTACATGTTCTGTTCTTTTAAAGCTTCTCATGTTCTGAATTTTTAAAACTTCTCATGTTCTGTTTTTTTAAAGCTTCTCATGTTCTGAATTTTTAAAACTTCTCATGTTCTGTTTTTTTTAAACTTCTCATGTTCTGTTTTTTTTTATTTCTCATGTTCTGTTTGTTAAAGCTTATCATGTTTCATTACTTCCCATGTTCTTTTTTTTTTTTGTTTTAAACTTATACGCTTCTCATCTTAATATCAAACCTCTCATGTTCTGTTTTTTTTTCTTAAACATATCCTTTCTCAATTTTCTTACCTCCTTCTTTGAATGTTCTGTTTGGTTGCAGTCATGGATTGTTGAGATGAAGCAGACATCACAAGATGAATTTCCAGTTCAAAGGGTGGTGAGGAAGGTTTACACTATAAAGAATAAGAAGAAAGAAGAAGATGAGATATCAGAGAAACTTCCTCTCTTTGAAAAGAAGGAATCTGTGAAGGTTGAGAAGAAGGAAACTTCCAAGAAAAAGAAGATAACTGGTCTTGCTTCTGACGATGTTGAGGATATTACTACCCAAGTTCAGAAAGCTAAATTGAAAATAGCTTCCAGTTCTGAAGATACATGGTCCAACAAGGAGGATCAGTTGGTACATAAAAAACTTGAGGTGACACTAAACCACCTTGGAGAGGCTTTGACGAAGTTGGATGGACCTGGACCTTCGAAGACTTCTAGACGTGTGCCCCAGTTGGCAGAATCGCAGAAGTATCCTTACCTTGGTAACTCGACAGTCAAGCAGATCATTACAGAGGGTGATAATGTGTTAGGCGATCATCTTGAGCCTGCAGATGATGAGAAACATCAGAGACTTTTGGATTTTCTCAGCCTTGATAAGTATACATCAACAACTCTGAATAGTTTATAAAAGTTACTATCATTATCTATATATGTACTAACTCTTTCTTATATTCATAGGGAAGAGCCACTTAGCACCAGCAACGCAGCTGTGAGATTCTATTGGAAAATTATGACTCCAAGGAAACATTGGCCAAGCTTTGACTATGGATGGTTGACAGACCATGTAAGTTTATTTTTGATAATTTAGTATAGGCGTTTATTCAATACTATATTTTCGCTTATTCTAGTTTTTATTTTTTGAATGTAGCACATGGGTTGTGCAATGGCTATGTTCCGGCGAAGATATATGCGTGAGCCTTGTCCGTATCATAAACAACGCATAGCTTTGTGACACCAAGATCTAATCACTACATGGAAGAATGACTACATGCAGTTTGATATGGGGCCTAAGAATTTTGTGTTTCGGGATTTCTATGTGAAACACGTTTTTGGTGAATATCCTAAGTCAGCTACGAACAAGAAGTGGTGGATTGATGTGGATAACTTATACACTGGTCTTTTTGTCAATGAGAACCATTGGGTGGCTTTGGATATTGACTTGCGGGGTAAGAAGATTCACATCTATGATAGCATTTCAACCATGGTGAGTGATGATCAAATGGCCATTGACTGTTTGCCTTTAAGGCGAATGATTCCAGCGATGTTAAGTAACATGATTCCTGAGACGATCTGTAAGAAGAGTAGAGCAATGTTGGAATTGAGAAGGGTGAAGAAAAATGTTCCTCGGAATGAAAATCCAGGTGATTGTGGTGTGTATGCTCTTAAGTACATTGAATGTTTAGCTCTTCGGAAAACATTTGATGGGATTTGCGATGAGAACATGTTGGCTCTTCGGATTAAGCTTGCAGCGGAATTATACGACGAAGTCAGAGAATTAGCCATACCAGCTAATATGACTGATTCATATCCTCGAGCTAAAGCTATTATCATCCCTTCCTTAGTTGATGAGTCCTTGTAGACTATTTTGTTTCATTGCCTTACGTTTTGTAATAACATTATCATTGTAGACTATTCTTCTTTTGCATGTGAATTTGAACGTGAATGATGATAATATAACTTGTAGACTATTTCTCTTATTTTTCCCATGAGTAAAGCATATACTCATTTTAAATTTTAAATTGTTACAAACAAAAGAAGTGGAGAATATAAAAGAACTTTGAACTAAAAAGAGTTCTATGTCAATGAAAGCATCGTCATTTTCAACAAAAATATAAAGAGAACTTGGGAAGATAACAAAAACTAGGAAATTATAGAGTACATGTCTTGCGATTATGTCCTACTTGGTTGTAATTACCACATGTGTATTGTTTTCCTGGCTTCTTCTTTTCCATTGCAATTTCCAATGCCGATTTGATTCTTGAATTCTTTGGTCTACCTGGTTGTTGTTTGGAATCGGTGGTCTACATACCTTCGTTATCACATGTCCAGGAACAGATTTATCAAGCTCCCTTGGCATGATGGCATTCTCGTAGGAAGCGTGAATGTAGTGTTTCCGATAATAAGGATGACTCATTGAAATGCGAGAAATGTTTCTGAATTCACCGGCCACAATTGCATGTGCACAAGGGAGTTTCTCCAAGTCAAACTTGCGACACGTACACTTTTTATCTTTCAAATTGACAACATGCAGAGATGTTCCACTTGCTAAGAAAGGATGAAAACGAACAGACCTGGAGAATTTTCTCTACACCACGAGTCAAGTCTGTTGTCATCTTCAATGCATCAGTCCTTCTATCTGAAAACCACCTAGTCATCATGGACCTTATTTCTTCCAATAGTTGTACAATAGGAAATCTCCTATCATGTGACATGACCTTATTCATTGATTCTGCAATGTTGCTTGTAAGCAAAGTTGTACCTATCACCTGGGAAATGTACACGAGGTACTCATGTAGTGTTGGATTCATGGCTTCTATCTGATCAAATGTGGTTTGAAAGTTGATCAGTCTAAAAGCATTTGCCGCCTTTTTAACCAAAGCAAATTCTGCTCGACCTTTAAACCGAACCAAAATATTCTTGTACATATGGTATGTGCATATTCCCCTACTAGACTTCGGATAAACCTTTTTAATAGCTTTCCCAATTGATTTGTGCCTATCAGAAATAATGGAAAGGCTTTCATCATCAGGTATCACACAGCTGAGTTGCTTGAAAAGGCATTCCCATGATTCATCATTCTATGTATCAACCACGGCGAAAGCAATAGGAAAAATCTGAAAATTGCCATCTTGAGCTGTTGCTGTCAATAGTGTCCCTAAGTATTTTCCTTGTAAAAAAGTACCATCCACAACAACCACTTTCCTCAAAAACGGAAATCCATGTATGCTTGCACCAAATGCTAGAAAACAGTACTTAAATCTTTTAGCTTCATTAACATCGAGCTGTGTAAAAGTTCCAGGATTTGCCCTTTTTATCATATACAAATATGTAGGAAGCTGCTCATAACCACTCTCTGGACTACCCCTGACCAACTCGCGAGCATGCCTTAACGTTTGATATGCTTTCCAATAATCCATCTATCATCAACAAATATTTTTTTTCATTGTTGTGAAAAAAAAAACAGAATAATGCTAATGCTAAACAAAATAATCGAAATAATGCTAACTAAATGGAAAAATTATACCTTGATTCGAAAGCATTTATTTAACGCTTCAGCAACATGCATTGGCAGTACTTTGGGACCAACTCCACCAACAAAGTCTTTGTACAACTCTCCTACAATATGATGATCTGCTTGTCGGGCACGTGTAGAGCACTCTGTTACAGAACATGTATATGCTGAAATAAACACACGCACCTCAAACTTTGGAAAGTGATTTAATGTTGCAGCTCTTACCCTCCACTTGCATCCTTTAACCCAACACTTGACAATCAATAGTGTTGGTCTCGATTTGTAAACAAAATAATCAAACCTTTGTACCAAGGTTAGTATCTTCAACCGTGTTTCTAGGTGCTCCTTTGTATCATAGATTTGCCCAACAGCCAAATTCACAGAAGACAAGTCTACTTTTGAGACGTCAACAGGTTCCTTATTTTCTTCAATATAAAAAGATGAACTCCTTTTCTTCATTGGCAATTTATGATCCTCTTCTTCTGGTGGAATTCCATACAAGGTAAACTTCTCATCTTCAGAATCTGTTCCGTCAGAATCATCACAATAATCAAATCTACTATCATCTTCATCCATCTCTTCTTCATTTGTGTTGCTGGCCATATCAAGATACTCTTCTCCAACCTGATCATTTTCATCTCTTCCTCGTTTCGTACCTTTGTGATTCAAATCAGTCTGTATTTTCTTCTTCACTTCAACACAAAGTCGACCTGTAACCCTTTCCAATTGTCCCAGAAAAGTGTGCAACTGACGAGAATTATCAATAATAACTGGTGGTGTATCACCGGGTAAATTCTGCAATAACCTCTTCGAGATCTTGTAACTCAAGACAACATCAAATACCTTGTTATCCAGCCTATAATCCTCATATACCATTCCAATGCAATCATCAAATCTGCTTTGATCATTACATTGTAGAATTTGTGAACCCCTTTCATTATCAACAACAAACAACCATTTGTTGTTGTCAAAGATCCAATTACCACAAAGAATCACCTGCTTCATATTCTCTTGGTTGTGTAACGATCACTCTTAAACGTGAAGGAAGGGATGAAAAAAAAACCACCTTAAAAGGAAAATAATAGAGAAGTCGATTATGAACCCCAAAAGGAAAGAAAGCATGATTAAATCCACATTGGAGAGGAGGAAGAAGGAATTTATGGAAAAATAAGATGAACCCAAAAGAGAAAAAAATTTCAGTCGATATAGGGGGAGGGGAGGCACGATACAAATGAGAAAAAATAAGGTAAACCCTAGATTCTCGCCATATATGGCAACTGCTACAAAATTATGTCGCTTAACTTAAAAAAAAAATATGTCACAAAAGGCACTAATAAATCTGTCATTACCCTGAAAAAAAACCTGTTATAAAAAAATCTGTTATCAAACTCGAAATAATAGATTTGTCATTACAGATAACAAATTTGCTGTCACTATATCAACAAAAAACAAATCTGTTATCATTGTATTTATATATAATAAATCTGTTATCAAGCAGCAGATTTTTTAGTAGGAAAAAAAAAACTGTCATAACATAAGAAAATCTACCATAACGTACATTGTGCATGTGGGTCAATATAGCAATTTTAAAAAGACTTTCGAAAATCTGTTATCAAACAACATATTTTCCTTCAATCCAAAAATCAGTCATAACTTTAAAATAATCTATCACCACTAGATGTCAAACTAGCAATTATTTTTACGTTTATAAATCTATCGCAATGTGACAGATTTTTTAAGTGAAAAATAAAACTGTTACAACAATCATAAAAAAACTGCCACAAAATTCTAAGAAATTTGACTAAAACAATGAAAATCTGTCATGACTTTATAAATAAGTCTGTCGCGTTACAAAAATCTGCTGTTCATAAAAAATTTGTCGTTACACACTTCAAATATATCTGCCATAGAAAACAAATCTGCCGTCAAACTCTGCAAATTAATCTGCCATCTAAAATAAGTCTATCAAAAAAAAACTGCCATCGACAATAAATCTGCCACTTACAAATTAATCTGCCATTATTTGTATGGCAGACTTTTATAAAAAAAAAAAAAAAAAAAAAAAAACGAAATTGCAGGAATTTTTAACCAAGGGTGATGTGATCGCAGGACGCGACCTCGGCCAAGAAGACCAAGACGCGCCGGATGCGACCAGGGCAACCTCTTCAGACGCGGCCAAGGCTCCAACAATCCTTCCCGGAGCCACCACACGTTCCAAGAGCTCAGCAAAGGTGGCCAAGCAGCAGCTCAACCTATTTGTCCGAACTTTCATCCAACTTCAGCCATCCCATGAAGACTCCGAAGGCTCAGTCCGCTTAGTCTTCACTCTTACCCAAGGGTGAAGACGATTAAGTCGTTAAGCAAGGAAGTGTACTCTATTTCCTCACTCCGGGTTTGTCCCAATGGGTTTACCGGAGAAGGATTTAACGAGGCATGGAGCTAAACGCAAAACGCCTAGAGGCTAAGTTGCTTCACGTGCAAGGCCAAGGCGGTTATCTCTCTTTCCCTCTATTTTTGGTTTAATTTTGAACTTGAGAATATTCTCTTTTGATCCTTATGAACGTTGGAGAGTGTTTGTAGCTAAGTGTGTTAGTCAAAAGGTGGCGATGTGTTCTCTTTGTAAAAGGGACACGTCAAAAGGACGATGTGTGGATCAAGATGAATCCGCGTGTCCTTAAGCTCCTATCTAGACCTAGCCCTTGTTCCTTCTTTAGACTTGTATGAAATTAAAACTTTTCTTCAAGAGAGATTCTTGAAACTTATCTCACTCTTCTCTTTCTTCAATCCGGGATTGAATCTTGAGAAAATCCTAACAAGCCTCGAACCGGGTTCGGCCTTGTTAGAGACCGTATCAAGAGGAGAGCCAAACCTCTTGTGTCGTCTCTCGATCCATTTGTATTTCTCCCTCACTTCGTTTTCCCATTTTTTCCCCTTCGCAACCTCGAGTCCTCTTTCATAAGTTCTCAAGTTCTCCACTAAATCATTTCAACTCGTCTCCACCATCGTTCCATCGCAACCGCTCTCTCGCTCGTTCCGCATCCGTACCATCCGATCGTTCCGTCCGTGGCTCCTCGACGTATCTCCCTAACGGCCCGTTTGAATTCCTTCAAACTCTGTTTCCCTCGCTTGATTCTTTCCTAGATCCGAAGCCTAGGACCTTTGCCGAGGAAAGTTCTTCCGTTTAAAAGTTGGCCGAGAGCTCAAGCCACGACCGTACCGCAACCGTAACGTGACCGCGTCTCCGGGTCACATCAGCTTGGTATCAGAGCTTCAAAGCTCCTACGAGGTTGTTTCTTTCCAGAACTCTCTTATTTCCAGAGCTTTGAGTTTTTAATAGCAAAGTTTGCGTCTTTTAGTTCCATAGGACTCGTTGTTTGTTTGGTTTAAATTGGTGTATGTTTGGGGTTGTTCTTCGTTTTACTAGGTTGTTAGATTGCGAGTTTGTTCTTCGTGTTCATATCTCTATTCGTTCTTGTTCTTGTGAGACTACTTTTAGATCGATAAAGTTAGGAGCGTGTTCTTGTTTACGTGTTTTTTTTCCGGCCATAAAGTAGTCTTGTCGTCTTGCACTTTTACTTATACTTTTGCTTTATTTGTTTTAGTCATAGGTTTGAATGTGTCATAGCTGTTTTCAATCATTGTTGGTGAAACAAAGTTTTGTGTGGTCCTCTTGAACGAGTTAGACTCACGTGTGTTTACTTTTGTGATTATTCTTTTTGCAAGGTTTAAATTCAAAGTTTCACCGCAAAGCCGCACCACGTCACCAACGACCAGTCCGTACGATGGCCGAAGAAGTTCCACCAGCGCCTCTAGAGATTGGCGTCACCCTCGTCGCATTACGCACCGGTCTAGAGCAACTTGCCAACCGTCTCCCGCTAGGCAACCATGACGAGAGCCGGCGAGCGATCAATCCGATGAGGACTTTGAACCGAGGCCTAGACGATGACACGCTATGATGATCAAGACGATGAAGCTCCAAGATGCCACGAGCCGAACCACAAGATGATTCCACCCACGTTCGCGGGCAAGTCAGACCCCGAGGCCTATCTTGAATGGGAGAACCGTATGGATCACTTATACTCGTGTCATGCCTATCCGGAGCTGCGAAAGGTCCAATACGCGGTGGCACAATTCACTGATCACGCTCTTACCTGGTGGGATCGACTCGAGGCTGAGAAACGATGCAACCGCGACTGACCTATCACTGTTTAGGAGTTCTTGAAAGCGGAAATGCGAAGGCGCTACTTGCCTCCATACCATCACCGCGAGCTCCAGAAGAAGTTTCAGCGACTTACGCAAGGCACACGAAACGTGGAGGAGTATTACGAAGAGTTTGAACACTTGCGCAACTGATTGCAAGTCGATGACTCCGAAGAATCACTCATGGCTCAGTTCTTGGATGGATTGCAAGAACGCATTGTGCGCAAGGTCGAGCGCCAACCCTATCTTTCCTTTGAAGAGTTTTTGCATCTCTCGGTGCAAATTGAGACTCAAATCAAGAAGAAGAGCGCCTCTGCGCCTCGTGGCCGAACTCAAGGAGTTACGAATTGGACTCCTAACGCATCGCCATCGAACCGATTGCTAGAGAAGCCAAAGGCGACTATTGCGGACTCGAGATTTAAACCAAGGGAGCCGGCCACCAATGAGCGCCAAGATCCGCGACGCAACACCACCGACGTCCGGAGCCGTGACATTATGTGTTTCAAGTGTCAAGGGAGAGGCCACTACGCTCGTGACTGTCCGAACGCACGGACGATGATACTGACCGAGGCCAGCGAGATCGAGTCCGACGATGAGGCCACTGAGGTGAATGTGCGAGGAGAAGCCGAGCTGGAAGAAGCTATTGCGGAGCCCCAGGTTGGAGAACTGCTAATGATACGCTGCATCTTGAACGCCAGCGTAGCGACTGACGACGCCAACCAACACGACAACATCTTCCACATGAGATGCACTGTAAGTGGTCGCGTTTGTGGCTTGATAATAGACGGAGGTTCTTGCACTAACGTGGCAAGTTCCAGTCTTGTCAAGAAACTTTCTCTTGAAACCACAAACCACCCCCGTCCTTACCGCTTGAGATGGTTAAATGATAAGACCGTGATCCATGTAAAGGAACATGTCACGGTCCCAATCAGTGTCAGCCCATATAAGGATCAAGTCCTATGTGATGTAGTGCCAATGCAAGCTAGCCACCTCCTATTGGGGCGTCCATGGCAGTTTGATAAACGCACCACGCATTGCGGACACTCTAACCAATACTTTTTCGTTCATGATAACAAACGTATTTGCTTGAAACCCTTGAGCCCCACGCAAGTTCATGAAATGCAAGACAAGTTGTCTAAAGATTCGAACGACAAAAAGAATTTCCTATGTCAGTATGGTGATGTTAGAAAGTCCCTTAAGGACTCAGCCCAAGTGTTATTGATGGTATTTCGAGATGTGTTGCTTTCAGGTCTCGAAGGTTCACTAGATGCCTTACCGGAGGTGATCCGCGACGTCCTCAAACGCTACGCCGACATGTTCCCGGAGGAGCTTCCAGAAGGCTTACCACCGATCAGAGGCATTGAGCACCAGATTGACCTCATTCCAGGCGCATAGCTTCCCAACCGACCAGCCTACCGTGTCAACCCCGAAGAGGCGAAGGAGCTTGAACGACAAGTCAAGTAGCTCATGGCGCAAGGCTACGTTCGAGAGAGCTTGAGCCCGTGTGCCGTTCCAGTGCTCCTAGTCCCGAAGAAAGATGGATCATGGAGAATGTGCGTTGACTGTCGAGCCGTCAACAACATCACCATCAAATACCGCCACCCCATCCCACGCCTCGATGACATGCTAGACGAGCTTAGTGGCGCCAGCATCTTCTCGAAGATCAACTTGAAGAGCGGCTACCATCAAGTTCGTATGAAAGAGGGCGACGAGTGGAAGACGGCCTTCAAAACAAAACAGGGTTTGTACGAATGGCTGGTAATGCCAATCGGTCTTTCTAACGCCCCCTCTATTTTTATGCGTCTTATGAATCATGTGTTAAGGTCGTTTATTAACAAGTTCGTAGTTGTTTACTTTGATGACATACTTGTCTATAGTTCGAACTTATCCGAGCATGTTGAGCATTTGAATTCGGTGTTGTTTACTCTCCGCGAAGAGCAACTCTACGCAAACTTGAAAAAGTGCGTGTTCGCTGCTGATCAGTTGGTCTTCCTAGGCTTTGTTGTTTCCTCGCAGGGTCTTAAGGTGGACGAGGAGAAGGTTCGCGCGATCGAGGAATGGCCTACACCAACGAACATCACTCAAATCCGATCGTTCCACGGCCTAGCGAGTTTCTACCAGCGGTTCGTGAAAGACTTCAGCACCGTGGCTGCGCCTCTTACCTCGGTGATCAAGAAGAACAGCGAGTTCCACTGGGTCGAGGAACAAGACAAGGCGTTCGCTGAACTTAAGAAACGTCTCACTAACGCACCATTGCTTACCCTGCCCAACTTCAACAAAACTTTTGAAGTTGAGTGCGATGCATCGGGAGTCGGGGTCGGAGCTGTCTTGACTCAAGGAGGCAAACCGGTGGCATATTTTAGTGAGAAGCTTAGTGGAGCTACGCTTAACTACCCTACGTATGACAAGGAGTTATACGCCCTCGTTTGTGCCATGGAGGTTTGGCAACACTATCTATTGGCAAGAGAGTTCGTGATTCATACTGATCACGAAACTCTAAAGCATCTCCGCGGTCAGACAAACCTCAAGAGACGTCATGCGAAGTGGTTGGAGTTCATTGAGTCGTTCCCCTACATCATTAAATACAATAAAGGCAAGGAGAACGTAGTCGCCGACGCCTTATCAAGGCGGCACGCACTGATCACCACAATGGACACACGAGTGTTGGGTTTTGAAAGCATCAAGGATGCCTATGCGGGAGATGCTGAATTTGGAGATTGCTTCCAGAACCATGGGAAGGGAATCTACACCGAGTTCTACCTTCACGAGGGGTTCCTGTTCAGAGGTCGACGGCTGTGCATACCAAATGGATCTATCCGGGAGTTGCTTGTTCGAGAAGCTCATAGTGGAGGTTTAGCGGGCATTTTGGCATCACCAAGACCTTGGCCGTGCTCAAGGAGCATTTTTCCTGGCCAAAGATGCAAAGTATGGTGGAGAAGCACGTCGGCCGTTGCACTGTTTGTCGCACCTCCAAGTCGACAACTCACCCGCATGGCCTTTACATGCCCTTGCCCGTGTCCACCGCGCCATGGATCGATCCCTCCATGGATTTCATCCTCGGCCTACCCCTTTTGGTGCATAGAGATAGTATCATGGTGGTTGTTGATAGGTTCTCGAAGATGGCTCACTTCATCCCATGCCACAAGAACAATGATGCTGTGCAATTGGCGAATTTTTTCTTTAGTCAGGCCATAAGGCTTCATGGCGTTCCGCGGACCATCATATCCGATCGGGATCCCAAGTTTCTTGGCCACTTCTGGCGCACTATTTGGCAATAGCTCGGGACGAAGCTCCTCTACTCCACCGCGGCTCACCCTCAGACCGACGGCCAAACGGAGGTCGTCAACAGATCAATAGGCGCCTTACTCCGCACAGCTATCGCAAGCAATAAAGACTCCTGGCTCGAGTGCATCCCGATCATCGAGTTCGCGTACAATCAAGCGGTGCATTCGGCCACGAAAAGGTCTCTGTTCGAGGTCGCATACGGGTTCAAGCCATTGACGCCACTAGATCTCCTCCCTATACCACCAAACAAAGCCGAGAATCAAGACGGAGCTGCGAGAGCCGAAATGGTCAAGGCATTACACGAGGAGGTTCAAGCCAATATAGAACGAAGGAACAAGCTGTACGCGCTCTTTCTCAACTGGGGACATAAACCGATGTTGTTCAAGCCTGGTGATTGGGTCTGGTTACACTTAAGGCCGGAGAGGTTCCAGCAAAAACGCAAGGACAAGCTCAGCCCGCGAGGAGACGGCCCATTCCGAGTCATCGAGAGGATCAACGACAACGCCTACCGACTCGAGCTTCCAGGTGAGTTTGGTACGTCTACCTCTTTAATGTCACTGACCTCGTTCCGTTTGATGTAGGTGAAGACGAAGATGTTTTGGGGACAAAACCTTTTCAAGGGGGAGGGAATGATGTGATCGCAGGACGCGACCTCGGCCAAGAAGACCAAGACACGCCAGAGGCGACCAGGGCAACCTCTTTAGACGCGGCCAAAGCTCCAACAATCCTTCCCGGAGCCACCACACGTTTCAAGAGCTCAGCAAAGGCGGCCAAGCAGCGGCTCAACCTATTTGTCCGAACTTTCGTCCAACTTCAGCCATCCCATGAAGACTCCGAAGGCTCAGTCTGCTTAGTCTTCACTCTTACCCAAGAGTGAAGACGATCAAGTCGTTAAGCAAGGAAGTGTACTCTTTTTCCTCACTCCAGGTTTGTCCCAATGGGTTTACCGGAGAAGGTTTTAACGAGGCATGGAGCTAAACGAAAAATGCCTAAAGGCTAAGTTTCTTCACGCGCAAGGCCAAGGCGGTTATCTCTCTTTCCCTCTATTTTTGGTTTAATTTTGAACTTGAGAATATTCTCTTTTGATCCTTATGAACGTTGGAGAGTGTTTGTGGCTAAGCGTGTTAGTCAAAAGGTGGCGATGTGTTCTCTTTGTAAAAGGGACACGTCAAAAGGACGATGTGCGGATCAAGATGAATCCGCGTGTCCTTAAGCTCCTATCTAGACCTAGCCCTTGTTCCTTCTTTAGACTTGTATGAAATTAAAACTTTTCTTCAAGAGACATTCTTGAAACTTGTCTCACTCTTCTCTTTCTTCAATCCGGGATTGAACCTTGAGAAAATCCTAACAAGCCTCGAACCGGGTTCGGCCTTGTTAGAGACCGTATCAAGAGGAGAGCCAAACCTCTTGTGTCGTCTCTCGATCCATTCGTATTTCCCCCTCACTTCGTTTTCCAATTTTTCCCCTTCGCAACCTCGAGTCCTCTTTCATAAGTTCTCGAGTTCTCCACTAAATCATTTCAACTCGTCTCCACCATCGTTCCATCGCAACCGCTCGCTCGCTCGTTCTGCATCAGTACCATCCGATCGTTCCGTCCGTGGCTCCTCGATGTATCTCCCTAACGTCCCGTTTGAATTCCTTCAAACTCTGTTTTCCTCGCTTGATTCTTTCCTAGATCTGAAGCCCAGGACCTTTGCCGAGGAAAGTTCTTCCGTTTGAAAGTTGGCCAAGAGCTCAAGCGGCGACCGTACCGTAACCGAACGTGACCGTGTCTCCGAGTCACATCAAAGGGTAATATTGACTTTTTCTAACAAAACAAAAAAGGGTATTTTCGGTATGAAACTAATCCAACTGACCCTCAAATTGGGTTAAAATCTGGAGAGCTCTCTACTCTCCAAAGATTAGTCTCATATACTCTTGTTATAAAAAATAATTTTGTTTTCATTTATTTTAAATTAGAAAATAAGTAAAAGACTCTGAAACCCTCTACAAATTATGTTTATTACTCATCGAGCCACACGACCTATGAGCCACAAACAACACCAAATTCTTCTTCTTCCTTCTATTTGGTACAATCACGAACAAGCCAAATTTTTGTAATTGAAATCAACTTATTCTTCTCGATTTTGTGTATAACTTTGAACAAATCCAATTTTCTGTAAGTTGAAATCGATTTCTTATTTTTGACTGTGTAGAATTCGATTGAAATAAGGGAAATTATGTAAATAATTTGACTGAAATTAGAAAATTTATGTATAGAATTTTTGTCAACTCTGTTCATTACAATTCTGTAGAATCCAAAGTGAATGGAAGTGCTAATCAATTTTGTTTGAAGGTTTGTGGAAGAGAGTAGTGACGAGAACAGAGAACCTAACTTAGGTGAAAAGTCGAATCAAACCCAATATAATTCTCTGAACCTGATAAATCATAGAGGATGGAGATGGAAAAGAAGGAGAAGATGTGGTGGCAAAAACTGATTAGTTATAAAACGTGAACAACTAAGTAAAATTTGGTATAACTATGCTGATGTTAGTTATAAAATTCAGAAACAAAAATGTACAACTTGGTACAAATTGGTATAACTTTATCTAAGAACACCATGCTCCAATCACGTGCGTGATTGCATAACTCCAATCACTTTAGAGAGGTTCTACTCGAGTTCAAACCTCCAGAGATGTGAATCAATTTTCCATGTTAATTTGATCTTCATAATCATGAACATGTTGAACAATTATACCAATTTGTACCAGTTGTACAAACTAGTGATGAATTGAATCTTAAAATCTAGAATCGAAAATTAAACTGAAATTTTATTAATCATAATAATTACCTAACCCATAAATCTTTTTCTCTCTCGTCCTCATTGTCTCTCGTAAATAGGAAATGATTCTTATTGTCAAAAAAAAAAATATGATTTTTTGTTTTAAATGAAATTTTAAAACTTAAATAATATGGGGGAGAGAGGAGGTCAAACCACATTTGGTCAAACTGTGCCATCATAAATTCCATATGGCGCCGCATAATAAGTACAATTGCCAGGTGGCGCCGCAAAAACAAACATAGTTATTCCAAGTTTTCAAGTTGTACTACCTTATACATAGTTGTACTTTTAGAGATTTTTGTGTATAAATCAGTTATACTTGTATTTAAACTAAATTTTTACAGTTGGACCAAAGCTTTTACTAATTTGTATAACATTCTCCATTTGTTCATGCAAACATATGTGTTAAGACTTTATTTTTGTGTGTTTTGCAATGCAATTGGGTTAATAATAAGAAAGTCATCGTAAAACTATAAGATATTTCTTGGATACAAATAAATTTAGTGAAGACTATCATTTTTTAATATGTTTTCTTAGTAACTTTTTCATACCAATTTCAGTTTATAAAGTGAATATGAAGATTTTTAACATTGTCTGACAAATTACAGTTAATAAAGTACATATGTAACTTTTTAAAAAATAGTCGTAGTTGTAATATTAGTTGTACCAAGTTTTACAAACGGAATGAGAGCAAATACATGTATAGTTGTACCATTACAAAACCAAATTTTACCCAGTTGTACAAAATCATAGAGTACAACTACATCGAAAATTACACTAATCTTGAATCTTATATTGGCTACCTCCCTCGCTCTGAAACTAACTATCCAAGTTTTCCCATGGCTTCTGTTTATGCGTTCGAAAGGTTGGTCACTGTTTTTTCCTAAGAAATTAGAATTAAAACTAAATTAGAACATAATAAAATACCAGTTGTACCTATAGGAATATTAGTTGTACCAGTTATATCAAAATTTCAGTTATACCATTTTTTCACAGTTATACTCAGTTTTCTAATTTTATTATGTTTGCAAACCCAGTAAATTTTCGAACCAAGAACACTAATTTACATACGATCAGCCACTACAGTCCATTCATATGTCTTAATCGAGCCATAATAGATGGTTCTCAACCCAATATGAAATCCATTAATTATCAACACAATTTTCAAATCTAAATGAAATCTCTCCAAATGCAACCCAAAATCGATTGAATACT
Organism: Camelina sativa; assembly: GCF_030686135.1. Classification (NCBI taxonomy): domain Eukaryota; kingdom Viridiplantae; phylum Streptophyta; class Magnoliopsida; order Brassicales; family Brassicaceae; genus Camelina; species Camelina sativa. Next base: position 32,836,073 of record NC_141899.1, read on the forward strand.
CTATGGATATAAAGGGATTTAAGCTAAACGTAGTAGAAAAAAAGGATATCTGATTTGTAGATTTGATAGCTTGAGTTTCAATAATTGAAAACTGGATGCGAGAGAACGGAGAAGAAGCGACGATGGAGCCCAATTTTTTTTTATATATAATCAATTCAATTAAAAACTGGTTTAAAGAAATGGTTTCAATCGGTTTGGTAAGGGCAAATTTAGGAATTAAAACTTTCATTAAAAGTATGAGAGTAGAGGAGACTAATGAAGAGTATTCAGAATTTTTCTTTCTTAGAGTAGAGGAGACTAATGAAGAGTATTCAGAATTTTTCTTTCTTGGAGAGTAAAGAGCTCTCCAGATTTTAACCCCTCAAATTTTAGGAGCTAATCTAGCAATTAACTGCTCAATTTGGGTCAAACTAGTAATTTTCCCTTTAATTTGTGGGCAGAAAATGAAATTGTTGTTTCTTATTCGCTGTAGATTTGTAATGCTAAGTCGAGAATGTATTCACTCCTGGAGATTTAATGGTCCTCTCAATCCCCTATATAATAAAATAGAAGTATACATTTTTTTTTAATTATATAATTTTATAAGTTGGTGACAAAATAGGTTATACATTAAATATAGGTTGGTTACAAAAAAACGTTATAGATTAATTGGTTAATCCGTGGACTATATAAATACACACAGATTCATAAAAATATCTTCTAAAGAGAATATTCCAATGATTTATACAATTTCCTAAATAAAGTTTTTAGTGTTCCATGTATTGTTACAAAATATATACTGTTAGGCGTAATTATATATTCTTAGGCGTAAAAATGAATAAAATCTTGGCAATTTATCACACTTAATCGTGATTTCTGAGATCTAGAAAATTCTGGAAATTTATAAAATGTTAATTAGTGACATATCAAATTCCGATTGGATGTTTAAAATCCTATGTGGACGCTTTAACGAGCTTATAGGTTCTACTTTTATTTAGTATAGATTTGTAATCCATTCCCATCTACCATTGGGACAAAACAAAAATAATAATTTCACTATATGAATTTATAAATAAATATTTATTCGCCTGAAACCAGGGAAACCTATCAAGTAACAATTTCACTTACTAGTTAGGACTTGGGACTTAGGATTCGTAGCCTTTGAATTGATATATGAATATTTAAGTGTGGATTTAGGGTATTTGTTTTTATATTTCCCTAGTAAAAGGATACACAGATGCCCAAGTTTGGTAATTCGAATCAAAGGTCGAAGTAAAGAATAACTTATGAATCTATGTTAATTTCATCTTTGGCATATTAAGATGCTTGCTTGTTTGTCTCTAAAGAAAACTTCCTGCATAACTCTTGATTACTTCTGGATCTTGTATCAATACAATCAAGTAGCGACAGCAAAACTGTTTGTTCTTCCTCTCATGGTATTTGCCATAATCCAAACAGATGTCTACCCTGCATTAATTACCCAGTTCATGTCAGTAAGAAAGACTGCGTCTGCATATGCTACTTTTTAAGACTATTTTTATTTGATTCTGTGGATTCAACTTGCGAGTATAGCACTGTTTGATCTGATACTTATATCAAACATGTGGTTTATTCTGCATACCAAAATAATTTAGAAACAATCAATTGCAGGCATATCGCTTTCCCAAAAGATCGAATCTTATGTGACAGAGGACTCGGAGATTCTAATACAATGATCTAGGAGGTTTTATAGTAGTTCGTGAAGTGAAACCGTCATTCAGCAGAAGGGATAAAATTTCTACAAGTTATACTCTACATCTTAAACCAAAGACTACTATAAACATAAACTAGTTCCATGTCACGTTAATGTCATCTTTTCCCCTAGCCAAAGATGGCTTTTGTGGATTATTCTGTTCAAATAACCCTATTCCATACCAAAATTTAACCAAAAACTAGCAGAAGTAAAAGATAGCCAGGAAACTGCAGGAATTTAGGACACAGCTTTCATGAAACTGTAGGGTTTGACATGACATATAAGAAACATGGAAAAATTGCCTGAAGAGTCTTTGACCAACCATCCATCATATAAACCAGTGGATCAAAAAGTAAGCCACCCCAACTTCAACAACATGAGCCAGAGAACCCAATGAGTCGGTTCACAAGAGTTTCTATGATTACTCGGCTGTTCTGAAAAGAGATCTAAATTCTAGAGCAGCAACTTAGCTATAACGTTAAGCAACCTATTTCTGTATTTTATAAGTAACCTATAAAACATCAGAAATATATGTTGTTAGCATTTCATCGACTGAACTCTTCAGATTAAATTTATAATGCTCCATACTATTTTCTCATAGCAAACCCGGTTGAGTCTGCCTTTGGCCTAATTCTGTTCAACAATGACACCCCATTCCAAAATTTGACAAGACACTAGTAGACATAGTTTGCTCCAACAAAAAAAAATACTAGCAATGTTCATGGAGGTGTAAGTGAACCGATCGTTAGCCTAACAATAAATTTCTACAATGATAGACATCACTAACTGAAAAAAAAAAAAACTACGAACCTACAACAGTTCCATGCTAAGTCCTTGACTCTTTCCCCTTAGCCAAACCCATTAGACTATGCTTATTGTATTATTCTTTTCAAAGCATTACATTCCATCCTTTAATTTTGACCAGAAACTAACAGATCTAAAGGCAAGCCAGGGATTCATAGAAAAAATAGCACACACAGCTTTCATGAAAACCAATGGGGTCTTTTTAGCAACCGTAAATCATATAACCAGTGGATCAAAAAGCAAGCGACCCCAACGTCTAGAACATGAGGCAAGACCTTCATTTCTATGGTTCCTCACGTTACAAGCTACCTCTCCAGTTTCCAAAGAGTTCTGCTCAATTCTAGATCAACAAATATTTACCTATTATGCAACCCTAAATCATAAGTAACCTATGAAATATCAGCTAAAGAATATGTTATTATCAGTCTTTCATCAAGTCGATCTCTCCAGATAAAAAAATTTAACAACTTCCAGGTAACTCACATTAATGGAGATATCACTAAGCCTAGGAAGATTATACAATACAGCAACAAAGTAGCAATTACAATTAGGCTCTTATGGCTTCATGTTGTTTCATATAGTAAAGAGTAAAAGCTTATTCAATCAATTACCTCATTGGCTTCCTTCTCCTCTAGCTAATTGGCTGGAGTTTTGGAGCTCCTAAACCCTTTTTTAAGCTCAGTAACTCTCTTCATACAAGCTGCCTTGGTCTTCCCAGGTACAGCAGCTGCAATCTTCTCCCATCTCATAGCTGCTTCCTTAGGAAAAGCTTTCAGAGCATTGAGCAGTGCAATGTCTTCTCCATTACTCCAAGTTTCCTTATTAGCTTCATCATCATCATCACCACCAGCTCCAGAATCCTCGTCAACCAATCTAGGATCCGAAGCTTTCCTATTCTTCAGAAACTGAGCATAATCATCACTCTCATATATCTTCTTCTCTCCGATCTCTTTGGCTTTCTTGATCACATTCTCTGTCTTGTATCTTCCTCCGAACGCTGAAGCCACCACTTCCCATCTCCCAGGCTTACCAGCTGGATGCTTAATCAACTGCTTCTTCAAAAGCTCGATTTCTTCTTCACTCCAATCTTTGGTTTCATTCACAGATCCACTCTCCTTAGACTGCGGAGTCGCCACTTTTCTCGAAGCTTCCGTCACCGTAGAAGCATTCTCCGGCGTATTGTCTTGCTTCGTCGTCCCTTTAGATCGTTTATTCACAGACTTCCTCCTCGATTCGCGTTCGTTATCAGTCGATGACTCATCATGGATCTGCTCTGGCTCCAAGATCTGGCCATAACCGACGCGAATCTTACCACCGGTGATCGAGCTAGGAGCGAAAGGACCGACGAGGAAGGAGAGGGCAAGCCATAGGAGAAGCGATTTGGCAGGCTCGGATTCGAAGTAGAAGAAGGAGAGAGACAGTATGATGAGAGAAACAGCGACGGAGATTGATATAAAGATCTTGTTAGGGATTTTAGGTTCTTCTTCTTCCTCCGTCGTGTGAGAAGAAGAAGAAGGACGAGATTGGAAGACGAATCTAGGCCTGTCTTCGTCGAAGAAATCCATTGTTGCTGCCTCCGTACTGTTTAGAAGGAAGCTGATAACAAATTGAAATTTATAAATTATAAAACGTTAGAAGAAATATAAAAAAAATAAATCTCTGAAATGAGTTTTATTTGGGCTTTTGGGTACTGTAAAGCCCATATTAAGATTGGGTATTTCTGTAAAGCCCAATTGTTTATATTTTTTTTTAGTGAAGCAGAAGAGGGAACCTTAATTAATTAAATTTTAGTGGAAGCGTGTCAATTGACTTAAAAGCTTGGTAGATAGAGCCAACATCACACGTAAGATTATGCCACTAATCATGCTCTCGAGCCTTGTTGTGTTCAACTACGCAGCAATTGTAGAGAAATCACACGTTTGTATCTTTATGAACTTTTATATTTAGTTTATTTTATATTGAAATTATTATATACAATCAAAAACTGGTTATATTGTTGACCAACAAATGGAAATAATAGGAGCCAGAAAAAAGGAAAGGTAACATAACGAAAAAATAAAAATAAAAAAACTTGTAGGAAAAGTCAAGGCAAGTATTTATCTTCTGTTACAACTTTAGAATGGAAAGCTGAGAATAAGTTAACGTTAAGGAAAAAAAGCTACTTAAAGATTAAAATATACGATAATCATACGGTTCAGATTGAAGATGATGTCAGTAAAAACAATCCACGACTTTTATGTGAAGAAATACTGTAGACCGAGACGCAGGAGATTGTAGCTTAGCACTAACGAAACACGACCATAAATAAATGGGTGAATAATATATTATTTATTAGCTGAGATATTATAAAGTAGGGTTTATTATTTTTCTTGTTTTTTTTTTTGTTATCACGAGAACCACACACAAATACGCGGCAAAGAGAGAGAAAGAGAAAGGAGAGAGAGAGAGAGAGAGAGAGCGGTGGAGTTTGTGATAAGAGAGAAGCTCTGGATACAGTCTCTTCCCGTCGTCGGAGACGGAGTTTATGCCTCTTGGCTGTTGAGGTAAATATCGAGGTCGCCGTGTCTTTTTGTTGTTGTTGTTGTTTCTCGTGGTTTGACTGATGCGATTTTGATTCTCTTCTTAGTTCTATTGTTTTTGCGCTCAATCATATTGGTTTTGATTTGGTTTGGGTGTTGTTGTATGATTGGAGTCGCGTGAGATCTCGGATTTGAACGTGTACGAATTGTTTTTTAGATTGATTTTTTTAGGGTTACGCTTTTTTTTTTGGGTTTTTTTTTCCTGTTATGTTTCTTGTGTTGGATTGTAAAGCTTTCTTCTTTCATTCAGATCTGTGATAAATTGAGTCTATGGTTGGGCTGTTTTTTAATTTGGTGGTGTACTTAGGAGTTTAGACATTGTGAAATTTTCTCAGGTATCATGAATTGGGGTTTACTCTGTACTTATTGATTACAGTTTGGTTTCTTAGGGTTTCATGTAGATTTATTACTTTTGCTGGTACTGCTTGGAGTCTATTAGAACTGGATTTCATTGTTAATGTGTAGGACAAGTTCTAGATAAAACATATTTGGATGATACCTTGAATGGGCTTGCGTGCTTATTGGATTGTTTTTGTTCCTTTTCTATTCTGTACATAGCTCGTTGCACTTCTAATGTTGTTTTTTTTCTTCTTCTTTTGGTCAGGTTATATTAAGCTTCGTTTTTAGTGGATTTTCTTCTTTTGAGATATGGAACAAGACTACATCGGCTCAGGCTGCTACCAGTATCGTTTTTTTTCAATGCAAGAAGCACTCGATTGGCGGTTTCTTGCACGCACAGATTTCCTTATTGGCTCTTTCGTGAACTGCACCTAGTGGTCAGACCTTCTGCGATCTTTACGGAAGGTGTGATGCAAATTTCTGATTCAGGTATGTCTTTTTGGATTAAGCTGCTGACACTTGCATTTTAGCGTACACAGCTTTGAAGTTTGAATAGATTAGATGAGTTTTTCTGAGTTTACAAATTGTCTTTTTGTGAAGTATTTTGAAGGGACCTAGCGCTGTGGTAAAAGTAGAATATATTTTCCCTATCTTAATAGGGAAATAAGAGATTTGTCAGATTTCCTTAAGATTTTTTTGGAGTGTGAATATAAAATATGGAAATTTGGAGAAAATGAAAAAACTATTTCAAGAATTTATGAAAAACTCAAAAAGGAAACTTGAGGATAAGAGTTCAAAAGCACGTCAAATAAGTCAATACTTATGGTATCTTTCTTTGTTGGACAATTGGAACCTGATGTTTGTATGCTATCTTTGTTTCCTGCAGGGCTGATGTTTGCAAGTTATCTTACCTTCACATAGTCCTAGAGTGTCATCTAAATCTGTTCCTGCAGTCATAAACTAGTTAGTCCCTCTTCCATATCCTGTTCTTATTAGAGCTGGTTAAAGAAGGATGTTTCAGTTTTTCTTCAAGTTTTGACTTTTCATAGCTGTGCCTTTTCCTCGAGTCTCTGAACCCCTTGAGTGAAATGTTGTGAGCGTTGCTTTCGTCCTGTTACCCAGAACATTACTTTTTGTTGGTGCGTCTTCCAAGTTCTCAGTATGCTTTTTCCTTCTCTTTTAAAGTCTTTCGTTTGCCTTGATGGTCAACCCATTGATACCCAAAGTAAATAACGGTTGGTCTACCCTGCGGGAGAATTATTGATCTTGCTGCCATACAAACAACTGGAAAGTTTAGTTATAGACATATATATCAGAAGTTCCCCACAAATAAATAGTAGCGGCTACTTTGCTTTACCTAGTGACAATGGAGAGGTAAGTTCGATTTCTCTTATCTTTTCTCTAGTCTTTGGCTTCTGTCCCCTCGATTAATGGTTTGTGTTTACTTCTCGATGCCTTATGCAATTGTAGGTATACGTTACTCAAAGAAGTTGGTGACGGAACTTTTGGGAATGTTTGGCGAGCAATCAGTAAACAGACGGGTGAAGTTGTAAGTTTTTTTCCATTGGGAGATAAAGACTTGTTTAATATGTTCTTTTTTCTAGGATACTGAAGTTTTCTATGGACAGGTGGCAATTAAAAGAATGAAAAAGAAGTATTTCTCTTGGGAAGAATGTGTTAATCTAAGAGAAGTGAAGGTAATGTATCTCCTTCACTGAAATGTTTCTGTCTTTTTAACTGTATGTTCGCTGACTCCTCTCTTTTCTCATTTTAGTCGCTTAGCAGAATGAATCATCCAAACATTGTGAAGCTGAAGGAAGTTATCCGGGAAAATGATGTCCTATACTTTGTGTTCGAGTACATGGTATACTTCTGATTGCTTTATGTTTAATCTTATTGCCAACACTTTTCCTTTTCCATTGCTCTTAAGTTTTTTTTCCCTTATCTATCAGGAGTACAATCTTTACCAGCTTATGAAGGATCGCCCTAAGCATTTTGCCGAATCTGATATCCGAAATTGGTGCTTTCAAGTCTTCCAAGGCCTTTCTTATATGCATCAGCATGGATACTTCCACCGTGATCTTAAGCCAGGTAATTAATAGCCTTGAGTTGCCAATCAACATCAGCTCATGTGCTGTGGAGATTTGTATTAGTTTCAGGGCTTTTCATCGCAGTCAATTTTCATTAGTCCTGTCACTAAAACATTTGTAAATTTTTTCTATCTGATGCAGAAAATCTATTGGTCTCGAAAGATGTCATTAAGATTGCTGATCTTGGCCTGGCCCGGGAAATCAATTCAAGTCCACCATACACAGAATATGTCTCTACACGCTGGTAAGATTAACTTTCCTGATTGCTCTGTTCAATACTTCAGAAAATCAATGTAGGTGTAGTTCAGTGATCCCAATGCTGATAGTGACAGGCACATATGTGGATTTGTGCCATATCTCTTCTCTTCCTAATTCACCCTAATTCTGTTCTAAACTTCCCACAGGTACAGAGCACCTGAAGTACTACTACAGTCATATGTATACACGTCAAAAGTTGGTTAGTCTTCCCAATATACCAGTAACAGAAGTTTCTGTTTAATATATTGTAATCCAGTGCTTAACAATGGGGTAATTTATTTGTGTTTCAGATATGTGGGCGATGGGTGCTATTATGGCGGAGCTGTTGTCTCTTCGTCCTCTTTTTCCTGGAGCTAGGTATTTGTCAATGGTTGATTGAATTTGTCTGGATTAAACAATGTTGCATATTTGAATGCTGAACCACTGAGTTTAACTGTCACCTTTTTAATATATGCAGTGAAGCAGATGAGATATACAAAATCTGTAGTGTCATAGGCAGCCCAACTGAAGAGACATGGTTGGAGGGGCTGAATCTTGCCAGCGTTATCAATTACCAATTCCCTCAGGTATTTTTTTCTCTATCTCTAACATATCTAGGAAAGAAAGCGTCATTGATTTTACATTTAAGGTTACTAGTAACAATCTGTTTGTTTATCTTGCAGCTTCCCGGTGTACACCTATCAAGTCTGATGCCATATGCTAGTGCAGATGCGATTAACCTTATTGAGCGCCTTTGCTCGTGGGATCCCTGCAGTAGACCGACTACAGCAGAAGCTCTGCAGCATCCATTCTTCCAGAGTTGCTACTATGTTCCCCCATCTCTCCGGCCCAAGCCGTCTGTACCGAGAGGGTCTCTGGATCAGCAGCAGTCTGTGAAGCGGTTGCCAGCGGCTCCGACTTATAATGCTAATAAGCCGTTGAACACTTACGTTGCTCCAAAGACGAATGCTGCTTTGAGCAATGGTGGCAATAGTTATGTTGCTCCACAGATGAATGCTCTTTGTAGCAATGGTGTCAACAGTTATGTCGCTCCAAAGACGACTGCTCCTTTTGGCAATGGTGTCAACAGTTACGTTACTCCAAAGATGAATGCTGCATTTGACAATGGTGCCACCAAGTGGAAGTTGGATATGGCGAATAATAATAACCAGAACACCGCATGGAACAACAAACCTGTGAGAAGTTATAATGTTAAAGACGCAAAGTATAGACCACCTGGAAGGAAGAGTCCTCGTAAGTAACATCACGTCTTTTTTCATTTTTCTTTCATAAAGCTTGTTTATCATCTGAATGAATGAATCGAAATGATGCAGTTGCAGTATCTACAGACAAGAACTGGGTTTCTTCTCGTGGAGCATCAGAGACTGCAAAAGCAACAATGGAAGCAAGATGGACTCAAAGTCGTAAACAACAACCGGCAATGAAGGCAGGGTGGATGGGAGAAAGTGGTGACATGTTCCTCCGACCTACACAGCCTTCAAATCGCTACTCTAGGAGAATCGCTGGTTAAGCCCAAAGACTCTTACTTATGACTCGAATAAGTTACGAACCATAATCATCTCCATCATCACCATCATCATTTTGCTTTTGATTATCATCATCTACCCGAGAGTCCAATCTGAAGACTACTTATGTTGATTTTCCCTTCTTTTGTGTTTCGTTCTTTTAAATCTCTCTTGTTTGTTTGATAGAGCTTCCGTCTTCATGACGTGACTATTATGTATGGAGTATTATTTACCAGCTTGCAATAAAGCTCTCGACATTGCACCAAATTTTCGATGTTCTGGAATCACATGTTTATATATTGGTTTTGGATTTTTTTTTCAAGTGTTACAGATTCGTCATCTACTATTTAATTTGACTGCTTCGGAGTGTTCACTTTTTGCTTATCCTCTTATGCTACGAGTGCAGAGGGGACTTGTTTATCAGCTCTTCTATGCACTTTTTACCACTTAGGATTTTTCCCATTCGTTTGGAGCGCTGTTTCATATATCTTCCAGACACTGTGAGAATCAACTCAGGCTAAAGACGATGGATCTCATGTTCCTCTGGAACTGGCTCCGCCAGATTTTCTTCCCTTCCATTTCTCACCCTCCTTGACTTTCACATCGAGCTTCTCGTCTGTGTCATCCTCTCTTCTCCCATCTCACCAAACACAATCAGATACATTCCACCGCAGATTTGAGAGAAGTGCATAGAGCAGAGCAGAGCATTTTGGAGCATACAGAAGAAGGCTTAGAAGGGTAGATCCAAAATATATGGGATTGTGAGGAGAGGGTTTGAGAAAGGATGGTAAGAGTTTTGGCTCAACCAAAGCATCTTTGCTTTCTAAAAAGATGTGCATGAGAACGTAAGAGATCAAATTCAAGAATTACCAACGATGCAAATCAAAATACTTCTGAGTTATATATCCGTGGAAATACAACAGAATACAAATTCATGTTAGTTCTAATGGATGCTCATGACTTCCATGGACTAATGACTCAGAAATTGTGGCGCATGGTACATGTACGTAGCTTAAAATGACATAATTCTCTAGGACACATAGAAAAAAACCAGCTGTGCAAAACGAAGGACAGGCTGAACATTTATTCTCACCACTCATAACACCGTCTGACCGTCATACCCTGCTACTGAAGTGAGTAGATGTGGTTGTAACGGAAATCTTAGATCTCGCCAGAAAAGGCTGAGGTTTGACAGAAAGTGCTTCGAGGAAGAGGAACGACGATTATATGATACAAATTCAGTAATACTTCTTACAAACATAGCAATGACCATCAAGCGATGTTTCATCTCTAATCGCCTGAATCACGAATACATAATGTTGAACAAGATATAAAATGCAGTACACTGGAAAATAATTTGTGTCGACAATGCTTCTCAAGAGCAAATAGGTTGAGTGACGTATGAAAGTATTGGGGTAAAGCATCTACCTTGATACCGTAGTACAATCATGATGATCCAGGCATCGTGTATAAGTCCACCTCAAGCATGCATCCAGCATGTAAGGAAACACAACACTCATAGCAAATATAAAATCTTACGCCCTGCTCTATTTTTCTCTCACATTCTTCGCACCAATGAGTGATCCCGCCACTTATCTCCTTCCCATAAATGAGAACGTGCTTATCATACATATAAATTGCTCTCTGAGGTACAGTTGCACACTTGAAACACAAAGTAAAGTCACAGTCAATGCAGTTGAATGTTTCATTCGTGGAACAATGTCCGGACTCTTCGCAAACCGAACAAATTCTTTCCTCTTCTGGTTTGGATGTAAGGAATAATGGATGCATATGACTGTCATAGTATAATGGCTCAGACATTACAGCGCACTGCACATGTAGCCGGAAATCACATTCTTCTTCACTGCACTGATAGAAGTAACCAGCTGTATACGACCAAGGACAAGCTGAACACGGTTTTGTTGGGTTTATAACACTATCGTATCCTATCACTAGCGTGAGCAGATGTGGATGTATCGGGTGATGTATATTGCGAGAAAGATTTGCGCATGCTTCGTGGAGAAGGAAATGATCACATTGAAAACAAGAGTATATATTACCAGAAAAGGTTGGCCTGACGCATGCTTGGCAAATCATATTCTTGTCGTAACCTGTATACGTGTTGAAATCTAGTTTCAAATGATGATCTTGATGAATGAAATGTTGTATGATACCATCGCATATCCTCTCAAACGGTGCAACTTCTTTCTCTTCTTCTTCTAGCTCTCCCTCAAGTTCGACACCATCCCACACATTTCTCCGCGTCGCACATTTTGCGTGAGCCGCAAACAGACAATCTTCTTTGGTGCAAGAATAACCCCCATAGTCATTGTCCATCTTTCTGCGACAAACGCCACAAGACCAATCTCCTTGGTCAAAAGAAGGAGTAAAAGAGATACGATGATGATGGCGTGATATCCTTATGACATGTGGTAAGCTGGTACATTTTTTATGGATCGCAAAGCCACAAGGTGAACATATATAGAAAGGACTGCTTGAATCAGCCAAGGCGCAAACGTCGCAAGTTAAGGAAGTGTGTCAGTGTCTGTGTCTTGGAAACAGGGTAAGTGTATGCTCATGCCACTTTGGATGGTCTATAGATAAGACTGGTGGCTTCTCCACACAAGCAAGATTAATAGCCAAATCACAAGCTGAGCAATAATAAAATAGCTCGTTGAGATATTTATCACAACAATAACATTCCCTCGTCCTGCCATAGTGATGCGACAAGACAAGCTGAAGAGAATGTTTTGGATGAAGATTGTGTTTGACCTCAGGGGAAGCCTTGTCATATTCTTCATGGTTCTCACCATTGCACCCACGGCAGAAAAAAAGGGTAGCATCTTCTCCAACTAGCCTGAATTTCTCCCAGTTTAAAGGTAGACAGTTCCACTTGTCATTGCTGTTGCACGAGACTTGTTCAATCACATGAAACTTTCCATTTTCGAATCTTACTTGTATTTGAGGGCATAACGAAATAAACTTCGTTGACTTTGAATACATAGATATGACGAGGGAAAATATTTGATGGATGAGTGATTCAAGCTCGGGCTCCGGCTTGAGAGCCAGAGTTTGTCCAACCATTGTCATGAACTCTTCTGAATCATGGACCATCTTGTGCTGCGAATCGAGATTTTGAGAAATGAATGATATGAGCTTCCTTAGCGGTTCCGGCTGCAAATCCAAATCCATAGAGTTGAAGATGGAGACTGATTGAGTGATGAGTGACATGAGCTCTGACTCCGGCTTCGGCTGCGAATCCAAACCCATTGAGCTGACCAGAGAGATTATTTGAGTTATAACTGATATAATGACCTCCGGACCCGAATCTTCGAGAGAGGCTAGTTGAAAAAAGAGTGATATGAGCTTTAACTCATGCTCCGAATTCGAATCCATTGATTTGCCGAGAGAGATTATTTGAGTGAACAAGAGAGATATGAGATTTTTTTTTTTTTTTTTTTTTTTTTTTTTTTTTTTTTGACGTATGAGCAGAAAGCTAATTGTAAATACATACAAATATTTTCTATAACCACATCATAATATATTTGAAAAATAACTAATACATAAAAATCAAGAGACAATCTCATCAAGACAGGCTATCCGAATTCCAAAGTCAATGATCATCAATTTAGAGATTAAACAAATCAACAGTACTACTACATTATTATTAAAGTTGGTTCTACACTAATATAAAAAGTATTAAGCCTATGCAGCTTTCACATTTTCTTCAAATTTAAAAAATCAAGATCATTGAATGATCTTCCGTTTTGTTTTTGCCAACGCACTGAACAATCAGTTCTAAATTTTGATGGTGTGATGAAAATCGACCTTAATTAGTGCTCTCCCTCCACACATACACAGTACACTCGCATAACTGGATTAAGTAAGTCCAGATCATCCTATTAAGTGAAATTTCTTCGTTTTACAAAACTTAGATTTTTTGTACTAACTATTGTTTAATTTATTTGAACAAGACAACAATAGAAATAGTATAAAATTCGAATTACTTGTCTTCCTTTAGGAGACGTGGTAATATGTAACCTCCACGTGAGAGCAGATAAGAACAGCAATAACTCAGGATTATACTATTGCTAATTGCTTTATGTATTATTAAAATATAGTATGACTTAAGATTTATGAGACTACGAGAGCATTTTCGTTGCATACTTTTTAATGGATATTTTTATAGTTTTAAGCTAATTAAAAAAAGAATTAATAAAATTAATAATGGAAATGTTTTCCTATTACATGTAAAAAAAAGTGTCTTCATTTTTAATATTAATTGATATGGAAAATATTCATTTGAGGTTTAGGGATAACCGGATAAGAATGGTCTTTGTTTATTAATATTAATTGATATGAAAAAAAGTGTCTTTCTTTATTCAAAAAAATTGAAAAAAAAGAGAAATGAAGAATCGAGATGATTACTGAATTTCCAGACTTCCAGTTCCAGTCTTTGTTTATTCCAAAATAAATAGACCAACGTGCTCAAGTCGACGAAGACTTAAATGACACTTTTTTTTTTTTTGTTGGCAATAAACTTTGTATTAACAAAGATTAAGATACATTGTTCCATGATATTACACCTATTGAAATGGAAAAATGGAAGTTGAAGCTTTAAAATTGGCGGTTCTTCATGTTAGTTGATTGAGTTACAACAATGTTAAGTTTTGTGGAGATGCAGAAGTACTATACAAAAAGATAGGTCAGTTCTCCATTGATCATCAGCAACACCATCAAAGTGAGCATTTTCCTATAGCTATTCAGGTGCAGGACATTAAGTGGGGTGTATTCAACTTAACATTTTAAGTGATTTGGATAAATTTTACAAATTATCTGTTATGTAATCATGGATTTTAAAAGGTCTATTAAAATCCACTGTTATTGAACTAATGATTTAAAAATATACTTTAAAATCCACTGTTATTGAACTGATGATTTAAAATTTTAATTTAAAATCCACTATGGATTTGAATTTTAATGACTTTTAGGAATTCTGGAGGATTTGATAAGGCATTTGTTTAGTTAAAAATACAGAAATCTAAATCTCATAGTTTTAGGTGGGATTTAAAAAAATTTTACAAAATTTCATATCAATTTTTCTAAAATCATCAAAATCATTTAAAATCTCATGAAAAATCAAATCACTTGAAATATTAGATTGAATACACCCCCTAAGAGTATTGCCCAATCTTATAAAGGGATACATTTGTTAAGATACCACGTAATTTAAAAGACATTATAAATAGGGAATGTGATCTTTGTTATGAATTTTTATAAAGTAATAGTATAATTTTAAAGGATACGAAAATGATAATAAGACCGATAATTTAGAAACATTTTATACTTCAAGAAAGTTTTTTTTTCTTTAGTAAAATCATTCACCGAATTCAAATAATTAAGTTTTCAATCAAAAGTCAAAACCACGTTCTTTATAATTTCTTGATAAATAACTCATTCTTTTTTTTCCGTCAAATAAGATATTTATTTATGAATTTAAAAAATCATGATACAATTGGTCTGATAGCCACATAGGTGGTGAAAAACAGTCAGTATAAAATGAAGATAAAAACAACCATACTTTGCAAGTAGATGTGCTACTTTATTACAACTTCGTTTTGCAAAAACAAATTTAATGTGTTGAAATTTGGAGGCCCAAAACATGATATCCTGATAAATTCCACCGATAGATATATCATATGCCTTTCCATTTACAATGTTTGTGAGTTGTTCACAATCTCCTTCAAAGCAGATATCAGTTAGTCCCCTTATCCATGTTTGTTGTAAATGCCACAAGTAGAGCTTTACTCTCCGCTTCTAATGCAGTATGTGAAGATGTTAGAGATGTGGATCCCCATCCTAGCGATTCACGAGTTGTTATGTCAAACCTGGCATCGTAATTACACTTGGTGAAAGGTGGAGCAGGTCTTTTCTAATTTCCAGCTCTCATATCTCGCATGTTTGGATGTTGCTGGACTCTATCTTGTTGTATATGTTTGAGCCATTCTGCGACATCAGCTTGTGTTCGTAGTATTATAGAGATAGGACAATCAATGTTAGCATTGAAAATGAAATTATTTCTTGATTTCTAAATGTGCCATAGCAGCCAGATAGGTATTAACTTTTGAGTGTTATCATATGTACTATCTAGTTGGAAATCTAAAATTTTTGAGATATTCTCTTCGAAACAATTTGATGGTCTAATCAAACAGTTAAGAGGAATCTTTGCCCTTTGCCATATTACTTTAACCTTTGAACATTCGAAAAAGATATGATTGATTGTCTCATTTTCGTGGAAACAAAATGGACAGACAGGAATAACTCATTCAATACCTATTCATTACTCACTCCGTTTCAAAATATATGATGTAAAAACTAAAACACGTAGATTAAGAAATCTTTACTTTTAACAAGTTCAACCAATCAGAAACAATACTGCCTAATATAAAATACTAAACTAATGTAAAAGTTGCATAGAAACTTGAAAACATCCTATATTATGAAACAAAAAACTTCTCTAAAACATCTTATATTTTGAAACGGAAGGAGTATATAGGAATTTTGATGTCATGTATTTTTTAAACAAAGAGCTCAAACGCATAGCTAGCCTTCAACTACAGAAGCACCAAACTAAACATAAACCAACCAATTGTTTCAAGTATTGTAGTATTCATTTGTGCGTTTTAAGCAATTGAGAAACTCTTAAACGCTTAAGGTTCCTTCTCTTCCCCTCTGTATCTTCTATCTTTTTTTAGTTTAGTCTAAACGCGTAGACATTTTCTGCATATTGTATACTAGATTAAGACTTGTGCTCAACCACGGGTTGAAATTCATTTTATTTATATTGTAATTTTATATAAGATATAATTTTTATTTATATTGTAATTTTATATAAGATATAATTTATGTGATGGTTTGAAAAAACTAAAAAGACACTTATTTTGTTAATGATTCTAGATAAGTACTCGTGCTATAACACTGGTTAAATTTTATTTATACAAAATTTTTTCTATATTTTATATTTTAAAATATAAATTTAATATGTTGTATTAGTTTATATATGTGAAGTTATTTCAACAATGTATATTCTACATCATGACTTGAATATCATTATAATACATAATTTTGTAAATTTGGTTCAAAAAGCGAGTTATTATATTATGAGTAATTTAATATATTGTTATACTTTTTTTTTAATATACTTGGTTTCTTGAAATTCTTTCATATTATTGACATTGCTATAACAAATCAATTTAGAGTGTTTATAGTTTCTAACTTTTATATCAAGTTTCAATATTTTAAAAATATTTCAAAATAAATTATTTAAAGTTTATTATATTATATAAAACTATAAAATTCAACAAAAAAATATGAAATTGAATTTAAATAGTCAAATTTTGACCCATTACTCAGTAAAATTTTTAATTCAATAGATATTATTTTTAAAGAATAATATTACTAAATCTTGAATATTTTATAGATTGAACAATTTATATTTGTTTGAAAAAATTCAACTTACGGTATATCCAGAAATAAAACTATTTTTTTAATTATAATAAATAATATGATAATTTATTTGTTTCATAAAATAGACTCGTATATAAAAATGAGAGGTGCAGTATAATGATAATTAACAAATTAATATGTTAAGTTAGATATCAAAAGATTTTAATATGGATGAATAATTTTATAAATTAATATGGTAAGTTAGATATCAAATGATTTTTTAGAATATTCTCTTTAAGATTTTTGAAAATAAATTATAGTTGTACACACTATTTTAACTTGTAACCAATTAATTTATCAATAATTAATCTATAACCTATTTGTAACCAACTTATTAAAATTATATAGTCTACAAAATAGTGTTGTGTACTTCCGTTTTATTATAAAAGAGATTGTCTAATTCAGTTTTTTTTAAGACCACAATATAAACTAAGAAAATATGCAATTTTAAATAAAAACTGTAGAAAAAGGTTATTTTGTAACTTTATTTGAATTGTTCACCAAATGGTTTTTTAGCCAAAAAAAATGGCATATCCATCAACTCTCGTTAGTTTTTATTTATTTTAGTTAATACCAACAATGCCGGAAAATCCATTTTTAGTGTTGTTGATTTTCTTTGTTTCTTTCTTCTTTTCTGACGACTTTTTACACACTGGAACATGATTAACGAATAAATTATAAGAAGACAATCAGAACAAGACCTCCGTTAAAAAATAAGTCAAACCTGAGTGGAGACAAGGTGAACATGGGTGAGGCAATACCGAAGGAAGTGAAGGATCTGTGGGACAAATGGAACATACGTGGTCTGGTGATTCTCAGTCTTGCTCTTCAGACATTCCTGGTTCTTCTCTCACCAAACAGAAAACGAACTCACCGTCGTTTTTTCCGGTTGCTCATTTGGTCGGCTTACCTTCTAGCCAACTGGGCAGCAGAGTACGCCGTGGGACAGATCTCAGATAATCAAGGAAGCGAACCGCAACCAAAAAACACAGATCTCTTAGCTTTCTGGGCAACCTTCCTTCTCTTACACCTCGGTGGTCCTGACACTATCACAGCTCTTGCCATTGAAGACAATGACCTCTGGCTCAGGAGCTTGTTCGCTCTTGTTTGCCAAGCAGTCGTCACTCTGTATGTCTTTCTTCTCTCAATACCAAACAATCTTTTGGCACCCACATCGCTCATGCTCGTAGCCGGAGTCATCAAGTATGTAGAGAGGATACAAGCATTGCGTGGAGCGAGTCTTGAAACATTCAAGAACTCGATGCTCGAGGATCCTGATCCTGGACCGGATTACGCAAGGCTCATGGAGGAGTTTTCAGTTAGGAAGATGCTTAGAGAACCTACCCAAATAGTTAGGATCGAGGAGGTCGAGAAAGGTCAACGACCCAAGGTTTTAGTGAGACCACCTAACAAGCTGACCAATCTTGAGGCTGTCCAATACGCTTACAAGTACTTCAATATCTTCAAAGGTCTTGTGGTTGATCTCATGTTTAACTCTCAATCTGAGCAGTTGAACAACAGCAAAGAATTCTTCCTCTCATTAAAACCAAAGGAAGCTCTGAGGGTTTTAGAGGTGGAGCTTAGTTTCATCTATGGCACTTTTTACACCAAAGTTAACATTCTCCATACCTGGATTGGAATATCTTTCCGGTTCATGGCCTTAGCATCACTTCTGTCATCTCTCTGCATTTTCGCAACGGCGAAGAAATCTGATTATAACAGATTCGATGTAGACCTAACGTACGTCTTGCTCATCAGTGGAATAGCACTTGATTTGGTTGCAATATTCATCTTCTGTGTCTCTGATTGGACATTTGCAAGATTTAAGAAGCCAAAGGAGGATGAAGACGGAAACAGCACCCTGTTCGGTACAGTTTTCAACTGGATCCTCAGTTTCAGGAAGCTCAAGTGGAAGGCCTGCGATTGTTCCCACAGAGTAGGAGGCAGCAAATGTAAGGTTCTTGATAGAAAATTCATATTTCGCAGATGGTCTGAATACATATATACATATAACCTGATTGAGTACTCTCTTGGACTAAAATCTTCGACCATCCACAATACCGACGGATGGATCCACAGATTCTTTGACGCTTTCATTCAATCTTTGTGGATTGATGTTGCCGTCAGATATACCATCCGAGGGATCAGCTTCTGTTTCAGAAACATGAAACATGAGATTGATCTTGCTCGCAGTTGGTTGAATGAGCTCATTGTTCAATCTTACACGGACAACAGGAAGCTGTATTATGCTCTTTCCCCTTTGAAGCTGTTTTTGAGATTCTGGTTTGGTATCCCTGTTATCTACTATGTTTTGGACTTCTTCGGCATCTCTGATCAGCTCAACCGGGTGATTTATACATCAAGTGATCGTATAACCAAACAAATGTGGGAGTTCATATTTAAAGAGGTTAAGCGAAGATCCGAAGCTGCTGATAGGGCAGAGACTGCCAGTGATATATACTCTACAAGGGGTGAGTGGGTGCTGCATGACATACTTAATGAGACACTCCGCATGAAACTTCTGCGCTACGTCACTCAAGCAGACTATGATCAGAGCATTCTTATGTGGCATATTGCCACTGAGCTCTTATACAAAACAGAGAAAGCAACATCAGAGAATGAATGTAACCGGGAGTTCAGCAAAATCCTTTCAGATTACATGATGTACCTCTTATTCGTGCAGCCTGCTATGATGTCAACGGTTGCAGGAATCGATAAGGCAAGTTTCATGGAAGCTGTAGCAGAAGTTAAGAAGACTGGAGAAGCTAAAAAGTTCTTGAAGAGGAAGGACCGTGAAGATATAGACCTAGAGAATGTCTGCAATGGGATTTTATCTTCTCTTGGGGAGTCAAGGGAAAGAAAAGGGAGGAGACATCAACGCAGGAATGTGCTAGCTGATGCGAGTAGACTAGCAAATGCACTTAAGCAAATAAGTGGGAGCACGAAGTGGATGATAGTGAGCAATGTGTGGGTGGAGATGCTTTGCTATGGAGCAACTTACTGTGACCCCAAACAACATGTAGCCCAACTAAGCAAAGGAGGTGAATTCATCAGCTTTGTTTGGCTATTGATGGCTCATTTTGGCCTCGGAGACCAATTTCAGACCACAGAGGAGAATGCTAGAGCCAGACTCATTGTGGCCAAGTAAAAACTCTACTATGTTAATTCCTGTGTTGTTCCTTATTTTTTACCCTGTCGCGCAACTTCAGCCTTTGCAGTCATATTCTTCTCTAACCTGTCCAATGGGGGCAGTTGGTTTTGTTGCTGAATAATTTGCGGTGTCTGATGATCACTGTAACCAGTTTTCTTCAACTCCTAAAGATTTTAAACAGCAAAACTTGATCAAAGAAGATAGTGGGTGATGGTTGAGCTGTAATTGTATATTATATACTGTAGCTGTAGGATATTTTTTTCTGTAACTCTTCTAGCTATTGTAAATTATTGGTATTGGTACTCTATAACAAAAACATGATTAAGAATTGAATTGTGTTGATTATAGAAAATAAAAACTGGTTGTAAAGTTTGTTATACCAAATGTCAATAGCTCAACTTGTAAGTATCTCAGGCAAAAAAACCCAGAGTGGCTAGTTTGTGTGGAACTTGGGAGATGGAACCATATAATATGTTTTAGTCTCGGGTCTCATCAATTATATTAAATTAGAAGTGAAAACATCCCACATTCAATTTCAGCAAAATTTTACCATTATACCATTAATGAAATTGCCCTTCACGTTGAAATATTTTGCCCCTGCACGTAAAATTACCTATTTTTCGCATTAAAAATAAATCAAAAATCGGATTAGAAATAATCTAATTGCATAAAAAGTTAATTGCAAAAATAGAATTTGCTAAATTAATCCCTAAATTTCCTGGAAAACATCCTTTTACAACTATAGTTCTGTTTTATACTATAAATTCTACAGATTTGAGATAATTAATGGGCTTAGATTGTTTATAGATTAATGGGCTTCTGCAGGAAAAAAAACCCGTAGACAATACACCTCCTCACTGGAAACCCTAAAAATATAGGTCATTCACAACAATAAATATAATCAATTGCTTTCACCATAACTCAACAAAGAAAAAGAAAAAAACTCTCTTCTCTTGAATTTATAGTTTTATCAATTTCAATAATTCTTTAATCATGTTCTCAAATTTATATTTGTATTCCGATCTTGATTTTTTTATGATTCATCGACTGATCCTATTTATTTTCCTGTTCATATAGTGGTTTCTTAGAAAGCAAGATCCAATAATCATAACGCTTTGGTTGTTGTTGGTTCACCTTACAAAAAGGTATAATATTGTGCTTTTTTGGTTGAGGTTTTACGTTTAATTCTTTAATCATGTTCTAAAAAAAAAACTCTCTTCTATTGAATTTATATTTTTATCAATTTCAATAATTCTTTCATCATGTTCTCAAATTTATATTTGTATTCCGATCTTGCTGTTTTTTATGATTATCGATTGATCCTATTTATTTTTCTGTTCATATAGTGGTTTTTTGGAAAGCAAGATCCAAAAATCATAAAGCTTTGGTTGTTGTTGGTTCACCTTACAAAAATGTATAATATTGTGCTTTTTTGTTGAGGTTTTACGTTTAATTCTTTAATCATGTTCACAAAAAAATTTATTTGTATTCCGAATTTCTATTTTTATGATTAATCGACTGATTCTTTTTATTTTCATGTTCGTATAGTGGTTTCTTGGAAAGCAAGATAAATAAATCAT
Organism: Camelina sativa; assembly: GCF_030686135.1. Taxonomy (NCBI): domain Eukaryota; kingdom Viridiplantae; phylum Streptophyta; class Magnoliopsida; order Brassicales; family Brassicaceae; genus Camelina; species Camelina sativa. The sequence continues at coordinate 32,857,596 of NC_141899.1, forward strand.
AAAGCTTTGGTTGTTGTTGGTTCACCTTACAAAAAAGGTATAATATTGTGCTTTTTTTGTTGAGGTTTTACGTTTAATTATTTAATCATCTTCCCAACATTTTTTATTTGTATTCCGATTTTCTGTTTTTATGATTAATCGACTCATTCTTTTTATTTTTTTTGTTCGTATAGTGGTTTCTTGGAAAGCAAATCCATAAATCATAAAGCTTTAGTTGTTGTTGGTTCACCTTTCAAAAAAAGTATAATAAATATGCTTTTTGATGAGGTTATAAATTTAATTTTTTTTATTATGTTCTCAAAATTATAATAACATTCAAAAAAAAAAAATTTCTTCAATCGAATATTTATAATATATTCTTATATTTATCTTCCATCTTTTTTAAAAAATATATTGCATATGGATCTTATTATTCTTTTATTTTCCTGTTAATGTAACAGATAATATCGATAAATAAATTTGTTTCTAATTAATATCAGGTATTATTTTATATAATCGGAATGATTAACGTGTTAAATTATTTCTATTATATATAATTTCTTTTTCATAAGTTGATTACACTTGGATTGCCATATTTGCAGGATAACTTTGATCGTTAATAACCATGTATATTTTTGGGAATATAGAAACGAAATTGTTTAATTTTTATCTTTAGCTTAAATTTCATGTAGATTATTTAAATAATCATGTTATATGAGAATTGATAATAATTCTATGTTTTAATTATTACTTTTCTTTATAAAAAAAATATTGAACAGGTTAAACCTAAAGAATACTACAATGAGGATGGTCCTGAGGATGATGTTATGATTCCTTCGACGACTACAACAACTAAATTCTCAGATTGAATTATATTCAATACACAAGCTCTTCAAGCCAAAGAAATCGCTTATGCTGAAATTTCAAACCCATCTGTTTGGTATCATAAAGACATGATGTGGAAGCCAAGATCAAAGAGAAGACAATTTTTTCACCCTACAATATTCCTATAATATTTGTTTCTTTAATTTAATCTAATTTTTTAATTGTAACATTAAAGGTTATTTAATTTATTAACAATAGAATTATTTATTTTATGACTTTTGTATAATAGAATCTTAAATTTTTTAATAAAGCTTGGATTTATGAAAATATTTATTTATAAAGGTTTCTGAAAAAGTTCTAATTTATTCTATAATAGATTAATAAATTATACATAAATGAATGACGAAATAATCGTGTATATAACTTCAAATTTTTGAAATTTGGTAAATTTAAGACGATAAATATATGTAAGAAAGTTCAGTGTGCATGTGCACGTTGTTAGCCGAAAGGTATCCGGAGCTTACTCTTTGTTTTTTATTTCAAAAAAAAGTTTAGTGTGCACGTTGTTAGCCGAAAGGTATCCGGAGCTTTCAACAAGCACCAGACGCCCAATTAAATCTAAAGATCATAACTAATATAGTTTGGTCAGTTACATATACATATTAGACAACTCAAATAACTGTTATATACCTTTATTTGTAAAAATCATACTGGCAAAAGATAAAATTTACGATTCAAATAAAATTTACAAATTTGAAATGATAAAGATGGAAATAACTATTGTTGAAAAATAAAATTATCATATCTCAGAAAATATATATATATAAATATGTTATATATTATTACTTTAAATGGATGATTATTTGTATTTATTATAAACTTAAAGTGATAAAGATGGAAATAAATATATTTTGGTTAGTCTTTTATTTAGATTTTATATAATCGATAGATTAGGATGTAAGTAAGTATTGTTTAAATCAGTAAATTAACATATAGAAGAGATATATATGTTATATATTTACACATATCTATTATTATAAATACACAAATTTTATATATTTAGGAATATATAGCAATCTCTTAGGTTATATATATAGACGTCGGTCAGAGCTTATGATTGATTACAAATCTCAAATATTTTCCAAGGTTCTTAAAAAATTCTTCATTCAATGCGTTTTAAAATCTAAATTTGATTATAATTACTGGTTTCGTTTAGTGCAGGTTATAATATGGTCATGTATTCTCTAACTGATCGTGTTTCACGTTTGAATCCTTCAAAATACGAATGGAAAAATCTTATTGTGATGATTACTTGGTCGGTAGGTTACATTTGCTCCATATTTTAAAATCTCCTGTAATTAACTTCTAATGTACTATGTACTATTTTGATATGAGTTTACGTTATTGGAAAAGTAACCAATGTTGGGTAATTCAATACTTGGGATCATATAAAAGACTCCATGGTTCCAAATAACGGAAATAATTATGAGCTTAGATCACAAACTGATCATATTCGTCAGTTGGTAAAGATGTGTACAAGGAATTTAAAGATGCCTGCTTTGCATTGGGATTATTGGATGATGACAAAGAATATATTTTAGCTATAAAAGAGGAAAGTACATGATGTTTTAAGCCGTTTTTAAGGAAGTTGTTTGTCATACTATTTCTTTCAAAAGGTATTTCAGTGCCTCTCGATCTCTGGGTCGCTACAAAAAATATATTATGCAAAGATATTTTGTATTTGCAAAGGAATCGTACGAACAACCAAAGTACATATATAGTTATTTTATATAAATATATATAAGAAAATTTTATGATATATTGGTGTACACAGACGTTTACGATTATTATTCTGATCATAAATATGTCAACTAAAATCAAAATACTCTATAATGCAGGTCTAATGTTAAGTCAGGATCAGATAACAAACTTATGTTTAGCTGAGATTGAAATGATTATGCGGTCTAATGGAAGCTCTCTGTCAACTATTGTGAATCCTAAACTAGACCAATCTATGATGAATAATAATGAGAATAGGCTTCTCATAGATGAGAGGAACTATAAACATGCTGACCAAAGAGAGGATCAAAACAAGTTGTTACGTATGCCAACCGATGAGCAAAAAAGTGTCTTCCTAGAAATTATTGATGTGAATTGAAACAATAGAGGTATATTTTTTGTTCATGGATTTGGTGGCACTGGAATTATAAATTATAAATGTCTGTAGGTGCACCGTGTCTTGAAAACACTTTGGCCTCTTCGAAGATCTTCATAAAACCAGAGTTTGAAGGACTGGAGCATCACCAGACTATGTAAGATGTAATTATGTATATTAAAACAAGTTTTGTATGATGTTAAAGTAAAATTTCTTAAAACATTTTATATTTTTACAGGTCTAAATTTGCTGGACGTTATTACATAAACCATGTGATGAAGCAACAAGGTGAAAGCTTAGACACTCAAATGTAAAGAATGGGATGTTGGCCGTTTATTTTTACTCATTTTGAATGTCTAAAAAATTTAGTATGTTTGTATTAACCGCTACTTGAAATCCAACTTTGCATTACTCTCATCTTTATTTTGTAATTGAGATAATACATTATAATATTGAACTATTGGAAATTGCTTACGCTTTTAAAAATTTTGAATTTACTTATTGAATTTCAATATCTGTTTACTACAATTTAGTTGTTTATTTAAAAGACTCAATTAATATTTACATTGAGAGTATTATTTATTTTTAGTAAGATAAACCTTAATGTATATATGCAAACACAAAAAGTACTTAATAATCCAATAAAACATTTTAAACTTTTTCAAAAGATAAAATACTATGTTTAAATATGTCAATTATTACATGTTAAATCAGAAAATAACATATCATGAAGTAACAAAACTGTTGTTGTTAAAATCTTATTACCGCGCATAAAAGCGCGGGTACCTCCCTAGTAAGTTGTATAGAACTTGCCTAGAATTTTTTAGTTATTCGGAAAAAAAAAAAAAAAAACAGGTTTTAAAATTGTGGACAAATATATCTTAACAGAGATAGGGGACATTAAAAAGAGTGTCGGTAAGATGATGTTACAATGCCGACCAGGAGCGGATCCACCTTATAGGTAGGTTGGGCACGTGCCCCACACTGATTTTTAAAATTTTGCTACTAAGTATAGGCATAGCACATAAGACTCTTTGGCTTACTTGGATAATTAACACCTTATGCAACGTTTTGGTTGTAAGTTCGAATATGTCGTTGAACACTTGATCTTATTACATTCCGTATTTTCTTTATTTTTTCACTTTTTTCTTAAATAAAATTATAGGCTTCTGGCTATATTTTATTTTCCTATTTCCAGCTTAACTTTAACAAATTTAAATTCATATATTTATATTGTATAGGATACATATAGCTTACTGAAAACTGTAACATTTTATAGTGAATTGTAAGTTTGTAAATGTGTATTTTTATAGTTAATAAATTAAACTCGTTTGAGCTAATCTTGTATTCTGCTGGTATAATAATAAATTAAACATATTTATAGTATATGTAATTAAGTATATTTATAAACCAATTTAAACAATACTTTCAAAATTTTGGCTTATTTTCAGTTTAATATATTAAAATACAATATATATATATATATAGTTAAAAACTTACAATAATGTTATTAAAATATATATTATTTTGATATCAAAATATTTATTTATTTAATAGTATATAATATAAAATTAGTATTATTAATTATAAGGTGTTTTGTGCCCCATACATAAAATAATTCTGCATCCGCCACTGATGCCGACTGTCAATCAGCACACAAAGCTTCAGTCACACGGAGAACAAAGTATTCGAAAAATTAGATGGGACTATGAAGATGCATAGTACTGTGTATGAAGATCTAGCTCCAGCTACATATACGACCTTCACTCTTGTGATGATGATGCCACTTCGGGCTCAGTCCTGCAAATACACACGCAATGTAAATTGCTATGATCGATGAAGCTGAAATGAGACAAGCTTTGGTGCAAGACGACTTGCAAAAGAGATAAAAATATGATGCAATTGATTTTTGGCAGTTAGTGTTTGTAAGTGTTCATCTCCTGATGAGTTCTGAAGTGTGTGCTAAAACGTTAGAGATACAAAATATTGCTACAAAAATATTATTTTTCAGAAGAGAGGGATTAATGGTCCTAAATGTTTACTAAGAGAGGTGATATAGAGTAGAAAGTTGCAACTTACCGAGTCTTTGGAAAATCCCTCCAAGTTTGGGCAATTCTCGAATTTCAATGTCAGGTTGGTGAGACTTGACAGTTCGACTCGTTCAACAACTTTCTCCAGATTCTCACAATGCTTTACACTTAAGACTTCTAGGCCACTAGGCATCTCCGAGAAAATCGTTTTGATTTTCGGGCAGCAGTCTAAGCTTAGGTTCTTCAGATTCTCCAAGTTACCAACAGAACTTATAGTCTCCAATGATGCAAGGTTTGTAATCGACAAAGTCTCCAGTGATTTCAAATGTTCCTCATCCGCACCATAGAAAAGGTCTTTTATGTCAGTGCACATCCTTAGCCAGCAATGCTTAATGGATTTAGTCTTGTTAAAGATAGATGTGAACCTTGTAGGAGTACAGTCCACAAAAGACACAAACTCAGCAGTTGCTAGTGCATCCTCATCTAGCTCATTAGTTTCATTAATCTCCATGACTTCCTGCTGACTTGCGGAAGCAAAACGTTAGTAAATTTTTATATAAATCCCTGTCTATGGAGACTTGGAGAAGACGTTCCTTGCTTTCATCTCCCATCTCAGTACAATCACTGGCGCGAGGTTCATCTGATTGAATCTCTCTTATTTCTTCTGAGATTTCTTGGGATGTAACAACTGCATCACAGGAGCTGGCATTCTCACTTGACATTTTGTTCCTTACTTCGTTCCAATCCTTACCTTCAAAACGCTTTCCATCTGCCAGAATAATACTCTTTAGACAATAGATTCTAGTCTCTTTTGGCAAATCTGGTGTCTCCACTTTGGTTCCAAACAGATTCACTTCACGTAGGTAAGACATGTCCTCAAATGATCCCTCAATCTTCTCCAGCTTGGTACTGCCGGAAACATCAATGATTTCAAGATTTGTGAGTTTCTGGATGTTTGGAATATCATATAGGTTGATGCAATCCCGTAGGAGAAGTTCATTGAGACTAGACAGCTCCTCGATGGTGGTAGGCAGCTCTCTAAGATTAGTGCCTGACATATTAAGAATTCTGAGTTCCTACTTATCCTCAAAGCATACTTCCAACATTTTCACTAAGCTAGAAGTGCCAGAAAGATCAAGAATTCGGAGACCTGACAAGGGCTTCAGATTAGGCAATCTTCTCAATTTACTACAGTTTCTCAACAAGAGCCGAGTCAAGGAGTGCAGCTTTTCGGCCACCTCATTGTCCTGGAACATTGGTAGTCGCTCTATTTGGCACTCCGAGAAGTCAAGGAGCTGAAGTTTTTTAAGAAGATAAAAGTTTTTGTTTTTGCTTGTGTTTTTCCTGTCACCGTATGTGTTGTCGAAGCATGTTTGAAGCCCACGAGCACCAGAAATATCAACAACCTCAAGCTCTACTAGTTCTTGTATGTCTGGCAAATCTTCCAATAAAGGACAGTCCTTGATGATGAGACAGTGAAGCTTCTCCAGTTCAGAAATACTGGAAGGGGAAAATTTGATCTGAAGCCCGGAGAGATGAAGACTTTGAAGATCAGTCATTCCCTTAAAGAAGTCGTCAGAGATTTGCATCAGGGAGCTAGCACCAGAAACTTCAAGAGCAGTTAGCTTTGTAAGAGCCTTAAGATACTCTATATTTTGTAGTAGGTCACAGTCCCTGATCACAAGAACTCGAAGTTTCACTAACTTTGATAAAAGAGGGACAAAAGGTTCCACTGTGGGTTCAAAAAGGCCTAGTATCTCAACATCCTTTAGCTTTTCAAAGAAGTCTTTTGGAGTTTCACGACGCAAACGGTTTCTACTAATCAGAACTGTGGTAATTTTGTCTCCTTTCCTCGTTGTTTGGACTGCTTCCATGATGTCATCCAGCTGGTTGATTTTCCCAAGAGCTTGTGTCCTGTCACTACCACAAACTTTAGCAAGTGCGATACGAGATCTGCTTGACAGGCCACGACACCGAAGATCTATTAAATTCTTCATTGCAACCTCTGGCATAACTACATTGTCCTCATGTATCTTCAGAAAACCACGATCTAAAAGCTCCATCAATACCTCATGGCCTTCCATATAGGCCTCTGTTACAGATCTAACAGGATCGAAGTAGCCTTCAAGAATCCAGTGTGCGATCAACTCTTGGTAATAAACACACCCACAATGCTCAAAGAAGCTCAAGCTATGCCAGAAGCAGTCAACAATAGAACTCTTCACGGTGTCATCTGTTTGTAATAACTCATATGCGAGATGTAGAATAGGATTAGCTCTTTCACGTTCAGGATCAAAAGAGGAGAGAACTGCCAATAAAACCTCCTTTTGCTTTGGAGGAAGCTGATCAGAGAACTGAAGGTTCCGAGAAATGTAATTTAGAGACTTGGCTAGCACAACGACTGCAGCCGGCAAACCCATGCTCCTTTTCACAATATCAAGCTTCGAGAACCAACCATTCTCAAGGGATTCAAGTAAGTCATATTTGATCAGGGACTTGAGTAGTTCCATCAAATAACTATCTGTAAAGAAGTTGCATAAAATCTTTGACGCATCAAAGGTGTGGGGGTCAAGTAAATCCCGTTCCCCATCCGTTGCATGGGACTCGACCTCTTCATCAGATTCTACTTCTAGGGAATCGATCTCCCCATCAGACTTAGCATGTACCTCCTCTGTGGCATGAGAGTTCATCTTTTCATCAGAGTTTACTTCCAACTCCTCGGTGGTATCAGACTTAGTATCTAACTCATCAGTGGCATGGGGTTTCATCATCGCTATAGAGTCTCTTTCTCCTTTTCTTCTGGTGAGAAGAATCTTGAGAGGTCGGAAAGGTGCAAGAAAAACTTCAAGTTCCAATTCTTCCATCACTTTTTTTTCGTTGGTCACGCTTCCTACATCATCCAAAACCAAAAGGAGGTACTTCTTTCTTTCGCCGCCCTTGGCCTTCTTTTTCAAAAGATTCTTTGTTTCAGCCTTTTCCTTCTTTTTCCTAATTTTATCATGAATCTTGTCCTTCAACCTCCCCAAGTCTTGAGTATTCTGATCCTCTTCCTCATCTTCACTATCATCATCTTCACTCTCTTCCTTATCAAGAAATACCGAAAGCTGAGAAGCTATATCCTCGTAAAGGGACGACACTTCATCAAAATCTTTATTTAAATTCAACCAGAGAGAAGTGTAGCATGAGCATGACTCGTCTTTAGGTGCACGCTCGAATATCTTGCGAGCCATCCATGTCTTGCCTATTCCAGCTTCACCAACAAGTATGACTCTCGAAACATCATCATTTTCTAATGAATTCAAAATCTCTTTGCACGCACTATCTACTGCACCTTCCAAGTTAGCACTATGTGAAGAAGCCATCACATCACTGGTAAGCAAAACAAGGAAAATGAGATATGCAAAGTCAAAGTGGAAACATGATCAATGTATCGCTCTTTCCAAAGAAAAAAAAAAGTTCTCTAGTAAACCTAGAAAATAGAAACCGTAGATAATCCACAAACTCATCTGGAGAAGAAGATGAAAAGTCTAAAAGTATAACAGAAATTAATCAACATATAGTATGTGTTTGGTGTGCGAATACACACACGCATCGTCGGAGAAAGTGACGAACCTTGTTGAAGCAAACTGGACAATCGCCATTGTTTCTCTTAGTTGCCTTGATTTTGATCAGTCCTCCTCACATTTTACAGATTTTGAATTTTAGTTGAGCTTAGGAAGAAGTTTAACTCCCCTGATGTGCAATCAAAATTAATTTTAGGCTGATTGTAATATTATCTAATTTCCGAACAGAGTTAAAATAATTAAATTCGAGTATATATTTTTGGGTTGAATTAAACCATTTATTAAATTATTATCTATAATATTTATTTTTTTGTGAAAGAAGTGATCCTTGATAATTTAATATATTATTCATCACCATTTGCTCTTCTGAGTTGATTTATTATAGTTGTTAACAAAAAAAATAAAAAATAATCGGAAATACAGAACATGATAATAAAGTTTTATGTTATACAAAATTATAGATAAAGTTTGAGTGTAACACATAGATGTACACATTTATCTCAACTTCAAAATCAATTGTTTTTGGTAATCAAATTTTATAACATTTTTCAAGAAATCTTATTAATATTATAAAGTAATATATATATATATATATATATATATTTACTCATTTGAATTCTAGGAATTTTTTTTTGTCAACAAATTTATAAAATTTACTTAAACAAGTCAATTTTGAAGAACATTGTAAATATATAAACTTAAAAGCGGTTTGGTACGTATATTCCATATCAAATTATCCGCTTTGATATTAGTTTGAAGATGTATCAAAAAGTTTTAAAAAAAAAGTAGAGAATTCTAGGACAGTATAAATATATGATTTTAATAGATTTTTCGTTTCTGTTCGCAGCGATTTTATTTTTTTCTTAAATTTGAATATTAGAGAAATTATATAATTTTTTTATTGCATGAAACAGTTTTTGTATTATATTTTTGAACTGCAAATAATTTTTTGGAGATGCTAATTATATCTATACTCGCAAATCGCAATTGACTCCAACATTATTGTAGCATCTCTCTAATTTACATCATCAACATTAAGATAATAACCATAATTTATTGTAAACTTCAACTTCTGAACATATCATGTTGACAAGCAATAACTCCGGATTCACAGCTGCTAACAACATGTAAATATGGATTGGGATCATTTTATAAGGTCTACGGCCTCGAGTCTTTCTTTATTCGCCGGCAATCAGTAGAGAGCAGACAAGGACATCAATAACAATTGTTAATGGCATTAATATATCAATACATGACTTGAGATTTATTAGGTCTATGCTTTCGAGTCATTCTTTATTCATAAGAAACAAATTTTGAAAAAAAAAAAAAAATCGTGATGGTTAGCTGTTAGTGTTAGGTTTTGACTTTTGATTAAAAGAATTTGATTGACAAGTTTGAATAAAACAAAAAACATATTATGATTCCAGTACTGCTGGCGAATCTAGAACAATATTATATATGGGACATAATATTTAATTTTTATTAATTTGTACATGATCTAACTATTATATGCATATGAAAATATTTTTTGATTAAAAATAAATAAAATTGACATTTAAATAAATCATGCCAACTAAACAAAAAAAGAAGAAGATAATGTACCTAATTTAGTAAACTATTTGAAGAATAAATAGCAAATAAAAGGAAAAAGACACATATCCTCTCTCTTCTCTCTCTAAATTTTCCAGAGAGAGAAACTCTCAACTAAGGTTTCTTCCGGCGGCTGTTATGTTCCGACACGGTTGTCCGGTGGGTTAACCGTTTCATTCCGTCCAACACCGGTTCCTTCTGTGGGGGGTTGGATCGGATTTTGGCTCCATCATCGACCGTTTTCTCTAATGGTGGTGGACGGCTCTGTTTCCGGCATGCATCGGCCTCCGCGGCGATTTCATGTCCGGCTATGCTTCCGGCATGCATCGGCCTTTTTGGCGATGTCATGTCCGGCTTAGATTCCGGCGTGTGTTGGTCTTCACGACAGCGTTGTGTCCGGCGGCTACTTCTTTTTTTAAGTCTCTTTGTTTTCCTTTTGTTGTTGTGTTTTTAGGGTTTCTTTTGGTTTGTTTTTAGATCTACCCTCTTTGAAGATTGAAAGTTTTTTCCGAAGAAGAAGAGTAAGATTTGCTTCGATGGAGTCTTTTTCTCAGCTAATTGGAACTCGCCCTTTCCTGTGGGCGTAGATCGAGAGTTTTTTCTGTTGTTCGTCGGTGATTTCAGCCGGAAATGAAGTTTTCCGGCGATGCTTTCCGTTGCCGGTGACCAGAGACCTTCAGACTTCTACCTCTTCGTCTCGCAAGCTTCTCTTGTGACATGTGTTATGTGTTTCAGAGATTCTTTCTTCTCATAAGGGTTTTCTAATTGGGCCGGTGGGCTTTCGTTTTTAGTTTGTTTGCATCATAGACTTGTTTGTAGTTGGGCTTTCGTTTTTAGCTTTTTGACTGTAATTTTGGCCTGTTTACTTGGCTTAATAAAATAAAGACACTCTTGTGACAAAAAAAAAAAAAAGGAAAAAGACACAATTATATATTTATAAGTATAAACATAAACTATAATTCTTAAGTAGTTTATGCACTACCGTCTAAAGCATTTGTCTGCTCCTGATTATGAACAAGTATCAAAATGTGATACTACTATTTTGCGATTATTAGCGTCTAGCAATATTTACACACATTATTTATAACGATTTAGACTACTTCGAATTGCTAGATTTTCAACTCTTTTTCGCCAACGTTTGTGGTAGCAGATGGTTGCAAATGGTTCAATTTATGTTTAACTAGATTTGGACCCGCACATACGTGCGGGGTTGATTTTAAAAACTAAATTTACTAACACATTTATAATTTATTACGTACATGCGGATTATGTTTGTAAACATATTTTTAATAAATGTTATTAACATTCATAATCCAAACTTTTTTTGTATCAGTTTAGTATTTGATTTATTTTTAATTCGGTTTAGACAAAAAATGATCAAATTTGTTTTTGTTATCAGTAAAAACAATTATATTAAAAAATAGTAACAGAAAGATGGTATGTCTAATTTAGGACATAAAATCCATCATATCCTGTATATGTCTCATAACTATGGTTAATTTTTTTTTTAATCTATTATAGAGCATAGTTTAATATTTTTTCTTTTTCTTTTGAATATTTTTTTGACATTTTTGTGTTAGATAAATTGAAAAATATGTTACATAATATATTGGAAGCATTAATTTATTTTAATTCTAACATGATCCTGGATTTTGATTTTTGAAAATTTTTAATCTCATCTTATTCCTCCTTCCATCCCGTTTCCGTCCCATTATTCTTTTCTCATTTCCTCAAAATCATGTTCCTACATATTTAGCACACAAACACGTAATATTTTGATTCAAAACAAAATAAAGTATTTGATGAAGAAAAATAATTTCTTTGAAACATTCAGTTAATAGAATCACACATACATGCCGTGTCAGTTAACATTCTTTTATCTCTTGTTTTGTACATGCTTATGCTAGATAAGCTGAAGAAAAAAAAAACATATTTAAAATACTGTTGTTTTACTTTAGTTGTAACATGTTTTCGGATCCGCACATTTATGCATTGATAAAATGATAAGTTATAAGTAGTTTCAAACGTATGTATATCTTAATTCAGTATCCAAGATTTAAACATACTGTATATATGTAATACATATGTTTGAAATCATAATATAAAATCATAAATATTGTTTACAGATATCTCACAATATATAACCAAATTATATTTTTATACATATATACAATTTTGTATTTAATTGCTCGATTTTAATAGATACCAATTTAAATTATTTCTATAAACATTTAGATGATTTTGTATATTAGGTAACATCATAATTTCTTGTTTCCGGATATATCTCAAAATATAAAATCAAATTAAATAAGTTTACATATATACAATTTCGAAATTAATTGCCCAAATTAAACATATACATAAATATCAAAATTATTGTTTCCTTAAATTGTTTACGCAAAACTACTTATCTTTTTTGAATTTTATTGCAGATGCTTGTTTCGATTCTGTTTGGATACGAGAGTATGAAAAACAGCTCTGAACTGTTAATACATGATCCGAACAGAATTAATCCAGGGCATATAGGATCTATGCATTTTTATTATCAAATTTACTTTAATGTCCCTTTCGTATTGTATGCTTTTTAATTTATTCAAGGTCATTTTATGTCATATATTTCAGAATTCATTTTGCCTTGTAAATAATGCTTCCCTTTTAATAGTATAGATTATATTTACCTATAATAGTAATAAAAATTCATCTAAACAAAAATTTAATTCTCTTTAACACATATTATCATATCAAATTCTTAAATATTATATATCTATATATATAAAGTTATCTTTCCTCACTCCTGGTGCTGCCACATCAGCCACTCTCTTATTAAATTTTCCACACAACCCACTAAGCAATTCCTATTTCTTTAAAAACCCAGTTACATATTTCTTTAAAGCCCAGTTCATTAGTAATACATTTTTTATACGCTCGAAATAAAACTATTCTCCATGAACCTCCACTCCGCCGTCAAGAATACAAACGAGAGAACATAACTGGAAGTATAACAAGAATACAGACGATTGGAAAAAAAAAAGTCCACCACTTACCATGACAACAAAAACATAACATACAAAATCAACATATATTGAAGAAACTTCCCACAAACCATCTCAAAAACAGGTCTAAGAGTATTACGACCACCAGGAGATAGACATATGCAAAAAGGTCTTTAGCTTCAGGGACACCTAGATCATAAAAAGAAAAAACAACTCAAACGACAAAAAGACAAACACTTACAGAGGATCAGGGAAACATAACTGAAATTCAATTAACAGTAGTCGCCACAATTGAGAAAACCATTACCAAACAGAAAAAAATGTAAGAGATACATACACCATTAGTTGAAGGAAAAGAAGCTGAAATTTAAGTTCCACATTTTGTTCACACTAGACCTAAATTGAATGACTTACTAAACCAGACACAAAAATATACACCCAAAAATGTTTTTTTAAAAAGCATCATAGAGGCGAAAATTTAATTTTACAACACACAATTCACATCCAATCGAAACCCACACTATGCCGAAACAAAACTTAAAACTAAGATCTCAAAAACAATAGATAAATTAATTAGGAAATGAATGGAAGAAAACAATTTAAAAAAAAAACAACAGATTTCTGCACCAATTAACATTTAACTGGAATGAAAACATCAGAGGAGAACCAATTACCCCCTAGGATGCGAAGCGAAGAGGAAAATATCCAAATACACCAAATAAAAAATAAAGTTTGTGCATCGATGAAAGGGATGAATGAAGAAGGATTAGAAGCATCAAGGAAATAGTTTCAAAACTCTTACTGTCCTGTACATTGGAAAAATGACTTCTCTGCTATCCGTTCACGAGACATCATATTTTCAAAGGGAACAAAGCCATTCACACTTCAGTGACATGCCACTAAATACCCAACGGGCCAATACAACTTTAAGGCTTGCAGAAAATAAGTCCCAACGGCAGAAACACAAAAAAAAAAAAAAGAATGAAAACATAACTGTAAGTAATTGATATTTTTAAACATTTTTAATCAAAAACCACTAACTAATCACTACAAACACAAAAGCATTGACAAAAAACTACTTGCACAAGTTAGTAACTAAATAATAAAATAATTAAAAGATTATCTACAACCACATATAATAAAACCAAATAACAGTCAGACGACAAAACGACAAATAATTTTAATTAAGCACAACTAACGACTAAAGCGACACAACAACTATTACTATACAAACTTAACTTCTAATTCTATATTTTTTGAAAAGAAGAAAAAGATCATGTAAATTTATTTTTAAAAAAATGATTACATTATACTAGCTGAAAGTACATTAAAAAAAAGTAAACCAACAAAAGAGCAAAGGAAAACATACAAACAACATAACCAGATAGAAAAAGGAAAAATACATAACCATAAAACAAATTAACAAAACAACCGAGAAAAAAACACCCTCATCTAACTTCCGCGCGTAGCGCGGATCAAATGCTAGTATATATATATTTACATTTACTCATTTAGTAAACTAACGTATATTTACAACTAAAACTTTCTTTCTTGGTATATATACAATATGTTTTTGAAAATGTTTGATATTAAACCGCTACTGTAACTGTTGTCAACCAATTTATAAAGTTGTCACAAATGCATTTGTATTCAATTTTTAAACTAATCGCTAAAATCGTATAACAATAACAACATTTAAATCAATTTTTTTCTGAAAGTGGCCAAGAGATTGAATGTGTTGCTGTTGGTTCGGTTTGTACTGCATTTCTTGAGGAGGGGAAAAATTGTTTCTTCCCCTAACTATGCTAATCAACCAATAATGTGTACTCTTCTGTTTTGGAGGATCTCTGTTTACGAAGGTACTGTTCAATATTTAGTCTCATATACCACTCAAAATATCATTTTCACTTAAATTCTACTTTGTTAGGTATGAAATATCTGATGTCTCAGTTACGATGCTCAAAGGTCATTCTTGAAGATGAAATGGCTGGAATTAATACTGGCGATATGCTATAATTTCATTAATTTAATAAATTGAAAAATAGTATAATCAAAATTATGTGGGAAGTTTAATCTTGAATTATTCAATTTTTACAGACGTTGGCTAGACGTTGATTTCAGTGATGAAGACAATGAAGATGAAGATTGATTTTGTGGTTCGAGCAGCAAGCTATAGTTTGTTGAAACTTTGGACATGAAAATTCGTCTTAATTTATTTAACTATGTTTTGTAATGATTATTATTAATTTTATTAAGTATTTTACTAAAATAAAATATTTTTACAAGTAGTCTCACTTGATTCTAATTAAACTTTATTCTAAATTTTGACAAAGAGGAACGAAGGTTTTACTCTCTTCCTTTATAAACATGGCCAAACGAATTTAATCTACCAAGAGGCTTCCCAACGTCGAAAGCGCTTGTAGTCCATCTCTTTTGTGCAGCCTCTAATGCCTCCTGACACAATAATCACAAAGATATAATCCAATTCCCCTCTCAGAAAACAATTTAACAATCATAAGAAACCAATCTGTCTTGTATCACATCTCCAAATTGTAACCAAGTTTAAACGAAACAAGAATATTTATGAGATATCAAACAACCCAATCGACAATCCCAAACACAAACGAACAAGGAAGAAACACGAGAGATAGATAAAGAACAACACCCTAAAATTGAAACATATTCGGCTAAAGAACCAAACGAAAAAATAAGGAATCAATGAGATCAAGAATAAGCAATTGCGAGTACCTTTTCTAATTTGGCAGCTGTGGATCGAGTCGAAGATGAAGACGACGAGGCGAGATCCCTTTCTCAAGTTTATTCAGCGACCGATCTCGATAACATCTCATAAAGAAGAAGACGACGACGCGAAATCATTGATTCTGGAAAACGATCAAAGGTTCGCACAATTTTGATTTCGATTTCGTGTTTCATCCTTTTGATTGTATCGAAAGAGTTTTGATAGTGAGAAGCGAAGGAAAAGAAAAAAATATTAAAAAAAAAACAAAAACAAAACGTAACCAATAATTTAGTGACACGTGTGGTGTCTCTGAAGATCTAAAATGATCTGGGCAGAGATCTGTGTCTCTGTAATATTGAAATTAAAACTTTATTTTTTTATTATATTAGTAAATAAATCAAAGACATACTGAGAGTATGTGCATTGGGTTTGCTCTTATATGCTCTCCTAATAAATGTTGATTGGATGATAAAATTAAAAAAACTTCTTCATATGCTTTTCCAAGACCTAAATATGTAGCTTTTACTAACACATTAACACTAGTGCAAACTGGAGCTTAACCAAACATATTAAGTGATTTGTGTAAAAGTTACAAATCCTATGTTATTCATCATGAATTTTAAAAAGTCTCTTGAAATCCACTGTTATTGAAATGATGATTTTAAAATCTACTTTAAAATCCACTGTTATTCAAAACAGTTTGTGGATTTGGATTTTAATAAGTTGTAGGGATTTTGGAGGATTTGAGAGGATTTGTTTAGTTAAAAATACACAAATCCAAATCTCATGGTTTTAGGTGGGATTTCAAAAAATTTTACTATAAATCATATCAACTTCCCTAAAATCTATCAAAATTTCAAATTTTCTAAATCCCATCAAATTCTCCAAAATCATTATTTCAATACACCCCCTAAATGATTTCTCTTTCTACTAACTGAATAAAAAATTAGCTTTTAGAAAACAAGAAAATGCAAGTGCCACCGATCATTCTACCATAGGCACTTGACCTTCTCTTTATTTTTAGCCTCAAACATATATGACTTCGACTGAAAAGCCGTCCGATGTACTCTCGTCTCTCGGTAAGAGCTTCTTCTTTTGTCCCCCATCAAGCTTTGATTTGTGATGCAAATCGTTTTGGAAGGGTAATAAGATATGCTTTATAGAAATCACATGATCGATGATTTAGGTGATTAGAGTTGGGGAATGAAGAAACAATTTTTTGTTCACCTTACCAACTGTTTATGGTTTTTTGAACAATCTGTTTAAAATTGTTAGCATAAAAAAAACATGAATGAGAGCTGATAAAGGGAAATTACATTGACTTTTTGAATTACTGGAATGGTTCGTTTGCTTGGCTCTGCATTAAATTATATCTCTAACATTAATATTTGGGAATTTGGTTGTTTTTAAGGTTTGCTAGAGCTGATAAGGAGTCATGAGCCGCAAGGAGTTGAAGCGGTCAGCTACTAGTACTGTTGGAAGTACAATTGATTCGATCATCAACATTGTAAATAAACTACATTCAGCTATTCAACTTCAAGATACTAGTGATGAAGGAGTAAAAAGAGAACATACTCAAGAGCATGTGTTACCTTCCTCTAAGAGCATTGATGTTGAGATTCGAGGGGATCAAGAAGAAACCTTGGTGGAGACGACGCAGTAAAACAGTTTGGAAAGAAGCAAAAGCGCGCCTCCTCAGATTCCCCCGCCTGACGATCTTGTGAATCCGATTCGTAAGCTACAGATTTCTCTTCGTCGCTTAAAGCGTAAAGTAAAATACATGAGGAGACTTCAGTTAGATGTGGATGAACAGCTGGATATGCTTGACGATGAGGTTAGAAAAGTGGAACCCTCTGATAAGAGTTTAACCAGTAAAGACTTGACAGATATCACCGCCAAGGTTTTGAACTTGATAAGGAAGGTACCTATGTCTTCTGAGAGGCAGAAACAGAAGAAAGCAGCAACAGATGATCAAGAAGGCGACAAGAGTAAAAAACGCATTGTCTGCTTGCCCGGAATCCATGCAAACGAACAAGGTCTCAAAAGACTCGCGGTTTTCAGAGATGTAAAACGAAAATTCGAGGGTCTTAAAGATGATGAACAGAGGATTTGCCTGCTGAGCTTCGCTGTGTTCCCGGAGAATAAAGAGGTTGATAGAAAGATGCTGATGTACTGGTGGATGGGGGAGGGGATGCTGCCTGTTTTAAATGCCGAAGTTAAAGTGAAGGAGATTCTTGATGTTTTCAAGAAGGAAAACTTGATTGAACTTGTTGAAAACAGACGCAAACTGGAGTCAAGTAGTTATAAGATGACCCCTTTTGTGCATGCTTCAGTGGTTCTTATCTCCAAGAAGATAGGGCTTTTTGATATGTATGATGAAAAGGAGAAGCCAAACATGCAGAAATCAGACTTGAACAAGGTCTGCCTTGTGGAAGGGTCTTCACTCCAAGACGAAGCAAAAAGCTGAACCAAAATGAATCCAGAAAACATCGAAACAGTGTTCAATATTTCAGAGAGGTTTCCTGAGTTCACGCGCAAGTGGTTTACGCGTATGAAGAAGCTCAGAGTTCTTTATCTTGGTAGGTGGGAGAGAATCGACCCGGAGAATGAAATGGACAAGTGGGAGAGAACCGACCAAGAGATTGAAATGGATAGCCGTAGAGTTATGAAAGATTTGAGTTCCTTGACGAGGTTAAGGTTTTTGAGTTTCCAAGGTATCTCAACCATTAAAAGCCTTAGCCGTTCTGCTTGCAAGCTTAACAAGCTGATCATCTTGGACCTCAGGCATTGCTATAACATGGAGCAGCTTCCAGATGACATACATAAGCTCAAGAGTCTAGTCTACTTGGATTTGACTGGCTGTGAGGCCTTAGAGAGCATTCCCGTTGGATTATCTAGGCTAGACAATCTAGAGGTCCTCAAGGGCTTTGTGCTCGGTGATGTTGATACAGCAAAAACTTGTAAACTGGCTGCTCTGAAGCGCTTAGCAAAACTTAGAAAGCTTAGTGTTACGGTACACCGAGAGGCTTATCCTTTAGATAAGTTGATTGATGATATAAAAGAATTCAAAGTACTTGAAAACCTGAACGTGCGGTGGGGAAGCAAAGTTATCCTAAAGAAGAAGCATTTAAACAAAGATGAGACAGAAGAGCAGGAGGAGTATGAGCGAAGTTGGCGTGATATTAAGGAACTTCCAAAACAATTAAGGAAGCTGGACCTGGAGCGTTTTCCTGATAAGGAACTTCCAGAGTGGCTTTGGCCTCAGAAACTTCTTTACCTGGAAAAGCTCCGCCTTGGAAGCTCAAAACGAAACAAAGGATTCGGTGCTGTACCTGCAGGAGAGCCAACAAAATGTGGTGTTAAGGTTTTACGTCTCACGTCCCTAATAAAGCTAAAAGTGGAATGGAGAGAGCTGAATAAACTCTTCCCAAATCTGAGATTGTTGGAGAGCTATGAGTGTCCCAGAGTAACATTCTGCCCCTGTGATCGAAACGGAATCTGGAGATCTGAGAAGATCGATGACTCAACTACAACTCTTTTGAATATCTGATGTCCAAAACTCTCATATTGATTCTTGTTTTAAGAAGACTTACTTTGTGTGTGATTGTGTTGGTTCCCCATTTTTTATAACTTTTCAGTTTGCTGCTGTAATTCGTTGTTTTGATTAAAATGGTTGGTTTGTTTGAAATGCATTCAGCTAATCCTGTAGACTTGTTCAAGACTGGGAGGTTGCTTATGTTATGATGCATTAGAGCATGGTGTGAGAGACTCCCACTACTGAACATGCTCTTAGTATTTTGAGGGAAGACGAAGTAAACGACAAACCAGATTACCAAATGATAAAGACATTACCCATTTTTATAATCACAGATATGGGTTTTGAATTTGAAGTTTTGTTGGAAGAAAGGAAATAAAAAAAAATAAAGACCAGAGGACTTAAAGAAAGTCAACGACCAAATGTTTTAGTAAATCTCAGTCTCTCTGAATCAAAACATTCACCACAATCATTAAACAGAAGAAGAAGATGGTACAGGTGATTCCCACACATATCAAAGATGTCTGGGACGAATGGAACATCAGAGGAATTGTTATTCTCAGTCTCACGATTCAGACAATTCTCATCATCTTAGCACCATTGAGGAAACGAACATCCAACAGGTTCCTGGCTTTAATCCTTTGGTTGTCTTACCTCTTAGCAGATTGGTCTGCAAACTTTGTGATTGGACTTATTGCAAAGAATCAAGGGAAAGACTTAGAGCCAGATGATCCTCCTCAAGATAAGAAGCTCTTGGCTTTGTGGGCACCGTTCTTGCTCTTACATCTTGGTGGACCAGACACAATCACTGCATACTCTCTCGAGGACAATGCTATTTGGCACAGACACTTCCTTGGCTTGGCTTTACAGGCTGTATCAGGTGCCTACGTGGTTATCCAGTCTCTACCTAATTCTCTTTGGGTGATCATACTGCTTTTGTTCATTTCTGGGACTTTCAAGTACCTGGAGAGGACGATCGCCTTGTATCTCGCGAGCTCAGACAAGTTCAGAGGTTCAATGCTTGAGAATCCTGATTCAGATTCTAATGAGACCCGCCGCCCGAGAAAGGAAGACGACTTGATGCCTACTGAAAACTACACGCAGTATGGTACACAAAAGAGACCATTAAGGCTAGAAAACCCCGGTAACTTGACACACCTCGAGATCCTTCAGTTTGCTTTCTGGTTTTTCAATAACTTCAAGAGTCTTGTGGTCAATAACATCTTTAGCTCTGAGCAACGAGACGAGAGCAGAGAATTCTTCAAGAATCTAGAAGACGAAGAAGCTTTGAGGATTTTGGAGGTGGAGCTCGGTTTTATCTATGAAGGTTTATACACAAAAGTCTCGGTTCTTCATACTTGGATTGGAGCTTTGACTCGAACCATAGCATTGGGATGTCTTCTGTCAGCATTTGGTATCTTTCATTACAGAACCAAGAAGAGACATGAGTTTCACGGAGCTGATATCGTGATCACCTACACTTTGTTCTTAGTTGGAATAGCTCTTGATCTTGTATCTCTCCTCATGATTCTCCCCTCAGACTGGACATTTGCTTTCATCAGTAGGATAAACGAAGACGAAGTAGACAGCGGCTCATGGATAGACCCTGCACTCAAGTGGTTCCTCGGTTTGAAGAAGCTGCACTGGAAGAAGCAAAAATGCTGCGGAGGAGTCGAACATGAGGTGCTTAACACGCCGTTTCTAATCCAAAGATGGGCAGGAAGCATGAAGATGTTTAACTTCATCACATACTCTGTGAAAGCAGATATAAAAAGGATACATGACGTCAAAGGTAGAAAACGTCGGCTTGTGTGGAAGACTATACTTTACCCTTTCATTTTCATTACCAAAATCTTCAAGAAACTGTTCAAAAGGATCGCCAATTGGAATGATGATCTTCACCAGTATATCAAAGATGTCATTGGTCAGTGGTCGGAAGAAAATCCATTAGCTCATTACGTTTTCATTATTGTAGAGTTCTGGTTCATGATACCTCACTGCTTCACTTTTCTTGGCAACTACATCACCAACTTACTTGGCATCAATGATCTGGTAGACGAGATTAGTATGATAAGATCTGTACACAGTGAACCATTGACAAAAGAGCTGTGGGGTTTCATATTTGATCAGCTTAAATCCAGACTCAAGCGTCGTCCACGCCACGAGAGAAGGAAAACGAAAGCCGGAAGGAAAGGATGGGATTCTGGCAACATTGAATTATATATGGCGGATCCAGAACGGTTGATGCGTTATATAGCAGATGTTGATTTCGACCGGAGCCTTATGCTGTGGCATATAGCAACTGAGCTGTGTTACCAAGAAGAAGCACCCACTATGACTAACTGTGATAAAGACCGTGAGTTCAGCAAAGTCCTCTCAGACTACATGATGTATCTCTTGATTATGCAGCCAAAGCTGATGTCAGAGGTTGCGGGGATAGGGAAGATCAGGTTTAGAGACACGTTAGCCGAAGCTGAAAAGTTTTATAAGAGGTGGCATATTGAGAACTTGAGGGATGTGCAAAGAGCAAGCAGTAAGATTCTTTCGGTGGGGATAGAGATTCATCCGAGGGATGTCAAAGGAAACCAAAGCAAATCTGTACTGTTCGAGGCTAGGGCGCTGGCGAAACAACTCAACAAGATTAAGAAGCAAAGTGTGGATGGAGATGAAGAAAACATGTGGAGTGTGGTAAGCAAAGTGTGGATGGAGTTGCTATTCCACGCAGCGTGCAATTGTGATGCTGCAGCGCGTATGGAGCAGCTTAGCAGAGGAGGAGAGTTACTCATTTTTGTTTGGCTAGCATTGGCTCACCTCGGCCTTGGAGGTCAGTTGAGTTCATCAGCAAACGAGGAAAATTGATTTGAGTTGAAACGTATCCATCTTTCCTTCTGTTTTGATTAGACATTGTGCACAATCTGAAGAAGTAGTCTGACTTGGAACACTGAAAGAAAATTTCACTTATTTTTTTTGTAGCGACCTTAGTCAGTACTGAGATGTGCAAACTTAAACACAAAATCTAGCATATATGCTAAAACTTGAGCCAAATAAAAATCTACATAGAACATTCAGAATAACAAACTAATAAGTATAACTTTTTCAGTTAATTAATGATATGTTATAGATGACAAATCAACATCAACACCAATAACAATGTATGATCTCTCACCAAGAATTTGAAAGAAAAAAAAAATGTCATAGATTTAGAATGAGCAGTATGAGTGTATATGACCATCAAAGCGATGCAAATTCAGTATCAGACTCAATTTCACTGTACGACCATCAAAGGAGCTGTAAATTCAAAATCTATGATTACGGATTACTGATACAACAGAAAGAACAACAGACAAAAAAAATACACACACAATGGAAAAGGGTTCTTAAATATCTCAAGCCTTCTGAGGTGGCATAGTTCCCATCTCTTCTGGTGTTGTATTGTTGGCTGGTTCGGTAGTTCCATTTGTGGAACCGTTCTGGTCAGCTTTTTCATCATCAAGAAACACGGGAACAAGCGTGGCCAACAGCCTAGCAGCTAAAGGAAGACCACGAGACTTGTTCATTAGCTCATCTATGCATTTCTTGTCGTTCCTTGGAAGCGTTTCCTCATTATCTTCCAGAGCTTCTTTATATATGTTCCAAACACTTCCAGTATCAGTCAGAGGCCAAAGAGGATGTATCTCATGTTCCTCTACAACTAGCTTCTTTTCCAGTGTCTCTTTCTCATCCCTTGTCGTGTATATGACTCTTCCACCAGATCCTTTAGGGAATCCATCTGACAGATACTTTCCCCATTTCTTATCCTTGTTGAGTTTCTCCTCGTCGTCCTGAAGAATCTCGTTCCAGTTGTCCTCATCTCGCACATCATCAAAGACAATCAGATACTTCTTCCACCTCAGATTCAAGTGAAGTGCATAGAGCAGAGCAGAGAGCTCCTTCTCTATAGCGGTCTCTAAATCAATTCTTCCAGCTTCTTGACTGCCTGCATATTCCTGATTCTCCTTAGCTTCTTGTTTTGCATCTTTGGAGATAGTTTCGAAGATCGAATCTTCAACTCCAAGACCCTTCAAGATCTTCTTCAACACACATATCTTCCCATTAATTCCCTCCTAGATTCATTGCTATGCATAGAAACCCAAATCCTCGGGGCGTAAACACTCTTCACATCATAATCATTAAAGATCACCTTGCATAATGTTGTCTTCCCAACACCATATTCTCCAACAATCACAAGACTCTTGAACTCCTTGTAAACCTTTTGATCCAACAAGAAGTGCTTCAATGACTTGATCTCGTTCTCGAACCCATGGATATAATGGCCCGGAGGTGAAGAGTCGGTTTCCACACGATCCTCTTCGTCATTCTCTTCCCCCTTCTTCGAAGCTCCTGCACAAAGATGATTAATTTTGGTACTCCTGCTGTTTTCTTCGGTGCGAGGATTGAGCCATTTTTCATATTGGTCATGGAAGTGTTTTGTGAAGGTTCCTTTGGCTTCTCCTTGCCTTGACATTTCTGGAGCCATAATTCAAGCAAAGCTAAAACAAAACAAAAAGAAAAGGAGAGAAATCCAGTGGAAAGAAGAATCAAAGAAAATTTAGGAAATGGAATGGAGAGAGAGAGAGGTGCGAGTTGAGAGACTCAAAAATAAAATTAATTAAGAATCACTTCCATTACAGCTTATCTTATTTGGTGTATTTTAATTTAAGACCAGGCTCTGTAATTTTGGAGTTATGAAGAATTAAATATTAATATTTTTATATAATTAAATTCTGGTTAAAAATAAAAAATCAAACCACTCACATACAAATGTTTTAAGTCTAACTAAAATGAAAAACTTTAGAGACAGTTTCTAAGACCATGTGCACTGGTTTAGACTCACATAGTTTTTCATTCAAAAAAAATTAATAAAATATAAAATAATAATTTTTATTGTAAAAGTTTCTTAAAACAAAAGAGAAAGTTTCACAAAGATTCTCATTTGAGAATCGCTCTCACATTTTATGAGAAACTTTTATAATAAAAAAAATATTATACTATATTTTATTATTTCCTTTTTAAGTGAGAAACTTTTGTGAGAAAACTCCTATGCACAAGCTCGAACTTTGCTCTCCCACTTATTTATTTGTCTAACTAATACTTCTCAATTGCTTAAAATAATAAAAACTGGTTTTTTATATGGTAAAATATCTGGTTCTATTTTTTCGGATGTGAGATTACAAATTTACAATATACAAATCCGACAATCTTAAATATCCAAATTTTAAAAGTGAATAGGATTGTGTCTTTCGGACACATGTGTCCTAAACAAAGCTACTAGTTGGAAAATTAATATCTCAAAAGCAATTTGACAAAGGCTCTTTTAAACTTTGTTTTTGACCAAATTTACTCTATCTTTTTCAAAATATAAGATGTTATAACTAAAAACATACATATTAAAAAATATATACTTTTAAAAAGTTCAACTACTCGTAAACAAGATTGCATAATACAATAATAACAAAATTATAAATTATGAAATAAAAAAATTCTCTAAAACATCGTATAGTACGAAATGGATAGAGTACTATTATACTCTTTTTCTCTTTTTTTTTTTAATTGGCATTAAATTTACTATTGTATTATCAAACTACATAATCTTTAATCTTGATGAACTTTGGCAAAAAAAAAAATCATTTGCCAATTTACAAAAAAGAAATTCTCGTAAATACCACTAAAATGAATGTTTTTTTCCAAAAATATTACTTTGAGTTATTTTCCAGAAATATCACTAAAATGTATTTATTCCAAAAATAACACAAAATTGAACTAAAGTTTTTATATTAATAATCCATAAATCCTAAACACTAAACCTTACCCCTAAAAAGTATACTCTAAATTTAAATTTATCAATCCAAACCTAAAAAAAAGTTTTTACCCATTGAAAAATCAGTTTTGTTTATGGTGTTTTTGGAAAAAAAAAATCTTTTGTAGTATTTTTGGAAAAAAAAACAAAATAGTATTTTAGAAAAAAAAAACTGAAAATGTGTTATTTTGTGAAATTTCTCTTTACAAAATACATAATATGTAATTTCCCCACAAAATATCTCAAAGGAAGAAGAAGAAAAAAAAGACACTTTATTCAAATTTATCAAAGTTGAAAGGTATATAAATTACCCGAATGTATTTATTCTATTGTTCGCAATTGCCAAAAGGATTAAAAGCAAAACCCTAAAAAAACAAAATGTAATTCTGAAATCGAAATTGAAAAGAATGCAGAAGGATTGATCCATCCATGGAATAGAAAAATCAGAGTCGGAAAATAAGAGAAGCTTTTTCTTCACTACGATTGAGTTTTGTTTGCGAGATTCAATGTGCGTTTGGGGTTTTGATTTCATTTGGATTTGAATTTGATTGTGTATCGAAAGGTCAATTAGAGTGAAAATGTACGTCTGCAATTGAAATTGAATCGAAGACTAGAAGGGAGAAAGGATTGATCCAGTAGTCATGGAAACATTTAGGGTTTCGATTTCACTGGATATGAATGTGTGTATCCTGCTGTGGTTTCTTCATTTGAAGATATTGATTCGACTTTATTGTTGTTGGATCCAATGGAGGCAAACAAAAAAAAGCTTTCTTCTTGCGGCTTCTACAGATTTCTTCAGTTTTGGTTGGTCAAAACCTCCATTGGTTAAGGTACTCTTCTTTCTCAGCTAGGATGATCTCATACAAGTCATAACCCTTGTTCCGAAATATGAAAACTATTTTGGGATATTTCAATCACAAAAGCATACAAATGTCTGTCGTCATCTCTATGCAGGAAGGAATTCATTGTTTTGAGCTGAAAAAAGTAGAAAGAAGTACAAATGCAGAGTTGGATTTTGTTCACTCACTTGCCTATTATGAGTTTGGCTCTGGCATCTCCTTTGTTGATCTGGAACTGATCTGTTAGTCCAAAGTGAGCCATTAGAAGCCACACGAAGTTTATGAGCTCAGCGCCTCTGCTTAGTTGCTCCACGTGAGCCGTGGCGTCGCAGTGACAAGCTGCATAACAGAGAAGTTCCACCCACACTTTGCTCAGTATCTCCCATTTGTCTTTTTTGTGTGTCTTCTCCATCTCTGTAAGGTCTTTGGCTAGCCTGCTCGCGTCAAACAACACAGACTTGCTTCGATCTCCCTTCACGCTCATTGGGTCAGTTTCACTGTTGACGTTCAGAATGTTTTCGGTGGCTATCTTCACGCTTCTCTTGTCCTCGATATGCCTCCTCTCGAAAAACTTGTCAGCTTCAGCCAATGTGTCTCTGAATCTTATCTTCCCAATTCCAGCTACCTCGGACATCAGACTGGGTTGCAAGATCAGTAGATACATCATGTAGTCTGAGATGATTTTGCTGAACTCGCGGTTACTGTAATGCTCCTTTTTTTCATCATCACCCTTTGGGATAGTCTCATCCTCGTGTTGTTGGTAACAGAGCTCGGTTGCAATGTGCCACATCAAAAGACTCTGATCATAATCAACCTTTGTGACATAACGTACCAGTTTTTCACGTTCAGCATCCGCTGGCAGGTTCTCTCTTAAAGTCCATTCTCCTCGAGCCAAAGATATCCTCTTGGCATTTTCAGGACTGTCTCCATACTTTGATTTGTTTCTCAGCTCTTTGAATATGAACTCCCACAATTCTTTCGTCAAGGGCTCTCCGTGTACAAATAGCGTCTTATGGACCATATCAAGTGTATCCGAGATGTCGAAGAACTCGCTGAGGATATCCCACACAGATTTGATGAAATGTGGGATGCGGGCTATGAACTCGAAATAGATAGGGTGGATAGTACTACGAGCCCATGGACGGCTTCTTGAAAACGCATTGACTTTGTGACTGATCCATCTGTGCACATCATTGATCACGTCGGCAATCCATCCAACAACTTTCTGGATAACCCAGTTAATTTTTATAAATAGGAAAGATATGATCACCCATGAGATGCGGCGGAAATCACCTCTGGCATCGTGGATCCTCACTACCTCTGCTTTTGTGGCAAAAGCTATAAAGTTGAATACGTTGATGCTTCCACACCACCTCCGGAGAAAGAATGTCGTCGTGAGCACTTGATGCGTCTGTTCTATTGAACACTTACCATTACCTTCCTTTTTGTTTTGGTAGGACTTACCATTAGGTTCCGTGATACAGGGTTTCTTACCTTCTGTGGTACACTTATGCGTGCACACTTGCTCCGTCCAATGTAGCTTTCTTAAACCAAGTAACTTGTCGAAAGTTCTATCTTTGAATGATAGAGGCTCTTCTGGATCGTCCTTCAAGCTACTATGTGTAGCACATGTCCAGTCTGAGAACAGAAACAAGAGGATGGATATGAAATCCAAAAGTAGGCCAACTGCAAACAGCGTGTAGGTAACCTTAACATCAGCTGGACGAAATTCTGTGCCTTTGTTATCTTTCTTAAGAAAGATAATGAATGCAGCCACAAGGGTACCAGAAGCAACAACCCGAGAGAAAGTTGGAACTTTTGGAGAGTTGTCTTTTTGGTTGTATAGAAGAGTATAATATCACAGGAATCAACCAAGCTTAGATAAATGAATGTAGCATAGACAGAATTAGGAAGATAGGAGAGTTACACAATGCAGATGATCAAAGAACAGATAGGATGATATGAAAGCTGCAAACTGTTCCTTTGACACACAATGGAAGCAAATTGGAGGGGAAAGCTAATGTTACTTTTGTTACTTGTTCGATCACTTGCCTATAATCAGTTTGGCTCTGGCATCTCCTTGGTTGATCTGGAACTGGTCTCCTAAACCGAAATGAGCCATCAATAGCCAAACAAAGGTTATGAGTTCTCCTCCTTTGCTTAGCTGAGCTGCGTGTTCTATTGCGCCACACTTTGTCGCTGCATAACAAAGCAACTCAACCCACACTTGGCTCATTATTTTCCACATCTCTGTGTCGTCCTCCTTGTTCTTGCTTAAACCCTTTAGCTCTTTAGCAAGCATGGCCCCGTCAAACAGGACGGACTTGCTTCTGTCACCTTTCACGTCGATTGGCTCAGCTTTCGCTGGAACCGCCACTGATAAAATCGCGTCGCTGGCTACTTTTACAATGTCTTTCTTCTTCTTGGATTTGCCCGGGATATGTCTCCTGTCGAAGAACCTCTGAGCCTCTTCGCAAGTGTCTCTGAATCTTATCTTTCCAATACCAACAACAGCTGACATCAGAGTTGGTTGCATCATTAGGAGGTAAATCATGTAGTCTGAAAGGATTTTACTGAACTCACGGGCGCTGTGATACTCTTCACTAAATTCCTTTGTTTCGTCTGTTTGGTATAAGAGCTCAGTGGCAATATGCCACACCAGAAGGCTCTGATCATAATCCATCTCCATCACATAGCGTAGAAGTTTCTCACGTTTTTTTTCTGTTGCTTTGTCACCTTGTATGTCACGTAGCGTCCAGTCTCCTCTAGCTGAAGATACCCTCATGGCGCTTTCAGAGTCATCAGCAAAACGGGATTTGGCTTTAACCTCTCCGAATATGTGTACCCACAGATCCAGGGTGAGACGATCACTGGACGTGTAGATCACCTCATCTAGCTGAGCTTCGATGCCAAAGAAGTCTATAAAACTTTTGATTGCGCGTCCAGGTAGACTAGGAATGTAAAATAAGCAGAAGAAGCACAACCTAATGTACTCTTCATTCAATCTATTGTATTTCTTGCACGCATCACTTATGTTGCCGTCAATCCACTTGAAAATCTCATGACTTGTCTTTTTTATTCCTGTATAACAGGATGCAATGACTCTTCCAATTGTTTCGAATATGAGTCCAATGTAAAGGGCGTTGATAACCGCGTCAAAGGCGAGGTGTATCCGACCCTTGGTATGGTGGATTCGCTCCGGTTTCAAACATAAGCAGTATTCGATCAGGTTGTGTGCATGTACATACTCTGACCACCTGCGATATATGAAACTCGTGTCGAGCACATCATGACACGGTTTTTTCTTGGTACTCTTCTCAGACAATTCCTGACCTGGTGTTTCTCCGGTACTCTTGTCGAGAACTGCTGTTTTCTCGGTACTCTTGTCAGACTTCTCATGACCTGGTGTTTTGTTGGTAACCTTGCCGGGTGTTTTCTTGAAGCATTTATCATAGTCCTCCGTCTTCAAATCCCTGACCCCGAGGATCTTGTTAAGAATCCAGTTAAGAATGTGGTCGATCCGGGTGTCCTCTTCGTCCACCTCATCCTTCATCTTCCTCAATCTGACAAACGTCCAGTCAGATGCACAGAACATGATAAGAGCGATGCAGTCCAGAGCTATTCCTCCTACCAGCAATGCGTAAGTAAGGCCAACATCAAATTCACTATAATCTTTCTTGTTCTTGTATTGAAAGATGCGTAGAGCTGCTATGAGGCATCCCAGGGCGATGAACCTGAAGAGGAACCCTATCCAATTATGCAAGATCTCGGCTTTCGTGTACAGAGCTTCATAGATAAAGTTGAGCTCAACCTCTAAGATTCTTAAAGCTTCGTTTGCGTCCAGAGAGTTAAAGAATCTCTTGCTCTCAGCTCGTTCTTGAAACGTAAAGATGAGATCAACCACAAGACCTTTGAAGATATTGAAGTACTTATAAGCATACTGGAGAATATTGAGTGGAGTGAGCTCCCTTGGAGGCCTAACCTGAGCAGTGGCTTTTGGATCTTTCTCAGGCTCTCCAATCTTGATAATCTGTGTAGGCATCTTCATATCTTTCTTGGCTGCGTATTCCTCCATGAGCTTCGCGTAGTTTGGTCCAGGATCAGGCCGCTGAATCATGGAATCTTTGAATTTGTCAAGACTCGCCAGGTACAAAGATAATGTCCTCTCGACATACTTGATAACCCCGGCCGAAAACACCAGCAAAATGGGTTTCCAAAGAGCATTGGGTAACGATTGCAAAAGCACGTAAACGGTTGCAACAGATTGAAAGAAGAGACCCAACAAGTGCCTGAGCCATAGCTCGTTATCTTCAAGGGCCAGGGCAGTGATTGTATCCGGACCACCGAGATGCAAGAGCAAGAAAGGAACCCAGAAAGCAAACAGTTCGGGGCTCTTTATCGGGTCTCCGGGTTCTGGATCATCTCCTTGACTATCTGAGATTTGTCCGGCGGCGAAGTTGGCTGACCAATCAGCAAGAAGGTAAGCTGACCAAATGAGAGAGAGCCAAACCTTATTGGAAGAGCGTTTTCTTTGGGGTGCAACGAAAATGAGAAATGTTTGAAGACTGAGACTGAAGATTAAGGTACTCCGGATACTCCATTTGTCCCATATGTCCTTGATAGGCTCTGGGATTGGGTTCCCCATCTTCAAACCGATTTATTGAACGAAACGAACAAGGACTGAAGATGTGTTTGGCTTTTTCTTTTTTTTTTTGGTGTGAAGGTTTGAGTTATTCTGGGTGGACAGCCATTGAAGGCTTCTTGGAGACCTTGAGGTTAGTCAAACATGTTCATAGAGCTCTTAAGTCTTTTTCTTTCTTTCTTTTAGAAGTTTTTTTTTATACGATATAATTTGAATTTATCTTTCTTGTCTGCTGTTATATAAATTATTTACTTTATACTTATTACCTGATTCAAAACAAAACAAAAATAAATAATTATCCCACTGGACGAAGGGAATAAAATATATGCTAGTATATTTTATTATCTTATCCTTTTTGCTATATATTTTTTTTTTTTTTGGCAAACATCCTTTTTGCTATATAATGTATCTATTTTTGCGAGAATTGTTTTGGAAAAGTACTTTTAAAATTTAATCAGTTTTTAAAAACCTTGATTTAAAATTTTGATCTCTTTATCCTTTCGTCTTCTTAAAAATCAAATGGTTACAGAATCAAATATGTTTAATTAAAACTAATGTGTACGAGGTGATTTCAAATGGCCTTAGAAAATTGGAATGAGCGACAAGACAACAAAGTTTGCACATGTGAATACTTTTGTTACTTCTCCAAGAAACTTGTTAAAGAAATTAAAGTAAGATTTCTTTTTTACTATCTAGAACTTGTTTTCTAGTTATCATACATTTATGATTTATCTACAAATCTTTATACAGGTTCGTATTTAAGTAAAAAGACAGCAGTTGACTAATAAATCGTAATTTGTTTTTGGGCAACCAAAAAATGGAATTTTAATACTATGGGATTTTTTGTGAACCCCACTTCTTGCTTCGTCAATTTCTAATGAAAATCACGTTTTCTTGTGGAACCTACTCGGTAGCTATTATTTACCAGCCAGTAATTAAATAATACAAGTAGGATTTGATTTGTCAACATTTCTCGTAGATATAAATTGGTTTTAAAGCACATCTTTTTTTTCAAAAAAAAAAAGAAAAAAAAAACAATTTGAGTTTACTAACCAAAATAAATATTTTCCCACGTCTTGTCTCATGTGATTGACAAAATTTTCGGGCAACGAGTTGGCATCATTCCTACAGCTGGACTGGATATATAATGCTAATAAAATGTTACACTTGGGTTGGATGTATTATAATTTTTAACCATGGTACAGTTGGGCATTTTATATTAGACGCTTTAAATATAGAGATATTTATATTACGACGACTTGTCTAACGATGACTTTTGGATGTGGGTCTTTTAATTTTGTTTTCTTTTCCTTTTTATTTTTTATGAAGACTTTAATTCGGGCTGCCAAAAGAAAAAAGAAAAAAAAAAGATTTTAGCTCTGTTTCCTATCAACGTGGGAACAGTGTATTTTTCAGTTAAATACTCCCTCCGTTCTAATTTAACTGTTTTCACACAAATTAAGGAAACTATTAAATTTTATGTTTTATCCTTCATTAATATATTTTATAATTTTTTCATTGGTTGAAACTTTAAAGCAGCAGGAATAAGATTGAAATATTCATCAAACATCAGCATTGAAAATCTAAAACGACAACTAATATGAAACAAAAATTAAATCCTAGAACGACAACTAAATTAGAACGGAGGGAGTAGATTTTACCATATACATTATATATAAAAAATTATGCACATTATTCATTGTGGTTGAAAAGTAGGTTTTGCATTTAATATAGAACTTTTTTTTTGTTGATTATAAATATTACATTCATTAAATAAAAACTAAAGGCATGTTGTCAAAAATAAAATACGTTAAGTCATTTTTAGTTAACTAATTTTTTTTTTAAACCCTTGCTCATTATTATTAGCTCAAAACTTGTCTCCTTTATATTTTTATTCTATTTTTTTGGGGGTCAACAGGCTTGTTTAGTTGTCTATATCCATATTGCATTATACTGCCTAAGCGTCTTTTATATAATAGTATGAATTAACGGAAAAAGAAAACTTGTTTATATTGATAATGAAAAAAGAGAAATACCCTAAAATAGCACCAAACCAAGTTTTATGGACAACTATAGCACACATCCCATAAATTTCGAAAAATAGCACTAATTAGCACATTAAATTATTTAAAATTAATTTTTAGAATTTGTTTTTTTATGTTTGGGTTCTCAATTTCATATTTAGGGTATAGTTTTGAGGGATAGGGTTTAGTATTTTGAATTTAGGATTTTATTTTAGAAAATTAATTAGTGCTATTTTTGAAATTTTAGAAATGTTGTGCTAAGTTTGGAACAAAAACTTAATTTGGTGCTATTTTTGAGAATCTCCCATGAAAAAATGACTTAGTTTTTATAAAAAATACTAGTGTTATACTTGAGTTATTCACATACCTCTCCCTCTCTCTCCTTTGCATATCCTTTTTATTTTCATTCTTCGTCTTCTTTCCTGCAGATTTCAACTCTTTTTTTTTTCTGAAGTTTTGCTTGAATATGCCTCCAGAAACAGTGCACGGAGGAGTCAAAAAAGAATTCTCAGTCCGCTTCCATGACCAATATAGAGACTGGCTCAATAGTCGCTACGAAAAAGATGTAGAAGATCCCAAACAAAAACAACATCTTTCTGCAGCAATTTTGAAGAAGAGGAAGGACAAGACTGAGGATATGCCCGCTGAGGAGGATCGTGTGGTAACCGACTCTTCACCTCCCGTTCCAACAATTCATGGGTTCGAGAACGAGATCAAGTCCCTGAAGCACTTCTTGTTGGATCAAAAGGTTAAAAAGGAGTTCAAGAGTCTTGTGATTGTCGGAGAGTATGGTGTTGGGAAGACAGCATTATGCAAGAAGATCTTCAATGACAAAGATGTGACGAGTGTTTATGCCCCGAGGATTTGGGTTTCCATGGACAGAAAGAAGGGTCAAAACAACAGCCCTGAAAAGGAGAGACTTGATGGGAAGATATATGTGTTGAAGAAGATCTTGACAGCTCTGGGAGTCAAAGATTCGATCCTCGAAACTATCCGTAGAGATGCTAATAATGAAGCTAAGGAGAATCAGGAAAATGCAAGCAATCAACAAGCTGGAGAAATTGATAGAGATACGGCGGATGAGAAGGAGCTCTCTGCTCTGCTCTATGCACTTCACTTGAGTCTGAGGTGGAAGAAGTATCTGATTGTCTTTGATGATGTGCGAGAAGAGGACCACTGGGACGAGATTCTTCAGGACGACGAGGAGAAACTCAAGAAGGAGAAGAAATGGGGAAAGTATCTGTCAGATGGATTCCCTAAAGGCTCTGGTGGAAGAGTCATATACACGACCAGGAATGAGGATGAGAAGGATGAGAAGGATACTCTAGCAAAGAAGCTAGTTGCAGAGGAACATGAGATACATCGTCTTTGGCCTCTGACCGATACTGGGAGTGTCTGGAACATATATGAAGAAGCCCTCATAAAGAATGGGGAAAAGCCTCCAAGGAATGACAAGAAATGCATAGATGAGCTGATGAACAAGTCTCGTGGTCTTCCTTTAGCTGCTAGTCTGTTGGCTGAGCTTCTTCCCGTGTTTCTTGACGATGAAAAAACTGAAGAGAACGATTCTGAAACTCCCGAATCAGACAGCAACACCGAGAATGCAGCTATTCCAGCTCAGCAGGCTTGAGAAGATTGAAGAGCCTTTTTCCATTGTGTTTTTATTTTTTCTGCTTTTGTTTGTCATGACTTATTGTTTGTGTTTCTCTGGTTTGTTGTTGTCTTTTTTTTTTCTACCCTTCTGTTGTATCAATAATCCATAATTTCCGACTAGAGCTTTCAGTGCCATACTATGTTTCTTTGTCTGAAAATGTTGCGCTTGCAACTGAAGAAGACACCAGACGCGATAGTTCCTTGTGTACCTTCTCTTGTGTCTGCAGTTTATCATAGTACAGTACACTTCTTCAGAACCACAAGTCTCACGGGATAAGCAAAACAAACACTCCAGACTCCTTTTATTTAAATGTTCACAAACAACAAAACTTAAAAGCATACCAGCAAGACATCAATGGGAAATGAGAAAGCAACACACACCAACAACAACAACAACAACAACAAAAACAGAAACAAGAAAAGGGAATGAAACAGCAGAAGAAAACTTGGGAAAACAGAGGAACTCTCAGTTCAGACTCAGAGTTTGATTAAGACTTAATCTTTCTTGCGCCAGATTCCGATGCCATCGGTGGGGCAGAAACTAACTTGAGGGCACTGATACTTGTCCAAGAACTCCAGCCTTGGGAAGTACAGTTGTAGGTCCCTCCACTCCACTTTGAGCCTGGGAAGAAACTTCAGACGTAAAACCTTGACTTGGCAAGCCGTTTCCTTCTTTGGTTGCTTTCCAAATCCAGTAAGATTGGTTCCTCCTTTGATGTAGAGTTTTTCCAGACCACCAAGCATATTGGGTTGAAGCCATGAGGGAAGATCCGAAATAGGAAAACACTGAAGGTCCAGTTTCTTCAACTTCAGGGGAAGGTGCACTGGATCTCTATCCAGCTTTGGAACCTTCTTTACAGGCTGGAGCTCTTGGAATGTTATCTGTCTTAAGATTTTTTTGAATCCGCTATTAGGATCCGCTGGCTTGTGGACATTAATACCTCCCCACGCCATTTTCAACTTTTCTAGACGGTCGAAATTCTCAATATCCACGAACAGTTTGGATACACTGACATCTTTGTTTATTGAGATACTTAGCTTTCTCAGATTCTTCAAGTGCTCCAGCTCAGCGAGCGTGCAGACCGTCTCCTCATCAGTAGCATCACTGACCACAAAGCCCTTTAGAACCTCCAAGTTATCAAGCCACGACAGCCTCTTGGGTATGCGGTCTATCATGTAGCAATCTGTAATGTCCAAGTAGGTAAGGGCCTTGAGTGAATCTATCTTGTCTGGAAGTTTCTCAAGATTGTAGCAAGCCCTGAGGTCCAAGATGATCAGATCATGAAGCTTACAGACAGCATCGTCAAGTCTTTCAATTCTTGAGATCCCTTGGAAACTCAGAAGCTTGAGTTTAGTCATATGCTTCAAGTTTTTCATAAGCTCTGTATTCTCTACCTCGATGTGGCGCTTGGCGGTTCTCTCCCATCTTCCTAGATAAAAAACCTTGAGCTCCTTATACGTAGTTGGTGATAGACGATTCAGCTTCCTTTTTCCTGATGTTTGATCCTTGGAGAACCACTTGAATGTGAAATCCGGGAACCGCTCAGAAACGTTGAAGACGGTTTCAATCTGATTTGCGTATAACATTTTGTTAGCTTTTGCTTCTGGTTGACTTGACGAAGCTTCCACAAGGCAGACCTTGTTCAGTTCTGATTTTTGCATGGTTGGCTTCTTCCCTTTTTGATAAATATTAAAAAGTTTCATCTCCATTGAGATTCGAACCAATGAAGCATGCACAAAAGGGGTCATCTTATAGCTGCTTGGCTCCACTTTTCGCTTGTTTTTAACAGGTTCAATCAACTTCATGTCCGCAAATTCCTTGAGAACCTTCTTGACGACATTTTCGGGTTTGTCTTCATCAGCCAGAACCATACCCTTTTTAGGTGGTGTGACTCTATAATCCAGGATGCCTTCCCCGATCCACCAGTACATGAGCATGGTTCGATTCACCTCTTGATTCTCGGGGAACACAGCAAAGGTCAGCAGGTAGATCTTCTTATCACCATCAAGTTGTTCGAATTTGGTTTGTACATCTCTAAAAACGGCAAGTCTTTTGAGCTCTTCTTCATTGGCATGGATCCCTGGCAAGCAAACAATGGGTTTCCCGTGATTATCCCCATTGCCATCGTCATCATCAAACCCTCTCTTGTTTTTAGGCTTGTTGGGCAACAAAGGTACTTGACACATCAAGTTAAAGATCTTCTTGTTGACCTTCTCCAGATCGTTCTTGTTTCCTTCGGTCAACGGCTTATTCGTTGAACCCACTTCCACTTGGTTGAGCAGGTTCTCAAGTGGACGGATTTGTCTCCTCACCTCTTCTGCAACCTCTATGTTAAGGTCTTGTAGCTTTGACACGTCCTCTTCAAGAAGACGGAGATTACGTTTCAGCTTAGGAATCGCATGCTCGGTTTGTCTCACGCTCGCAAAACCAGTTGTGTCACTTTGTTGTTTTTCCAAACCACCCGTGGTTGGCTGCTGGTTACTACCACTAGGATTAGTTCTGGCAGGGGCAGTTTCCGACCTTGACATCCTTTGTTGTTCTGGCTGTTGTGGAAAACGATTGTCCAATTTAGTCACGATTTTAAGAATCTTCCCGATTGATGTTTCTGGTTCATCTCCTGGTTTCTTCCCCACCTCCTGTGTTGATGATACTCCTGAATCATCTCCTGCCTTCTTCTCGACCTCCTCTGCATTTTGTCCCGTCTCCGTGCCCGGCGCGGTGTTCCCCGAGGCCATGACAAACACAATCTGCAAAAATCTTGAAAAGCGACCAGAAACAAGATTAACAACCAAAAATGTTACAACCCATGAATAAATTAATTCATCACACAACAACTCTATACATATAGTAAGATAGACCCAAACTCCTACTTCTCCTAAGTTAAGCTATCAAAACGAAAAAAAATGAAGGATTCTGGAGAAAAACAGATAAGTCATCAACCTAGAGGTACTTGGATCAGAAGGTACGAATCATTTATCCAGAAAAGGTTTTGCCTTTTTCCACAATTGATTTGATTAGAAAGGTCGAACCTTTTTTTTTTTTTTTTGTTCTTAGAGAAGGAGGAAGCGATTCGTACCTGTTTCTCCGGAGAAGAAGCGACTCTGCCTCTGGAGGGTCTTCTCCCCTTTACAACTTCAGTCAATTGCCAAATAGGCAAATTATGAATGAGACAAGAAGAAAAAAAAAAGTTCTACAGTTTTATAAGTTTGTGTGGTTTTTTTTTTTTTTTTTTTTCCTGGTAACAATAGTTTTTCAACAGATATTTTATTTATTTATTTGTTTGTGCAACAAAAATATATTTTAGCTAAACTGCATTTTATGTGGGTAATAAATTTAATAATTTCATTTTTTCACAAGTCTAACATTTTCATTCTTTCATACGTTTTTTTTTTTTGTCAAGCCATTCTTTCATACGTTTATATGATGAAAAGGATTTACTTTCTAGTTTTAGTCACTATACATATTTTATTTCTCATTATCTGATACTTGATCCGCTTGATATTTAGTGGTGTTTTAAAAAAAAAATCATTTGTTTCATTTGAAGTGTTGTTTTACATTTTTAATGCAAAATTTTTATTTTTAATGATTATATATATATATATATATATATATCTAGTAGTATAAGATATCTATATATATCCGTTGATATCTTATACTAATTCTCCAAAAACAATTCTGGTGAAAATCTAATAGGAAATGCACCTTTTTTTTTGTTTCACTTAAACATCCTTTTCTAATAATCTTCATTACTAATACAATAAAAATAGTGCTGATGTTGTTTTACCAACATTATTAGTTGACACGGGATGCACTACGTTGTCTTGGCTATTCAAGTAGTACTAGACTAGCACGGATTAAAATTCATTTTATTGTAATTTTTATATAAAATATAATTTATGTAATTTTTTTTAAAAGTTTTTTTGGATAATATATTATGCAATAAAACCATATAATAAAACAATATGCTAAATATGAAAGCTTAAAAAAAGACATATATTTTGTAAGTTTTACATTATTAATGATTCTAGATAAGTACCCATGTTATAACACTGGTTAAATTTTATTTCATAATCTATCTTGTAACCCACTATTTAACTTGTAACCAATCAATCTATCAATTTTATAATCTATCTTTGGTTAACGTTGTAGTCTATCGATAAAATCTGTAGAAAATAAATTTGTAATATTGTGTTTAAAGATCTTTGGAAACAACGTGATATAGGACTAAAATCATCCGAAAATACAGTTTGGAATATCTATGATTTTATTTGTTACCATTAATATATCAATTATCAATTTGGAATATCCCTAATATTTAGTGTAACCAATTAATATTAATATAAAGATTAATCTATAACCTATCTATAACCTATTTATAACCATTTGTAATCATTTATTAAAAATATAAAGTCTACAAAAATTATGTTGTGTACTTCTCTTTTATTAAAAAAGGGGTAGATTATTCAGCAAACATGAATTATTTAACACGACGTCATTAATACAGCTAATCTAAACTTTATATTTTGTTTCCATTGACCCAAATACGAACTATCGAGTTACTCTCTTTTTGGAAATGTTCAATCATATATGTATAGTTATTATTATGGACCCTACTGAAATATTTCTCTACGATAGAATTTGTCTTTAATCTATATAGTTATTGACTCAACGCTATCTATAAATTATTGGTTCACACTTGAAATTTTATATACGAAGATCCCTCTTAACCATAGTTAAGAACACTATGATATTAAATATATGAACTCATACAGGTGATACTGTATTACTGTATCACGTGTGAGATGGAAGACATGCGTAGACATAGTTAGCTAGATATTTTTATTTCTATGCTAATAATGCTATTGCACATGTAAGAGCTATGCTGACATTTACACATTACATGTCTCGATCATTGTATTTTATTACAGCTAACTAAAAAATACTTTAGAATTCACAGGTCGTTGTTTTCCCTCTCATTGGTCTTTCTTTATTGCACTCCCCACGTCTTCCCTGAAACTTGAAACTAAAAAAGTCACTCATTGTTTTTTCTTTTTCTTCATAGTTGTTGTGGCACATTTTAGTTAGTTTGGAATTAGATAATGATTTTAGATAGTCACTCATTTATGTATCCAAGCTTTTTTGGCAATTTTATAAAATTATTATCTAATTTTTTTTTTTTTTTTTTTTTTTGTCAACAAAAGATTAGCTCAAACGAGCCAATTTGGTGGAAAATTATTTACATACAAAACATGATGCGGAGAGGTACGCGCTTGGCGTGCCAGAGAGTCCGCACTTACATTTGCGTTTCTAGAAATAAAAGATAGGGAGAAAGTCGAGAATTCTGTCCTGTCTACCTTGATGTCGTCTAGGTACGCTGAGAAAGCTGGCCTAATAAAAATAATATAAAAATATAAAAATGATATTAACAAAATGATCAAATGTTTATTTTTAAATCTTCAGTTAATAATTAATATTAGCAAAATCATAATCACTATTAAAAAGCATGTTACTGTATTTACTGATTGGTGATTACTGGAGCATTTCATTTGCAAACGAGGTGTCTGGTTGCTCCTATATAATCAGATTATTAGCCATTAACTTGTGCGACTTTTTATTAGAATAATAAATTAATAATTAAAGACCTAATTGAAAGTACTAAAAATAAAGACCAATAAGTCGTTAGAGCTTATTAAAGTACCCTTTGTCATTATATAGCTTGGCAAAAAGAGCTATTTGAACCCCAAACAAAAGACAAGCTAATTAAAGTACCCACGTATATTTTTGATAATTATATCCTTAATTCGAGTACAAGCTATTTTAGCTGTATATTCGACATCCATTTGATAGCTGATAATATATTATAGTCATATTCCTTTTTGTCAACTGGAAGTACTTGATGCAATGCAATTACATGATGAACTAATAGCACAATACAAAGTTACAAAGTTACAATTAATATAAATATAAATATAATTTATAAAAAAATAAAAATAAAAAGTTACAAACACTTCTAAACTTACTAGACTAACAAGGTTAACAGCAACCGCTTTTAGGACATT
Organism: Camelina sativa; assembly: GCF_030686135.1. Lineage (NCBI taxonomy): Eukaryota > Viridiplantae > Streptophyta > Magnoliopsida > Brassicales > Brassicaceae > Camelina > Camelina sativa. Next base: position 32,898,060 of record NC_141899.1, read on the forward strand.
ATTATAAGGGGAACACTTTTGGGTGTTTTTAGAGTAAAAATATTATGAAAATAATGTAAGATCATTAGTTTAGATCTTTTGTTAAGAAGTTTGTTATTAAGAGAACATGTTTAAGATCATAAGATTTAATAATATAATAATCTTAAACATATTACATTTATAAAAACTTTAAAAATAACATTTAAATTACAAACTTATAAAACTTTTACTAAAATTCAAAATACAATACCAAATTTTTATGAAACAAAAAAAAATTAAAGATAAAAAAAAAACAAATAAACATATTACTTAATTAAAGCACACAAACATTTTATTTAATTAATACATAGTTTAATGTCCAAATTTATTCCATTTATTCTCAATCAAATCCTCTTTTAATTTGTGAAAAATTGTTTGCAAAAAATTGTATCCATTCACAGCTTGTCATGTCAGCGTAGAACTGAGCCAAGATCAATTCTACATCAAAAACTAAAAAAGTGTTTTAAACCCGTTATTCATTATTTTTCTATTTTTTTTTAGGTTTAGAACACCCTTAGTGTTCTCTCTATAATAATTGCTTTAGCTTGACTACATAAAGCCCTCAATCACTACACATAGCTGATAATAAATGATAGTCATATTCTTACCAACTTATTTTGATCGACTATTATTGAGTGGAAAGAAAAAATAAATTGACGATAAGACATGTAAATGCCAGCATGGCTTTTACATTTCAAATAATAAAATAAAACAGTAAGCATCTAGATTCAGTTGCAGAAAAAAAAGTCATGTCTTCCATGTCAGTGGAAATAAATATTACAAAAAATTATAGGTGTGAAAATTTATTTCGAGTTCATTAGTACAAGTAACATTGACTATATACTATATAGACATATTTTATCGTTGAGAATATAAAGATTTAACAGTGTCCATGACCCATGAGTAGGGATGTTAAAAGTGGGTAAAAACCCAGTGGATACCCGAAACCCATGCTTAAAACTGGGTTTTGGGACCTGTTTTTGCTCTAAGAAATTAAATGGGTTAAAAATGGGCAGGTGCCCAAAACTATAAAGTCTTACACGGGTTTACCCTATCAGTTATGGGTACCCATTGGGTTTTTTTTTTCTTTCTAATCACCTATACTTTTTTTTGTCAAGTCTAATCACCTACACTAAACCCGCAAAATCACATTTTCCTACCAAAATCACAAAACACGAAAACTCGTTTTTCTGCCAAAACCGCAAAATTACGTTTTCCCGCCAAAACAGCAAAATTGTATTTTCCCGTCAAACCGCAAAATCCGCAAAATCATGGGCCATGAGTAGTAACTGTTTATCAAAAATGTGTTTTCGTCAACTTTTTTTTCTTTGTCAACTTGAATTTTATTAAAACTTAAAACTTGGTTCAACAACCAAGAAAAGATTACAAACTCCCAAACGAGAAAAACTTAGCCTAAACAAGGGAAACTTAAACAGGCAGACAATTAGAAGTTTCCAGAAAAAAACGCTAGAGGAAAAAAAAAATTCCCTGGAAACTAAAGTTCTAACAAAGGGAGACAAAGTAAACTGAACAAGAAATACAAACAGATAAAATCAAACCAAAACGAAGGAGGACAACTCCTTACCCTATAGCAGAAATAACTAGGCAAACACCTTAAAAATGGTAGAACCAAACGAAACTGAGATTCCTTTTCTTCTGAAACATCTTCGCATGTGATTTATCACGGATGTCCTCGGCCAACCGTAGATAACAGCTACCTCCTCCTATCACATTGAGAGTCAATCTCTCGAGAACCAAGGACAACATAACCCGGCAAGCAAAGAGCACTCATAGAAGTACATAGAGACTCACACACACTCCCAGATGCGACGAGGACGACTGATGCGTCTCCTTACGTCTAACTAGAGTCCTACCAAAAAGCAATCATATCTAAACAGATCATGAACGCAGGGACAAGGAGCAAGGCAAAACTTCACTAAGTTAACACACACCATGAACACCAAGGATAGGAAATCTCTGTAAGATTTGAAGACTACCAACCAAACAATAAGCACGAAACTTCTGCTAAGAAAGGAGTCGAGCCTAAAGGGAACCACAGGCTAAAACAAGGAGACAAGGATTGGGAGAAAAGGCAATGGCTTAAGCTGACAAACCACTCCAAATCTGCGGCTTAGAAATGAAAATAGGCACAGGACCAGTAACAAGAACTGAGACAGGAACAAGCAAACCCCAATGGCAATTATTCTTCAAACCAACCGTTGATCTAAGATCCGGCATCATTAACTTTACTTGTAATCAGAAACCTACCCAGAGATGACTGCTCTAAACGCTTCCTCAACACAATCACAAATCAAACCATGAATCCTCCAACAAAGTTCCCCAAACGAAGGTTCAACAAGACTGCAAACGACACTAAACACCTACCCTAGCTAAAACGGTACAGAAGAAAGACGGGACAACCAGCTTACTCAAAACATGAGACAACAAAAATCCAAGCCACATAAACGAGAAGCATCACCTAAAAGACCAGGACAACACCGGATCTGACAAAGGCAAGAGAGGCTTCTCCTGAAACTGGCGGGAGAGGACGAACAACGCTCAAAGGCCGTCGAGCAAGCCTCACAGTGAAGACCATCTCCTTCGCTGAGCTAACAAACCACACCATCGATCCACCAGATCTAGCCGAGTCGACTCAAACAGAAGCAAAAACAAGAGAACAAACGAACTACAGAGCAGCGGGGGCCCTCTCACAGCTACGGCGAAGAGCACCGGTCACCGGAGAGGGCAAACGGAGATTTTGTTTTTTGGGCGACGGCTAGGACGAACTCACGGGAGAGAAAGGGTTGAGATCTTTTTTTTGATAAATCTATGGTGTTTTCGTCAACTAACAAAAGTTTTTTTTTTTGAGTATACAGAAATAAAAGTACTTATTTTTCCATATATAAATGTGAAATCTTTTTATATTATTTTTAAAATTTGTAACAAATGGTTACATATATAGTACACTCAATCATTTTTATCATGTAACTTATAATTAAGCTAACTGACTAACTGTATGGTTGACATCGATTTAAATAGGTAATGTGTTTAGTGATAATCTGCACTTGTGTAGCGTAGACCACGTAGTCTAACGTGGGTTATCCTCATCAACAACAATATTTTATTTATCATGTATCCTTCAATTAGGAAGAATTTTGAGTGCAGTCATTAAAAAAATGGCAATTGTTTTCAAACTTATTCTTGAGATGATTAATAAAAATAAAATTTTAAATAAACTACTCATTCTAATTATTTATATAATATTTTGAATCCTTTAATTGTCAAGTAATAATACTATACGGGAGAACTTCTCTTCATGAATCTTTATAAAAAAAAGAAATACACTATAACAAAATTGATAATATTAAATAATTGCATAGTAACATAAACTGCAAAATATATTTTTTTAAATAAAAATATAATTTTTTTTAAATTCTTATATTCCAATTTGGGCCACCAATCATGAAATTCTTTTTTAGTTATTGTTTAGTTGACAGAAAAAAATAAAATAAATGTATATTTATATTTGAAAAATCAGACTCTTTTTTTATTTTTAATATAATAATTTTCTAGTGATCTCATACTTACTAATAGCCTAACCACATTCAAACCAATTAGCAGAAATAATCAACTTTTTAACCAATGAATTAAATAACCAATAACGAATTAAACAATAACATCTATCCAACAATGTCAATAATATAAGACAAGTCACAGAACAATGAACCAGCAACCTAAACAACAATTTTAGACCCCTACATTCAATTCTAACAACCTAACAGCAACATATAACAAACAACCGGACCTCTAAAACATAATCCTTTTTATCGCCTTGATTCCACGATCACACTTTTTCATTTACATGCACCACAACACAAATGAAATGCATCAGTATTATCATAAATATTCTGTAAGGCGATTCTCCCATCTACTAAACTATACACACAAGCGAAACACAATCACAAACAATACACAAAGGAAAAAAGCAAACCAGAGACCTCTGAACACGTGCGTCGACTATTTGCAATTACGTCGACTGACACACTCCTTGTGTCGACCAATGCACTCCTTGCATCGACCGATGCACTCTTTGCGTCGACCGATGCAATTCCTCCAAATCCCTAGATGCATCGACCAACGCACTCGTTGCATCGCTGTCAAATCCCTAACTGAGTTGACCGATGCACTCCTTGCATCAATCGATGCAGTTGCACAAAGCGTCACCAAAAACAATCTCCTTTGTCTCCTCTTGGCTCGGTGAAGCCAGAAACGATCTCTAAAAGCCACAAAACTCATGATAAACACTTACACGAGAACACATAAGCGTTCAACAACCGAAATCACACAAAACAAGTATCTAATTGCTAGATCAACCATGGTCACACACTCACCTTTGAGAATGAGAAAAACTGATTCTAAACTCACGAAAAAGCAAGATTCTACCATGATACTAGCCTCAGATCTCCCCTCCACATGAAAGATCTCTCAATAACATGCACCAAAATCTTTAAAAACACTCAAGAACAGATTCTCTCTTTCTTTTCTCTCTGGAACGGCAATAGAGGCTGAAAACTCTAAAATTCATCGAGTATTCCTTTTTATACCCGAGTTTAGGGTTTCCTGAACCCAAAAACGCTACCAGATGAGCATTTAACTTAAGTTGTCTCGCAAACATGAACCTTGCATTGACTGACACAACTCTGCGTCGATCGATGCATCTTCCAAACCGGGATTCCGGTTCACGGGCGTTACAATTTCCCCCCACTAATATAGATTTATCCTCGAATCTCAAACAACCATCAGCCGAGGACTCTCGTGCAACCGTTTTCACGGCCCACACCTCCTCCGACCGATCTATGATGGTTACCTCAAGGTGATAAACTCACGTTTCAGACATTATTTGCTCCCGAGTTTTGAACTTTTCCTTACTCATAAGTCTCAACCTTGAGTTTTCATTGGCTCCTCATGAGGCCTTAGCCTGCATGCCATAATATCGGCTCCTCATCAAGCAAAGGCCCGCATGCCATAATATATATAAGGGAAATCCAATATTTGTCTCTCAGGTTGCCACCATACAGCGCGTCCCGGATCGTCATCCAAAGTTGATATACCAGCCATACTATCAAGTCATAAAGTCTTAGAATATGACGGTACTAAGAATCTAAAGCTCTCCAAAGAGTTGTTCATGACTAACTGTTCTTAGAGCAGACAATTATGAACACGTCTGAGTCCTATCCCTCACAAGGTCTCCCTCCCGTGGCTCGCATAAAACATCACAATGACCGTCACGAAGACCTCACATCCCGAAGAACCATCACGAAGACCACACATCCCAAAGGACCGAGATGAAGACCATACATCCCGAAAGATTGTCACGAAGACCACACATCCCGAAGGATCACCTAAACATGCCACATTGGCTAATCAGTCCGCCACAAAGGCCACATAATGTCTCAAAAGACCACCCCAAGGGCCACACTCTGACTCTAAAGTCCGCCACAAATGCCATAAACTCGCCACCAAGGCCCACAACCACTAAAAATGGACAAATTCTAACTCACATAAAACTTTCTATTTTAGAATTTTCTACTTTTGAAAACTTTCTGCTTTAAGAAACTTTCCACTTTTAGCACAACCGTCAGAGAATCATGTATCTCGTACACCAGCTCATCTTGGTACTTAGTCGCACAACCAACCACCCTTATGCGACCAAGTATAAAAATAGATGGGCATGAATACTCCATTTCGCTCAAGCCACAGATTACACCGCACCAACACCTACCACAACAACTAAAACCAAAACTATGCAAGTTCAAGCCTCGAACTGCTTCTCGAACCACTTCTTGAACCTTGTCTTCATCCTCACCTCTGACTCCCAAGTCTGCTCCTCAACACCATCACAGTCCCATAGGACTCTCATCAAAAGAATATTCTTCTTCCGAAGTTCCTTAACTCTCCTCTCGAGAACCCTCACTGGTCTCGCCTCCAAAGTCATGTTGAGCTAAAGATCCTCGGGAATCTTAGCGAATAATTGATCATACTCGCGAAGACACTTCCGCAACATTGACACATGGAAGACCTTTTCGAACACACACATAACATCAGGCAACTCCAGCCTATATGCTACCGGTCCCACCCGCTTGACCACTTTGAACGTACCATGTACTTCAGACTCAACTTAGTCTTTGACAATGACCTGTTCAGACCTTGCAACATAGCCATCTTGAGGTACACTCTTTCTCCAACCTGAAACTCAAGATCTTTCCTCCTCTTATCAGCATAGCTAGTCTACCGATCTTGAGCCTCCTTCATGTTCAGCTCCATAATCCGAATCTTCTTCGAGGTCTCCTGAACAAAACTCACACCATATATGCTTCTCTCCCCCACCTGAGTCCATAACGGTGTACGACATGGCCTCTCATACAACGCCTCATAAGGAGTCCTCCTGACTCACCTGGTAGCTGTTATTATAAGCAAACTCTACCTAGCTCAGGTACTCATATGCACCTTCGTTCCCATCTATGCATGAAACGCCCTCCAAAATACCGAAGTGGATTTGGAATCTCTATCAGACACGATACTCACCGGTACCCTGCGCAATCTGACTATCTCCTTCACATACTTCTTAGCCAAGACCGTTGTTCCATCAGTCTTCTTGATGGCCAGAAAATGTGCAGACTTAGTCAACTAACCGGTCCACTATGACCCAAATCGCTTCAAAAGGCCAAGACACTGACAATCCTACCACGAAGTCCATCGTGATCATGTCTCACTTCCACTCTGGAATGGGAAAAGTTTGCAACATGCCACTCGGAACCTCATGCTCAGCCTTCACTAGCTAGCAAACATCACACTTCCCCAACTAGCTACATCCTTCTTCATCCCGACCCAATAATAATAGCGCTTGAGGTCATGGTACATCTTGGTCGCTCCTGTATGAATAGAAAATATGCTAGCATGAGCCTCCCTAAGAATATCCTGCCTCAACACCTCATCCTTGGGCACACAGATCCGACCGTGCACAAGAATGGTACTATTGGCAGAAACCTAATACTCAGAATCAACATCTCTAGAGGCATTCAACAGCCACATATCCTTCCCCTCAGCCAACCGCACTCTTCTCAAAAGATTTACTCGATCAGCCGCCTCCAATCGCAACGGCTCCTGAGAAAAAGCACACAATATCAACGCACTAATTTCTCTAACTAGAGTCTCCATATCCAGCTCCTGAGTCGAAACCGCCCGCTTCTGACTCAGAGCATCTGCAACTGAATTAGCTTTACCAGGGTGGTAAAGTATCTCCAGATCATAGTCTATTACCAGATTTTTACACTGCCTATGCCTCAATTCATCTCAGGCTGAGTGAATATGTACTTCAAGCTCTTATGATCTGTAAACACCTTTACCTTTGCGCCATAAAGATATGACCTCCAAATCTTCAGGGCGAAAACCACAGCAGCCATCTCCAAGTCATGAGTAAGATAGTTGTCCTTATGCTTCTGCAACTACCGCAAAGCGTAGCCGATAACCTTCCCATGATGCATCAACACACACCCCAAGCCAACTCTGGATGCATCTGTGTAAACCACATAAGGCTCACCGTGCTCTGGCAATGCCAACACTGGAGTAGTAGTCAACATCTCTTTGGGCTTGCGAAACCCTCCTCACACTCTCGTGACAAATTAAATGGAACATCCTTCCCTGTCAACTTAGTCATTATGGATGCCTTACTCGCAAACCCCCTCAGAAACTTCTTGTAGTAACCCGCCAACCCAAGGAAACTCTTTATCTCCGTGGCATTCTGCGATCTAGGCCAATACCTGATAGCCTGAATCTTCTCTGGATCCATAGAGACTCCCTCCGCCGAAACAATGTGAACCAAAATCTCATCTTCCTCTGCCAGAAAGTGCACTTGCTCAACTTAACATACAACTTATCCTCCTGCAGCTTCTCTTGAGCTGCTCTAGGTTAACATCTCCACCAGGGGCTCCACCTATTGAGACCCCCGCACCGAAAATTCTAGCACCACCGGCCAACTGGGCAGCGAAACCGCCCACACCAGCTCCATCGGCACCACCACCAGCCACACTCACAGACCCCTCCTGGAATGCCTGCGACTCGCCGACACCCTCCACCATCACACTCTGATCCACGATGTCACTAACAACTGGGCATCTGCCCCTATGAAACAACCCGACCCTTTTTTTTTTTTTTCTTTTTAATAATTAAATACAAGATATAATTAAGTATCCCATACTACTTAAATAAACAAACCAACCCACACATGGTAACCAACCAATAATAAACCAACATCCAATTACATGCACAGCGGAAACATATCAATAATACAAAACCAATACAACAACACTTCTATCCATCCTATCCAGCAACCTAACATATCTCTATCCAAGGTTCCATCCTAAACAATATAACAAAGACCAACAACACACAAACGAGACCCTAGTTCATCCTCCTCCTCATCGCCATGATTCCGCGTCACATACCTGCACACCACAAACAACAATTGAGATGCGTAAGTATTATCACAAATACTTAGTGAGGCAATCCTCCCATCTACTAGGCTATACACACAAGCCACTGAGAAACCAATGCTTAACAAATAACAACCAAACACAAACAAACCAGGAAATCACATAACAAGCAACTTGGTGTCGACCGACACCAGAGAGGTGTCGATCGACACTGGCCAAACATGGTGTCGACCGACACCTAACTGGTGTCGATCGACACTCCCTTCGCAGACGCGAACTGTACAAATCCGAACGACGAACCTCCGTTTCCTATCATCTCCAATCCGTTCCAACCTCACCCAAAACCTTCAGGAACCTATAGGAACAATAACACAACCACCACAAGCAAGAACAACACCACTAAAACAACCAATCAAGCAAGAACAACACAACAAAGCACCACCAATCAAGCAAGAACAACAAAGGATTCTCAGGCTTAGATAAGCCATGGTCATGCACTCACCTTATCAACTGATTATAACAACCAACACAACCAGTTGAGACCCTCCTAATGTCTGAAACAGCCCAGAAACGCCCTACAACAAGCCACACAACCAAAAACGACTTATAGCAAAACTGCTCAGAAACATCAAGAAAGAACAGTCTCAAAGACGAAACCCTAAAAGAAAAACTAACCGTTAACTAACAAATCGCTCCGGTGACAAGCTACCCCTAGACGTCACGAAGCTTCCCTCAAAATTTCAGCACGATCAGGCACCACACGAGACCACGATCTCAGTTACAATCTCCGATGGTCCCAACTCGCGTCTGAGAAAACGTGTCTCACGAAACTGCCAATAACTCATCGAGTTTAAATCCAAATCTACTTCTGTAAAAAGGAGAATGACGATGAAAGACTTGGGAATAAAACCACTAAATTTAATTACCTTTGAGAACGATTTGATATGCCGAAACTGTTTCCTCCCAAACCCTAACGATTCTGATCTTTCTCCTTTGATCTCCTTCAACCACAATAGGCTCTCTCCTCTCTCTCTAACTCTGAAAACGGCGACCACACACCCTAAAACCCTTCATTTGTCGCTTCTCCACTTATATACTCGGTTTAGATAACTAAACCAAACCAACCAAACCAAAATTGCGAATTAAAACAAACCCGACGAACCCAGACAAAGGGGTGTCGATCGATGCCACAAGGGTGTCGATCGACACTCCTTCCAAAAATCACAGAATCTGGTTCGCGGATGTTACACCCTACCACGACCACGACCACGTCCACGACCAGCAACAACACCACCTCTAACCATCTGCACTACCATGAACAAAAGGCTAAGTAAACAATCTGACCTTATACACAAAAACACAACTTACCGTGGAATCACATTGAAGGATTTAAGAGGATGTTCTATGACTTCTTGCCTCACACAATTGACTAACTCACATATTCAATCAAAGCATGTAAATCCACAACATCAACAATACAAAGCCTAGTGAACCTGTACCTAGAATCGTAAGGACTCTGATACCAAACTGAAATGACGAACCTTTTTTTGAAATAATAATTCTCTAGTGATCTCATACTCACTAATAACATAACCACGTTCAAACCAAATAGCGGAAATAACCAATATTAAACCAATGAATTGAATAACCAATAACATCTATCCAACAATGCCAATAACATAAACAACGTCTCAGAACAATGAATCAGTAAGCTAAACAACCGTTCTAGACCCCTACATTCAATTCTAACAACCTATCAGCAACATAGAACAAACAATTGGGCCTCTAGAACATCCTCCTCTTTATAGCTTTGATTCCACGATCACACTTTTCCTTCATCTGCACCACAACACAAATGAGATGTGTTAGTATTATCATAAATACTCTATAAGGCGATCCTCCCATCTACTGGGCTATACACACAAGCGAAAAGACAAGCATAAAAAATACGCAAAGGAAAAACAAGCAAACCAGACATGTGCGTCGATTTGCACACTTGCATTGAGTGATGCAACATCCTCGCATCGACCGATGCAATTCCTCCTAAACCCTAGATGCATCGACCGACGCACTCCTTATATCGACGTCAAATCTCTAACTGCGTCGACCGATGCACTCCTTTCATCAATCGATGCAGTCGCCAAAAACAATCTCCTCCGTCTCTGCTTGGCTCGGTGAAGCCAGCTCCAAAAGCCACAAAACTCATGAAAAACACTCACAAACGAGCACACAAGCATTTAACAACCAAAATCACACAAAGCAAGCATCTAATCACTTAGATCAACCATGGTCACACACTCACTCACCTTTGAGAATGAGAAAAACTGATTCTAAACTCATGAAAAAACTTCCTAGCAAGCTTCTACTATGATACTAGCCTCAGATCTCCACTCCACAGGAAAGATCTCTCAATAACATGCACCAAAATCTTCAAAAACACTCAAGAACAGTTTTTCTCTTTCTTTTCTCTCTAAAAACATCAATAGAGGTTGAAAACTCTAAAAGTCATCGAGTATTCCTTTTTATACCCGAATTTAGGGTTTCCCGAACCCAAAAACGTTACCTATTTAATGTTTAATGTTTAATGTTTTAAGTTTATTAAAATGTCTTTACACAAAAAGAGTTTATTTAAATATATATATACAAATATATACTTTTTTAATTAATAAAAAATCAAAAATTAATTAATAACTAATATATATATATATATTAAAATAAAAAAAAAATTTTGTGTAAAAACATTTTAATAAACTCAAAACATTAAACAGTTGGCAAAAAGAAAATTATAGTCTTAACCATGTATGAATTGTTGTATCTAAAAGTAACTTGCTTTCTAGCTAAAGTTATTTACTTGCGCGACTTTTCATTGCAATTTAGAATCAAAAGACCAAAGGATAATATAACAAAGATCCATTGGTTCTTAAGTCGATCATTTTGATCTTTGTTCCCAACGAATTGGCTCGTTTGAGCTGATCTTTTTTCTTTTTTGACAACAAAAGATCAGCTCAAACGAGCCAATTGGTTGGGAAATCGTTTACCAAAAAAACTTGGTGCGGAGATGTACGCGCTTGGCGTGCCAAAGAATCTGCCCTTACATTAGCATTTCTAGAAATTAAAGACAAAGAGAAGGAAGAAAATTCCTCCCTATCAGTCTTGATGTCGTCAAGGTACGCCGAGAACGCTGGCCAGTCGGAAGGGGAAGACACCATCTTCACCAAGTCTGAGCAGTCGGTATAGAAAGCCACCTCTCTGAAGTCATGCCCGATCATGCAGCGCATCTCCCAAAGGAAAGCTTCAACTTCAGTATGTAATGGAGATAGACTTCGTCGGAAATTCTTTGCACCCAAAAACGGCAAACCTGTCTGGGCGGAGGTGCAACACCATCGAGCACCTGCATACAAATTCCCTGCTTTCCAAGATCCATCTATGAAGCATCGGTATCCCGAAAAAACCGAAGGAAGGGAGGTTGTAGCCACCCTAGCTGGAATCTCCGAAACTACTGGAATAGTGGGATATGTCACAAGATCATCCTCGACCTGAGCCTGCTGCCACGCTGCAGCTTCTCCCTCTGCTACCCTAACAATATCCTCCGGCCGCTCGACAATATTTTCAAAAACACGTGCATTCCGTGCTTTCCAAATAAACCACATAAGCCACGGGAACGCCGCAACATGGGTCCCAGGATTCTGCTGTCCTAAAAAGTGATCAACATTTGCATATACTGATTCCATCGGGAAAGAATTAGGTCCCACCGGTACATGAGCTAGAGCCCAAACCTGACGGGCTGGAGGACACACAAAGATTGCATGATTGATAGTCTCCAAATCCGCGCCACATCGTACGCACCGTAAATCGCAAGCAATACCTCGTCGTCTCAAATTTGCCGAAACCGAAATACACCCAGATAAGACCTGCCACATAAAATGTTGGATCTTAGGTGGGCAACGAGCCCTCCACACGCTAGCCAGTAGGGGGGTAATTTTCGGGCCAGAGCCAGTGGCCGCAAAAGTCCGAATCACGTCATGACGTGCAGTGTGATAGCCAGATTTGACGGTATACATCCCAGTTTTCGTGAAGTGCCAACCGAAAGGATCATCCTTTTGATTACCACCCAAAGGTATAGCCCTTATCAATGCAATATCAAGTGGATCAAAATGCTCATTAAGCATATCCATACGCCAAGTATTAGTTTGTCGATCAATTAATTGATTCATTTGAAGAGAAGGGTCCGTTAAAGGACCCTTACTTAAAGCTGGTCTCGGGAATTGAGCTGGAACCCAAGGGTCAGACCATATAGAAATGGTGTCCCCAGAGCCAACCCGTTTAATAAGCCCTTTATTAACCAGAGAGCGAGCAGAACATATACTCCTCCACCCATAGGAGGGAGAGTATGACCTAATCGGATCCAAAGGATGCGTATTCCTATAATACTTACTTTTAAAAACCCTGGCAAACAGCGACTCTGGAACTTCTATTAGACGCCATAGTTGCTTGGCCAGTAATGCCGAATTAAAGTCATCCACATTCCTAAAGCCAAGACCACCCAACTGTTTACTAACACATAATTTCTCCCAGGCAAGCCAATGCATGCCCCCTGTCTTACCACTGGTACTCCACCAAAAATTTGCCACTGCACTGGTAAGCTTGGATGTTATTGTTTTTGGTAAACGAAAACAAGACATCACAAAAGTTGGAATAGCAGTAGCCACAGATTTAATCATCACCTCCCTTCCCCCTTTTGAAAGTAAATTTGCCGTCCAACCATTCGTCCGACTCTGAATCCGCTCCCTAACAAAGGAGAAAACCTTAGTCTTAGCCCCACCTAAACTCTCAGGTAAACCCAGATATGATCCCATACCACCCAAGGTCGTGATCCCGAGAACGTCCTGGAGTTTGGTTTTTGTCTGCTCATCAATCTTGTGCCCAAACTGTACCGAGGATTTTGTGAAATTAATTTGTTGACCCGAGACAGATTCATACTGTTTTAGAATATCTAAAATAACCCAACATTGTCCTATATCCGCCTTACAGAAGAAAAGACTATCATCGGCAAACAACAAATGCGTAATATGCGGGCATTTATTTGCCACTTTGATCCCGGGAATAAGATTATCCCTCTCTGCTTTCCGTATATTAGCAATTAAAGCTTCTGTGCATAAGATAAACAAATAAAGAAACAAAGGATCACCTTGTCGTAACCCCCTCTGTGGAACAATCAAACCATTTGGCTGACCATTAATAAGAATCCTATACTCTACCGAAGTGACACAAAACATTATCCAGGAAACTCATGACTCGGCAAACCCCATCTTCTGTAACAGAGCTGCCACAAAATCCCACTCCACCCTATCATATGCCTTGCTCATGTCTGTTTTGATGGCCATAAAGTTTCCTTTACAAGACGGGTTTGTGCGCAAACCATGAAACATCTCTTGAGCGATAAGGATGTTATCTGAGATCAGCCGACCTGGTACGAAAGCCGATTGAGTCTCAGAGATAAGACCAGGTAAAACCCTCTTAAGACGCTGACATAAAATCTTTGAAATAATCTTATATACAACGTTACACAGACTAATCGGCCGTAATTCTGCCATTCTAGTTGGCTTGGCCACCTTTGGAATAAGGCAAATATGGGTTCGATTTAGGCCCTTGTCAAAAACTCCCTCCACTAAAAATCTATTAAACAAAGCTACAAGGTCCGTCTTAACTATACCCCATGCTCTTTGGAAAAACAAAGCTGTCATCCCGTCTGGGCCACGGGCTTTATCTGGGTGCATCATAAATAAAGCAGACTTGACCTCAGCCTCCGTAGCGGATGTTGTCAGCCGCTCATTATCCTCAGCTGTAATAACCGTATTGACCTCCCGTAGGACCTCCTCAAAGTTGTCCGGGTTTGTTGAAGTAAACAAATCCTCAAAATAAGAGACCACCGTATTACATATATCCACATCCTCGGTTGACCAGATGTCATCCTTATTAAACAAACCCGTGATCCGATTACGAGCCCGTCTTTGCTTTGTTAAGGCATGAAAATATTTGGAATTTTTATCCCCCAATCTCATCCATTTACTCCGACTCTTTTGATACCAGTAAATCTCTTAATCCACATACGCTTGGCGTAAACGACTTTGTAAATCTGAAATTGTAGCAGGAGGAATTGAATCATCCGCCAGAGCCACCTCCAACTGCCGCTTTAAATCCTCAATAGTTTCCCTACCATATGGGACTTGTGATTTACGCCACTGAGAAATCGCCTTCCGACATTCACAATTTTATGCACGAAAGCACCTAAATCCTGGTCCCTGTCCCCGGCCCACCCTGATGCAATCGCATCCATCAGCCCGCCTTTCCAATCCAGCGGCGGTCAAACATAAAACTCCTTTTCCCCTGCGGCCTTTTAGCCCCAATAGTAATCACTAGAGGCTTATGATCAGAGGCTATCATTGGTAAATACTCTGTTACCGTGTCCGGGAACAAATCATGCCAATCTTCATTCCCTAAGGCTCTATCCAGCCAACATTGAATGGGTTTCTTATCCCGCCAACCCCTCCAAGACAAACAATCACCAATATAAGGAAACTCCAAAAAACCACAATCCCGAATCATCCCATTAAAAGAAAGAAAAGAAAAAGGATGACGTAGCTTCCCTCCCCTTTTTTCATGATTCCCTGTCATCTCATTAAAATCCCCAACCAAAAACCAAGGAGTGGACCAATTAGAGCTAATTCTTAAAATCTGTTCCCACACCAGATCCCTATTTTTGGGGACAGGATCCCCATAAACGAAGGTTAAATGGATTATCCGCCCTTTGAAGACCGCTTTAATGTCGACTAATCTGTTAGACTCAAATAAAACCGAGACCTGAAAATCATCTTAATTATAAGAAAGAGTCATACCACCACTACAACCAATAGGATCTATTATTTTTAAATTTTTATACCCAAAATGAACAACAAACTTTTCTAGAATAGAGTAGGTTGTTTGGTTTCTAAAATAAAATACTCATTCGTTCGTTATTATATTGTTGGGACTTGGGATATAGAGCAGTTTTGTCTTTTTCCTATTTGACTAGTACAATATGTGTTTATAAATTAAAAAATAATATTTTTGAATACTTTTTAATAATATTAGTATTTTATGTAGTTAGAATTGTATTTAATAACTTTTTTAAAAAATTATTTAATAGTAATATTTTGAAGAATATTAAATAAAAAAATATCACGTATTCACGTCTTACATCCAACGGACTTGCAAGATCGTCTTATTATGATTTAAAGAAACCTCAATAGTACTACTTTTCACATGCCAGCTTTGAAATCTTGAATTGTTCAGATTATTTAATTTGTTAATTTGCACGACTTTTAATTGTAATTGGTACTACTAAAGATAAAGTTCGGAAAGGATGAAAATAAAAACATGGCCGATTTATTATTTAATGCCATTGTAACTAGAAGTTATGCCGATAATAATTTTTTTTTCTGGTGTGTGCAAAACGACGATAAGTTATTCTTTTTCTTTTTATATGTGTTGGAAATAGAAAATGTCGTCCTTGTTTCCTCGGACATTTGCACAAACATCAATAATGGAATCCCATGTGTTATGATAGTAGTGAAAGTATAAGGCCTCAGGCCCAACCCACAAAGCCTTCTCAATCCACAAAGCCTTCTCAAAGTCCATTTGACCACAAGTCATTATCTCCTCACAAGTCGTTATCTCCCCTGCATCAAGAACAGAGTAGTCCTTCTCTGCCACAGTGTCCTTCCCCGGAACATAGGCCGACAATCTCACAGCCGGTGCAGCGCATGACGATGGCTACTCCAACTAGCTGCTCACCCATAGTATTAGGTAACCGGTTCAACGGAATCTTGACTGAGGTGTGTGGCTAGATGTTAGACAAGTGGCAATAGATCCTATACTCTTGTAATACTCTAGAATGTTCCCTTGATTCTATATATGTAAACCCTATGGGTTCATTGTAAACTTGAGAGAGTTGATTACATAATAAAAGTATTATTCAGTTTCTTTCCTCCTCTGTTTTACGTTTGTTCACATGGTATCAGAGCTCTCTTAGACCTTAACCGGTGCTGTCATGGCAGAGTTTCCTGGTCCTTATCCGTTTCCGTCGTCTCTCCATGTTGCTAGCTCAGTCACAATAAAACTGAGTGATAGCAACTCTCTTCTCTGGAAAACTCAGTTTGAGTCTCTCCTTCGTTGTCAAAAACTTCTTGGTTTTGTGAATGGGTCTATCGCAAAACCTCCGGCGACTATTGTCACGAACGCCGTCGAAGCTCCAAACCCGGAGTATGAAGCTTGGATCTGTACAGACGAGCTCATAAAGTCATGGATCTTCGGTACTCTTACTGAAGAAGTCTTGGGGCTTGTTCATGCCCTGTCTACATCCCAAGATGTCTGGTTGTCCCTTGCTGGAAACTTCAACAAGAGCTCTGTTGCTCGTGAGTTCGACCTTCGCCGTCGACTACAGCTCCTGAACATCAAAGGCAAAAACTTCACCACCTACTGTCGCGAGTTTCGTACTGTGTGCGATAACTTAAGCTCCATTGGCAAACCCGTCGATGAGAACATGAAGATCTTCACCTTCATCAATGGACTAAGTCGTGAGTATGACTCTATAGCCACAGTTCTTCAAAGCTCGATGTCTCGCACTCCATCTCCAACGTTCAACGATGTTGTTCAGGAAATTTCTGGTTTTGATGCGAAACTGCTGTCGTATGAAACTCCACCTGATGTATCACCACACATTGCGTTTCAAACTCAGAGAGGTGGTTACCATGGCTCTGGACAGAGAGGTCATGGTGGTCATCGAGGAAGAGGAGGCTATTCAACCCGTGGTCGAGGATTCTCTCAGCAAGTTAACTCCTCCGGTTGGAATCAGAACCAGTCTGGTAACTCTTCTAATCCTCGCCCTGTATGTCAAATTTGTGGTCGTACCGGTCATGTTGCCCTTAAGTGTTGGAATCGGTTTGATGCTTCATACCAAAGTGAAGATGTGCCTCAAGCTCTTGCTGCATTGCAAGTCTCAGATAACGGTGGTAGAGAATGGCTGACTGATTCTGGAGCCACTGCTCACATCACTCCAACGACGGACTCTCTTCAATCTGTGACACCATACAATGGCGCTGAGAATGTGATGGTTGCTGATGGTACACATCAACCAATCACTCATGTTGGTTCTACCACTCTTGCTACAACCTCAGGTAGTATTCCCCTTTGTGATGTTCTTGTTTGTCCGTCAATGCACAAGTCGTTACTTTCAGTTTCAAAATTGTGTGATGACTACCCTTGCGGTGTCTTCTTTGACTCTAATGCCGTATATATCATTGATTTACACACTCAGAAGGTTGTGACAAGAGGGCCCCGTAGTGAAGGGTTATATGTGTTGAGGAATCCGGAGTTTGTAGCTTTTTATTCAAATCGACAGGTTGCTGCAAGTGACATGGTGTGGCATCAACGTCTTGGTCATGCAAACTTCCAGGTTCTTCAACTGTTTCAAATCAGCAAGGCAATCTCCATCAATAAGAGCAGCACTACTTCCGTTTGTGAACCTTGCCAAATGGGAAAGAGTTGTCAACTTCCTTTTTATTCTTCTACTTCAAATGTTATGAATCCTCTAGATCAACTACATTGTGATCTTTGGTGTCCTTCTCCGGTTGTATCAGTTCAGGGATTTCGTTATTATGTTGTCTTTGTGGACGAGTTCTCTCGATATTCATGGATTTTTCCTCTTAAAGAAAAGTCTGATTTCTGTGATGTGTTTATTGGTTTTCAAAAACAAGTTGAGAATCAGTTTAATCGCAAGGTTAAGGTTTTTCAAAGTGATGGTGGTGGTGAGTTTATAAGCAGTCGGTTTCGCACACACTTACAGAATCATGGTATTCGTCATCTCATTTCATGTCCAGCGACTTCACAACAAAATGGTATTGCAGAACGTAGACATCGCTATTTAACTGAGCTCGGTCTGTCAATGTTGTTTCACAGTAAAACACCTCTGAAATATTGGGTTGAGGCGTGTTACTCTGCTAACTTCATTGGTAATATGCTTCCTTCTAAGGTTTTAAATCAGCAGAGTCCACATGAAAAGCTATTTAACAAGAAACCAGACTACTCCTTTCTTCGTGTCTTTGGTGCTGCGTGTTACCCCTGTCTTCGTCCGTTTACTCAGCATAAGTTTGAGCCTCGCTCGCTTCAATGTGTTTTTCTCGGGTATCATCCTCAATACAAAAGCTACAGGTGCCTATATCCTCCAACTGGTCGGGTTTATATTAACCGGCATGTTATCTTTGATGAGTCTTGCTTCCCTTTTATGGATAAGTACAAGGAGCTTGTCACTCAGCATAAGACTGGCTTACTCGGAGCTTGGCAGTCTGCTGACACTCAGTTTCGAACCTTACCAATTATTCCACCACAAGCTACACCTAGCTCTCCGAGTAGTCCGCTGTCCCTTGTAGACATGGCTGAATATCCTCAAGATGACACTTTTTGTGCATCTCCGAGCTCTGCTCTGTCTCCCTCTGATGCTGATTTCACTCTCACCACTGAGACCACTTATCCGTCTCCATCGCCAGCTGTTGATGATCAAACCACTCGTACCGTCTCTACTCACCCGATGACAACTCGGTCTAGAGATGGCATTCACAAACCCAATCCACGGTATGCGCTTGTGGCCAGTAAAACCATTCCTACTCTTCCCACAAGTGTAGCCAAGGCACTAGCTCATCCAGGGTGGCGACAAGCTATGCTTGACGAACTTGACTCCATTTACAAGAATCATACCTGGTCTTTAACTCCTGCTACTGCTGACATGAATATCTTGGGGTGTCGATGGGTGTTCACCGTAAAACTTAATGCAGACGGAACGGTGAATAAACTTAAGGCCCGCCTTGTTGCTAAAGGCTTCAATCAGGAACCTGGCGTTGACTTCAATGAGACTTATAGCCCCGTGGTCAGAACCTCTACTATTCGCATTGTGCTCACTGTTGCGACTGCAAAGAACTGGAACATCACTCAACTTGATGTGAAGAACGCCTTTCTTCATGGTGATCTGCAGGAACAAGTTTATATGATCCAGCCGCCAGGATTCGAAGATGTTGCTTATCCCAATCGTGTTTGTTCGTTGAAGAAGGCTTTATATGGCCTTAAGCATGCTCCACGTGCCTGGTATGACAAGTTTAGTAACTATCTCTTGGAATTTGGTTTCACCTGCAGTTGAGCTGATCCGTCTTTGTTCACTTATCATCATCATGGCAACACTTTGGTCCTCTTATTGTATGTTGATGACATTTTGCTCACTGGATCTAATCCTACTCTGTTTAAATCTCTCATTACTGAGCTCAGCTCTCACTTTGCCATGAAAGATTTAGGGAACCTGCATTACTTCCTTGGGATCCAAGCGCAGGCTTATTCTCATGGTTTGTTTCTTCACCAGACCAAATACACCGAAGAGATTCTCCATCATGCCAACATGTCCTCCTGCAATCCTTGTCATACTCCGCTTCCACTACGCCTTGATCATGTGTTTCGTGATACTCGGTTGTTCTCTGAGCCATCCTATTTTCGTAGTCTTGCTGGGAAGCTACAATACTTGACCATCACGCGGCCTGATATTCAGTTTGCAGTTAACTTCATCTGTCAAAGAATGCATTCTCCTACGGTTTCCGACTTTGGTCTACTCAAACGCATTCTTTGTTATCTTCGTGGTACCTCTGCAATGGGTCTGCACTTGTCTAGACACACGAATCTCTCCCTGGTTTCCTATAGTGACAGTGATTATGCCGGCTGCAAGGACACACGTCGTTCCACTTCTGGCTCCTGTGTCTTGCTAGGTTCGAATGTTGTGTCTTGGTCTGCTAAACATCAACCGACAGTGTCCCGATCCTCGACTGAGGCTGAATATCGAGCACTTGCCTCTACTGCTTCTGAATTAACCTGGATTTCATCTGTTCTTCGCGATTTGGGAATCACACAGTCTCATCCTGCTGTTCTTCGTTGTGATAATCTCTCTGCCGTTTATCTAACTGCGAACCCGGTTCTTCATAATCGTTCCAAACACTTTGATGTGGATTATCATTATGTTCGGGAACGCGTTGCTCTCGGTGTTCTAGAAGTTCAACATATACCTGCTGAGCAACAGCTTGCTGATACGTTCACTAAATCCCTGGCTCGTCATCCCTTCCAAGCCTTGCGTGACAAACTGAATGTTCGAGTTCCTCCCACACTCAGTTTGAGGGGGAATGAAAGTATAAGGCCTCAGGCCCAACCCACAAAGCCTTCTCAATCCATAAAGCCTTCTCAAAGCCTATTTGACCACAAGTCATTATCTCCTCATAAGTCGTTATCTCCCCTGCATCAAGAACAGAGTAGTCCTTCTCTGCCACAGTGTCCTTCCCCGGAACATAGGCCGACAATCTCACAGCCGGTGCAGCGCATGACGATGGCTACTCCAACTAGCTGCTCACCCATAGTATTAGGTAACCGGTTCAACGGAATCTTGACTGAGGTGTGTGGCTAGATGTTAGACAAGTTGCAATAGATCCTATACTCTTGTAATACTCTAGAATGTTCCCTTGATTCTATATATGTAAACCCTATGGGTTCATTGTAAACTTGAGAGAGTTGATTACATAATAAAAGTATTATTCAGTTTCTTTCCTCCTCTGTTTTACGTTTGTTCACAAGTAGGAGTAATATATGATGATTTTGGTAAAAGCTTTGGGTTTTAAAAACTAATCATCTTTTTTAATACTAGCTTTAGCCAGCTAATTATGCAATCAAAACCAAATTCAAAACTTGTTAGCACCATGTTGGCCATGACATTATATCTAAGAATATAAAGATATTAAAAATATATATTGTATTTAGCGTAATTATACATTAGTTCCATTTTATCTGCATTATGGCAAAGGAGAGTATAATTAAAACTAGGATATATTCCGTGCTTAAAGCACAGGTCAACATTTAAAAAATAATAATAATATAATAATAAAAATTATTGTTTTTTTTTTTTTAAAGTTATTTTGTTTGAGATAATATTTATTTTAAATCGTTATGTAAATCTATTAGTCTATAATAATAATTATTTTAAAATATTATAGTATTTTATTTTTGACGTATTATTACAGTTTTATATTGTTTGTTTGTTGTATTTGCATCATTATTTTGTGAAATATAAAATAGTAATTTTAATATTATAATTGTGAGCAAATGAAAATTATTAATTTATCATTTATATAAATTTAGTTTTACCAACCTGCCAATATGGAAATTAAAACACACATTTTCATACAATGAGTAAATATATATTCGTTTTAAAAATTCAAATCACAACATATGCAGAAAAATATGCATTTTAAATTATAAATATTATATGAAAATCCCAAACAATTTGTAAATAAAGGTGATAGGAGAATCATAATTTGAAAACTTAACAAAATCTTCGAATTTAGTTATTAAAAATTGAAACGACTGACTTTTTTTTTTTAATAATAAATAATAAATATAATATAATAAAATAAACTACAGCTAGTGGTCCCATACCCACTAGCCACCTAACCACCACCACATTCAACAGCGGAATAACATAATCAATATCCAATAATAAACCAGTAATAACCAATAACAAACCAATATTATAGCAAAGACAATATCCCAATACCAAACAACAAGAAACAAGGAACCAGCAACCTACCAATGTTTCTAATGACCCAACTCTAGCAACCTAGCAATGCCAGACAACATCCAATCGAGTCCCTAGAACATCCTCCTCTTCATTGCCTTGATTCCACGATCACACTTTGCCTTTACCTGCATCACAAACACAAATTGAGATGCATGAGTATTTAATAAACACTCAGTGAGGCAATCCTCCCATCTACTGGGCTATACACACAAGCAATAAGATCTCTACATGCCACAATCAACAATCAATAAAACAAACCAGGCATTATACAAAGCATGCAACATCCGACGTAACTGAAAGAAGGTTGTCGACCGACACCAGATGGTGTCGATCGTCACTGACCGTCTGGTGTCGACCGACACCAAACTGGTGTCGACCGACACCCTGCCCGACACTCCCGAAAACCCTAGTTTGTGTCGACCGACACCTCCACATGGCATCGATCGACACTCGCCAAAGTCCCGAGCCGTCCTCGCGTTGGTGTCGACCGGCACCCCAATTGGTGTCGACCGACACCGATGCCGAGCAGCGATTTCCCTCGATCAGAAACTCCGAATCTCGCCTCCAATCTTCTCTAATCCGCTCCATGCACTCCCAGAAGCCAAATCCAGTCCAGACAGTGACAAAATACCATAGAGAACTCAAAGAAACAACCACATAAGCACCAAATCACATAGAATCTAGAGATCTTAGCTTAGATAAGCCATGGTCATGCACTCACCTCTTTCAAGAAGATTCTGACCAACAAGAACGAATTCCCTCACTCCTAGCAAGCTTCTAACACCTTCCCAGCCTTAGATATCCCAAGAACAGCCAGGAATCTCTCAATCTCTTCCCAAAAGCTCAAGAACACTCTCTCTTTTGATTTTCTCTCAAAAACGGCGAATAACACAAAATAACACGACCCTAGGTCGTTTCCTACCTCTAAAAACTCGATTTTAGGGATTCCCTAAACCAACCACGCAAACCGGACAATTAAAATTGAACCGACCAAACCGGCCACAGCTGGTGTAGATCGATGCCTCACTAGAAGGTGTCGATCGACACCCTTACCAAATTACCAAAAATTGGTTTGCGGGTGTTACAATTCTCCCCCACCAATCTAGATTCGTCCTCGAATCTCAAACAACCATCAGTCAAGGACTCCCGTGCAACCGTCTCCACGGCCCGCACTCCTCCGACCGAGCTACAGAAGGTCACCTCTAGGCGATAGACTCACGTTCTAGGCGTCATTTGCTCTTGACTTTTTGGACTTTCCTTTACTCCTAGGCCTAAACCTTGAGTTTTTATTGGCTCCTCATCAGACCTAAGTCTGCATGCCAAAATATATAAGGAAAAGTCCAAACTCGTCTCTCGGGTTGCCACCGTACAGCGCGCCCCCGGATCGTCATCCGAAGTCGATATACCAACCATACTCCCGAGCCACAAAGTCTCTGAATATGGCAGTACTAGGAGAACCTAAGTCCCCCAAGAGTCGCGAGCAAACGATTCTGAACACGTCTAAGTCCTATCCCTATCCAGGTTTCCTTCCCGTGGCTCGCGTAAAACATCTCAATGTCCTACCAACTACATATCCCCTCACCGGGATACCCCATGACCACACAAGGATCATATTCACGCCACAAAGGCCATCTGTCCCGAAGGACCGTCTGTCCCAAAGGACCATCAGTCCCGAAGGACCATCAGTCCCGAAAGACCGTCTGTCCCGAAGGACCATCAGCCCCGAAAGACTGTCTGTCCCGAAGGACCATCAGTCCCGAAAGACCGTCTGTCCCGAAGGACCATCAGTCCCGAAAGACCGTCTGTCCCGAAGGACCGCCTTAACAGGCACTCTGGCTAAACAGCCTGCCACAAAGGCCACAAAATAACAAAAGAAATACCGCCACACACTGCCACACTGACTCAAAAGTCCGCCACTAAGGCCACACAAGCCCCTCCAAGGCTCTCCACCGCTAAAATGGACAAATTCCAACTCCCGGAAAACTTTCCATTTTTGGAAACTTTCCACTTTTGGAAACTTCTATTTCAGGAAACTTTCTTCCAAAACCCCGCCTCACGGAAACTTTGTACCCCGAACACCACCTCATCTTGTTGCTGAGTCGCACAACCAACCACCCCAAGCGACCGAGTAACAAGAGAGATAGGCTGGAATATTCCATTCCCGCTCCAGCCATGGATTACAGATGGGACCAGGCTAAACAAGCTCAAGTCGCGGCTTGCTTCTCATACCACTTCTTGAACCTTGCCTTCATCCTTGCCTCAGGCTCCCAAGTCTGCTCTTCAACACCATCACAGTCCCACAGGACTCTCATCAAAGGAATCTTCTTCTTCCGAAGTTCCTTGATCCTCCTCTCGAGAACCCTCACTGGTCTCGCCTCCAAAGTCATGTTAGGCTGAAGATCCTCAGGAATCTTAGCCAACACCTCCTCTCCCTCACGGAGACACTTCCGCAACATAGACACATGGAAAACCTTATGGAATGCACGCATCACCTCAGGTAACTCCAATCTATAAGCCACTGGTCCAACCCGCTCAATCACTCTGAATGGACCCATATACCTTGGACTCAACTTAGTCTCTGACAATGACCTGTTCGGACCCTGCAACATGGCCATCTTGAGGTACACTCTGTCTCCTACCTAAAACTCAAGATCTCTCCTCCTCCTATCTGCATAACTCCTCTGCCTATCCTGAGCCTCCTTCATGTTCAGCTTGAGAACCCGAATCTTCTCTGAGGTCTCCTGAACAAAACTAGCACCAAACATGCTCCTCTCCCCCACCTGAGTCCAGCATAAAGGTGTACGACATGGCCTCCCATACAAAGCCTCATAAGGAGCCATCTTAATGCTCGCCTGATAGCTGTTGTTGTAAGCCAACTCTACCAGGTTCAGGTGATCTGCCCAATGGCCACCCAATCCAATACACACATCCTCAGCAAATCCTCCAGCGTCTGGATCGTCCTCTCTGACTGTCCATCAGTCTGGGGATGATAAGCTGTACTCATATGCACCTTAGTGCCCATCTCTGCCTGAAATGCCTTTCAGAACACCGAAGTGAACTTAGAATCCCTATCAGACACAATGCTCGCTGGCACCCCATGCAACCTGACTATCTCCCTCACATACTTCTTAGCCAAGACCGCTGCTCCATCAGTCTTCTTAATGGCCAGAAAATGTGCTGACTTAGTCAACCGGTCAACAATGACCCAGATAGCATCAAAGGTCCGTGACATTGGCAAGCCTACCACAAAATCCATGGTGATCATATCCCACTTCCACTCAGGAATGGGTAAACTCTTCAGTAACCCGCCAGGAAACTGATGCTCAGCCTTCACTAGCTGACACACATCACACCTCGAAACCCAACTAGCTACATCCTTCTTCATTCCGACCCAATGATAGTACCTCTTGAGATCACGGTACATCTTAGTCGCTCCTGGATGAATAGAAAACTTGCTCGCATGAGCCTCTCTCAGAATCTCCTGCCTCAACTCCTCATCCTTGGGCACACACACACGACCGTGCACCAAGATAGTACCATTATCTGAGACCTGATACTCTGAATCCACATCCTTAGAGGCATTCACCAGCCCCAAATCCTTCTCCTGAGCCAACCGCACTCTACTCAGAAGATCTGCTTTATCTACTGCTTCCAAACCCAACGGTTCCTGTGAAACAGCACACAAACTCAAAGCACTGATCTCCCCTACCAGAGACTCCATCTCCTGCTCTTGAGCCGAAGCTACCCTCTTCCGACTCAGAGCATCTGCAACCGTGTTAGCCTTACCAGGATGATAGGCTATCTCCAAATCATAATCTGCCACGAGCTCCATCCACCGCCTCTGTCTCAAATTCAGCTCAGGCTGAGTGAATATATACTTCAGGCTCTTATGATCTGTAAACACCTGTACCTTTGCACCATAAAGATAAGATCTCCAAATCTTCAGGGCAAAAACTACAGCACCCATCTCCAAATCATGAGTATGATAGTTGCTTTCATGCACCCGCAACTGCCGCGAAGCATAGGCAATCACCTTCCCATGCTGCATCAGAACAACCCAAACCAACTCTAGATGCATCTGTATAAACCACATAGGGTTCTCCCTGCTCAGGCAAAGCCAACACTGGCGCAGTAGTCAGCATCTCCTTCAGGCTTGCAAAGCCTTCCTCACACTCTTCTGACCAGACAAAAGGAACATCCTTCCCTGTCAACTTAGTCATAGGACGTGCTCTGCTTGCAAACCCCTGCACAAACCACCTGTAGTAACCTGCCAATCCAAGGAAACTTCTGATCTCTGTGGCATTCTGCGGTCAAGGCCAATCTCTGATAGCCTGAATCTTCTCTGAATCTACAGAAACCCCCTCTGCAGAAACAATGTGACCCAGAAAGCCCATCTCACGCTGCCAAAAACTACACTTGCTCAACTTGGCAAACAACTTCTGCTCCCGCAGCTTCTCCATAATTGCCCTCAAATGCACTGCATGCTCCTCAGGACTCTTAGAATAGACCAGGATATCGTCGATGAAAATGATGACAGATACATCCAGAAACTCCTGAAACACACTGTTCATCAATCTCATAAACGCTGCTGGTGCGTTAGTCAACCCGAAAGGCATCACCACATACTCGAGGCCCTACCATCGGAGCACTCCTCTTGGGACAACTAGCAATCTTATGATCCTTGCTCCCACACTTGAAGTAACTCGCACCACTCTGTGTCTGCGTAGCCTCCCACTTCCTCTTGGTTCCCTGAGCATGCCTACCGCCCCTACTAGAGCCACCCTGCTGCTGAGCCTTACTAGGCTGAACTGCTGGAGCTACCGCCACTGACTGTGCCCGAATATCCTCCTCAATCTCTGCTGCAGTCTCAACCAGCTCTGCACGCGTAGCAAAACTCCGCCCTCTACAATGAACTCTCAAATCATCACGTAGAGCCCTCAAGAACCTCCTGATCTGAGCCTCCTCAGGCTCCATAGCCCGACCTCCATAACAAAGAAGTCGACTGAACTCCAAGTCCAGCTCCCGCACTGACCGTGTCCCCTGAGACAACTGAAGGAACTGCACCTCCAAACGATCCAATGCCTCTCTAGGAAAATACTTGCGGTTGAACTCCAAAACGAAGTCATCCCAAGTCATCTCCCGCTGCACCCTCCTAGCAGCCACAGATCTCCACCACAACTCAGCATCACCACTCAAAAAGTAGACCCCTATGTCCACCCAAAACTCCTCAGGACATCTCAGAGTATGGAAGTTACGTTCTACTCTCGTCCTCCACGCATCCGCAGCAGTAGGATCTACACCTCCCGAAAACTGCTCAGTACGCAACCGACCCATCTCTGTCAACATGCTGAGATATCGAGCATGGACCCCCGCATCCGCAGCCACTGGCTGCCGCTCCTCCGCCACCACTGGTAGCACTACCTGAGCCTGCGCCGGTACCACTGGTGGTAACCGCGCCAACACCTCTGCTAGCATAGCCGCAAATTCAGTACCAGGGACTCCACCCGCTGGGACTCCCACACCCGGGACCCTAGCATCACCGGCCACTGGAGCATCAACACCGCCCCCTCCTGCCACACTCAAGGAATCCCCCGGAACATGCTGCGACTCGCCAACACCCTCAGCTGTCACACTCTGGTCCTCGGTCTCACTAACCACTGGGGCTTTGCCCCTACCACGACCACGTCCGCGACCACGTCCGCGTCCACGACCTTGACCAGCCACAACATCCTCTCTAACCATCTGCACTACCATGAACAGAAGGCTAAGCAAACAATTTTTATTATAACACAGAAACATAAACTCACCGTGGAATCACACACTCGGCTCGAAGAGGATGTTCTAGGACTCCATGCCACACACAATTGACTAACTCACGTAATCAATCAAAGCATGCAAATCCCAAACATCTACAACAGAAACCTAGTGAACCCAAACCTAGAACCGTAAGGGCTCTGATACCAAAATGAAACGACCGACCTTTTTTTTTTTAATAATAAATAATAAATATAATATAATAAAATAAACTACAGCTAGTGGTCCCATACCCACTAGCCACCTAACCACCAACACATTCAACAGCGGAATAACATAATCAATATCCAATAATAAACCAGTAATAACCAATAACAAACCAATATTATAGCAAAGGCAATATCCCAATACCAAACAACAAGAAACAAGGAACCAGCAACCTAGCAATGCTTCTAATGACCCAACTCTAGCAACCTAGCAATGCCAGACAACATCCAATCGAGTCCCTAGAACATCATCCTCTTCATTGCCTTGATTCCACGATCACACTTTGCCTTTACCTGCATCACAAACACAAATTGAGATGCATGAGTATTTGATAAACACTCAGTGAGGCAATCCTCCCATCTACTGGGCTATACACACAAGCAATAAGATCTCTACATGCCACAATCAACAATCAATAAAACAAACCAGGCATTATACAAAGCATGCAACATCCGACGTAACTGAAAGAAGGGTGTCGACCGACACCAGATGGTGTCGATCGACACTGACCGTCTGGTGTCGACCGACACCCTGTCCGACACTCCCGAAAACCCTAGTTTGTGTCGACCGACACCTCCACATGGCATCGATCGACACTCGCCAAAGTCCCGAGCCGTCCTCGCGTTGGTGTCGAGCGACACCCCAACTGGTGTTGACCGATACCGATGCCGAGCAGCGATTTCCCTCGATCAGAAACTCCGAATCTCGCCTCCAATCTTCTCTA
Source organism: Camelina sativa (assembly GCF_030686135.1). Classification (NCBI taxonomy): domain Eukaryota; kingdom Viridiplantae; phylum Streptophyta; class Magnoliopsida; order Brassicales; family Brassicaceae; genus Camelina; species Camelina sativa. Next base: position 32,927,008 of record NC_141899.1, read on the forward strand.
ATCCGCTCCATGCTCTCCCAGAAGCCAAACCCAGTCCAGACAGTGACGAAATACCATAGAGAACTCAAAGAAACAACCACATAAGCACCAAATCACATAGAATCTAGAGATCTTAGCTTAGATAAGCCATGGTCATGCACTCACCTCTTTCAAGAAGATTCTGACCAGCAAGAACGAATTCCCTCACTCCTAGCAAGCTTCTAACACCTTCCCAGCCTTAGATCTCCCAAGAACAGCCAGGAATCTCTCAATCTCTTCCCAAAAGCTCAAGAACACTCTCTCTTTTGATTTTCTCTCAAAAACGGCGAATAACACAAAATAACACGACCCTAGGTCGTTTCCTACCTCTAAAAACTCGATTTTAGGGATTCCCTAAACCAACCACGCAAACCAGACAATTAAAATTGAACCAACCAAACCGGCCACAGCTGGTGTCGATCGATGCCTCACTAGAAGGTGTCGATCGACACTCTTATCAAATTACCAAAAATTGGTTTGCGGGTGTTACAAAAATAATTGTATTGTATACTTGGATGTAAAATCTTAGTTTTTAAAATTCTAATTGGTTTATATATTTTTGAAAAAAATAATTAGTAATTTCTTCCATTATTTATTAGAGAAAGAAAATATTATTTTAGATTATTTTAGATTTTTTAATATTTGATATGTGAGTGTTTTTTATTTTTTAATTAATTATATTTATTTAAATTAGTTAATTAAGCTTAATTATTTTTTTTAATGGCAATTGAATGTAATTTTTTACACATTTTAAGGTTAGTTTCATATTTGTACTTCTCAATTAATATAGTAGGATACATAATGATGTACTCTCTTTCTCATGTTCATAAAAAAAACTCTGTTAGTGGAGAGTCATTTTCATTTGTCCAAAACCCATTTATGGCCCGGCCCGAATCCTAACACATATGCTATAGCAAAATCGACAACATCAGAAAACTTTCTTATTTTTCTATCAATAGAGATAATATAACACGACTCAAGCAATGAAAACAAAATTATAGAAGACAAAATCATTCATAAAATTTTTACTTTTTACTTTGCCAGGCGATATAATCGAGGAACCCTTACCGCTTCTCTCTTCCAACGCCGGTGAAGTTTTACTTTGCCGGCGTCGGGACTTAATCCGGCTCCCTTCTCCCCGCTCTCGCTCTCTTTGTTTTGTTGTCTCTTTAGTTTTAGTTAAGTTTTTATTCCCCTTTAATCCCATTATAACCCCACCCACTCACCCACCTTCAACCACTGATCTGAATTCCAAAGAGACCAACTGCTGGCCGGAGCTTCCCAGCCCTTACCTGCTAAAGGACTCTTTCCCGGAGATGGTATCTGATGACCCAGCTATTGTCAGATCTGGAACTTCGATTCACCAAAAGGAGACCTCATACCAGGCTTCAGAGATGGCGGAAGTAGATCTTCTTGAACCATCGGTTGCGCCGTACCTGGTGGGGATGTCGACGGCGCACGACGGTCCTCCCACCCTGGAATCGAGTTCCTTTACCGGAGATCTAAAGCTCCTAGGGTTCCATTCTGTTACCTCAAGCTCCGCTTTAATCCTCCAACCACCATCCCTCTCCTTGCCGGAGATGACTGAGCCCATGAATCCGACATCCGCTCAACCTGGCCGCTGCTTGAACTGTCTGATACACCCGCTTGAGAAACTAGGTTTCCCACTGTTGGGCTCAACAACTCTCGGCCTGTTAAGGTTTTGGAGCCCATTATCAATAGATGTCGCAATCGTTCCTCCTCTACTTTTATCCAGGTTTGATCGGAATTCAAATCTTTTCCACCCTAGCCAATTAGTGTGTAGACCTATGGAACCATTTGTTCGAAGACTGCATTTGGAAAGTAGTTCACCATTGTTGCGAGTTTGGCTAAGGATTTCTTTAGGGAACCTGTTTTTAGATATACTCATTGATTCGGCTCTTGAAGACAAAAGCCTGAATGAACTTGGCATTATGATCCAGACCATATGGCGCTGTGATTACCAGACGTATCTTCACGCTCCCTTCACCATCTCGACTGCTTTCTATAAACTCTAAAATGCAATATTTTAACTTTGTGAAGTATCCTCCTAAAACTCTAAAGATCAGTGGCATTATGATCCCAACTCCAAGGAGTGGGGGTTACCACTACTTCTTCCTGAGTTGCATACAGAACCCAACTACCCTGTCCATCACTCCTTTTATCCTCAACCAGAGCACTTGCAACCCTGCTCATACCTTTGCCAAGGTTCTCCTTCGGGTAGACATCCTCATTACGGTGAGGCTTCAAAACTTGGCTTCCTTAACGCCGCTTGGTCTTAGATCCAAGACAGTGGCCATCTTCTCTTCCACCGACTTGTTCTTGGAAGTTACATTGATATTGCTTGACCTCACAAGTTCCATAACCCTTGACAGGATTTGGTCCATAGCTCTCAAGACTACAATCTCGATGACCATATTTATCTATGTATCTTTGTTATTTTGGCTTTGGGGATGGCCTTTCTTTGTTGTTTCTTTAAACTATGGTTCTTATCTTGTATGTGGTGTTCTATTTTAATGGAATGAAGCATATGGTTGTTCAAAAAGAAAGTATCCAAGATAAAAAAAAAGTACCTAGATTGATGAGTGATAGGTTTGTTATTAAATAATCCATAGTACTCCTTAATACGGTTTAAAAAAAAAAAACTCCTATGTGATCGATTTGATCACTTCTCAAAGCGACTTCATAACCAAAATCAGTGACTTCATTAGTAATTTTCTTAGGGGTTTTATGTATATTTTGATATTTTCACGTGGACTGAGAATTTTGTTAGGATTTATGATACACTAAATTATCGAATACTTTCTCAACGAAAATTGTACTATTCCATACGTTTAATTAATACATTATTTAGTAAGAAATTATCATATGTAGTTTTTTTTTTCAACCAAACATTAATTAGAAAAGAACTCCACAGTTGGTAGCCCAAACCGGTGGGAAAGTGTTTACAAAAAAAGATGCTAAAATAAGAGATTTAGACGACCGTGCAAGACAATCCGCCTTCAGATTTGAGGAACGGGAAATTGTCTTGCATGGTCGTCTAGATCTCTTATTTTAGCATCTTCTTTTGTAAACACTTTGCCACCGGTTTGGGCTACCAACCGTGGAGTTCTTTTCTAATTAATGTTTGGTTAAAAAAAAAAAAAAATTATAAAATTTTGAGCTTTTATTCCTAAAATAAAAATTAATGTACAAATAGGATGGAGGAACCTTCATTTCTAGTGTAGCATTGACTACACCCGGCCCTATATTTATTATGTCAACGGTTTATAACACAAGTGTTAAGGTATGATTGGTGAAATAAAACCTGTAAGTTAAAAAGACAGCGGTAAAAAATGGTAAATGATACAGAAATTCAAAGAACATAAGTGCACAAAGGAATGGGCAATCAAATTTCAATTTTAACCCTAAATTTTAGCTTATTTAAAATAAGTGACACGGTAATAATAATAATAATATATATATATATATTGTGTAATAGAGAAAAAGTAAAAAATATGTCTGTCAAATCGCCTAAAATAAGGTAATTAGCTGTATTCACTAACTAGCTAATGAATGATTAAAATTTAAATACACTTGAGGTTAGCTGTTTTTTCATGATGATCGAGACTTGAGGGAAGACTATGCGCCATGAGGAACATGGAAGCATTAAATTGTTGAGATTATGGAGTTTTTTTTTTTTCAACCAAACATTAATAAATTAAAATAAAACTCCAAGATTAGTTGCCCAAACAGGAGAATAAGAGTTTACAAAAGATGATTCAGAGATTAGAGATCGTGAAGATCGAGCAAGACAGTCCGCCCTTACGTTGACCTCTCGTGGTATCCTGACTAGGATAAAGGAAGGGTAAGAAGAACGGAGCAAAGCGAAGTCCTCCAGCAAATTCGAGAAAGCGGGCCAATCTTCCGCGTCTGCACCATCGCAACTAATTCTGCACAGTCCGTCTCGAAAGTCTGGCAACCGACTCCCTCCTCCAGTAAGGAAGCCATAGCCCAGATCAGTGCTTGTAATTCCGTATGTAAGGGAGTAAGGCTTCTTCGTTGACTCCGTGCTCCCAAAAGAAGCGTTGTATCTTCTCCACTGCAGCACCACCAGTCCAGACCCTGAAAAGGATCCGTAGATTTCCAAGAGCCATCAACCAGACAACGGAGAAAGGGTCCTCTCTCCTCTATTGAAAGCGGAGGCTCCAGATAACGCGCCGAATAAGATTTGGCCTCCTCCCACAATAATTTATCATTAGCCGCTTGATTCAAGATTTCCGTTGGCTCTAACTCAATACTTTGGAAAACTTTTTTGTTCCTATCTTTCCAAATCGACCATATAATCCAGGGAAGACGAAGGGCTATATCTGAAACCCCAGATTGTGAAGAAGCCCGCCAGAATATGAAATCTAAATTCGCATAGATCGAGTCATAAGGAAAACCTCCCTGATCTAGCACCACTGGAGACATCTCCCAAATACGTCTTGACCGAGGACATCCAAAAAGCGCATGATCTATAGTCTCTACTGCAGAATCACACCTCTTACACAAAGCATCACACCGGACACCCCGATACGCAAGTTGTTCTAACACAGGAAAAGTACCCGATCCAATCTGCCAGAAAAAATGTTGAATCCTCGAGGGTACATCCAACTTCCAGGACTGTGCCCGCAAGGCCATGCAAGTCGGCCCATACTCAACATCCGCAAGTAAATCTCGGGCCAAACAATAACCTGATCTGACCGAATATTTCTTTGATTTAGTAAAATGTCATAATAGCCTATCCGGCTGATAAGTTTTACTGACCGGCATACTCCGTATAAGAGAGATATCCTCTAGATCAAAGAACTCCTCCAGATTATGGGGTTTTTTTAAATTTCAAAATAACATGATTTCTAGCTGTTTAATTTGCACGACGTATGATAAATAAAGACTCACCTGTTCTAAACCATAAACAAGTCTTCAAATAATAGTGAGAATATATTGGTATTATTATTTTTGATATATTGTTAGAAAAGGTAACACGGTCACACGGATATATATTTATTTTTAAAAAATTATTATTGGTATTTTATAATTTTAAATTTACAGTATGAATTTTGTAATAAAATAATAATCTTTTTACAATGATATGAAATAATTATCATTTTAAAACGTTTAGTTGGGAAGACTTTTGAATGCAATAAGAACTCATTAATAATTGTCGTTTAGTTTTTGAGTAAAAAAAATAAAATAATTGTCGTTTAGTCTTGACATGAATCATCACCATTATCCATTTATGATAGGCACGTCGACATGTAGTGACAACAAATAATAATCATGTCTTGATTACTTCCAAGTTTATATCACTATCTAATAGTATTTATAACCATTATGCGACTTCGTCGTACCATTGCGCATGGAAAGCTTGCAATGCTATACATTATAAAGTGTTTAAATAAAAATTCTACTATCAAATTACACATTAATCAAGAGTAACGTGATTTCTAGCTGTTAAACTTTGCACGACTTTTGACTGGTTAAATAAAAGACCAACTCGTTTTAATTTATCAAAGTCTTTTACTAAGTCTCTCCAGACCTCCTCCGATCACTTAACGACAAATAATTGAAAGCAAAGAAAAAAGTAATAGCCAAATTACAATAAAGAAAGACCCAAAAATCAATGGATTCTTTATTGCAACTTGCAAATAAAACGAAATCTATTCTAGTCTAGTTGGCCAGTAACTTGTCTCTTATCTAACAGATTTGAAACTCTCAAAATATATACTTTTTCCAATTTTTATTAGTTATCATTGTAGATTGTTTCACACAAATTACTAGAAAAAAAGATAAATATTATATTACACTCTAGTTTGACTATTAAGTTTTAAAATATTTTATATTTTATTTATTTAATAAAAATAATATTAGAAAACGGAAACGATATTAAAACTAAAACAAAAGTTTAAGCTTAAAATGACAAAACAAAAAAATTATTATTTATCTATAAAAGTTCGCTAATAATACATGTTTTAACTTTATGAAAAATCAGTCTAATATATATTCTATTAAAATTATTTCATTTGTATTAAAAAGTGTTGGTCGACTTTACAAACTAATAAATTATATGTATCTAAATATATATCATGTTTTAAAAAGACATACTGTGAGGTGTTGTCAAAAAAAAAAAAATACTTACTGTAAAGTTTTGAATGGTTGTGACTTTTTATATAGTTTTTAGAAATATATTCGTTAGTGTTCAAAATTTTGAGAAAAATGAATTTCTTAAAAAAAGTATTAAGTCTAGATTCTAAGAGTTTATACCAATGTTTAACAAAATCCGAAATCCCACTTTCCCTTTAGTTATTTTTGATTTATTATCCTACTATATTAATTGAGAAGTACAAATATGAAACTAACTTTAAAATGTGTAAAAAATTACATTCAATTGCCAATAGAAAAACTTAATTAAGATTAATTAATTAATTAAATAAATATTATTAATTAAAAAAAAGTAAAAACGTTGACAGATAATAAAAGGTTTAGAACAGTAAAAGAAATCTATTCAAATCAAAACTAATTTGTACTTGAAAAAAATAAAAATAAAAATTAACTGTTAAGATTTTTTAAAAATACGAATAAATTTTTTTTAAGTAGAGTTTATTTTCTTCTTTAATTTTACATTATCATGCCATTGATTTTAAATAATTATTAGTTTTTAAAAAAATATTTTCTCTCTCTAATAAATTATGGACGAAAATTACAAAATATTTTTTAAAAAATTATAAACAACTCAGAATTTCAAAAACTAAGATTTTATATCCAAGTAATAGTTTTTGAAAAATTAATAAATTTTATTTGTTCATAATAATAATATTAAAATTACTATTTTATATTTCACAAAATAATGATGCAAATACAACAAACAAATAATATAAAAATGTAATATACGCAAAAATAAAATACTATAATATTCTAAAATTAATTAGTATTCAAAAAAATATATATAAATTTACAGAACAATTAAAAAATAATATTATTTCAAGCAAAATAGTTTTTTTGAAAAAATATAACAATAACTTTTATTATTTTATTATAACTATTATTTCAAATGTTGACAGGGGCATTTTTGAGAATGTTGATCATTTTAAAAACTACCCCTCTTTATATACAAAATGACCAAATTATCCTTTTTGAGTGACAGCAAGAATGTACAGTCATCAAAATCGAAAATATTTTCCCGCCAAAAAAATTTCCCGCCAAACATTTTTTTTCCCGCCAAAATCGAAAAAAATTTCCGAAAAAATTATTTTTTCCCGCCAAAAAAAAATTTTCTCGCCAAAATCGAAAATTTTTCCCGCCAAAAATATTGAAATTTATACCTTTTAAAAACATTGTAAACGCTTTTAAAAAACTTTTAAAAACGTTTACAAGGTTTTTAAAAGGTTTTTAAACATATTGTAAACGCTTTTAAAAATCATGTAAATGCTTTTAAAAAGCTTGTAAATGCTTTTAAAAGGTTTTTAAACACCTTGTAAACGCTTTTAAAAACTTTTTAAAAGCATTTACAAGGTGTTTAAAATGTTTTTAAAACCCTTTTAAAAATCTTATAAAAACTTTTATAAGGTTTTTAAAAACATTGTAAAAGCGTTTACAAGGTGTTTAAAAACTTTTTAAAAATCTTTTTAAAAACCATTTGGAAACCTTTTAAAAACCTTTTAAAACCTTTTAAAAATCTTGTAAAAGCGTTTACAAGTTGTTTAAAAAACCTTTTAAAACTCTTTAAAAAATCTTGTAAAAGCCTTTACAAGGTGTTTATAAGGCTTTTATAAGGTAGAAACCTTATAAAACCTTTTAAAAACCTTGTAAATTTTTTTTGGCGGGAAAAATTTTTTGTCGAAATTTTTTTATCAAAATTTTTTTAACAAACAAATTTTTGGCGGGAAAATTTTTTCGAAAAATTTTTGGCGGGAAAATTTGTCGGTAATTTTTTGGCGGGAAAATTTTGTTTTTTTCTTTTTATTGAATAAAATAATTTTCATCTAAAGGTAAAATGGTCATTAAAAATTAAAAGAGGGCAAAAATAAAAATGGCTAGAAAAGAGGGTATTTTTGAAAAGGGATATATCAAAAGGGGCATTTTTAACAAATTCTCATGTTGACATGTTATTTAAGCACGAGATATTTTCTACTTAGTTATTAAATTAAGCATAAGTGAAAACAATTGAATCGAATTTTTAACCTGCAATGATATAAATTATCAACTAACTGAAACTTAACAAGATTATTGTTATTCAACGATCTCAAAGTTATTAAACTAAAGGAAATTATTGGAAACTGATGTAAAAGAGAGAGAGGAAGAAAAAGAGAGATGAAGAGCAAAAGAAAAGGGAGAGATTGAGAGGTTGACTTCGCTCTTTGTAGAGAAGGCAAAGGGCTCGCTCCGGAACTACACTCTCCAGCCAACAGAATCTGATCATCATGGCGGTTAAGTTTGCTGGTTAGTTAGTGTTTCTTTCCTTCTCCCAAGCCTCACCATGATTTTAATAAACCTTAGCATCCGAATTGATTTTGCAGTATCTGTCTTCTTTGCTGGCTTTTACTTAATGGTTTAAACTTAGCATCCGAATTAATGTATACTGAAAGAACACTGAGATTTAGGATTAGTGTTTGATTTTGAGTTTGGAAAAGAATTTTAAAATTTGGGATTTGAGAAAAAAGAGGGATGGGTTTTTTTTTTTTTTTCAAGAAGCTCTAATGCAGTTTGTTTGGGTTTTCTCATCAGATCCAGAATTTGTACATGAGGTGAATGGTGAGAAACTGCGTAACAACATAGTGGATGTTCTGAAAAGAAATGGTCCTCAGAGAGTTTTGCTGTCTGGTAAAGCTGGGACCGGGAAGACGAGGCTGGCAAACATTGTGGGAGAGCATGTCATCAAGACCGGCTTGTGCTTTCTGACCATCTTCTTGCATCTCAACAGGAAGTTTAAGGATCAATGGTCGCTCTACGAGAACATAGCTTCTCAGCTATGTGTTTACTCTGATTTTGAAGAGACTGAATTGGATGATAGGGATGAGGACGAGGAGGATGAGAAGGAACTCACAGACTTTGATTTGAAGAAGAAGATACTTGACGAAATCGTTAAGCAAAGAAAAGACATCGACCAAAAGATCGAGAATGAGAGATTGGAGGCTGCAAAGGCCAATAAGGATGCTGGAAACAAGGCTGCGGGTAAAAAAAAGGATAAGGCAACTGAAGCAGAGACGACGCTGCCAGCTGAGGATGCGAAGAAAGATACTCCGTCTTCAGGAAAGCCATGTATTCTATTGATTCTTGATGATGAAGGAAACCAAACCAGTGAAGAGGTGGTGATGAATATAATGGGACTTTGGAAGTTTCTTGTTGATGATATTCTTGAAGATGTCAACCGTCTCAAGATTCTTGTTACGAAAGGAGGCGAGGAGCCTACAAAGGCTGTTGTTGCTGACGTAAAGAGTGAGAATGGAAGTGAAGGGAAAGAGGGAGGAAAGAGTGAGAGTGAAAGTGAAGAGCAAGATGGAGTAAAGAGTGAGAGTGGAAGTGAAGAGCAAGATGGAGCAAAGAGTGAGAATGGAAGTGAAGAGAAAGAGGAACCAGAGAGTGAGAATGGAAGTGGAGAGCAAGATGAAGCAGAGAGTGTGAATGGAAGTGAAGAGCAAGATGGAGCAAAGAGTGAGAATATAACTGAAGGGCTAGAGAGAGCAAAGAGCGAGAATAATACTGGAGAGCTGGAGAGAGCAAAGAGTGAGAATATAACAACTGAAGGGCTAGAGGGAGCAAAGAGAGACAGCGAAATTGTGCCAGATGAGGGTACTCGGTCACAAGCCGCGGAGAACGTACAAGATACAAAGCGTGATGGGGACAGTGGCCAGTCTACTAAAGATGTGTCGGTGGCAGCTACAAATTCCTATGACGATCTAATCAATTTCCATACCACGGATGTCTCAGAGGAATTACGTAACTCAATTCATGAGACTAACCTGCAGAATTTGTTTATGGTTCTTATCACAAAAGACTACGTGGAGACTTTTGCAGACTACATAGATAAGATTGTGAGCAAAAGCAAGAATTCGCCAGCTGCAATCGTCGTGCTAGCCAAGTCCCTAAAGTTGATTATGCTAAGCAAAAAATGTCCGAGCACAGAAGGTTATACGGAACTAAAAGAAAAGATAGACGAGGTTCTCTCAGCTGATCGGTCTGATTCACCGGATTTATGTTCTGCTTCTGAGAGTGCTGTCAATCCAATCTTCTATCTTGCATATGTGCTGTTGAAAACCTATGATACATCAAAGGGTGCCATCTTGGATTGTTTTTGGCATAGCTTGGACTTCTTTAAGCAATGTGGCTGTGTTTACTACCGTGACCTGATCACACAATGGATGCTTGAAGGCTACTTTGATCCTGTTAGGTCTGTCGAAAAGGCGTACCAGGAAGGTCATTCTATCTTGATGGATCTTATAAACCGCGGAATGCTGAAGATACAAGAAAACAATGTGGTGGTACCAGAGATGACGATGATCAGTTTAATTGATCCTCGACTTGGAGGCCATTTCGGGAGATCTCGACTTGGATTTTCTAGAGTCTATTGCGGTGACAAGGAAAATGGTATTGGGAAAATCACGCAGATAGATGATATGATTAAAACCGTGCAAGCAAAGAAAGTAGACAAGGTTACCACGATTCTGGTTGGTGGAGATCGTCTGCGTCGTGAAAATCCTAAAACGTACTTCGAAAATCTGAAAGAGCTTGAAGTACTTGGTCTTTTTGAACCCACACTAGAACCTCTTATCCCGTCTTTTAAGGATCATCTCAAACTCCTCCGGGTTCTTGTAATCAGGGACTGTGATCTACTGGACAGTATTGAAGAGCTTCAGACTCTTACAAAGCTGAATACTCTCGAAGTTTCTGGTGCTAGCTCCCTGAAGGAAATCAGTCCTGATTTCTTCAAGGCATTTCTTGAACTTCAAAGTCTTCACCTCTCCGGGCTTAAGATCACATCTTCCCCTCCCAGCATTTCTGATTTGACGCAACTTCATTGTCTCATCATCAAGGACTGCCATTTATTGGAAGATCTGCCAAACATACAGGAGCTAGTGAATCTTGAGGTTGTTGATGTCTCTGGTGCTCGTGGACTTCAGACTTGTTTCGACAACCAAAAAGGTGACAAGAAAAACAAAAGCAAAAACAAAAACTTTTACCTTCTTAAAAAACTTCAGCTCCTTGACTTCTCGGAGAGCCAAATAGAGCGTCTGCCAATATTCCAGGACTCTGCGGTGGGGGACAAGCTTAAATTATTGACTCGGCTCTTGTTGCGCAATTGTACCAAACTGAGAAGATTGCCTAGTTTGAAGCCCTTGTCGGGTCTCCAAATTCTTGATCTTTCCGGCACTACTAGCTTAGTGGAAATGCTTGAAGTGTGCTTCGAGGATAAGCCTGAACTCAAAACTCTGAATCTCTCAGGAACTAATCTTAGCGAGTTGGCTACCACCATCGATGAGCTGTCCAGTCTCAATGAACTTCTCCTACGGAATTGCATCAACCTAGATGCTATCCCAAACATCCAGAAACTCAAAAATCTCGAAGTCATTGATGTTTCCGGCAGTAGCAAGCTGGAGAAGATTGAGGGATCATTTGAGGACATGTTTTACCTACGTGAAGTGAACCTGCGTGGAACCAAAGTGGAGACGACACCAGAGTTGCCAAAGGACACCAAAATCCATTGTGTAAAGAGTATTATTCTGGCAGATGGAAGGCTTTTTGAAGGTAAGGATTGGGACGAAGTAAGGAGCAAAATGTCAAGTGAGAATGCTAGCTCCTCTGATGCAGCAGTTGTTGCACCCCAAGAAATCTCAGAAGAAACAAGAGAGATTCAATCAGCTGAACCACGCGCCAGTGATTGTACTGAGATTGGAGATGCCACGCGCAAGGAACGTCTTCTCCAAGTCCCCATAGACAGGGCTCTATATAAGAAGACACTAACATCACTTGTTGATTCCGAAAGTCCACAGGAAGTCATGGAGATCAATGAAACTAATAAGCTGGATGATGACGCACTAGCTAAGGCTGAGTTTGTGTCTTTTGTGGACTGTACTCCTACAAGGTTCACATCTATCTTTAACAAGACCAAAGTGGTGAAGGGTTGCTGGCTAAAGATGTGCTTTGACATAAACGACCTTTTCTCTGGTGTGGATGAGGAAAATTTGAAATCATTGGAGACTTTATCGATTACAAATCTTCTATCGTTGGAGACAATAAGCTGTGCTGGTAGCTTAGAGAATCTGAAGAACCTAAGCTTAGATTGCTGCCCGAAAATCACAACGATTTTCTCGGAGATGCCTACCAGCCTACAAGTCCTGAATATAAAGCATTGTGAGAACCTGGAGAAAGTTGTTGAAAAAGTCGAAGTGTCATCTCACGATAATCTGACAGTGAAACGCGAGAATTGCCCAAACTTTGGAGTAAGTTACATTTTTTCTACTCTTATCACCTCTCCAATGAACATATAGGACCATCAATGCATGTACACTATAAATATATCAGAAGTCCAAATTGTCAATAAATTAGTTGCATTATATTTTCTCTTCTTTTGCAGGTCGTATCTGCTTGAGTCGTCTTTGCACCAAATCTTGTCTCTTTTCAACTTCATCTTAGCATTTTACACTGCGTGTATTTGCAGGACTACGTTATGGTTGAACACAGTGATGCATCACCACCATAAGAATGAAAGGAGCTGGAGCAAGGTCTACTTACAAAGTACGAAGCATCATGTTCGTCGCCTGTAATCATTTTCGTACTTGTTCTGCGTGTGTCTGAAGCTTTGTATGTTGAATAACAACCGGCTTTGAAATATCATCTAACCGGTTTTTTTTTTACTCTTTGTTTCTGTTTTAAGATATTTCCTGCAGTAAAATCCCAGGCATAGTGTGTTGTGATCTTGTCTGGGGTGAATAAGACCCTTGTTTTGATTGTTTATTCTTTTCTCAAACATTATATTTATTTCTATTCGAACGATCTTGTGATTCTATGGCTTTAGGATAAAGGTTTAATTACAATACGCAGGAATGTGCATTTTATTCAGGGTGTAGACACATTATCTCTAAAGATGTTACAAAGAATCTTGCCATTATGCAGCTTCCCTTCACATATTTGGTGATGTATGTTGCTTCCTCCAGACTCCATTACCATCTGTGGGACAAAATGCGATTTTTGGGCATTTATATTTCTCCAGCAGTGTCATTTTTGGAAACAGTGCTTGCAGATCTTTCCACTCAACCTTAAATTCATGCAGGTACTTCAAACGCAAGATCTGAACGGGCCATTGGTTTTCTGCAGTTGGAAGAAGTTCATCACTGATTCGGCTAAGCTTTCCTCCTTTGATGGAGAGCTTTGCAAGTTTGTCAAGGTTTTTGGGATTTAACCAACTTGGAGGGTCTTTTTCAGGGAAACATTCTAGCTCCAACTTCTTCAAACTAGAAGGAAGTTTAGAGGTATCATCTATTGCTTCATTCTCTTGCCATCCTCCTCCCCATTTCTTGGTTTGGTTTCCAAATGCCTTGAACAGTTTTGCTGTACTTGATGTTGATTTCCTAGATGGTGATGCTGTTTCATGAATCTCTTCCCCCGTTCCGTTTTCATTTCTCAGATCATCTGGCTTCTTACCAAATCTAATGGTTTTTTGTGACTTCTGAGTCTTTGCTTGTCCATCATCAACCTTCTTTAAATCATCTTCGTTCTTTACTCCCTCTCTTTTTTCCTGCACTTGGCTAATTTCTCTGTGATCATCTGCCTTGCTCTGGATTGTGTCTTTCGATTTTTGTGGTGGATTTGTCTTCTCATTTGGTTTTGAGTTCTCTGCTTTTACCTCATTTGTCTTCTTACCTTCATCTAGATCAGTGTTCCCTTTGTTTCCATCTCCTTTCTCCTGAACTTTACTGTTTTCTTTGTGATCATCCTGGGAAGGACTGGGCTTCTTAACACCTTCAACACCATTGTCTGATTTGGAGATCCCTGCTTCTACCTCATCATGCTTTGTTTCTTCTTTTGGATCAACCTTCCCTTTGTCTCCATCTCCTTCCTTTCCCACTTTGGTTTCATCATCTGTCTTGTTCTGGATCGTATCTTTGGATTCTTGTGGTGGACTTGTCTTCTCATCTCCCTTAACAACTTCGTCTGATTTAGATTTAGTTGCTTCAACCTCATCTCGTTTCTTTCCTTCATCTAGATCAGCCTTCCCTTTGTCTCCATCTTTTTCCTTGTCCACTTTGCTTTCATCATCTGGCTTCTTCTGGTTAGTCTCTGTTGCCTCTTGGGAAGGACTTGTCTTCTTCTCTTCCTGGGCAACCTTGTCAGATTTTAAACTCTCTGCTTTTTTTGCCTCATCATGCTTCTTCCCTTCTTCTAGATCAGCCTCTTCATTTATTTCACTTCCTTTCTTACTAATAACTCCATCTTCTTGCTTACCCGTTTCTACTATCTCTGTTCCAGGAAGTACTCCTTGGTTCTCCTTCTCATCTCCTTCATTAGTTTCTCCTTCTTGGCCATCTTGACGAAATCGAAACCCCCACGAAATTTTAAGACTCTCAAGTTGCTTGAGGCCTGTCAACGACTCCGTCAGACTTCCCACCGTGAAAGAATTTTTGTTTACAGTTATGCTTAGCTTCCTCAGATTCAGCAGGTGTTTAACTGCACAATCATTCTCATGATCCGATTCACTAATCACAAATCCTTTCAGAACTTGTAATCTTGTGAGTTTTGCAATCCCCTTAGGCATGCGGTCTAACATATAGCACTCTGATACATCCAAGTAAATCAGTTTCTCAAATAAGCCTATATCGCTAGGAAGAACCTCAAGATTGTAGCATGCTTTAAGATCCAATATCACTAACTCCGGGAGTGCGCAAATCGAATTTTCTAGCTTTTCTATCCTCGAGATCCCTTGAAAACTTGCAAGCCTCAGATTCTTGAGATACTTCATGTTCTTTTTAAGAAACTCTGTGCTCTCAACTTCAATGTGGCGTGTAGCGGTCCTCTCCCATCTTCCCAAGTAAAGCACTCTAAGTGAATTCATTAACGGAAACCACTTGAATGTGAAATCAGGGTACCGTTCAGATGAATTGAAAACTGTCTTCAGGTTTTGTGGTTTCATTGCAGATGCTTTTGCCTCTCTTAGCAACGAGGAACCTTTTACTAGGCAGACCTTTTCCTTTAATGATTTTTCCATGACAAGCTTCCCTTTGTGGTTGTAGAGTTCAAATAGATGTACAGATTTGGCTAAGTATATAACTGCTGAGTGCACATGAGGCTCCATCCTATAACTACGTGGTATCAGTTTCCTCTCGTCTTGGACCGGTTCAACTAATCTTTTTCTTGAGAAATCATCAAGAACTCTTGTTACTGAGTTTTCAGAATCATCACAGTTGATTAAACCTTCTCCGATCCACCAATACATCAACATTGTCCTTTCAACCTCTTTGTTTTCCGGGAACACGGCGAAGGACAACAAGCAGAGCTTCT
The DNA here is from genome assembly GCF_030686135.1 of Camelina sativa. Classification (NCBI taxonomy): domain Eukaryota; kingdom Viridiplantae; phylum Streptophyta; class Magnoliopsida; order Brassicales; family Brassicaceae; genus Camelina; species Camelina sativa. The sequence continues at coordinate 32,942,557 of NC_141899.1, forward strand.
GAGGGAAGTCAAGTCCTTCAAATTTCTCCACAACTTCTTCAAAAGCTGAGGAATATTTGAAATCTTCTTCAGCAAAGTGGAGGCCAGGCAAGTATATGTCATTCCCGGTCTCATTGATCTCATCATTTTCCTCAGCGGTTTGAGAATCTGTGATGCTTGTCCCTCTGGATGATTGTTTGTGGAGCAATGATGGGATCTGACACTTGAGTGTGAAGACTTTTCTTCTGATTTCTTTGAGATCGTGAGAGCGAGACCTGATTGAATCCGTCTTCTGTAGTATTGCTTTTAACTTAGCTGAACGAAGATCAAGCTCCAACGACTTGCTCATATTGGTTTGAAACTCAGTCAAGTTCCTAAATGCAGTTATCATCTGAAGAATGTCACTCTGCAGTTTCCGGATAGCGAGGTCTGCATCTTCTTGATCTTCGTCAATGTTTCGCATCATTCTTCTGCTTCCACCTTGACTGCCTCCACTGTCGCTTGCATGGTTTGAAGCCTCTTTCTTCATCTTACCAATTTTTTTGACTCTTTCTCTGACCCGAACCCACCAAGATTGTCTCTTCTCCTCAGTTATTTCGCTTACTTGTTCATTTTTGTTACTAGTAGCTTTCTTGGGTGCAGGAGGTATATCACTTAGCTGAGTCTGTAACTCAGATAGGAATTTGATAATCTTATCGACGTTACATTCTTGCTGCGTCATGATCAGAATGCTAACTACGTTTGATGTGTAGAGTCAATACCTGTTCTTCTAAAGCGAGAAAAACAGAGAGTCAATGGAGTTGGTTTTACTTGACAACTGCAGACCTAACAGTTAATGTGTCAGCCTCAGCCATGTGACTATTTGAAGAAGTAAACCAAAGGTCTCAATTGAAGCATTATGTCAGGAAATATAGTGACAAATTAACCCGATGAAGCGAACCAAAATGAAGACTGTCCTTATACTAACTATTATGAAAGTTCAGATCTCATTCAAGCATAAGAACATGGTGAAAAGTTAATCGGACAAAGCATAACTAAGACTGTACATGTTTTTTTTTTTTTTTTTTTTTAAGACTGTACATGTTAGTAACCATTATGAAAAGACTAGAGAAAGTTGCATACATGTTGGTAACCATTATGAAAAAGACTAGAGAAAAGTTGCGTATGGTGTTCTATATAAAGAGACAAGGCTTCATGATCCTAAGTTATGGTCTACATATATTTTTCCTATGCAAAACTCGAATTTGTTTACCTAATAAATAATTTTGCAGGTGAAAAGAGTGTAATAAACAAACCAAATAAATTAATTAAAAAGCAGAGAGAAGAACAGGGAGAAAAACATCGTACCTTTGATTATAAAAGTCTGTCTACGGGAAAGATGTCATTCAAGTATTTTATCGAACACCTTGTTTCTGATTAAAAAAAGAACTCTTTCTTTTTTTTATAACATGTGTAGAAAACTTCTCATAGACATCGAACAAAGACAGAGGAAAAGCATCCAAATACACACACTGTTCTTTGCTTTCTCATTAGGCCAAGAAATGGAATCATGGGAGAAGAAAAGTCTCCGTGTGGAAGAAAAAGAGAAGAAGCAAAGTATTGATGTCCATGTGAAACACATGAGTCTTAAAAAGCTTCCATATATTCATCGTTACACCAAAACTTAACTCATCTCATCGACTTCGAACCAATTCATTTCTCCTAAATTCCCACTTTTTTTTTCCCGAAACCCTAAGTTAATTTGAAGCCCTAACTATTTCTTGTAAGACAAGGTTTGAGAAAATAAGACTTTCTTCTTCTCTACACATATAAAAATACTGGTTGCTACAAGAAAGACTTTTAAATGTTGCAGTGGAAGAAGTGGATTAGTCCGTTTGTCAACTGGATGGACAACAATGTAGTGTTTGTAGGCAGGGTTGTCAATTCAAAACGGGAATAATAATCTTACATAATCGAATTTCGTATATAACTAATTCGATTCAACCTTAGTAGAAATTGTACATAATGATTGCACACTAGTAACAGAGTATAAGCAAATTATATACTGAATCACCGGAATCAAATTTAGCATGTACTACTTTCACTTACATAAAATGCACATACATAGTACTTTTCGAGCTTTTTTGCGGTTGGGTTCAGTATGGGCTCCGGCTAGGCTGTAACCTTTAGACTCCATCATCATCTTTTGTTGTTGTGACCTCTTCCAGACTCCATTACTACCCGTGGGGCAGAATGTGACGTTTGGACATTTATACTTCTCGAACAGTATCATTTGTGGAAACAGAGCTTGCAAATCACTCCACTCAAACTACGAAATTATGAAGATACTTCAAACGCAAGATCTTAACGGGACATTTGTGTTCTGCAGTTGAAGGGTCGTCACTGAATCTGTTAAGCTCTCCTACTTTGATGCAGAGCCTTTCAAGATTGCCAAGATGTATGTTATTTAACCACCTCGGAGGGTCCTTGTCAGGGTAAGCTTCTAGCTTCAACTATTTCAAACTAGAATGAAACATAGAGTTATCTACTGCTGAATTTTCTTGCCATCTTCTTTCCCATTTCTTGGCTTCGTTTCTCATATCCATGAGCATCTTTGCTTTTACCTCCTCTTGCTTCTTCCCTTCTTCTAGATTAGTCGTCTCATTCCTTCCATCTTCTCGCTTACTCGTTTCTTCTACATATCTTTCCTTCTGCTCGCTTGTCTGTCCCTGCTTCTGCACTAGGTCATCTTCTTGTTCCATCTGGTCTTTGAATTTCTTCTCTGTTGCAGGACCTTTATGGTTCTCCTTCCTCTCGTTTGTTATTTTTATAGACACCTCTGTTTCACTAGTTTCTTCCCTTATGGAATAGTCTCCATGCGATTTTCAGACTCTCAAGTCGTGTGAGCCTTTCAAACGTCTCCTTCAAATTTCCCACCTTTAAATGGTAGTTTTTTACAGTTATGCTTAGCTTCCTCAGATTCACCAAGTGTTTAACTGCACAATTCCCTTCATCATCTGACTGACTAATTACAAATCTCTTGAGAACTTGTAACCTGGAGAGTTTTGCAATCCCCATAGGCATATAATCTAGCTTAAGGCACTGAGATGCATCCAATTAAACCAGATTCTCAAGCAAGCCTATATCGGAAGGAAGAAACTGTAGATCGTAGCATGCTCTAAGATCCAAGATCACCAGTTTTTCGAGCGTGCAAATGAATCTTTCAGAGACTTGCAAACCTCAGATTTTTCAGAGACTTCATATTTTTTGGAAACTCTGTGCTCTCAAATGCGATGTGGCGTTCGTATCATGTCTTCAATGACTCAATATTCACTTTCCTTATATGTATCTACCTCCATAAGTAGCTTAACCTAGACCCTTCCTCTGCTCTCTGAATATATTCGCCTCTGTAATCACTCTTGAGAGATATATCAATATACATCATTTACATGGTATGAGAGCTTAGCCAATACCCTTAGATTTTTCTCTCTACCAGCCGCCTCTGTTTCTTCTCTTTTCGATCCCTTTCTCTTCGTCTTCTTCTCTCTTCCCAGATCTACCTCTCTTTCTCTTCTCTCGTTTTCTCATCATGGCCGCTGCTAAAGCTGTTGACCTGACTCAAGGTGATAGGTTGAGACTCCTATTCAAACGGATAGACTTGAGCAAGAAGGAAAGAGAGTGAGAAAGAGAGAGATATTGCGCCTATGCAGCGGAGAGATAGATAAGAAAAGAAGATAACTTAGGTTTATTTATTGCATAAGGATAACCAAACATAGGGTCCTTCTTTAAATACATTTTTCATACTAGGATTGCTAATGAAACGGCATAACATTGGTTAAGAAACAACAATGCATTTATTGAATTATTGAACCTTCTACTGGATTCCAAGGCTTTAGTCCCTTAGCCACTTTTGACTTTTTCCCATTGTCTAGCTCTTCTTCCTTTTGTCCTTAAGTTCCATCTCATGAATGCCACTGGAACCCTTAGTCTATCAATACTCCCTCGCAGAAGACTGATCTTGTCCTCAAGATCGAAATGAGGAAATTGCTCCATCAGAGAAGTAAGAGATTCCCATGTACACTCCAAAGACGGTAACCCCTTCCACTGCACCAAGACTTCAGTTTCTGTTCCTTGAGGTGATCTGCGACTGTCCAGCAAGGTTTCAGGTTCTGTCGCCCATTCCAGATCAAGAGTCAGAATTGGAGGTAACGTTTGAGCCTTGTGATTTGCAGGGACCGCGAGTTTCAGTTGAGAAACGTGAAATACCGGATGAATATTGCTATGTGTAGGAAGCTCCAGTTTATAAGCCACTCTGCCAATCTTCTGTAGGATCTTATACGGACCAAAGAACCTCTGAAATAACTTCTTGTTCCACCTTTTAACCAGAGAACTCTGCCTATAAGGCACAGTTTCAAATATACCCATTCACCAACTCCCAGCTCAACCTGACGTCTATGTTTATTCGCCTCCTTCTGCATTCTGTACTGCGCCAACTCCATATTTTCTCTTAATTCAACCAACAAACTGTCACGGTCTGTCAGCAACTCTTCGACCATGGCGTTAGGTGTAGGAATGTCACCATATCGTAATAACTTGGGTGGTTCATGACCGTACACAGCATAGAAAGGAGTATTCTGAATTGATGAGTGAAAAGAGGTATTATACCAGAACTCGACCCAAGGTAGCCACTGTGCCCAACCCGTCGGTCTCTTGCTGGTGAAACAACGCAAATAGGTCTCCAAACACCTGTTGACAACTTCAGTTTGTCCATCTGATTGTGGATGGTAAGCGGTGTTGTGGTTCAGTGTTGCTCCTTGTAGTTTGAAAAGCTCGGACCAGAAACTACTAAGGAATATGCGGTCTCTGTCCGATACTAATCTCTCCGGGAACCCATGAAGCTTCACAACATTGTGAATAAACGCCTTTGCTACCATTTTTGCTGTAAACGAATGTTTTAAAGCAATGAAATGGGCATACTTACTCAGTCTGTCAACTACTACCAAGATTGAGTTGAAACCCTTCGATTTTGGCAGTCCTTCCACAAAATCCAAGCTCACATTGGTCCAGGTTTGCGTAGGGATTGGCAACGGTGATAACAGACCCGCTGGGACAATGTCGAATACTTGTTCTCTTGGCAAACTTGACAGTTTCGGATGAAGTTCACCACGTCTTTCCTCATTCCATGCCAATGAACTTCTTAAGTTAACCTCTTAAATGTTTGCAAGGCTCCTTCATGACCTCCTATGGTGCTAGCATGGAACTGTTCCAGCAATTTTGGTATGAAGGGAGATCCGGTTGGCACTACCAAGCATCCATTTCTGTAAAGCATTCCTCTCTCCAAAGTATACCCTGGATGCACTACAAATTTACCTTCCAACGCTGCCAAAATCGGTCCCAGTTCTGTATCTGCCTTTACTTCTTTCAACAGTTCCTCCTTATCCATGTTCAAAGGGGCTGTAAGAGTGATTTGATTCAGCTCCTCAGGTACATGTCTCCTTGATAAAGCATCCGCCACTCTATTTTCCACGCCTGGTTTGTATTCAATACGATAGTTGAGGCCAATCAACTTAGCTGCCCATCTTTGTTGAACTGATGAGACTGCTTTCTGTTCCAACAGATGTCTGAGGCTTTGTTGGTTTGTTTTAATCACAAACTCAGGTCCTGTTAATTAATGCTTCCATTTGCATACCACCATTACTATTGCTAGAAGCTCTTATTCGTAAACCGATTTGATTCTTCCCCTGGATGAAAACACTTGACTGAGAAACGAGATAGGCCTCTTGTTCTGAGATAAGACTGCACCGATACCTAAACCAAAAGCATCAGTTTCAATGGTGAAATCTTGGTTGAAATCCGGCAAGGCTAGCACCGGTAAACTGGTCACTGTCTTCTTGAGGTTATGAAACGCAGTTGTAGGCCTCTGAAGTCCACTCGAAACCTCCCTTCTTAAGTAACTCAATCAATGGCCTAGCGATTTGTCCGTAGTTTCTGACAAAATGGCCGTAGTATCCTGTTAGACCCAAGAACCCCCTCAGCTCCGTGATATTCTTGGGAATGGGCCATTGTAGCATCGCTTCTACTTTGTCGGGGTCTGCAGCCACCCCTGATGCTGAGATTTTATGACTTAAGTAGGATACTTATGCGTTTCCAAAAGAGCATTTCTTTGCATTTGCATAGAATTGATTCTGTTGCATAATGTTGAGTACCATGCGTAGATGCTTTAAGTGCTCTTGGAGGTTGGGACTGTAGACCAGGATGTCATCAAAGAAGACCAATACGAAACGCCTAAGGTAGGGTCTGAAAAGGTCGTTCATAATGCTTTGGAAGGTTGAGGGAGCATTTGTCAACCCGAAAGGCATGACAAGGAACTCATAGTGTCCTCGGTGAGTCTTGAACGCAGTCTTTTCTACATCACTGTCTCGCATACGAATTTGGTGATACCCCGATTTCAAATCAAGCTTAGAGAACACTGTTGCGCCTTTTAATTCATCTAGCAGCTCCTCTATAACCGGTATGGGGTACCTATATGGGATGGTAGCCTTGTTAAGAGCCCTGTAGTCTACAAAAAAATGCCACCCTCGTCCTTTTTCTTCACCAATAGGACTGGACTTGAATACGAACTCACGCTTGGTCTGATAATCTGAGCATCCAACATCTCTTGAACCAACTTCTCTATCTCGTTATTTTGAATAAACGAATATCTGTAAGGATGCAAGTTGATCGGAGCATTACCTGGTTGTAGGTTAATGGCATGTTCTCTGTTTCTCGGAGAGGGTAAACTCTGAGGCATCTCGAAAACAGTTGGATATTGTGCGACCAGGTCCTGAACTGCAGCCACCTCAGGAATCTTCCTGTCTTGGGGTTCCTTACCATCGAATAGAGTGGTTAGCTCAAGCAGATAAGCCTCTCCTTGGTGTTGTATGACTCGTTCCATAGAATGCAATGAGATCGATTCTTTACTCAGAGCAGGGTCTCCCACAATGGTAACCCAACGAGGTCCAATCTTCCAGCTAAGAGTTCGGTTCAGCCAATTTATCCGGGTGTCACCCAGAGTTGCCAACCACGAATATCCCAGCACCACATTAGTACTTCCTAACTCGATAACCAGCAAATCCTCCATTATCTTAACTCCTTTTATTCCCAACAAGGTACCAGATACACGACCCTTGCCCTTTAAGATCTTTCCTCCTCCTACTCGTACCCCAAAAGCACGTGTAGTTGAAATTTGCAGTCCCAACTGTTTCACCAACTCATAGTCTACGAAACTCCTAGTGGCACCAGAGTCCACCAATACCACTACATCTCTGTCCACCAGCTTCCCCATCATTCTCATTGACTTTTCATCGGTTAGACCTGACATGGAACTAAGAGATAGTACCTCATACTCCTGTATCTCTTCCACATCTGCTTCCTGCACTTCTTGAGATTGTGGTTCTTCGACTGCATCACAATATTGTTCATCTTCCTCAGCGACTTCTACACACTTCAGCTTTTGCTGAGTTCTACAATGATGACCAGGAAACCACCTATCTCCACAATGTCTACAGGGATTTGAGTTTCCCCCAGTGGTTTTCTTGACTTCTTTACTACTCTCCATGGGACGCTTGCCTTGAGAATGATCCGCTGGTCGTGATGAACTCGTTGCTTGACCATGTGTGGGTGAGTAAAAGGATCTCACTGTTTGTCGAGATTGTAAACTGGTGTTTTCCCCTTCCTGATGTTCAATCATTTTAGCGGTATCCACTATCTCTGCCAAATCAAAAGGCCTGCAACGCACCACTTGATCTCGTATGCTCTTGCGCAACCCTCGGAGGAAGGCTGATTCCAAAATGTCATATGTTACATGAGGCAGTTCCACAGCCGACTCCTTAAACTGTTCACGGTACTCTTCCACGCTACCTCTCTGGTGAATACTCATAAGCCGGTCTAGGGCCGACAACCCTCTGCTGGGTTTGAATCGCAACTTAAATTTTTCCATAAAATATTTCCAGCTCCCTATCCTCTGTCTACCATACGCCATACGCCACCATGTGACTGAGGATCCGGTGAGACAAGATATAGCAAGATCTATCTTTGCATACTCCGGTGTACCTCTACTAGCAAAGCATTTTTCCAACCTAAAGAGCCAATCGTCAGGACTCTTACCTTCGAACAACGGTAGCTCCATCTGACGGTTAGGAAAATCCGATGTGTAACTCTGCGTATAGGTCTGCTGTTCCTGTGGTGGGACAGAGAAGCGTAAAGTCGCTGGCTTTAGGTGGGATTCTTGTTCTGGGTTTGGTAAAATCCCCGCCGTAGGTTGACTGCTAGATCCCATCAACGGTGTCGTCGTCTGAGGAAGTGGAACACCCGAGACTGGACTGTTGAACCCTGGAGGAACGGAATCGGAGACGACCCCAAGGGTTTGGTTTCGAAGGATCTTGTAGAGCATGTCCTTGATGAACACCAAGTCCGCATCGTGTCGATCAACTCGCTGTTCCAACAAAGGAGACGGCGGTGATGTCTGGGAGGGTGACTCGAATTCGCTTGTTTCGACTTGGATGTTTTTACCGACAGCAGCTTGTTGGGGAGCCATCGATAACTCTAAACGAAAGCACCACTTGATAGGTTGAGACTCTTATTCAAACAGATAGACTTGAGAAAGAAGGAAAGAGAGTGAGAAAGAGAGAGATATTGCGCCTATGCGGCGGAGAGTTAGATAAGAGAAGAAGATAACTTAGGTTTATTTATTGCATAAGGATAACCAAACATAGGGTCCTTCTTTAAATACATTTCTTATACTAGGGTTGCTAATGAAACGACATAACATTGGTTAAGAAACAACAATGCATTTATTGAATTATTGAACCTTCTACTGGATTCCAAGGCTTTAGCTCCCTTAGCCACTTTTGACTTTCTCCCATTGTCTAGCTCTTCTTCCTTTTGTCCTTAACTTCCTTCTCATGAATACCACTGGGACTCTTAGTCTATTACAAGGTCTCCTCAACATCAATATGATGAACATCCCCAAACTCACTTCAACCAACTACATCACATGGAGTCTTCAAGTCCACTCCCTCCTTGACGGTTACAATCTTGCCGGCTACATTGATGACTCGTCCCTCCAACCAGATCAGACCCTCAACTCCACCGACCCACCAACGCCAAATCCAGCATACGTTATGTGGAGACGCCAAGACAAGCTCATCTACAGTGGGCTTCTTGGAACTCTCTCGCCTGCTCTGCAATATTTGGTCTCTAAAACAAAATTCTCTGCTAAGATGTGGAAACATATCTCCTCCACCTATGCAAATCCAAGCTGGGGACACATCCAACAGCTCCGCCTACAACTTAAACATGTCTCCAAAGGTGAGAAGACCGTTGATGAGTATATGCAGGCACTTACCACTAGATCTCCTCCGTCTATTTTCGAGGTTCGCGAAAAACTCATTAGCAAAGAAGCTAAACTTCTGTCTCTCTCCATGTCTCCCTCCTCCGCCGGACCAATCTCTGCTCATGTTACCACCTATCGTCCGAAAGGGAAGCAACGCCAACACCAGACCTGGCACAACAACAAGACACAATATCAACAGTCACGCCCCGACAATCGAATGGCAAATGCTAAATTTGTGGTGTATTTGGTCACATCGCCAAAAGGTGCTCACACTTTCAGCAGTCCTTCTATGGTTCTCCAAGAGGTCTCTTGCCATCTCCATTACGTCCATGGAAGCCTCGCGCCAATCTTGCTGTTCGTCACCCAAAACACCCAAAACAGTCAAACCCGTGGCCCCTTGATAGTGGAGCCACCCATCACATGACGAGCGACCTTGGAAATCCGGTGCTGCACCAACCATATCAAAGAGATGATGCCGTGCTCATTGGTGATGGATCGGGTCTTCCAATATCTCACTGGTTCCCTTTCCCTACCCTCTGACTTTAAACCTTTAAATCTCACAAATGTCTTATGCGTACCTCACATACAGAAAAACCTTATTTCAGTATATCGTATATGTAATTCTAACAATGTCTCTGTTGCATTTTTCCCTGCTCACTTTCAGGTGACGGATCTGATCTCGGGAGTCCCATTGCTCCAAGGCAGAACTAATGGTGAACTTTACGAGTGGCCGGTTTCCATATCCACCATCATAACCTTCTTTGCATCTTCCACCTCCAAACCATCTCTAAAAGACTGGCACTCTCGTTTAGGCCATCCTTCCCATTCTCTTCTCCAAACAATTGTTTCCCGTTTTTGGCTTCCTTACTCCCAATCAGATTCGTAGAACTTGTTGTGTACTGATTGTGCTATCAATAAAAGCCATAAACTTCCTTTCTCACAAACCTCTCTTACCTCTACTTACCCTCTTTAAATAATTTTCTCCGATGTCTGGACATCCCCAATTATATATGTCGATAACTTCAAATATTATCTCGTTCTTGTTGACCACTATACACGATATACTTGGATTTACCCGCTAAAGACCAAATCTCAAGTTCTAGACACGTTCATCACGTTCAGGTCACTTGTAGAAAACCGCTTCAAAACAAGGATTGGCATCTTTGACTCTGACAATGGTGGGGAGTTCATTGCCCTTCGTTCCTTTTTGTCCACTGAAGGGATCTCTCACCTCACTTCTCCACCCCACACTCCCGAACACAATGGGATCTCCGAACGGAAGCATCAACACATCGTCGAGACTGGGCTCTCTCAACTAACACACGCCAGCATGCCAAACAAGTAATGGACCTATGCCTTTGCCGCCACTGTCTATCTCATCAACCGTCTTCCTATGCCGGTGTTACACATGGAGAATCCTCATTAAAACTTTTTGGAACAGAACCGAACTACACCAAGCTTAGAGTTTTTGGCTGCTTGTGCTTCCCTTGGCTGCGCCCATACACAAAACACAAGCTCGAAAATCGCTCCACTCCCTGCATCTTCTTGGGCTACTCTCTCACCCAAAGTGTGTACTTATGCCTCCAACAAAGCTCCAGTCGGATATACGTCTCGCATCATGTCAAATTTGATGAGAGCAGCTTCCCCTTTCTCAATCCCACTCCATCCCAATCCACCAATACACAACTATCTACCTCGTCTCCTGATGTTCATATATTTTACCATGTTTTCCCTTAGTTTATTCACATCTTTTGCATCTTTTGCTATCCATTTTTACCATTATTGCATAGCTTTAGGACTAATCATGCATTAGATTTTAGTTGCATTGCATTTGCATCTTTTCATGCATAATCAGGTGATTTTGGAGCTTAAGGAGTATGGAAGCAATGCTGATGAGAAGTGAAGCAATCATGAAGGGAAAGCAAGAGAGTTAAGGCTAAAGAACCAAGGTCCAGAGTCCAACTCGACCGCACACTCGACCAGACACTCGACCGTGTGCTGAGGAGGACTCGAGCGAGTGGAGGATACACGAGAGAAGCCAGCTCGACCTGCCACTCGACCGAGCACAGGTCGAGTTGACCGAGCCGTTGACTATTTTGTCTTTTAGTATTTTTAGGGCTTCCACTCCCTCTCCTATATAAAGCCTTGTACCTGCAGCCACCAAAAGAGTCCAGCTTTTTAGATATTCTCTAAACCTAGTTTTTACCCTTTTGGGAATTATTCCTTTTGCACTTTTATTTTTCTTAGATCTTGTACTTGTTTTTAAGGAGAAAAGACTAAATTCTTCAATATTGTTGGTTCCATAACTTTTTTAATATTGAGAATTCGAGTTTGATTCTTTCTCCAATATTATAGATCTTTGTTTCATCTTTCTAATGATGCAAGTTTCGTATTTTTCTGGGTTTTTGACTTTGTTCATCATGTGTTCTTGTGAGTAGTTCTCTAGGATCTTGAGGATGGGTTAGGCTGGATTGATCTTGTGGTTTGTTTGATTTGGTCAAGCTTGATTGTTGTAGATCTCTTCTAGGCTAGATGTTCTTAATGCTGATCCTATATCTGAGAAGGTAGGGTTTGATTTCAAGCATCTTAGCATCACACCAATGTTTAAGAAGCATAAATAAGGCTAGATCTAGAGCTTACCATTAGGCTTGCTAAGAGATTAGAGGTCTTGTTTGGTTTGAGATGTATTGCTTAATGCCTGCTTGTGTAGACTCTTTACTATGTGAGAACAAGTCTAGAGATGCATAGGTTTGATTGTTTCTTGCCATGAGAGTGGATGAAACTTGTCTTAGATTTATATGTCTAGAGATTAGCCCAAAGTTTGCTTGAGATTTGTTGACCAAGTTAGATAACCACAATGATTAGTTTAGCCCATGAATCCCTCCTCAGGACCTTCTTTGTTTATTGATTTTCAAGTCTAAATCATGTTGTTTGCTTGTTGTTTGATTTGTTTCTGCATTGCTCTATTTTTATTGTGTTGCTCTGTTTTTGTGTTTAGTCCAGCTCGACCCTGCACTCGATCTACACTTGATCGAGTGCTTGCTCGAGTTCTTCCCCAGAACTTTGGTTTATGATTTGTAGTTGTCCTGTCTTATCTCTAGTCTCATTCTATTTGTATTTCTGTTGCATTTACTTATTGTCCTGTTCATTATTGTCTTGCATTAGTTCATTGTTGTAGTTTCTATTTCTGTTCTAGCTTCATATTAGTCATAATCATTCTGTTCCATTTACATTTAGCATCTAGTTCTTGTAGTTTTACGTTCTGCACTTTGCATTTCCATCATAGGATTGTTAGTGACAAACATCCTTTACAATTTGGCTTGACTTAGTCTCATATGCATGTCTTAATTGTTCACAAACACTCAAATAGGATTGACACCTCTTATACTGCAACTGCATAAGGGGAATTGAAACACCTTACCATCCATTCATTCATATCTCACCATTGCATATATTCATCATCATTCACCACCATAAAAAAAACCTTGTTTCATCTCCTCCTCACCCGCCTGCTATTTTGATACCTTCTACGATCTTCGTCGCTATTCCACCTTCGCCTCCTTCCCAGCCATCGCCACCACTCGTAATGCCGCCGCTGCCGGGACTAGTCCTAGGCGTTCGGTGATAACCGAGAAAACTGAACCGAGAAAACCGAGTTTTCGGTTATCGGTGCCGAATTTGAGAGGAGAAGTAACCCGATCGGCAGAATTTTTTAGGGTTTTCGGTTATCGATTCAGTTCGGTTCAGCAAGCTATAACCGAACGGTTATTCGGTTCTCTTCCAACTATCACCTATCCTCGAAGATTTGCCATGGTTAAACTGTTAAAATGAGATTGAGTTGTCGATCCGCCATGGATGACTGAAAGAAGACGATATATAAAGAAAAGAAAAATAAACAAAACGCTACGTTATTTGCTTTAAACGAATTTAAGTTTATTTTTGGGCTTAATATATATACATGGGTGAATTATATGGTCAGGCCCAATATTATTACAGCCCACGAACTATTTAATATCATTTAAATAAAATAACAAAACCCTAATCCTAATTTGTTTCTCTTCCACTCTCGCCTCTCAGTCTCAGACGTTTCTCTCTCTCCTTCTGCCTCTCACGAAATTGTAAAATCAAAAGCCAGAGAACAAATCTCTTTATCTTTCCCAGTTTTCAATTCTTTGCAGTATAACTCACCTTTTCTCAGTTCTGCTGCCGCCTTTAGCCTAATTTTTCCATCTAATCCCCTATTCGTTTTAAAGCTACGAAACCCTAGTTTTTATATTTGAAGCTCGGGTTTGCTCGCTATCAAAAGGTCGGACACTTAATACTTTTCATGGATTTAATCGATTATACATGTTTGTAACTTCTTCTTACCTTTTGAAGAGTTTCTCCATCGGATCTTCTGATTTTTCATAGAGGATTATATTGTTTTCATATTCGGTTAACCGAATTAACCAAAATAAAACAAAATTTGGTTCAATTCGGAATAGATTTTAAAGCAGATAACCGAACCGAATAAACCGAGTACCAAATGAACCGAACCAAACAAAAATTCGGTTTAATTTGGCAGGATTTTTATAGAACCGAAAATTTGAAAAACCGAATAAACCGACGCGATTAAACCGATAGAACCGAACGCCCAAGGCTAGCCGGGACCTCCGAGCTCCGATCATCACCAGCCAGTGGTCGTGGAAACTGCTAACAATCAAGACCGCGACAGGGTTACAACCGATGTAGCTGAATCCTAATTTGTTTCTCTTCCACTCTCGCCTCTCAGTCTCAGACGTTTCTCTCTCTCCTTCTGCCTCTCACGAAATTGTAAAATCAAAAGCCAGAGAACAAATCTCTTTATCTTTCCCAGTTTTCAATTCTTTGCAGTATAACTCACCTTTTCTCAGTTCTGCTGCCGCCTTTAGCCTAATTTATCCATCTAATCCCCTATTCGTTTTAAAGCTACGAAACCCTAGTTTTTATGTTTGAAGCTCGGGTTTGCTCGCTATCAAAAGGTCGGACACTTAATACTTTTCATGGATTTAATCGATTATACATGTTTGTAACTTCTTCTTACCTTTTGAAGAGTTTCTCCATCGGATCTTCTGATTTTTCATAGAGGATTATATTGTTTTCATATTCGGTTAACCGAATTAACCGAAATAAAACAAAATTCGGTTCAATTCGGAATAGATTTTAAAGCAGATAACCGAACCGAATAAACCGAGTACCAAATGAACCGAACCAAACAAAAATTCGGTTTAATTTGGCAGGATTTTTATAGAACCGAAAATTTGAAAAACCGAATAAACCGACCCGATTAAACCGATAGAACCGAACGCCCAAGGCTAGCCGGGACCTCCGAGCTCCGATCATCACCAGCCAGTGGTCGTGGAAACTGCTAACAATCAAGACCGCGACAGGGTTACAACCGATGTAGCTGAATCTCGCCATCCTCCTCGCCCTGCCCCGTCCGCTCAAATCGCTCAACCTCCTCCTCTCAAACACTACACCTGCCGATCCAAGCCCACATGCCCATTAGAACAGGCCCATCCAGATCCAACACCACCAAACCCAGCTCCAATACCACCAAACCCAAATCCACTCCTACCAAACCCAACTCCACAACCACCAAACTCGACTTCACCATTACTCGTTACGGAACCCCAACCTTGACCTGCTCCCCCACCTCCCATTGTCGACAATCAACATGCGATGACCACACGCCGAAAGAATAACATCTCCAAACCGAAACCTAAATTCAACCTCTCCGCTGCCCTATCCCCTAGCGTGGAGCCATGTCCACTGAAATAGATGCGTTTGCTTGCAATCGCACTCTTGACCTGGTTCCATGTCCGCTTAATCATAACGTGGTTGGTTGCAAGTGGCTGTTTAAAAACAAATTTCTCCCTAATAGTTCTCTTGGCAGATGCAAAGCACGGCTCGTCGCCAAAGGATATACACAACAACATGGCCGAGAATATACTGAGACCTTCAGTCTGGTGATCAAGTCCACCACGATGCGTCTCGTTCTTGATGCTGCAGTCTCTAAAGCATGGCCTATAAAACAACTTGACGTAAAAAACGCATTCCTCCAATAACCGTTGGATGAAGTGGTATACATGGAGCAACCACCAGGTTTCATTGACTCCGACTATCCCGACCATGTCTGTCGTCTTAACAAGGCAATCTATGGTTTAAAACAGGCGCCTCGGACATGGTAGACGGAAATTATTTGGTGGGACTTGGTTTTCTGAACTCTCTCGCCTACACATCTCTGTTCGTGATTCAAAATGGCAAGGAATTTCTTTACATCCTTGTTTATGTTGATGATATACTAATCACATGAAGCAACGCCGCACACATCCAACAGGTCCTTCAGTTGCTTGCGGAAAGGTTCTTTGTCAAAGATCCTGAAGATCTCAACTACTTTCTGGGAGTTGAAGCACACCACACACCACAAGGGCTTCATCTCTCACAACGAAAATACATAGTTGATCTCCTCCATCAATACAACATGACTGATGCCAATACCGTCCTCACACCGATGGCTTCTTCACCAAAACTCACCCTCACAACTGGCAACACTCTTTCGGACCCCTCGGCTTTCAGGAAACTTGTTGCCAGCCTCCAGTACTTAGCATTCACACAACTTGACATTGTGTATGCCGTCAACCGCCTCTCTCAGTTCATGCACCGCCCAACCGACACACACTGGCAAGCTGCAAAGAGAATCCTTCGCTATCTGCCAGGAACGCCCACACATGGTCTCTTCTTCTCCGCACGCACGCCATTAACTCGTCATGCTTTCTCAGATGCGAATTGGGCAGGAGACTCACACAATTATGTCTCTACCAATGCATACATTGTCTACCTAGGTAGCAATCCCATCTCTTGGTCTGCCAAGAAGCAGAACGGTGTAGCCCGCTCTTCAACAGAAGCTGAATATCGATCAGTAGCCAACACTGCCTCTGAGATACGATGGATATGCAATCTCCTCTCTGAGCTTGGGATTCGCCAAACAGCTCCACCAGTGATATATTGTGATAATATTGGTGCCACCTTTCTGTGCGCAAATCCAGTGTTTCATTCGCGAATGAAACATGTTGCAATCGACTATCATTTTATAAGAGGACAAGTACAGAATGGTCTTCTCCGTGTTGCACATGTTCACACCACCGATCAACTAGCTGATGCACTAACCAAACCGCTGGGTCGTCAACGGTTCCTGCAACTACGACACAAGATTGGAGTGACAAAAGTCCCTCCATCTTGAGGGGGGATGGTATGGATACGTTCGTATCATGTCTTCAATGAATCAATATTCACATTCCTTATATATATCTACCTCCATAAGTAGCTTAACCTAGAACCTTCCTCTGCTCTCTGTATATATTCGCCTCTGTAATCACTCTTGAGAGATATATCAATATACAGCATTTACATTTAGCAGTCCGCTCCCATCTTCCCAAATAAAGCACTCTAAGTGAATCCATTAAGGGAAACCACTTGAATGTGAACTCAGGGTACCGTTCAGAGGAATTGAAAATCGTCTGAACAGGATAAAGCGAAACGAAGACTAAGGGGTGTGTATTCAAACTAGGTTTTTGGAAGATTTTGAACTTTTATTAAAATCACATGTTATTCAACTTGAAATTTTAAAATCCCTTCCTAAATCTCCTATTATTGAAAATGACATTTTTATAAAATCATTCAAAATCACTTAAAATCTCTTGTTATTCAAACAAAATTTTTTAAAAATCATATAAAATCAACTGTTATTGAAAACATAAATTTTTCTTTCTTTAAAATCTCATACCAATTATTTTGGGAGATTTTGAGAGAGTTTAGATATATTTTTACACTAGAAATCCAATTTATAAAATCACACCTCTAGAGATGATATTTTGAAAGAATTGTTTTATAAATAAAAAACACTGTAACAGAGGCATTTGTAACCGACTGGCGTTTTGTATGAGGGATCTTACGTTGCTCCTTCTCCTCTAGAAACAAATTAAAAAAATATGTTCTTCTCTTCTAGGAACAAACGCCAAACTTCTTCTTCCATATGGTGCATTTGCTACATACAAATTAGTATGTTTCTCAAAGGCACGTTTTGCTATTATTTTCCGGAAACCCAGAAGGGATTATGCACTAGCAATTAACACTTAAAACCAGAAGAAATAAATTAACGAGGAAACAAAAACTGGGGGAAGGAGATGATGAACAGTACCGGAAATGTAAACAAAGTAGTAAGAAGAAGAAAAAGAAGAAGATGAAGAGAATCTCAAAAAAATAAAACGTGATCAAATTTTGCAGTAATGATCAAACATTTACAATAGAACCTAAAGCAAAAATTGTTAACAGAGGAGATTAGATGGTAAAGAGAATAGTTGCGTCTTTCAATTTTGTTTTTGAAATCCATTATTTTCCATAAAATCTTTTAAAATCACCCATTATAATCTCTTTGAATCTCATCAAATCACAATAAAATATGTAAGCCTAAGTCTGAAGGCGGTCTGGGTTTGAAGTCCATTGTTGAGGTCAACAAGGTTAGCTGTTTCAAATTAATATGGCGGATCGTCTCGGCAACCAACTCTCTTTGGGTTAACTGGATCAAGAGAGAGCTCCTGCGTTCCTCTTCCTTTTGGTCAGTCAGGGAATCCACAACGGGCTCTTGGATGTGGAAGAAACTACTCAAGTACAGACCACTTGCAAAGCCTTTTCACATGATGGACGTCCAGAATGGTCTTCACACATCGTTTTGGTATGATACTTGGAGCTCTCTTGGCTGTTTTTACGATATAGTGGGGGATAGGGGGTTCATTGCTCTTGGCATTCCCTCCACTGCTACAGTTGCATCAGTTATTCAGTCTCACCGTGGTCGTCATCACCGCTCTGCTCTGCTAAACAATATTGAGCTGGAGATTGGTAACCTCAGGAGTCGAGAACAGCGTGCTCAAGGAGACACTGCTTTGTGGCGACAGTCAAACGGCACATACATGCCTCAGTTTTCTACTTCTGAAACGTGGTTACAACTACGGCGAGTGGTTTCAACAGTTGGTTGGTATCCATGTGTTTGGTTCTCCGACTCTGTTCCAAAGTATTCTTTCATGCTTTGGCTTGCTGCACGACACCGGCTTACTACGGGGGAACGCATGCTATCCTGGAACCGTGGTTTGAATCCCTCATGTGTGTTTTGCCAAGCGCCAGTGGAGACCCTGGGTCATCTTTTCTTTGCTTGCCCGTATTCGGTTCGGGTCTGGGAGGACCTCACCCGCCAGCTTTTCCGCCACTGCTACTCAACCTGTTTCACCCAGATTTTGACTCTCCTTTCAAGTACCATGATCACAGGCACAACCTGTTTCCTTCTTCGCCTTGTTTTCCAGGCCGTTGTTCACTCCATTTGGTTAGAGCGCAACCGACGTCGTCATGGGGATAAGTCAACCACCTCTGCGCAATTGATCAAGTTCCTAGATAGACTGGTCCGCAACAAGCTCCTCTCGCTGCAGCAACACACGACCAAGTATGCTGACGGCCTGCAACTATGGCTTGCAACTCGTCATTGACTCCACTTTTTGTTTTCTCTGTTTTATTTTTTACACACGCGTAGGCTACTTACAAAATTTATTTGATTCAAGGACGCATTTATTGTAAAGGAGCACTTTTTGTTTTGAATATATTTTCACATTCATACAAAAAAAAAAATATTATCTTAAAATATTTAACAATTCCACCAAATATCCTAAAACTCTCTTTAAATCTTTCAAAATCTTAATTTTTCTAAATCCCATCAAATCCTCCAAAATCATAATTTGAATACACCCCCCCAAAGACTTTTCCATGTAGTAATAAAGAAACTGCAAGTGGTTTATATAAGGAATAAAGAAACAAGCTTTAATCATGATCATAAGTTATGTTCTACAATTTTTCCAATACAAGAGTGTAAATGTGTCTCTAACATCCAAATGAGGAGAGAAAATGATAATTAAAAGGAAAGCTTTTCACGAAAGATTAGGCTAAGCATCGTACCTTATAAAGTATTTTTTTAAACGAAAAAATGTCAATCAGGTATTTATCAAACACCTTGTGAGCGATCGCCTTAACATGAACTCAAGAAGAAGTCTTCCTTTTTATAGCATGTGGATTACATCTAATAGACATCAAACAGAGAGAGACTGAGAAAAAATCATCAACGCGCTGTTCCTTACTTCCTCGTCAGGCGAAGAAATGGAAGAGAAGCAAAGTATCGCTATTCATGTAACACACATACCCTAAAGCTCCCATATAGATTCATGTTTACACTAAAAAAAACTACTCCATCTTATCGATTTCAAACCAATTTTCTCTATAAGCTTTTCACATCGTCACTTTTTTTTTTCTTTCCGAAACCCTAAGTTGATTTAAAACCCTAGATTATTCCTTGAAAGACAAGGTTTGAGCAAATAATATTTTGATCCTTACTCATCTATCTCTATATATAAAATAAAGCATATATCTGTTGCTGCTACAAGTTAAACTTTGAGTTGTTGTAACAAGATGAGTAACAATCTGCTGCGAACAAAGTTTTAATTCTTCATAAAAATTAAACATCTATAAAGTACAAAACAATTTATTTCTTCATATTAAACAAAAAAAAATTTTGTGAACAAATCTTAAGTCTAAAAGCATATTATCTTTTCCTGTCTATTACACCATTAAAATCAAAAGAAATATGATGATCATTACTTGGAATTATATTATAAACATAGCCAAAAGAGATTACAACAAATACACACACACAAAAAAAAACAAAAAACAGAACAAAAAAAAAAACTCTTTTTAAAAAACATTTTTGTTGCAAGTAATCACTTGCCTACAACGAGTTTAGCTCTAGCATCTCCTTTATTGATCTGAAACTGATCAGCTAAACCGAAGTGAGCCATTAACAACCAAACAAAGTTAAGAAGCTCTCCACCTCTGCTAAGTTGCGCCACATGTTCCGTAGCTTTACAATGACTTGCTGCGTAACATAGCAACTCAACCCACACTTTGCTCATCACTCTCCATTTCCCATCTCCATTACTAGTCTCTTTCAAATTCCCAAGCTCTTTCGCCAACATACTCGCCTCAAAAAGAACCGACTTGCTTCGATCTCCCTTCACAAGCATTGGCTCTATTTTGTTATTGACTGATAAAACCGTCTCACTTGCTCGTTTCATATCTCTCAAGTCCTTGATATGCCTACTTTTGAAAAACCTCTCAGCTTCAGCTTTAGTGTCTCTAAACCGTATTGTCCCGATTCCCGCCACTTCCGACATCAACTTAGGTTGCATTATCAGCAAATACATCATGTAATCCGATATAATCTTGCTGAACTCGCGGTCGTCGTAACTTTCACCGCTCAAATTCTCTATCTCCTCGTCACCTTCTTGTTTTTGAAAACAGAGCTCAGTAGCAATATGCCATATAAGGAGACTTTGATCGTAATCAACATTCTCTATATAAAGCATCAACCTATCGATCTCCGCAACTTTCGTATCCCGTAAAGCCCATTCTCCTCTCGCCCAAGAAACTTTCTTTGCGACTTCAGGTTTCTCCGCGAAGTCGGACTTATCCTTGAGCTCATAGAATATGAATTCCCATTGGTTTTTTGTCAAAGGCTCTCTCGATATGAACCTTATCTCGTCTAGATAAGCTTTAACACTGAAGATTCGATCAATGTAGTCCCAAAGGACTACAAAAACTTGAGGAACACCCGCAAAAAACACGAGGTATAACAAGTAAACTGTGTAACGAAATAACGGACTCTTCTTGGACCGTTGCCTCAGCGCGCTTCTGACTGATCTATTACCATCTCTGATCCATCCTACCAACATTTGGATGCTTCTGATTACCTTATCGAGTATCAAAACCACGGAGTCCCACACGAAAAGGTTGCAGTTTCTCTTCTGATGGATTCTTGAAACTTTGGCCTTCAGACAAAACCCGATGAAGTTGAA
The DNA here is from genome assembly GCF_030686135.1 of Camelina sativa. NCBI lineage: Eukaryota > Viridiplantae > Streptophyta > Magnoliopsida > Brassicales > Brassicaceae > Camelina > Camelina sativa. The sequence goes on from NC_141899.1 coordinate 32,963,854, forward strand.
ACCATAGACCGTGCCTGACCATCTCCGTGAGAAAAACCCTGTTGTAAGCACCTCGTGGGTTTGGTTTCCGTTGCATGTATGCTTCTTCCACCGAGGTTTCCTAAACCCGAGAAACCAATTGAGTAAAGAGTCGATAGAACTCTCTCCTTCCTCGGGATCATCCTTGAGTTTTCTCAATGCGAATGTCCAATCCGAGAGCAAGAAAATGACCATTGACGCAAGATCAAGCGCGATACCAACAATATACAAAATGTAAGTAATCACCACATCTGCTTCATGAAAATCATCGTACTTAAGCGGTCTACGATGGAAGACTAAGAAGGAAGAGAGAAGTGAACCGAACGCGATTAACCGGAACAGAGTACCGGTTTTCGAATGAAGAATCGCGGTTTTCGTGTACATTGATTCGTATAGAAACCCTAGCTCAGTTTCTATAATCCGAAGAGCTTCTCCCGGTTTCAACTCTTTGAAGAAATCTCTGCTTTCGTCTCGCTCACGGAAACTGAAAATTAGGTCAACGACAAGACCTTTGAAAGTGTTGAAGAATTTGAAGCCGTACTGAACAATTTCGAGATCGGTTAAATACTCGCGGTCTGGTCTAACGAGTGTCGGGGGTCTCTCGTGCTTGTCGGGTTCTTTGGTTAAGAAGATTTCTGTTGGGAGATTTGACTTTTTCTTTGAATCGTATTCTTCCATTAGCTTAGCGTAGTTAGGACCAGTGTCTGCTGGTTTAAGCATTCTGTCTTTGAACTTGTCTAAGCTCGCCGAGTACAATGCTCGTGTCCTCTCCACGTATTTTATCGTTCCGGTTATGAATAAAAGTACGATTGGTGGCCATAATACGTTTTCCAAAGATTGCACCACCGCATAAACACCTGAACACGACATGGAAATTATATGAAACATATATTTAGTTCAAAGTAAGTAGTAATTGGTTTGTACTTTGTAGTCTTAATTAACGTAAGGTTTTATTTATGTTGGTTAATTATGAGATTTAAGGATTCTAGTGTTGGGTAACTCAAATAAAATCTTCTTTCACAAAAACAATATAATACGTTACACCGTACCTTACTGAGTTTTTAGCAAGGAATGTTTAATTTACCATTCTACATATATAACCTAACATGCTAAAATAGATATCATCTACTATATGTTACTTAATCAGTAATAAAGAGTGTTTAACCTTCAACCAATCAATATACATAAAATGTATTTTTTTTACCTGCAAGCGCTTGAGAGACAAGGCCAAACAAATGACGTTGCCATAAGGCATTATCCTCAAGAGCCAATGCGGTAATGGTGTCCGGACCACCAAGATGCAACAGCAAGAACGGTGCCCACAGAGCAAGTAGCTTCTTGTTTTTTGGAGGATCACCAGGTTCTGGTTCCTTCCCTTGGTTCTTAGTGATCTGAGACACCGCATAATTAGCGGTCCAATCCGCTAAAAGATACGCGGTCCACAGAACTGCAGCAAGCCACTTCTTTGATGTGCGTTTCCGCAGCGGCGCGAGGAAGATAAGAGACGTTTGGAACAGCAAAGACATTATCACAAGTCCTCTTATGTTCCATTTGTCTAAGATCTTTTTAATTTCCGGCGGTATCACTTGCATTGTTATTACTCTTTTTGTCTGAAAAACCTAAGCTCGCTAATAAGTATCAAAATTTGCTGTTTGATGCTGTCTTGCTCAGGTTATATATATGGGACTAGAATAAGTAACCTGAAATTATAAATAACGCGTGAATTATTTTCTTCCAGTACTATTCTTATATTTTACATTCCTTTCTTTTATTCCACGGTAAGTCTTTAATCAAGGGCTTTTTGTGTGTCAGAATAAATTATTCTTTCCTTGTTGATAATAAAATCAAGACAATCAGAAAAAGGAAAACAAAAAATCAAGAAAATCATACTTTAGTCTTTCACTCACGTTACTTAAAATAGTACAAGGACTTTCTGTTTTAGTCTTAATATTTCCATAAGTATCTTGATTAAAAAATACAGTATTTATATTTTAAAATGTTCATATGGTTTTGCCTAAAATATTCAGAAAAAGTCGTATTTAATCAAATTTTAGGAATTCTTTTGTTTGTCAACAGATTAAAATATGCTTCTTTGTCAATCAGAATTTTATTTAGGTATTTAGGATTTTTTGTTAGTTTTTAGGTTTTTGGTTTATGAAAAAATTATATGCGAAGTAAAACATTATCTAATAGGAATTGTTTGCACGGTTTTGATTTTGCTTTAAATTCAATATTTTAGTCAAATTTAGGGGTTTTTGAGAAACGTCAATTTTAGTATGCCTTTTTTTCCAAAAATGCCTCATTTACCTATTCATTTCAAAATACTTCTCATTTTATATTATTTTTTTTTTTTGACAACATATTAAAATTTTATAAGTCTAAGTTTTATAAATTACTTTTGGATGGTAACTACTACTCAGAGAGTCAATCCTAGTATCTATAAGATTTTATAAGATACTAGATTAAGACCCGCCCAATGTGCGGGTTTAGACTTTTTAAAATAAAATTTCAGAAAGAATATAAATTAAATATTTTTAGTAAGTAAAAACTATCTATAAAAGTAAATAGATATACCGAGGTATTCAATGTGATATTTAGTGTAAAAGTTGCAACTCTGCGGTTGAGACTATTAATCATTTTTTATTTTTAATGCCCTCACTCGTGTGAAGTTTGGGATTTATCTCCGACTCCAGTCTCATCAGAGGATTTTCCATATGAGTCGGTGTACTCGAATTTGGATTTTGTTTTCTGGAAGGATGTCTCTCAACAGGGTGATCCTGATCAACTTCTTCAATTACTATGAATTTTATGGGCAATCTGGAAGGCCATAAATAAAAAAGTTTGTCAAGTTTTAGAGATCGAGATGAATGATATAATTTCTCAGGTTTTGGGTGATAAGTTAGCCTCGAAAGAGGCGCTCTCTTTTACGGCGGTCATGTCAGCTCCATCTTCGTCCTCGGAAATCCATGTTTCTTCACCTTGTTGTCAGATTGATAGTTCTTGGAAAGCAACCAATGTGCATTCAGGATTGGGTTGGTGGTGTTTCGTTGGTGAGGACTAAACCTTTTTGTTGGGGGCCAAGTTTCTAATACAGAGCCTCTCCCCCTGCATCCAGAGTTAGAAGCGTTGTTGTGGGCCATGGAGTGGATACGTACTGAGTTACTCACTATGATGCAGTCTCTTGAATATTGGCCGTCCTTCTCCAACTTGCTTGATAAGTTTAACGCGTTGGAGTCTTTCCCACTATTCTTCATCTCTTGGATCCCGCGTGCTTCAAATTCGAAGGCGGATTGTCTTGCCCGTGCTTTGCATTCTCTTATCTCTCAAGTTTCTTTTGTAAACTCCTTCCCTCCGACTTGGGCAACAAACCGAGGAGTTTCCTTTTAATTTATTGTTTGGTTGAAAAAAAATAGATACACTTTTAGTTAAAGAAATAGTTGTAGATCAGTTCAAAGTTATTAAAACTAAATTAAATTTAACAAATAATATATATTTAATTTTTTCGTAAGTAAAAACAATGTATAAAAGTAAAGAGATAAATATTTAGTTATAGAAAATAAATATTTTTCTTTTTTTTGCTATAATACACTAATGTATATCCATTTACAAATCTACTGTCTATATTACCACTAAAAGTGTATTTGTAGACACAAATATATTTTACTGTTAAAATATACTCTTTAGTTTTTACTACTACCAACAAATTGTTTATGAACACATTAAATAACATATTATGTCTTTTCACTTTAACATTTTTATAGTTACAAAGTCGCATACGTTAATTTTACATACTCAGATCTTATATATTACAATGACACTCTTTTTGAATAAATTATTTGATTGGTGAAAAAAAAATAAGACCACTTTTTTTTGTTTCTAGTTTTTTTTACTTCAACAATCTTTTTCTTTATGTAAAGGTGAGCATTTACATTTTTTAAAATACAATAATTAATTGTATAATTTTCACAATCATTTTTTATCTTATATAAAAAGTAATCTTTCTCTTGTAAAATTAGAAACTTAAAATTAAAATAAGTAAACAATATTATAAGTTTGAATTTTATGATATATATATATATATATATATAATTTATTTTATAATTAGATTTTAAATAAAATTAGGTTTTATTTTATCTATATTTTACTTTTATATAAAACTTTTTTATAATAGGTTTTGAATTTTTACATTTTTATTTTCAAAATCTTTAATAAATTTAGAATTGACATGTGTCAACATCTGAATGATACAATTGACACGTGTCACGATCTTGTTAATGAATAACTTTGACATAATGACCCGCCGATGTGCGGGTTTAAAGTTTTGTAAATAAAATAAAATTTAATAAAAATATATTAAAATTTATTGTACATTATTTACAAAAAAGTTTTTGCTATAATATACTGATTTATATCCATATACGAATCTTTTATGTATGTTACCATTAAAAGTGTATTTTTTACATCTAAGTATATTGTATGTTACAAATATATTATTTACCACCACCTAGAAAATATCTATATGAACAAATTAAGCCAACTATTATATTTCTATTTTACTTTCACTTTTTCATAATTTCTTTAATCACAAAAATTGTTGGCTTTAAATATATTTTGAATAAAAAATAAATCATATCACAATAATGTATGACTAATCATATAAATTATATCGTTTTACCAAGCTTGAAAACTGTAATTTCTGACCGTTAAAATTGACACGTGTCACGATCTGATGAGTTACTAACTTTGATATGTGATTTCTGATCGTTAAAATTGACACGTGTCACGATCTGATGAGTTACTTACTTGAATATTTAATCGTTAAAACTAACACATGTCACGATTTAGTGAGTTTTTAACTTTGATATCTGATCTTTAAAACTAACACGTGTCACGATCTGATGAGTTACTAACTTGAATATTTAATCGTTAAAACTAACATATATCACGATCTAGTGAGTTTTTAACTTTGATCTCTGATCGTTAAAACTAACACGTGTCACGATCTGGTGAGTTACTAACTTTGAAACCAAGTTTTATATAATAAGATTTTATAAGTTTTCACAAAATATTTAAAAGGGTTTATAAAGTATTTATACAGTTTTACAAGGTATTTATACGATATTTATTAATATAACATACATATAATGGTATTTCTAAGAGCATTACCATCGGTAATACTCTGAAAATGAGCTTTCAAATTAGATTTTAATGTAATAGTATTATTTAATTTATTTTTTGTTTGTTTTCAAAAAATCAACCAATCAAATGAAGACATATAATGTAAAGAAAGTCTCAGAGTATCTACAAAAGTCTCGGCAGAGACTTTGGGTCTCTTCTCTTTCCAACTTTTTATTATATTTTTGTTTTTTATTGTCTTGACATTCACTAATATATGACCATCATATATGACCGATGGACATGCTCTAAGCAACCTTGGTTTTGGTATCTGTAAGAAAACCATATGGTTTGTAAAAATCAGGTTAAATATTAAAGTAAATTCTGCCCAACAAAATAAATATTAAAGTAAATAAAATAAACAAAAGCATTAAAGTAAATATATAAAATTAATATACAACTATTATTGAGATATTGACAAAAGAAAAACTATTATTGAGATAGTCAAGTTGAAGCCCATTTAAGACTCATTTTAATATCTCACCCCCAAGCTTGAAAGCTTAAAGAGAAAATAGGTTAAATTTGGAGAAGAAGAACTTTACTTTTAATCTTGACAACTCAAAGTCTTTACAAGAGAAACATTTCATATTTATATGAGGAGAACTTGGACTGATGCCCTAGACATGTGTCCTATTGGCACATGATAACACTAGATCCAAAAATCTCAAATTTATTGTTGAGAAAGCTGTGTAGCAGAGTTCCTTTTGTAGAGAACACACCATTTGTGTATGTGGTCCTGTTGCAGTGTTTTGGCGCCAATATTGAAGTCTTGTTGGGATTCGCAAGATCTATAACCGATGTTGGGCTTGGACCGGTTTTGCAGAGCAAAACCTCTGGAACAATTGGAGGATCCTTGTTCATGCTAATACACCCCCTCAAAGTTGGTGTCGGAGGATCGGAGACGCCGAGTTTGTATCTCAAATCATAGAATGGTTCTTGAGGTAGAGATTTGGTGAAGATGTCAGCAATCTGATACTCTGCAGGGATGTGTTTTACCACCAAAGCATCTTGTGCAACCCTTTCACGAACATAGTGAAAATCCACATCAAAATGTTTAGACCTGGTATGTAAAGCTGGGTTAGCCGTGAGATAAACCGCTGAAAGATTGTCACAATATAATTCTGGAGTATCAGGCTGAGAAACACCAAGGGAATCAAGCAATGCAGTGATCCATTTAAGATCAGAAGCAGCAAAGGACATGGTTCGAGATATTCAGCCTCGGTTGAGGACTTCAAGACAGTAGGATGACGTTTTGCAGACCAGGATATGATGTTTGTTCCAAGAAAAGTGCAAAAGCCTTCTGTAGATCATCTAGTTGCTTTGCAACCTGCCCAGTCACTATCATTGTACGCACGCAGAGCAGAGTCTGTTCTTGAACTAATGTTAACTCCCATATGAACTGTGCCTTTTAAGTACCGTAGAATACGTTTCAAGAGATGAAAATCAGCTACAGTTGGAGCATGCATCTTCTGGCACAAGAAATTAACCGCAAACTGAAGATCTGGTCGAGTAAGTGTTAAGTACTACAGTTTTCCTGCTAAACTTCGAAAATAAGTAGGATCAGGGAAAGCTTTGTCCTGTTCTTCAACTCGATCAAGCTGTAGAGGTAAATGGGTTGGCATCGGAGCACAATCAAGCATGACAGCAGTTCACAATCAAGTGAAAGATCTTTAGCATACTTTTCTTGATTCAAGAACAGACCACCTTCATGAAAATATGCTTGTATTTCCAGAAAATAATGAAGAGGACCTAAGTCTTTCATTCTAAATTCCTTGTTCAGACATTCCAAAAATCCTTGAATCAGCTGATAGTTACTGCCAGCCAAGATCATATCATCAACATATAATAATAGATACATGATATCCTTGCATTGTCTGTAGATAAACAACGAGGGATCCGAGATACTGCAGAAGAAACCAAACTTTAGCAGATAGTTGCTAAACTTATCAAACCAGGCACGAGGGGCTTTTTTAAGTCCATAGATAGTCTTTTTAAGTTTGCACACATAATCTGGTCTTAAAGGATCTTCAAAACCAGGAGGTTGCTGCATATAAACTTTTTCTTTAAGATCTCCATGCAAGAATGCATTTTTCACATCTAGCTGCTTAATGTGCCAGTTCTTAGCAACTGGAGTGTGAAGAACAGAGCGAACAGTAGCTGTTCTGATTACCGGACTAAAGGTTTCAATGAAATCAACTACTTCTTCTTGATTATACCCCTTAGCAACTAATCTTTCTTTTAACTTGTCAAGACTACCATCAGCGTTGAGCTTAGTTCTGAAAACCCCTCTGCCTCTGTTTGAACGACCTCCTCGAGAATGACCACCTCGATTGCTGTAACTACCATTGTTGTTGCTTGAGTAAGAGTGTGAGTTTTCATTCTTATCGGTATAAAAAGCTTGATGAGGTGTGACTGCAGTTGCAGCTTCATATGCTTGAATCTTATCTTCAAAGTTTGTTAGCTTGAAAACAACATCATCAAAACATGGACCTGGATAGGTTTCCATAGACTCTTCAATCACAGTGCAGATAGACTCGTATTCACGACCTAGACCAGTCAAAACCCCAGAAATCTTCTCATGTTCTGACAGAGGAGATCCAATAGAATCAAGTTGATCACACATGGATTTTATTTCAGCAAGATACACAGCCATAGACTTTTCCAACTTATCTGTTGCATAAAATTTCTTCTGCAGATCCAGCTTCCTAGTGGTAAAAACACGGTTGTACCGTTTAGCAAGAGAAAACCATACCTCAGAGGAAGAACGAAGACCATAGACACTTTTAAGAGCTGACTCAGAGAGAGATCCAACTAGCCAGGCCATAACGAGCTGATCTGCGTGCATCCACCTCATGAACTCTGGATTGCTAACCTCTGCAACTCGATCTCCAGTCTAAACCATCATTGTTGGAGAAGGACGAGGTGTGGCACCAGTAACGAAACCAAGAAGCATTTGACTAGATGAAAATTGCTCAAACTGCATTTTCCAGAGCAAGTAGTTGTTGTCAGTTAGCTTCAGGGTAACACACTGAGAAATAGTCACTGTCGGTGGAATAAATGTTGCTACAGAAGGAACTGTGAAAGGCGGTATAGTAGGTTGAGGAATCAGTGGTGAGATGGTGGGTTGAGGAATCGGTGAAGAAGCTGACAGATTTAGAGGAGCAGAGATGTGACAACCCGTCCCGTGGACCCCACTAGCCTCACTGCTAGCCGCCCAAACGGACCCCAAGCTGGCCCTGCAGGGCATCGATCCTAACCCATCACTGTGGAAATCCACATCCACCAGTAGGTTATTGGTGCGCCAGGCGTTCCTTGAACCCTGGTCTCCACCCTTTAACAACCTTCCCACAGGACAAGCTGTCACCAATTGATCAATTGGTGGCAACTTGTCCTGTGGGAAGGTTGTTAAAGGGTGAGGACCAGGGTTCGAGGAACGCCTGGCGCACCAATAACCTACTGGTGGATGTGGATATCCACATTGATGGGTTAGGATCGATGCCCTGCAGGGCCAGCTTGGGGTCTGTTGGGCCGGCTAGCGGTGGGCTAGTAGGGTCCACGGACGGTCTGTTAGGGCAGCTAGCGGTGGGCTAGTGGGGTCCGCGGGACGGGTTGTCACAAGAGATTTGAGATGTCATGGATTGAGAAGGTTCAGCTGCAGCTTGAGATATCATGACTGCAGCAGCTGAAACCGGTTGTGAAAACTTAGAAACTGAAGTTAAGTTTTCCATGGCTCTGATACCATGAAAGCTTAAAGAGAAAATATGTTAAACTTGGAGAAGAAGAACTTTACTTTTAATCTTGACAACTCAAAGTCTTTACAAAAGAGACATTTCATATTTATATGAGGGGAACTTGGACTGATGCCCTAGACATGTGTCCTATTGGCACATGATAACACTAGATCCAAAAACCCCAAATTTATTGTTGAGAAAGCTGTGTGGCATGAAAGCAAGAGCTATAGCTCTAGGTTAGAGACAAAGAGAAGGAGGCTCAAAGATATTTCTTCATTGATCAATCTCACAGATTACAACTATTGTCTTTATATATTAGGAGACCTTATGACCTAATGATTACAAAGGTTGATAGATGACTGACAAGTGTCTCAGTCAATGACATAGGATCAGTGAGGTAAGAGCAGAGAAATTGTTCTCTGTTTGGACCATAGTGTGAGCTGTTCTTGGCGTTATATCCGTACCTTGTAGTGCACATGGGAGAAGCTTATCTCCTTTGTTACCGTTGGAGAGCATAGTGAATAAACACACCAAAGTGGGCTTGAGCGTTTCTCCAAGGCCCAACTTTGGTTGTTGGACTGAATTGACAGTGTTTCTACTTTCATCCCCCCGCAAACTTGGAGTGGGTGGACAAAACACACCAAGTTTGAATCGCAGGTCAGTGAAGACTTAAAGTGGCAAGGACTTTGTGAATATGTCCGCAAGCTGATAAGTAGCAGGAATGTGATAAACGACCATAGATCCATCTGCAACCTGTTCCCGCACGTAATGATAGTGAACTTTAAAGTGTTTGGTTTTCTTGTGTAGAGTCGGATTTGCAGAGAGGTAGACTGCAGACAGGTTGTCACAATATAATTCAGGGGCATGTGTGAGAGGCATACCAATGTTTTCCAGCACATCCTTTAACCAGTTCACCTCTGCTGCCGTATCTGACAGACAACGATACTCTGCTTCAGTGGAACTGCGAGAAACTGAATTTTGGCGTTTTGCAGACCAGGAAATAAGGTTGTGGCCTAGAAAAGTACAGAAGCCACCGGTAGACCGACTAGTAGTTTGACAACCTGCGTAGCCGCTGTCACTATAAGCTCGTAATGTGAAGTCAGCATTCTTCGAGAACGAGATACCATAGTCAACAGTTCCTTTGATGTAACAGATTATCCTCTTGAGAAGATTGAAATCAGCAACCGTGGGTGCGCGCATACGCTGACAAACAAGGTTGACCGCAAATTGTATATCTGGTCGAGTAAGTGTGAGATATTGTAACTTACCAGCCAGACTACGAAAGTGAGTAGGTTGATCGAATAGTTCTTCCTGCCCTTTGACCTTTTGAAGTTCGAGAGGCAACGGTGTGGATGCCGGAGCACAATCAGCCATGCCAGCCGCCAAAAGTAAGTCCTCAGCATACTTATGTTGGTTGAGAAACAAACCAGCAGGGTGATAGTGAGCTTGTAAACCAAGGAAATAACTGAGTCTTCCAAGGTCTTTCATGCGAAATTCCTCATTCATCAACTGTAGTAACTCATCAATCAACTTTGGATTGTTACCAGTAAGAGCCATATCATCAACATACAGTAATAAGATGATGATATTGTTGTTTTTGAGATAGACGAAGAGAGATGGATCCTTGAAACTGCAGTCGAAGCCAAATTTCAGAAGGAAAGAGCTAAATTTATCAAACCATGCTCGAGGGGCCTGCTTCAACCCATATACTGCTTTATTAAGCTTCCAAACATGCGAAGGATAGTTACTGTCTTTAAAACCAGGAGGTTGTTGCATATACACTGTCTCGGTTAGATCACCATGAAGAAAAGCGCTTTTGACATCTAATTGTTTTACCTCCCAGTTATAGACAGTTGCAACATGAAGGACTAAGCGAACTGTTGCAGTTCGAACCACAGGGCTATAGGTTTCGAGGAAGTCCACACCTTCTTCCTGATCATATCCTTTGGCAACGAGACGCGCCTTTAGTCTGTCTAAACTCCGATCAGCTTTGAGTTTTGGAGTAAAGACCCATCTACAGCCTAGAACATTCATATTCGGTTGGTACGGAACCAGAGCGATTGTGTTTGTATCAACAAATGACTCAACTTCATCACCCATAGCAGCCGTCCAACCAGGATGCTTCAGAGCAGAGGCCACTGTCTTTGGTGCTTTTTCAGTGGTGTGAGTCGCATGTAGTGCGTATTTCGGATTTGGTTTGCGAACACCCTCTTTTCCTCTTGTGACCATGTTATGGTCATTGACAACTGGTTGTGGAAGAGGAGGAAAGTCATCCTCTGCAAATAAAGGAGCATCCTGAGAATCATCAGTGATATCATCATTTTCATCATCACTTGTGGCAGAAATAGAGCTTGAGGATTCTGCAGACATTGGTAAGACCGGAGTTGTTGGAACTGAATTAACAGCGATTCCAGTGATTTTAGTGACACTCGAGACTGAGTTCTGAGAGAGTGGATCAGTGGGAGCTGTGGGAGAAGGTAAAAACTCTTTTGCCAGGCTGATAGTATTGGTGTAGTTGCAGCCGGAAGAAGATAAGTATAGTCTGATTCAAACGGATAGACATTTTCATCAAAAAGAACATGTCAGCTGATGTAAACACGTACTGTAGGAGGATACACACACCTATATCCCTTGTATTTGTCATTGTACCCAAGAAACACACACTTTAAAGACTTAGGATCAAACTTGTTGGCTCCATAGGCTCGGAGTGTGGGATAGCACGCACTGCCAAATATCCGGAGATACGAGTAGTTCGGTTTAGCAGTAAACAAAACTTCATACGGACTTGCAGAATTTGAATGAACAGAGGTTGGAAGGAGATTAATGACATGATTGGCAGTGAAGAAAGCCTCAACCCAGTAGCATTGTGGCACTGTACTGTTGAACTTCATGCTAAGACCAAGCTCCGAGATATGTCTATGCTTTCTTTCAGCCAGACCGTTTTGTTGTGGTGTGTGTGGACACGATATAAGTTGTTTTATACCATTATTCACAAGATGTGTAACAAATTGAGTACTAATGAATTCACCCCTCCATTACACTGAAACATCTTGATTTTCTGATTAAACTGATTCTCAACGAGTCTTTGGAAAAGTAAGAAGACTGAGTAGAAATCGGATTTATTCTTTAGTGGATAGAACCAACAATAACGAGAATAATTGTCAACAAAGATCACATAATATCTAAAACCCTGAGGAGAAGTGACAAGAGCAGTACCCCAAAAATCACAGTGCAACCTCTCAAGCGGTTTACTAGCTACAAAAGTAGAGGAAGAGAAAGGGGGTTGAGCACTCTTGCCAAGCTTGCATGACTCACAAAGCTTGTTGGTGCGTTTATTGACTGATATCGCTGCAGTAGAAAAAAGGTGTTGAAGAATCTCTGCACTAGGATGACCCAACCGCTTGTGCCAGACATCATCACTTGCTGCAAGTTGTCTCGTAGAGTAGTGGGCTTGGAATGCAGGACTTTTCAACACATAGTGATCACTACTCCTATTTTCGGTTGTGAGGAGCTGCTTGGTATGCTTGTCCTTTACACGCACACTATCAGAGTCAAACTTAATAGTACAAGGATAATCTGTACAGAGCTTAGAGACTGAAAGCAAAGATTTTGTCACATTTGGACAGACAAGAACATCATTCAGAGGTAGATATTTACCTGAAAGTGTCTGCAGAGGAACCGTACCAATGTGTGTGATTGGCAAGAACTCACCATTTCCAACCATGACAGTATCGTTACCACGATAAGATTGAGAATGTTGCAGGTTTGCAGTGGAGTTGGTGATGTGAGCTGTGGATCCACTGTCAGGTAACCACTCAGTTCCGTTGTTGTGACAGTCACCATCAGAGACACGCATAGCAGCTAAAGCGGTAGTCTGTTGCTGAACATACTCTTCATTAAACCGATTGTAGCAATCATAGGCACTATGACCATACTTGTTGCAGATTTGACAAGTTGGTTTAGCAGATCCTGATGATTTATTCTGATTGTCTTGTCCTTGTGTACCACGGCCATGCTGTTGAAAACCACGGCCACGAGTAGAGTAATTACCTCGACCTCAGTAACCTCCACCAGATCGACCACCTCTGTTGCCTGAACCTCCTCTATCAAAGTAACTTTTCTCAGCCTGAAAAGCTAGATGTGGAGTAACAGCTGAAGCAGAGGAATAGGTCTTGAGCTTGTCGTCAAAAGCAATGACTTTAAACACCACATCCTCATAACAAGGTCCAGGAACAGAGTCCATGGAGTGTTCTATCACAGTCGTAACAGATTCGTAGTCTTTTCCCAAACCCCACAACAGACCATGAATTTTCTCCAAATCAGTCATAGGAAAACCAATGGAATCTAGCTGATCAAATATTTGCTTAAGCTCACTAAGATACTCTTCCATAATTCTACCTAACTTAACACAAGCACGTAAGCGGTTCTGCAGTTCGAACTTCCTAGTGGTAGAGACTAGATTAAATTTCTTAGCAAGAGCCATCCATACCTCGTGAGCAGAGTGCATGCCGTAGACTACTCGGAGAGCTGGTTCAGACAAGGAACCAAAGATCCAGGCCATGACGAGATGGTCATTTCGAACCCACTTTGCAAAGTCAGGATTCGGTTCTTCAGACGGACCTTCAGTAGTGCTGACAGAACGAGTTTCTGAAGGACGAGTAATAGAGCCATTGACATAGCCGAAAAGCATCTGAGGTGAGAGGAAAGACTCAAATTGAGTTTTCCATAGAAGATAGTTTGACTCTGTAAGTTTGAGAGTCACAACTTGAGAGATAGACATAGCGGAAGAGAAAGAGTCATCAGGAGCCATAGATCGTACTACTGATGCTCTGATACCATGAAAGCAAGAGCTATAGCTCTAGGTTAGAGACAAAGAGAAGGAGGCTCAAAGATATTTCTTCATTGATCAATCTCACAGATTACAACTATTGTCTTTATATATTAGGAGACCTTATGACCTAATTACAAAGGTTGATAGATGACTGACAAGTGTCTCAGTCAGTAACATAGGATCGGTGAGGTAAGAGCAGAGAAATTGTTTTCTGTTTGGACCATAGTGTGAGCTGTTCTTGGCGTTATATCCGTACCTTGCACTGCACATGGGAGAAGCTTATCTCCTTTGTTACTGTTGGAGAGCATAGTGAATAAACACACCAAAGTGGGCTTGAGCGTTTCTCCAAGGCCCAACTTATGGTTGTTGGACTGAATTGACAGTGTTTCTACTTTCATGGTAGAGATCCTTTGGTCAGAGAACACACCATTTGTGTGTGTGGTCTTGTTGCAGTGTTTTGGAGCCAATATTGAAATCTTGTTGGGTTTCGCAAGATCCATAACCGATGTTGGGCTTGGACCGGTTTTGCTCTGGAACAATTGGAGGATCCTTGTTCATGCTAATAAAGCTAAGGCAAAATCACGCAAGTAGAGAGCGGACGAACAGGGAAGAGAGAAAAGACATTATCAATGTCAATCACTTATCACGAAGCTTCGGTATTGTAAGTAGGTTTTTGTAGTGAAGAATTTAACGTAGGTTTGGGAATTTAGGTTTTTTTTTTAACGCTGAGATTTCTTACAAGTAATTGAGATTTGGGGATTTAGGGTCTGATGACTTGTGTGATTACTGAGAAAGATGATACTTAGACTTGAATGAAACTGATAGATGAAGTTTATTACACTACAAGTGGCGCAAATTATTCAAGAAAGTAAAACATAGGAAAAAATGAAGCAGATGAAGAAACTGAGTTTGTGTTTGGTATAATCACTTGGCCACTATCAGTTTGGCTCTTGCATCATCCCTGTTGATTTGGAACTGATCTCCAAGTCCAAAATGAGTCATTAGTAACCAGACAAAGTCGATGAGTTCGCCGCCTTTGCTGAGTTGAGAAGCATGTTCTTGAGAGCTACAATGAATCGCTGCATAGCAAAGCATCTCAACCCACACTTTGCTCACTACTTCCCACATGTTTTCGCCTTCATCTTTTAACCGCCTCAGCTCCTTTGCAAGCATGCTTGCATCAAAAAACACGGATTTGCTTCTGTCTCCTTTCACAGCCATAGGCTCAACATCTGTGTTGACAGAGAGAATAACTCGACTGGCTTCGTTCACAAGTTCACTACCTTCATTTTTTGATTTGTAGATGTTCCTCCTCTTGAAAAAGTCATTTGCCTCTTCACATGTGTCTACGAAACGTATCTTTGCGATTCCAGAAACAGCTGACATCAGAGTTGGCTGCACTATGATGAGGTACATCATGTAGTCAGAAAGGATTTTGCTGAACTCTCGGTTACTGTATTCTTGTTTCTCTACGGCTTGAATCTTTTTTATCTGGTCTTGGTAGAAGAGTTCTGTGGCGATGTGCCATAGTAGAATGCTCTGATCGTAATCCTTTTCGGTTACATACTGCAGAAGTACCGCATGGTCTAATCCGTTTTCGGTTTTTTTGCTTGATGTTTCAACTAGAGTCCAGTTTCCTCTAGCTGAAGATATAGCCTTTGCACTTTCTTGGTCTTCAGCAAATCTGCGTTTTTGTTGCACCTCTGTGAATATGAACTCCCATAGTTCTTTGGTGAGGCGATCACTGACCGTGAATCTTATCTCCTCAACCAAATCTTTGACACCGAAAAAGTCTAGGAAATCGTAGATCAATAGTCCGAGGAGACGAGGAAAAAGGAGAATTGTACGCATTACCTGATTGTCTTTTTCGGACAAATCAGTGAGAAATCGACCAAACTGGCGAGTTCCTCTCGTGACATTGTTGATGATAACATCTATGCACAAAATGTGAATGGTCTTGTCAAAGAAAATGTGTATAATACCCTTGGTATGATGGATTCTCTCGGGACGTATCCCCAGGCAGAATCCAATCAAGTTGTAAGCATGAACATACTCAGACCATCTACGGATCATAAAGTTTCTGTTGAGCACTTCATGTCCTCCGTCCCCAAAACATTTGGATCTTCTCCACCTCACCGTCTTGAAATCGAGGATCCAATTGAGAACTCCGTCTACCCAAGTGTCCATCTCGTACAAGTCCTCCTTTAGATTCCTCAATCTAGCGATGGTCCAGTCAGATACACAGAACATGAGAAGAGCAATGGAATCAAGAGCTATTCCACATATGAGCAACGCGTAAGTAAGAGCAACATCGAATCCATCATATTGGTTTTTCTTAGTCATCTTGAAGAAGCAGAGAGACGCAACAAGGCACCCCAAAGCTATAAAACGGAACACAACTCCAGTCTTGTTATGAAGAATCTCTGCTTTGGTGAACATAGAATCATAGATGAGGCCAAGCTCGACTTCGATGATTCTTAAAGCATCTTCTGCGGTCAGCGAGTCGAAGAATTCCCTGCTCTCGTCGCGTTCTTGAATTGTGAAGATTAGATCAACAAGAACACCCTTGAAGATGTTGAAGTACTTGTAAGCATACTGAACAACTTGAAGTGGTGTCAAAATATCATTAAGGGGCCTAACTAGAGTCTTGCCTTCTCTTCCTTCCTCTGGATCCTCCACCATAATGACCTCCGTTGGCATATTCATATTCCTCTTAGCTTCATACTCCTCCATGAGCTTGGCGTAATTAGCACCAGGATCAGGATCCTTGAGAAGAGATTCTTTGAACTTGTCAAGACTCGCTGAGAACAAGGCAGCTGTTCTCTCGACATACTTGATCACTCCGCCTACAAGCATGATTATTGTTGGAGTCAGAAGCCCGTTTGGTATAGACAATAATATCACATACACAGTTGCGAAGGCTTGGCAGACAAGACCAAACAAGTGTCTGTTCCAAAGCTCATTGTCCTCCAGGGCAAGTGCTGTTATGGTATCTGGACCTCCAAGGTGCACGAGAAGGAACGGTGACCAGAACGCTAGCAGCTCACTGTTCTTGGAATGCTTTTCTGACTCAGCTTCTTCTTCTTGACTGTCCGAGATTTGCCCAACCGCGTAATCTGCTGCCGAGTCAGCAAGAAGATATGCTGACCATATGAGCACAAGTAGGAGCTTCTTTGCGGTGCGTCTTCGGAACGGTGCAAAGAAAATAAGGATCGTTTGGAGGAAGAGACTGAGTATTATGATTACACGTATGTTCCATTTATCCCAAAGTTTCTTCAAATGTGGTGGAATCATGTCAGTCATGTTGACTTCTTCTCTAACGAAACCACACTTGGTTTCACACTCTTGGATGTTTTTACAGTTGGGTCAAAGGTTAGCGAACGTTTCGTTCACATAAAGTTTTATGTTTCTGTCTATGGGTTTCTTTGTTTTCTATTGTTTTGAGACTTGAAATAGAAACACAGACCATTAAAGTGTTATTGTCACACTAGAGGTAACTTTATACCTTGCCTATAATGAAATAATATCTTAATCCCTTTTGCTTTTCGTTTTTTGTTTTTCTTTATTCCTAGTCTTTGTTCGTTCCTTCTGAACCTTAGTAAACTTCTAAAAAAGACAAAATTCTAGTGTATAACATGGTATAAAACGTATGTACACATAGGTATTAAATCACCTCCCAACTGCTTAGAGCCTTAGAACTTGAAGGTTTTTAAGCTTCTTTAAAGTTAAAGTTAAAAGCTTATGCTGGAAGCTTGTCTACACTTTCTCTGTTATCCTGTTTCTGAGTTCTGACACTAGAAGCTGTCTTATTTCCTTAAAGCATCCGGACATGAATACCTATGTAATCGGACATGCATGGTGATTTTTTGGGCGTGGAGTGAACCTAAAACCTGAGATGTTGAGAGGTAAACAAAAGTTGCCCTACTCATCCAGTAATATTATTTTCCAAGTTGAAAGTTGATATAAAGATGAAAAAAAAAATGTATATTTTTTAGTAGCCTTGTCACTCGTGTGTTGCACATTTAATCCCAACTCCATTTTTTTTTTCCGGATTAAAATGTTTTAAGGTTCCTTATATAACGAAGAAGGTACACACACAACTTCGAACATGTGCTATAAACCTCTTTAGCTTGGCAGTCATTGATCTTTGAAGATTGGGTGGGATATACGAACCTAACATTACGTGGAGATCTGAATTCTTAACATAATTCTCTACACTACATCAGTCCAAGATGGAAACACTGCCTGATCGCAATATGTCTTTCTATGGAAACACTCTCCAATCGCAAAGTATCTTGCTGACATTATAAGATCGTCTATATTACTTTACTTGTAAGCATATAAGCAAGCAAGCAATGAAACAAATAGTGTAGCTAATAGATTGGCCAAGCAAGCGAGATGTAATTCTCAAAATTATGTAATCTTTTGCTTTACAACTCTATGACAGGTTCTTTGGTTAATGAAGTAAGTTGACCACACACAAAAAAAAACAAATTGTGTTAACGTTGAAAAAAAGGATTATGTAAAAGTTTTTTTTATAATGAAAACATATTTAAAAATGTCATGGTGGAAGCAATTTCTCAATTTTTGTATTGCTTTCCCTTTCCCTATAAAGACAAAATTCCAGTTTTTTTTAATTTCTATGTAATCAAAGTGAAATATTATTTAGAATCTAAAATCTGCTCTCATCTATTTTAAAAACTTGGAAGAATCATATACAGATCCAAATAGTAAAAGTTCATAACTGATCTAAATAATACTCCCTCCGTTTCAAAATATAGGATGTTTTAACTAAAACACGCATATTAAGAAGTATTTACTTTTAACAAATTCAACCAATCAGAAACAATACTACATAATATAAAATACTAAAGTAATCTTAAAGTTGCATAGAAACTTGAAAACATCCTATATTATGAAACAACAAATTTCTCTAAAACATCTTATATTTTGAAACGGAGGGAGTATATTTTAGAAAAAATTGCATTCTAGCACACTTTTGAAACTTTAATAATACTCTAACACACTTTTTGTCCATAGCACACTTTCTTATATTGAATTGTCAAAAACACCCTTTAACTAAAGCATCTCTCTCTCAACCCATTTTTTTTATGCACACAATAATGCTTAATAAAAAAACAAAAATATCTTTCTAACTACATCTTTAGTTCAACAACCCTCACAATATCTTTTTTTTTTAATTTACAGCAATATCTTCTTGTTTTTTCTTTTATTTTATAATTTCTTAATTTTCAGATCCACCATTTTCATTATTCTCTTTCTCTCTCCAATGAACATCTTCACCACAAAAAAAAATAGGAAAACTCTAGATACTCAATTCATCTCACTCCCTCCATGATATCATTTTCACACATATTGTCTTACCTCCTTTTTCATATCTCTAATTTATTTTCAGACTCCAAATACCAAGCTTTGACTTGGATAAATGCCAAATCAATATGAAATCCAGTTTTTTATTTTTCTTTTCTTTTATTCTTAATAAAATATTCAATCCAAATATTTAAAAAAAAAAATTCACTATAAAATAAAAGGAGAAATAAGAAAAAATTATAGATCTCCAATTCATCTTATATTTTTATCATTCTCACTTGCTTCGTTCTCTCCACGAGGATTTTTAAGAAAGGTAACATATGAAAATTGGTTGTTGATGACACATGATATATCATGGTTTTTGTGGTTTTTAACCATGATACAAGGAGTCTTTTAGTGTCTTTTCATTTGTTTCTAGATTGTTTTTGAGTCTTTACAGGTTTTTGGCATGAAAGGAGCGAAATGGAGCAATTTGGATCAGTTTGGAGCAATAATCCGCAAGAAATCAACTTGGAATCGATCAGAGGAGATGGTGTCGATCGACACTGCCTTAGCATCGATCAACACCCAGTCCAAACCGACGAGAGAGCCAAATTTGGAAGTTTTACAAAGTTGCCCGAAGTTTTCCATATTTGCAAGACTAGTCCCTAACGTGTTTTAGGACATATATATATAGTTTTTAGGTTTTCAAAACCCTTAAGTTTTATTCTAGCAAGTTTTATTTTTCTGCAACCCTGTGAGATTTTGAGAGCTTTTGGGAGAGTGAGATTTTGATCTCAATTGGTGGCAACTTGTCCTGTGGGAAGGTTGTTAAAGGGTGGGGACCAGGGTTCGAGGAACGCCTGGTGCACCAATAACCTACTGTGGATTTGGATGAATAGTTCCATTTGCCCAGTGAGGGGTTAGGATCGATGCCCTGCAGGGCCAGCTTGGGGTCCGTTTGGGCGGCTAGCAGTGAGGCTAGCGGGCTAGCAGTGAGGCTGGTGTTTTGAGGGATCAAGAGGGCCATTTGCGCAATGAGCAGGGCCAAAAGCTTGATGCAGAAGGAAACGTGATTCCTGAACCTGTTGTCAACGAGCAGGCTGTTGTGAACCAGCAAGCTGGTGTCGTTGATGAGCCAAACCTTGGTGTCGATCGACACCAACTAGGTGGCATCGATCGACACCCACCTGCAGCAGACGGACGTGGAGCTGCCAACCACGTACAGAACCCCGTTCGACGACAGGAGAACAACCGGGATCTGATCAGGACCATTGCTGACTATAATCGGGCTGATCTGGTGTATGAGAACCGGTCTGCTATTGTTCCTCCCCCTTTTCAGAGGAATGATTTTGAGTTGAAACCTGCGTACTTTCAACTAGTTGGGCAAAGACCTTTCTCTGCTTTGCCCAATGAGAAGCCCTTGAATCACATTGAGCATTTTGAGGATCTGGTGACTAGCATCAAGGCTAATGGAGTGACTGAGGACTTCATATTCTGCAAGCTCTTCCCATACTCACTTGCAGGAGAGGCATCTCAGTGGTTGAAGCAGTTGCCAGCTGGATCATTGACAAGCTGGCGTGATGTCAAAGTGGCTTTCCTTAACCATTTCTATGATGATGCAATGTCAGATGAGTTGAGAGTCAAGCTATCCACTTTCAAGCAAAGACCAGATGAAGCTTTCAAGGCAGCTTGGGTGAGATTCAAAGCTTATCAGAGGGATTATCCACACCATGGTTTTTCAAAGGTTCACTTGCTAAGTATCTTCTTCAGAGGGTGCGACTGGGAGTATCAGTTAGCTTTAGATGCTGCAAGTCATGGGAATTTCAAAACAAGATTTCCAGAAGATGCTGAAGTTTTGATTGAGAATTTGGCTTCTAGCAATAGCACTAAGGGAGCAGATGCTGAAAGAAAGAGATTGCATGGAGGATTTGATTCAAACCAGTTAGCTTCTGTTAATGCTAAGCTGGATTCAGTGCATAATCTCCTTATGGGTAAGAAATCTGTTCATTTTGCTGCGGAGGTTGAGACATATGAGCCAGAACCTGATCAAGGACACCAAGAGGAAGATGTGAACTATGTGTATGGGAATCAGGGACAGCGGTTTGGAAATCAGCAAGGCAATAGGTCTTACAGTGGGAACTCTTCAGGCTACACTTCCAAGCCAGAGTATCAGCAGCAACAACAGAACAATGGCTATACAAGGACATATGGGAACTCATCTTATAAGTCTCCACCTCCTAAGAATTCTTCAGAGAGTAGAATGGAAGCCATGCTTGAGCAGCTTTTACAAGGTCAAGAGAATTTGACAGTGACATTCCATGGAAAGATTGACAATGTCTACACTGAGCTGAATGGGAAGATAGAAGCATTGAACATTCATGTCAAGAAGTTGGAGAATCAGGTTATTCAGACTGCTGGATCTGTCAAACGACAAGAGGGTTTTCTTCTTGGAAGAACTGAGTCAACCCCTAAACATGCTTGCAATGCCATATCTGTGAGGGATGAAGATGCTGTTGAAATTGCTTATGCCGAACTGGGTGAAAAATCGACAAAATTCTCGGTTTCAGATGATGGTGTCGATCGACACCACCTGGGTATCGATCGACACTCATCTCAGACGAAACCAAAAGCTGCGAAATCTCAGGTTCCAACAGTTGAAAGGGTCTACAAGCCTAAGGTTCCTTTTCCCAAGCCAAGAAAGTCCAAGCAAGAGATGGAGGAAGCTAGATGCAAGGAAATGATGGACAAGGTGATGATTGAGATGCCTTTAATTGATGCAGTAAAGCTTTCACCACCTCTTAAGCGGTATGTGAAGAGAATGGTATCTAATGGTTTGAGCCCTGAAGAAGGAGCACTTCTAACTAAGGATGTTAGTGCAATTCTGTTGAACCAGCCTGTTCAGAGGAAGAAGGAAAGAAAGCAGGAAGTGGTTGTCTCTAAGGAAGTGAGTGCAATCATTCAATGTAGGACTGCAGAGAAGTTACCAGATCCTGGAAGCTTTGTACTTGATTGCTCTATTTTCACAGGAAGGTTTTCACACTCACTTTGTGACCTTGGCTCTAGCATCAACTTGATGCCACATTCTGTTGCTGTGAGACTTGGGATGACAAAATTCAAGCCAACTCAGATTTCTCTAATCCTAGCTGATCGATCCAGAAGAACTCCTGAAGGTGTTTTAGAGGATATTCTAGTTAAGGTTGGCAACTTCATGATTCCCACTGACTTTGTGGTGCTGAAGTATGATACAGAGCCTAAAGATCCTCTCATCTTAGGAAGATCTTTCTTGGCTACAGCTGGTGCAGTCATTGATGTGCAGAAGGGACACATAACACTGAATGTGGATGGATTGAGTATGCATTTTGAGATGGATAAGCTGAGGAGGGCTCCTACTATTGATGGACAGACTTTTTCTGTTGAAAAAGTTTCTGCAACACGGGCATCAGGCTCAGTGTCGATCGACACCCCTCCACATCTGAGACAAAGCTTGTCCAAAGTTGAAGCTCCAAGACAGAAACCTGTTCCCAAACAGAAAGTCTCCCATTCCACCCTCCAGAGTCCTCAGGTAAGGCAAAGGTACACCTCTCCTTCTCCTAAACTTCCTCCTATCATCAATAAGAATTTCAAAGAGATAAAAACTGTTTTGCAGTTAACCAAGCCACGAGATTATCGTAGAGCGCTTGTTTCTTCTGTTGATGATTTTGCAGGACAGAAAAGATATCCTCCCATACCTAAATCCTACCATGGTCCTGTTCCTCACATCCTTGGCAAGCCTCATGCACCTAAAGCTTATACACCACCTTGGATGAAGAGGACTTCACTGCCACGTTCTGATCCACCGGATGCCTGAGCTCCAATACAGTCAAGCTAATGACTGAAAACAAGCGCTTAGTGGGAGGCAACCCACTGGTAGGTTTTTCTTTTGATTTTTATTTATTTTATTTTTATTTTTGTTTTCCTCTTACTTGATAACACTGCGGACAGTGTTGTTTAAGTCTGGGGGAGGTTAGTTACTAACTATGTTTTCTGTTTTTGAGTTTCAGTTGTGTCAGTCAAAACCATAAAGTTTGAGTCAAATTTTTCAAATTTTTCTTTTTATCTTTGGGAATTATGATCTTGGCTAATGATTTCTCTTATTTGGCTAACACTCTAATGATTACTTGTTTATGCTTGATCTCAGAACTGAAGCTTAGAAAGACTATGAGCCTTATCAACAATCCTGAAAGCCCTTATTCAATGGATATCTGATTGATCTAACGTTGTCTCAACTTTTATCAGGATTTTAACCGGACTTAATCTCTTACTTTGGGGTTGGAAATCAGTGGACTAGACTTCTTCTTCAGACCATACAAGACAATGCAATTTTTCAAAGTATGTCTCCCCTCTCTCTTCCCTTCAGTGCTTTTTAAAAAAAAAAAAAATCAGAAAAAGAGAGAATAAAAGATGAGATGATTTTGATCAGTTTAGAGAGGTAGGTAAATTACCAGTGACCTCATTATTCTACTCTTGAGTCAAATGATCACACAAAGCTTGGAAGCGAGGGGTAGGTAAATTACCGATGACCCCGGTATTTGCTTACACCTTTGATTTAAAAAAAAAAAAAAGAAAAAATAATGGAAGTGAGAAAAGGGAGAGGAAAGGAGATGTAAGAAGAATGTCTTGGCCTGAAGAAAGTCCACATGCCACTGATCAATACACCCAAGGTAAGAATTCACCTTATTTATGCTTTAATATTGACTAATGAGATGACAATGGAGATTTCAGAGATTCCAAGGGATTGTGGGATTTGAGTAAGGAATGTTGATGCTAATCATGGTTAAGTATAAGTAGTAAGTTCTTGAGTCAGGTAAATGAAGAGTGCAAATAAGAATCATTATGCAGTTGAGTGAGTTCCCAGTTTTCAAACCTCTTTCACAGGTCTAAGTTTCTGTTTTGCTTGAGGGCAAGCAAAGGCTAAGTCTGGGGGAGTTGATATATCATAGTTTTTGTGGTTTTTAACCATGATACAAGGAGTCTTTTAGTGTCTTTTCATTTGTTTCTAGATTGTTTTTGAGTCTTTACAGGTTTTTAGCATGAAAGGAGCGAAATGGAGCAATTTGGATCAGTTTGGAGCAATAATCCGCAAAAAAATCAACTTGGAATCGATCAGAGGAGATGGTGTCGATCGACACTGCCTTAGCATCGATCGACACCCAGTCCAAACCGACGAGAGAGCCAAATTTGGAAGTTTTACAAAGTTGCCCGAAGTTTTCCATATTTGCAAGACTAGTCCCTGACGTGTTTTAGGACATATATATATAGTTTTTAGGTTTTCCAAACCCTTAAGTTTTATTCTAGCAAGTTTTATTTTTCTGCAACCCTGTGAGATTTTGAGAGCTTTTGGGAGAGAGAGAGATCTGCTTTGTAGAGAAGAATTCTTGAACTCCTTCTCACTCTTTTTAATCTCTATTGCTTATTATTCAGAATCATGTCTTGTTCTTCATTGATTATGTCTGAGTAGTTTGCTTGTTAGGTTCAGGGTTTTTCACAGGGATTTTATGAATTATTAGATCTGTTTATTTAGGATTCATTATCTATCTAGATCTTCATCTTAGGTTGTTCTTCATATTAATCCTTGATTGGCCATCTAGAATTAATACTTTAGGAAAATAAATTGATATGAGAATATAATTGTTTTCCTGGTAAAACCTTTTGATGAGCAAAATTATTTCTTGCAAAGAGATTTGATTTAATAATTTTGTGAAAAATCTAAACTTGTTTTTAAAGCTGATTTATTACCTAGAATTTTGCAAAGAGATTTGGATTTTCTGGTTTTAAATTTAGATATTATTTGCAGTGAGAACTGATTTAATTTACAAAAGTGTTTAGAGTTCTAGATTTGTTCTTAATTGCTTGAATCCTAATTAATTGATTGATTTAATATTTCATAATTTCCTGAGAAATTCCCTAGACCTAGCTTTTTGATCTTCTGAATTTACAACAGCTTTATTTAATATTTTGCATTGCTTTTCTTTATTTAAATCAATTTGTTTAGCATAATTATAAAACTCTATAATTTATTGTGTAGTCTTGAGTCCTTGTGGAATTCGACCCCTAAGTACTGCATTGACCTCTTAATTTGAGAGAGTAGCTCTAGGGTAAATTTGAGCATATCAACACAAATAAAATAATCATATGGTCATTGTCTCGTGGACATCACGTGGTCAATTTACATGTAAACTAACCATATGGTCATTGTCTCGTAGACAACCCTTAAAAAAAACAACATATGGAAATTGATTGTTGATGCCACAAAGAAACTAACCATATGGTCACTGTCTCGTGGATATCACGTGGTTAATTTACATGTAAATTAACCATATGGTTATTATTTGGTGGACACCATATGGTTGTTGTCACTATGGCACACTCTTAAAAAAACAACATATGAGAATTGATTGTTGATGCCACAAAGAAACTAACCATGTGGTTACTGTCTCGTGGATATCATGTGGTCAGTTTACATGTATTCTTATGTTTTTATATGATCATCCAAAATAAGTATCCACATAATAAGATACTTTAAGTATCCACATAATAATGAACAAATATTCAACTATAAATGAATAATTATTCATATTATTCATAAATGAATAACTATAAATGAATACTTTAAGTATCCACATATTATTCATTTTAAACATAGTAAAATGGATCTTAAAATATAGGAAAAATATAATTATAATGAATCACAAAAATAAAATCAACCATATATGTCATAATAATTAAATAAAATGCTTACAAAGAGAGAAGAAAAAGAGGATAAACAAAAAAAGTAAAGAGAAGAATAGAAAAATATGACATAAAAGTGTTTGAGATAAAAAAAAAAACATTTTTATTTGTTTTAGTTGATAGTAAAAATGGTCCCCATATTTTGTTTTGTTTAAACTCTAGTTTGATATTAACACTCTCTCATATTCTTGTTATATTTAGAGGGCAAAATAGTCAAGAAATTATGTGAATAGTGTAAAAAGTTGTTAAAAAGTGTCTCATAGATAGAAAGTGTGCTAGAATGAAAACACTTTTATCAAAAGTGTGCCATAGTGCCAATCTACATGTGGTCCACAAAATACGGTGGTGTCCACAAAATACTAACCATATGATTAATTTACATGTAAATTAACCACGTGATATCCACGAGACAGTGACCATATGGTTAGTTTCTTTGTGGCATCAACAATCAATTTCCATATGTTGTTTTTTTAAGGGTTGTCCACGAGACAATGACCATATGGTTAGTTTACATGTAAACTGACCACGTGATGTCCACGAGACAATGACCATATGATTATTTTATTTGTGTCATCAACAACCAATTTTCATATGTTACCTTTCTTAAAAATCCTCGTGGAGAGAACGAAGCAAGTGAGAATGATAACAATATAATATGAATTGGAGATCTATAATTTTTTCTTATTTCTCCTTTTATTTTCTAGTGAAATTTTTTTTAAAAATATTTGGATTGAATGTTTTATTAAGAATAAAAGAAAAGAAAAATAAAAAACTGGATTTCATATTGATTTGGCATTTATCCAAGTCAAAGCTTGGTATTTGGAGTCTGAAAATAAATTAGAGATATGAAAAAGGAGGTAACACAATATGTGTGAGAATGATATCATGGAGGGAGTGAGATGAATTGAGTATCTAGAGTTTTCCTATTTTTTTGTGGTGAAGATGTTCATTGGAGAGAGAAAGAGAGTAATGAAAATGGTGGATCTGAAAATTAAGAAATTATAAAAGAAAAGAAAAAACAAGAAGATATTGCTGTAAATTAAAAAAAAAAAAAGATATTGTGAGGGTTGTTGAACTAAAGATGTAGTTAGAAAAATTGCACTCTAACACACTTTTTGAAACTTTAATATCACAATAGCACACTTTTTGTCCACAACACACTTTTTTAGATTGAATTGTCAAAAACACCCTTTATCTATACCACTTCTCTCTCAACCAATTCTTTTTATGCATACAATAATACTCAATTTTAAAAAACAAAATATCATATTAGCCACATCTCTTGTTCAACAAACCTCACAATATTTTTTATTAACAGCATTATCTTCTTATTTTTTTCTTATTTTTTTCTTATTTTTTTATAATTTTCTAATTTTTCAGATCCATCATCTTCATCTCTCTTTCTCTCTCTTTCCAATGAACATCTTCACTACCAAAAAATAGGGAAACTCTAAATACTCAATTCATCTCCCTCCCTCCATGATTTCATTCTCACACATGCTGTCTTACCTTCTTTTTCATATCTCTAATTTATTTTCATTATCTAGATACAAAGCTTTGACTTGGATAAATACCAAATTATTTTGAAATCCAATTTGTTTTTTTAATCCTAATAAAACATTCAATCCAAATATTAAAAAGAAAATATTTCACTACAAAATAAAAGGAGAAATAAGAAAAAACCATAGATCTCCAATTCATCTTCTATTGTTATCGTTCTCACTTGCTTCGTTCTCTCCACAAAAACTTTTAAGAAAGGTAATATAGGAGAATTGGTTGTTGATGGTACAAAGAAACTAAGTCACTGTTAAACATACCAAAAACAATGGTTTTGTTAAACATTGGTAGCAATATACCAAAAACAATGGTTTTGTTAAACATTCTTGTGTCCATTTAATAGTGAACAAATGGTCAACCAATAATGGACAGTTCACGATCCCCATTAGTAGTTTTCTCATCTTACGCTTTATTTTCTCACACTCATATCTGAACTGAGAACAAATGTCATCTCTCATCCCATGTGTCTCTCTCTATATATGTACTTTGTTTGTAGCTTTACGTTTGTTTTATTTAAGATTACACATAATGCCACTAAAGTAAATAAGCTTGGTTTTATTTACATAAGTTTTTCTAACGAAAAGAAGATAAGTTCTATTGAAAACAATATGATTTTCAGCATAATATAGATGGTTATTTGTCTATAAAGTGGTATAGAAGGATATATGAACCTAACTTAATGGATATGGATGAGTGGATAGGTTTTGTGTGGATGGTCGTATACTTATATGAATAAACCTGGATTGTTTTATGTGGATGGTTGTATGACTGAACATACTCGTTTCTCTTATGATCCAACAGTTCAAATAATTTATTTTCACATCGTCTATTCATGTATTTGATATTGCAGATTCTCTCACACTCCCACAATTGGTTGTGTTTTGCAGAGCAAAGAGGAGTAAAAATTGTTGTGAAATATGTTTGTCGTGTAAACGTACTTAGATATGTTACTAGACATTACTAAAAACTGTTATTGCTGATTTTCTTTAATAGTTTATAAGCATAACTAAGTGCGCATAATACATGTGGATTCGAAACAAAACGCTTATGGACTAGTTGGATTTTTTTGTGTGTTATAGACTTGCAACATAGGGGAATTAGTTGTTGATGCCACAAATAAACTGACCATATGGTCATTGTCTCGTGGACAACAATTTTCAGATCTTATGATCCATATGGTCAGCCATGATAAATCATCGGTTTATCAGCCAAATACAAAGCATGTCCATACATTCATCATCCATGTGGACTTGATTTTAAAATAAGTATCCACAATTAAGACATTGATATCCACAAATACGTATCCACATAATAAGACATTGATATCCACAAATACGTATCCACATAATAAGACATTGATATCCACAAATACGTATCCACACAATTAACAAATATTCAACTATAATTGGATAATATGTATTATAATTATTCACTTTAAAAATAATAAAATGGATCTTAAAATGTAGAAAAAAATAAAATTATAATGAATCATAAAAACAAGATGGAAAATATATGTCATAATAACTAAATAAATTAATTATAAAGAGAGAAAGAAAAAAAAGTGAAGAATAAAAAAAGAAATGTGACAGAAAATCTTATCCATTGAATTGTAAGTACATAGTTTCAATCAAATGGTTCTTATTATTTTGTGACAAATCCTATCAAATCTACTCTTCCCATTTATTAGTTAAGACTTATGTTTTATATTTAGGGGTAAAAATGTCAAAAAATCAATTGAACAATGTAAAATTGGCCAAAAAGTGTGTCATGGTTAGAAAGTGTGTCTTTTGCAAAAATTTTGACAAAAAGTGTGTCTCTATGCAAATCTTCCTTTTTATTAAGCATTATTGTGTGCATAAAAAAAAATTAATTGAGAGAGAGATGCTTTAGTTAAAGGGTGTTTTTGACAATTCAATATAAGAAAGTGTGTTATGGACAAAAAATGTGCTAGAGTGCTATTAAAGTTTCAAAAGTGTGCTAGAATGCAATTTTTTCTTGATATTAACAATCTCTCATATTCTTGTTATATTTAGAAGACAAAATAGTCAAGAAATTATGTGAATAGTGTAAAAAGTTGTTAAACAGTGCCTCATAGATAGATAGTATGCTAGAATGAGAACACTTTTATCAAAAGTGTGCCATAGTGTCAATCTCCCTATATTTTATTTTTCAATTAATAAATTTTAATTTGTTTTCTTATTTATGAATTATGAAGCTATCATAATGTTTGGACAGATATCCGAAGCCCGTGAATCGGATAACCCGTCCCAAAAAAATGGGTCACATTAAATTCTTTCAGCTAATAATTGATTCTTAAAGAAAATTTATTAGTTGAGGGTATAAATCTAAACATTATAAAAGTGAAGGGGTATTTAGAAAATATGCCAGCTAATAAGGAGAGAGAAAGAGAATCAACGAGTCTTTCGTCTTCACCATATAAATAATACTCATCTCACTTTTATTCCCCGTCTGTCTTTACAGAGAGACTTCTCTTTTTCTCATTCATTTTTCCACCTGAGGAAAAAAAAAAAGGCTAATTCGAATCTCTTTCTCTCTCGCTTTGCCTTTTTGTCGCCATGAGTCTCTTTGGGCTTGGGAGGTGAGAGAATCTTCTTCTTCGTTTCTCTCTGCGTAATTTTGTGTTCAATTTTGTTGAATTAATCTTTTGGATTGATTGTTTTGCAATCTCAGATCTGTTTGTCACAATCACAAAAACTAGTGATCTTGATTTCTTCTGTGATTCAATCTCTTGCTTCTTAGGATCTCCTGTGCATTGTAATTGTGTTGGATCATGGATTCGTGTGGCTTTATTCTGAATTTTTCTCGGATTAATTTTGGTTTTCTATGTTTCGTTTTTGTGATTTGCTAATCAGAACTTGTGATCTCTAAGTATCAACCTTACTTTATCGATTGCTGATTCGTTTTTAATACAGTTAAGATTTGAATTGATGATTTGAGGGTCTGTGTGTGTGTGTGTGTGTTTACATATCTTAATAAGTTTTTGATCTGATTTTATGAATTGAGCAATTGGATCCGTTTACCGGATCTTGTGAACTTGATATCGTGTCATGTATACAAGTAGTGTGTTTTGGAAGGTGTTCATGGACGAGTTTAACACAGGTTAGAGTTTGCGTGATTGGATTTAAAATCACTGGTGCTGTAAATTTGTCACCAGTGCTTCAAATCTTAGTGATAATTATGATGGTTCATATTTATGCTCCCCAGATTTGGAAAACATATTACTAGCTATGCATTCAATGATTGATCAGAATTGTTTCGTTCCTCAGAACTCATGATTGAAACCAAAACTAGAGAGTAATACATCCCTGTCATATGCAGTGATTGTTCTCAAAAAATTGTTTTAGGATAAAGACTGGATTTTTGTTTCTTGTTGCACTTATAGCCGTTTTGACTCGATCATGTTATAATGTATAGGTCTACTTTAACAGGTTATCCAGACTGCTTTTTATTTGGCATCGATGATAACATATGTTCTTTACTTTTTTTAATAGGAATCAGAAGACTTTCCGTCCTAAAAAGAGTGCACCTTCTGGAAGCAAGGTTTGTAAACTATCTGACCGTCTTCTTTCTATGATTTATGTCTTTGAACCTCTGTTATTTTCGAGTTTTGCAGTCGTTCATTAGTTGACATGAAATCTAGTGTTTGATCCGTGTTGAGTGTTTTGTTTCTTTCGGAAATATAGGGTGCACAGCTACGAAAGCATATAGATGCCACCCTAGGAAGTGGGAACTTGAGAGAAGCTGTAAGACTTCCTCCAGGAGAGGATGCAAATGAATGGCTTGCTGTAAACAGTGAGTACCACTTCTGCTTGCAGTCTCATGGTTACCTCTAGAGTATACTTAGTCTTTGGGATTTTATGGAGGGGTTGAAAAGTTACTGATTTCTCTTTCTTTTTTACGATTTGCAATAGCTTTTTTGATATATTGTTTTTTCTTTTCAGCTGTGGATTTCTTCAATCAGGTGAATTTGCTATATGGTACCCTTACCGAGTTCTGCACACCAGATAACTGTCCTACAATGACTGCTGGCCCCAAGTATAGCCTCACTTCTTTTACTATATGTTATTTGTACATAGTTAGCTTCAAGCTTCGAGACTAATTTACTCATTAGAGGATCGTCCCATTTGTTTGAAAAGATACAAACTCGTTAACAAAACCTCATATCAGATATTTTCTCCTTGCTGTGATTAGATTTTGGGTCTTCAAGTGGTCTGATGTGCGATTAAGCTTGCTCAATAACTTATGATGTCCTTACAACTGTGAAGATTAGAAAGAGTGTAGGCTATGTTTTCGGATCTCTGTAGTCTTCTCTTTTGGAAATTTTTATTGCACTCAAATTTATTTTCGAAAGATAGACTTCAATTCTAAGTAGAGTGTCAACTGTGAACCTACCGCTTGATCATTATCTGTTGTGTATTTGACCAGTGAAACCAGTAATGTGACTTATGTTACTGTTGCTATAGAACCTTTCTTTACATGTTTCTTTTTGTTAACACAGTCAAATTCTCTTTACAGGTATGAATATAGATGGGCAGATGGTGTACAGATCAAGAAGCCAATCGAGGTTTCTGCTCCAAAATATGTCGAGTACTTGATGGATTGGATCGAGACTCAACTCGATGATGAAACCCTGTTTCCTCAAAGGCTTGGTAAACTATAATGTCAATGAGATCAATCAGCATAAGAAGGTTCTATATTGATATCCTAGTGCTAATTTTTCGGTTTTGTTGCAGGAGCACCGTTTCCTCAGAACTTCAAGGATGTGGTGAAAACGATCTTTAAACGGCTATTCCGTGTGTATGCACATATATACCATTCTCATTTCCAGAAAATCGTTAGCCTCAAAGAAGAAGCTCATCTCAACACTTGCTTCAAACATTTCATCCTCTTTACTCATGTGAGTTCTCTCGTTTTAAATTACTCTGCAATAAAAGCTTTACAATTTGGCCATTTCAGTAAACTCTCTTGTCTTTTTGGTATTGGCAGGAGTTTGGACTGATTGACAAGAAAGAACTCGCACCTCTACAAGAACTCATAGAATCTATCATTGCACCTTATTGAGCAAAAAAACAATTTCAGTTTTTTTTTTTTTTTTTTTTTTTTTCAGATTAAAAACCCCTCAAAAAATAAAGTAAGGGTAATAATAATTTTAATTTTTAAATGATAAAATCTTCCTGTTTGTTTTTTTCAAGGTTTTTTGTTTTTTCTTAATCCTGTGTAAAATTTAAATATTTTACTATGTAAAAAAAATCGATCTTGACACCCCCGCCTTTATTCATGTGTGTTCATGTGAAAAGCAAAAGGAACTTTACATTATATTAATGATGAATTATATTTACCGTTAAGCATCTCGAATCTATAAAACATTCGTCAACAAAACAAAACTATCATTATTAATACAGGAGCTTTTTTGCCTGTAAATGGAACGTGACATGTAATGTAACAGAGCTGCTATGACTTTACTCAATTAATTAAACCATTTTAAAATCCTTAATTACCTCTTAAATTTACTTTTCAGGAATCTTTTCACTGCGTCTCTCTCTCTCTCTCTCTCTCTACTTTAATTTAATTATATTTTATTTTATTTCTCTATATGGGAATTTCAAAACTTTTGGGACTCATAAATCTTCCGGTTTTTGGAATCGATAAGAATCTGAGAATCCAAACACCAATCCAGATTCCGGCGCCGATGATCATCAAACCAAGTCATTGATCTCCCCGGCGGAATTACATTGATTCGGTTTTGGATCTAAGATTCCGATTTCATCGTCTTGGTGGGTGGGAAAAAAAGAAAAAGGAAATGTCGAAGGTAGTGTATGAAGGATGGATGGTGAGGTATGGAAGAAGAAAGATCGGAAGATCGTATATTCATATGAGGTATTTCGTGTTGGAGCCTCGTCTTTTAGCTTATTACAAGAAGAAGCCTCAAGATAATCAGGTAACATTGATTACATCCCCATATTAATCTAGTCTGGATTTAGAATTTTCCCAAATTAAGAGTGTGGTTATGAGATAGAGACTTTAGAGAAAGAGAAGGTTTACTTAATACTTTAATAGATAATGATGATATTGTACATGTTGAATGTAGCTGCCTATCAAGACGATGGTCATTGATGGAAACTGTAGAGTTGAGGATCGAGGATTGAAGACACATCATGGACATGTGAGTTTTGTGTTGTAATGTCGCTTGCTTACCTACTGATTCTTAAGTCTTTTGATAATGTGAAGTTACGATTAAGTGCTTATGTGTTGTGATCCTGTGAAGTTACTATATAAGTTATTATGTGTTGTAATGTGGGTTGTTTACCAGTAGAATGTGGGTTTTTGCAAAGTAAAACATTCTCTGCGTGATGTATATGTGATCCTACTGATTCTCACTCTTGTGATACTGTGAAGTTTTACCATTGTCTGTTTATCTCTCTTGACTTGGGAATAGTATAACTGATTAGGAACAGTTCATCTAAATAATAACTGTTGTGAATATCTTTGGCTGTAATGTCATTTTCGTTCCGGCTAACTGTAATGTCAGTTATGGATTTGCGTTTTCTTATTTTCTTGACTTGTCTTTGCAGATGGTTTACGTGTTGTCTGTCTATAACAAGAAAGAAAAGCACCACAGAATCACGGTATCTTGTCTTTTCTTTCTCATAGTAATAGTAATAGTTTTTTATCTTGTTAGTCTGCATTTTAATGCTTTTTGTTAGTTCATGTGGAGTATGTTCTTGCTAGATGGCAGCGTTCAACATCCAGGAAGCTTTAATGTGGAAGGAAAAAATTGAGTGTGTCATAGATCAGGTCTGTAAATTCTATCTAGCAATACCTCAATCACAAAATTTTCTGCCTTGTCTGTCTTATTTATCTGTAGCCGCTTGAAATCTGAGGA
The DNA here is from genome assembly GCF_030686135.1 of Camelina sativa. Classification (NCBI taxonomy): domain Eukaryota; kingdom Viridiplantae; phylum Streptophyta; class Magnoliopsida; order Brassicales; family Brassicaceae; genus Camelina; species Camelina sativa. The sequence continues at coordinate 32,998,151 of NC_141899.1, forward strand.
TTGATGCTTATCTGATTACCGTTCTTACACTGTTTCAGCATCAAGAGTCTCTAGTACCAAGTGGTCAGCAATATGTTTCTTTTGAATATAAGCCTGGGATGGATGCTGGAAGGACTGCTTCATCTTCAGACCATGAAAGCCCGTGAGTGCATAATCAACATCATTTCTTCATTTCTCCAGGCATCGTGAATTTATCTTACAACAACTCACTTGCTTATGTTTGCTTGATCATATGACTTTTGCCTTATTCATAAGTTCTGGTCATAGAGTCCTATGTTCTTCCTTTACAGAGAGTATATCTGACCTGTGTTGAGAATGGTATGGTTTGTGGCGATCATAATCACAAAATAAACTTGAAAAAACGGGATCATAATCATATTAGATACTAACGAAAGATTTAATCATCAGTCCTATTATTACTATGACTTTTCAATTTGGTTGTGTTAGCTCTGATCTTTTCTAAGAATGACATGCGGAAAGTGACCATTATCATTTGATATATTATTAATGTTGATGTTGGACACTGTGCTGGATTTTATATACCTATATTTATGTGAAACAATCTATGCAATTTTCTTCAGGTTCAGTGCGCTGGAGGATGAAGATGACTCTCGACGTGATTTATTGAGGAGGACAACTATTGGAAATGGTTTTACCTAATTCATTTCTACGCGTACTAATTTAGTCAGCTGCAATCCTCAATGCAATCTGACCACCTCAAACAAACATGCAGGCCCTCCAGAAGCTATACTTGACTGGACTAAGGAGTTTGATGCTGAGTTGTCAAACCAGAGTTCCAGCAACCAAGCATTTTCGAGAAAACACTGGCGTCTCCTTCAGTGCCAAAATGGTTAGTGGTTATGCATGGTGTTTGCAAGCATTAAAGTTACATTTTGCAGGTCTACGGATTTTTGAAGAGCTACTTGAAGTTGATTATCTTGTATGGAAGTGCCTACTAGTTTGTCATTTTTATGGCAAAATTTCCTGCTTATTACATAGTCGTTTTATTTAGTCAAGAACCATCATTTACAGTGCTAAGAATGCAGCCAAGAAGCTGCAGCAGGGCAATGAAGGCTGTTGGTGTAGTGGAGGCCACATGTGAGGAAATATTCGAGCTTGTTATGAGCATGGATGGCACTCGATATGAGTAGGAAACATTCTCATTTATATTCTGGTCATAAGAGACCATCTTTTTTGGTTTTTCTTTCCCCTCATTTTCTTGTAGTCATATGCTATCCTATTTGGCAAATTTTACTGGATATATTTTATACCAGTAAAATATTTTGTCACTAGTGTTGGGTCTTTATCTCTTCTGTTTCTACATCCTACAGTTATGTCTCGGCCAAATTTTTTATCAATTCTATGTTAGCAAAAGTGTTTCCTTCTTGAGTGTTCTGGTCTGTATCTGAGGCTCTTTGTTTTCCCTCTTTTCTTATGGTTTGGCAGGTGGGACTGCAGTTTTCACAATGGGAGATTAGTGGAAGAGGTTGATGGTCACACAGCAATACTCTATCACAGACTTCTGCTCGACTGGTTTCCAATGTAATATTGCACCTGAAATATTATCATTTAGTAATAATCACACATCCGCGTTTAATTGCTATGTAGAGATTTGATTCAAAAAAATCAACTAAACTCTTTGTCGCGTCCATAACGAAATAGACCAGTTATCCTGGGGGAGCTCAAGGGTTATCAGATTTATTTTGTTTAACATAATCCCATACTATTAGCATTTGTGATCCTCCCGTTTTCAGTCAGAATATTACTTGGTTGTTTCCAGGAACTCTGTTTAGTCATACTCATGTTATCAAGATGTCTGTAGGGTTGTGTGGCCTCGTGATCTCTGCTATGTACGCTATTGGCGTCGTAATGACGATGGAAGTTATGGTATGTTCCCTTCCCTTTCTACTCATATTAGTGCTTGACAGCCTCTCTTTTATTGGATGTTACCGAAGTGACAGCCTCTATTATATACCTAGTTTTAATTAGTTATCTTGCCCTTTCTGTGAAGTGGTATTGTTTCGTTCTAGGGAGCATGAAAATTGTGGTCCACAACCTGGATTTGTTCGGGCTCATCTTGAGAGTAAGTTTAATGCTAAGTCTTCTACCACCAAAGTATTCTAATATATTATGTATTACAATCTAACGCAGATTATGCTCCCTTGTTTAGGTGGAGGATTTAACATCGCCCCACTAAAGCCCCGGAATGGAAGGCCTAGGACACAGGTGCAACATCTAATACAAATCGATTTGAAAGGGTGGGGTTCAGGTTATCTTCCAGCATTTCAACAACATTGTCTTCTTCAAATGCTGAACAGTGTTTGTGGTAAGTTCTTTTGTGCTCATTTCCATTAAGATCCCTGTGGAAAAATGACTTCTACTCTTCTTGAAACCGCACTTATGCATCTGCCATTCTAAGTCATGGACTCATGTTCATCGCAGGTTTGCGCGAGTGGTTCTCACAGACAGATGATAGAGGTCAGCCAATCAGGATCCCTGTTATGGTTAATATGGCATCTTCTTCCCTAGCTTTGAGTAAAGGTGGAAAGCCTCAGCATAAGTCTTCCCTTTCTATTGATCAAACAAATGGCGCCAGCAGAAACTCGGTGCTGATGGATGAAGACTCGGATGACGATGACGAGTTTCAGATACCTGATTCAGAACCAGAGGTTGGACTATCAAGCATTCTCTTTGAACTTAAGATTTGATCAAGTTGAGTCTTTCTTCACATTTGCTATATTTCAGCCTGAAGCGAGTAAGCAGGAGCAGGAGACTGATGCCAAGAAAACAGGTGAATTGATAGTCTATATATTATCATTAATGCTTACAGAGTTGGTGACAAAAGTATCCAATCTCTATAAATTTCTCGTGCCATTTGAAACCGCAGAAGAAGAACCTGCTCTCGATATTGATCTCTCCTGTTTTTCGGGTAATCTGCGACATGATGATAATGAAAATGCCCGTAACTGCTGGAGGATTTCTGATGGGAATAACTTCAAAGTCCGTGGCAAGAGTTTCTGTGAAGATAAAAGGAAGGTTCGTAATATCTACCCTAATTAATTTAGAACGCACTAGAAAGATGCACATTCTTCTACATCAAAACTACCTCTTCGGTACTCACTCAACCTTTTTACTGAAGATTCCTGCTGGGAAGCATCTTATGGATCTCGTCGCCGTCGATTGGTTCAAAGACACCAAAAGAATTGATCATGTGGTTAGACGCAAGGGCTGTGCAGCACAAGTAAGAGATACAAGCACACTAATTCTTGTTGCTTGTGTTCCTCGTTAGCTAAAGGGAGATGTTATTATCCTTTTTTATGTCTCTTCGTCGTCACTTGGAATTTCCAATTGAAATGTTATTGATCGTTTCAGGTTGCTGCGGAGAAGGGTCTTTTCTCAATGGTGGTAAATGTTCAAGTAAGTTTTGCCTGTGAACTACAACAGAATGTACAAACTATAAAATGAGTTATCATGATTGATGTGTAAACCCCTCTATTATAACAGGTTCCTGGATCAACACACTACAGTATGGTATTTTATTTCGTGACCAAAGAACTCGTACCTGGATCCCTCTTCCAACGTTTTGTTGATGGTGATGACGAATTTCGGAATAGTAGGCTCAAGCTTATACCTTTAGTCCCCAAGGTATCTCTCTCTCTCTCTCTCTGTTTTTCTCTCTCTTTTTCTCTATGTAAAATCTTTGAACAAATAAATTCACATGATATCCAATCTTATGCAGGGTTCATGGATAGTAAGGCAAAGTGTGGGAAGCACTCCGTGTCTACTCGGGAAAGCAGTGGACTGTAACTATATCCGCGGTCCAACATACTTGGAAGTGAGTCCACATTTTGCTAACTTCTTAAAAGATCTATACTCGTAACAGTAAACTCAAGGAAACAATTTTAATTCCCATGCAGATAGATGTAGATATCGGCTCATCAACAGTTGCAAATGGAGTTCTCGGTCTTGTCATCGGCGTAATTACATCTTTGGTTGTCGAAATGGCTTTCCTTGTACAGGTAAATCAATCTAACAAAACTAATAAGACTTTGATCTTTTAAGATTGTTTCTCCTCTTGAAATTTTTTGGATGATCCGGAGATTACGTTTATATAGGCGAACACACCAGAAGAATTGCCTGAGAGGCTAATCGGGGCAGTGAGGGTTTCTCATATAGAGCTATCATCTGCTATAGTTCCCAATCTGGATTCAGAGAGTAGTCCCTAAGCTCTTTATCCTAACTCAAAAACTAAACATCAACTTCGTGTTTTGGTCTGTCTCTATTTTTCTCCCTTTTTTATTTTATTATTGCATCATTATAGGTGTCGTAAAGTAAAAGACTTAGACAACGATTATTTTTGTAAAATATAACACGTATGCTATTACTAAATTATAATTATTTTCTATTGATCTGAGAAAATCAGTAATGAAAATCAAATCTCATCTATAGTCCCCATTTCATCTTTTGTTTGATCCTCATTTTAGTTAAAGAAAAAAAAAAAAGTTGAATTATATCATCGTCTAAATTAGTGAAACAATACCGCCATTATTTTTTGTTTACTGTGATCTTTTTCTTCTCGATTCTTTTTTCACCGGCAGAGATAAAACTTCAAGACTCCTCTCTTTACTGGCAGAGATACAAGCTAAAGCCATGATGATGGTGAAGACGACGGTTATTTTGGATACACAAAGCAATAAAAGTTTATAACGAGAAGAATGAACGGTAAGCAATATCAGAAAGGCACTGATATAAATAAAAGGTATATTAACACTGCTAAGCTAAATAACTTTCTTCGTTAAAAATCCAGTAATTTCGTATTTAGCTGATATTATTATTAACACTGCTTCAGGGGTGTATTCAAACCATGATTTTGTAAAATTTGATGGGATTTAGGATATTTAGGGGGGTATATCACTACAAGAAAACATGCTGAAATCCTACTAAATTTCCTACCAAAATTTTGGTAAAACAAATTTCCTACCAAAAACTTACAATTATTTTACGAAAAACAGTTGTCGAAGGAAATTGAGAGGAAAATTCCTACGAAATTTAATCATAAGAAATTCGTAGGAAATTTCCTACAAAATTCTTTCAAAACATAACATCGTAGAAAATTTTGAAGGAAAATAGAACGAATTAAATAGGAAAAGAGGGGTTAGGAATTTGGTAGGAATATTTCTTTCTAATTTCCTACGAAAAATATACTGAAGATATTTAGTAGGAAACTCGTAGAAACGTTTTCCTTCCAATTTTTTACGAAATATGTTTTCTACCAAATTCCTACTAATTGAAGAAATGCTTTCAACCAACTTACTTCAAAATAGTTAGTCGTAGGAAAATTGTAAGTTTTATTTATTTAATTCATTTACTTATAAATTTAAAATCATTTATATATATATATATATATATATATATATATATATATTGACTTTACATTTACAAAATATTTTTTATCTATTTACTTATAAATTTAAATCTCTACTACCTATAAATTACAAAATAAATCAATAAATTTTTTCAAACTTAACCCTTAAAGTTTTAAATAAAGTCATTTTCTTAATCCTAAAACACTAACCCAAGAATTTATTTATTTTAGTCAGATATTAGAAGATTATTTTCAAAATAAAATTTTAGAACAAATATACTGGTTTCCATTAAAATTCCTATAATTATGGCTTTCTTACACATTAATATAGTAATTAGTGAAAGCTTCTTATTGGCTAATATACTGAAACAAGGATTGCACTGTCCACCGTTGATATTTTAAATCCAACGGCCTATATCTTCTTCTTCCTTTTCTCTTCTTCTCCTATGTCTCTTCTACTCCACCGATGAAACACAAGTTCTTTACTTTTTTTTTTTGAAACACAGACTCATGTCGTCAATTTCAGTCTTGTGACAAACGAGATGATGATGAACAAAGAATTCACCAGTATCTTTCTAGCTGTCGTTCACCACCATCATATCTCGAAGCTTCCGCTGCCGTTCACCACCTTATTTCGATCCTCTACAGCTGTGGGTTCGCTCGATGCCACGATTTCAATCTATTACCTTAGTTTTGTTTGGTTCTGATAAAAAAATGACTGATTGAGGGTCTATTGAAGTATTGAATATTTGGTGTTTGGTGGAATACGAGAGCGGTCTATTGCTAGAGACGGTGGCAGATAAGATCGTTTCATACTGTAGCAGGTTTGGTGGGTCGGCGGTGAGATCTCAACGGTGGGAACCGATTCTCTCGCCGGGTCTTTCCAAGCCGCTGTGTCTGCCGCAAAGCTTTGGTCCTTGAATCCGCTGGAGCTAATGCCCTGACTCTCTGCTTCTGGTTATACAGCAAGATCCGAGCCTCCGATATGATTCCGGGGATTATTTCCGATTGCTTCCATTTTATAACTGTGTCTTCATTGTAATCGGTCCAGCCCTAGCCCATTAAGGGGTATTAATTTTAATATATATATATATATATAGTTAAAATTGTATGGATCTTAAAAGATAAAACTGTATTTGGGATTATGTATTCCTTCAATTGTTAATCAATTTTGAATTTATAAAAATGCAAAACTTATTGGAAACGAGGAAAATTAATTGGGGGGTTTGATCTAGAAAAATAGAATAAAGTTTTGGTAGAAAAAAAGAATGAAGTTGTGGTAGGAAAATAGAATTAAATTTTTGAAGGAATCTGGAGTGAAATATTTCGAAGGAAAACGGAAGGAAATAATTAGAAGGAAAATCGAAGGAAACAGTTTCTTTTGAATATTTCGAAGGAAAATTGACGAAACTGTCTTTCAGTGTTCTTTCTTTTCTCCTATGAGATTTCCTTCGAAAGTAGTTTCGTAGGAATTTTGAAAGATATTTCCTTCCAAATTCTCATTAATTTTGATTTCCTTCGGGCTATTTCCTCTTTCGTTTTTCATAGGAAAATGGTAAGAAATCGTTGTTTCTTACTAATTTCCTTCGATTTCTACGGTAGGAAATCAATCATTTTCTTGTAGTGTATTCAACTTAACATTTTAAGTTATTTGTGTGAAATTTACAAATTCTATGTTATTCAATCATGGATTTTAAAAAGTCTATTAAAATCCACTGTTATTGAACTGATTATTTAAAAATCTACTTTAAAATCTATTAAAATCCTTTGTTATTGAACTGATGATTTAAAAATCTACTTTAAAAACCACTGTTATTCAAAACAGTTTTGTGGATTAAGATTTTAATAATTTTTAGGATTCTGGAGGATTTGTTTAGTTAAAAGTACATAAATCCAAATCTCATGGTTTTAGGTGGGATTTGAAAGAATTTTACAGAAAATCATATGAACTTCCCTAAAATCTATTAAAATTCTGAAGAGAGGACTTTAAATAAAGAGAGAGGACTATATCAGTTGACTATCAAAATTCTGGAGAGAATTTTACAGAAAAAATTTTACAGAAAATCTATCAGTGGACTTTAAAAAAAGAGAGAGGTTTATAATCATTTTTCCTTTTTTTGACTGTGAAGAAAACATGAAGCCAATTTTTGAAACATTCTATAAGGATAAAGGAAGAAGAAAACATTAAAAATTAAAAGAAAATGTCTCTTATACCTACGGATGTCTATCTGCAATCACATTTGGCTTCATTTCAATCCCATAGTTGCCAGAATTCAAGAGATCAAACCCACTTTTGGAGTTCAAATCGAAATGCACAAACCCGGATTCCGGTTTAATAACACCTGCATCTCCTCCGGTTTCTATTTTCTCTTGCTCTCCACATAACCGAAAATCATCAGAGGAATCACCATTAAGGTGTGAGATATTATCGGTAACCAAACCAACCGCCTTGTGGCTCTTATGATCATCTCCTACAAGTCCCGAAAGTGCGAGATTGAAATCTGTTTCTGTTGCATTATTACCACAAGGTATGCTCTTCTGTGCTTTCTCTAGTAACGTCAACAAATACTTTCCTTGTGCCTCCATTCTCATCTGCAGTCTTTTCTGCACCTATAACACCGCTAACTCAGATTCAAAATTGCTTGTTTCATTGTTTAAAAGAGAACAAAGAAAACAATATTCATTTCTTGTTACCTCGAGCTGTTCTTGAAACCGCTGTTGTGCATCAACCTGATGTCTCATTGCCTCAGCAAAAGGTACATTCCCGCTTTGTCTGCGTAACGTTCATTAAAACATTATTGTCAAAACCAAAAGTATACAAATCCATTGTAGTGATTCATCTATTTATATAATACCTGTGATGACCATTATCAAATCTTGATTCATTCGAGATTCCGCCTTGAGAACAATTGTCGAAATGCACATATGAACTTCCTGTTTAAAATATATATATATACAAATCTTAAAATTTCTGAAATTTCATCAATATATGTATAATCCCTATAATCCATTTTGTACAACGCCTTAACACATTATAAAGTTATACATAAAATATTTTTGTTATTGTTATGATCATAATACACACATACCAGCATTTTCCTTGTTTTGGTCTGATCGATTTTGTTTTTTCCCTTGTTGTTGACCAAGTCTATACTTCTGCACAACATACAAACACACATGAACATTTTTGAGTATAAAAGTAAAAATAAAACCACAGTTGAAAACTTGAAACTATACATTATTGTTATATTATTTCAAATTCGTATAAATATAGACCTGTAAATGGCTCTTGAGATGGTACAGTGTTAAGCCTTTTAATCCCATCAGCTTCAGAACCGATTTGGGAGTTGCTTCTGTACAATGTCATTAAGGAACCAATTACATAATTAACTTAAAATTTAACCAATTAACAAAATAAACCGGATAAAACCGGAATCATAATGTAAAACCGGTTATCTAAAAAAATTGAAGAAGAAGAAGAAGAAGAAGAAGAAGAGGAGGCCTTACTGTCAGCGCCACCGAGCTTAGCGACGGCGTCGACGAAGCGATCGTGAAGATCGGCGGTCCATCTCAATCTGGGTTTAGGATCTCTAGTCATCATGACTCCTCCGCCATTATCGTAACCCAAACCTCCCAGATTCACTCTCTCCATTTTCTTGATTAATTTTCCGATTAATAAAAATATAAATAATAATGGCGGGAAAAAAAAAATCCGCGGAAGCAAATTAACGAAGGAATATTTTTTTAACTTCGTTGAACTTTTCCTCTTCCGGTGGATGTGAGATCAGAGGCGATGCAAATTTATGAAAAAAAAAATCGTCACCTTGTATGAAAAGATAATAATAATAATGGCGATGCAAATTTAGTCAATCTCAGTGGGAAATGTGAGTGGAACTAGGGTTAGTAGAGGATGCGATAAAGAAGAAGATGTATTAAAGATGATGAAGAAAGAGAGATCATAAAGAAAAAGGAAAAATAAAATCTGAAAGAGAGAGAGAAGAGAAGTGAAAAAAAAAAGTCCTCGGGGTGATGATGATGATGATAGAGATGGAGGAGGAGAAGAAGTGGTGACATTATTCATCACTTAACGTCAACCTTCGTTTTTCTCTGTCTATTTTTTTTTTTTAATTTTTTTAAATATAGTTTAGTTTAAAATATAATGTATCTATAAATTTAAAAAGTGGTGTAAAATTTTTTAGTGATGTTGAAATTGTTAAAATGGAAAAAATGGTAAAAGAAAAAAGAACCTGATTTTTTTTAATAACGAATACCGATTTTGTAATTGCTAATTATTAAAGCGGTAAATCGGACTACAAAGTAGAAGTAATCCAAATTATAAATATATATATATATATATATATATTACAAACTAAAATCTTCAGGCTTTTTTTTTTGCAGTCTATAATTGCGATACAACAATAGCCAATTTTTAGAACGTCAATTGTGATATTTATCGCGGCACAAACGCATATTTTACTTGCGTTTTAAAATTTTATGTCAAATGATTTTTAAACCGCGTAGAGATAGTTGTCTTGTTGTGGAGTAAAAAAACTAAAAATAGATGATTGCGTACTTTTTATCAAATAATAGTACAATAGTTTTATATTCAGAAACGTAACATGGGAGAGAGGAACATGGCCCGCATCATGGATATTTGTTTACTACCTAGATTATAAATGTCCAAAGAATATACTTAAGTTTCTAGGAATTATCACTATATTGTTAGAAAAGTTTTTTTTATATAACATAACTTATGACTAAAGGTTTTGTCTCATTCTCACACAATCCATGAATCCAAATCTCTCTCCATGTTGGTCCTTCATTTAGGTGTCATAGATATATGATTCATCTGTTGTCGGATAGTCTTAACTTTGAGAAAGATAGCAAATAGAAAATGGTTTAGACCATATTAGTATAATTTAGACACCAATTATTCATAATAATAAGTCAAATCAAATTATTTTTTATGATATAGAGCATTATTATTATTGGTGAAAAATCTCCTTACTCCAATGGTTGTGTTGTTGCATTGTTTAGCTAAACTATATATGTGTTGTCGGATAGTAGTATAATTTACACATTAATCCATCCCTAATAATAAGTCAAGTCAAATTATTTCTTGATGATAGATTATTAATTAAGTATTGTTTTTTACATAGATTTATTTTTATTTTTATTGTTGAATTAAATTTCGTTTTTATACGGAATTGAGAAAGATACATGATGAGCGATGCACGGCGTTAAGACTCCGGCGAGCGCGACATAAAAGCTTTTCTTAATTGGTTATTAAGAAAACATAATAATGATTAAAAATGGGAATTATGACAGAAAAAGAGAGTGCATGGGGCGAGCATGTCACGTAAGACTTGCCAGCGTGGAATATTCGCCGTCGGACAAGGAGAATACAATAATCTCAAAACTCACATGTCCGACGGTGGGGGTATAACAGTAAATTACAATGAACACGTGGACGGTTTATTTACTCTTTTGTCTTTACGTTTTTAATCGGGACCCACGCATGGTACACATGTCATTACAGCCGATCCGACCGCAATATACTGTGTTCTCTCCGTTTTGTCCTAATAAGTCCTAACCAAAATGAAAATGGGTGGTGGTGGGCTTCTCAATTTACAGCTCGGTTTACAAATCCGGTACAGTTCGACTGATCCGGGAATATCATATAACCAAACCGAGTCGAGACAAGAAACAAGCGTACTTTAACAAAAAAAAAAAAAACACTTCGAGACTACAAAAGTAACAAAACCAAAAGGAGAAAGCATAAACTTGTTTCTCTTTTCAATTCAACGATATTGATCAAAGTCTTTAATGCCAATTTCACCAGATTTCAAATACCAACCCTCTTAGGAAAAGGACCAAAATGCTAATTTATTCCTTTGGTGATTTGAAGCATAAAGAACTAATGAGTATGATTAAATTTCTGGTACCAGTGAGCAAAATTATCTGGTAAAAAAAGAAAAGGGAAGAGACTGCCTTTCATCGTAATCATACTGATTCTTTCTCTATCTCCTCAGTTGCAGAAATTGAGTTTCTTCATTACTTTAGCATATGCTGGTGGTACTAATCCAGGCTGTCTCAATCTACGCTTCGATTTCTTTGACTGCATCAAAGAACAACATATTCATTATTCTCAACATTTACCAACCTGACACAGGAATGGTGAAACCCGGAAGAGATCAAACAACAGACATGGTATTGTAAATACAACCTAAGCCTACCCCTTTATCTATCGAGCTAAACTAGGAAGCAAAGGAAAACTCAACGTTAAAACTACTTCAATCACAATTTCACTATCACTATCACCAGAAATCAGCTGTTGGTAATTTCTCATCAGTTTAGAATCCTAGTTACTATCGTACTTGTTCTTCCAGATGTGTTGGCCAAAGAATTATTAAAACCAGAAATTTATATCATGGAATAAGGAATCAGGTGTTGTTACCTTCAAGTGGGCGTTGTGACGCTTGCCTTCTTTCCAGCGACGGATGGTACCATCATTTAGTGGTTTAAACCTGTCTTTGAATGACCTGAGATATAGATTCAACCAAAACAAAAACATACTGAGAAAAACGCACAAACAATTACTTAAAAAGATTTGTTGATAATCTTGGAATCAAAACGTACGAATAAAACTTAATCTTGACTTTCTTGACTTTTGATGTGATTGGAGTCCTAGGTCTCCACTTCTTCTTCCATTTTGCCATTTTTTCCTTGGAAGTGATAGTCCGTACTTGAACAAACTGAAATGCAGAGAGAATCAACGTAAATAAGATAAGCCATGAGATGTGAATTGATTTTGCAAACTAGGACGAAATATAGATTGTTTTGTTGATGGCTATTTAAGATTATGCAACACTTATAAACCCGAAACTGGTTACAGCATATCTACAGTTTGTCTAAAACATGAGTGTACATAAGCGTTTGAGTGATACTAAACTTGCACAGTTAGTAATGATACACTGGTTTTTATCAGCTGGCTTACAAGAACATGATATCAAAAATGCAAGAGATACTCAACATTTTATGAAAAGAAAAAAGAATCTCTTCCCTATTTTTCAGATAACCCATAATCAGAGCCAGGACGGTTCTTATTTCCCATGATCAAACAAGGGACACAAACTTCAAGAGCCATACACCATATATTCGAAAAGTACACATATATATGTATGGTATGAGATAGAGCAAGCTTAAACTTGCAAGTTGGTGATATAAACACAAGCACCCACTTGTATCAGCTGGGTTCAAATCCACATTATATCAAAGTCCAAGAAGCAACTTTAACATTCTGTGAATATATCAATCCCTTTCCTTTCGTAAATTCAACTCACAACCAGAGAGCCTAGATGATTCTGTTTCCAATGATCAAAACAAGTCGAGAGCTTCACAGAACAAAGTGCAGATTCTACAGATGCAACTAAAACTATATACTAATTCAAACCATCTAGCTGCTCAGATCATCTCCATCTCCACTCGAAGCTAAAATCATAACCTAATCGAAACGACTTCACTTTCTCACCTGAGTCGCACTAATCTCGCGAATCGAAAAAAAAAGTTCAACAAAAATGTAATGAAAAATTGCGGAAACGTACGTGATGAGGAGCAAAGGGAGAACCCATCGAGCTAACATTCAACGGAGGAGAGACTCCGGCGGCGGGAAGGAAGCTCCATTTGGTCGTATTGGCGAAACCTAGGGTTGTTAAGTGACGACACAGAGAAGGAGAAGGAGAAGGGTGAATCAGACGGTGAGGAGAAGTGGCAAAAGATAGATTCCGATTAGATTGGAGAGAAATGGAACGCAGCTTTGTGCAAAACCTCTGCATTGTCGTCTCCAAGGGGAATGACAATTTTTCAGATAAATCTCGATTGCAAAGTGAACGAAAGCTTTGGGGTTTTTGTGAAATGATATCGAGTGTTTGGGCGCTAGGATAACTCTATTCTCTTTACGTTTTATAATTATCCCTTTTTTCTTGTCTTTGGTTCATTTTCATCCAAAATTAATCTACTCAAAACAAGCTATACAATTTTTTTTTTTTTAATCATTTTTTAATTAATTTTATGTTAAAAAAAAAAGCTTTAAATATGTTTATAAATAGAGAAATACCCTTGAATAGCACTATTTTCCAAAACCTAGCACACCTTCCCAAATTTTCCAAAACTAGCATTTGTGAATATATATACAAATTAATTATTAAGTTTTTTATATTAAATTATCAATTATTAAACTTATGATTTTCATAGTTTCAGTCAAAGTTTCAGATGACGCTTCTTCTTTTTTTTCTTCATCTTCTTCTTCTTCTTCTTTTTTGTGAATCAATTCAGATCTCAGGTTTTTTTGATTCTCAATAAAATTGTGATTCTTATATATGGCTTTTAATCGTGATTCTTATATATGGATTTTAATTGAGGAATTAAGCCAATTATAATGAAGCTCTTTTGTTGTTAACAGCTTCTCTTCACCAATCGAATTCACAATTAGATTTGTAGCTATGGTGTAATCGGATGAGCTTCTATGGTATGGGTTTATAGCTACGGAGAAGGTGGGGAAAGAACTACACCAATCAAAACAAAATCTGATCATGATGATTATTGGAGGAGGAGGAGGAGGAGGAGGAGGAGAAGAAGAAGGAGGACAACGAACACCATCGATCTCACCACTCAGTGTTGATGATGATGCAGAATATAGTGGGGGAAGATCTTCTGGTTCTTTTCTTCACCAATTTTGGGATTTCTGAATATTTAGGAAAATCTTCCTCAATTTGAAGCACATTTACCTAAACATTATGAAATCTTTCCTAAATTTAAAAAAAAAAAAGAAGAGATTTTTAATAATTTAGTTAATGTTTTGCCTTCATGTATCACATATTACTCTATTGGTGAGGCATACATGATTTTATTTTGTGCACATCCTAATATTTTATCTATATATGTATAAGAGTAATAATTTGATTTTGTGTCTTCCTAAATATCTTATGAAGGTTATCATGAAGTTTAAAGTTTCCTTTCTAAGTTTAAATAAATATGTTTCTAAATCTCTTTTTGGTGTTTTGTCTTAATATGTTGAAGTTACTCCATTAGTGAGGAGTAATGATATCATTTTTGTGCATGTCTAAGTTCATCTTGAAATCCAAACTTCTTATGAAGGTCATCCTGAAGTTCAATGAAGCTTTCATGAAATTCATGAAATTCATGAAATCTTTCCTGAATTTTCAAAGAGTGTGTTGGGTGCTATCAACAAAAGTTTGTATTGACTAAGGAAGCATCTATGAATAATGATTTTATGAAAATAAATTTGAAAGATAGTATATGTGGTTGCACAACTGTAATTGCTTCATCATCTCATCTTTCAACTTTATTTACTTGTTGTCTAAGCTAAAATCTCTTGAAACAAAGTCATTGTGGTGCTTTACTATTAACTTATTTAACTGATCAGTCTGATGCAACATCTGAACTACCCCTTTCTCGACACCATGTTGAAAAACGATCAAAAACTGAGAAATCATGAAGATTTTTACTCAGTCCTAAAACTAGTAGCAAACTAATTACCAACATACAACAAAAGAAGAAAAAAACCATGAAGCAAAATTCTTTTAGTGTTCTCTGATTATCCAGCCTTAATTTCATCCAGAATCCAAACTTTTGATGAAGATCATCCTGAAGTTCAAGACAGCTTTCCTGAATTGTGTGGAATCCTTCCTGAATTGTGTGGAATCTTTCCTGATTTTTTCAAGAAGTGTTGGATGTTGGGTGTTGGGAGCTGGTTTTTCAAGTTGCAAGAACACGAGAAAAGATTTTTAAAAGCAGAGAACTTAAACAAAAGGAAAAACAGAGTAAAGATCCTTGTAAAGAGCAATTCAAACAAATCCAATACTCCGAAGATAACATAACAAATAAGGTTGAGAATTACACTATTGTTTTCAAGCCTAGTAAGCCTACCAAGGTGAGACATTCCCAGGAGGAAACAAAGCATTAGAGCAATCCTGAAAAAGCTTACAGAAATTCAATTATTCCATCAACAGAATATTATAACTAAATTAATACAAACACAAAATAACAAAATCATCTTTTGTTTAAGAGCCAAACTTTGCCCAAAAAAAAAGATGAACAAAATCTCCAACTATAATCACAGTTTCAAAAATCAAACATCATTAGAGAACAAACAAACCAAACATAATCAATAAATAAGGTTCTTCATATAAGATTAATTCAAGCAAAATCAATCACTCACTAGAACATGTAATTGGAGCTTTAAGCGAGAGAAGGTGAGTAGGACACATACCTTCGTAGGTCAAATAGAGCGAGATGAATATCTGATCCAGACTTTGTTCGCTCCTCTTTCACTCGTTTCACAGACTCCATCATATCTGATCCAATTCACATAAGATGAATACAGCGAGATGACAAGACCGGCGAGGACAGATCGGCGATGGGAATACGGCAAGGCGAACACATCGTGCGAGAATACGGCGATTGATCATCGATAAAAATCGATTGGTGAGAGATCTAGGATGCTTCAAGGTCTTGTAGAGTAAGGATTCTATCGGCGGAATTGTTTCTTCGTCATGATTTGTTTGTGAAACTGCTTCATCGTTCCGATTAGAGCTCATCACCGGTGAAATAAAATCTCAAACTTACAGTTACGATTTCTGGAGAGATAATGATTGAGATTTTTATTAAATATTTTAATTAATATTTAAAATCATTAGTATTTAATTAGAGTATTTGTGCTAATTTTGGAAAATAAAAGAATGTGTGCTAAGTTTGGAAGAAAAACTTAAATTTAAGCTATTTTTGAGAATTGCCCTTATAAATATGTAATGTGGCGTAATATGTAGCTAAATTAGCCTAATTAATAAAACAAAAATTAGGATAGCTCTTTGTTGGTGGAAGATGATTTGATCTAGTGGGGAAGTTCAATGACCACATACCAATATTCACTCCGTTTTATATTATTTGTTATTTTAGGTAATTTCATACATATTAAGAAAATAATTTAATTTTCTGTTTTACCTTTCACAACTACATTATTTCATTTGTTTTGAGTAATTAATAAGATAAAAATGAAGGATAAAACTGAAAATTTGATTGATAAAGTTGCATCGTAAACATAAAACGACAAGTAATATGAAACAAAATTTTAACTCTAAAATAACAAGTAGAAAAAAACGGAAGGAATATGAAAATGAAAATATAGAATTAGTTTCTGTTAAATAGCACACGAAAATAAACATCATAATATGAATATATGCGCTTTTTGGATAAAACCACTAAAAAACCGTTTCGATCAATCATTCAATCCTTTTCAGGTTTTAGAATTTCAGAGAATTTAAAAGTAGTAAATAACTTAACTTACAATCCTTTCAAACAAAGATTATTAATATTATCCAACAAAATATATTTACATCTACATTTAGGTGATCAAACAAAATTGAACAACGGTAAAAAAAAAAAAAGTAAATTAAAAATTTGGGCCATGTAAGTATAGAATTGGGCTTTAACCCATAATTTTATAATATATTTTTTGTTTTTTTTTTTTGTTTTTCAAACCCTAAAAAAGAAATCGTCTAGTTGAAATCGCGCCGTTTGGATCTGTTTTTTTTTTACCAAACCAGCCATCGGAAAAACCTAAAGACAGATCTGTCGAGATAAGCCAAAGCTTCATTAATTCGTGTTATTAAGGAAGAAGAAGAAGAACAAGACCAATTCAATCTTGGAGCCTTACTTTTTTGTCTCAATGAAAAATCTTTAATTCCTTCCCCCACCCAGAAAGAATGACGAGCAGCTCGTCATCAAAGAAACAGGCTCAGGATCAGCCTGAGACTAGCGAACCCACTCTCAAGTCTCTCAAAACCAAGATGACTAAATCCGACGAAAAGGTTCCTTTTTTTCTTTATTCATTCGAATTCAACATAGACCCAGTAGATATATTTCACTTCTTTTGTTCTGTAAGCTCTTGAATTTTTGAATTTTGGCTATGATCAAAAGCTTTAAATTACTTACAAAATCCCCCCTTTTTTTTTTTTTTTTTTTTTTGTTTTTTGGTTTGCGCAGCAGAAGAAGCTTAAAGACATTGAAATAAGCGTTCCAATTGTGTATGGTAACGTTGCATTTTGGCTTGGCAAGAAGGCTAGCGAGTAAGTACCTCTCACAATTTCACAATTGCAAATTTTGTAATTTAACAGTTTGGAGTTTAGTTCTTTAGAAATATAGTGGCGCAAATGTTTAATTTTGGTAAAAAAAAAAAAGTTAAAAAGTTCCTATTTTTACAATACAGTTAAAAAAACAAAAGAAGTTTACATAAAATTTTCTATGAAGGCTTTATTGGTTTGTTGTTAGCGTTTTACTTCTTTTGTAGAGTGACGAAAAAGGTTATACATTGACAATAGCCTTAAACAAAAGTGTTTGTTTTCATATGATTTCCCTTGAAATTTTTTGCCCTTTGTTAATGTTTGTTTCTGCAGGTATCAATCTCACAAGTGGGCTGTATATGTCCGTGGAGCAACAAATGAAGATATCAGTGTTGTAGTAAAGAAAGTGGTTTTTCAGCTTCATTCTAGTTTCAACAACCCGACGAGAGTTATCGAGGAGCCTCCATTCGAGGTATCAGAGTCTGGTTGGGGAGAATTCGAGATTGCAATGACTTTGCATTTCCACAGCGATGTCTGCGACAAGCCATTGAGTTTGTAAGTCCACATTAAATAGCATACTCTTTTTGTAAGTAGCAAAATGCAAGTTACTTATGAGAGTTATGGTTGTCTTTTTTGGGGTACTCAACACAACAGATATCATCATTTAAAGTTATACCCGGAAGATGAATCAGGTCCTTTGACAATGAAGAAGCCTGTGGTTGTGGAATCTTATGACGAGATTGTGTTTCCTGATCCTTCAGAAAGTTTTCTAGCTAGGGTTCAGAATCATCCGGCTTTGACATTTCCTAGATTACCCTCTGGTTACAACTTGCCTGCTCCTAGTATGATCTTCTCTTATCTAAAGCTTCTTGCATTTTTTTAATTAATCATTGCCTTTAAATGTCTTCTCACGCAACAAATTCTATGCTTAGTGCAAGTTGATGATACCGGGAAAAAGAAGAGAGGTGATACGAAAGATCATAGTTTGGGACAATGGTTCACGAGTTTCTCTGAAGCAGATGAGTTATTACAGCTCGCTGCTGCTCGTCAACAGGTAAACACATGAAAACATTTCACTGCATTATCTTAATTTGATAAGAGTTTTAGACATTTTGTTCGGTGTATGATGTGTTGATGATTTTGAATTTGTTCTTTGGTGGAATAGGTTCAAGCACATATTGCGAAACTGAGGCGACAAATAAGTGTGCTGGAGGGACAGAATCAGACTATTAAAACAGGGTCAGACCTGTGAATCTGATTCTGTAGCCATTTTCCTTGGAGTGGGGAGGTTGGCTTGTTGTAACATAATTGTGTATTAGCTTAGATTTCCATTTTCTTGTATTAATAAACACAGAACAAAGAGAGAAGTTGAAATTTCTCTCTTTAGGGGGTCTTTGTTCCAGTTTCATAATTTCAAAGTGAAAAATGGGGCTAAATTAAAATAATGAGAAATATAGAGGGGGCAAAATGCGAAGTAATAGATTGGAAGTCATAGGCTAAATTTAAGATAGTGAAAACATAGAGGGGGCAAAATGCAATCCGATCGATCTTCCACAACAACTTGGATGGCTGAGAGAGCTTTCATAGTACCAATAGGAGAGAGTGCCTTCACAATGACTTTAAAGTCCCCTTCGTAAAGAACTTCAGGAGAGCACGAGCGTTCAACCGAAGCTGATCAACACAGCTTAATTCATCTGAGTCATCAGCGGAAGGGGACACTAGTCCCTGTGTCGTCAACCCCAATTTCTCTTCTGAACCATTGTTGGTTTATAGATACATCATAACTTCATGAGCCACCGTTACAAGTCTAGTTTATCGGTTGACTAGGTGCTTCCCCACGCAACGCGTGGGTTGTGGTGTAGTTGGCATTTTCTTGTTTTTTTTTTGGTCTTTTTCGTTTTCTCTTTTGTATTATTTCGGTTTAATTAGGCATATACGGGATTTGCCGTCACTTTTATTTATACACTATATGTTTATACCATTTCGTTCAGATGTGTATAATTGTGGCGTTTATTTTTTATGAATTATGAAGATGTTGTTTCTTGCTTTTGAGCATCCAATCTTATCATTGACTGATATTGTTTCCAATACATTTATTATATTATATATTTTCTAATTAACTACTTATGTAAACCCTTCATACGTTGATGTTGCAATAATAAGTTATTTTTTTAAAATATCTTCTGTATAAGTGATTATGTTTGTATGCCCATGTTTTGGTCTAATATCAATAAGGTCGTTTCTGTTTTTCTTTAGTTGGCTTTGAAACCAATATTTAAGCAAATAATGGGTCAAATTATGGTGTTAATAAGTAATATAAATTCTTATGTATATATATATTGTATATATGTGACTATAAATTTAGCTAACTAAAAAATTATGTAATATTTAAATACAGTCTTGAACATATATATATATATATATATATATATATATATATATATATATATATATATATATTTGTGGGAGGAATGTATGAAATTATTGGATAGAAGTTATTTTTGAGTTAAATGACCTTTAATGTTTTTAAAGTGAGTTAAATATTAATAAATTTTTATATGTGTCTTGACTTTTTTAAAAAGGAATACCAAGTGTTTCCTTCCAAATTTGAAGTGATATAGTATTTTAGTTTTCTTATATGATTTTATGAACTTTAATGTAAAAGTTTTTCAAAGTAATAAGTACACTCACTGATTGAATTATAAAATTTGGAGAAATGTTTATTACGTTTAATCATCTGCTCTTTTAAATAAATTAAATAAGTATGTTGTTATTCCTACAAATAGGACAACATATATTATAATTTAACCATGGAGTTAAGCAATGGAAATGGAACTTGTGATTGCAAGACAAAATGCTTATATGTTACACATTGATCGTTTAAAAATGAATAGGAACATCTAATTCTCAAATAAAGTTGATTGTTTTGTTAAAACCAACATATGTGAATTTAAATTTAACTATGCAAATTTAAAAAATAAATATGAATAGATTAGAAAGGCAAGAAATATAAAAGAAATATTTTTTTATATAAATAAAATAAAAATTGAAAACAATGTTAAATATATATAATACTTTCTACATTAAAATATAGAATCAAACTCTTACAAGTTACAACACATATGAGATATAACAACATTTGATATTGGTAGGAGAGGATGAGAGAATGTTTACTATAAGATGGTAATCCAAATTAGATAATGGAGATGAATCTTTAAAAAATAGAACAATGTAATATCTATATATATATATAATACTTTCTAAATTAAAATATATAATCAAACTCTTACAACACATATGAGATATAACAACATTTGATATTGGTGGGAGAGGAAGAGAGAATGAGTACTTATAAGATAATAATCCAAATTTGATAAAGGAGATAAATCTTTTAAAATAAGAACAATGTAAAATATATATCATGTAGTCTCTAAAATTAAAATTTAGCATTAACAATTTACAATGATATTTCATTTTTTTTTTACAACCCATACAACAAAAATAAGAAATCAAAAATAACAAAAAAAAAAACGAAAAATGATTTGAGGTATTGTAGAAGAGAATGAGAGAATGTGAAAATGAGATAGTAAAAGAATGTCAATATGAGAGAATGATAGATTAAGAGAATGCTTATTTATATGATAAGAAATGATGGAAGTTACATTTAGAACTATGAAGTTACAATAGTAATTTATTGTGTTTGAATAAAATTGAGTGGTAGAATATGATTAATGCATAATTTATTTTATTTTCAGTTATAATTTTATTTTAATGTGTGAGTTAAATGTATTGTGTTTATTGGATCTTAAATATTGTTTAAAGCAATTAGAAAGCAAAAAAAAAAAATAAAAAAAATAGAAAACATTAAATGAAAATCAACCAATAAGGAGAGACCAAAACCTTACTTTTATATATATGATATATTGCTTTAAACTTTGAAATGAGAAATATATTATAAACAATAATTTTACATGAGAAATATATTAAATTAGCTAATCAAAATATGAATATAAGTTTAGCCAACCAAAATAAATAAAAAATATTAAAATTTAACCAAAAATAATTTATCTTGAAAGATAATAAGTTAGTAGGAGGAATGAATTAATGTACAATTATTGGATATGAGTTACATTTGAGTTAAATAGAGTTACATGTCTTTAATTATAAATAAATATTTTAATTTTTATAATCTAAAATAAAAGGAATACCAAGTGGCTGAATCAAAATTCACATTATTTGGTTGTTTGTTGATATAAACTCAACACTTACATATAATATTTCAAAATAAAAAATATTACTTTTTAAGTGACAAACTAAATTAGTTTTCTTATAAAATTATATGAATTCTTCAATCTCAATAATTTTTAAAATCCCAAGGATAAATTATATTTTTTTGGTTTTCACATCAATTTAATTTTATAGTGCTAGATTTCATACTAATGGTTTCATCTTTAGAGAACTTAGTGAAATGATATTTTTAAAATTATATTTTATTTTTATATTTAAGTTCCAGTTGAATATGTTTTGTTTTTTGGATCATTTTTTATTTTGATTAAAGACACAAATAACCAATTTTTTAATTATGTTCTTTTTGTTTTGAAAAACCTCAAATCATAAAAAAAATATATATATATATATATATTATATTGATCTCTGCGGATTTAACATTTGGATCACAAAACAAAATAGTCTTTATAAATGGATAAATGGATAGTTATATTGATCTTTATAAATTATTAAAAATGATACATGAATATGTGAGATAACCAGAGACATAATAGATAATTACATATTGATCATTTCAACTTTATGATCTTATTGTGTGGTGAATATTGTAAGGAAGTATGAAAATAATGACTTTATAAGATGTTAATATAAAATAGAAAATGGAGATAAACATTTTAAAAGATTAAAATAAATATATAAGATATACATATCATACAAACTCTAAAACTAAGCTTTTACAATGATATTTGATTTGATTTTTTATATAACCCATACAACAACAATAACAAAAAAAATACAAAACAAAACAAAACAAAACAAAACAAAAAAGAGATTTGAGAGTAGTGGAAGAAGATGAGAGAATGAAAGAGTGATAGACTAAGAGAATAAGATAATGAGTATTTATAGGAAGAGAAATGATGAAAATTTACATTTAGAAAAATGAGAGTTACAATTCTAATTTATTGTTTTGTTTTAATACAATTGATTAATACAACTTAGTGGAGAAATAAAGTTGATGCATAATTTATAGGGAGAAGCTATAAAGATTTCAGTTTTATATTATGTGAGTTAAATGTGAAAATTAATTGTTTTACATTTGTGTTTTAATATAACTTTTTAATACAACTTAGTGGAGAAATAAAGTTGATGCATAATTTATAGGGAGAAGCTATAAAAATTTCAGTTTTATATTATGTGAGTTAAATGTGAAAATTAATTATTTTAAATTTGTGTTTTAATATAATTTTTTTTTTGATAAAATTGCATTGCCAAGTGGACCAATAAGGAACCAAAAATAATTTCTCTTGAAAGATAATAAGTTAGTAGGAGGAATGAATTAATGTACAATTATTGGATAGGAGTTACATTTGAGTTAAATGGAGTTACATGTCTTTAATTATAAATAAATATTTTAATTTTTATAACCTAAAATAAAAGGAATACCAAGTGGCTGAATCAAAATTCACATTATTTGGTTGTTTGTTGATATAAACTCAACACTTACACATAATATTTCAAAATAAAAAATATTACTTTTTAAGTGACAAACTAAATTAGTTTTCTTATAAAATTATATGAATTCTTCAATCTCACTAATTTTTAAAATCCCAAGGATAACTTCTATTTTTTTGGTTTTCACTCATCAATTTAATTTTATAGTGTTAGATTTCATACTAATGGTTTTTCATCTTTAGAGAATTTAGTGAAATGATATTTTAAAATTATATTTTATTTTTATATTTAAGTTCCAGTTGAATATGTTTTGTTTTTTGGATCATTTTTTATTTTTATTAAAGACACAAATAACCAATTGTTTAATTATGTTCTTTTTGTTTTCAAAAACCTCAAATCATAAAAAAAAATATATATATATTACATTGATCTCTGCAGATTTAACAATTGGATCACAAAACAAAATAGTCTTTATAAATGGATAAATGGATAGTTATATTGATCTTTAAATATTATATTGATCTTTATAAATTATTAAAAATGATACATGAATATGTGAGATAACCAGAGACATAATAGATAATTACATATGCATCATTTCAACTTTATGATCTTATTGTGTGGTGAATATTGTAAGAAAGTATGAAAATAATGACTTATAAGATGTTAATATAAAATAGAAAATGGAGATAAACATTTTAAAAGATTAAAATAAATATATAAGATATACATATCATACAAACTCTAAAACTAAGCTTTTACAATGATATTTGATTTGATTTTTTATAACCCATACAACAACAATAACAAAAAAAAATACAAAACAAAACAAAACAAAACAAAAAAGAGATTTGAAAGTAGTGGAAGAAGATGAGAGAATGAAAGAGTGATAGACTAGGAAGAGAAATGATGAAAAATTACATTTAGAAAAATGAGAGTTACAATTCTAAATTATTGTTTTGTTTTAATACAATTGATTAATACAACTTAGTGGAGAAATAAAGTTGATGCATAATTTATAGGGAGAAGCTATAAAGATTTCAGTTTTATATTATGTGAGTTAAATGTGAAAATTAATTGTTTTAAATTTGTGTTTTAATATAATTTTTTTAATACAACTTAGTGGAGAAATAAAATTGATGCATAATTTATAGGGAGAAGCTATAAAGATTTCAGTTTTATATTATGTGAGTTAAATGTGAAAATTAATTGTTTTAAATTTGTGTTTTAATATAATTTTTTTTTGTTAAAATTGTATTGCCAAGTGGACCAATAAGGAGAGACTGAAACTCTACTTTTATATATATGATTTGATCCTAAACAAACATTTGACTATATACATCGACTGTAAAAATCACCATTTTATGAATTTAAGACAGAACATAAAACAACCAGTTATAATGAAAAAAAAAAAAAAAAAGTATCATTTACTCATTATACTGTATTAGCGGGTTAATCTGCAGACAGTCTCACATCTACTATGTTTTTTCAATCAAAATTGCCAGTTCTCCATGCTCGTAAAGGGGAACACAAAGAAGTTAACAACACCAATAATGTTTGTGCTTATGTAATATTGTCACCTAAAGATTCTAAGAAGGCAAAAACCCGTTTCTTGAAAATGCGGGCTAAATCCATGATTTCGGTATTCCTAATTCTCTCAACACTGCTTTCAGGTTGTCCAAGTAAGTTTCTTTTACGGGATAATCGTGTGGCTACATCAACCGTCAGGCTCGCCATGTCTCTGCTTTTTGTTAGTTCCCTTAGAATTGTAGCAGAGCTTGACGAGCCGGAGACGAGTCTGTCTAGTAATATCAGTATCTCTCTCATCAATAGTGTCCTGCTCCAGTAAAACAAATACATCGATGTTAATAAGCCAGTTAGATTGAATATTTAGTTATAAATCACCCAGGTTAAGAATAAACCTCTCTTTGAAAATTTCTGCTTTTGGATGAAACTCTGTTTCTTCCGAGTCTATTTCCGCAGCTAAAAGCTGAAGTATCAACATTAAAAAGTTGGTATCTTGAG
Organism: Camelina sativa; assembly: GCF_030686135.1. Taxonomy (NCBI): domain Eukaryota; kingdom Viridiplantae; phylum Streptophyta; class Magnoliopsida; order Brassicales; family Brassicaceae; genus Camelina; species Camelina sativa. The sequence goes on from NC_141899.1 coordinate 33,023,360, forward strand.
GTAGTTTGTGCTCTGAAAGTAGTTCATAGCCCGAGTTTCCTGAAGAAGCTGCTAAAGCCAAGATCATTATTACACTCCGACAAAGTTCCAGATCCTGAAGTCAAATCAACCGAAATGATGTCTTAGTCCAAACTGCAGTAAACTACTTGACAAATTGGAGTTTTCTTTGGTTTTTTTGTACCTCTGATGTCTTTCTAGGAGAAGTCAAACAATCTGCTAAACCTTCAAAGATTTTACCAAATGCTTCCAAAGCAAAGAGATTCCCTTCACTGTCGTTTTCAGTATCTGAGGAGTTCCTTCCCACATGGAGAGAATCAAAGCTGTCGAGCAGTTTGGGGCCTTTGAGCAGAAAATAAATAAAGAAACAAAGTTAAGAGAAGAAAGACGAACAACTTTTGCGAAAATGGTTTCATCATAGACAAACACACTTCGGCAGTTAATAAAGTGATTGAACTGACTACTTACAGTTGAGCAGCAAGTAAAAAAGAAGAGTAGCTTCTTTCCGTACATGTACACCCCCTTCTTTTCGTAAAAGTAATGAAATGCTCCCAAACACTTCCTTGGAGACAAAACTGGTCAATTAAAGTTATATGAATGCAGATGTTAGTAAAACCAGAAAAAGAAAATGGTTTTGAGTGCTTACTTACGTTTCCCTCTCGGTATAAGCATTAGTGCTCATCACGATTATGTTCATTATCGACAATGCTTCCAGTTTGACATCCTTTTCGGTTCTTTTACTGGCAATTTGAATCATCAATTCAAACAGAGAATGCCAGTTTGCATCCCAACTTGGCTGAGCGTTATCAGTATTTCCTTGACTATTCATAAAAGGATGAGCATACGAGATTAAGGTATATAGTAACTTCAACTAATAAGTAATAAGGGAATATGAAGTAAATCATTACAGTGACGATTTATCGCAAATGTAAGCATTTAGAGCTAATATAAATTGGAGAAAATAGGAAAACTAATTCCAGACAGACAGAGTAGATACCTGGCTTCATATCTCTTTTCAACACCAGATATATGTTCCAACAGCACATGTAGTACATGCAGAGATCTATGAACAAGAACAGCCTGCGCAACAGATGAATAAATAAACTCACAATAAAAATATCCAGAAAGCTACAACTTGCAGATATTCGAATCTAAATTGACTTACATTCTCCACTTTACAAAGATCAAGTAGTGGTTCAACCAAGGTCTTCAAATTTACAAACCCATAGCTGATCTGCAGCAGACATAGGGGGTTAATTAGATAGTGTGACCAATAACTTATATACCGACTAGTATAGTGTTTGAACACACCTTTGTTATTGCAGAGTACAAATGATAAACTTTTTCAGATTCTAAGGCTTCAGAAGATTGCATGTTTGACGAGGTTTTGGCTTCCTGTTTGTCAATATCTTGGCTAGGCGTACTGATCTTCATAAAACTAAAGAGTATCTGGAGATCTGTTGAACAAGCCAGTAGCAACTCTGAGATTAGATTTTTCCTTGGATCTTGATAGTTTGAGGTGCACCAGATATCTAGCAGTTTCTTTGAAAGGTCAGCATGATTAGCCAGATCCGCCTGAACACCAGTGGTCTTGAAACCTGACTTATGGCCAAAGCAAAAATAATGAGTAGAAAACCCAAGAAATTTAGAGGAAAAATTATTTCACACAAACAAAACTTCTAAAGCTTCAAACTTTTTATTTCCAATATCAACATTCACATACTTCTTTTATCATCCAACCCTGTTGTAGAGTCGATTTCTCGATGATGTACTGAAGCAGTTGCAACATCTGGTTCCCTGATTCACAAGACTACTTCATTAGACTATTATTGGTAATTTGCAACAGAGATAAAAGTACCCGCAAGCTAATGAACAGTAAATTCCGATTCTCCAAAGAGGGGATTGTAAAAAGTGTTAGTAACCGCCTGCACCCCAGTTACTCAACATGACAAAGAGTTTCACCTTTAGTTGAGAATGCAAAACACTGAAAATGGTTGAAACCTATCATGATATATTCTAACAACACTATATCATGAGAGAACAATATTCACTTACAAGTTTGTTCCCTTAGAAGAAGAAGCATGAACTGTTATAGCACATTGGCCATTTTTATCAGCACACAAGTTTCTCGATTCTGTTTCTTTGTTTTTCCCCTTTTTAAGCTGAGAACATTCTTGTTCCTGGAACAATCATAGAAACTTTCAACACTATAGAATGAAATAGTGTAATTAAAAAAAAAAAAACTCAAAGATATGAACAAACCAAATCAAGCAATTGCTTCGAGACACGCCCTAGCTCCTTCTGTTTATCATATAACCAGCACAAGAATAATAATATGAGAAAACTACATTCTCCATCTTTAAGTAATCGCAGGGGACGCAGTAAAGAAGAAAAAAACGAAACCCTAACCTTTAAGCGATCAATTTCGAGATCTTTCTCACTATCAAAGCGACGAATAGAAGAAGTCGGAGGAGAGATTGGTTTACGAGCAGTAGTAACCGTAGAGTAATCCATTAACGCGTCATTGAAACCCCCTCCTCTTCCTCCTACTCTTTGAGAGAGTTCTCTAGGTGGAGAATAACTAGAGAAAGGATCACGAACTGGAATTTGTTTCCTTTGTCCCGTATAGGATTGTAATTGCATAGGGTGATGATATACAGACGATGAAATCGTCGTCGTAGTCATCTCCGGAGCCGGTATAGACACTGGAACAGGCGGAGGAGGTAGGCCGCCAAAACCATCGGCATTCATGGTGGCTTCGATCAACTCCACGCATTCCAGTAACTCGTCATCATCCAAGAATGGCTCATCCATCGCTTTTCTCTCTCTCTCTCTCTCTCAAAGCGAGTGAGAGTACTGGGGAAAGAGAAGAAATCGAAAAACCCCACTAGTTGTTGTAGGAGGAATGACCCGACCCAGATTTAAAACCCGGGTTCAGTCATTTGGATCCGGTTAGCCATAAACCCGACTTAAACCAGAAAAAAAAAAACATAACGGTCCGGTTTTGTTCTGGTTTTCGAAATATTGGCCGGTCATACCGAACCCTAAATTAGAAATCGACAGTATTGTAGTTTTTTTAATTACATAAATCTTTCGTTAAAATCATATATTTACACTTTGGTCCCGGTAGTTTTCTTTTCTTTTTAAATTAAAAGGATTAAGCAAAAGAGGAGCACAAAGGGTTTTTAGGATTTGTTTACAACAGAGCTGAATATATTATAGGAAGGGAGATCGAGAGAATTCGCAAAACTCGTTTCTTCCTCTCCATCGTCGTCTTTGTTCTCTGCTGTTTCCGACATGGCTGCTCTACAATACTTGGAATCTCTGAAAAATGCGCATCCAGAGCTCGGTGAATGGTACAATTCCCTAGCAGATCTGTATCAGAAAAAGCTCTGGCATCAACTCACCATTAAGCTCGAGCAGTTCATCGCTCTCGCCGTCTTCCAGGTCTGTTTTGCTTCTCTTCCGTAGTAGTGATTGGTTTCCATGTCTATCCGGGTTTCATATTGGTCCTTGGGGATTTTAGGGTTCATAGATCTCGACAAATTTGGTAGAATCTGTGTGTTTACTTCGGAGTAACATGAGTTAGAGATTTGATTTGGACGATGATAGGGTTTTTGAATTTATGATTTAGGGTTTATAGTTTTGCTGAACTTCGTGAGTTTTCAAGTTTTTCATCAGTTTTAATTGCTTCCAAGTTCGTGTGTTGATTTTAAGTTTTGATTTCAGGCTGGTGATGCTTTAATTCAGTTCTATCACAATTTCATCACTGACTTTGAGACGAAGATCAATCTTCTGAAGCTTGCACATTTTGCTGTGGTGGTCTCCCGACAGTACTCTGAGAAAGAAGCTGCAGTTAGCTACCTTGAAAGCGTGATTGAGAAACTTAGAGCTACTAAAGAGCCTCGGATTACTGAGCCAATCATTTACATAGAAACACAGAAAGCTCTATTCAAGCTTGAGCAAGGTGATCAGAAGGAGTGTAAGAAAATCTTGGACGATGGAAAGAGCTCTCTTGATAGTATGACTGACATTGACCCATCGGTCTATGCCAACTTCTATTGGGTGTCTTCTCAGTACCACAAGTTCCGTCAAGAGTTTTCTGATTTCTACAAAAGTGCTCTACTTTATCTTGCTTATACGTCTGTGGAGGACCTCTCAGAATCGTTTAAGCTGGTATGCCCCCTTCAATTTAACGTACCTTGTTCTAGTTTTTTGGGTTACGAAGTTTCCTTTTAGCCAGTGGATACCAAAAAATTGGTGAGAATTAGACGAAACTGGGGGAAAAGGTGTTAACTCCGGTAGCTGTATTCACTAATCAAATTGCTAATATCAGATCATTTTGTTTATATCAGGATTTGGCTTTTGATTTGTCACTTTCAGCTCTACTTGGAGAAAACATCTACAACTTTGGGGAGCTGTTAGCCCATCCCATTGTAAGCTATCCTTCATCCGTGATATAAGCTATTGCAAACTTTTCCTGTGTAGATAATAGGTTTCTTATTATCTTTCTTTACTCGGGCCAAAGTGTTTGTGAACACAGAGACAGTTGAAAGGCTCTCTTACATGTAGTATTACCTCTCATGCTATAGTTCTGCTTAGAATTGTAAATGGCTCTCTTACTTGTAGTAAATTACTGTGATGACAGTTGAAAAGTCTCCTTGGAACAAATGTGGAATGGCTTTACCACATTCTCCAGGCGTTCAACCATGGTGATTTAGTTCAGTATCAAGAGCTATGCCGTGTGCACAACGCCTCCTTGATTGCCCAACCAGCACTGGTTGAGAACGAGAAGAAGCTATTGGAAAAGATTAACATTCTCTGCCTTATCGAGATCATCTTCAGGTAACTTCTTCTCTAGGTAGTAGTATCTCACACCACATCATTTAGATAAAACATCTTGTGCTAATTCTGTTACTTTTCAACATCATTCCTTTGAGTATCATTGCTGAGCGAACTAAACTTTCCATTGAAGATGTTGAGCACCTTCTCATGAAGAGCCTTTCTGTAAGTATTAGTATCTCCTTGCATCTATCTTTTAAAAGCTGTTGTGGTCAAGTGTCCAATATAACGATACTTACTTGTCACTCGATTAAGAACAGAATAGGTGTATGCATTGTTTGCTCTCGTAGTGTCACTAGGTTTATGTATCTGCATTTGTCTTCATATTGGGTAATTTTGTCAGAGAACTCAAATGTTGGTGGCTAGTTTCGTTCCCTACTTATTATATACATAGAAATAGAATGATTTTGTATGCTTATGAAAGTGGAAAAATGAATGATTCAGGTGCATCTTATTGAGGGAATCATAGACCAAGTGAATGGAACAGTTTACGTCTCATGGGCACAACCGAGAGTACTAGGGATTCCACAGATCAAGGCTTTGAGAGATCAATTGGACAGCTGGGTCGACAAAGTTCACACCACTTTGCTATCTGTTGAAGCCGAGACACCAGATCTTGTTGCAGCATAAGAAAAACCCTTCTTCACTTCTTCCTTTTGAAGCTACTAAATGTAATACCATCTTCTCCTCTGGAATTAAAATGCAAGTTCGTTTTTTAATATTTCAGTGGTAGAAATTACAATTACTTTTGAACCTTTTGGCTCCCATAAGGATTTGATTTTCTTTCTAGTTCCATTTCAAGATGCCATGAAATTTTCCTTAATCTATATTAATAAGTCCTCTGATCGAAACTTTAGTTGGGTTCTTTTGGGCTTCATTAAGGCCCATTACCTTCGATTTATGGCATCGCTCTGGTTCTTCTCCTTCACCAAAACCAGAGCAGATCGGTATTGACTATTGGACTGAGACTCACAAGTCATCTTCCAGATTCGATTTAGGTGAGTAGGTAAATTGTTCATAATTTGAGCTAAAATTAGAGATTTGAGTGTTTCTCTATTTCTCTCTCGTATGGATTTGTGCGGCGTTCCTCTCTCGAAACGACCATCTCCGATTGCGTCACTTCCAGATGAAATCGTGGTGGATATAATAGCGCGTGTATCAAGATCCTATTACCCAACAATCTCTCTCGTTTCCAGACGTTTCCGATCAATCATAACGTCGTCTGAGCTGTACATGAGACGATCCTTGTTACGTTGTGCCGAACACTGTCTCTATGCTCTCCTCTACAACCCTAAAACCTGTGATTACCGTTGGTACATCCTCCGCCGCAACGGCTTTGTCCTTATCCCTTGTCTTCCTCCTATGCCTGCTCATGGAATCTTTGTTGCGGTTGGTTCAAAGATATACGTTTTGGGTGGTGTTTACGATTCCAGTGCGACTTCGAGTGTCTTAATCATCGATTGTGCGTCTCACACGGTGCAGCCTGTCTCTAGCATTCCCAAGCCGATGGCTGATACGGTCGCTGGCACCATCAACGGGAAGATTTACGTGATTGGTGAGTTTGAATTGTCTAAAGGTGTGGTTTCAAAGAGTGTTATGGTGTTGAATAGAGAGAAACAAATGTGGGAGCCTGAGATGATGATGAATCCAGGTGTGAATATAGGTCAGTTGTGGTCTGGTTGTGTGGTAATGGAGGGTAAGATTTACATGAGGGATTCGGTGAATAGCTTTGTTTACGACCCAAAGGAGAGGAAATGGGAAATGGAGGAGATGTTGAATTCTAAGAAGTGGGAGTATGCGTGTGTTGTTGATGATATGTTGTATTACTACGACTGTCGCAAGAACAAGTTAAGAGTGTATGATACAAAGCACAAATGTTGGGGAGTGGTGAAAGGTGTGGAGAGAACGTCGGCTGAGCCTGAGCCGAGTCGTCTGAGTCTGCCAAAATCTTCGTGGTGGTCGTATACCATGAGTTGCGGTGAGAAGCTGGTTGTGTTCTTGCCTAAAGAGAAAGACAGGACGAAGACAACAGGGATTTGGTGCGCCGAGATCGCACTCGAAAGACGCCAAGGTGGAGAGGTTTGGGGTAAAGTTGAGCGGTGTGCTGCTGTGATTAATGGTGATTTTTTCTTTGTGAGATGTTTAGCTGTTATGGTTTGATGCACAAAACTGAAATGTGCTCTTTCCTAAAGGAGTGGATTTGGTTTGTGTGGGAATTGCATTCAACCAAAGGAGGAGAAATTTCATGTTGTGGTTGGGAGCTAGTTGATTTTATTGGATGTAAAAGTTAGAAGTACAATCAAGTATTTACTTGATTCTTGGTTGTGCATTGGGAGTTTATCATTAGCAGAGCGATTTAGAAACATGTAATTGCGAGATATGATTAGTGGTGTGACAATTTCAGACAGCTAAACTGATAAGAGACAAGAAACATGGGTTTTTAATATGTACGAACATCATCACCCAGGTCCAATGTTTCCGGATATCATAGGTCAGATTATAAGTTAGATAAACTGCAAGCCCAAGCTTATGACAAGTTACCAATCAACCCCAAGCCTTACACTAAACACCATTTGCTGTGCCTTACAAATCCACGTGTCTAACATCTGCTGATGTGGGCAAACCATACAGCCACCTCATGACATATCTCGTAAGTAATAATAACATTTACGACATTTTAGGGAATGTACGATATTTTAAGTGATTTATGTAAAAGTTATAAATCTATTCAATCATGGATTAATATTTAGAAATAAATAATATTGTAGAGAAAGCAAGGTGTTTGCAGTTGATATTTAGAAAATAATATTCATAAATAATATTTAGAAAACATTATTGACAATAAATTACAAGTATTATAGACAAATTGACTTATACATGACATACATAATTTATGAATAATAATATCAATTCTTCTATTTTAATAATCTGTCAAATTATCAAATTGTAAATGATGCATATCTAAAAATTGAAACTTTAAAATTTAACTATTTTTATGATATGTTATAAAATATTTTAGAGATATCATTATAGTTTGAAAATACTACATTACAATTGTTCTATAGAAATGAGCTTTAGGAAAAACATATATTATTATATCAGTATATATATATATATATGTGTGTAAATTTACATGATTATTAATTTATGATATTATTTGGACCATATTTTACAAGGAGATTTCAAAAAAATTATTATCTTATTATCTTATCGAATTTTATTATTTTTTACATTGGCCCGACTTGGGACCAGTAAAATTTATTAATTTATAGTGTTTATTAATTTATAGAGTATTAATTTATAGAGGTTTTACTGTATTAACTTTCCGGAAATCTATCAAAATTCCAAATTTTCTAAATCTTATCAAATCCTCCAAAATCATTGTTTGAATACACTCTCTTAGTATATGAAAAAGAAATAAAAAAATACTAACCATTATTGTGTTTATAACTTTATAAATTCAAAGTCGAATTATGAATTATATATATATATATATATGTTTTAATTAAATAAAAAAAGTTGTACTAATATGTATAACCCATTTGTTTATTCAACAGAACTTATAATTATAGGAATCCCAAAAAGAACAATTGTGATCAAAATGGCAGAAACCACATGGCCATGAATCGTCTTGTCTGTACGATGATTCACTATTTTCTTATAAAATTTCGATGAACATTATTGTCCCTTAAGTTTTTGGCCTAAATGATTAATGACGATGAACTGAATTTAAAACATGCAAACCTTCTTTAATAAATATGTCCAACGTACACACATATGGATTCAACTTGGCAGAACAAATACATGTCGAACTTTACAGTAAGAAATTATTAATTAGTTTAGACTTATTAATTAATTACTCTACAATTCATTTTGTTTACTAATTATTCCTTCTTTTGTTTATTTAGAACGACCAACTCATAGCTACTGTTGAATGCTGACTACTACTATTCAACTTTCATTGAGATGACTTGATATATAGAACTTGCTAGTATATACATTTCCGGAAAATTATTTTACAATGACTACGTTACAATGTTTTCTAAAACTACTAATAGACAACTAACTCGTTACAAACTCGAATTATAAATTTATACACTCGAAACAATATTTACCAATGGATCGATTTCATCACATGATATATGTAAAATATATCTAACACATATGCATTGCCAAACAAATACGAATCAAACATTTTTATTCTTAGGGTTACCTATTTACTTTTGTATTACCAAGTGAGACCATAAAAATATATTTAACATCCAGCTCACGTTAGCAAGCAAGTTGCATAATCAAATGGACGCGACCAAAGACAAAGTCCATAAGCCAAGAAACCAATTACTTCGCAAACAAACTCAAAACCAAATTTAAGTAGTTAACCTTGACATTATATTTTAGGTTCTCCTCTTCTCAAGTAACCAAATAATATAACTCAATAAGATAGTACAAAGACATGTTGGGGATTTATCCAATACAAAACCCAACCGGGAAAAAAAAAATCTCCCAACACTAAACCGTTCAATTAATGGAAAATAAAACAAATTGAACGGAGTTCCGGTGACGGTTAAGTAAAAATCAAGCTTCTAAAAATCCGGTCATCCTAAGAACGGAGTTCCGGTGACGGCTCAAGTCTCTTCCTTTAAGAGTACAAACCGAAAACGCTATTTGCTCTTTCATTCTTCTTTCGATTATAACGTGTGGAGGAGTCTTGTCCTCATCTTCCTCCGCCGTGTCCCATTCCATAAACCGGAAATTATTCGTCGGGATTCTCACCGGAGACGTTTTCTCCACCCTCTCCCGTCGTCTTCTACTCTTCTCGACGTTTCTAGTGTTAGAGAGTTTAGTTTCTTGGTTATAGTTTGGGAATACGGTTTGGTCGGAAAATATAATGTCTGATTCTTGATATTCTTCGGACATCATCGTAATATGAAAAAGAAAAGAATGTTAAGAGAGATATTATGATCGATGAGGATGGAGAAGAAAAGATAACAATGAGAGAAAATGAAATTTATAGACCGATTGAGACACATATGTTGGAATAGAGAATCTTATGTCTTATATACACACGTAAGCTCTACGTATAGAAATGTAAATGTACATGTGTTTTTGTTTGAATACGTGTACGTATAAGCAAATCTAGTATTTCAAATGTGATGTCGTCATTAAGATATCTTTGGGTGAATACGTGGTAGCTTCATCTGATTCTTCATCATCACTCAAAATTTCATTGCCGTGTATAATTAATTATTTTGATTTTATTCATTAAGTATCGTTGTGTAATTATGATTTTCATTGTTTACAAATTTTAAAAAGGAAGAATAACATAAGTTTACACTTTCTTTTACCATAATCTTCAAAATGTTACAAGAATGCTTTGAATTCATATTAAGTAATTATTACTTAATCATCATATATAGGTATTTTTATTAACAAAAATATTTTAACTTTTTTTTTTGTTAAAAAGATTTTAAAAAATAAACAACTATTTTGATATTTAATCTATAGTCATTAACTGAATGCACTCTATATATAAAATTGTTGACTTGACTATGAATTATTGTTTTATAAATATTGCATGAAACTTTTCTGTCAACCTTTTTTTTTTCAATTATCAATTGAGAATCTTAATTATTAATGAAGATCTGATCATCTAATTTATTGAGTATCTCCAACAACAAAATAACACAATGATTAGGAAAATACAAGCTGAAGTCGGTGTAAAGCCATAAAACACAACCAGAGCGCCGCGTCCGGAGGAAACGCACTACGCGTTTTCAACCTTAACGTCACGCGTGTACGCGGTTACACGCTTAAATCCAGTTTTAACCACTCATATCCATCCACGTGTCACATTACAAGCTTTAGGGTTCTTTAGTGCCACGTTTTTGTTTTTGGTCCAACACAACACAACACAACAGTCCCTTTCTGCTGCGATTGCGTGGCGTCGTTAGTTAACAGACGAATTGTGCGAGGCAAGTCGTGCTAATACAAACTCATGAAACGAGGTAACACGATATATATCATCTTGAAGATTGAAATTTTTTTTAATTCTTGGAATGTTGTAGAACTAGATATATGGATGCCTTTGAAACATGTACATGGATCGGATCATCTTTGGCAGGTTTAGTATTTTGTAGCACACAAAAAAAGAACAATTTGTATTGAGAAATTAAAATGAGAGCTAGATAAATTATCAGAAAATTTATCTCTTTCAATTATCCCAATAATGAATAAAAACCAATAAAATCAACCATAATATAATTTTGAAACAACTAAAGCCACACAAAAAAAGAGTCTAAACAACTAATTAAAATACCCTAAACAAGCAAACAAAGCATGCAGTAATCAAACTAATGAAACAGCAATTGGACTCCTCACAACATGATGTCCATCGCTCCAACTAAACCATCCAAACCGATATCGATCCCTCCTAGCCTCACCTGTAAACTCGTATGGATTTGTCGTGAAAATGATGTTAAACTGCTTCTTCTGACCAATACGATCGAAAACCAAAACATTCGGTTCAGCCTTAACATTGACACCAAACGGTGGTTGAGCTTTAAAGACATATACGCTTGTTGAATTAGCTGATCGTCCAACACATGTGACCGTCCTCGTGACGGTCACTGTCCCAATGAGGTATGGAATTGAGATTGAAGGGTAATTTAGGTTATAACCGGGAGGGATTTCACTAGGACATTTGAACGTCGGATCAATATTGGTTAAACCAACCGAGCAGCAATAGAGAAGGTAAGATCCGTATGATGCATCGTAGACTAAACCGGGAGACGCAGCTTTTGTTGGTCGAAAATGTCCTGACCCAAGCGCAAATGGGTTCGCGGGAGAGCCGTCATAGTCTTGGATTGGTTCGTTGTCCTGGTTGGTCATCGAAGCTACAATAAAACAATTCATCAGTTTAGTTGTATATTTGGCCGGACCAAAAAGTATTAAACCAACGGTTTCAAACTGAAAATGAATCGAAAACCGGATTGGATACTTCTAATCATCAGTTCGGTTTAGTTATTTTGAACCAGAAAATTTTGTTACCAGTGGTCATGAGGGCAGATCTTATAGCAGCACTACTCCATGTGGGATGCATGCTTTTGAGAAGGGCAATTGCACCAGCAACATGAGGACAAGCCATAGAAGTTCCTGAGTCAAGACTATAATCTGAAACACGTTGGTCTATCGAATCTTTGCTCGCCGAATCTGCCCCGCTCCATGCGGCCAATATATTCAATCCTGGCGCGATAATATCCGGCTGTAAAACCCCATAAAAAGGGTTATGTATTAGAGTTAGAAAAAAATTGAAGTCATAAGAACAAAAGAGTTTTACCTTTAGAATGTTAGCATCTACCCAATTTGGGCCTCTACTAGAGAAACTAGTCATAAAAGGAGCCGGTTTGTATGGGTAAAACGAATCTTTTGGTTGGTTACGGTAAAGTATTGTTTCTGCTGGTTTGATGAAAGCCACGGGTTCATAGTCATTGTAGATGTAATCGAGAATCCTATCGACCGTGGATGAGAAAACCAAAGCAGTCGGTACGAAATGAGACACAACGTCGAACGCATCGTTATCCCGAGAATTTGCTAATATCATACCGACTCCTCCGGCTCGTTTTACCTCAAGACCTTTACCAATCGTTGAACCTGAACCGAAACCTCTCAAACATAATACCACTTTACCTTTTACAAGATCCGGTGAAAGTGAATTGGGTAAACATAGCCTTCACCACACAAAAAAATAAAAAATAAATGAATTAGTCCAAATAAATCTTAAACTTCTTATAATAATAAAAAGGAAAAAAAAAAACTTACGATGCTTCGTTCCTTGAACCCCAGGGAACAACCACGTCAGGAGCATAGACTAGAGGAGCAAAATTGTCCATCTTTAGTGTCGTTAATGAGTCCGACTAGAAAATTAAAAACTTCATGTTAACTTCATATATAGTTTATAAAAACTTTTAACTAATCGAAAAAATAATATAAAGTTATATCAAAAATAGAATAATAATATATAAATCCGAAACTCTAACGTATAAATCCTAGTTAACTCTAAAACTAAACCTCAAAACCCTCAAACTGAACCATAACCCAAAATGCATATATATATATATATATATAGTACCCTATTTACGTACCAAATTTCAGATAGTCATAATTCACAATAATTTATCGGGATAAGAATAATAAGTTGTAACTTGTAACATATTTTAATGTTGAGTTTATTACCTCGAATTTATAGCCATCACCAAGTTCAAGACCACCGACAAAAAACCGATCAAGACTACTAGCTCCGACGGTAATAATCCACGGAGCTGGATTCGACAGAGTTTCCCCCGCGGGTCCATCATTTCCTGCACTTGCCGCAACAACAATATCTCTCTTAACAGCATGTAACGCTCCTATCGCGATTCCATCCTCTAAATACGTTTGCGGCTCAACCGCTCCAATCGAAATACTAATAACATTGACGCCATCAGCAATCGCATCGTCAAACGCAGCCAACATATCTTCATCAAAACAAGTGTTTGTGACGTATTTTTCAGCGTTTGGAATCGCCCAACAAGCTTTGTAAACGGCGAGACGAGCTAGTGAAGCGCCGCCTGAAGCAGTGCCCATTGCGATACCGCCGAGGGCAGAAACACCCTTTACTCGGCGACCAACAGCGGTTGAAGCTGTGTGGGAACCATGTCCATCGGCGTCGCGTGGAGACAAGAAGTCGTTGTTAGCTTCGGCATTGAACGGTCCGTAATATCTCTCGTACCCTCTTGCATAGTACCTTGCTCCGATAATTTTCCTGTGATTTAATGACGATAAAATCTGATGAGCATCATTTGTAATAATAACGCTTTCTAAAATACTCCATTTGATAGTCTAAAAGTGATAACCGTAACTGGTTATTTTGTGGTATCAAACTAAACTAGTGCACATATTAGGAGACTATTTATTTTTTAAGAAAAACTTTTGGTCAAATGATGAGTCATAAGTTAATTCCTCAGCACATATATCATACATGTACTCTTTTTTTTTTTTTTTTGGCCGTCATATCATACATGTACTAGTGTGCATATATATTTATACAATTAGACTAATGTCAATCAGAAATTTGTAAGTTTATTTGATCAAATGGCTTCTTGAGATTTTTGGTGAAATTGTTCATGTTGAAGGTAAGAAAGTTTTCATTATTATACTTAAGTAAATTAATGAAGATATTTCTTTACAAAAGAAATAAATAAGTTTTCTTACCGATTACAATGGGAAGAATTGAAGGCAACTCCGGTTTGGCAGATTCCATTCCAAGATTCTGGAATTGGTCCCATTCCTTTGTCATCGAAACTCCTTGATTCTGGCCACACCCCTATTATCTCCCCCACGGAATAATCAAATTGTCGTTATCCCAATTAATTATACCATATTATATATTTATTAATTTATATAACAACAAGTTAGGAATGGTAAATTAATACTACAACAATATCAAACCAATCTTTTCATTGAAACATGATCTCGTAAACGATAAACACAATCCCTTTTTTATAGTTACGTTCATAAACGAACTATTAAGTGAGGTGTGAAGTCCAAAGAGATAGAGTGGGGTATAGTATGTATATGTTTTTCATTCAAAAGAACATTTTGATTATTCTCAGGTGTACATTACTCTACGTACTATTTAGATATGGAAACCCACCAACAAACTAAATACTTTAAAGATTTTGGTAACCGAGTTTTTCTATTTTGCATGCATGGTTTAAGAGATAACGACAAAGTATGAACTACTTATTCAAAATGGTTAACGAACATAAAATATATATGGAAAATAATGAGAAAAAAAAGAAATTAAAATGTATATGAAAACCCACCAACAAACTAAATACTTGGTAACCGAATTTATCTATTTTTATGGTTAAGATATTTTTGTTAGCAGAAAATATTTGGTGAAAGATATGGAAAATAAACTTCTTAGAAAGCTTTAGTTTCAAAATTTAAAAATGAAAATTTATGAAAATAACAAAGATCATGAAAAAATAATCTAATTTGTGGAGAAACTTACCACTATCGATAAGACCAACTATGACCCCATCGCCGTGTTTTGCCTTGTTCAAAAACTTTCTCCCAACACGAAACCGGTCATTCATATCATATTTGTGACGTCGACCATTACCATCACCACGATAATCTTCGCCTTCATCCTCCTTTAACCCTACAAATTCCCATGATCTTGTCGTATGGAGCTTATACTTTCTTGGATTGCTCTTGAATACCGATAAAACTCCTCTCAGTCCTTTATATAAGAACAGAAAAAACTATGTATGATATTGAGTTTTGAGGCATATATTAAAATATATAATTTGAGTTTGTTTTAGCATTTACGTACCTTTGAGTCTAGAGGCTTGGTCCGCTGTTAGCTCAGCCGCGAAGCCATTGATGCTATGTTTGTAGCTATACAATAGCGAAGATTTGGCATCTTCTTCGGATTCTTTAACGGATTGAAGATAAGAGTGATGATGAGCTTCAATTTCATCAAATGCTTTATCACCTTTATGTTCTCCAAAATAAACAATATACACCTACATATTAAACACCAAAAAAATGGAGATGTGATCAGAAGATAACTTAAGAAATAATGAATTTGAATATTTAAATTGGAAATGATATGGGATTTGAACAGCCTACGTAACAAACTCAATGCATATTTGGAATTGATATTCTCTGCATATTAAAGTGTTGAAGAGATCAAAGGATAGAATAAATGTGAACACCAAAAATTAACCTGTTTCTCTTTAGTGCATGAAGCTAACAGAGGAATGAGAAGTAGGAGAAGGGAGAGAAAAATTAGTCTCATGGCCTTAATATTCATTCTTTTTGTTTTCCGGTGAAATGTTATTACTGCCCTAGCTTTACTAGGTATTTGATGGGTTATTTATAGTAGACAAGCAAAGAACAACAAAATGTGACGACAAAAAAAAATGAATTAAAATGGTGCAACCAAATTATGGAGGTTCGATCGATCGTTTTTTCATAAGATAAATGCTAGCTAGATAATAAATTAATTTATCAAATCTTATATATACTGAGTTAGTTCTTCTTGAAATTTTGTATTATTTTACGATACTACATGATCTTCTGAAAATCCATTTACCTAAGATTGGGTGGGATATAAGTATGGAATATTCTAGGCATTTCAGTATTATTCAATAAAGAAAAAGAAAAAGAAAATCGACAATCTTACATAATTTGTAACAATTTGTTAAAAAAAAAAAACTTAAATTAAGGAAGAGAAAACCGAGAATCTAGATACAAATTTGATTGGGTATTTTTCTTAGTAAGGTTTTAAATATATATCACTTTCATATACCATTCCCTAGTATCTGGGGGTTTGAGTATAAAAGACATTAAAAAAAGGTTTGCTAACCTTTGAGTAAAGATATGTGACTATGTGTTTTTGAGGAAAGATAATTCATTTGAGTAAAGATAATTCCTCTTAGATTAGAAAACTTGAACAAAGATAATTACTTGTAAATTAGAAAACTTGAATATTTCAAAAATTAGAAATATTCTAATTTTTCATTAAATACTTGGATCTTAAACTTTATATCATTTTCCAAAAATAACCATACTTCATGCTAATTTACAAAAAAATAAAAAATAAATACTTAAAAATTTATATTATTTTATCTTAAAGTACTTGTATATAAAAAATTTCAACTTCATAATGGTAACTATATGGGCACAAAAGTAAATGGGAGTTTATTTAATAACAGTTCGATTCGATGTATGTACGGTTGGATTCAGTTGGCCTTTGATCTAATTCTGGTTCAATTTAAGTTCAAAAAGTGGAAAAATATAGTATCATTAAACATATTCGTTTTGGGAATCCCTCCACACTAATAAAACATTTTATAAGTGTGTCATTGTTTTTGAATTCAGCCATAATTTTATTGTGTATTATTCAAGAAACGCAAAAAACTCAAAGACAATATATTTTGAAAGAGCCATGATTCCAAAAAAATTATGTCTCTAAGATTCTGAAGTCTAATTCTTACAGGTCATCCCGAATCCAATCCAAACCATAAATAAAACTTTCAAATATCGATAAATATCAAAACTTTAAATAAACATTATTATGGTCCTATATTACAAAAAACTTTAAATAAACATCATCCGTTTGTATGACATGAAAAGATGAGTAATTGAATATGTACTAAATTTTATTTATTTTTAGTCGTAGTTTTTAATTTAAATCATAATTCGTTAGTACATGAGAAGATGATGAATAATTTGAACATGTAATATATTTTCTTTATTTAGCCTTAGTTTTTAATTTAATTCATAATTAATAATTCGTTTTTAGTTTTAAGAAAATATATACATATTCATATTTCTACGTACTAAACTAAAAGCACTGTCACGGAAAAAAAAAAACTAAAAGCACTATGTTAATACATTTAATTGAGCTTAGTATATCAACTATAAACCCAAAAATTAAAAGTGTAAAATGAATTTTAGTTATGAAGAACTTATCTTGCATCACTTATGAAATTTTGTCAAGAGACCACACCGTGTTTGGCATCACATAATTTTTGGCATTTCTAAATATTTTTATTTTTATTAGTTTGTTAATATATTACAAGTAACCATAGTGGTTATTGGTTAAGCTTCTTGTTTAACTCGTGAGTAACAACGATACGTGGTTTCTTCTTCTACCAGCTTCACAAGTAACAACGATGACAATGCTTCTTTGATTTATTAAACAAATGGAGTCTATAGAGTGATTAGAAAAAAGAGTTTCTATTTCTTTCACTTTTGACCGCTATAAAATCCAAACCAAAAATACCAATTAAGCAAACAACAATCAAGCTAAGGAAACAGCAATTGGACTCCTCACAACATGGTCACTATCTGTCCAACTAAACCATCCAAATTGGTATTGACCCTTTTCAGTCGCATTCAACACCAGGTCCGTCCGTGGTTTAATCACGATTTTAAACCGCTGCTTCTGACCAATCCGGTTAAAGACCAACACATTCGGTATAGCCTCAACCGAAACACTTGATGGTGGGTTAGCGTTGAATAAGTATGTGCTTGTCGAGTTACCAATTCCAACATTTGTAACCGTTCTTTTAACGGTCACCATCCTGTTTAGATTCGGGATCGCGACGGACGGATAGTTGAGATTGTAACCGGGAGGGATTTTACTAGGACATTTGAATGTCGGGTCAATATCGGTGAAATTAACTGAGCAGCCATAGAGAAGGTAAGCTCGGTATGATGCATCATAGACTAAACCGGGGTCTGCAGCTTTGGTTGGTCTGAAATGTCCTGACCCAAGTGCAAATGGGTTTGCGGGTAAACCATCAACGTCTTGGATTGGTTTCTTCTCGTCGTTAGTCATCCAAGCTAACAAAGAAAAAAATTTACAAAAATTTAGATAAATCCAAAATACAATTTAAAAGATTTCGGTTTAGCTAAACCGAACCAACGCAATTAACGATGAGTTTTTTGTTTACCAGTGGTCATAAGAGCAGATCTTATAGCAGCACTACTCCATTTAGGATGAATAGCTTTGAGAAGAGCAATCGCACCAGAAACATGAGGACAAGACATTGAAGTTCCTGTGTAAATATTAAAATCTGCAACTCTTTGATCTACTGAAACTTTGCTTGGTGAATCTGCTCCGCTCCATGCAGCCAGTATGTTCAGTCCAGGTGCGGTAATATCCGGCTGTTACATCCGCAAAAAAAGAATTATCAAACCGGTTAATTCCGGTTATGATTCATTTCGGTTTTGTTTGAATTAGACAAAACAAGAAGAAGTTTACCTTTAAAATGTTGGGATCTACCACGTTTGGACCGCGGCTAGAAAACCCGGTCATCAAAGGAGCTGCTGTGTATTTGTAAACCGTTTTCCCCGGTTTAATAAAAGCCATCGGGTTTTTATCGGTTTTGATGTAATCTAGAATTTTCTCGACCACGGTTGGGGTAACAGCGGCAGTCGCAACAAAGTGAGAGTCCGACGGAATTTCATTGCCGTTAGCCGGGGCGTTTCCAAGAATCATACCGGCTCCTCCGGCTCGTTTTACCTCTATACCTTTACCGATTCTTGAACCGGCTCCTCT
This sequence comes from Camelina sativa, assembly GCF_030686135.1. Classification (NCBI taxonomy): domain Eukaryota; kingdom Viridiplantae; phylum Streptophyta; class Magnoliopsida; order Brassicales; family Brassicaceae; genus Camelina; species Camelina sativa. The sequence continues at coordinate 33,042,318 of NC_141899.1, forward strand.
TAAACATAATACCACTTTACCAGCCACAAGCTCCGGTCTTAGTGAATTCGGTAAACATTGCCTTCACCAAAGAAAAAATAAAATCGTTAATTAAGTCAAATATATAATTAAATAAGATCAAAGATCGAAATTAATAAGAGAGCAAATCTTACGATGAATCGTTCAATGCAATGCCGGGAACAACCACGTTAGCAGCGTAAACAAGAGGCGCAAATTTGTCCATTTTAAATGCCGTTATCGACTCCGTCTACATAACAAAAAATAAACTATATATTATACAAAAAATGTAACACATAATTGTCTCTCTTTTTTAAAATCTTTAGTTGTTGTCTAATTACCTTGATTGTGTAGCCATTACCAAGAGCAAGGCCGCCAACAAAAGCCCGATCAAGAGTACTAGCTCCAACGGTAATAATCCACGGTGCCGGATTCGACAAAGTCCCAGGCTTTGGCCCTGAATTCCCAGCGCTAGCCGCAACCACAATATTCCTTTTAATTGCATGCAACGCTCCAATCGCAATTCCATCTTGTTGAAACGGCAAAGGATCGGTCGTTCCGATCGAAATGCTGATTACGTGAACGCCATCAGCGATCGCGTCATCGATCGCGGCAAGCATGTCTTCTTGTAAACAGACATTTCCGCCAACTTTTTCCTCGTTGGGCTTGGCCCAACAAGCTTTGTAAACAGCTAGACGAGATAACGGTGCCCCACCCGAGGCCGAGCCCATTGCAAAACCGCCGAGTGCTGATGCACCGTAGACCCGACGACCAACGGCAGTAGAGGCTGTGTGGGATCCATGTCCGTCGGGATCGCGTGGCGACAAGAAGTCTTTGTTTGCTGTAACGTTGAACGCTCCGAAATATTTTTCGTATCCTTTCACGTAATACCTCGCTCCAATTATTTTCCTGTAATTAGTGGAAAAAATCCATTACGTTAATTATGATTAGTGCATGGAATAATCACTCATACAAATGACTCACAATAATAATTTTGAGAACGTAATATACTTTCAATAGTGTTTTATAAAATTTAGTTCTCTATTTATTCTAAACATTTGAGATGCCTCCAACAAAAATATAAGCTAAATATGCAGACACGTAAACTCGGGCACACATTGATATTACAAACATAAGAATTGATGATAAAACAAACAAGGGTGAGAAGTCACGGGTGTACAATTTTTATCTAGAAAGAAGCAAATAAGTTTTTGTCCCTTACATATAATACCAAAGCTTGCAGCATATAACAATTAATTATCAAAGTTTCGGTTTCATGCATGAAAATAGCCAATATAAATATCTTTTCTCAAATCAGTTTTATTTGTATGGTTTTGATGGCAGGCTTACATAAGTGAACAGTTACAGGGTCTGCCAGGGAAAATAATTCATTGTATATAAATAGTTTTATATTGCTAACAGAGAATAGAATAATAATTAAAGGTGGCTCTCGTGAATGATGATGATACGCAAGCTTAAAAGTTGGTGATCAATTATCGCAACCCAACAAAACATTGAGACTGTGACCTAATGTTTCGGACAGTGGAACTCAAAACTATACCCGTATGTGGGAAATGTTGCTAAATCTTGAAAAATAAAAAATAAAAATCTATGTTATACTAAAAATAGTATGAGTTTCTACTACAAATTAAAGTCGTGATACAATTTTCAGAATTCTGTCATTGTACCAGTCAAAACTTAAGACTTTTATTCTACATAATTATACAATTTTTAACTATATATGTAAAGGGATTTAATGATCAATATAGAACAACATATCACATCATCATATATAAAAAGAAGATTCTTGCAGCAAGCATGAGGTTCTTTGGATCTTTGCTAAAGAACCAATTGGTGGACGTATAGTTTACTTTTAATCTATTTCCGACCTATAATTCATACATACATGTTCTAGTTATGGTGTCTGTGTTTTTTGGCTAAAATTTGTAATTTTCTGGTTTTATGTATTTGGCTTTTTTTAGATTTAAATATCGTGATTTAAGTTATAGAATATGTAGATATGCAGATGCCAACATCCTATATATCAAAAGAATCTCTACATATTTGTTTGATAATCAAAACATAGAAATTATAGATATGCTATGCAGCTTAAAAATCAACATATTTAGTAAATCAATGAAGATTTACTATGATTTTCTAAGAGAAAAAAAAAGATAGGAAAAATATCTCTTACCGGTTACAGTGAGAAGAGTTAAAAGCAACTCCGGTTTGGCAGATTCCTTTCCATGACTTTGGAATAGGTCCCATTCCTTTGTCACTGAAACTCCTTGATTCTGGCCACACACCTTTTTTTTATTTCCCCAAAAAAAAAAAAAAATCCATTCTCTCAATAATGATGGATTAATATAATAATGAGATGCAACTAACGATTCTAAAAAGATAAATTACAAAATTTTCCTTGAATCTTGAATTCTTGACCGTAACGCAATTCATTTTTCTCTAGTCACGTAATAATTCAACTATCAACGTTGGAGTTAGGTCCATTTAAGTTTTGGTGTACGTTCTCATCAAAGAAAACAGTGATTATTCTCAGAATCCAAAACAATAATAGTATTATCTTATTTGTGAAAACTAATTTTATGGCTCTTATCGCGGCGCTTATATGTGACGTGCGTGAGGAAGCAGAAGACAAAGGAAAATACAAAGTAAGGATAACACAAAGGTTCACATGAATAACCACAATTTTATTCTTTCCACTCATGTTATCCAAATTTTTAGTCTTGCACTTACCCAAAAATAAATCAATTAGTTAATGAAAATCTATTTTCTCATTTTATAACTAACAGGAAACAATCATATTCTAAATAAATTAGTAGCTAGAGACAGCTTAACTTACCACTGTCGAGAACACCGACGATGATACCATCACCATGTTTGGCCTTCCTTAAAAACTTTCTCCCGACACGAAACCGATCATCTACATCGTTTTTAGAGGTCGTGCATCAATGTCATCGGTTTCCTCCTCCTCCAATCCTACAAACTCCCATGACCGTGTAGTATGCGCTTCATATTTTCTTGGATGGCTCTTGAATACCGAAACAACGTCTGCCAATTCTGTTTACAAAAAAAAACAGAATTGGGTTTTAGTTATTACTTAATACTCTTTTTTAGCCGTAACAAAATATCAGACGGGTTTTATTTTTATTTATTTACTTACTTTCTAGTTTAGAGGCTTCGTCCGGGGTTAGCTCAGCCGCGAAGCCATTGATGCTATGTTTGTAGCTATACAAGAGCGATGCTCTAGCCTCTTCTTCGGATTCTTTAACCGAGTGAAGATAAGAATGATGATGTTCTTCTATTTCATGTAAGGCTTTATCACCTTTATGTTCTCCAAAATAGACTATATACACCTACGAAAAAATAAAAAAGATGAAAACATGAAAATGTGAGGAATTGACTAAGAATTATGACCCCATATGTTAACAAATCAAGGCATAGCGTTTTTTTTTGGGTATGAAAATCAAGGCATAGTTGGAATTGAGAATCAGTGAACATTAAAGTGTAGAAATGATTATTCTGAATCTGAAAAGAATCAAGTAATAATAATAGGAACCTGTTTTTTTTCGGCACATGAGGCTAAGAGGGGGATGAGAAAGAGGAGAGGGAAGAGACAAGTTAGCTTGTTCATGGCCTTGATGGAATGTTATAGCCCTAATGCTCTGTAGGGGTTTGATGGGCTGGCTATTTATAATAGACAAAGTGCAACAAATTCAAACCCTTTTAAGAAAGTTAAATAAAGAAAAACAAAAACACAAAAATATAGGAAAAGACTATCCTTAAGACCTTAACTAATCGTGGTGATCTAATGGTTGAAGAATGAAGATTCGTTATATTAGTCGAAGTCAACGATGACTGGATGAGTCTTACCCTCTATGGCTCTATACAATGCCTTATAAAGATTTAGATAACCTTATATAACATGCCTTAATTACAAAGATTAACAATACCTTATATAACATACCTTAATAAAGATTTGCAATATACATATTTAATAAAAATTTATAAACCTTTAAAATTATATAACATACCTTATAAAGATTTGCAATACTCTAGATAATATATCCCCATATATTATTAAAATCTCTTTCTAAATCTCCTGTTATTAAAAATGAGATTTTTATAAAATTAATCGAGATCACTTAAAATCTCTTGTTATTCAAACATCAATTTTTAAAAATCATATGAAATCAATTGTTATTGAAAACATCCCCTATATAATAAAACAGAAGTACACAACCTTTTTTGTAGACTATATAATATGGGTTATAAAATTAATTATTTGATTATTTGATAGATTATAGGTTATATGGATTGTAACCATCAGTTAAATCTCGATTTCAGATCCTTTTAGAAAGGATATTCTATAAAAAAAAATCTCCACAGAATATTTAATTAACCATACATAGGCAACAAAATCTCAAAAATTAATATTATCCACATCAATTTTTAAAAACAATCACTTTTAACCCGGGTCCTAAATTTCAACCCGGGTCCTAACTTTTATTTACAACAACTTCTAAAAACAATCACATAAATTATATTTTATATAAAAACTACAATATAAATAAAATAAATTTCAACCCGTGCTCTAGCACGGGTCCTAATCTAATAACGTTATATTTATTTAAAAAATCCATAACAATGATTTTGAGAGATTTTGGATACTTTTTTCTTTTTAACAGGATAAAAGGAGGATACTAGGGGGCGGTGATCAGAACCTTCAAACCACAGGTACTCGCTACATTCTGAAGGGTAAGCAATAGTCCATTCACTATTTGCCATAGCTCTGTCAAGTCTGCATCTGACCAGATATGTATATCTATCTCTTTCCTCTCCATGATAAAAATATTTACTCTATGTTGAAGATCATACAAGTCACAGGTGAACATGAGGGATCTCAAGTCATAGAAAGATCCTTCTGGTCTGGAATGGCCTCCATATTTCTCATTACTATTGATAATATCATTAAAGTCTCATGTGAGAAACCAAGGCGCCGATCCAGAATCCATTTGTGCTGTAAGCTTTTCCCACACCGCAACCCTTTTGGATCTATTAGGTTCACCATACACAACGTTTGAGTAAAAATACCTTACTTTGGCTTTTATTCTGGTATCTATAATACTTTGGCAAGAGCTTAGTATCTCAACCTCAATAATTCGTTACCAGAAAAATGCTAAACCACACGCCCCTGGAGAGAGGGGGGAACCAGGCGGTGAGAGCGGTAATCTATCCATTGGAGTGATTGGAGGACGCTATCCGACTGGTTTTTTGTCTCCTTGAGTAGAATAAGGTTAGGACATACTTTCTTCTTTATGTCCTTCAGCCTCTGGACTGTCATTGGGTTCTCCAACCCACAACAGTTCTAGCTCACAAACCTTAGGAAGAGTGGTTGGTGGATTCTGAAAATCCACCCCTTCTTTTCTTTGAGGACGTTATTATAGTGATCTTAGGGTTTGACGAGTTTTGGCTCTTTGATTTAGTAGGGTTTGATGCGAAAGCCTCCCCTAGGTAAGAGGATGGATCACTTAGGGCTCTGCCTTTACTTGTTCCGGCTTTTGAGGTAGGTTGCTTTTGGTTCTGCTTTGCGCCATTAATCTTCTTTGGGGAGTTCTATATGAGGTTCCTCTTTTGGCGCTTGACTTCATTAAGTCTGAGGGGAGTTTTTGTTGGTGGTTTTGCCAGTGGAGGTCTTCCCCTTTCTCTTTGGTGATAATTTCAGTTTCTTTTGCTTGTGAAGGATCCTCTAGAGGTGTCTTTTTCCCTAAATCTGAGGCTAGATCCCCTGGGGAACAATTGGTGGGGAAGCATTTTGGACAAAGGAGACCGCAAAGGCGATGATTCTATCAGCCGTAGTACTCATAAGTTGTCTAGCTTTGCCTTGGATAACTCTTTCTCGTTTGGCTGCACTCTTAGTTGGCCAACAGAACAATCACATAACAATAATGGACAGTTACTTCTCATAGCTCACCTAGTAATTAGTCTTTTGTAGTTATAACAGGTGGGAGAGATCCCACATTGAGTGGTAGGATAGGTAATAGATTTAGAGGAGGAGGAGGAGGAGGAGTTTGGGGATCTGGATTTGACGATTCTTTCTCTAGTGGTGGTCTTCTTGGTCTGGAGGAGACCACCAAGTACCTTACCAATTGTTTTAATATCTAGGTACTCTCCAAGTTCCTTACTAATTGTTTTTAACATGTCAAGTTGCCAGTAATGCTTTGGGAGACGTTGGAGCTCTATCTAGAAGGGAATCATGGATGGGAAGGAGTCATAGATAATGGGCTCCCACTTCTGCAGGATGACCATCCACTGGTCATGATGGCATGGCCTGTTATCATGCACTTTTTGCATATCTTCTTCAAACTCGAAGCTAAACTGAAAACATCCTCTGTCTAGATCTGCTTCAGTTGCTTATTCTCTAAGGTTCTATCTGTTGGAGAGAAAAGGGAATAAAGACCAGAGTCTTTGGACCGAAGGGTTTGTGAGGTGTCCAATAAGGGTTAAGGAGTTTGGTTGAATCAGTTCATATGTATCAAGTTCAGTATCTCATATTCGCTTTCTGGGGGTGGAGAGTAACCTCTTTCAAGACCCTTTCCTTTCTGATGGTATGGGATTCTCTTATCTATAGTTGAGCGTAGCGGAGTAAAACAGGTGGGGGAGAGAAATTCTTAGGTGTTGTACGGTTTAGCAGGGAAGGGATTCTTCCAAGTTGGGTTTGGTTCAAAAAGCTTTACAGGATTAAAAATTGGTAGGATTACAAAATGTTAAAGAAAGAAGACTTACAGATACGTTAGATGGTGAGATTACTACACTGTCATAGATAATAATGATGTTATATTTATTTTAAGATCTCCTTCTTGTAAAGTATTAAACTATTTTACTCGTCTATCTTAATACTCTATATGTCTCTTATAGTTTAATGTTTAGGATTATCCATATTAATATAAAAAATTTATGATTAATTAATTATATATTTTTCTGATGGTTTATTTCTCTTTATTTATGATCATCTCATGTATGTGTGATGATTCATTTTTCTGGTAAAAAAAAGTAAAATCATATTTTTAAAATATACTTTTTTTGTTGTCAAACATCTTCCATTAAACTTAAATCCTCAAAAGAGGTGAGTTCATACAGCAAAGTACACAATAACAAGATACAAGATAATCAAGGGAAGATAAGGGTAAGAGCTCCATGAGTTTTCCAATTTTACCAAGCTTAGCAATAGTTGAAAAATCTGTTGGGGCCACGGATTCGTCTTTGAAGCTGAGTTTCACGAGATCCTTGACCAGCGAGTGGTCACAAGTGGCTCTAGCGGATAACGCAATCGAGCTTGAAGAAGGGTGCTCCACAGGGGGAACACTTAAGGCGCTTCTCGCCAACTTTAGAGGGCTCAAGAGAATAGGGACAGAGTCCTTCCAGCTTTTAGGATCAAACCTCTTATTTCTAGAGGCTGCTACAATCGGGATTCTTGTGTGATGGGTATCAAACCATCTCCCTCACATGAAGCTCATGACCATGGAGGTTAAGGAATTCCACACAAATCTTGTAGCCTGTTTGGTCCTGAGGTATGAAATCAAACCCAAGCTTGCGATCTAGTGGTGGTATGTGATCAAAGGGATCAATGTGGATAAGCAACAGATGCAACCAAACTGGTGGTACATGTTCAGATTTAGCATTACACATAGCATACTTCCAAGGAACCTTAATCAACCGGCCTCGACAAACATATATATCAAGCAATTCCAAAGACATCACAGTTCCTCTACCGAGGAAACCTTGACTTGACCAAGCTGAGACCGGAACTAGAGAAATTGGTCTTGATGTTAATCTACTACAACCAGACCTAGGTAGAGGAGTTCTACAGCTAGAGTTCCAATGTCGGGTAGGAGCCAGGAAGGTTACAAAACTTGCATCACTAACCAGGGTATAAACCTATCAACAGCGGATCTTGGAAGATTTAGACTTGATACAGGACCATATAACAGGGAAACTTCCTGCGCATCACGTCCCATGGTCGAGAAAATTACGACTCCACAAGAATATATCAAAAAGGTTCCATCCGGTGACAAGTAAAATCCAATATACATAAAGTTTCGAGAGTTGAATAATCTAGTCTTCTCTAAAAACAATGCTCCTATCACCGAATGGGAGACTCTCTCCACTATCACGCAAGCACGTTTCTTAGATAAACTAAACAGGACTTTTAAGGGTTTAAACATGGATATGGGCCATAGGGAGGTAGATGGACCAAGAGGGTAATTGAAGCCCATCTTGGCAAAGTCTAGGGTTGTTGTTGTTGAGTGATGAGAAAAGGGGTCGCCGCCGTTCTGTACGGTCGGAATGACATTCGACGGTGAAATACCTAGAAGGACCATCCGCCAGCTGTTGAGCTCACTGTGTGCCGTCGGTATTCTCACTGGAAGGGGCACATCTGATGGTCCAAGAAAAATTCCCGCCATTAACGAGATCCAGTGGGAAGGGAACAAAGATGATATCGGTGCTAGTCCAGATCTTGAGCCAAATGGTGAAGCAGTAGGACCTTGCCCAGATGTATGCGATAAGGAGCAGCTGGACTGGTGAGGAGTTGTTACTGTCGGGTTCAAGAGCGGGTCGCACACAAGATCTTATTCAGATTGGTGCTTGTAGGGCAACAAAATACCCTTCCGTCGTGTAGAGGGACCTTTGAGAAGCAAACTCCTTTCAAAGTTTCAGTTGGATTTTTAAGGGAAAGGGAAGTGGAACTAGAACAAACTAGAAGAGCAAAGCTTAAGAAGATTCGAGAAAGATTAGAAAGATTTGTCACCGCCCGACGCTGACGATCATAGGTCTCACCGGCGCCGGAAGGCATGGTTAGAAAAGGAGTCTTCATTACCGTGCCTTGGAGCGTTTCTATTTCTCTTTTTTTTTTAAATCTACTTTTGTTACTTTTTCTCTACTGAAAAATTAACAAAATAAAATAATTATAGAGTCATTGAAACATTTCAGTTTCTTTGCCTAAAATATACCCTATTGATTATTATTACTCATAACTAGGTACTAACCTACGTTAAATCGTGGGCTGACGTTTTCTTTGAATTAAATTTGAAATATTTTTTTTATTATTTTTATTATTAGCAATTCATCCAGTCTACTTACAATCATATTATTTGTTTAGAGATTTTTTTGTTTCGACAATATTATTTGTTCAGAGATTATTTCCAAAAAAATCTGTATAAAACTGGATAATATCTGTACGATTCTTAGTTGTTTAACCGAATGGAAATTTCTAATTATCTTATTTTTAATACACTATTTTTTTATCTACCCTAGTTAAATTGTCTTAATTATCTTTAATGATCCTCTATTTTTCTTATACTATTTTCTATTGGCATTCCAATGTAAATGTTTACACTTTTAATATTATACTTCTCAATTAATATGGTAGGATAATTGTTAAAAATATTTACATAATCAATCTTTTAAGGACTTAAAAAACTTTTAAAACATGAAACTATCAGAGAGTATATTTTTTCAAATTCGTTTTAGTTGTGATATATATGTGTTTCAGAGTAGATTAAAGTAAAAAGAATATTGCAAGTTCCAATTTGGTCGAATAAATTGAGAGAAAAGAATAAGAAAAAAATAGAAAAAAATAATAATTATAATCGAGGGTATCGACGTATTACAATTGGCCTATTGGGTGCGAAAAAGTAGCTAGGGACTTGATTGGCAGATTGAGTTTCATCATATGGCTTCTGTTTTCTTGGGGAAAGCTCTTCTGGCCGTTTTTGTGTTGCAAATGACAACTCTCATAACAGAATTCTAATATTTCTAGTGGAAAATATAATTTTCTTCTTTATATATTATCCTGTTGCACTTTGGGAGGTGAGAATAAGATATAACAAGAATTAGAGTTAGCCGACAGGTAATCCTCAATCAGAGAATATTTCAGATTATTTTTTTTCCGGCAGAGAATATATATGTACAAGTTGTGCTTTTAACCTCTCAATGTTTAAACGTAATTGAATGTTGTGAATAATGAATACCTTAATGTTAGGGGTAGATCTAACCCCAACAAAAGGGTCCGGCCCAGGAAAAAACTCATAAATATCCCTTTCGAGAGAAAAGGGTATTATAGTATTTTTCCTAGACGAACCGACACGATTTCCTATAAATACGGGCGTACGGCCTTTAGAAAAGGGATCGGAGAAAAAGCAGGAGAATTCGTACAACAAGTACAAGAGCCTTGCTCGTCCAAGCAAAAGACAACGGTTCTAAGCTCATAGCTCGGAGAATCGACGAGATATCAGCTCGTCTATCATCCTCGTCTATTTTTGTAACCCGTTTAAGTCGCGTTGTAGCCCGTCTTTTGTGTTTCGACATCAATATAATAGAAGAGAACTTCGACCCTCTTTGACCGAACTAAACATACTAATTGTGACCGAAAGGGACATCAACAATTTGGCGCGCCAGGTAGGGGGGAGCCAAGTCAAAGTTTTCTAAAGAATTGAAGAACGGACCTACACCGACTGGACGAGATGACAGTAATTGACAAGGAAAGAAGCAAAGAAGCAAGCTCGTCGGGGGGAACGATCACCCCGGCAACGGATCAAGCGGAGCAGACAGTCCTTCCCACGCCGGACGCTCCAAGAAAGACCGTGACAGTAGAAAGTCCGGAGACCTTCGTCATAGCTACAAATTTGACGACCCCTGCGACCGTAGAGGCACCACAGGCGCCGACACAACTTTCTTTGCTCGACAACCAGCCCGTCTCTAGCATCGACAAGCTGTTCCGAGGAATCTTAACACGCCTTGACCAGCAGGAAGAGCGAACAAATAACCGTTTGGATGCACTCACTGCGGCACAGTTTAACTCGCAAGATGAAATCAACCATCTCAACAACGCTCGGCTCAACCCAGTGAACTTCACCTCGGTAAGAACAACGCCAGGGCCGTATGTGCAAACCAGCGGGTTAGGACGTAATCTTGCCCAGCACCCTATCGAGCGAAATAACGACATAACCGATCTAACGAAGGACGCCGAGCTAAAAGAAATCAAAGAGCAAATGAAAGAAATGGCCGCAATGATTCAAAAAGCAACGGATAAGGCACCCCAAGTCGGACTTATGCTCGAAGCAACACAGCGAACTCCGTTCTCTCGAAGACTCGCTACGACGACGGTCAGACGGGCAGTCAAGCCACGGTTGGGTCACTATGACGGAACGGTCGACCCGCGAGATTTCTTACTCACCTTTGGCGTAGCCCTCGGCCCTTTACAGTTCAGCCCGGCGGAATACGACGCTGGAGGTTGTCAAGTTTTCGCCGAGCATCTAACAGGAACCGCATTGAGCTGGTTCTCGAGACGCCCACCCGGATCAATTGATAGTATCAGGGAATTGATAACCGAATTTTTGAAGCAGTTTTCTGTTTTGTTCGAGGATAAGAATTCCCATGCCGACTTATACGCCTTAACTCAGCACAAGGGAGAATCGCTTCGGTCCTTTATAGGGCGATTCAAGGAAGTTTACGTCAACATTTCAATTCCGGACGCTGCCGCAATTGTCGCACTTCGAAATGCGCTCTGGTATGAATCTCGGTTCAAGGAAGAGCTGTCTTTAACGCACATCGAGACCGTAGCCGAGGCATTACTCCGAGCTGCAAAACACATTGGGCTCGAGGAAGAGAAAGCTATCAATGCTAAGAAGCATTCTTCGGAGGCAAGTGCGATACCCAAACAGCCAGTAGCCGCGGCTCCAAAGGTTGACTACGTCGAGCCTCGACAACATTTCATCAAAAACCAAGATCGAACTCGCCGAACCTTTGCGATCGGCGAAAACAAGTACATACGGAAAGAGGGAGGTGAAAATAGTGCAACCCCGTACTGCGACTACCATCAGAGTACCACCCACGCAACTGACGAGTGTCACTACCTCCAGAACGTCTTGATGGAGCGATACAAGAAAGGGCCAATAGTCGTCGAGCCCGACAGAAGCAAGACAACCCGACCTGGACGAAGTGACGCCAAGCGCACCGAATATATCGCTCGAAAATTCGTCAAGGATTCAAAGGTACTAGCCGACCAAAGCGAAGACGAAATGGAAATTCAGAACCTACTCACCGAACGGCGCGAAGACAGCGGTAACGAAAAACGACTGCATACAGACCGCAAGCCCGACCAACGCCCTCCGACGATACGACGAATAAACATGATAATGGGCGGGCTAGCCGGATGCAACGATTCGGTCAGAGCGATCAGAGATTATACTAAGAAAGCTGAAATGACGAAATCTTGGCCGACAAGGTTCGAGGCTGAAGGCATGCCAATCACCTTCGACGGAAAAGATCTAGAAGGTTTGGACTTACCGCATAACGATCCATTGGTCGTCGAACTCTTGATCGGAGAAAGTGAGGTGACGAGAATATTGATCGACACTGGAAGCTCAGTCAACGTCATCTTCAGAGACGTGTTGGCCAAAATGGAAGTCGGCGAACGGGACATTATGCCAGAATGTCACTCTTTAACGGGCTTCGACGGGGATCATCTTATGTCCGTCGGCACCATCACCTTACCAATCTTCGTTGGGGGGATAGCCAGATACTTCCGGTTCGCGATCATCGACAAGCCAACGATCTACAACATCATCCTCGGAACCCCATGGCTCCACAAGATGAAAGCCGTCCCGTCAACATATCATCAGTGCGTTAAGTTCCCAACTTCGAAAGGAATATACACACTGCGTGGCAATCAGCAAATCGCACGGGCCTGTTTCCTGATCGAGCACAAGCTTCGCACCGGAAAGAATTTATAGCAATCAAAGCAACGGGTCGGCGACAGTAGCACGTCACCGACAGACGGAAAGCCGACTGCCGTCCAACAGGGCGTTGCCACGGTCGAGGAGGTGAGCCTAGACGAGAACGACAAGAAACGATGCGTAAATATCGGCACAGAGATAACACCCACCATGAGGAACGAGTTGATACTCTTCCTCAAAACCAACATCTCAACGTTCGCATGGAGCATGGCTGACATGAAAGGAATCGACCCAAGTGTCACGACCCATGAGCTCAATGCCGACCCAACGCATAAGCCGGTCAAACAGAAACGGCGCAAGTTAGGCCCCGAATGATCACAAGCAGTAAACGACGAAGTTGACAAACTCCTCGGCGCCGGGTCAATCGTGGAAGTAAAATATCCAGAGTGGCTAGCTAATCCGGTGGTCGTCAAAAAGAAGAATGGAAAGTGGCGAATTTGCGTCGATTTTACCGACCTTAATAAGGCTTGCCCAAAAGATAGTTTCCCATTGCCAAGAATCGATCAGCTCGTCGAAGCGACTGCAGGCAACGAGCTGTTAACCTTCATGGACGCCTTCTCTGGTTACAACCAGATTCTAATGCACAAGGACGACCAGGAAAAAACATCATTTATCACAGATAGAGGGACGTACTGCTACAAGGTCATGCCTTTCGGCCTAAAAAATGCGGGAGCAACGTATCAACGAATAGTCAATAAGATGTTTGCCGAGCAACTCGGCCGGACTATGGAGGTCTACATCGACGATATGCTCGTCAAGTCGCAGCACGCAAAGGATCATATCACTCATCTGCGACAATGCTTCGATACCCTTAATAAGTATGGGATGAAGCTTAACCCGGCCAAATGCACATTTGCAGTCAAATCCGGCGAATTCCTTGGGTACTTGGTAACCAGACGAGGCATCGAGGTGAACCCGAAGCAAATTAAGGCGATCATTGATCTACCACAACCAAAGAACGCCAGAGAAGTACAACGATTAACTGGACGGATCGCTGCTCTAAATCGTTTTATATCCAGATTAACCGACAAGTGTCTACCATTTTACCAGCTTCTCAAAACAAAGGGCAAGTTCGAATGGACCGAGGCCTGTCACAGCGCGTTCAACGAGCTAAAGAACTATTTATCGACCCCACCGATCTTAGCAAAACCGGAGCTCGGCGAAATCTTATTTCTTTATATCTGCGGTCTCAGAGTCGGCCGTCAGCGGTGTACTCGTTAAAGACGATTGAGGAGAGCAACGACCCATCTTTTATATAAGCAAATCACTCGACGACGCGGAAACTCGTTACCCGACAGTCGAGAAGGTTGCCCTGACGGTCGTCACGTCCGCAAGAAAGCTCCGACCGTATTTCCAGTCGCACACTGTCGCTGTCCTATCCAACCAACCTTTACGATCTATACTGCACAGCCCGAGTCAATCGGGCCGACTAACAAAATGGGCAATCAAACTTTGCGAGTACGACATTGAGTATCGAACTCGTCCAGCTGCAAAGTCCCAAGTACTCGCTGACTTTCTGATTGAACTACCGTTCGGGGAAGCCAAACCAACACCCATTGACCCGTCAGATGACCGGTGGACCCTACATGTGGACGGGGCATCCTCTCATCTTGGGTCAGGGATAGGGATTCGACTAACTTCGCCGACCGGAGAAATTTTGGAGCAATCCTTCCGTCTCCGGTTCCAAGCAACCAACAACGTCGCCGAGTACGAAGCACTCATCGCCGGGCTTAAGCTCGCTAACGGAATGCAGATCAAACGGATACGAGCTTTTTGCGATTCTCAGCTTGTCACCAACCAGTTCAGCAGCGAGTACGACACTAAAAGCGAGCCCATGGCAGCCTACCTCGGTGTCGTCAAGATTCTGTCAAAACGTTTTGACGAATTCGAGCTCGTCAAAATTCCCAGAGGGGACAACGCTCCGGCCGATGCTTTGGCAGCACTCGCTTCGACATCGGACCCTGATCTGCGACGAATCATCCCGGTAGAAAGCATTGATACGCCGAGCATAGGTGAAACGCATGCCGAGACTTGTCTCGCACTCCATCAGGCCAATGAAATCAGAACCACCTATCGAACGATGAGGATGCACCGAGGGTGCGAACCTGCGTCCGGCAGCGACGCGACAGATTGGCGAGTTGAAATCCGAGCATACCTAGCTGACGGCGACGTGCCGATGGACGGTGTCAGGAGCCCTTTTGCTTTATATACACGGCGACGACACTGAACGCGTGATGATGGAGACACATGAAGGAGCTGGGGGAAATCACTCAGGTGGCCGAGCCTTAGCACTACGAATCAAGAAGCACGGCCATTACTGGCCAACTATGATATCTGACTGCGAAAAGTTCGTCGCCAAGTGTGAAAAATGCCAGCGACACGCCCCCATTATTCATCAGCCGACTGAACTCCTACGAGCCGGAATAGCTCCTTACCCTTTCATGCGCTGGGCGATGGACATCATTGGCCCACTACCAACTTCCAGACAAAAGCGATATATACTCGTCCTAACCGATTATTTCACCAAATGGGTCGAGGCCGAGTCTTACGCAAATATCAAAGCTAGGGACGTCCAACTCTTCGTCTGGAAATACGTAATCTGTCGCCACGGTCTCCCATATGAAATAGTCACTGACAACGGATCACAGTTCATCTCCCTGTAATTCGAAAATTTTTGTGCAAAATGGCGGATCAAACTAAGCAAGTCGACGCCGCGATACCCACAAGGCAACGGCCAGGCCGAAGCTACCAACAAAACCATACTCGATGGACTTAAGAAAAGACTAGACGCCAAGAAGGGTGCCTGGGCCGACGAACTTGATGGAGTACTTTGGTCCTACCGAACAACCCCCAAGACGTCCACTAACCAAACCCCATTTTCCTTAGCCTACGGGATGGAAGCGATGGCACCAGCTGAGGTCGGCAGTTCGAGCCTCCGGCGAACAATGCTCGTTCAAAATACCGCGCTCAACAGTCAGATGCTCTTGGATAGACTCGATGAGTTAGAAGAAGAACGAGACAAAGCACTCCTACGAATCCAGAACTATCAGCTCGCCGCAGCCAAGTACTACAACAAGAAAGTCCACAATCGGCATTTCGACGAAGGCGATCTCGTCCTTCGTAAGGTCTTTGAAAATACCGCCGAACCGGACGCCGGAAAAATGGGGGCTAATTGGGAAGGACCGTATATAGTGTCTAAGGTCGTCCATCCCGGCGTGTACGAACTCTTAACAATGGGCGGCAAACCAGTGCCGAGATCTTGGAATTCGATGCATCTCAAGCGCTACTACTACTGAAAATCACCAGGCGAGCTCGGCTATATCCAGCTCGTCCTTTCTATAGTTTAAATAAACATGTAAATGTGCACTACGAACGGCTTGATCCCTCCTGATCGGAGGGTACGTAGGCAGTCCCATTCTACGGGACACAGCCGCCAATAATATAAAATTTCTTTTTCAAAAGAATGAATCATCGTTTGCGAATTATTTTAGTCATTACCCTGGCCCGGTAATGACCCGACGTTCCGACGTATTATTCTAAGCCGAGTCGCAACTCGCACAAAAGGGTAAGCCGACTGTTAACGGTCGCCCCTGGGTATATTAAGCCGAGTCGCAACTCGCACTAAAGGATAAGCCGACTATTAACGGTCGCCCCCGGTTATATTAAGCCGAGTCTAACTCGCATAAAAGAGATAAGCCGACCATCACGAGTCGCACTTTTAAAAAAAAAAAAAAAAAGCGACATTTAAAAAATATTGGGGTCAAGTAAAAATTAGAACTCTCAGGAGTACGAAATTTGATTTATTTAAAGGGGAGGATGCAAGTCTGATGTGGGCGCCGACCCCATTACGGCACAAACGAAAAATAAAAGGAGAGGAAAGAACTACAACAACGGAAAACAAGTCATTCAATTCCTAGATCAGCATTGGAAGGCTCGTTAAATTCCAACCCGCCAATTGCTGTCTGCCAATAGCGGCATGATTCTTTCACATCCTTCAGCAGATCCATCGGAACAGCCATGCCTCGCCCAACCATGTCCTCGAGGTACGCACAAATTCTTTCGACGCGACTACTTTCGCTAAAATAGTGGTTTGTGCTCTCCAACTGCGTCACGTAGCGGCGAAGCACGTCGATACGATCACGACAGGCTTCGATCTCCTCTCGTTCCTCAAACGGCCTCCGACCAAGGGTATCAAGGTCGCCCTGCTCCAGTGCGGGAATTACCACTTCCGCACATAAATCTTCGCGCCGGGTGCGTTCTTCCACCAAACGATTCCATCGCCACTTCGGGAAGAAAAACCCTTCGTCGATCAGCGGTTCAAGACATTCCACAACCCCGTCAACACGACAGAAGTCGTAGTAACGTTCGAACGAACGACGGGTGGCAATGATGTAAGCCCTTAATCGTTGAATGCGAGCGTTATAGTAGTTAAGTTCTGATTGAATCACCTCGTCGGATCTAACGCCAAGCTGTTCCCGCGCCCTGCGCAACCACGCCGATCTTGTCGTCACCAGCATCAGAGCAACTCTCTTCTTCCTACAAAAACAACAAACTCACCAAGACAGGATTGAAGGGAAACACAAAGGTTATTTATAGGACGGGGAGCACAAGTCCTAACAGGCGCAAGTTCCCAAACGGAAAAGGCATTCAATGAATCCAATAAGCAACGCTTCGAAAATTAAGGCATTAAATGAGACCCTCAATTAATGCCCCCAAAAGGACGAATAAAGTTTTCAAGGGAGCCGACCCCTATACACGGCGCATAAAGTACGAGGGAGCCGACCCCAAAACACGGCAAAAGAAAGATAGTACGACGGAGCCAACCCCTCAACACGGCGACAACACTGCTCACGAGACTAGGCCAGCAACCGGAGACTCGCGCCCAGGAGTGGAAGGACGAGGTAACCCTTTGGCAGAACAGTCCGGAACCTGCTCCTCGACTCCATTAGAAGGTTGGTCTGTGACTTGCGCCTCAACTCCGTCTGAAGGACGATCGTCAACCTGCTCCTGCTCGTCCAGTTCTTCACCCTCGATCTCCCCACTCTCCGACCCTTCATCCCCACCCTCATCAGTATGACCCTCCGTATTCCCGCTGATTGGGGAAGCGATCCAAGTCGGAATTGGGGGGAGAGGCCCGGCGAAAATCTGAGACAAGTCAAAATCAGCCTCGGAGATATCTGGCAGATCAAACTCTCCAACCTCGCCCTTCAGCTGATTCATCACGGCCACAACCTGGCCCTTAAGCTCCTCATCAAGCAAAGAAATTCGACCCTCGGCGACGAGCGTTTCAAGCATTTGAACGTTCCCAACAGCTTGGTTGTATTCGAGGAATTTCTCCCGCGACGCTTCAACCGCTTCGGCGTGGCTTTTGTGCTTCGATAGGAGCCTCTGCACGCGACCGGCCACCTCGTGAAAGGCATTGATTCGCTCATGGTGCCCATATTCATCACGCCAATCCCTGAGCCTTCTCGTCTCCGAGCTAAGGGTGAGCTTCATACCATTGCAGGAAGCTTCGGACTCCTTAAGCTTCGTCGAGAGAGAATCCCGCTCTTTGATAAGCCCACTCCGGTGATGTTCGAGTTTGGCCACAAGGTCGCTAAGCCTCTGGTTGGACCGAACTGCCTCCCCCAATTGAGCCTCAAGGCGCTCAATCCTCTCATTTGACGCCCCCGAACGTTCCATGTCTCGAACACGACGTTCATAGCGGGTGGCCATACGATTAATACACGCAATAAACTGTTAAAAAAAGAAAGATTAAAATACATTCAAGGAAGATCTGCGAAGCGAATTAATTTAACCGACGAACCTCAAAAGACGCTTGAGCAACTTCGGTGACAGCGTCGGCCTCTTTCATCCTTTCAACAGAAGGGAGACGACCTTCGCCATAATGGATCTTCCGAAACAACTCGGCACAAGACTGCGAGTCAGATGGAAAAGGACGAGCTCCAGATGAATGAGCAAAATCCCAGCTGAAGTCGACCGGTTTTGACTTCTTCAGTGGGACAGGCGGCTCTTGTTCAGGGCCATCCTTCCTTTTCTGCGACCTTTTTGGAGGGTCGGCAATGCGACCAGGAGTTCCGTCCACCTTCCTCCTTGGAAGCGTCTCTTTAGGGCCGGTGTGGCGGTTAGGCGGGGGAGACCTTTGATGCATCCGTGAAGGATCATCCACAGCTCGACGAGGGGAAGGGGGGACCTTTTTGGACGACCCTGCAGCAGGGGGATCGGAACCTCGACGAACATCCTGACGGGGAGCCGACCGAGACGGCGGCTCTGGAGCTTGGCGATAGCGAGCGGATGCATTAGGGACGTTCAAGTTCAGTTTCCCCATAGTCTCAGCTAAAAAAAAAAAAAGAAAAAAAAAATAATAAGATGGGGACAATATCAAAACAAAGCTCGCTATCAACACGGACTACCAAAAAAAATAGAAATAGTACCTCTTGGTCTTCGGTTGGATGCTAACTTCCGTGGACGATCTTTTCTACCCTCGGTTCCCGGCCAAACGAAGGGGCAACGGAGCTTAATCGCGTCTATTTCGGCTCGGAAAGAAGAAGGGTATGGAAGCAAACACCTCGGAATAACAACTGCAAATTTAAAAAAAAAAGGAGGGGGGGGGGGTTAAGAAAAACCAAAGGAAGCAAGTGAAGATAACTAAGCAAGAAGGGTCGGCTACCGGGTGAAGGGTTCCACCCAGAAAACCAAGGGATCGACGGATCCTCCATAACCCCCGCGGCAACTTCCAAAAAGAAATACGAGCCTTTCCAGTTGTACGTTTTACCCTTGGCACCCTCGACGAGCGTCGTCTTCTTTCCCGAGGCTATGTAATAAAGCCCGGGAGTCTTCTCCCGACTCGACGGATTCAGACACGTCAACTCTTCAAAGTGATCACAAGTAAGCTTGACCCTTGCAGCCTCGGCCATGATCGAAAGACCGACAGCATTTCGAAAGGTCGCCGGGGCAAATTGGGAAACAGCCGCCTTTCGACGAGCAAAATACGTCATCAAAAAAGACGGAAGAGGAAAGGTGAGTCCGCACTCGGTGAAGTATTTCTCTGAAAGACAAATAAAGCCGGAAGGTGCATCCCAGGGACGTTGAAAGGCGTTCGGAATCAAAATCTTCGGCTTCGTGTTCAGTTTCCTGAGACAATCCGCAACAACTGTCACGTCAACTCTTAATTTCCCGATACGAACTGCGTCAACTGCCGCATCAATTTTTATCGACGTCGCCGGCATATGATTGAAGAGATTCACGGTTGGCAAAGGAACGTCGTCCAAATTAGGAGAAGACGGGCCATCGTTCAATGGCTCGTCTATCAAGGAGGGAGTCTTGAAAGTAAGCCCTGAGGAGCTAGGGACTGCAGATCCAGGAGCAAGACGACGCTTTATCTCTTCGAATCGAGCCGCATCCGAATCCGTCGAAGACGAGTCAGAGGATCTTAGAGAACGAGTTCGACGGCGAACAGATCTGGTAGAGCCGCTAGATTCAGAAGTCGTCGCTCGTCGAAGGTGACTTCCGGCAGAGGGATTGGATGACGCAGGTCGAGGAGAATTCATAATGAAAAAGCGACGACACACTAAAAGCAATATAACGACGAGATAGAAGAAAGGGAAAATACCTGAACGACGGGAGCACCAAAAACACGAGAAGAAGATAACAAGATTAGAGAGGAAGTGATATTTATAGGGGAGGAAAGAAGAATCCAGAAACGTCATCATTGCAGCACGCGCTCAATGAAGATACAACTTCCGGATTTCACGCGCTTCAAGCACCGAACGCGACGATTCGACCCTCAACGTTGGAAACCGCACCTTCACGCGCTACTTTTCGTTTGCCCAATCAGAAAAGTAACCCTGTATCATCCCACGCGCAGTCCTTCGCCTAAAGACTACGAACTAGAGGCGAGGGGGGGGGGGACTATTGTTAGGGGTAGATCCAACTCCAACAAAAGGGCCCGGCCCAGGAAAAAGCCCATAAATATCCCTTTCGAGAGAAAAGGGTATTATGGTATTTTTTCTAGACGAACCGACACGATTCCCTATAAATACGGGCGTACGGCCTTTAGAAAAGGGATCAGAGAAAAAGCAGGAGAATTCGTACAGCAAGTACAAGAGCCTAGCTCGTCCAAGCAAAAGACAACGGTTCTAAGCTCATAGCTCGGAGAATCGACGAGATATCAGCTCGTCTACCATCCTCGTCTATTTTTGTAACCCGTTTAAGTCGCGTTGTAGCCCGTCTTTTGTGTTTCGACATCAATATAATAGAAGAGAAGTTCGACCATCTTTGACCGAACTAAACATACTAATTGTGACCGAAAAGGACATCAACACTTAATAATGAATGTTTTGTATATATTAATTTTTCAAATGTCAGCATGCATGCATGTAGGATGTATGGATTTTGTTGGATAATAACACATCTACCATATATACTAGAATAAACCACTAACTAAAACTAGATTGCATGTTGAACTAGCAAAATAACCGAATAATTGTTATATAAAAAAACTAAATTAAATTAAGTTTTCATTGCATTACTATTAATCAAGTTTTTTTTTTAAAGTTTTTTTCAATTACTTTTTAATTGTAAAGACATGCAAAAGTGAGAACTTCATAACTAATATATTGGTATAAAAAACTAAAATCATCTTTTAAAAATATATAAACGTGAACAAATGATATTTATATTCATCACCTATATGTTTTGGTGCTGCTATAGTTGATTAATCTGCTTAAATTTGTAAACTTAAGAAAAAAGATAATGTGCAAATAAGGTTTTTTGAACTTCGAAAAAACTATGGGTAAAGAGTTTTCTCTTTTTAATATTAGTTTGCACGTTATTCTTGGAGTACAAGAGATTTCATTCGACCATACTCAATTGTCCTTATCCTATCATATTTGTATCTCTCTAATTTATTATCTTTTATTTTTTTTTCTTGGGTTGAGCTAGCTAGCAACCCTTCAACAGATTGGAAAAATAATTTCTTAGTTCTTGCCTGATATATAAGATTATTACCATTAATATATATGGATACATCTTTACGTTCTGTGTTGGTGTGTAACTTGATGTATATATCCAAATATGTTAGATCTTATAACAAATATTAGTTAATTTGGGTGGAATTCGAAATTTAATAGTTTATATTATTGACGTCCAGTAATTAAGAGATTTTCACATGCGTGGCTTTGTAAACCATGTCTGAATGATTCCACTGCAATAAGTTGTCAAAATAAGAGTCGGCAATCTTATATTTGTTGAGTGATGGTTGTGAAGACACACTAAGTCACTAACTTAATTTTATGTTACGGAAATTAAGTGAAGTCTTTTCTTTTATGTGACCTTGAATGTTTTAACCCGATGCTAATAATAATTAAGTAATAACCAATAAAAATTTGAGAGGTGGAAGACTTTATATGAACTTGATTGTAATCTTAGTGATGTGAAAAAAAGGAATTTTCGTTAAATTACACCAATAGAATATAATTGACATATTTTGTGTTTATATAGATGTTTGTATTGTAATAGGACTTGCCGAAACCTATACTGCTATACGCCAAGGTCCCAACCAAAGCCTACGCCCCATGCTCGAGCATGTCATTCCTTATTACATGGAACTTAGTTTACAAACAAATATAATATCTATTTTTGAAAACAATAAAATTACTAAATTAAGTTTTTGAATAGTAATTTTGTTTTTGTTACAATATGATTTTCTATTGAAGTTTCTAAATCATTTAAATTATTGTGATCTCTCGATTTTTAAATAAAATGGTATGCACGTATATATGCTTAAAGGAATGGATTAGATTATATATCAACCTAATGCATTATTTATCTTTTTAAAAACATCATAAAATACTTTGTCATGAGTGATAGAACTAGAGCTGTTAAAAAATGTGTAGCTAGAAGTGATTTTTAGAACCCAAAAAAAAAAGAAAAAAATGAATATTGTTTTGTGGTAATTTACAAAATCAATCGTCAAGTTTTTTTAGTTTTCGAAAATAGTAAGCGGTCATCAAACGAATATAGGATTTACCGACCGAGAGAAGGTGAAGTCAAGAGACAAGAGATCATCTTGCACAAGAAGAAAAGTTATGTGGTCTGCGTTGGATGGTTTTTCAAAATAATTAGTAAGAGAAAACCTTTATATCTTTAAAGCATAATTTGAAGTTTCTTCTATTTCAGAAACTAATAATGCGATATGTAAATAATATAGTTCCTTTTTCGTTAAGACTTGGGCATGCATGTTACGTTTGAAGAGATTTTTGGATGCCCTCATGATAAGAACAGCCACTTTGTATGGCTGATCTAGTTTTGCAACTATTTACTTTGTTATACATCAACCTTTTGTTTCTAACCAAAAATACAAAATCTGATCACCTCTTTTTTAATTACATCAACCTTTTGTTTCTAACCAAAAATACAAAATCTGATCACCTCTTTTTTACTTTGTTATAAAGGTTGGATATCTAATAAATTACTTGCAACACTCACATAGATTATAAAAATTTTGAACAACACAGACATTTGAGCTATATGAAATTTTTGCATGACTATATATCATAAGAAACCAATTTAAAGGAAAAAAGCTTACAAATGCAATTTCAGAAAATAACAATTTAGATAGACTTTCTACTTGATAATATATATACAAAAGCGTAAAATATTAGATAGCAAACTGAAAACATTTTAACAGCGGAATCACCATTAAAATTGAAAACGGTATTTGAATAACATCGATATTATCTTTTGTGTTTAAGGGGATTAGAACTTATATTGGTTTTATCAACAACAAACCAAATATACATATGGGTGATTATTTAGTGATAACATTAACACAAACCAGTAACCAAAAGACTTATAGAGTAAACGATATTTCGTTCATTTAGATACATCTTACGCAACGATATTTTCTTTGTTTGATCAAAAATTTCATTCAACACTTGTCTAAAGTTAGTAACAATGTGAAAACGAGGCTTAAAATTGGATTGGATATAAGTAAACGATAACAACGTTTTTTTTGGGCCAAGTTGTTTAATAATGACAAAATATAGGGATAGCCCAATTTAGGTTATGACTTCCCAAAAGGTTGCAAATTGCAAATCTTTATATTGGTCCAATTTATTGATATTACCCATCTTAATAATATAATTACCTCACAATAAGAATATAATGTTGACTTTGATACAATATTATAAATATAAAATAATGTTTACATACTTTTTTTAGACATTATTTTTATAAAGGGAAAATCATATTTTTAACCTTTAAAGTGTCACCGAGTAGCACTTTAAACTTTGAGATAATTTCACTAACACTATAAACCTTTAAAATGATTTCACTAACACTTTAAACTTTAAAACTAACTTTCTTGTTTTGTTCAAAAAAAAATTAACTTTCTTGTTTGCACTGCTATTAAAAGATGAGAGAACAGTAATATCCATCAATGTGAAATAGTTAAATTATGTTGGTTAATTTGATTTGAATATTTGTTTAATTAAAATTTTAATTAGTTTAATATTATTATTTATTAACGATTAAAAATAACAAAACAAAAACAAAAACACTACATCTTCTTCATCTATTCACCGTCGTACAACCCTACTCTTATCATTGTTATTTATTAGTTACGCCATTGATAAACCTCTAAAACGAGTGATTAAAACAGAAAAGAAGAAGAATCAAAGCAAAATAATGAATAATCAGAGGAAAGGTGTTTGCCAAAAAAAAAATCAGAGGTAAGGTTAGAACATTTGACAAATGTCAAATCGAAGACGACAACATATTTAGAAGATTCATGGTTTCCATGAGAATTCAATCGGTTTGAATCATAATCCAGTGGAGATGCATCTATCAAAAAGATTAATAATGTGAAGAGTAAGAACATCTTTATTGGTAGGTTTGTATCTTGGGGCTCTTACATTTTTTAGTATTAAAAATGTACTTTTATAAAATTAGAAGAGTTTTTTTTTAACAATTCTACCACATTCAAAAACTTTTCTTATTGGATCTACCACATTCCAATAATGTTTTTGAGAAATACCACATGCATAACTAAAAAGACTATATCATTCTTCTTTATTTTCTTTCTCAAATCTTTTATTTTAACTGATTTCTCTATTACATTGTTTTCTATATCTTGTCTTTTCTAACTTTTGATTGTCAAATCAACAAAAAGTAGACAACAAAGAATATTCACTCTTTCTTCTTCTAATAATTGTCTAAACTTCTTCTTAAAGTCAGAAAAACGAAACACATAAATTTTTTTTCCATGTTACATCTGTAGTCCACATATATATTGTGGCCCAATATCAAAAGACTCCATTTCTAAATTTGTCAACTTGTCCACATATATATTATTGTCCACAAATCTTTTACGGTAGGAAACTTATTATGTTTGCCTTCTCTTCCGTTACCTTGTAAACATATTATGTTCATCTACTCTTCCACTCCTTTACAGAAGTTGTCCATATTCTTCGATGAACTAGATTCAGTATCAAATCAGTAGACCAACTTAATTGTCCATTATAAATGATCCCTTCATGCATAACTTGTCCGTAATATATACCAAAAGTTGTCCCCAATATCGAATTAATACTCCAATTAATGGACAAGTTTCGTTTATAATTTGTCCACTAATCAACATACTTGACAAATGAAAAAGTTTTACTAGTGGACATGTTGATACCACTACAAGAAAACATGGATTTACCGACTGCAAAAACAGTAACTATACAGTTGCTAACTACTTAGTCACGACTGCTTGGCGACTGACATACGTAGTCGCTAAACAGTGCGTCGCTAAAAAAATCAGTCGCTAAAAAGTCGCTATGGAGCTACTAATTGGCGACTGATAATTGGGGTCGCTCTTCCCTCGCCAAACAGTCGCTAAAGCTGCGACTGAATTGCAACGCTTTAGCGACTGATATGGTTACTCATTTGCGACTGTTGGGGTACTGTTTTGTTTACGTTTTGGTGACTGTTTTGCGACTGTTTAATTATCATGTTTTTTAAAAAATTATGGTAAAAATGCATTATTTGATTTTGTAATACCAAAACTGATTAAGAAAACATGTACTAAAACATAACAAACATGAAATTAAACAACGACATAAGTACCATGTTTTTACAAAAGTTGCAAAAGTTCCAAAAAACATCCAAATATCCAAGAGTGTTGCAAATATTACATGAGGGAACCTAACTTTGAAAATCAGCAGGGTTTGGGTCATTGGTTTGAGACTCAAGGAAGGCGACATAGTTTGGGTTAGTCTTGAGGAAGCTCACCAAGCGTGAGATCTCTGCTTGTTGCTCAGATGCAACCCGCAAAGCCTCAGCTGCAACCCGTGAAGCCTCTGCGTCATGCTCTGCTTGTAGAGCTGCTTGTTCCTCTATCTTGCGGTTAGCGTCTTCAAGCTGTTGTTGCAGGGTTGTGAAAGTAGAAGAGCTTCCAGGGTACTTCCGCTTCTCGTTGATGTAACTTCCTAGGCTTCCAACTCCAAAGTATGTTCCTTTATCATTTATGTAAGTAGACTCCATACACAAAACAGAAAGAAGCTTATTAGAAAGAAAGTATTATAATTACTTAACAATGAAAAACTTAATAGCTTATTAGAAAGAAGCAAATTACCTGAAGAAAGAGCTCATCATCCTCCTCGTGAGATAGCTCTGATCGACGTGAAGTACCATCTAAAGACTCATCATTATCCTCAGCAGCCAACTTAGCTTCCCTTCTTTTCTTATATGCCTCATGAACTGCTTGCGCTTTCTTATCCACAAAAGTACCATCTTTTTTGGTATGAGTCCTGACAAAAACTTCAGGAATAGTTGGCGGTCTTCCCAATTCTACTTCCTGAAATGTTAGACAATGAAAGGTTAGGAACCATTTGATGTCAAGTAATTAAACAATGAAAAAGTTATGATGTAACTCATCATCTCTTGTTCGATTTGTAAGTAAGACTTCGGCCCTGATACATGTTTGTGAGGGCCAAGACCATTACGGTCAGACATTCGAGCTGCTGAAGTGGTTGCACTCTTTGCCATGGCTTCTTCGGTGTCCCAATAGTCACACATTTCTTTCCAAAGAGTTCTCTCAATCCACCTCGGTTTCACTTCCTCTCGCTGAGCTGCTGCCTTGGAAACCATGTCTTTCATACGGTTTTGACAAATGCTATAGAACTTTGCTTGAACCACACCGGTTAGAGAGGGATCCCAGGTGTGTGTTTTCTATAAAAGAAGACTAGTGTTAGTGATAAAAAAAACCAAGAAAAAAGCTATAAATACATAAATCAAATTGAAAGGAGTAGAAGTTCACCGCGAATTCCAAGAAGTAACCTTCTCTTCTTGCATTCGGAACACAACCCCAACTGTAAAATGGACCATCAAACTTGTTTGTAAACACTTTTGTAATCTGTCGGGTAAGTGATGACTTGTCTTTACCAAACCTTCAAACACAAACAAATCAGTAGTCAAATTCTAATCAAACACAAACAAATCGATCAATCCAAGTAAAATTCTAATCACAAACAAACACAAACAATCCAAAATTCTAATAATTCTAATCACAAACAATCCAAAATATAAAATTCTAATCCAAATTCTAGTCACAAACAAACAAACACAATCAAATTCTAATCCAAACAAACATTCACAATCAAATTCTAATCCAAAATACAAAATTCTAATCCAAATTTTTACCAAGTGGTTCCACGCTCTAATGAGGGAGAGAGGACAGAGGTATACTTCTCACGGCCTGGTTGGACAAGCATGTCATGTAAAGAAGCGAGTACATCAGCTGGGAGATTTGATTCCCTTGCACCGTCATCCTCCGAATCAGCTTATTCCTCATGTGAGTTTTGCGCTTGAGAACTGTGAAGCGATGCAGAAGCTGCTCGAGGTTGAACAGGTTGAGAAGAGGGTGGTCGATGAGACTGTTGAGGTAGAGGAGACTCTCGTGGTAGATTCGAGACTTAAGGAGACTGTCGACGATGATTCGTGACTGACGGTTGAGGAGACTCTCGAAGTTGACTCGAGAATTCTGGTGGATTCGTCGCGGAGGCCAGAGGTTGAGGAAAAGGACGCCTGGTTGGATCTTCGCCGGAAGGGGATGTTCCGGGAAAGGTCCTCGAGTGCTGGAACAGATTTGTTGGAGGTGAATAGTCTCGGTAAGAAGGTGTAGGTCTCGCTGGAGGCTGGAGGTTTGGGACAGGAGTTCCCTAAGAATCAGTCTCTGGAACTCGATGGTTCGTCGGCATGAAGGTATACTGGGGAGGAAGATTGGCAGGTCTGTGATTCGCCGTTTGTGAGGTTCCAGAGGTTCGATTAGAGGGGTTTCTTCTTCCACCGCCTCTTTTCTTTAGTCCAGCCATCAAGGGTTTACGGTTTTGTCGAGTGAGAGGAATTTAGATCTAGGGTTTTGAGGTTTCGCCGTTTCGTCTCGAAGAAGAAAAAGAAGAAGAAATGAGAAAAGAAATGTTAGATTAGGGTTTGTTCGGGGAAGAAAACGAAAATAATGGGTTTTCGTGTTTTGTTACGGTCCAAATTTTGTTAAGGCCCAAATTTATTAAAGCAGTCGCTAAATAGTAGCTCTTTAGTCACAATCTTTTAGCGACTATCAAACTGGTCTCCAAATTAGTCGCAAATTAGCGACTACACTACGACAATATGCATCAGTCTCCAATTAGCGTCTACTAAGCGACTGAATTATTTTAGTAGTCATTCAGTAGCTAAACAATCGCAATTCAGTCGCTAAATTTAGCGACTGTGTTTTTAGTCGCAAATTGCAGTAATTAATTCCATGTTTTCTTGTAGTGTACACATCTTGTCCACAAGTCCAATTTTATCCACCTTAGACCATCTCCAATGTATATCTCTATTTTTTCCTCTAAAATAGAGTAACTCTATAATAGAGCAAGAGTTAGTGTAAAAAAATAGAGGTGAGAATAGAGTTGCTCTATATATAGAGCAATCTGAAGCAAATATTGTTCTATAATAGAGTTTTGACTCTAAAATATAGTGAGGTTGGAGATGTCCTTATAAGTTTAATTTACAGAGTTACGTATCTTTTTGATAAATTCAATTTAATTTATTTTAAAAAACTATTTTATGATAGTTCATCATTAATGCACCACTTCTCTCAAAACCCTTCAACGTCACATCATTTGGCATAATTTTTTTTCTTTTCTCTCTCTACTGTTCCACAGAGTTAGTTTTAGTTGTGTCATAAAAGGACACAGTTACTTTCAAATTCTCGTTCATAAATGTGAGGATATTTTTGTCTTTTTAAATACATTTTGTGGTAGAATGGAAAAAATGATTTCTAATGTGGTAAAATAGAAAAGTTTTAAAGAGAATGTGGTAGAATCCATTAAATTCCCAAATAAGAACCTTTTGTTTGTTAATTAAAATTGTACTTCTCCAATGGTAAACTCTTAAAAGTGAGGTTCTTAGTTTTGAAAAAAAAATTAATGTTTAAACAATGAAGAATTTTATTATTGCATTTCAATTATCTTTTAAACATACAAAACACAAAAGCATATTAAAATAGAAGTATAAATTACAAATCGAAAAAAGATTAGTTGTAATCTTGATTTGTGCCAAGCCCACGAATTCATCATAACATATATATAGAAATCAAAGCAGAGGAATTGAACGTTGGAATTCATCATAACATATATAAAGAAATCAAAGCCCACAATGAAGAATAAAAGAGATATATGCTGAAAGCTAGGGAGGGAAAAAACCTGCTAATGACTCACAAACTATCAGAAGTTTCCTTAAACATAATGTCGGTTCGACTGAGTTGGCTTTCTCCAAAGCACTTCTTTAAGTAAAGCATAAATTGTATTACTTGCTTCCTTTATAACAGTAGATGATTGTAGAGAACCAAAAAACTTCTCCAAACACTCTTGTGCGAATCTTCTAACCTAACATAGCAAACACACAAACCAAGATTGTCATCAAAAATATGATACAAGATAGCAATACAACTGCAAAGATGCACACTTTAACAGAATTGATCATGAAAATGGTCAATCTATAGACAATAGTGATTCATTCAGCAATTCTAGGAAGTGGGAAACCCAAAAGTGAATACCTTTGGACGTTTATCAATGGCGAACTTGAGAAGTAAACCAAACCCAATTTGAAGAGATTCCCAATCATCCAAATCACATAGACCAATAAGCAAAGTCCCAATGCACTTCACAACAGCTCTCAAACTCGCAACACCTAATTTATCAACCGCACCATCAATTGGGTTTACCAAATTATTGAAAACAAACAACTTGTTTAGAGCTTTGTTAAACTTATCTTCTGGACTATCTCTTCACACCCTTAACTAAGTCTGTCGCAAGTGTCAAATCAATCTTCTGGACTATCTTCTTGGTTTGTTGATTCAAATGATAGCAACCCTTGTAAATTGGAGCCTCTGAGGCTTGGTATGTGAGAATTTTGGATGGGATTCTCTCGTATTCAACACAGCGGAGGTATCCATTCACACAACCTGCAAGACCAGAGCCAAAAACATAAACATATAAACCCGAATAAAAATACCCAAAGTCTGAAAATCATAGAATCCTAATTTTCGAAAATTAAAGAACCCTGAATTCTAAATCTTACTAAACAAAAATTGATACAAAAAAAAGACAAATGTACCATGATAAAGGGATTGGTGCTCCGATTTGGTGAAGAAAAGGCTCCAATTTCATCCAACCAACTTGTCATTTAACTCACCGAGAATTGCTGCTGAGATCTGCCATCGGTGGAGAGGATGAGCTTAACGGCCAAGAACAGATGAAAGTCACCAAATATCGAATCGATCTACTCCACTTCCTTCATTGAGAGAAATCTCAATCAATTTCGCAACTCTTCGTTGCGAGAGAGAGAAGAAAAAAAATAAGAAATGGCAAATTTTTTTTCTTTTATATTAAATATTACATCCGACCAAAGATGATGAAGATTTAATATAAAAGAAAAAAAATTTGCTATTTCTTATTTTTTTAATATTAAAAAAAGATATAATATTTATACGACAATATAGCAATTAGTCTTTGCCAAAATTGGCTACTCCATCATCTACTTCAAAGGCAAAGAGCTTAAGTCGATCTTCATCATCTTTTTCCTTCTTAGATTTCTCCAGCTCCTCTTCATTTTCAGATTCTTCAACAACCTCTTTTTTCTTCTTATGAGCTGGAAATTGAGCGAAATGTAATATCAGATAGTTCAGATGAGGATGAGGATCCCATTGTGTTGAGGATAGAAGAATCAGACGAGTTGGGTGACATATTTGTGGTTGGAAGTACTTTCTTCACAAGTGTTGAGTTCAAAGAAACTGTTTTGGAGTTGGCATTATAAAGCATGGTCATAATGTGGTTTAAAATAGGTGGAAGAAGGAGAAGATTGGGTTCAAGTGCGGCATGGGTGGCAAATATAAGTGGAGGGTGTACTGTTCCTGTGATCCAGACAAGCAACTGTTTGTGACAAAGACTTCATGTATGTGGTATAGTTGCAAACCTAATGGAAAAGTAAGATCTTGAAGAGTATGGTAATTGCTAAGTTATTTATGGACAAGCTGAGGTTAAATGAGAAGTTTATGCCTATGGCTATTCAGCGGTATATCAAAGACCATTGGAAGTTGGTCTCGACGCAACCGCAATGCCAAAGAGGTAGACTTCTTGGTCTTAAAAAGTTGAAGGAAGGGTATGCTGAACAGTTTGCGCATCTCCAAGGATATGTTGAGGAGATTCATGCTCGAAATCCAGATTTTGTTGCCTTCATTGATACGTATCCGAATGAGAAGGGTGAAGATGTCTTCAATAGATTCTATCACTACAAGAAAATAGAGTCATAGCTACACTAAAATTTGTTGCAATAACTCCATATTTTGTTGCAAATTTGAAAATGCAATAAAATTGAGACACATTTTCTATTGTGGCTATATGAGCGTTGCAAATTGGTATTTGTTCCATATATATTGCAAAATTTACAATAAATAGACTCATTGCTATGTTGTCGTATTAATGCAACATTATTTTTGTAGTAAATTTGTCGTATAATTGTAACGTATGTTTGCAACTTCCATTTGTTACAAATTTTTGCCACAGAAAAAATATAGCAAATATTATTACAAATTTGCAACCAAGTAATATATTGATATATGTGTTGTATTAATGCAACAATATTTATGCAGCAAATTAGTGGTATAATCACGACGGTCTAATGCAACTATATATTGTCGTAAATAAATGCTACGTAAAATATAAAGCAAAAAATATTCCAAATTTGTAGTAATTATTTTTAAATATATGCTCGTCGCATATATTTTTTGACGATGCTCACAACTAAAAATGTTGCAAAAATATTGCCACCACAATGGGCTGGTTCTTGTAGACCTATAATAGGACTTGATGGTACATTCTTAAAGGTTGAATCTCATTAGCTTGAATCTCTTATAACTTAACATTCTCATTAGCTTGAATCTCTTACTTAGTGCTATTCATATCAGATTGCAAAGGATGCAAAGAAGGCAAAGAAGGACCCTCAAGAGACGATCACAATCACACAACCCTCGAAAGCAACACAAAAGTAGAGTTTCTAGGTTTTTATGGTAACAAGCATTTGAATGTGTTGTCCTATTTTTTGGAGTTATGACAACAACATTATTGCCGATTCGGATGTATGTTTTGGTTTATTATTGACAACAACTAGACTTTCAATGATCTGACAATTTTCATTTGCTTTTCTTGCTTCTCTTTTCATTACGAACAACACAAACACAAATTAAGAGTTTAAAGATAACAACACAAAACCAATCAGGGTCTTAACATAACAATAGAAATACATAAATCAAACACATCATACAACCTTTCCACACAACCACGCGACCGAAACTGCCACAACCACAAGTATGCAAACCTTGTTCATGCTCGACTTTTTCAAACTCTCCACCGTTAGCTCTTGCTGAATGATCTCATTCATCTCTTGTTTCATCTCCTGAATGAACTTGTTTTGGATCTGTATATTGTCCACCATCATCTTTCTTAGATCATTGACATTTTCTAAGAGCTGCTTATGTTTGCTTTCAATCATTTTTATCTCCTCAAGAAGAGCATCATCAACCCAACGAAACATGTGTTTCTCCTTTTTATCCTAACATCATGTCCGGATCGGAGAATCAATCATCAACACCAAGTGACGTGCCAAGGTCAATAGAGGCCTAAGGCAAATAATAAAAATGTAGCTTCTCACATTCTATTTTTGAGAAATTTTTTATCTTATTTTTAGTACAAAAAAGGTAATATTGCTCATTTTCAAAACAAATTCCTAAAAAGCATGATTTAGTAGCTAATGCATAGGAAAACATACAAATTTTCCATAAATGTAAATGAATATGAGTCTTTTTTCTAAACAAAAGTCCTATAACCTTACATAAAAATGTATGTTCAGCCTAATTTAGGAAAAAATGTGGCATATTATTTATGTAATTTTTATGTGGCCTAAGGCAAATGCTTTTTTTTTACATACCTAAGGCACGGCTCTGTCAACACCGATGCAAAATATTTGATAAATTCAAAAAACCAACACATAAATCAAATTACCTTCACGCCCTGCGCGCATCTGTAGAATCTCCGATATGGATTCTCATCTGTGATAAACAGGTTTTCACCCAGGGTATCAATTCCCTATGCATTTGTAGTACAAAGGGTTATCAATCCAAATGGTTGTTTATTGCTAGCAGGAAGGATATGATCAGAACAGTGAAAGTCAAGCCAAGCAAATAGGGTTTTATACTAACAATCCTAAAGTGATAAAAGAAAAGAGAGTAAACAAAGAACCACACGACCTAAGCACTCGATGCAAGCATTCGAGTACAGGATCGGGTGGGGTGATCGAGTAAGCAAATGAAATATGAACGACTCAAGGTATTACTCGATGCAGGTTATCGTGTGCCTGATCGGGTAAGAGATCGAGTAATGAAAGAAAATGCAAGCAATTAAAATATGAAAGCTTCTAAGGATGGGTAATCGAATCCTAAGTATTCTTGACCAGTAAAGATGCCTTACATGCCTCAAGCAAATATTTCATAGACAATGAATCTCTAAAACCTTGTTAACACACTCTCGCACTAGAAACAATCAACCTTGATCACTCCCGTACCTAACTCTCGTTGGATAAACATGACCAAGCAGGCATTAAGATCCGATTCATTATTTTCAGTAAACCCCTTACTCATCTAATCTCTTAGGCTAAGTGAGTAAACTTCTAGCATTGGTTGATTTAATCATCTCATCTACACCTCTCGGTGGTAAAACACCTAAGATCTAATCTCACCCTCTCGGGCTGTTGACAGCATTAAGAACACCAACCTAGAAGGAAATCTATCGAACACATACAATCAAACTAAGGCATCCTAACCGATCAAGAACACAAAATCATCTATCCCATCCCTAGAAACTTTACTACACTACTTGGCAATCATGTCAAGAAACATAACAACAAATATAAACGAGAATTGCATTATATTAAACGATAAAGTAGAAGGATAAGAGTACAAGATACAAAGCTAGAGAAATGATAAAAAGTAATGAAATAAAATCTAAAACAAAAGGGCAAAATGTTTGAGTCGCTCAGTTCTCTCACAGAAGCTCTCGCTCTCTGGTTTGAGGGTCTGCGGCGTGCTCGTTTGCGAGGAAGGAGAGGAGGAGTTTATATATGGAAACCCCTTTGACCTAGCTTCCCAGACCTGCCCGATGGTCTACTCGATGGGGTACACGATGATGAAGTCAGGTTACTCCTTGGGTAGATCTTCGGGTTGTTCTTCCGGCTCTTGGATCCTCCTCGATCGTGTTGGGGTTCGGACTTGTTCTTCCAGCTCGATGGCTCCTTTGGGTACATGCTCGAGTTTGTCCTTGTTTTCCCCCATTTTAGGCTCTTAAGCACATGTTTTCATCCAAAACATGCAAATACAAAAATGCAACACCCTAAATGGCCTAAACGTGAATTCCTACAGTTAATGACCTAAAAATGCTAAGTTAAAGGTATGAACAATGCAAAATATGGACAAAAAAAGATGCTAAAAACATGTAAATTAGAGAGTTATCAATTTGTCTTCAAAGTGAACGTTGTTCTTTCGTTACCACACCAGCACCTACTTGGAACTCCTCTGTGAGTAGTTCTCGAAGTCAAATGAGATGAATCAGATGACGAAAAATGGCTCATACTTCTAGTTAAAGAGAAATAAACAAACAGAGATAAAGAAGATGGAAATTGAACAAACGGACGAAGAACTCGATTTTCTCGGACTCGAGGAAGAATAAGAAGAAGAAGAAGAGAAAAGGAACCCTAATTTCTAGTTATCCCCAAATCGATTTGGTCTTATTGGGTTTCATAACGGGTAAATAAAATTATTTCGGTCGGATCTCATATTTTCGAGTCGGGTTAACAATAGCGGTACAATAATTACAAAATACAGTAGAACCTCTATAAATTAATACTTTTTAAATTAATACTCGCTATAAATTAATAAATTCTTCCGGTTCCAAGTTGGGCCGGTGTAAAAAATGACACATTTCGATAAATTAATAAGATAATAATTTTTTCGGAAATCCTATGTAAAAATATGGTCCCATTAATATTATAAATTAATAATCAAGCTAATATTGATATATATATATATATATATATATCTAAGAAAATCTAGTGAAATATGACTCTACTGTTGTTTCCATATTCTTGAATTTGCATTCTTATTGGAACTCATCTCTAATCTTTTTCATTGCCGTCTTCTCAAATCGCATCCAAAAATTATGGAGAATCCTAAATGCGATAATTGCTTCCTTACATGTATTTGATTCTAAAATTACCACAATATATTCTTTGACTTAATCATTACCATGAATGATAGTAGCAATTTCTTATAAACTCTAAACTTCTAACATTTATCATTTTTACCTAAACTCTAAACTTAACAATTATGATAGCCAAGATAACAAAATTCTTTAATATTTTTAAAGTAACAAAATTTTTAAAAATATGAAAATTAAAAATCTCTTCATAAATTAATAAGATATTAATTTATCGTTAAATTAATAATTATTAATTTATCGATAAATTAAAACCTCTATAAATTAATAAAATTTTGTGGTCCCGACCTTATTAATTTATAGAGGTTTTACTGTATCGATTTTAAAACGCAAATCATTGATTTTTACAACCTTAATTTATTTTGGTTAATTAGATAAAACTTAATTAACATAGGTGGAATTGGACAGAATAAATATTTTCTAGGGTGAAATATGTAAAGCCTAAAAGTACGGGGTACAAGAGTTGAAACCGTGGCCTCCTACAGGCGAGACATAATCTCAGAAGTCCCTATAAAAATTTGACAAACCTCCTATCTCCCTCTCTATTCTTCATACCCTCACCTTTTTTAATAAGAGGTGGTGAGACGATTTTAGCCTTCTATTTTCATTGATTTAGATTAAATTTTTTAAATAAAAAAATAAATCCAGCTGCTCTTTCGACCCGAGAAACCCGACCTGGTTACTCTCACCTCTCAACCCAGCCGCCGGCGATTCTTCTGTCGTCCGAGCTCCTACTGTTGTCGTTCTTCACCAACTCGAGTTGAATCAAGTTGTTCTTCAAAATGCAGGTGCGTTACTTCACATTAGAGTAGCTTTTGGTTGAATTTGTTTTTGATTTGTAAATTTAGAAATTCAATTGGATTTAGATCGAAGAAAGCTTAGCACATTGGGTGTTTGACAAAGGTTTATGGGTCGATTGAGCTATCTATTAGATAAGAAAGGGATTTGGCTTTCGATTTCAGTGAATTAAGGAGATTAGAACTCGTTTACCATTCGATTCAATTTTGATAGGAGAGAGAGAAGGTGGTGAAACTGGTAATTTTAGTAAAACTAGTAGTACTACTAATTATGATTTTTTTTTATTGGTTGGTTTGGCAGGATACAATATGCGAGAACGTCAGCCTACATTTTAAATTTGAAGGTCGCATGTATAGTATAATGTTCAAGAGGAATATAACATTGTTGATGTTAAAAGCAAGGATACAGAGGAAGCTTGGGTTTGTTGAAAGTAACGTTCAGTTGCAGCTGAGCTACAAGCCACTATTGGTAGAAACATTGGAGCATTGTGAGCTTAATGATGATGAGGATGTTAATGTTTATCTAGACTCTGTTAATTATGAGAACTGAAGATGTATGTTGTTTGTGAATGTCATCCCTTCCGAGCCTCAGCCTGAGCAAGTTCCCATAGTGCCCATAGTGGACCAAAGTTCTGTTGGTATGAACTTTGAAAACCAACATGCGAAGGATGGTGAAATCGGACCTAACGCCATTGTTGTCTACGTAGGCAAAGAAAAGGCTGTAGAGGATGATTCTAATAAAGAGGGTGAAGATGTATCACGTGATGAAGGTGATGAATATACTGAGCCACGCCCTGTTGTAGAACCGTGTAAGTATATTGAACCATGGGATGACGGTTTGGGTCTGACTAAACTTCAAGAATTTCCAAACAAGAAGGCATTGCAAGATGTGGTGGATAGAGCTTCATTCGCTAACTGTTTTAGTTTTGAAATAGTAAAGTCGGACAAGGTGCATTATGTGGTCAAATGTCCTAAAGAAGGATGTAACTGGGGTTTAGGAGGTGGTAGGATTCGAGATACATATATTTTCTCGATTAGAAGGCACAACAAGATGCATACATGCTCTCGGGCTAGTCAAAGTTCAAGCAACAGTAAGAGACAAGGCACTCCACAATTAGTTGCTTCTCTTTTACATGATGATTATCCAGGGCAAATGGAAACTCCACCTCCAAAAATTATCATGGATCTTTTAAAGACAAAATTAGGTGTTGCTATATCATATTCCACGGCATTGAGAGGGAAAAATCAAGCTGTTACTGATTTGAAAGGTAGCCCAGAAGAAAGCTACAAGATGTTGCGATGTTATCTGCACATGTTAGAGAAGGTTAATCATGGTACAAGATCATATGTGCATTGCAATGAGAATAATAAATTCATGTACTTGTTCATAGCTTTGGGAGCTAGCGTTGAAGGATTTAAAGTCATGAGAAAAGTTATAACTATGGATGCAACTTTTCTAAAGAACGGATATAAGGGTGTTCTTGTTTTTGCGTCGGCTCAAGATCCTAACCTTTACCATTATCCCTTGGCGTTTGGTGTTCTTGATGGTGAGAATGATGCAAGTTGGAATTGGTTTTTGGAGATTTTGAAAACCATTGTTGGAGATTCTTCTGAAATAATATTTATGACTGACACAAATACAAGTCTCATAAAAGCCATAGCTAATGTGTATCCTCTGGCTCATCATGGTTTTTGTATATGGCATTTATCCTAAAATGTGAAAGGTTATGCTCGTAACGTCAACAAAGACGTTGTTGCATGGAGATTCATGGAGTGTAGTAGGTTTTACACAGTGGCTGAGTTCAATATTGCTTACGCTTCTTTTATGACAAGATAACCTTCTGCTGCCAAGTATCTTGAAGAATCTACCCAGAAAGAAAGATGGGCAAGATGTGTTTTTCCAGGAGATAGATACAATCTAGACACAAGCAACTGTTGAATCGATGAATAGCGTATTTAAAGATGCAAGGAGGTACTCCTTGATACCCATGCTTGATGCAATACTTAAAAAATTCTCTGAATGGTTTAATGAACATCGGAAAGATGTTGTGTCTGGATCAGTCGCAAATAAATTGGTGCCTTTAGTGGAGAACTACTTACATGATTTATGGGCAACTGCTGAGAAACTAAAGGTGATAGAGCTAAATGGTTTCGAACTTGAATACAATGTCATTGACAGTTCCGGAAAGCCTTATTTGGTGAAGTTGCGATTGAGAAGTTGCAGTTGCAGGTTTTTCAATATACAAAAGTATCCTTGTGGGCATGCATTGGCGTCTTTCTTTACATTCTAAAAATATGGAGGTAAGGATATCGAGTTACATGAGTTGTGTTCTAAGTATTAGTGGACGGAGCTGTGGGCAATTGCATATTGCAGGACAATTTATTTAGTACCTGATAAGTCTCGATGGGATGTCCTTAATGAAGTCCAAGATATGCAGCTCTGAATCGTAAAATAAAAAGGGGAAGAAAGAAAACAAAAAGGTATGCATCTGCTGGGGAAAAACGACCAAAAAATTGACCTAAGACGCAGAATAAAAGGCGCTGGAGACAAGGACTCCAATGGTTGTTATTTGGAGATAATGTTTATGTTTAATTTACCTCTTCATGTATCAATTGTGTTTGGTTTGACTAATCTCTACTTTTTTATGGCATAACTCCCTCTTGAAACTTAATTTCAAGTTTATTAATGTTTTCTTCTTTCAAAATATGTGTATATAAGAGAGTAGAACTGGCACAACTAAGATAAAACTGGTAAAAATGGTAAAATTGGTACTACTGAAAATAATAAAATTGGTACTACCTAAAACCAGTGTTGACAATACATATTGTATAAATGTTCTACATAGGTTTCTACTATAAATGAATAATTTTCCAAAATATACTAATTTTAATTTATTTATGAAAGATCTCAACAAGTGTTTCCTTACACTTTTAATGTCACTTTGTAAATAATAACCAAGTAAGCATGAAAAAGTTATAGAATTATAAGTTTTAACTTATGAAGTTGCAAAAAGCTTGTAATTGTATGTTATTTAAGTTTAATCAACTGTAAAACCAAAAAAAGTAATGCTAAGGTTTAGTATAACTAATTAAACTGAGAAACCTCTAAAGTACAACTATTTGCAAGTTTAGTGCAACTGCATTAATCTGTAAAACTGTGTGTGAACACGCAGTGTGAACGCACACATCATTTACACGTGGCCAGAATTTTGTTTTTCTTTCTTCACCACAGCCCCAAAGATTTTTCTTCTCATTCTCATCCATTCATTCATTTTCTTCGATACTGAAAGTCTTCTCTTTTCTCATCTTGAAAGTCGAATTCTAGATCTATAATTTCTCTCCTTCTCAAACTATGGAACAATTTGAGGCCGACCCATACTATGCTGATCAGAAGAGGGCGAGGAAGTTAGAAGCGTTGCGACAAGCCATAGCCGATGGTGATTTGGGCATGCCTCGAATTTGCCCATGTGGCGACCGAATCGTCGAAGAGATCTCTCCAACAGAAACAGAGAAAAAGAGATGGTTTACTTGCATTAAGTATAAGGTAAATTAAATTAAATCAAATACAATTGAGAGATCTGAGTATGATGTCTGTTCATTGATATATTTTGCAGGATGATGGATTGCACAGGCGGAAAATTTGGGCTGATGCAATTGAAGAAGAAACCCAAAGCTTAAGGAAGGATGTTGATAACCATTGGGAGAGATTGAAGGAATACTCGTTCTCCCTCTCACTTTCGCTTGTACTCCTTCTCAAGTTATCTGCCGAGTTCGAACTTCCCTCCTTATCTTCTTCTTCTTCTCCTCCTTCATCGTCTTTTTCTTCCCCTTCTTCTCCTTCATCGTTTTCTTCTTCCCCTTCATTGTTTCCTTCTTCTTCTCCATCACTTGATTCCACAGAAGTAGATCTCTCGTTATCTCCTCCTTCTTCATCATCTTCTTCTCGATTACTTGATTCCGGAGTACTGGATTTTGCTTTCTCTCCTTCGTTCGCATTTTCTCCTTCGACCACCGGATTGGGTTCCTCCGAAACTCGAGTTTCACTTTCTTCCGCCACCGTACTCAAAGCTCTCTCTCCTCCTACTGTCGTCGGACTCAAACCCGACACACCTACTTCCGGCGAATTGGATTTTGCTTTCGAACCACCATCTCCTTGTGAGATCTTCTTTTCTTTCAAACACTCACTCCTCCTCACACGACCCCCCTTGTTTTCACCATCTTCTTACTTGATTTTTGGTTGATTGAAAGAAATCAAGAAAACCCTAGTTCTACAGTTTCACCCCAATCGATTCGAGTTTCCCGAAGAAAGAGAAGAGTGACGAGAGAGAGTGGTTTTAAACGAGTAAACGTCTCAGAAGTCCTTAAAATTTTTTGACAAATCTCCTATCTCCCTCTCTATTCTTCATACCCCCACCTTATTCAATAATACTCGATGAGACGATTTTACCCTTTTTGTTTTACTGA
Organism: Camelina sativa; assembly: GCF_030686135.1. NCBI lineage: Eukaryota > Viridiplantae > Streptophyta > Magnoliopsida > Brassicales > Brassicaceae > Camelina > Camelina sativa. The sequence goes on from NC_141899.1 coordinate 33,083,241, forward strand.
ATTAGATTAATTTTTTTAAATAAAAAAAAACAAAAACTCTCAAACCCAGCTTCTTTCGACCCGAGAAACTCACCCGACCTCTCTCAACCCAGCCGCCGGCGATTCTTCCGTCGTCGGAGCTCCTACTGCTGTCGTTCTTCACCAAATCAAGTTGCATCAAGTTGTTCTTCAAAATGCAGTTGCGTTACTTCACTTTAGAGTTGCTTTTGGTTGAATTTGTTTTTGATTTGTAAATATAGAAATTCAATTGGATTTAGATCGAAGAAAGCTTAGCACATTGGGTGTTTTACAAAGGTTTATGGGTCGATTGAGATATCTATTAGATAAGAAAGGGATTTGGCTTTCGATTTCAGTGAATTAACTCGATTAGAACTCGTGTACCATTCGATTCGATTTTGATAGGAGAGAGAAGGTGGTGAAACTGGTAATACTGATATTTTTAGTAAAACTAGTAAAACTAGTAGTAGTACTAATTATGATTTTTTTATATTGGTTGGTTTGGCAGGATACAATATGCGAGAACGTCAGCCTACATTTTAAATATGAAGGACGCATGTATAGTATAATGTTTAAGAGGAATATAACATTGTTGATGTTAAAAGCAAGGATACAGAGGAAGCTTGGGTTTGTTGAAAGTAACGTTCAGTTGCAGCTGAGCTACAAGCCACTAATGGTAGAAACATTGGAGCATTGTGAGCTTAATGATGATGAGGATGTTAATGTTTATCTAGACTCCGTTAATTATGAGAAGCGAAGATGTATGTTGTTTGTGAATGTCATCCCTTCTGAGCCTCAGCCTGAGCAAGTTCCCATAGTGCCCATAGTGCCCACAGTGCCCACAGTGCCCATAGGGGACCAAAGTTCTGTTGGTATGAACTATGAAAACCAACATGCGAAGGATGGTGAAATCGGACCTAACGCCATTGTTGTCTACGTAGGCAAAGAAAAGGCTGTAGAGGGTGATTCTAATAAAGAGGGTGAAGCTGAATCACGTGATGAAGGTGATGAATATACTGAGCCACGCCCTGTTGTAGAACCGTGTAAGTATATTGAACCATGGGATGACGGTTTGGATCTGACTAAACTTCAAGAATTTCCAAACAAGAAGGCATTGCAAGATGTGGTGGATAGAGCGTCATTCGCTAACTGTTTTAGTTTTGAAATAGTAAAGTCGGACAAGGTGCGTTATGTGGTCAAATGTCCTAAAGAAGGATGTAACTGGGATTTATGAGGTGGTAGGATTCGAGGTACATATATTTTCTCGATTAGAAGGCACAACAAGATGCATACATGCTCTCGGGCTAGTCAAAGTTCAAGCAATAGTAAGAGGAAAGGCACTCCACAATTAGTTGCTTCTCTTTTACATGGTGATTATCCAGGGCAAATGGAAACTCCACCTCCGAAAATTATCATGGATCTTGTCAAGACAAAATTAGGTGTTGATATATCATATTCCACGGCGTTGAGAGGGAAAAATCAAGCTGTTACTGATTTGAAAGGTAGCCCAGAAGAAAGCTACAAGATGCTGCGATGTTATCTGCACATGTTAGAGAAGGTTAATCATGGTACAAGATCATATGTGCATTGCGATGAGAATAATAAATTCATGTACTTGTTCATAGCTTTGGGAGCTAGCATTGAAGGATTTAAAGTCATGAGGAAAGTTATAACTATGGATGCAACTTTTCTAAAGAACGGATATAAGGGTGTTCTTGTTTTTGCGTCGGCTCAAGATCCTAACCGTCACCATTATCCCTTGGCGTTTGGTGTTCTTGATGGTGAGAATGATGCAAGTTGGAATTGGTTTTTGGAGATGTTGAAAACCGTTGTTGGGGATTCTTCTGAAATAGTATTTATGACTGACAGAAATAAAAGTCTCATAAAAGCTATAGCTAATGTGTATCCTCTGGCTCATCATGGTTTTTGTATATGGCATTTATCCCAAAATGTGAAAGGTTATGCTCGTAACGTGAACAAAGACGTTGTTGCATGGAGATTCATGGAGTGTAGTAGGTTTTACACAGTGGATGAGTTCAACATTGCTTACGCATCTTTTACGACAAGATATCCTTCTGCTGCCAAGTATCTTGAAGAATCTACCCAGAAAGAAAGATGGGCACGATGTGTTTTTCCAGGAGATAGATACAACCTAGACACAAGCAACTGTGTTGAATCGTTGAACAGTGTATTCAAAGATGCAAGGAGGTACTCCTTGATACCCATGCTTGATGCAATACTTAAAAAATTCTCTGAATGGTTTAATGAACATCGAAAAGATGCTGTGTCTGGATCAGTCGCAAATAAATTGGTGCCTTTAGTGGAGAACTACTTACATGATTTATGGGCAACTGCTGAGAAACTAAAGGTGATAGAGCTAAATGGTTTCGAGCTTGAATACAATGTCATTGACAGTGACGGAAAGCATTATTTGGTGAAGTTGCGATAGAGAAGTTGCAGTTGTAGGTTTTTCGATATACAAAAGTATCCTTGTGTGCATGCATTGGCGTCTTTCATTACATACCAAAAATATGGAGGTAAGGATTTCGAGTTACATGAGTTGTGTTCTAAGTATTATTGGACGGAGCTGTGGGCAATTGCATATTGCAGGACAATTTATTTAGTACCTGATAAGTCTCGATGGGATGTCCTAGATGACGTCCAAGATATGGAGATCATACCTCCGAATCGGAAAATAAGAGGGGGAAGAAAGAAAACAAAAAGGTATGCATCTGCTGGGGAAAAACGACCAAAAACTCGACCTAGGACGCAGAATAAAAGGCGCCGGAGACAAGGACTCCAATGGTTGTTATTTGGAGATAATGTTCATGTTTGATTCACCTCTTCATGTATCAATTGTGTTTGGTTTGATAATTAATGTAAAACTTGGTTTGAAACTTAATTTGAAGTCTATTAATATTTTCTTCTTTCAAAATATGTGTATATGAGAGAGTAGAACTGGCAGAACTGGCAGAACTAAGATAAAACTGGTAAAAATAATAAAATTGGTACTACCTAAAATCAATACATATTGTATAATACATATTGTATAGTATAAATGTTCTACATAGGTTTCTACTATAAATGAATAATTTTCGAAAATATACCAATTTTAATTTATTTATTGAAGAATCTCAACAAGTGTTTCCTTACACTTTTAATGTCACTTTGTAAATAATTACCAAGTAAGCATGAAAAAAGTTATAGAATTATAAGTTTTAACTTATGAAGTTGCAAAAAGCTTGTAATTGTATGTTAGTTAAGTTTAATCAACTGTAAAACTAAAAAAAGTAATGCTAAGGTTTAGTAAAACTAATTAAACTGAGAAACCTCTAAAGTACAACTATTTGCAAGTTTAGTGCAACCGCATTACTCGGTAAAACTGTGTGTGAACACACAGTGTGAATGCACACATCTTTTACACGTGGCCAGAATTGCGTTTTTTCTTTCTTTTTTGACGATAGCATTGCGTTTTTCTTTCTTTCTTTCTTATTTTATCTTCACTCCAGCTCATTCTCCATTCTCAGCCATTCATTCATTTTCTTCTTCGAAACCTAAAGTACACCGAGTCCTCCTTCTCTCATCTTCAAAGTCGAAGATCCTAGATCTATTTCTCTCCTTCTCAAACTATGGAACAATTTGAGGCCGACCCATACTATGCTGATCAGAAGAAGGCGAGGAAGTTACAAGCATGGCGAGAAGCCATAGCCGATGGTGATTTTGGCATGCCTCGAATTTGCCCATGTGGCAAACGAATCGTCAATGAGATCTCTCCAACAGAAACAGAGAAAAAGAGATGGTTTACTTGCGTTAAGTATAAGGTAAATTAAATTTAATCAAATACAATTGAGATACCTGATTTTGTTAACTGTTCGTTGATATAATTTGCAGGATGATGGATTGCACAGGCGGAAAAATTGGGCTGATGCAATTGAAGAAGAAACCCAAACCTTAAGGAAAGATGTTGATAACCATTGGGAGAGATTGAAGGAATTTGAACCCCATCATACTAAGATCTATAATTTGCAGATGGAGCTTAAGGAGAAGAGTGACGAGATTGCCAAACTAAAGGAGGAGTTGGCGTTGCTTACCACTCGAGTCGATCTCCTGGATAGGTTGTGTTTCGATTGATATTATCTGAGTCGATCTCATTCTACGTTGGTTTAAAACTTGTTGAATCAGATTCTGTTTCTTATATTTTCCTTGAATTCTCTTGTTGAATCAGTTTCTTATCTTTCATGTGACTTCTCTTGTTTAATCATGATGTTCTATGTGACTTCTAGGATTATGCCTCCTTCTTGAATTGAATCATGTTCTATATTTTTCTTATATGAATTCTCTAGTTTTTGTTTAGTTTTACGTAGTTTTACCAAAAATACGAACGGAAAATCCAAGAAAATAACGTATTTTTACATAGTTTAACTAGTAATACCAGTACCAATCGCAAATCCAACAAAATAACGAAGTTTTACATAGTTTTACTAGTACTACTATGACAAATCAAAGAAAATAACATAGTTTTACTACTTCTTAGACCTTTTCCTCTTCGTCCCTCTCCCTCCTTCTTGCGAAGTACTCGGTTGCTCATCAGCTACATGCGCCTGACATGAAACCAAATTTTGTTAACACCTTCTAGTATTATCAAGTATTACTATAGTATTACGAAGTATTACCTTTGGTTTCTCTTGCTCTTTCACATATACTTCCAACGGTTCGATCCTTTTTTCAAGCCCATCAATCTTCGCCGAAATGTTATCGAACTGGGTTTTCATATCCTGCTTCATGGTCTTTAGAAGATCCACCAACTCAATAGTATCTTCTCTCGGTTGTTCATTGGCGACTATTTCCTCATTCGCATCGTTTTGTCCTGAACGAGTAGCCACATCGGCTGTGTACATCTCCTCCAAAAGTACAGGTAGTCCTCTACGAAGGCGCCACATCCAATTGGCAACAACGACATCATGGGTATCCTCTTCCTCAGCTTCTTCCATGATTAAATCGAGAAGAGGAATTTCTTCATCATTATGAGGGATCACACTAGCAATTGCCTGTGTAAACGACCTACTTTATATACATTACAAACCAATTTATTCAAATGATTAATAATGGCAATTGCTAGGATAACTAACCGTTGTTGTACCAAGTGTATCACCAATATTCTTTAGAGGAAAACCTTTCTGACCGGTCCTCTTAAATTTCCTCCTGCACATCCTAGGACAACTTGCATCCGCCTCAGGAATTTGGTCAACGTAAGTGTTCGCCAAAATTGGAACTGCCTCAAATAGTAAAAACTACACAACACAAGGAAAAAAACTAAAATCAGCTTCACTTATAAGAAATATCAACAATGAGAAAACTTCAAATTTTAAACTAACTAACCTCCAATGGAATACAGAAACCGGGAACAGGCCATAATGCATTCTCTTTAACCACGACCCCACAAAAACCTAGATCATTCACTGCGCTTACAACAAAATCATCGATACCCATTGCATCTCTCCCCGAGTCTTTTGTATAGCCTGCAATGATGCTTCCTAAAAAGTAGAGAACCGCCATCTTCAACCTATCACGAGTACGATCTGGTTGCATTACCAATAGGTGTCTCCTCACATCTTCAAGTGTAATCTTTTTTTTTCGTAAAAAATATTTCCTTCGAAACACGGTACCGCCGGCTTCCTTGTAATCAAGTGGATAACACCGACAATCTAATCCAGACATCAAAGCATGTTCTCTCAGACCATACCGGATTGGAACACCATTCACAACAAACCATGCTTCCTTCTTTTTTTCGATTTTAGCCGTTCGAAGTAAGAGCATCCACATTCCCATAAGCTTGTGGTTTCGTTCCCTTGGCATGTGAAAAATGTGCTTGAATTGTGGATGATTCTCAAACCAATCCCTCTCAGAACTAGTTAGTGGATGCTCTAATTTATCCAGCGTTTTCAAAGTTTCAAAAATATGACACCTAGTCGATAGCTTGATTTTCTTGTTGTACTGGCTAGGCTCGAAGTGCATTCCTAAAGGTTTCATCGCTTCTGTTTCCTCTGATTCCTGCAACAATATCAGTTTTATATGAGTTATACCAATTATACAACAACTAGTTCTACCAGTTCTACTAGTTCTACACCACCTAGTTGTACCAGTTCTACTAGTTCTACACCCAATAGTTGCACAAGTTCTACTAGTTCTACACCAATAGTTGCACCAGTTCTACTTGATCAATTTCAAATTCCAATGAGTTTTCAAATTCCGAACGAATGACACAGACTTGTTGTACTTACACTTGCATCGTTGTCCTCCTCGTGCTCCATCTCACTTTCGCTTGTACTCCTTCTCGAGTTACCTGCCGAGTTCGAACTTCCCTCCTTATCTTCTTCTTCTTCTTCTTCTCCTTCATCGTCTTTTTCTTCCGATTCTTCTCCTTCATCGTTTTCTTCTTCCCCTTCATCGTCTTTTTCTTCCCCTTCTTCACAATCTTCTCCTTCATCGTCTTTTTCTTCCGATTCTTCTCCTTCATCGTTTTCTTCTTCCCCTTCATCGTCTTTTTCTTCCCCTTCTTCACCTTCTTCTCCTTCATCGTTTTCTTCTTCCCCTTCATCGTCTTTTTCTACCCCTTCTTCACATTCTTCTCCTTCATCGTTTTCTTCTTCCACTTCATCTTTTTCTTCTTCCCCTTCATCGTTTCCTTCTTCCCCTTCATCGTTTCCTTCTTCTTCTCCATCGCTTGATTCCACAGAAGTAGATCTCTCGTTATCTCCTCCTTCTTCATCATCTTCTTCTCCATTACTTGATTCTGGAGTAGCGGATTTTGCTTTCTCTACTTCGTTCGCATTTTCTCTTCCGACCACCGGATTGGGTTCCTCCAAAACTCGACTTTCACTTTCTTCCGCCACCGTACTCAAAGCTCTCTCTCCTCCTACTGTCGCCAGACTCAAACCCGACACACCTACTTCCGGCGAATCGGATTTTGCTTTCGAACCACCATCTCCTTCTGAGATCTTCTTCTCTTTCAAACGCTCACTCCTCCTCCTCACAAGACCCCCCCTTGTTTTCACCATCTTCTTACTCTATTTTTGGTTGATTGAATGAAAACGAGAAAACTCTAGTTCTACAGTTTTACCCAAATCGATTCGAATTTCCCGAAGAAAGAGAAGAGTGACGAGAGAGAGAGCAGTTTTGTTTTTAAAAAAAAACCGATTCAGTTTTTTGGTGGATACTACTCAGGTATTTTTTGTAAATATCTAATTTTTCTATGGACAAGAGTGTAAAACAACACATTCTCGATTTAAAAAAAAAATCAAAAATAAATGCCAAAAAAGAAAGGGACTTTTGAGATTGTCAGAAATGTTTTAGGGAGTTCTGAGACGAAAACTCGGTTTTAAACATAAATTTTATAGTTTTTTTTTTAAAAGATATCGATTCAGTTTTTTGGGTTTTAGATCCGATTTCGTTTGGTTGGATGGATACTACCCAGATATTTTTTGTAAATATCTTAGTTTTCTTTGGATAATAATGTAAAACAACATATTTTCGATTTAAAAAAAAAAAAAAAATGCCAAAAATGAGGGTAACTTTAGAGGTTGTCAGAAATCATTTAGAGACTTCTGAGATGAAAACTCCCTACATGCAACCCTTATAATGTAATTTAAAAACGAACCCGATCGTAATTAAAATTAAACCGGGACGAGATCCACGTCAGCAGCACGGTTACACCGCCATCGTTTTCATTTACTTAAAAAACCCTCCGTACGATTTTCTCCCTCGACGAGACGTTGACTAAAAGTCAAACAGCATTACCGGGATCAATGGCCGGAACGATTAAGCTCTTCTCCGTACTATTCCTCATCCTGACAGTCTCATCTCCATCACCAATTTTCGTAAATGCCTTCACTTTCCCATTCTCATTCACACAATACAAAACCCTAATCTCAATCTCACGATCCCTCCTTCTCCGCGTCGCTAACCTACGCGCTTCACGCGGAGACGCATTGGGTTCGTCTCGTATACGAGCGATGGCTGAAGAGATCGATCGTGGATTAGGGTTAGGGTTTTTGAGCAGAGCTTGGTCTGTTGGGTGGGATTACATGTGGAACTACGCTTGGAGAAAAGGTGGTGGGATTGACTACGGTGAGATGTATGGTGCGATTGGTGATCTCAATGAGCTTATGGGTTTAGTTACGGAGTTTAATCGAGCTGAATCTAATGCTGGTAAAGCGAGCGCTGTTGCTCGGAGCTATGGCAAAGCTCTTCGTGTTTCGAAAAAATTACTTAATCGTCTTCTCAGAATCTTTGGTAAATCGGTATGTGTTCGTAAAAACCCTTAAAGTATTGATCTTTAGATTCATTACATTAGACAAAACAAGTAGAGAAAGAGTGATACTTGAGTCATCGAGTTGTTCTGTATTTATGTGATGAGTTGGTGAGCTTGAGAGGTGTCTCTTCTATTATTAGATCCCAAGTTCACTTTGATTCTGTTAACAGAGAGTTGTTACACCAAGATCTGCTTGAAGTAGAGGAAAGAATGATACTTTGTCCGTTTACTGTAAAAATGTGTACTGTGGCTTATTTATTGTTCGTTTCTAGTGATGATATACTACTTGACTACTTGTTCTGTATGCGGAAAGTGAGCTTGAGAGTTGTCTGTTTTATTAGGTCTCAAGCTCACTTTGATTCTCGTAACATATACAATATCATAGTTGAGAGACTTCATTTTTTTGTTTGTGTTGGCTCAATCACTAATAAGTTGTTCCTTGCTTTGCTTTGATCTCTCCTAGAGGACATGTTTGCTATTGAAGTTGGTCTTTGTCTAGATTCATTTGATAGAGTTTTACTGTTATTGTGTAGGCTGAAAACTTATGTACATTGTTGTGTGTTCTCGTTTTGTGATTATTAGGGTGCATTGAGGGAGTTTTGGGAGATGATACAAGCTGAAGTAGTTGATGGAGAGTTATTACAAGACTGTCTCGAAGTGGGTGGCAACGACGTTAAGAGTTTGCTTCAAATAGCTAAAGACATGGCTCTTCAGTTCTTTTCTTCTCAAAGCCGTTCCTCAGATGAATTATAGCTACAAAGCAGGAGTGCTTTCACGTACGTTTCTTCTTTCCATTTTGTTCCACATCGGATATGTGACGTTGTACAATATTATGCATTAGCCAAATCCTCTAGGAAAAATCTCCGAGAACCGTTTTGTTCGTTACATATTTTGCTAGATAAGTTTAAGGAATATATAGACTAGAAATTCAAGATCTCAGGACATTTTGATAATAGAAAAGTGGGTTTAGATTAATGTAATACCACAAGGAACCTCGAGTTTCTAGTCTATGAATCTTTGAAAAAACACAAGTCTACCGACATCTAGACCAATTACAATATCCAACATTTCTGTGATTGGTTAAATCTTCTATTCATAGTGAATATTGTATTGATAAAGCAAGTTAAATTCTTCTGTTTCATGGTTCTCATTTGCCTGCCTCTATTGTTGAGTAGAGTTCATAAATACAACAACCATGTGGTTGTTGAATGGTGGACTAGATCTGAAAAAATCAGTTTTATATTCAGAATATTTCTTTTGTTTGAACATGTTTGCTTTTTTTAACTAATTAGTCTCTGTCATAATCCAAATCCATTGATGAATGTCATCAATTTTTCATAGTAATCAGATTTATTTGATTTCTTTTTTTTTTCCTACTCTTTCCCTCATCTTATCAAAATCCATTTGGTGAGTGCTTGAATTAGGAATTTTGAATCTTGGTTGAGTGTTGCACAAAAAAAAAAAAAGGTTTGAGTAAATTTTGGGGTCCCAAAGTAGATTTTGCTTTTAAGGAACATATATCCAAAACAGAGGAAATGAAACTTTTAATACGTTCAACTACTCAAATTTAGTTCACCATGTCATGTCATGATGACGATCATCATACAGGGAACTCACACTCTGTCTTTCATTTAATGTTTACGTCCATCCTAACACATGGCAAATCCAGTAACATCATTCTTCACCGTTGATTCGACCAAGCGAAAGTGTAATCAGCCGTTAGATTTGAGATTTCTAGAATGAGAGGAACATGTCATGCAAGTGTGCAGCCTTCAAATCATGTTTTCATGTGTGTTACAACACTATGTTAATTTCATTTCTAAGGACTATTCATTTCTAAGTCTCCCGATATAAAGAGTGTTTTCTCTCCCAGGCACACTCCCCGAGGAGCCATGAAGAATGCTTTTGTCCGGATCTCACCCACTCTGCTCCCCCAATAGAAACCGACCCATCCTATTATCCACTGGACAAACGGTAACTTTCGACCATCTTTCTCAAATATCCTCACCGGAAACCTAGATCTGAAAGCCACAAACCCTCTTCTAATCGGTGTTTATGCTCTTGAGAAAACTGCATTTACTACCACCATTAACTGCAGCTACTCCTAACCAAGTGCCCACCCAAACCTTTTTAAAAAAACCACTATAACCGAAGCTTTTGGCCGCTTTTGTTTCCCGCTCTTACGAATAACCTCCACCCCTCCTCAAATCTGCAACAATCTACCCGCAATGTCCAGCCGTATTCCGCATCATTTGAAAGGAAAGGAGATCCAACAAGGCTTTTCCCCTCCACCCCGCAAGCGAATCAGAGCCCCTGAGCTCGACACTACAGATCTGATCCAGGAGAACTCCCTCACGCTCATAGGACGACTTACAAACCCCTCGATCCAGCGAATGTGGGCTCTCTTTCCGTTCCTTCTAAACCGCTGGAACCTCCATGGAAAAGCTGCAGGTGCAGATCTTGGACAAGGATTATTCTAGTTCACTTTTGAAACGGAGGATGACATTACTCAGGTCCTCGCTAACAGGCCTTACCACTTTGACCACTGGATGGTCATCCTCCAACGATGGGAACCGATTATCTCACCATCCTTTCCATCCCAAATACCTTTCTGGATTGAAGTCCAAGGCATCCCAAAACACTACTGGAAAAAGGAAATGGTGCTCTCCATAGGCGAAGCACTCGGTGAAATCTTAGATTGGGAAATTTCATCATCCTCCATCCTCCTCCAGCTCCTGTTAAATGGCATGGAACCACTCACAAAGGAAACTATCATCGAATTCTCGGATGGAAGTGAGGCTGTCGTGTGCCTGGAGTACAAAAATCTCAAGAATCACTGCTCCTACTGCCAAAGACTTACTCATGATAAATCAGTTTGCCCAGGTCTGCCAGACCAAAGGAAAGAACAAAACCTGCATTCAAGAGCAGCTGCCCCCTCGTCTACACAACAGACCTCATCCAGGAATTACTACACTCCTCAGGATAATTTCCTGCCACCACAAAGACAGACAAGATCCTTTGAGAACCATTCGTCTCAACGCCCAAACCAACAGTCTCGAAAAAGGCCTTACGCAGCAATAAGCTTAAATACTAGAAACGTACCTGACTTTCGTCAAACAGCACGCAACACAAGAGACCGGCAGGATCGCCTTGTTCGTCAAAGCTCCATAGCCAGATCAACCCACAGCCGAGAAGAGGTAACTCCACAGCAATACGGCCACAACAGTCCCCCTGCTCCACCAACTCGCAACCTACAATGGCGAGAAAAAACCAGATCATCAACTGAGATCCATGGTGAACCTTCTGTTTCGTCCAGAGCCAGACGTCCACCCCTGGAGAGAGAAGTTGCAAGCCCAGATCCCCCTACTCCACCCCCTGAAAATGCTCATATCCAGACGATCCAACACCAAGCCTCCCACCTTAAGCACCAGGAGCCTGAAACACAGACAAGGGAACAAATCATGAATGAGCTGCAAGAGATTACCATCCAATATATGTCCTGCCCTGACCCGGTCGAAAGTGCAGCGCGAAGAATGAGGGTGCTACAGACTGACTCTGTAAACCTTATGGAGGAGACTGCTAATTCGATCCTAGCCTCAAATCAAAAGACAAAAAACCATCTGCCTCTTCCTCCTCCAGACCAACCTGCCAATAAGCCCCTAAATGTCAAGGATACAACATCTTCTGCAATCCTGCAAAAGAATACAAGTGAAACCAGTAAGCGAGGACGCGGACGACCTCCTCTCCAAAAACAAACTGGGAAAACAAACCAACCTCTACGCGGAGCCAAACCCCAGAAAAGAATTCTTACACAAGGCTCTCCCAGGAAATCTCCTAATCGCACCTCATCTTCAAAGTCGGGCTTTTCAAAGTCAACTCAGAAGAAAGTCACCAAACAAGATGCGGGAAACCCCAGGGTCAGTGATCATTCAGCTGGAGAACCCTCGGGGACCCTCCCTGCCAACTCAAACCCTCCTAGAATCTCCTTGATCCCTGCTTCAAAGAAGAAGAAGGCGGATTTTCAGAATCCGCCAACCCCTCTTCCTTAAGAATTGTGAGTTGGAACTGTTGTGGGTTGGGGAACCCCATAACAGTCCAAAGAATCCGGGAAATGAGGAAAAAGATTTTCCCGGATATACTGTTTCTCATGGAGACAAAACACCAACCTGAAGCAGTTAAGAAAACCTTGCAGTGGCTTGACTATCCGAACTACCTTTTGGTTCCCCCTGAGACATCAGCTTCGGGTGGTCTTGCTCTCTTCTGGAAGGACAGTATAGAGTTAGAAATCCTAAAATCAAGCAACCACTTCATTGATTCAAAGATAAAAGCAAAAGGTAGAGAATTCTTTGCTACCTTTCTGTATGGAGAACCGGAGAGATCCAAAAGATTCCAGGCTTGGAACCAACTGCAAGAGTATGCTTTGAATAGGACTGATCCTTGGTTTTTGACTGGAGATTTCAATGACATTATCTGCAACGATGAAAAAAGAGGAGGACCATTGAGATCTAAAAGCTCTTTCACAGACCTACGTTCTTTTCTGTCTACGTGTGATTTATATGACCTGAAACACTCGGGGAACTTCCTCTCGTGGAGAGGACAGAGACACTCACATCTCGTAAGATGCCGTTTGGATAGAGCAGTAGCTAACAGCGAATGGATCCTAGCCTACCCGTCAGGAAGAAGCGAATACTTGCGTTTTGAAGGATCCGACCATCGTCCTCTAGTCTCCTCCTTCGATCCTGTTAAAAGATATCACAAGAGCCTATTCAGGTATGACAGACGACTCAGGGAGAACACTGAAGTAAGCATAATTGTGCTAAAGGCTTGGAACCAGGAACCCTCAGCCCCCATAGAGCATAGATTCCACCTGTGCAGACTAGCAATCATCAGATGGAGTCGAGACCAACACCAAAACAGCCAGAAAGAAATCTCATCTCTTAAAGACCAACTGGAAGAAGCAATGTGCGATGACACGGCCTGTCAAACCTTTATTGATTCTATTAACCAGAACTTAGTGTTAGCCTATAAGAAGGAAGAGGAATATTGGAAACAGCGGAGCAGGCAGCTATGTCTTACCTTAGGAGATAAAAACTCGGGCTATTTCCACGCGGCTACAAAAAACAGAAGGGCAATCAACAACATATCAGTTCTCGAAACCTCTGAAGGGGAAAAGGTCTATGAGGAAAAAGAAATTGTTAAAGTAGTTACTGACTATTACCAAGACCTCTTCGCGTCCCAAAAAGGAAATAGAAGTTCAGTGGTCCAAGAAGCCCTCACCCCCTGTGTAACCCAGGACATGAATGAGAGCTTGATAGCTATGCCAACTCCCCTCGAAATCCAACAGGCCTGCTTCTCGATCCACCCTGACAAAGCACCTGGACCCGACGGGTTCTCAGCCAGTTTCTTTCAATCAAATTGGCAATCAGTGGGTGATGCAATCATTGCAGAGGTCCAAGCGTTTTTTGTCTCAGGAGTCCTACCAAAAAAGATCAATCATACGCACATTAGACTCATTCCAAAAACTACTGTGGCACAAAAACTAGCAGACTATAGACCTATAGCCCTATGCTCAGTTTATTACAAGATCATTGCCAAACTTTTAGCCAAAAGGATGCAACCTGTTCTACATGCCTGTATCTCAGAGAACCAATCTGCTTTTGTTCCCCAAAGAGCCATCTCGGACAACGTCCTCATCACTCATGAATCTCTCTATTACCTGAAAACATCATGAGCAAAAAAGAGATGCTTTATGGCTGTTAAAACAGACATGAGTAAAGCATATGATAGATTGGAATGGGATTTCATTGAAGCAGCATTAAAACAAATGGGTTTCCATCCTACCTGGGTCAACTGGATCATACAGTGTGTTTCCACAGTCTCATACTCCTACCTCGTTAATGGCCAGGCTCAAGGTATAGTGAACCCTCGGCGTGAAATCCGACAGGGCGACCCGTTGTCACCATACTTATTCATCATTTGTAGCGAGGTGCTATCGGGGCTGTGTCTAAAAGCTCAGAGTCAAGGAAACTTACTAGGCCTACGAGTGGCTAAAGGAAGCCCTAGAGTGAATCATCTCTTGTTTGCAGATGACACAATGTTTTTCATCCGGTCTGACTACCACAGTTGCATGACACTCCGACGCATCCTGCAAAAATATGAAGCTGCATCTGGTCAAAAGATAAATCAAGCAAAGTCGTCTATCACTTTCTCAGCAAAAACTCCCGCAAGTGCAAAAGAGCTAGCCAAAAATATCCTCGAAATCCAAAAGGAGGGGGGTCAGGGTAAATACCTTGGGCTACCGGAATTGTTTGGGCGAAAAATTGAAGGATCTCTTCTCCTCTATCGTGGACCGAATTAAACAAAGAGCCCTAAGCTGGTCCTCACGGTTTCTATCCTCTGCAGGGAAACTAACAATGCTGAAATCTGTCCTCACAACTATGCCAACCTACACCATGTCCTGTTTCCAGCTTCCTGCATCACTCTGTAAGAGGATCCAATCAGCTCTCACGCGCTTTTGGTGGGACAAAAACACAGAAAAGAAGAAGATGTCATGGATTGCTTGGAGAAAACTAGCAAAGCCCGCAAAAATGGGAGGTTTAGGACTCAGAGATATAAAGCTTTTTAACAAGGCCCTTCTGGCAAAACTAAGCTGGCGAATCCTCACCAACCCACAGAGTCTATTGGCGAGAGTACTAAAAGGCAAATACTGTAAGGACTTATCTTTTTTGGATTCCTCTGCCCCAAACTCTGCCTCTCATGGATGGAAAAGCATCTGCATAGGCAAAGACCTCCTCAAGAACAACCTTGGAGTTTTAGTGGGCTCCGGAGATTGTACTCGACTGTGGAGATCCCCCTGGCTATCCTTATCTTCTCCACTAGCTCCAATGGGACCTCCAACGAAAGCCACTCAACATCTTACGGTTGCGGATCTGATAATTCCTGGAACCAACGAATGGAATTCAAATCTCATTAGAAACATCCTCCCTATGTACGAAGATGTGATCAAAAAGATTAAACCAAGTGGACAGGGGGCAAGAGATACCTGGGCTTGGCTACCAACAAAAGATGGCCAATACTCAGCAAAATCAGGTTATTTTGAGGCAACAAAGCTGGATCCAAAACCTCCTGAGGAAGAAAACTCGAGGGGTTTAGCTTCAGCCGGTTTTAATTGGCAACGTAATATATGAAACCTCAAAACTTCCCCGAAGACAAAACTGCTCATCTGGAAAGCTGTGCAAAATGCTCTCCCGGTTGGGGTAAACCTGAAGTACAGAAATATCACGGATTCTGCTGTCTGCCCCCACTGCAGTGAAGAGGAATCAGTCCTCCATCTCCTCTTCCTGTGTCCCTACGCAAAAAGCATTTGGTCAGCTGCTCCATTTCAAACAAAACCACACCTAGAGTCGATCAAGGATGTCAACCAAGGAATTGAAAAGGTAAATAATCTCTTATGCTTACCTCCAACAGGCATCGGATCTGGCCCGCTAGCTCCATGGATAATCTGGTCAATCTGGACAGCGAGAAACCAGTTGATCTTTAGCAAGAAACAAATCCCAGGCGAGGAAGCCTTGCACCTTGCTATGATCAGAGCAAAAGAATGGCAGGCTGCGCAAATCCCAGCCCTGTCCCCCCCCCAGGACCCCCAAAGCAGTGATCAAACCTCCGAACCCCCCCGGGACATACCAATGTTTTACCGATGCTTCCTGGAAAACTGATGGATCTGCAGGATTCGGCTGGATCATTAAAAACGCAGAAGGACAGGTTACAATCCGGGGAACCGCATCCTCATCCCACATAAACTCCCCTTTGATGGCTGAAGCGGCAGCAACTCTAATCGCGATTAGAGTTGCGATCGAATCGGGCATCGACTCTATCGCCTTCGCTTCCGACTCTCAAATGTTAGTCAAAGCACTGAATCAGAAGCTCCAGATCAAGGAACTTCACGGGACTCTACACGATGTCTTCGCTCTATCTGCATCTCTCAATTTCGTCTCTTTCAACTTTATTTCTCGTACCCTAAATCGCCAAGCTGATGCTTTGGCAAAGAAAGCCCTTGGGCTTCTTTGTAACAACACTTAATTTTCTATAAAAAAAAGGGTACTTTGTTTTGTTCAAAAAAGGACTATTCATTTTGCTTTTTTCACATGCATTGTGCTAAAAATAACCCAAACAAGCTCAGCTGTGAGTAAATTAGTTTAAAGAGAACTTGTCAAGTGATCAAAAATTCATAATATAGAGATTTGAACGTAAAACCTATTTATAATTAAAGTTTGAAGATTGTTTTACAATCCAGATTGGGAATATTGCAAAATGGGTAACCTGTGAACATTGATGAGATATTGCAATAATGGAATAGCATTATCAATATATATGATCATCAAACAAGAAAATAACACTGAGTTTGGATTCAAAAATGGGACCACTAAGAAAACCATACATTTTCAACCAAAAAACTACCGCAAATTTGAATTTAAAAAAAAAAGAGTTCATGAAAGTTTGGTTAGGAGTCTTAAATGATTGTATAAACTTGATAGTTTGTGATCTTTAAAAAAAAAAATCAAGTTTGTGGTATTATTTCAGAATAGTAATCTTTAGCTAATCTGTAAAACTGTCATAATTGTTGATAAGGAGCTTATCAAAGTTACACAATCACATAATAATGTAATTATGTCATTTAGCAATTCTACAAAGTGCAGTTATCAGAGCAGTAGTTAATCTTCAGTTTCCTTCTCGAGACAAGTTTTAGTAACTTTATTGAGCTTTGGTACATTTAGAGTAATCAAAGTCAACAGCACGATTTCCAAAGCAAAACATTAAAATCGAACCGTCACAATACAATACAATACAAGTTGAATGATCCGTAGTAGTAAAAGAAATTAAACAACAGTGACAGACGTAATAATAACTCTCCACCATCTCTCTCGTTATGTCTCTGAATCGTTAGATCCACCCACACACAAAAAAAACTCAATAAGTCCATAACTAATTTCACATACTATAAAACACACATTCATTTACTTTGTACATTTAACATCTAAACATCATTGCCGCGTGAACATTTAATGCTTTTTCAACCGTTTAAAAACTTTATATAAAAATAACATTTTCTCATTCTCTCCATATTCTTCAAAACTATAGTATTATATAAACCCATTTTTTTCCTTTCTTCACATTCACAAAACATTTCTCTTCCTTCTCTCACTTTCACAGTCTTGCTCTAAGAAAGAGAGAGAGATGGCGAGAATGTGTTGTTTGATGGTGGTCGTGATGATGATGGTTGCTATGACCATGATGAACATTGCTAAGAGTGAACCAATTGCACCATGTTACTTCATATTTGGTGATTCTTTGGTTGATAATGGCAACAATAATCAGCTTCAGTCATTAGCTAGAGCTAATTACTTTCCTTATGGTATTGACTTTGCTTTCGGTCCTACCGGTCGGTTTAGCAACGGCAAAACCACTGTTGATGTTATAGGTAACTCTAACTAACTACATTTTTGCTCTGTTTCCTCTGTTTTTTCCCCTCTCAAACTAATTTTGTTCTGTTTCTTTTGAAAAAAAATAAAGCTGAGCTTTTGGGCTTCGACGACTACATTACACCGTACGCCGCCGCAAGGGGACAAGACATTCTCCGAGGAGTTAACTATGCTTCCGCTGCTGCCGGAATCCGTGAAGAAACCGGTAGACAATTGGTAATTTTTTTTTTACTATTTCTCTTACAGAAAAGCATTTTGATTCAGCTCCTTTTTAGAAATTATGATGGAATTTGAAAATATTTCACCGTTCGGTTCAACTAGGTTTTCATTTCAGATTTGGTTTTGGATTCAAATAAACTTCAAAAATATTAAATAGTCTTCTTCCATTAAATAGTCATCTTCTATTTCTATCACATTTATATTTAGAGAAACATATTTAATTAAATATAGATGTGTTCGGTTCGGTATATGTTTTGGTTTTGGTTTGGATCAGCTTCTACACAACTTGCAGTTTAAGAACTCTTTGATAGATTTGGATTTGGCGTATAGTTCCATTGTTAGTTTCCTTACAAGATCTGTCTGTTTCATCTAGTTCTAAAGCTTCTTAAAATTTGACTTGTTCTTGTTATTGTTGTTCATCAGGGAGGTAGAATAACATTTGCAGGCCAAGTAGCTAACCACGTGAACACTGTGTCACAAGTAGTGAACATACTTGGTGATCAGAACGAAGCTTCGAACTACCTCAGCAAATGCATTTACTCGATCGGTTTAGGCAGTAATGATTATCTCAACAACTACTTCATGCCCACCTTTTACTCTACCGGTAACCAGTTCTCCCCCGAGTCCTACGCAGACGATCTCGTTGCCCGTTACACCGAGCAACTCAGGGTTCGTACACTCTCACTCCTCTGTTTAGGTTCTTCTCTGTTTCTTTATGTTTCTTGATCCGAGAATTAAGGTTTTGAATATTGTGTTTTATTGTGATGGAGCAGATTTTGTATACTAATGGAGCGAGGAAGTTTGCTTTGATCGGAGTCGGAGCAATCGGTTGCAGCCCGAACGAGCTAGCTCAGAACAGCAGAGATGGAAGAACGTGTGACGAAAGAATCAACTCAGCAAACAGAATCTTCAACAACAAACTCATATCTATAGTCGATGCTTTTAACCAGAACACACCTGACGCAAAATTCACTTACATCAACGCCTATGGCATCTTCCAAGACATTGTTACAAACCCTGCTCGCTACGGTAACACTGCCCTGCCTTCAAAATTGTTATCTAAGTAAACAATTTTTTCTTATGATAGTTTGCTCATTTTGTTGCTTTAAATTTGCAGGGTTTAGAGTGACAAATGCAGGATGTTGTGGAGTTGGGAGGAACAATGGACAGATTACTTGTCTCCCAGGTCAAGCTCCATGTCTGAATAGAAATGAGTATGTGTTTTGGGATGCGTTTCATCCCGGTGAAGCTGCGAATGTTGTTATCGGAACACGATCTTTTAGGCGAGAAGCTGCTTCTGATGCTCATCCTTATGATATTCAGCAGCTAGCAACTCTCTAAATGGAGAGTGAAAGACGTGTTCTTTTGCTTGTGTAAGCGTTTTGATACTTTTGGACTCAAGAAAAAGGGATGTCAAACTTGGTTTGTATTGTGTGATGTCATAACTGTTTATGTAATGATTTTGTGTTACTGTTTATCTTTATTTGTTTATTTTAAAACTCCGTTATAAATTTGATTCGTTCATTACAAATTTACAACTGTGTTGGTCTTTTTCCATATCTTAAAGTTAAAACGAAAGAAAGTGAAACCAAATAAGAAGTTGAAACCAATGTGACCGGATAATATCAGAAATGTCGTTGGGTGATTGGTTGGATACTTGATTTTAAAATTTATTGAAACAATAAATTTTATTTTAATAAAAAGGATTGATATAAATATTAAATTTTCATTAAATTTTTGATATCCTTCAAAAATTGCAAAATAAATAGTACAACAATAATTCTTTAATCCAATAAATGGTAAGATTACAACTTGATCAAAAATAAGTAATTTAAATTTTGTGAATTGGTTTTCACAATTGAAAGAGTTTAGAGGATTAAAATCTAAAACTCTACAACACAATTCTTAATTTCTTTTTTTTTTTGGTCAATAAATTCTTAATTTCTTATCATCAAAGGTATAAAATAAGATGAAATGAAACCAAGATTCTATTCGTATTGGGCCTATGATCTTGAAAATGTGATTAAAAATGAAGCCCAACTTTGTGTGGTTCGTTTGTTTGCCAGCAAGGATTGCTGATTGTCCAAACACAAAGCTTTTGTTATCTCTTTTCAGATTGTCCTCTTTATTTTTTCGTGGATAGAGAAGATAATGAGCTCCTTGGGATTTTCAGTTGGAACTTGTTCTCCTCCAACTCAGCAAAGAAAATGCAGATTTCTTGTGAACAGTAGCTTAAACAGAGCAGAGGCTATCAACTTGAGAAGCAAACAAGAAGTTTCCCCTGATCCTGAGTTAAGTCTTGTCCAACTAGCTTCATGTGGTAGAAGAGAAGCAATCATTGGTTTTGGTTTCTGCCTTGGCTTTGTTGATAATGTTTCTTCAGCCTTAGCCGAAACAACTTCTTGTGAATTCTCTGTCTCTCCTTCTGGTCTTGCTTTTTGTGATAAAGTTGTTGGTTATGGTCCTGAAGCTGTTAAAGGGCAACTAATTAAGGTAATTAAGTATATCAATTATATCTCAATTTACATTTAGAGTTTTGTAATTTGTTCACGATGTTTGATGATTCTTGAATGTTTCTTGCAGGCACATTATGTAGGGAAGTTGGAGAATGGGAAAGTCTTTGATAGTAGCTATAACCGAGGAAAGCCTCTAACATTTCGAATTGGTGTTGGTGAGGTAATTAAGGAAAATATGTTAAATTTTCTAAAAACTCATTTTTACATAATGTGAACTTTCAGAAAACATATTGTGGTTTAATATGATACAGGTGATTAAAGGTTGGGATCAAGGAATCCTTGGCTCTGATGGAATTCCTCCTATGCTTACCGGTACGTGTGCTCAATCTATTTGAATTGAACATTGCATATGCTATTGCATACATGAAACTTTATTTACAAGTAAACTACATAGTGATTAAAACTAGGCTTAGCCGCTTAGACCGCTAATACATGAGAAACTCCCAAAAAAATCTTTGAATATATATGAAAGATGCATGCATTTGAGAAACTATATGCGTTGGAACACAATTATTTTTAATTTTTTTTTGGAATTTGCTTTGATTATACATTACTATCAAGTATATGGATCGACATGTATTTGAAAACAGGTTCTTAATTACCTCACCAACACCTATTATAAGTATCTAGATTAGTCTACATACTGTTTAAAAGAGCGTAGGGGGAGGGCGTGGTCCAGTTATGATTTACCAAATCATTCATCGACAAGCAAAAATCAACTTAGTTGATTTTTAAACAGAAACATTGTCATGTTTTAATTATTTTCTGCTAACTAGTTTGGATTCGGTTTCTTTTTTCAGGTGGGAAACGAACTTTGAAAATTCCTCCAGAACTAGCATATGGTGATCGAGGCGCAGGTTGCAAAGGAGGTAAATTGAAAACCCAAGAGGCTAAAACCCTTTCTTGATTAATATATTTATCAGAATAACTTATGTTAAGTTGTTGATACTTAAAATAACTAACTAATGAGGCCAAACCTTGTTTTCCTGCAGGCTCATGCCTTATTCCTCCAGCTTCGGTTCTTCTCTTTGACATTGAGTTCATCGGTAAAGCTTGAGAGAGCTTCTTGCTTTGTCTTTTCTGAGCCATCACCTTTGTTCAATTCATCCTTATAGAAAGAAAAAATAAATTCTGTCTATTCTTTTTCTGCTATCTAATCAAGTGAATATTTCTGGTCCTTTCTAACTTTGATCGGTTTATTGGTGATAGCTAGTTGATACCTCTTTATCTAGCTACTACTAAAATATGAATTTCCAAAAACCAAGTAAAACCGGTTTAAATTGAAAAGTTTTTCATGTGAGTATATATATCTCTCCATTTTTGTTTGCACAAAGGATGTGATTGCGCCAAACTACATCAATTGGGAACTTACTCTTCAAATTAGAAATGCACTTACACTTGTTCTTCTAAATCATAAAGATCATGTCCATTAGTGTATTAGTGGGGGTCTTAAAACATTTTATAGTGAAACACATATTATACACCACTTTACTAATGGTCTTATGGACTACATTGGACATATAAACATATTACGGACTACATTGGACATATAAACATATTATTGTTATTCGATACGTACACACAAACTTTATTACGGGAACGGAGCTAATTTCTTCATCTCAGTTTCGAGTATATCAACCGCTAATCCTTTTCCGTGATGAACCCAATAATCAGCCATTGGGTTTTTCCTCTCCAGTCCCATGATATCGACTCGAGACGCCTTCAAAGACTCCGTCGAAATTCCATACTCATCATCACGTTTCTTCAATAGCCCTGGCTTGATCTTCCCCATATTCACGTCTTGTGGTGACACCATCAGTGCTGGTGCTCCTAGTGGCAATTTATCCCCTAAAATTTACCAAAAAATCGACCCTCATAAATCTTCAAAACTTTTTGTTTCGATTGTACTCGTTCCAAAAACGAATCCAAATATTTATTAGTCATTACCGCGATCGGTCTGCCAAGTGCACCAAAACTTCCCATACGTTTTGGCAATATTTTGAAGCTCCGGCTTAGCTACAAGCTCAGGGACCCTTGGAGTTACTAGTAGACCGGTCTGGATCTACAATAACAACAATATCATTCTAGTCAGATATATATGTCTGGATCGTAAACTAACTGTTAAGTATAAGTACTAATCCAAAAGAGAACAAACTGATTAACTAAAGGTTATGTACAAGTTAACCTCATAGTCATGAGAGTGCCAAAGCTTTTGCTCCTCCGGTGAAAGTGCCTCAAATAACCTCTCCGACACAATATACTCGACCCCTGAGATATTTTAATTACAATTTAAACAAATAACATTTAGTTTCGGCCATTCGTTGAAAAAAAAAATTTAATTTTTTTTCAAATGTTGATATATTTTTAGATTCTCAAATATTTGTAATGAATTACGCATGCATATACTTCGATAACTATATTGATATATATAAAACGTGGAAAAGTATACATATATGATATAAAGTGAGATACAGACCGATGAGATGGGTATTAGAGGAGTTGCTATCGTAAACAGCACACTGAAGAAAGTCTTGGTTGAGTCGATGAACATAGAAATTGACTTCGATCTGACGGCTAGGATCGTGACCATAACAAGCAAAAGAACACAAGTGGAGACTCATCTGTTTGATAGGCTTCAAAGATTGCATCATCGCCGCTCCTTTATCAATCATCACTGTCTTCATCGTCTCCGGATCTCCCGGAGGTTGGTTCTCTGCCCCGTTACGTGCCGGATACGGTCCAGGACGCTCATCACTCGACGCCATTTTGTTTCCAACACACAAATTACTAAAACAAACGTTTGATTTGTTCTATATCATGCAAAATTTTATCAATCTTTTTTCTTTTGTTTTTATAGTGATTTGATGTGAATGCCTTGGTGTCATTGTTGCATGAGGAAATTGTGACGTGGTTGATTTGAGAAGGACACGTCATTGAGTTTTTAGTGGTATTGTGGCAAAAAACGTTGACATTGAGATTTGTAGACGACACGTGGATATGTTAATGATAGGGATTAGTCTCTGGACACTTGGCACATTGAATTCGATTATGACTTAAAAACGAGATGCTTAATTAAATTGGTTTATAAGTTATTGTTCCGTTTACAAGACCACACAAATACATAGTTGCATAAGTTGAGACTTTGAATAATTTTTATGATTCATAAAACTAATACTCCCTCCATTTCATAAAGAGTGTCATTCTGACACTTTTCACACAAATTAAGAAAACACTGAAATATACATATATGCCCTTATTTAATAAGTTTTTAATAGACTATTTTAGTTATAATTAAGGGTAAAACAAGGAAATCTAAGATAAAAGATGCATTGAACTATAAAATAATGCATTGGAATTGTAAAGTGACAGTCTTTGTGAAACAAAGAAAAATCTCCAGAATGACACTCTTTGTGAAATGGAGGAAGTAATTAAGAGAAGAGATCTATAAATGATATATTGTCTAATCTGTTCTAATCTATATATACACATAGTATTTTGCTTAATTTGGGACATAAATCTCGAAAGAAAGATTAATATAGAAATCCCAACGGTAATAATACAACGTTAACTCCGTGTTGGTCCAAACTTAAAAAAACACTGCTTCCGAATCTAGCTTTGCTTCGGATCCCGAACCTAAAAACAACACATGACCGTTACACCGATCCTAATTTAAATACAAAGCATCATCACTCTCCTCTCTCTCCCCCAAATCTCTCATCATCTCTCTCTCTCTTTCTTCTTCAATGGCGACGAAACTCATACTCAAGAAAGCGACGAAATCAATCAACCGTCACCCACGTAACTACCTTCGCCGTCAACGGAAAACACAGTTCGGAGGATGCTCACCTTCGCCGACGGCAACAACCGTCATCGCCACCATCAACAAATCCATCTACAGATGTCACCGAAGCTTCCTCTGTTTATTCTCTCGCCACGGAGCCAAAGGATTCAAAATCCTCAAATCCCGCAAAGACGTAGACGATCTTCATCAAAACTCACCGCCGCCGCCGTACTCTCTGTTTCAAGAAAGATCCGGCAAAACCTTCGACGAAACTAAGAAGACGATCGTGTTGGATCTAGACGAGACGCTCGTCCACTCGTCCATGGAGAAACCAGATGTACCGTACGATTTCGTCATCAATCCCAAAATCGACGGTCAGATGTTGACGTTTTACGTGATCAAACGGCCAGGAGTGGACGAGTTCTTGAAGAAGATCGGAGAACAGTACCAGATCGTCGTTTTCACGGCGGGGTTGAGAGAGTACGCGTCGCTAGTTCTCGATAAACTCGATCCCGAGCGGGGAGTGATCTCTAGAAGCTTCTACAGAGACGCGTGCAGCGAAATCGATGGGAGGCTAGTGAAAGATTTAGGGTTTGTGTTGAGAGATATGAGGCGTGTGGTGATCGTTGACGACAACCCGAACTCTTACGCGCTTCAGCCGGAGAACGCTTTCCCGATTAAGCCGTTTTTGGATGATTTTGAAGACGTTGAGTTGGAGAAACTTGGTGAGTTTTTGAATGGTGATTGTGTTAAGGTTGAAGATATGAGAGTTGCTTTGAAGGAGTTTGTTGGAAGAGATGAATGATTTTGATTTTAGTTTTGTTTTGTGTTATTAAGAGAGAGGATTTGATTTAGAAGACAAGGAACAATAGCTTTGTTTGTTCGATTTGTCTCAAGTGTGTACATCCTCAATTTGTTGATTTGTTTGATTAGTGTTTGTTTGTGGTTGCATTAAACAATTTTAATGAAGGTTTTTTTTTTGCATTTAAAGTATGGATAAAAGTTAGTTATGGATCTTTATTGGGCTCATATATTTAAATTAATTTTTTTCTGGTAACTAATTATTATTTTGAGAAAAATATATATTTTAAGTTTATTTATTTATTTTTGGCCTTTTAGGGAGTTCTTTGAGATCTGGACTTTATAAGAAAACAACATATCTTGAAAGCTAAAATTGTATAATTTTAATGTGTGTCAAACTACTATGAGACTATTTAAGATATATCTAAATTTTGTTTTTATAGTAATCCTATATAAATAGAGGTTGTTCTCTCTCTCGCCAACTTCACAAGCTTTGGAAAAATTGTTTTTGTCATAGTTTTAAATTTGTTTTGAAGAAAATGGTATTACTTTTTGTTCAAAACAAGCTCGTGCATCAAAATATAAATACATTTATTCATATTCAAACGAATTATATTGTTTATATATAGGATAAATTTATTAAAGATTTTAATTGAATTTTATTGTTTTGTAGACAAAGAAACTTCGGTTTAAACTTGAAACTGATGAAAAGACAGGTTATGACGCAATACGACGCATCGCTCGTTGTAATGGTAATCTCAAGCACAACTCCTATGGTTAAAACAAAAGCACAACTCCTATGGTTAAAACAAATAATTAGTTAGAGATACACATGTTATAATACAAATCATAAATGTAGGCTTAATAAAATAGTTATTTACCTATTTTGGTAAACAAAAAATTGTAGAAATTTCTTTACTTGAATGGTAAATTATTTTTTGTTAGTAAATGATCAAAAAGGTAATGGACAAACTCATAATTTATGTTGTAAATATGGATACAACAATATTTTATAGTATGTAGAGTCATAGGAAACTCATTGCAATTTTACAAAATTTCACCAATTTTTGTTGCCAAAAATGCAAGTACGTACTCTACAAGTTTTAAATAATTTTTTTTTTCTTTTGTTAGGAGTTGCTTTTGTTGATTTTGATGCGGAAGAAGACGACACAATAATTGTGAAGGGAGAAAAACTCAATGAGCAAAAGATTAAGAAAACATTAGATAAGTTTATGCGTGATAAAGCTGGAGGAGAGTGTTTCTCTTGTTTTAGTTGATAATACTTTTTGGAGTTGGTTAGTGGAATATGGTTAAACTGAAGTTACAATGCAAATTCTTACTGTATAGATTTGCTAGAGAGTTTTTACCAGTTGAGCTATCCACCCTTAGTAATCATATATTATTTCTTAATGTATTAATTTGATCAATACATAAGTCAAAAAGACAAACAACATTATTATTGTTATTTTGGTTGGGAAAAATTATGCTTTCATATACTGTATTTAATTGGTGCCAATAATATACTATTTTTTGGTCAAAATTTTAATGTTACCATAATATAATTTTGATAATTTCAAAAAAATAAGAAAAAAAATAAGAAAAAGAAGAGTTGATTATAGTAAACCACCAAACCCATCTTTTTGACACAACAGTTGTTGTTGTTGTTGTTGTTGTTGCTGTCATTCTCATATGCGCTTCATCAAACCTTTGTAAGAAGCCATATATTTAAATTAGTTTTTTTTGGTAACTAATTATTATTTTGAGATATATTTTAAGTTTATTTATTTATTTTTTGCCTTTTAGGGTGTATTCTTTGAGATCTTTAAGATATGGATTTTATTAAAAAATAAACATATCTTGAAAGCTAAAATTGTATAATTTTAATGTGTGTCAGTCAAACTATTATGAGACTATTTAAGACATATCCAAAATTTGTTTTTATAGTAATCCTATATAAATAGAGGCTGCTCTCTCTCTCTTTCCAACTTCACAAGCTTTGAAAAAATTTGTTTTTGTCATAGTTTTAAATTTGTTTTGAAGAAAATGGTTGTACTTTTTGTAAGAAGCTCGTGCATCAAAATATAAATATGTTTATTCATATTCAAACGAATTATATTTGCTTATATATATAATAAATTTATTAAAGATTTTATTTAAATTTTATTGTTTTGCAGAAAGAGGAACTTCGGTTTAAAATTGAATCTACTGACGAAAAGACTAGTCATGACGCAATACGACATATCGCTCATTGTGAAGGTAATCTCAAGCACAACTCTTATGGTTAAAACAAAAGCACAACTAGTATGGTTAAAACAAATAATTAGTCAGGGATACACAGGTTATAATACAAATCATAAATTTAGGCTTAATAAAGTAGTCATTTACTTATTTTGGTAAACAAAAAAATTAGAAATTTCTTTACTTAAATGATAAATTATTTTTTGTTAGTAAATGATCAAAAAAGGTATTGGATAAACTCATAATTTATTTTGTAAAATGGATACAACAATATTTTATAGTATGTAGAGTCATAGAAAACTCGTGGCAATTTTACAAAATTTCACCAATTTTTTTGCCAAAAACTGCAAGTACGTACTCTACAAGTTTTACATAGTTTTTTTTTTTTTTTTTTTAGGAGTTGCTTTTGTTGATTTTGATGAGGAAGAAGACACAATAATTGTGAAGGGAGAAAAACTTGATGAGCAAAAGATTAAGAAAACATTAGATAAGTTAATGCGTGATAAAGCTAGAGGAGGGTGTATCTCTTGTTTTGGTTGTTAATACTTTTTGGAGTTGGTTAGTGGAATATGGTTAAAGTGAAGTTACAATGCAAATTCTTATTGTATAGACTTTGCTAGAGAATCTTTACAAGTGAGCTATCCACCCTTGGGCCTTGGTAATCATATACTATTTTTTAATGTATTAATTTGATCAAACAATCCATAAGTAAAAAAGACAAACAACATTATTATTATTTTGGTTCGGAAAAATTATGCTTTCATATACTCTATTTAATTGATGCCAAGAATATACTATTTTTTGGTCAAAATTCTAATGTTGTTATAATATAATTTTGGTATTTTTTAAAAAAATAAAAATAAGAAAAAGAAGAATTGATAATAGTAAACCACCAAACCCATCTTTTTGACACAACAGTTGTTGTTGTTGTTGTTGTTGTTGCCATTCTCATACGCGCTTCATCAAACCTTTGTAGGAAGCCAAATCAAACCTTACCAATCCTCTTTCTGAAATTTTTTCTTTTGCTTTACGTTCTCTCAATTCTTATTTTATCCGAAAGTTTGTTCCTTTAATTAACTCAATTCAAGAGGCTTCAAAGATTTGTTTCTCCCAATCGGGATCGAGTCAAACAAATCTTCCCCAGTCATCATCATCATCATCTGGTACGTTTTGAACAATTCCAAATCAGAAGCATGAGATGAAAATAAATGTTCTAATTGATGGTTGATTGCTTTCAAATCATTTTGGTCGGAGAATCAAAAGGGTTTTGTTTATTCTCTCATGTTACCACTAGTAAAGTTATATATAATGACATGGGTATTTTGGAGGCTTTGGTGCAATGGAGAGGTCTTCCAAATCATGAAAATACTTAGGAAAATGCAAGAGAATTACAGATGCAATATCCTACCTTAGCGCTTGAGGATAAGCTTCATATTGATGGGGGGAGGGGGGGAAGATAAGTCGTATAGAGTATACACAAGGAAAAAGACACGTGCGACAGGAGCTGAAGAATAGGAGCATGTGACTATTATCTCATGTATATAAACCTTGAGTTGTCATTTGAGGAATTATGCATTGTATTGTGAATGTAACAACAACATATGGTTGTTGAGAGGAGAGTGATGATCTAGAGTATGTTCTATAGCTGTACGTACAAACAGTGTATCATATCATTCTGTTAATAAAGTGAGAGTTCTTTTCTTCTTTCTTAACACAATACATATGTAAAGTTCTTCTCTTTGGGGATATAGCTTATTGTTGCGTTGCTTTGATTTTATAACGCTTTTGTGTTTGTGTTTTTTGTAGGGTTTTAGAAAGTCGGTCCTGAGAAATGGAAGTTCTCGAATGAGGATTTTGTTATACGTCGACCTTACCTTATGAAGAACATTCATAGACGAAGACCAGTTCATAGCCACTCGTTAGTGAATCTACAAACGCAAAATCCATTAACGGAATCAGATAGACGGAGCATGGAGGATCAAATCGAAAGATTAAAAAAGGAGAAAGAAGGTCTTCTAGTGGAGTTACAATGAATGATTTTGATTTTAGTTTTGTTTTGTATTATTAAGAGAGGATTTGATATAGAAGACAATGAACAATAGCTTTGTTTGTTCTATCTCAATTTGTTGATTTGTTTGATTAGTGTTTGTCTGTGGTTGCATTAAACAATAATGAAGATTTTGGCATTTCAAGTATGGATAAAAGTTAGATATGGGCATTTATTGGGCTCATATATTTAAATTAGTTTTTTGGTAACTAATTATTATTTTGAGAAAATATATATTTAAGTTTATTTATTTATTTTTGGCCTTTTAGGGCGTATTCTTAGAGAACTTTAAGATCTGGACTTTATGAAAAAATCAACATATCTTGAAAGCTAAAATTGTATAATTTTATTGTGTGTCAAACTATTATGAGACTATTTAAGACATATCCAAATTTTGTTTTTATAGTAATCCTATATAAATAGAGGTTGCTGTCTCTCTTGCCAACTTCACAAGCTTTGGAAACAAATTTTTGTCATAGTTTTAAATTTGTTTTGAAGAAAATGGTTGTACTTCGGTTTAAACTTGAATCTAGTGACGAAAAGACTGGTCATGACGCAATACGACGTATCGCTCGGATTAAAGGTAATCTCAAGCACAACTCATATGGTTAAAACAAATAATTAGTTAGAGATATAAGGGTTATAATACAAATCATAAATTTAGGCTTAATAAACTAGTTATTTAATTATTTTGGTAAACAAAAAAAATTAGAAATTTCTTAACTTAATTGATAAACGATTTTTTGTTAGTAAATTATCAAAAAAGGTACTGGATAAACTCATAATTTATTTTGTAAATATGGATACAATAATATTTTATAGTATGTAGAGTCATAGGAAACTCATTGTAATTTTACAAAATTTCACCAATTTTTTTTTGCCAAAATCTGCAAGTACGCACTCTACAAATTTTAAATATTTTTTTTTCTTTTCTTAGGAGTTGCTTTTGTTGATTTTGATGAGGAAGAAGACGACACAATAATTGTGGAGGGAGAAAATTTTGATGAGCAAAAGATTAGGAAAACATTAGATAAGGTTATACGTGATAAAGCTAAAGGAGGAGGGTGTATATCTTGTTTTGGTTGATAATACTTTGTGGAGTTGGTTAGTGGAATATGGTTAAATTGAAGTTACAATGCAAATTCTTATTGTATAGATTTTGCTAGAGTCTTCACCCGTTGAGCTATCCACCCTTAATAATCATATACTATTTATTAATGTATTAATTTGATCAAACAATCCATAAGTAAATAATAAGACCAACAACATTACTATTATTTTGGTTGGAAAAAAATATGTTTTCATATACTGTATTTAATTGATGCCAAGAATAAACTATTTTTGGGTCAAAATTTTAATGTTATCATATTATAATTTTGGTAATTTGAAAAAGAAATAAAAATAAGAAAAAGAAGAGTTGATAATAGTAAACCACCAAACCCATCTTTTTGACACAACAGTTGTTGTTGTTGTTGTTGCCATTCTCATACGCGCTTCATCAAACCTTTGTAGGAAGCCAAATCAAACCTTACCAATCCTCTTTTGAAAATTTCTCTTTTGCTTTACGTTCTCTCAATTCATATTTTATCTGAATGTTTGTTCCTTTAATCAAATCATTTCAAGAGGCTTCGAAGATTTGTTTCTCCCAATCGGGATCGAGTCAAACAAATCTTCTCCAGTCATCATCATCATCATCATCATCTGGTACGTTTTGACCAATTCCGAATCAGAAGCATGAGATGAAAATAAATGTTCTGATTGATTTCAAATCATTTTGGTCGGAGAAAGCAAAAGGATTTCGTTTATCCTCTCGTGTTAACCTTCTATATTGGATTTGGGGTTTTGGCTTAAAGTTTCTTTGTAGATTCATCTGAAGATCTCTGGTTTCTGTGTTTACTTTGATACAAAGATGGGATTTTTCTAGCTTCGAATCTTGTGACATGTGAGGGAAAGTTTTGGTTTTGATTGCTAATTATTCAGAGATCGATTCATATCTTGATATTAATGATTCATTGAATCCTAAAATGGAGTTGTTGAGTTAAAAATGTTTGCTTTCAATGATTTAATCTGATCAATGATGAGTCCTCTGTAGTGGAGCTTGATTTGCAACCTTTTGTTCTATCCAGCAGATAAAAAAGGGAATTGCGATTTGCGGTTTTGAAGTGGTTAAGGGATGGATGAAAGTAGTCATGGAAGTTCAAGTTCACTTCCACCTTTCCTTACTAAAACATACGAAATGGTAGACGATGATTCTTCTGATTCGGTCGTTTCTTGGAGCGAAAACAACAAAAGCTTCATCGTCAAGAACCCAGCCGAGTTTTCAAGAGACCTTCTTCCTAGATTCTTCAAGCACAAGAATTTCTCTAGTTTCATCCGTCAGCTTAATACATATGTAATGTTCTTCTCTTTGTAATCATCTCTGTGGGGATATTGCTTTGATTTTTTTAACCCTTTTGTGTTTTTCGTAGGGTTTTAGAAAAGTTGATCCTGAGAAATGGGAGTTCTCGAATGAGGATTTCGTTAGAGGACGACCTTACCTAATGAAGAACATTCATAGACGAAAACCAGTTCATAGCCACTCGTTAGTGAATCTACAAACGCAAAATCCGTTAACGGAAGCAGAAAGACGAAGCATGGAGGATCAGATCGAAAGACTAAAAAGGGAGAAAGAAGACCTTCTAGTGGAGTTACAAAGCCAAGAGCAAGAACGAAAAGACTTTGAAATGCAAGTAACGACTTTGAAAGATCGGTTACAACAAATGGAGCAACATCAGAAATCAATAGTGGCATATGTATCACAGGTTTTGGGGAAACCAGGACTTTCTCTAAACCTCGAAAACCACGAGAGAAGAAAACGAAGAGTACCGGAGAGTTCTCTTCCTTCGAGCAGGTCACACGTAGAGCAGGTCGAGAACTTGGAGTCTTCTCTAACGTTTTGGGAGAATCTTGTATCAGAATCATATGAGAAGAGCGGTGTACAGTCATCATCAAGCATGGATCTTGATGCGGCTGAGTCGAGTCTAAGTATTGGTGATACACGACCTAAATCATCAAAGATTGATATGAACTTAGAGCCGCCTGTTACCGTTAGCGTGGCTGTTGCTCCAAAAGCAGGTGTTAATGATGACTTTTGGGAACAATGCTTGACAGAGAACCCGGGGTCAACGGAGCAACAGGAAGTTCAGTCAGAGAGAAAAGATGTCGATAACGATAATGGGAATCAAAGGACGTTTTGGTGGAATTCAGGGAATGTAAATAACAACATTACAGAGAAAACTTGATATATATATATGAACTGAGGTTTTTTGTAAAATTTGTAAGATAGTTGTTGTTTCCTAATGTATTTCTTCTGTTCATTATTATTACTCTCTGTGAAACCCAAATCTCTCTTATTGTCTTGAGAGACAGGAGTAAACATAGATGCGTATTCTTATCTGGTTTTTGCATTCATATTGTTTCAGTTATAATGTACAGAGCCGGTCGGTTTTGTTTGTAGCATATGAATGAATGAACACAAAATAAAAATCTCCAAAACAAGTTTTAAAAAGAAATTTAAAAAGCTCCGATGCCGGGAATCGAACCCGGGTCTCCTGGGTGAAAGCCAGATATCCTAACCGCTGGACGACATCGGATTTGATGTTCATAATACTCATATAAAGTATTTATATCGATTTTAGTAGACGATCAAAGTGATTTGCACCAAACCGGACCATGAAAGTAGCTAATCATTATGTGACCACTACTTAATTAAAAAGGCCACTTTATCATTTTCCTAGACTGAATTAGCTAATCACCAACCCTTAAAGTTATGGACCAAACAAACAATGAAGAGATCAATGAAACCACTAGTTTGGACTAGATCTAATCTGACCACCATTTGTTTTTTTTTTTTTTTTTTAAATATAGCTACAAAGATTATATTATGATCAAAGAAAAGTAAAGAAGAAGTATCAAAATTAAATTAACCTATCTAGGAGGAGAACTGCGACTTTATTGTTTGAAATAATTTAGTTTTGCATCTCATTCGATTTACAATCAGGTTTAACTCTTCCAATTTTTCAATTTTATGTGTCTCCTCATATCATTGGGTTCTTGTGCTTTATATACAAGAAAACTTCACCTTCTTTGGATCTTCTCTATCGGCTAGGGTAATGTCAAGGTTCTGCAGATTGAAAATGTCAAGGTGGACATATTGCTGACATACCCCTGTCTAACTTATGGACTAAATGGGGTCTCTCGGCACAACACTTACCGTATTTCATCGAACCCAAGGCTTAAGCTAATTATAAAATATTAATCTTGTTCTTTTGAGATATTTTAATTGTGTATTTTTTGTACTGAATAGGTAGCAATAAGTTACATAGCTATTCTAAATTAAATTCAAAATGATATTCTTACTATATTAATTGAAAATTACAAATATGAAACTAACCTTATAAAGTGTCAAAAGTTAGATTGTCATGTCATTGGTCTTAAAGTAACTGTTTCATTTTTTAATAAAGTTAAAAATTTAATACAAATATTAAACTAATAAAATCTTTTAAATAGTTATTAGTTTAAAAAATATATTTTCTTTCTCTAATTAATTATGGACAAAAATTCCTAATAAATTCTAAAAAAATATAAACCAATTTAGAATTTTAAAAACTAAAATTTTATATATAAGTATTTTTTAATGACTATATTTAGAAGATTTTGTTAAGATTTTCAATTATGATCCTCCTATCATCTTTATTTTATGTTATTTACAATTACTTTTAATTAACATATAATACTTATGATAAATAAATATGTAGACTTTTTCTGCATTTATTGTGATTTGAATTTTTAAATACAAAGATATATTATTCAATCTATGAAAAAAATATATGTGGTTTAATATTCCACATCGATGGGTTGGTAAAACTAAATTTATGCGGTTGATAAATTAATAAATGTATTTGCTCACAATTACGATATTATAATTACTACTTTATAATATTTCACAAAATAATGATGCAAATGCAACAAACAAACAATATAAAACTGTATTATGCATCAAACTAATTAAAATACTATAAATTATAACATAATTTGTATTCAAAATGATATATGTAGATTTACCAAATAATTGCAATATTAAAAATAAATATTATCTCAGACAAAATAACTTTTTAAAAGAAACTATGTTCGGATTCGCACGTACGTGCGGGGTTAATTTCAAAAACTAAGTTTATTATCATATTTATTATATATTATGTATATGTGGAGTTATGTTTATCTTTTAGGAATGTTAACATTCATAATCCAAACTTATACCAATTTAGTATTTGATTTGTTTTTAATTCAGTTTAGAGAAAAGAATGATCAAATTTGTTTTGTGGAAAAAATGATCAATTTTGTTATTTTTTATATATAAAGACAATTATATTAAAAAATATAGTAAGAGAATGGTGGTATGTCTATTTGACTATTTGGAACAGAAAATAGTACTCCCTCCGTTTCATAATATAGGATGTTTAGAGAAATATTTTTGTTTCATAATATAGGATGTTTTCAACTTTCTATGCAACTTTTAGATTAAATTTATATTTTATATTATGCAGACTTGTTTATGATTGGTTAAATTTTTTAAAAGTAATTATTTTTTAATATGCGTGTTTTCACCAAAACATCATATATTTTGAAACGGAGAAAGTAAAAGATAAATATAACAATAATTTTTATTATTATAATATAATTTTTGGAAAAAAAATGTTAGACCATCCGTGATTTATAGGATATCTCATAGTATTACAGGACATATGAGAACTGCAACTTTATTGTTTGAAATAATTTAGTTTTGCATCTCATTCCATCTACAATGAAGAGATCAATGAAACCACTGGAGTTTGGAGTAGATCTATCTCTGACCATCATTTGATTTTTTTTTTTTTAAATAATGCAAAATCCGAATAAAGATTCAAGAAAATTATACAGCTACAAAAAATTACATTATGATCAAAGAAAACTAAAGAAGAAGAAGTAACAAAATTTAAATTAAAACCTATCTAGGAGGAGATCTCGTTGATAGACGTTTCCCACAAGAGACAAGCTTCAACAACGAATGTAATCGTATCCTTCTTGTTCTCATCTTCAATCTCGATAGCTAGAAATAATAATCAAACATTTTTGTTTTTTTTGTTAAAGAGTTTAATAATATTAATCAAACTTGAACACTAAAATTGAATCTTTTTACCTTGCGACGAGTGTTTCTTGACACTTTCCAACAAATCAAGCTTCTTGATCTTGGTTCAAGTCTCCTGTAAAAACCAACGAATTATCAAACATATTTTTTAAAACAATATAACTTAAGGAACAAACTTTTTTGGTAAAATAATCTTACAAATTCTCTTGTTCAAGCTTATTTGCAATCAACACGGCTTTGTGTTTAGACCAACTGCTTCCTTCAGCTTGTTTGATCACTTGAGCCAACGAAACTTTTCCTTTCACAATGCTCTGGTTCTGATTCTGGTTCTGACTAGCTTCCAAGTGTTTCCTTCTAACTCTAGTCATTGGAGATTCAGATTCAGCTACTTCTATGATCTCGCTTCTTCTTCCACTTTCATGGTATCTCTCACCATTGCTTAAACCGACGTTTTTCAGGTCCTTCTTCGACTCGGTTCTGAACTCTAACGTGACTGGAGATCCAAGAACCGCCTCAAACGCTCTCAAAATGTGATCTTTGAAATTCTCAGCCGTTGATTTCGCTATTGGCGACATAAATATTAACTGCACCGTAGGAGCTGCGAGATATAAAGAAGTTAGAATCATCGATATTAAACGGTTTTAGAATCAATGCTCATGTGTATACATTTGTACCTGAGCCGATACTAATCGAAAAGATCTTTCCTTCTTTATAAAGAAACTCTTTTAAACCATTAACTCGAACGTTTTCGATAACGGTTAACCAAATATCTTCAACCGAAGGTCGTTTTATGCAACTGAAATCTTGCTTACTACTACCATCTCTTCTTGTTCTGGCTACAGCGCCGTTTGAAGGATCCGAATCCGTCAATGGTGGAGTATGGTTAAAGCTAGTATCAGCGGAAGAACTATGAGGAAGCAAGTACTGTTTATCAGGAGCTAGCTGAAGCAATGCAGCAGTGAGCCAAGTTAGTTTATCATTCGATACTCGTAACTGTTTTTCTGATTCAGATAACGTTTTCAAAGCTTGTTTCAGCTTCTCCATATCTTCTTTAGACACTACAACAACGAAAAATATGTTAATTACATCGTTACAAAAATACTTCTCATTTTAGGATGTGGTGATGTTTAAAAACTCACGTGGATGTCGCCGGAAAAACTTTCTTTTACGTTTATCTTTAGTGAAATCGTAGCTTCCGGCTAGTATGTCAGTTATGACGGTTGCAAGCTGTGACATCATAGCTAATGGTTCTAGACCTGTTTCCATTATTATTCTTAGGTTCTTTACGGTGTTGACAGTATCTGCAGATAAGGCTAGATCAAGAAGATCAACCAATTTATCATCAGAGATTAACCCAACCTGAAAAAAAAACAAGAACATAATGAGAGAGATTACAAAAACAATATCAAAATGTAGAAAAGATTATACGAAAAGTTTTTGATCTTTTACCATTTCTTGAACTAAAGGAAGAGAGATTCTTGTTCCAAGCAAACTCAGCTGTTCTAAAGTCATTTCCGCATCTCTCAAGGAACCATCTGATCTCGAAGCAACAAGCTTCAATGCATCATTATCGATATCAATCTCTTCCTTTAACGCAATCCGTTGCAAGGAATCGATGATATCAACGTCTTTAAGCTTAGGGAAAAAGAACTTCTGACACCTCGAAACGATAATGTGAGGCAAGACATCAAGACTCGAACATACAAGAACGAAAACCACACGACGAGGTGCTCGATCCACGAGTTTCGAAAGCGCGTTCCAACAATCTGTTGACATGGTGTCGCAGTCGTCGAATATGAATGTAAGGTGCTGTCTTTGCTGCTGACGACGGATGATCATCTTATCAACCAGATTCTCAAAGTCAAATTTTTTAACAGGACCCATTTCTTGAATGTACTTGTTCTTACCATC
The DNA here is from genome assembly GCF_030686135.1 of Camelina sativa. Taxonomy (NCBI): domain Eukaryota; kingdom Viridiplantae; phylum Streptophyta; class Magnoliopsida; order Brassicales; family Brassicaceae; genus Camelina; species Camelina sativa. The sequence goes on from NC_141899.1 coordinate 33,120,707, forward strand.
ATCGTAAGAAACACAAGAACTGCATACGCCGCAAGGCTTTGAATGTTCTGTAGAATGGCAGTTCAATGCTCTAGCAAAAATCCTAGCACAAGATGTTTTACCGGTTCCGTTTGGACCGTGGAAGACATAAAGAAGTCCAACTCTTCGTTTAGCAACAGCATTGGATAGTGCTTGTACCACTAGATTTTGTCCCAATAGATCATGGAATGTTCTTGGAGCGTGCTTCTGCGTAAAGCTTTGATGCCACCGAGTATTTTTGCGGCTGCTCTTCTTACAAAACTCTGAATCTTTTTGATCATTCTTGAGCAAGTTGTCAGCACAGATACCTAATTCTCCTGAGTAATCATGCACCCATTCTTCATTATCTGCGCTATCGACTAAAAGAGGTAACGTCTCGTGATTAGAGAAGCTTGAATCAGACAACATTAGCATATCGTTTTCACCTTTCTTTCCTTTTGATTCAGACATTCCACAAGATAAACTCCGACCAGCTATATCTAGGAAACTTTTACCTCTATGATGAATGCTCGACCAGTTAAACGGAACACAACCGTTTCTTGGAACAGCTCCACTCATGTTCTGTTCTCTATCCCTTCCTCCTCCTTCTCCTTTATACTTCTCACCACGAGGCACTGAGTTAGAAGCAATAGACATCTCACTCTCGTTACCAACATTGTCTCTAACATTAACCCCTCGTCCCGCTCTCCTCGTCCCTCTAAACTTACGTCTTCTATGCCCATTACCGCGCGGTATAATATTAAAAGAAACCAAATCATCACTATCCTCGTTTAACTGATCAGACAGAGTCTTGACAATATCCTCATTGACCTTACTGACACTATCTTTCGATTTCACAGAATCAACACTACAAACCTCGTTCACATCTTCGAACCTATTACTCTTCCTACTCGACCTATCAAACTTTTCATCAGAAGGAGTCACCTTAGAAGTCCCAAAATTCACAATTGGAGACGAACCAGACAACCGAAGACCAGACTTCTTAACCACATTCTGATCAGCAGATCTTCTCCTTCCTTCACGTGAATCCTTATGATCTTCTTTCAAATTCGGGCTCGCTGATGGGTCTCTAAGTGATCTTGATCTCTGGAGAACGACAAGATCTCTCATAAGAAGAGACCGGTCAGACAAAACCGGACTCTGTTTGTTGTTGTTGTTGTTGTGCATATGGTTCTTCAAATGAATACAGTTGGTTAAGTGAATATGGTTACGAAGATGCTCACCCAAGTCTCCATTTGAATCTTTCAGAATCCGAGAAGAAGCAGCCCTACTCATGAATATGGTCACAAGTGTTCTGTTTTCTTCGAGAGAATCTTCTTGTCTAAGTCTCTATAGAAGAACCAAATCGAGCTGTATCTCATTTTCTTCTGCGGAAAATCAAAAGTTTCCAAATTTGAAAACGATATCACTGACTTTGGTAACAGCCCTAATTGCCCCTCCCAAGATTCACTGAACTTGCCCAAAATTACCCAAAATTTAAGGACCCATTTGTGCAAAAACGTAAACTTTTTTGAGCTATGTGCTTCTTCTAGTACTTGAAGGTAAGAAAATGAGTAATAAAAAAAAACAAACCAAGAATGCTACAAACGCAAAAAGCTCTGTTTCTTTTAAGAAAATATTCAAACTTTTACTATTGAGAGACCAACAAACAAACAAAACTGAATGGTCCGTTTCAAAGATTTATACATACAAGTGGAGGAATAAAAGGAGAAATGAGAACGACACCGTTTGTGAAAAGCAGTCACAGATGTCTCTCCTCTTTTTCTCTCTTTCTTAACCAAACATTCACATGAGGCAGGAGTGAGGTTTCTCTGGAGAAAGCGATGGTTTTTTGGCAGGAAAAGACGCTGTTTTCAAAGTGTATAGAGAGAGAAAAGAGTGGGAATCTTGAGAGAGAGAAAGAGAGAGGTTTTTTGAGATCTGTTTTACGGACACGAACACAGAGGCAATGGAGAGAGAGAGATGAAGCAAGCAGACCACATCGCCAATAAAGCGGTTTGTCCGTTTCCGAGAAGTGAAAAAATATATAAAAATATCAACAAGTAAAATGGTTGGGTTTTAAAAAAAACAGAGACCAAAGAGTTCGCACCTTTGAATTTAGCTGTTTCTTTTGTTTGTATTATTAGTAGTTAAGTTATGATGTGATGGATGATGTTTGTACGATCGTCGCCAACAATACAAAAACAGAAAAAATTGCACTTGTACAATTTCTACCGTCCATTATGCATTATATTCAGATGCTAAAAAGAAACGAAAAATTTTACTCTCTCTAAAAAGTTATATTATAATTTTAAGTTCAATACTAATCTATACTATTAAAAGGGAAACATTTTTAATAAAAAAAAACATAAACTTTGAAATTATTACAATGAAATGTCACTCAAATGGAAATATGGATAAATATAATTTTTGGAGCCAAATAAATTGATATTCAAGTGATTATTAACAAATAAAAATAAGAAACCAAAAATATGGTAACAAGATATTTGTTTGTATATACCATTAAATCTAAATAAATCTAAACAAATCTACCCAAATAATTAGGTACTACACTTAAAAGCAAATATCATTTACCCACGTAATTAGCACATCATATAGCCAAAATAAAAATCGGAAACATAAAATATGATAACAAGATATTACCAACAAATATTATTACTTTTAGTTACTGTTTTCGTCGAAGAGTCGGATTGTATTAGAAAAGGTGAAGTTTTGTTGCCCTCTCGAGTTAAAATTATTGGCCTTGGCCAGGGAATTTGGTAATTGGACTTTACTTGGTTAAACATATATGTTAGGCCGTAAGTGTAAAGGCTGAGTTAATTTCAAAAAAAAAAATAAGCTGAACAATCCAAACTACAATTTGTAGTCTACAAACATTACCCGTCCAAAATGTAATTAACAATATGTTTTACTACTATCCTATAAAAGTACTTTCAAAAACATTCTTTCAACAAACCAAAAAAAAAAACCATTTCTACTAATAACAGTATAACTATATGTTACAATAAATCAAATATCACCAATTTTGTTAAAACCGGACCGGAAGGTGAACCGGAAGTTTTTTGGGTCACTGGGTCAACTAGTCGGACCGGTTGAACCACATATTAATTAGTTTATTGGTTTGTTTATATTTTATAAATATATTTTATAAATATAACATCTACTTTCTATAAATATATGAACAAAACATATATAATGATGTACTAAACAACTAAAATTAAATTTTTAAATGATTAGATGAAATAACTAAGTGATTTTTCTATAAATAACAACATTTAATTTTAATTTTGTTTGAGTTTAAAGTGTGATAAAATAAAATATTTTAATTTGATGCTGACCCATTGGTCCGACATGCCGGTTCAACCACCAGTTCACAGGTTTTTAACGGAGTTTTACGGTTTTTGTGGATTTTTTAATTGTTCTGTTTTTAGAGGTAACCTGGACCGGAATATCTACTAGGTCACGGTTGGACCGGTCCGATCCGGGTTTAAAAACATTAAATATCACTTATGAAAACAATCCCGCACGTATGTGCGGGTCCGTATCTAGTTATAATTCAATTGAAAAGTCATTTCTAGTTGTTCTTATATCATCAATGGAATGCTTATGTCGCTTTTAGTTTTGTTTCTTTTACAATATGGTTGATTGGTTTTTTTTTTGTCAATATTAAGTGTCAATCTAGCTGAACTTTTGTATCCGACATTACTTAAGAAATAAAATCGATGAGAATCATGTTAGCTTTTGAGTTTTGACCAACAGTAAAAAGTTATTCAGTTTATGGAATTTTGACCAGGCTTTGAAAGAGGATAAGGATATTTACAATGCACCGGTCATATCTTGATGCACTCATTACTCATTCTAGCTTTGTGAATGTTGTTGTCTCTATTATCTTTTTTTTTTTTTTTTTGTCTCTATTATCTTTGATGAAATAGAACGGTTTTTATCTCGTATTCTAAGGGTTTAAGGGGTTTTCAGTTTGGTATTAAACTAGAGGAAATTTTGTCTATTCTAGATGGTAATAACTAATAACTTGAATTTTTCTTTCAAACTAGCTACTAAATATGGTTTTATTCATACACCCTTATCAACGCAATTCTTGGAGTTTTTCTTATGTCTCACAAGCTCCATCCACAAAATGATCAACCATAAATCAATCCCAACTATTTATTTTTACAAAGAACAATACAACTAATTCGATTAGTTCTATACACCATTGTTAACTTTTGGACTGCTATTTTATGCTACCAAAAGGTTGTTTTCAATATCTTGACAAAATTTGTAACGATATTATTTGGAATGATCCTCATTTTGTTCGAGGAGTAAAGGTTGTATCATTTTGCTTACCAAAAGAAACATATGATGATATAGCTTATAAATTGCTTGAACCGATAAAAAAGATTATGAAAAGTAAAGGTTTTAGGATTATTAACTTCCAATGTATTAGAAGTTAGATTTGCGGAGGGTTGAGCTTCGATGTTTAACACATCCCTATCTATTTTAGTCAACTTCAATTAGGAAAGTTAGCTTACTTTTATTTTGACGACATACCAATTTAGGTTCCTTAATTGATATTATATCAAAACAATCCAAAAGTCTCATGAATTTCTACTTTGTCTAATGTTATTAAAACTTGTAAATAAGATTTGGGTTAATACTTTGTCTAATGTTGTTCAAAATTGTAAAGAAGATTTGGGTTAATAATCCAAAAAGTCTCATGAATTTCTACTTTGTCTAATGTTGTTCTAATGTTGTCCCTTAATCTTCTTATAATTAAAAGAGGAGTACGTTTTTTTTAATGTCCAAAATCTTCACTGTATTTACAGCAATTGCCACTGAATACATATAGAAGGACAATCAATCGATTAACTGAGCAGGGTAAATGTGTCAGAAATTATTAAAAAAAAAAAAAATCACCCACACAGCAAGGATCCGCGTGTTTTTAAGAAACTCGGTTTCAATTACCCGAAGGCCCAGATTAATACATATCGGCCATATTATCAATATCTATAGGTTTTAAAAATTGTCCACAAGCCTAATACACACTTAAAAATATGCGAAGGTATTTTTTTTGGTAACTATTCAAACAAAATCTTCTCAATCAATCCCGCCCTCAAATCTCTCTACATAATCTTGAAAATCAATCAACATTAAAAGCAAATTCTATCAGATACATAATATAATCGTAATCATAACCAAAAATCCCGCAATTATCAAAGCAAATCCTATACGATACCCTAGAACACTCGACCACTATAAATAATCCAACATCAAACACATTCAAAACTCATCAAGCAAAAATCAATTCTCAAGCAAAATTCAGCAAGAAACTATCAATGGCTGCAGCTTACGCTTACCTTCGCGACGTTAAGCCTTACAAGACTTCTTGGAAGGTCCAAGTAAGGGTTCTTCATTCATGGAAGACCTACTCAACAAGGTTTGGTGAAACTTTCGATATGGTGCTCTCAGATGTCCAAGTAAGTTTAAATACTGTTGTCTTCCATCATTCACCTCTAATTTTATTTTTTGTAATGCAACTACAATGTACCTTATAACTTCTTTTACCAGGGGACGAAGATTCACGCTTCTGTCAAGAAGGACTTGATCAGTCGTTTTGAAAACAAGGTCGTGACCGGTCAATGGAGAACTGTCGAGAACTTTGGTTTGAGTATCGCCATTGGTCAATTCAAGCCTACTGCCCATCGTTACAAGATGTCTTTCATCACTCAAACCATTGTCAGTAGGATGGACTCTGTGTCTGATGATCCGTATTTAACTCTGTCCCCATTTGTTTCTGTCCTGTCCGGCAACCTGAATGAAAACCATCTGATTGGTGAGTTATTTTAATTTTACCATATCGAATGTTTAAAGAAAACTAATAAATTTGCTAATTCAATGACATCATTCATCAGATATTGTTGGTCAAATTGTGAATGTTGGGGAGATGGAAACCATCGATGTCAACAACAGACCCACTAAGAAGATCAGTTTTGAGCTTCGGGATGAGAGGTAACATTTTATTCTAAATACGAAATGTCTGAAAACATATGTCATCCTAACATTCACAACATATTTTAATTGCGCTTTGCTTTTATAAGTGATGATAGACTACCATGCACTTTGTGGGGTACATTTGCTGAGCAAGTGCATAGTGCTTGTGATCCTGATGCTCAAGCACGTGTTATTTGTCTGGTGAGATTTGCAAAAATCAAGACTTACAATGGTAAGTTTTAATCATTTAACCTTATCATAGAGTAGTATTTTTTTTACTTAAAAAACCGCAATGTTGTAAGTTTTAACCAGTTCGGACCTATAAAATCTTCAATGTGTTTTACTCTTATAGAGAAGAGGAGTATCTCCAATGCTTTCAATGCATCTGTGGTGGTAATTAATCCCGACTATGCAGACATCCTAGAGTGGCAGAATAAGTAAGTTTAACTACATATATTTAAAACCACGTTATGCTTAGTGTATATTGGGTTTTATCAGCCCTACTCAACATATATATATATATATTTGTATAAATGTTAGGTTGCCAAATGATGGGCTTTCTATTACCTTAATTGAGAGGAGACCAAGGAATAATTTGCAGTTAGCAAATGTAGGCGAGTTCTACCAGAACTTCCCAAGGAGGAACATACAAGCTATTTTGGATATGACTGAGGTAACTAAGGGAAATGTATCAGTGTGTTAAAATTATTAACCTTATAATTTTGTTCCATTCAAATTATATCAGTGTTTTCCTAATCCGAATATATACATATGTGTAGGAAGGAAAGGTCAAATTGATATGTACTATTTATGCCATAGATTGTGATTGGGCTTGGTACTATATCTCGTGCAAAAGGTGTAACAAGAAGGTTACACCTATCAACGCAATCACCAATAGTTCTGTCTCAACTGCAAAGAAACCCCAGTTCTGGTGTGATGGGTGTCGAGTACATGTTACTAATGTTCTCGCAAGGTATACACATTGAAATATTTTATCAATTTATACACAATTATAGGTGTATAATCTCCATACTCATCTTTGAACGTTATGGTCCTAGGTACAAACTACATGTCAACGTTATGGATAATTCTGGTGAGTTGAAGTTGATGCTCTTTGATAGCATGGCCACAGAGATTGTAGGCTGCTCAGCAAACTCACTCATTGATGGTCCATTTTATGAGGTATTTGATATGATTAACATACAACAACAACTTAATAAGGGAGTTTTACAAAGTAAACTATCTAAAATACTACTTTTTAATAATAACAGATGGAAGATCCTGACAACTTGCCAGATGATATCAAGAATTTGGTCGGAAAAACATTCCAGTTTCTTGTGAGTGTTGAAAGTGAAAACTTGTGGAATGAGTTGGATATCTACAAGGTTTCAAGGGTGCTGGTTAATGATGGTGTACCGGATGATGATCTTAATGATAATTCACAAGGTGGGGATAATCCTCCAGATGATAGCACCGGATATCAGGTTCCATTTTACAACTCAATGAAATTAACAAAACGTGTATAGCTGATATTCACAAACCCTAATATTTTTTAATATTTTTTGTTTTAGGCTAGCTTGTGCTTGACCAGCAGTCATGAAGTCTCTGACTTCACGACTTCATCGTCAAAGCGTTCAAGTCCTGATAAAGACTCCCCTAATGATAGTTCCTCTACTACAAAGAAGCTGTGTCTGGACAACATCAAGGTGGTCCAGATTAAGCAGGAGAAGCTGACGAAGGCAGAGATGGTGAATGAGGAAAAGAAGAAGAAGCCGTGAGGAATGGAAGATTTGAAGACTACTTCGTTCAAGAAAAAAGAATAAGGGTTGCGTTTTTTTTAATGTTAAAGATTTAAAAGTTGTTTGCAAGTTTTTTAAGTTTCCAGTTTCGAAGAATTGATCCAGTGTGATGAATCTGGTCAGAATAATTTGTTTCTATTTTCTCAATAATAATAAAGGATGAATTCCTTATTTTCGTGATTTACAATTGCTAAACAACTTTGAGAACTCAGAAATCTAATTTTATATATATATATATATATATTGGATATTTGAAATTACACAAAAAGCTGAAGACCAAATAGTAAAAAGTAGGTTTGTTGATATTCGAAATAAGTAAACCAATAGCAACCATCTTGGTAACTTAAAAAGTTACATCTATCAATCTGTCAATCAAAACCAGTTTAAACCAAAATTGAAAGTGGAGATAAAATTAAAATTGCTAGGTTTTATATATATTTATAAAACAGAAGAGGCATTCGTTATTTATTACAGGTAGTAAATGACTTTGAGAAATTATTCTCTCAATGTATATATAAATAGACAGTCAGTGTTAAGTTTTGAGAAAAAACTTAAAACCACAGGAAAGCGAAAAGTTTCCAATATCAAAAGTTTCAGACAAAAACTCACCATGTCTCATCGGTCCTTTTTTGAAGATATTACTTTAGATTCATCAAGGAAGACAAAGTGGACTATTTTTGTCAAAATTTTGAGTATTTGGAAAGCAAAAGAGAATTTTGTTGAAATGATTCTCGCAGATGAGAAGGTATGCTAAATTTTGTTTTGTTTTTTCATTTTCCGTGATCTTCTATATACCTTATCTCACAGTTTTTGTAATTCCATTGGTTTATAAATTGATTAAAGTTTCTTTCTATTTTATTTTATCCCAGGGATCTAGAATTGATGCTTCTATACCTCCGATCAAGTATAAAGAGAAATTTAAGAGATGGCTCAAAGAAGGTGAATGGTACCTTTTGAACTTCTTCAAGGTTGATGTGATTCCAAAGTCGAATCCATACTCAGTTCACCCTTTTCATCTCATTTTTATTCCTAAAACAAAAATGGATCTTGTTGGTCCAAAATCGACAAGTCAGTTCTTTGAGTTTACTTCAGCAACACAAATTGCGAATGCAACAGAAGCTGATAAGAAACGGGTTGTTGGTATGTTTCTGATTATTAGGTTTAATCCCTTCGATATATTTACTTATTACTGAAAAGTTTTATTCATGTTTTTATGTAGATGCATGTGGAGTTCTCATGGATGTAACTCCGATTGCAAAGATACATTATATGGACAAGAATAGTGGATGTGAATCTGAAGCAAATATGGTCATTTTCAAACTAAAAGATGACACGTAAGTTACTAAACCTTTTAAAGATTCTTCTATGTTTTGTATAATCCGTGATATCCTAACCAGACAAAGTATACATCTGTTCTTAAAACTCTGTTAGTGGGAGGATTATGAAATGTGTTGCAATGGGAAAAACGTGTGATGACTTTGTTAAGAACTGGTCTAGAAGGGTATCTGATATCAATTATGTTAATGGGTCAATCCTTTGCGTTCTACGTTTCTGGCGATACGCTTCATTCCAAGGTGAGTGTAACTTTTATGTATCTTACCAAAATTAAAGTGTATGTTACTTATAGATTTCTCCAAGTATTTACAATTAATCTTTTCTAAAATATTTCAATCGTAGCTCAAAATTCCTTAATGTCTGATTCTGCCTCTTCAAGATGCTTCTTTGATAAAGAATTCGCAGAAATCGACAGAAATAATTACAGGTTTGATTGTGTAGTCATTTAAACATCATATATCATCAACATATAAATTTGGACTGCAAACCATCCTTTTTTCCTGATGACAGTGGACTTGAACACTCAGAAGAAGATGAAGTCTTTATGGAGGTTGTTGAGCAAAACTTTTAAATTAATTTGAAGTTTCCCTTTTAGAATCTTTATTTATGTAATTGATGTTTAACATTCCAAATTAAAAATTAGTATATTTTCCATTTGGACTGACAGATTTCAACTATTATTATGGAAATTTAATAGTTAGTCCTTTAAATTAAGAGTTTGTTTACATACCTTTTATGTTGGCGAAGATTACGGTCAGAAATCATGTAGAATTTATAGTACCTGCACCCAAGGACGACCGAAATTGTTATCTCACACATATAAATGTAAAGTCAACTTAAAATCTAAAAGATTTGCAATATTTAAACATTAGCAAAATTACCCGATAAAATACCGGTACCACAACCTTACAAAATCTCAAATTCATTTACAAGTAACTTTTTACAAGCAATGGTACCAACTCTTCATTTGAGTTTTTCTAGGATAAAAACCGACAAATTATTATAAACACATTTTGCTATACAAACTTATTAATGAAGAGCAAGAGAGGGTTGTTTGAACAATTAGTTGATCAAGAAAAACAACCGACTAAAAGAATATGTTTGGATTCAGCTCAAACCGAGAAATCAAATCAACAAAATCTGGTGAATGTAAAAGGCGTTTTTGGGCGGATTTTCAGTGACATAACAAACTTGACGCCTATTATTATAGATGAATCCATTGATCCAACCAGAAGTAGTATTATTTCCAGATATGCAGGTAGTATCTTACCAAACTTACCTGTAAAGCCATTATTCTTTCACACAATTTACTTTGTCGTGTAATATTATGCCTGCAGAAGCTTTTCCGGGATTAGATGAAAACAATGGTTTTACACATGTTTCAATACTAGAAAGTTTGATTCAAGGAGTTACCATTGTAGATGAAGACATTTGCTTCCAACATATTCCTGCCACTACACAGCTTAAAAGAGGACTACCTAAAATGTATTCGGCAGGTTAGTCGTATTCTATTTTGAAAAAAATACATATGTTTACATTTTTACAAGAAATAAATATTTACAACATACATTTGCAGGGTCGGTACCAGCTGTAATCGAACATTGTGAAAATCTCACACCCGTGAAAGTTAACCAATCTTACTCATCTCCTGGAAGTCATGAATTCATATCATCCATACGAAAGCAATCTCAGAAATGTAAAATCCAAAAAAAATGTAAACCCTATTTGTAGAAAACTCCCTTTACTCCCATATCTATCCATTTCAAATATCATTACTTGTCCATTACTGAGTAAATCTATTGTTCCAATATGTGCAGTTAGAAGGATCGACGAACAAGAAAACTCCCCCCTGTCTGCAGTGAATATAAGACAATCATATTCTAGACTAGGAACTAGCAATTTTGTCGAGAACTTGAGGAATGAATCTTTAAAAGGTAATCAAGGAGGAGTATTGACAGCTTCTTAAAAAAACCCACTACAAAGAACCTTTCCTATAACGTTTGGTATTTCTATTGTGCACAGCTCATATTAACCCAAGACCAACAAAAGCAACTATAACTCAACAAACTGTGTCTCCTGAAAGTGCTATTTCACAAGGTATGTGTTTGTACTTAATTACAGTTCCTATGTTTATTTATAAGATATATAGTTTAAATTTTAAGAAGCTGCATTTATACTCACAGAAACTGTTCCTACCAAAAAAACTACAAGGAAGATTCTTGAGCGAAAGCTAAAGAAATGCGCACGTAAGATTTTACAAGATATTACAAACATACCAGATAGTAGAAGAAGATAGAAGCCACACCTTCCAGCGACAAGTCATTCTGCATTAAGAGACACAAATTTTACAGGTTTAGCTTATTATTTTGATTGAGAATAATTAACTGAATAATAAAATAGTACATTCTAAATATATTGAATTCCTTTCAGATTCACCATTACAACAATATGTCCACGCGGCCAGAAAGGAAAAAATAACATTGGTTCCTAATCTGGAAGTCTATTCTCATCAAAATGATGATCTTTCGTGTATAGGAGGTATCGTTGAATAAATTTTATGTTTTTTTTTAATGACAATTGTCCTTTTTTTGTGTGAAATCAATTACAATTATATTACAGGAGATGACCACTCAGATAATGAACAACACTTTGATGTGAGTAGTCTAGAAGATAATGATTCAGATCTTTCAGAAACTGATAGTGATCATTCAATTGGCACAAGGAATAGGATTACTGTTCAGAAGATTTGTGGTACATATAATAGGCGTCATAAAGGTTTTAAAGTTCGATCTCCCGGAATGAGTAGAATCACGGAATTAAATGCAAGGGGTCGATGTTCAAGACCAAAAGTGGACAAAGGTTAGTCATTTACACAAATCAAATGTTTATAATTTCCTGTAGCAGTCTTCTAATAGTTGTATCTTCTTAATGGAAATACAGTGTTAGATGAAAAGTATGTAGACCATGGTGACCCAACATTCAAGTGTTCTTACTGTGGTGCAATGATGTGGTATGATGAGCGAATAAACAAACGCAGAAGGTCAAGAAAGCCGAAATTTTCATTATGTTGCTTACAAGGAACCGTTAAACTACCACTTCTCAAAAAAGCACCTGAACTTCTAAGGGAATTGCTTAGTAAGGATGATGCGCTTAGCAGGCATTTTCGTGAGAATATCAGGGCTTATAATATGCTTTTTGCATTTACTTCTCTTGGTGGTCAAGTAGATCGTTCAGTTGAAAAGGGTAAAGGTCCTAAGCAATTTCAATTACATGGCCAGAATTTTCACAAAATTGGTAGTTTGAAGCCCGAAGATGGTGACTATGCTAAATTTTCCCAGCTCTATATCGTTGACACAGATAATGAGATTGAGAACAGATCATCTGTAATGAGGTATTGTTCTTATTGTTAATAAATATACTCTCTAACGAATTATCGTATTCTACATGATCAACCTTGATTTAAATTGTCTATTTTTTAATTGTACTAATTGTGCGTTATTTTATTATTATGCACAGCAAGGGAAAGCAGTCCGGAAGTCTTAAAGGTAGACAGAGTATACGAAAAGAACTAATTGCAAAACTTATTCGACTGCTGGATGAAGTTAATCCCTATGTTGAGTCATTTAGGCAAGCTAAAGATAAGTTTGCTGCTGATGAGAATGCGAAGTTTCACATGCGGATTGTAAGTGATCGTGTAGGTAAAGATGGAAGAGCCTATTCTATGCCAACATCATCAGAAGTAGCTGCATTGATCCCAGGTGATTTTCACCCTGAGATGCCCGGACGTGATATTATTGTACAAGAAAAAAGCTCTGGCAGATTACAAAGAATAAGTGAAGTTCATGTTGCTTACTTGGCACTACAGTATCCTCTTATTTTTCCATATGGTGAAGATGGTTTCAGAGTTGGAATTGAAAAGTGTTTAAAAGGTAATCAGAAAGATGAAGGAAAAAAGTTTATTTCAATACGGCAGTGGTTTGCTTTCAGAATCCAAGAAAGAGAAGACGAGGCTCATACTCTACTTCGGTCTAAGCGCCTTTTCCAACAATTTTTGGTTGATGCATACACGACTTTAGAATCAAACAGGTTGTCGTATATCAAATATAATCAGTCTACTATCTGTTGTGATAACTATGCATCAATTCAAGCTGCAGCAGAGGCTGGAACAAATAGCATGGAAGAGCAAGGAAAGGAAGTTCGAATACCAGCCTCTTTCACTGGTGGACCTCGATATATGTTGCATAGTTATTATGATGCAATGGCTACATGTAAACAGTACGACTTTCCTGACTTATTCATTACATTTACATGTAACCCTAAGTGGCCAGAAGTAACAAGGTATTTGAAAAAGCGGAAGCTTAATTCTGATGATAGACCAGACATTATGTGTCGTATCTTCAAAATTAAACTTGATTCTTTGATGAAAGATTTAACGGAAGACCATCTCCTAGGGAAGACTATAGCTGGTAAGAATATTGATTGAACCCGTTATTCACCGCAATCTTTCACATACATTTTCTAATTCATGATTTTTTTAATAAAATGCAGCTATGTACACGGTTGAATTCCAGAAGCGGGGTCTTACTCATGCTCATACTTTGTTATTCATGGATCCAAGCTGTAAATTGCCAACAGCTGATGACATTAACAAAATAATCTCAGCTGAGATACCAGATAAGGATGAAGATCCTGAACTATACAGCGTTGTTAAGGATTGTATGATTCATGGACCTTGTGGTGCGGCGAATATAAATTTCTCCGTGTATGGAAAGTGTTCTAAGTTTTACCCAAAAGAGAATGTTGAAGAAACTTCAGTTTGTAAAGACGGATATCCAATCTATAGAAGGCGAGCATCTTCTAATTTTGTTGAGAAAGGTTCACTGAAGTGTGATAACAGATATGTTGTTCCTTACAATCGTATCTTATCATTGCGATATCGTGCTCACATCAATGTTGAGTGGTGCAACCAATCCGGTTCAATAAAGTAATTATTTAAGTATATTAACAAAGGGCAAGACCGTGTTGCAGTTGTTCTAGAACCTAAAAAGAAAACTACGGATACGAATGAGACTGAAGGTGGGAGTAACAATGTTGCAGATGGTGAGAAAACAAAAAAAGATGAAATAAAGGAATACTTTGATTGCAGGTTCGAATCATAGACTCCTAATTGCCTTTCTTTAGTATTTTTTTCCTTTACTAAAATTTCTATTTTTTTATTTTGTAGATATGTTTCAGCTTCTGAAGCAGCGTGGAGGCTTTTCAAGTTTCCAATACAGTATAGAAGTATAGCAGTCATGAAACTTCCATTTCATCCACCAGGGAAGCAACCAGTTTTTTTATAAAGAGAAGGAGAAGATTAAAGATGTACTTGACAGAAGAGCTAATGTCGATTCTATGTTCATGGCCTACCTAAATCTGAATAAGGTTAATGCATTTGCTAGAACGCTTACTTATGCAGAAATTCCTAAATACTTTACTTGGGATGGTAAAAATAAACAATGGAAAGTAAGGCAGAGAGGATTTGCTATTGGAAGGATCAATTATGTTCCACATAGAATGGAAGCGGAATATTATATGAGAATCCTTCTTGGAATTGTTAGAGGTCCCAAAACTGATGAAGATATCAGGACATACAGAGGTGTTGTGTATGATACATACAAAAAAGCATGTTGGGCTCGAGATATTTTAGAAGACGACCAAGCTTATATCAACAGTATTATTGAAGCAAGCTTCTGGTTTTTTGGAGATCAACTTCGGAATCTTTTTGCTATGATGCTTCTAGATTGTTGTTTATCAAGGCCACTACATGTGTGGGAAGAAACATGGCATGTTTTATCAGAAGACATTGAAGCTAAGAAAAGAGAAAAATACAATAATCCAGGTTTCGAATTATTTGTATTGTACTTTTGTTTGATAATCTCATCCGTATTTATGGTTCGCGAAAACTAAGAAACTAATTATATTTCCATTTATTTATGATATTGCAGATTTAAATTTAACAGATGAGGAGAAGAAGAATTATACGCTTCAAGATATTGAAGAGATATTGTTATGCAATGGTGGAACTCTGAAAGAAATTGAAGAAATGCCAAAGCCAAACAGCATAGGTTTAGATCATTCCAACCGTTATATAATAGAGGAGAAGAACTACAATCGTGACGAATTGAAAGAAAAACATGATGATTGGATAGAGTTGATGACGTCTGAGCAAAGGGCAATATATGATGAGATAATGGTAGTTGTTTTAAATGACTGTGGAGGAGTCTTTTTTGTTTACGGTTTTGGTGGAACAGGAAAGACTTTTATGTGGAAAACTCTTTCTGCAGCTGTTAGATACAGGGGATTGATAGCTATAAATGTTGCCTCAAGTGGTATAGCTTCTTTGCTGTTAGAGGGTGGAAGGACTGCACACTCAAGGTTTTGTATCCCTATAAATCCTGATGATTTTACAACCTGTAATATCAATCCTACTTCAGATTTGGCTAAGATGTTGAAAGAAGCCTCTCTCATCATATGGGACGAAGCACCAATGATGAGCAGATATTGTTTTGAGAATCTGGATAGAAGTTTATCTGATATAATGAGAAATGCAGACAACAAGCCGTTTGGTGGAAAGGTAGTTGTATTTGGAGGTGACTTCAGGCAGGTATTACTTGTAATAAATGGTGCTGGTAGGGCTCAGATTGTTCTAGCTTCATTGAACTCTTCGTATCTATGGGAACATTGTAAGGTTCTGTCTTTGACGAAGAATATGCGGCTTATGTCAAAGAATATGACAAAGGTTGAAGCAAGGAATATAAAGGAGTTTTCTGATTGGATTCTAGCTGTTGGAGATGGGAAAATTCCCGAATCAAATGATGGGGAAGCTCTTATTGATATTCCAGAAGAATTGCTAATAACAGATGTAGTTGATCCTATTGATTCTATAAGTAGGGCCGTATATGGTGATTTGGAAATGTTGCATACAAAAACAGATCCGAAGTTTTTCCAAACAAGAGCTATTTTATGTCCAACAAATAGTGATGTTAACACCATCAATGAAAGACTGCTTGAGAAGCTCCAAGGTTAGTTTCTACTTTTAAATCAGGCAAATTTTTAGTTTTTCCGATCTTAGTTAAATACAATAATAAAGTGATCATATATCTATACAGGTGAAGAAATGGTGTACTTAAGTGCTGATAGTATCGATCCTCAGGACAGCGAATCATTAGACAACCCTGTTTTTAGTTCAGACTTCTTAAATAGTATAAAGCTCTCAGGATTGCCAAATCACAGTCTTCATCTTAAGATTGGTGCTCCTGTAATGTTACTGAGAAATATAGATCCTAAAGGTGGTTTATGCAACGGTACACGATTGCAGATTACTCAGATGGGGATTAATGTCCTTGAAGCTTGTGTTATTACCGGTGAAAGAGTTGGAGAGAAAGTGTTAATTCCAAAGGTTTTAATTAAACCGACTGATACTAAACTTCCTTTCCGGATGAGACGAAGACAATTTCCATTGTCTGTAGCTTTTGCGATGACTATAAACAAGAGTCAAGGACAATCACTCGAAGAAGTTGGTCTTTTTCTACCTCGACCAGTGTTTTCTCATGGCCAGTTATATGTGGCCCTTTCTAGGGTCACATCGAAGAAGGGTTTGAAAGTGCTTATCTTAGATAAAGATGGAGGGACAACAAAGCAAACGATGATTGTTGTGTTCAAGGAAATTTTTCAAAATCTGTGGCAGTAAGGTCTGGTTTGGTGTTTGTTGTTTTAAATTTTTTAATTTCAAGGGTGAATTTTGTTTTTGCAGTCTTCTATTAGTAAAACATTTTGGGGATGTTTGGTTTGTTTCGTATTTGAAGAAATTTACTTAATATACTTAATATTTCGTATTATACTGTTATCTAAACTAAGCATAGACCACATAAAACAAAAGAATGCTGTTTTAATTTCTAGGTTTAGATTTAGATTTTGTTTTGTGTTCGTTATTTGTAAACAAATGACCATTCATTCATAGAATAATTTACCAAACAAAGCCAAAAACAGAGAGCCATGTAACTAACCGAGTAAGATGTCATCAGTGTTTCCTTTTATTTGACTGTAATTGTTGATTTATAAGTCCAGCTTTCTGCAGAAACGTTGTATACATGGATAGACCATATATTATTGAATGAGGAAGTTTACAGAATATTGTAATTTATGTAAACGAAATCAAACTCAAACTTATCTTGCTTTGGTGTTGAATGATTATACTTTACCAACCCCAGTTGTCACCTGTAAGAGATAAATTGGTTAAGATCTGAATTCATCTTATTATAAAAATTTTCAAAACACAGACCCTAAAAATCGAATTTAAGGACAGATTGTAATAGAGTGAATTGAATATATCGATATAACCCTTTTTACTAAAATTTAGACTCTAAATTCGAACTTAGATACACTTACGATGAGAACAACAGTTGAAAGGAACTAAAGAAATTTGCTTTATATTTAGTATTATACTGAGTTCTGAACAGATCATAGTCGGTTAAAAACATCTTAATGCTGTTTTGATTTATTTAAAACTGGTTTTGGTTTTGTTTTCGTTCTTTGTAAACACATGACAATTCCTCGAAAGTCTAATTTAGAAAAGAAAGGCAAAAAAAGAGAGTCATGTTACTAACCAGTTTAGGACGTCATCTGTGTTTGCTTTTAGTTGACTGTAATTGTTGATGTTATAAGTATCTGTCTACACAAGAGTTGTAAACATGGAAAGAACATATGTTAGTGTATGACGATGTCTACAGAACACCGTGATATCTGAAGCTGAAATCAACATCGAACTTATCTGGCTTTTCTTTTGAATGAATATACTTTTATAACATAAGGAAATACCTCGAATTGAATGATTAAGATGTTAGATAATCTTATAACAAAAAAGCCCAAATCACAGTCGCTAAATTCAGAATTTAACAACAGACGATAATATATATGTATATTCGTTATTCGCTTCAAGAGAATAATACAGTGAGTTTAAAATACATTTATAAAGAAGACCGAATGGAGAGAGTTTAAAATCTAATTATTAAGAAGACCGAATTGAGAGAGTTTAAAATCAAGAACTTACCAACCAACAAGATCCGAGACTGAAATCAACAAACTCATTTACTGGGTTTGCAAAACATCCGATTGAAATCTTCAAAGTAGATCAATAAGTAATTAAATATAGAAATCACGGAGGTGAGAATTATAGGGTTCCAATCGGGATCTAAGCCGAAGAAGAAAGAGTGAAGGTTGATTAAAAAGAAAAAAGGAAGAAGGTTAAAAATAATCAGATAGACTCCCGAAGAAGCACAACAAAAGTCAAGTATCTTTTTATTATTTTAGTTGGGCCTTTTTATTTTTTTTTTGTCCTAATGTCTATATTATTTATAAGATTATTACAAATGTTTTACTAATGATTTCTACAATATCCCAAAATATACTTCCAAAATGAAATACAGAAACACAACTTTGCACTATATATTAATTATTAATTATACACACCAAACAATTTAATGTATCACCACAAATAAAATAAAATAATAAACTTTAAAAATTGTACTCAAATTATAACTAAAATTTATTATAATTTTGTTAAATAGTTATTAAATAATTACAAAACAAATTTTCTTTGTAATAAATATAAAAGTTCAAAAGTTCAAAAGTTCAAAATTTTAAAACATTTGACCCGCGATGTACCGCGGGTTCGAACCTAGTTGATATTATATCAAAATAGTCCAAAAGTCTCATGAATTTCTACTTTGTCTAATGTTGTTCAAACTTGTAAAGAAGATTTGGATTAATACCTAATAGAACACATCCAATTTTATACACTCTCTACACCTTTTAGTCTCTCAATACCCAATTTAGATCTATTTATACACTAACTCACTGACATGCCTCCAAGAAAAAATAAATATTTTTTGAATTTTGATCACATAACTCATCAATGTTAAACAAATCTTTGTAATTGGGTACAGTTAAATACGTAGCTCCAAAATTCAAGGAACAAAAAGACATGATAACTTGAGAGACGAAGAGTGAAAGACCATTTCTGACACAAATGTTTTTGAAAGTTTTGCCATTCTCGATAATTTTATGGAAATATGTGTAGGGAGGGAATCATTTTGAATCAAACTAAAAAATAGATAAATTTCTATTTTTCTTGTCACAATTTATTTTTAATCTTCTGACTTATCTTTGTTCTATAAACTCAAAGCTGGTCAAGAATAAGTACTTAAGAATTTGTCAACTGTCAATCAAAGGTTCATTAGATCATTTTGCCCCCAAAAAAACGTCACAAATCCTGACTGTACATCTGTTCCTCTAATACCACGTGTCACCATCTCCCACTTTAGATTCCAGTAACTATACAGAGAGTGTGTAGTATCAATTGCTAAAAGTATTGAATATGAGAGACTTGCGTCAGACCGATTCTAGTCTTCTTACTTCTTCTTCTTCTACCTACTTTTGTGGTAACTGTACACTAAGCTTTGCTCACTGTCCCTCCTCTCGGATCAGATTTGTGGGCTCACTTAGTACATACCTAGGAAGCTCATATCTAGCACCTGCATTGAGCAAGAACAAGCAGATTCAGTAAGGTACTACCAAAAAAAAAAGAAACAGAGAATAAGAATCAGACTGTGTATTAGGTAGGAACCTCTTTCATCCCAGCACAATGTTAGATCACTGTTCTGGACAATCACGCCTGCACTGTCAACAATAGTTTGCGCTAGTTTCAAATCAGCTTCAGCAGCAGCTCGAAGTGCATCCCATATCTCTGGTTGCAAAATTATTTCAACTCAGTTCCCAAAATGTCCATAATGCAATGCAGATCACAAGAAAGAGAGATGTATATACAAACCTCTTTGACCACCATAGTGTGGAGAAGTGTCCCAAAATTCCTCACGCATATTCGTAAGTTGTGCCCTTGTGATTGGCTCAGTATGTGCCCACGGTTTAGGTTTCCGGAGTTTCTTCCTTTTAACTGTGCCACCATACAAAACTCATAAGAGAATGCTACAATGTAAAACTACTACTAATCCGTAAAGCAGTTCTTTAAGTAACATCAATACTATAGCCATCTAAATCAGAAGATCATCACAAGTTTCGACAAATGCAATACAAAGCAGAACAAAAGAATCTAATGATCTTTAAGATCACACCACTCACAAACAATTTTCTATGATCGTATATATACACATAATCATCTCCTCTATACTATACACTATCAATTCCAACAAGACAAATGCAATAGAATGCAGAACTGAAGAATCTGGTGATCTTGTGTATTCAATCACACCATTGATCACACCACCAATGCTAAAAGCCAATCAACATGAGAAGATACTAAACAATCAAAGAGCATTCTAAATCCAGAACAGTACATGTTCAAGAACATTTACAATTTCTTAACGAATTGCAAAAGCAAGATTAGTGAAATCCCTAAAATAAGTGTTCTCGAAACTTCAGATTTCGCTCAAAAACTCTCCAAGAATCACAAACATTGCAACAAATCGTAGCCAAATAGTTCTGAGAACGCAGCGAGACGATTAATTGTACAAAATCAAAAGAACAATTTGAGCGAAGAATCAATTTTTCTAACCTCCTCCTTCATTATTGGCCTGAGACGATCCAATGCAACCCATTCTCGAACGCCGGAGCCGAAACGGAGAAAGGAAACCGTCGATAAGAGATACACGGTGGTTACAGCGGGAGAATCGCCGGAGAGGTCTTCAAGAGTCGTCGTCGTCTTTCAAAAGGTCAAGACTCCCAAATTAGTTTGTTAGAGAGAAGTTTCCTATTTATACTTGCCACGTCATATACTTTCCAATCAATTTTTCAAATTTAATTACATCATTCAAAATGACGAATATGTCCTCGCTTTTATCGAAGCAAGCAAGCAAGCTAATAGATCAGAACGCGTGAGAAGGGTGTTTCAGTAATTGCAATACACAAATGCTAGATTTTTTTCCCTTTCTGTGTGACAAAGACACCACACAACAGAGGTCTTTTTTTCTCTCTCGTTTGATATTTCTCTTTTTTTTTTTTTTCAATTCCGCGTCTTTCTCTGTAGAAATCGAAAAGATCTTTTGAAAAAACAAAATCTTATTTTGGGTTTTGGGTTTTGTTGAAGTAAGAAGCTTTTTTTTTGAAAAGGAGAGGGAGGATCTCAAATGGCGGGTTACAGAGCAGATGATGAATACGATTACCTATTCAAGGTAGTTCTGATTGGTGATTCAGGTGTGGGCAAATCCAATTTGCTCTCGCGGTTCACCAAGAACGAGTTTAGCCTCGAGTCCAAATCCACGATCGGCGTTGAGTTCGCTACTCGTAGTTTGAATGTTGATGATAAAGTCATCAAAGCCCAGATTTGGGATACTGCTGGTCAAGAAAGGTCTCATCTTTTTTTTTTTCAACTTCACATTGTTCATTTCTCGATCTGGTTCTCCTTAGATTTAGATAATTTTCGTGGAAGCTTTTGTTTTTTATGGTGTAGGGTTTAGATCTTAAATTGCTTTAGATTCATTGGCTTTTTACAAGAAGAGATCTGGGTTTGAATGTGATTTTGTGTATGACTAGAAAGTTTGTAGCTTTATCTATTTTCTCCTGTTGCTTTATGTAAGAGTGTTTGATTGGTTTATTTCTACGATTCTCTAGCTCTTTTCCTCAGATTTCGCTTAAAGATTCTTGCTTTGTATAATTTGCTATTTTCGGGGTTCTTTGATCAGTTTCTTGAAGCTTTACTTAGTCAGATTTTGATTTGTTTATGTAAGAGAGCTTAAATTGGTTTCAGTAGGATTCTTAACTCCTTCATTTGAAGCTTTACTTAGTCTAATTTCGAAACTGAAAAGCTTCTTGCTTTGTATGATGTGCTATTCTCCAATTCTCTTTGTCAGTTTTGTAAAGCCTATATTAGCTACTTAGCCTGATTTCGAAACTGCTTAGGTTCTTGCTTTGCATATCTTTGTCTTATTCTCGGTTTCTTCTTCGCTATATCTATGTTCTGATGTCTTTGTGAACTTAATTTTCGGGTTTTTTTTTTTTTGACAATGTTTGAATAAGGTATCGAGCCATCACTAGCGCGTATTATCGAGGAGCTGTTGGAGCGCTTCTTGTCTACGATGTAACCCGACACTCAACATTTGAAAACGTCGAGACGTGGCTGAAAGAACTAAGCAACCACACTGATCCAAACATTGTTGTCATGCTCGTGGGAAACAAATCTGATCTTCGCCATCTCGTGGCTGTTCAGACAGAAGATGCGAAATCATTCGCCGAGAAAGAATCTCTCTACTTCATGGAAACATCGGCTCTAGAAGCCACTAATGTCGAGAACGCTTTCGCGGAAGTCCTCACTCAGATTCACCACATTGTGAGCAAGAAGGCGATGGAAGCTGCTAGCGAATCCGCTAATGTTCCATCTAAAGGTGACAAGATCGATATCGGTAAAGATGTTTCCGCTGTGAAGAAAGCTGGATGCTGCTCAAACTAATAAAGAGAGAGTAGAGAGTTGTTATTGTTAACGACCTGAGAGGATTGGTTTTTGTTAACGGTTCTTTTTCGAATATCAAGATTGCGTTTAGGTTGACTAATGATGCTGTTTTCGTGTATTTCTGTTTTTACTTATATAATGTTACCAATGTTATTGTTTGAATATGCTTTGTCAAATTCTCAGAACCCAGATCTGAACCTTCCGATAAACATTCGTTCAGAAAGCCTTTCTCTCTCTCTTCTCTCTCTCAAATCCTTTAGAGAGAGAGTAGGTTGTTCTTCTTTTTTAGCCATCCGGTTTATATTTCCGGCGTCTGTCTGTTAGCTATCGCGACGATGGCTAGCTTTAGTTTCTCTCCGGCGCTGTCCGGTTTCTATCACGGTAACTTTGTTGCCGTTGATTGTTATACTTCCCGATTTAGTCGGGTATGGCATCTCCGGCTCCAGTAGCGGAGATTGTCGGCTATCCTTCCAGCAACTTCTGGTTCATTTAACAGAGTTTGGCTGGCTCTCCGTCCGGCAGTTTCTGGTTCTTTCAACAGAAATTGGCCGGTTCTCCGTTTGGCAGCTTTTGGTTCATTTAACAGAAGTTGGCCGGCTTACGTTATGGCTATACCGTTGCCGTGTTTTAGTTTTTGTTATTTCGGTGTGTCCCACTTTGGGTTTCTGATGTGGGCAAGGTAGTTATGGTGATATTTGGCATGAAGATAAAATAGAAAAGTCTAGAGAAAAAGAGCAAGCAGTGATTATGCATCTATGTAGGTCATGTCTGCCTGACTTCGGGTTTTCAATTTTAGTGATGGAGCTCTTCATCTGTTTAGAAATCAGATGTGATGCGGTGGTCTTTGATGCCGAGTTAAAGAAGAGACATAAATATGGTGGAATTGAAGGCGTTGGGTCTTGCTTGGCGGTTTACTGGTAAAAGTTTCCTCTAGATCTTATTTCAGATTAAGATTTCTTCACTGATTCATGAAAAAGTCGAGATGTCTACGAATTGGATAAATGTTTTTCTCGGGTGAATTCACTTTGGTTTACTGATGGTCGGATAGTTCTCCGACGTCAATCACCGGCGGTCGGAATCTTCTTCCTTAGCGAATAATCCAAAGAGTCATCATTGAGTGAAGGATATGCTTACACGTGGCTTGAATGCAGTGTAGGGTGCACGTGTTTAATTACTCATGCTATCATCGGTTGATCTTATTTGTCCTCTAGGACACCTATGTTTAATAAGGTCAGTTGTTTCTTTACTTTGGGCCAATAGTTTGTTAGTTGGGTCGTAAATTCTTAGTCTTGAAGTAGTCAGCAAAAGATCGAGCTTCTCGGTTACTAAGTCTCTGAAGGATGCAGCTTGATGTGTAAGAACCTCTCATAACCCAAGCATATGATGGAAGCTATAAGATCAACTACAGTCTCAGATTGGAAATATGGCCTTATTGAGAGAGTTATGAGATCTCCTTGGTTTTTCATATTTTGCATCGGTTTGAATTAGTAGTTGATTATGCTGTTTCTACTGATGTAACTTACAGTTTACTGTTTTAATTCTCAGCAGTTTGGTTGTGTTTTAGTGGAGTTTTTTCCACTGCCCTGTAATAAGTAACCCTCTGTTCTATATAATATGAAAATACTTGAAAAAAAAAATTCTCAGAACCCTAAGTTATATATATTCTCTAAAAACACTACAATTTGATGATAAAGGGTAGGATTGATTTTGATGATAAAAACGTTATATCGGTTCAATTTGGTTTAGTTCGGTTCGAATTTTTGTTATACCGAATTTTAATGTAACAAAACCGAATGATAATTATAAAATATCCGGTTCAGTTTTGATATAATTGTATTGGTATGGTTCGGTTAGCTTTTTTTGACTACCCCTGTTTTTATTTTGATTACAATTTGGTTAGAGCTTTTGCAATCGCCGGCGAAACTCAAGAGTGATGGCAATGGAGGAGCCAAGGAAGCTGAGAGGCCACAAATCAACTGCCACTTGTTGTATAGCTTCTCGTGACAGGCCTGGACTTGTTCTCACTTCCGGCGAGGTTTCTAAAACACTCTTTAATTTCTTTTAAATTCGATAAGGGTTTTACGAAGATGATTTTAACAATTTGAAAGATGGTTTCTTAGGATGGTTGCGTTTGCTGGTTTGATTTGAGATGTAAAGATGTTCAATTCATCATCGACGTTGGAACAGAACCTGTTTCATCTCTCTGTTTCAAGACAGGTTTTTTTTTTGATTTTTTCTCTCACTCTCTTTCAACTTCATCTCTTTGTTTTTCAGTTTGGTGGTTGATTTTGTTTTTTTTTTTGGTTTTCAGGTAATGAGAACATTCTCTATGCTTCTTATGGAAACGAAATCAAGTCTTTCGATGTTCAAACGGTAATTAGAAGATTGAAACTTTTGATAAACCATGAACATATACTCTTCACTCTCAGTTATAAATCTTCTTGCTTTCTGGAAATTTTATAGCTAAGTGCTACTTCTTGGAAGCCACTAGAGAGTTTTAATTACAACAAAGATGAAGTGAACCAGGTAGTGATCTATCTAAAAACCCTGACTATCTGAGAAGTTATCGAATTTACCTACAAAATCCGTGTTGATAATCTTTTAATGTTCTTGATTTGTTAAGGTTGTATGCAATGGAAGATCATCTTTTCTTGCTTCTGCAGATGATTCTGGTGATGTTAAGGTACACTCAATGTTTGTTTAGTTACGTAAACATGAATTTTCTCGGTTTTGATGAGTTTGCTCTCCAACACAGATCATCGACATTGGTCAGAAATGCCTTTATAAAACCCTTAGAGCTGGTCACACAAGTGTATCCTTACTTTTGTTGTTTTTCTCCCTCGCATCTGTGAAGTTCTTCTAACCTTGAAAAATCTCTCTTAAGTCAATCCCTTAATGTGACATTTAAGATATGCAGTTCTGTGCAATTTATTCCATGGAGACCTTGGGAAGGTAACTAACATCTTAATGTGATTTGTTATATTATATGTGTATTCCTTTTAAGGTTTCTGAAATGTGTGATTTCTTACAGTTATAACTGGTGGACTTGATTCAAAGCTTGTTTTATGGGATTTCTCAAAAGGTCGCTCACAAAAGATTATAGACTTTGGTAAACCCTTTACCACTTATACGGGTTCTTTTGCCTCATTTATATATGCAATAAATTTGATTTCAAAGGTCACTGCTGTAAATCATTTCAGGCTCCGATACACAGAATAACTCAGGACAATGCCTAAACCCTGCATTTGTTCACTCGATTGCAATCCCGGAAATGGACATGGTTGATAAGTTAGGCAAGATATGCGCAGTTGCTAGAGGTGATGGAATTGTCGATTTGATCAACATCGAATCAGAACTTTCCCGGAAAGTAACATCATCGAAAGGAAGCAGCAGCAGCAGTAGTAGCAACAATGTGATCAAAAGGGTTTGTTTAGATTACTCTGTTGGTGGACACAATGCTGCTGTGTCTTGTGTCGCTTTTTCTCTGTTTCAGGAGAAAGGTAGATTCTTGATCTCAGGTGGTAATGATAAGACAGTCAAAATATGGGATTGCTTCAAATGTCTTGATCCAGACAACAACAACAGTAACAGAGATATCCTCCATTTGAATATTAACTTAAGCAAGAAGGTAGTTAACTAAAGCCCTTCAAGTTCTTTTGCTATTTTCACTTCTTTCTCTTTTCCCTGATTCTGACATCTATTGGGGATTTCTTAAACAGGTGAATTGGCTTTGCACGAATCAATCTGGTTCTGAGAATCTTGTTGTTTGTGACACCACTAGAGTAGTTAAGGTTTACTCAGTCACTTAATTAGGCCTGATGGATCATAAAATGACTTATCCTTGTTTCGCAT
Organism: Camelina sativa; assembly: GCF_030686135.1. Lineage (NCBI taxonomy): Eukaryota > Viridiplantae > Streptophyta > Magnoliopsida > Brassicales > Brassicaceae > Camelina > Camelina sativa. Next base: position 33,147,200 of record NC_141899.1, read on the forward strand.
TGTTATTAAAATGACTTATCTCTGTTTCACATTGTTATTATTGGGACTTTCTCAAAGTGTTTACTTGATCCACAAGTTAGTCATTTGTTTGTCACTACCAAATTATAAAGACTAAAATTACTTGGATGAATGAATATACTTAAGAGTTAAGTTAACAATTTTAAAACTCTACTTGTATATTGATGTTTCTTCAGCTTTGAAACCTTATTTAATTTTGTTTTGTAAAATCTATATATATAAAGTTAACTTTTTCTCATTCCTGGTGCTGCCATGTCAGCACTCACTCTGTTTAATCGGACCAAATTTTCGACATTAACAGTTCCTATTTGTTTGGCCCATATCTCTTTAAAAGCCCATGAAACTCCATTCCAACAACTGCCGGCGAAATAAAACCCCTCTCCACGAGACTCTACTCTGCCGTTCTCCCTTGTGCGACCTGAAGCGTCTTCACTCTTTCATCCCGGTTCACCTAATGGATAGATTTGAAATTAATGTTGGACACTCTTCCACAACCTTTCACTGTCTTCTCTGTCTTCCATCTCCATAGTAACGTCTTCCTGTTTAACGGTAATTCAAGCGTTCAATGCTCCCTCTTTCAATTCAAGACCCACTATTCTTTCTTCAATTGGCGTAAGTTTAAGTCCTATATAATGTCATCTTCTCCAATTTCATCCTTCTTATAATTTTCTTTGTCTCTGAAATTTCTCTTGACTAACATGGATTCCACTGTCATTCGCAAATCTCAAAGCTGGCCTTCTTCGCCAACACATCGTCGGAAGAATGCTTCGTCACTGGCCTGCCCTTCTTCGTTGAGTGCTCTCACGTTCAAGCTGCATCCTCTGGTGATGCTCAACATATCCGATCAGCTTAACCCTTCCGCCGCTTCTTGCGCAACCGGTAATGGCTCCAGCAACGCCGACGCGATGTTACTGCAAAACCCTAGGGTTTATGGATGCGTGATCGGTCTCCAGATCGGCCGTATGGTTGAGATCTTCAACATTTTCGAGCTTTTGTTTGATCCTACTACTGATACTCTCAATAGACCCTTCCTTGAGAAGAAGCAAGAACTCTGTAAGTTTTTCTCACATACACTCTCTCTCTCTCTCTCTCTTTATATCGTTCTCGCTTTGGTTATAATTTGTACGTCTATGGGGATTTTAGATAAGAAGGTGGTCCCTAAGTTCTACATATTGGGACGGTACTCTACGGGAAGCGATGCTACGGAATCTGATATGCTTATCCACAGAGCTGTGAGTTGCAGTTTCATTGTTTTATTCTGATATGGTTCTCTATTGTTGTAGTACTGATTGTGTGAGGTTTTTGTCATCTACAGCTGATGGACATTAATGAATCCCCTGTTTATGTTCTTCTAAATCCGGCTATCAATCACTCACAGAAGGATCTTCCAGTGACTATTTACGAAAGCGGTAAATTGGTTTTTTTTTCCATCATTGATTGTCTTATTTGTTTTAGAGATTATCATCTTATTGACTATGATAATCATTGATTGTCTCCAAAACTAGAGTTCCATGTCATTGATGGGATTCCTCAGTCGATTTTCCTGCATACAAGCTATACGATTGATGTATGAGTTTAAGCCACTTGATTTTTATTTCATCGATGTGATACGAGAGTGGACTTTTGATAATATAGCGGTGGTTGTAAATTCGTGCAGACAGTTGAAGCTGAAGGATATCGGTTGATCATGTTGCTCATCTTAAGCCATCTGATGGCTGCTCAGCAGCAACTCAATGTAAGCAATCATTGTAACCCTGCATATTTAGTGTTATCTTGACTTTTTATTGCATGGAGTTTTAGGTTGATTCCTCGATGTATTGCAATGGCTGCTCATCTTACTGGAATCCATAGTGCTATCAAGATGCTTAACAGCAGAATCAGAGTGCTGCTCATCTTGTCGCTATGCAGGAAAGGAATTTGATATTCTTGCTCAAGTCCCAACTCTCGGTCATCCTATTATTTATTCATCAAATTTTTGTAACCTGACCTTGATCTTGCCTGGAACATATCGATATGTGTTTTCCCTACGGCGAAGAAAGAATAAAAGGGGGTTAGACGTTGATATTGAGGACAAGTAGGGGGTATTGGTTTGGGATTTTAAGAGAATTTTAATGACTTAAACTAAAATTATGGAAAGTATAAAATGAAGGATTCTAGGTGATTGTTTAGAAAGTTTTTTAAAATCTTGCTGATTTGTTTTTCTTAATCTTGTAAAATCTCTCATAAAATCTTGTAAAATCTTTCTCAAACAATATTGCACAGTATTCTCTTTGTTTGTGTTGGATTAGGGGGTGATACCAAATGTTGTCTTTTTTTGTTTTTTTCTATAAAAGTTGTTAGTAGAATGTATCCTCTACGCTTTGAGGGTGAGATATGTTCATCATAAACGTTGTTTATTATTAAGAGGGAGCTAAGCTTTCTATTCTTCATTCACAAGCAATAAAAGAGGTTTATAACAATTTGGTATCAGATTGTGAGATGAAGATACAAAAGAACACTATTGATGAGATGAAGAAAATAGTTGATGAGATGTTTGAGACGGTGAAGAACATGCAAGCGAAAGCCGAGCAAGAGAAGAAGATAAAAGAACAAGCGGTGGTGACGGAGACGGTGACATCAACACCGGATCCAGTGTTGGTTGTGGTTACGGTGGACCCAAAGCACGTGAGATGAGAGGTGGTGGAATCGGTGAATTCGAAACCACTCGAAGCGGTGGCGTTAGTAGCTGCAACGTCTATGATCGAGTTAGAGAAACCATCGCATCCAAAATCTATAAAAAAAAAACAAATGACATATTGACAACAAAAGTACATTTGTAAACCAAAGAAGTTAACTCTTCTGTCTTGAAACAATAGGAATGAGAATATGGTTCTTTACCTTGCTGAAGAACACAGACGGTTTGAGCAAACAAAGCAATGCTTCATTAAGGGAAGAATGAGATACACCCTAATGATCATGCAGCACAAGATTTCATTAGAAAATTATTTTAAAAACATTGGGATGTATATAAAATAATATAAGAAGCGAGTTGTTATAATTTATATAAAGCGAGTCAGTTAAAAGCTGCAGTTTTTTTTATGTTTCAGGTTTTTTCACATACTACAACCACATATAAAAAGGTAAATAACAATCCAACCAGAACATGACAAATAATTTGAATAAAGCACAACTAACTACTACAGCTAGACAACAACTTTTACTATACAATCTTAACTTCTCATTATTAATTACAAAAAAAACCTAAGAATATTCAAATTTCTAAAAAAATAAACAGTTTACTACATTATACTTGCTGCAAAAACCTAGAGGAAAAAAATTTAATCAACAAAACAACAAAAGAAAACAAATGAACAACAAAACTAGATGCAAGGAGAAATTTACATAACCAATAAAGATTATACCAAAATAACCAAAAAACACCCTAATCTAACTCCCGCGCGTAGCGCGGACCAAATGCTAGTAGTTTATATAGTTGTATTTTTCAAAAATTATTACTCATTATTGTTTTAATCTATTTACGTTTTCATGGTGGGTTGTTCCTTTTTAGGATGTTGGCTTGAACAAAAAGAAAATAAATTTGTAATTATTTGGTTGACAAAAAACCTCATGATTACATTTCAACTAACTTTTGAATTGTTAAATTCTTTTACTATCAATCAACTTTGTTACGTACCATTTGTTTGTGTTCATTCAATTTTTGCCTAGATCAAAAGTTTTCAACCAAATTTTTTTATCAATGGGAATGTACAAAAAAAGGTTATCCCTAATTACACTTTTCTTGTCCACATTTACACAATTAAGAATTTTGGTACGAAGTTGAAATCCAATTTACTTTCCAATAAATTATGTTACAATCGTAACAAAAATGTATAAATCCACAAAATAGTGTTAGTCATACAGTTAGAACGTTTTGAAGTTACACATACACACGGACGCGCCACACACATGTTAGTAATTCGAGTTCTTCTACCGTATACGATTGTTATTGTTATTTCTTGGCCATTATACACGTCGTAAGAATATCTGATTCTCTAAAACTAGCTCTAAGGTAAAATTGAGCAGCCTTTAACTATCACAACTTCACAACACCCTTCTTTTAAATTCCGACAATTCCTAAAGTCTCTCTGCTTTCCACTATGAAACCACTGCAACCGTTGCTCCTCCTCCTCCTACTAGCCGCCGTCTCTGCCTCTCCACTATACCCAAAACAGCTCAAAGCTCTCCAATCTCTCAACATTCCTACACCAACCAATGATCCCTGCAACAACAACTCCTCCTCCTCATCTTCCATAACTTGCGACGACGCTTCTCCTTACCGCCACATTACCTCTATCTCCTTCATAAACTGCTCACCCAAACTCTCTCTCACCTACAAAACCCTCAAACCACTCTCCAAATCCCTCCTCAATCTCTCCTTCACAAACTGCCCTTCCCTTTCCCCTCCACATCACCTCCCAATCACACTCCGCTCTTTCTCCGCCGTATCCTCCTTCCTCCACAACCGTAGAAGCCGACTCTCAGGCCTCTTCCTCGCTCGTCTCATAAACCTTCAAACCCTCAAAATCTCCTCAACACCAATCTCAACCTCTCGTCGTCTTTACGTAATCCTCGGTAACATGCATAAACTCACTTCCCTCACAATCTCAAACTCAAATCTCTCCGGCCTTATCCCTAAATCTTTCCACTCTAACCTCACTTACATCGATTTATCAAACAGCTCACTCAAAGGCTCAATACGAACCTCCCTTACTCGTCTCACAAACCTCAAGTCACTAAATTTATCTCATAACTCTCTCTCCGGCCAAATACCAAACTCAATCAAAAACTTAACCTTTCTACAAAACTTGTCTTTAGCTTCAAACAAACTATCAGGAACAATACCAAACACACTCTCATCGATTCCTGAACTTACACATTTGGATCTAAGCAAGAACCAACTAAACGGAACCGTTCCAAGTTTCATCTCCGAGATGAAGAATCTCAAACACTTGAATCTCGCTGATAACTCCTTCCATGGAGTTTTGCCATTCAACGAAAGCTTCATAAAAAATCTCAACTTTTTCGAAATCGGAGGCAACAGTGAGCTCTGTTACAACAAAACTGTTATACCCACGAGCTTGAAATTGGAGGGTGTCGCTCCGTGTGATAAATACGGCTTTCCTTTATGGTCTCCGTCGGAAAAGGAGGAATCTTTGTCAGGGGAAAACGATTACGGCGATTACGGCGGAGGAGGAGGAAACGAGAAGATGACGGAGAAGAAAGAAGAACACAACGGTTCCAACAAGACACTGTTTGGTCTCGGCATTGGTCTTTTCTCGCTTGTGTTCTTAATCCTCTTCCTCTTTTATGTCGCTAAAAGGTGTCGTTGGATTTGAAATTTTTTAGCAAAAAGCTTTGATCTTTACAGAGTTTTCAGAAATCCCCAAAGTGTATCGGTTTTGGACTTATTTAGGGTTCTTTTTGAGTTTTGAGAGTAACCAGACCGGGTCTGAAGAAATTACTGGGTCTAAACCGGTATAATTCCGGTTAATGTGTTTGGTTTGTGAAAATAAATCACAGGATAGATGATGATTTACTTATTGCGTTTATTGGCTATTTCTCCAAGTTTTGTTGCGGTTAATTGTGATTTTTAATCTCGAGTTGTAAATTTGTAACCTTATCCCAATTTTGCTACACTATAAAATTAATATTATATCCTCATAGAATTTGGGGATGTATGACAATAATTATCTTGAAAATTATGAGATTTTTTTTAGTTAACAATAATTATCATATGGTCTAGCAAAGAAATGATTGGAGAATACAAAAAAGCATGAGTGTAAAATGACTGAATGGAATAACATGGATTTAGAATTGAACATCCACTAGCTTAGAAAGACAACGAAATCATTCAACTGTATCTTTGAAATCTTTAGAATAGAACTCTACGATGAGGACTGATCGCAAAATGAAAAGATCGCTAGTTGCTATTATCACATTCATAATGGTGATGACATGATCGTCGTTGTTGTAATGTTCATGATGATGATGATCATTATCAAAACATTTAAAAATGCAATACACTATCCCTTCTATACTTCCAAAAAAAAAAAAAAAAGTAAAAAGACACCAAAATTTATTCTGAGATGTATTAGATAGTCGAAAACTGATTATTTCATCTTCTAAACTCTTTTCAACGAATATCAAAATTTTAGTGGGGGTTATTGGTTTAAGATTTGAATAGAGTTTTAAAGATTTTAAATTTTATGTAGAATCTGTTGTTATTAGATCAAGATTTTGTTAAACTCTGTTAAAGTTTAGTGTTATTAGTTTGTGATTTGTAAAAAATCATTTAAAATCTTAACAAATCTGGGTTATTGGATTCAGACTTTTATAAAGTCATTAAAAGTTTTGTGTTATTCAATTAAAACAAAAGAATCTAGGATTGTTAATGAGTTCAATTATTATGTTATTGGTTCATGATTTTAGACACTTTCTTTACAAAATAAAGTCATGGAAAGTATCATAAAAATACAAGGATTGTTTGGAGGACTTTACAAGATTTTAGAAAACTAATCAACAAAACTCTCTAGCAATCTTTAACAATCTTTCACTTATTCATTTTTAATGATTTTGTTGAACTATTCAAAAATCTTCATAAATCTCAAACCAATACCACCCCCTTAGCCAAGAGAAAGCAATGAACAAAAACTTAATAATGATGTTTTAATATGAATAAAAAATAATTTGTTTTGGAAAAAAAAGATAGAGACAAATATCAAAATTCGAATATGTATTCAACTCTTTAATTATGATTCGAACTCTCGTTAAGTCAAGTTCTAAAGATGCATACTTTTTTCTTCCAATTTGAATATGATTCTCCACGAGTCTAACTTTTTCTTTTTTTTACATTTTGTTTTGTTTCACCCCTTCTAATGCAAAATTCAGTTTGTGATACGTTTGTACAAAACTTAGTTCTCCAAAACAAATTACTTCCCACACAAATACTATTAACCAACTTATTTGAAAGATTTTGTATTGGAAGTTTGAAACTTTAAGGTAATACACAAGAATCATAATTTATAGTAATAATGAGCGAGACATACATGAAATATCATGGTTTTTGTGGTTTTTAACCATGATACAAGTGTGCTTTTTGAGTTTTTTGATTTGTTTTCTAGGTTGTTTTTGAGTTTTGTATAGGTATAGGTACTCATTGGCACGGATGGAACACAAAGGAGTTGAAAAGGATGATTTGGAGCATAATCAAAGCATTTAGACTGATCAACGAAGGAGGGAGACAAGTTCAAGAATATGCATCGACCAATGGTCGATGCAGCTGCCACAAGCCAATCGGAAGTTTCCTCTACAAGCTTTAGAAGATTTACAAAATTTGCCCAAGTTCTCTTATTTGCAATTAAGGCCCAAGACGTGTTTTAGAGTATATATAGGATTTTTTTGGTCATTGTTTAGACGTAAGTTTTCTCCAGCAAGCTTTATTTTTCCCTACAACTTTTTAGAGAGAACCCTGAGAGATTTTTAGAGAACTTTTGGAGAAAAGAATCAAGACTCTTTCAGAGAAGATTCATAACTTATTTTCTTCTTCTTCTAATTTCTTAAAGATATCTATTTTATTCATGATTTGTGTTCTTACAATTATGTTTGAGTAGATCTGCTTGTTAGGTTTAGGGTTTCTCATTAGAGATTTCATGGATTATTACATATGTTTATTTTGGATTCATTATCTTTCTTGTTCTTCACCATATGTTGTTTTTAATGCTAGATCTTTTATTAGTCATATGGATGTAGATCTTAGGATATTGAATTGTTTTTAGATCTTATGCATCAATATTGAATTGTTTTTAGATCTTAGTTCGATATTGAATTGTTTTTAGATCTTAGACCTAGGATTCTAAGATCTAAGATCTAAGAGCTAGGACTCTTTTAATAATAGTTCTTTTAAAACTGTATAATTAAACTCTTTTAATAATAGTCTTTTTAAAAATGTATTTTTAAAAAAACTGTAACAATATATTCTGAAGGGTAAGCAATAGTCCTTTTAATAATAATCTAGGGATCACCGCCCTCCATATACCAATTATATATTCAATGCTCTGCTATGAAAACTTTTGAGTTTAAAAACTCTCAATGATCTGCTTATTGATGGAGATTATACATTTAGTGATCTGCTTATTGATGGAGGATTATACATTTAATGATCTGCTTATTGATGAAGATTATATTCAATGATTAGCTTATTGATGGTAATTATATTCAATGCTCTGCTATGAAAACTTTTGAGTTAAAAACTCTCAATGATCTGCTTATTGATGGAGATTATACATTCAGTGATCTGCTTATTAATGAAGGATTATACATTTAATGATCTGCTTATTGATAAAGATTATATTCAATGATCAACTTATTGATGGTGATCATATTCAATGCTCTGCTATAAAAACTTTTGAGTTCTAAAAATCTCAGTGATCTGCTTATTGATGGAGATTATACATTCAGTGATATGCTTATTGATGGAGTATTTTACATTCAATGATCTGCTTATTGATGGAGATTACATTCAATGATATGCTTATTGATGGGGAAGAAGCAGGAGCTGTAGCAATCAAATGATAGCCATAGTAGAGATTCGCATTCTGCTTCAACGACGCTCTCGAACAGCCTTCTCCGTCAATGTCTCGTCAAGTTAACGGCAAAGGCAAAAGCACCATTGCGGCGGTGACGGCGAGCTCCATTTTGATGAGGAAGAAGCAGCAGCTGTAGCAGTCGAATGATAGCCATAGTAGAGATTTGCGTTCTGCTTCTCTGTCTAAGAACAATAATGTTTCTGACGGTTAGTTTCGTTTTTTGCCTTCTTCTGCATTTGAATTTTGTTTTGTTTTTGGTTTGATTAGGAGACTTTTAACCTAGCTTTCCTGAGTTGGGAATTCAAGTTTTGATATTGTAGAGATATAGATATTGGAATTGTACTCATTACAATGAGCTGAATCTAGCAAAGTGTTTGAAGTTTTTGATGTGACTGATGAATTGTTTTGTGGAAATATAGATGAATTAGATACACATAGTGAGGAATCAGATGTTAGTGGCTTTAAATGTGGGCTATATGCACATTTAAAGTCTAACTAGGATATATCCCGTGCTTAAAGCACATGTCAATATTTTTTAAGAAAATATAAAATAATAATAAAAATTATTGTTTTCTTTTTAAAAAAAATATTTTGTTTGAAATAATATTTATTTTTAATTATTATATAAATCTATTAGTCTATTTGAATACTAATTATTTTAAAAGATTATAATATTTTATTTTTGACGTATTATTACAGTTTATATTGTTTATTTGTTATATTTGCATCATTATTTTGTGAAATATAAAATAGTAATTTTAATATTATACTTGTGTACAAATAAAAATTATTAATTTATCATCTATATAAATTTAGTTTTACTAAACTGCCAATGTGGAAATTAAAACACACATTTTCATACATTGAATAATATCTTCTTTAAAAAAAATTCAAATCACAACATATGCAGAAAAAAAATATGCATTTTATTAATTATAAGTATTATATGAAAATTCCAAACAATTTATAAATAAAATAAAATAAACATGATAGGAGAATTATAATTTGAAATCTTAACAAAAATTTTGAATTTAATTATTAAAAATAATTGTATTGTATACTTGGATATCAAATCTTACTTTTTAAAATTCTGATTGGTTTATATATATATTTATTTTAAAATAGTAATTTTATCCATAATTTATTAGAGAGAGAAAATATTTTTTTTGATTTTTTAATATTTGATTTGTGAGTTTTTTTTATTTTTAATTAATTCTATTTATTTAAATTAGTTAATTAAGTTTAATTAGTTTTTTCTAATGATATTTGAATGTAATTTTTTACACATTTTAACGTTAATTTCATATTTGTACTTCTTAATTAATATGGTAGAATAAGAAAATAAGAAAAAGCGAAATTATCACCATCTTGGTGTTGAAGGAAAAGAGGCCAATATTAAAATCAATTTATTTGTCTAAAAGTTAATTGTTAACCTCACGGAAAAAGGCCCGAAACGTAAAGCCCATAACACATAGACCACCACGGCGCGTGTAAACAACGCACACCCTATTATGTTTTTTTCTTCCTTCTTTCCCACGCGCCCCTCTTTCTTCTTCTTTCTAACCCTAACTCTCTCGTTCGTACTGGAGAAAGAAAAAAAAGCAATTGAAGAAGAGACGAGTCAAAGAGCGAGACGATCGTAACCAGGGAGCTTGAATTCTCCCCAGATTCTTTTCGAATGGATTCTCAACAGAGCGATCTCTTTGAAACCGTATCGCAGCCTGACACGGTGGCCGACGCGTATAACTTTTTGGAATTCGATACTCAAGGTGATTCGGAGTTTGATTACCCGGAGTTTGGATCACCGACGGCATGGCCTACCCCATCTGATTCTATTTCCATCGCTGACGCTTCCGATCGTGGTGGAGGAGGAGCTGCTGCGGATCATCATTCCGAGGCTTCGTCTCCTTCTTCCCTCTCTGCCGGTGCCGGGAATGGTGCGAAATCGGGACGTGGTGGTGTTAGTAGTAGTAGTCAGGTTGATGCATTGGCCGCTGGTATCGGAAATTTGAACTTCGAGGAGAGTGGAGATGATGATGGTTTCGATTATGGTCAGAATGATTTCACGGAGCACGCTTGCAAGTATTGTGGTATCTCGAACCCTGCTTGTGTGGTTAGGTGTAATGTCGCTTCCTGTAGAAAGTGGTTCTGCAATTCAAGGGGGAACACCTCGGGCTCGCATATTGTGAATCATCTGGTTAGTTATCTGTTTTTTTTCTTTCTCGTCCTTCCTTTGTGGAATTCATTTTTATGGACGTGTTGTGGTTAAGGCTGGTGGTATTATTGTATCTAGTTTGGTTTGTTTACTGCACCATTGTTATGAGATAGGATTACTTCTGTAATTGCGAGGAATTTACCCTTTTAAACAATATTTCCTTCTGTTGGTTATATTTTTAAGGTTCGAGCTAAACACAAGGAAGTTTGTCTCCATAGAGATATTGCGGAAGGTTTTAGGTTTTTTTTTGGCGGCTAGACATCTCTGGTTAGCAATGGCCTTCTCTTCTCTACTCAGATCTGCCGCCATTTCTGCCACCGCTCCTCGTGTCGAGCTTTATCCATCGTCTTCATACGATCATTCTCAGGTATTATACGTGTTTCGTTTTTTCCTCTGTCGAGAATTTGGTTTTATTTGATTTGTTTCACTTTCAGCTTACGTTTAGCTTTGATCTGCTTCAATTTTGTATTTCCGTGTCGCCTGGAGTTTTTCATGGATTTTGTTAGAGGTATTGTCAGGTTACTTCAAGTCTTGGATTCAGTCACAACCTGACCTCGTCCAGATTTTCTGGTGCTGCAGTTTCAACTGGGTCATCTTCATCTTTACAGTTCAGTGACCAACTCTGAACTACATGTAAATTACACGATGCTTTCTTTGCTTCTCTGAAGTTTTTTTTTTTATATGTGTTCAAATTTACAGAAAATGCAATGCTAGAAGCGTACAACCTATCAAGGCCACTGCTACAGCTGCACCTCCTGCTGTTGAAAGTAAGAAAATAGTTTATTTTATATTCTTACGTGATGTGTTTGGTGCTGCATTCTTGCAGTTAACGTCGATTTGATTGATTTGTATAGGGTCAAGGAGCAGCGGAAAGACAAAGGTCGGGATCAATGGTATGTTATTCTTTTATCTGTTGTTGGATTCATTTTGAGATCATCAGATAGTGTATGCCTTCATTTCTTCTGATGCTTGTACTTGTTATGTATTGGACAGGTTTTGGTCGAATTGGAAGGCTGGTCCTCCGTATTGCAACCTTTAGGGATGATATTGAGGTTGTAGCTGTCAATGATCCATTAATGTATTTTTAGCCAGATTTTTTGTATTACTGCTGCTTATAGTCTTTTTACCCATTCAGTGTATCTTATTCTTAGTAACTTTTTTAGTTTAAGGAAATCGTATTAAGAGGCATGGAACACTTGTATATCAACTAACTGCAAATCTTCTCTCCCGTCTTATGCAGGCTTACATGTTCAAGTATGATTCTACTCATGGAAATTACAAAGGAACCATCAATGTAATTGATGATTCTACTTTGGAGATCAATGGAAAACAGGTCAAAGTTGTCAGCAATAGGTATTGCCTCAAACTGTTGACTCATACATATTTGTGTGGACATGGACTAAATTCTGAATCAGTTTTCATGTGTTTCCTATTGATAGGGTAAAAAGCTTATCATTTTAGTGCCTGACATCTTTTTGGTTCTTTCTCAGAGACCCGGCTGAAATCCCGTGGGCTGATCTTGGAGCCGAGTATGTTGTTGAGTCTTCAGGAGTATTCACTACTGTTGGAAAAGCATCAGCACATTTGAAGGTTTGCACTTTCATCTTAACGCACTTGTTGATCTACTAATTTCACTGGATCTTACATTGTATACAGGCTTTATATTACATCAAACAATCATCTTCTGAAATTGCCATTGGTTTGCTTGACTTTCATTGCCTGTGCAGGGTGGTGCCAAGAAAGTCATAATTTCTGCCCCTTCAGCGGACGCGCCCATGTTTGTTGTTGGAGTAAACGAGAAGACATATCAACCAAACATGGATATAGTCTCCAATGCAAGCTGTACCACCAATTGTCTGGCACCTCTTGCCAAGGTTTGTACATAATTTTTTTGTCCTCTATATAACTTGGTTTTGAAGAACCTCATTAAGGTCAAATAAAATTGTCGGGCCTAAAGAACTTGTATATGGCAGGTGGTGCATGAGGAATTTGGTATTCTTGAAGGCTTGATGACAACAGTCCACGCCACGACAGGTATATTATTCTTGTATATATCATTGTATATCATTGACCTGAAGAGACTAGCTAAATTATGTGTTTTGTTCATGTTTGCTTTTGAGCTACTCAGGAAACTGTGGACGGCCCATCAATGAAGGACTGGAGAGGAGGCCGAGGCGCCAGTCAAAACATCATTCCTAGCTCAACCGGTGCTGCAAAGGTACACAAAATCATATGGTTCTACTATATGAACATCACACCTGGAATCATATTTAAGTAATGGCTTGCTTAACTTGTCTCAATAGGCTGTAGGTAAGGTCCTTCCAGAACTCAATGGAAAACTAACGGGAATGGCGTTCCGTGTTCCAACAGCAAATGTTTCTGTTGTGGATTTAACTTATCGACTTGAGAAGGATGCATCGTATGAAGACGTTAAGGCAGCGATAAAGTATTCCTCCCAAAACTTTGTTCAACTAATTCCCGTATCATTCTCTTTACATGAATAAACCATGGAACTTGTAAGAACCTCTCACGTTTTTGATATAAAATCTCTTAACAGGTTTGCATCAGAAGGACCACTTAGGGGCATTCTTGGGTACAAAGAAGAAGATGTCGTCTGTAACGATTTTGTAGGAGATTCAAGGTATTTCATTCTTAAATCTTGTAACGGATCATTTAATATCGAGTTTTGGTCCTCAGATGTTTTGGGCATTAACAATTATTGAATGCTACAACTGTGGGTGTCGAAATGTATTTCTCCTCGGTTTCATCTCAGCAAAGACAGACAGTGTCGTCGTCCTTCTCTGTAGAGATCCTTGTTAAAATGTTAATGCCCTCAAGGATATGAACTGGGACGTAAGTCAGTGGTGTCCCTTGATTGACGATAGATGTTTCCTCCCCTGGCTTGTTAAGGTTAGTTTCTGTCCTTGCATTTTTCTTCTTTTCAAGACATGCTCATGTGAGAGCTATTATTAAGTCTTGTTTTTACAGGTCCCATCAGAGCAGGAACAGCTGCGCGCACGCCAAATTAGCGCACAGCAAATAAACAAGATAGAGGAATAATGGAAGACAAATCCGGATGCTACTCTTGAAGACCTTGAGAAACCTGGTGTAGACGATGAACCTCAGCCTGTTCAACCTAAGTATGAAGATGCATATCAGGTATAGATTTTCTCAGCCTTATATGGAAAAAAAAAAGTAACTCTTTGTTAGAGAAACCGCAAATTCATCATGCCAAATTACTGTATGTGGTCAGTCTTAGTATTATTCTTTACACTTATCATTTCTGGTGGTTTGCAGTATCAAAATGTGTTTGCGCCAGTAATCAAGCTTGAAGCAGACTATGACAAGGTGTGTATTTAGTAATTCATAGTTTTTTTGGGGATTATTTTTCATGTCCCATTTATACTTGTTATGTTGGGGCTTATCATCTTGATTCTGCTGTAGATGATGAAAGAGTCTCAAAGCAAGGAAAACCTCACAGTTCGGTGGGATATTGGTCTTAACAAGAAGCGTGTTGCATACTTCGTCTTCCCGAAGGTGGTTAAAATCTAGTGGTCGCTATTAAGATTTGATTAGAACATTTCCCGATTTGAACTTTTGATGCAGGAGGAAAATGAATTACGATTGGTGCCGGGTGATGAACTACGTCTGCGCTACTCGGGAGATGCTGCTCATCCAGCCTGGCAATCAGTTGGACATGTGGTAACCTCTTCTCGGTTTTGTTAGGTTTACATAATATTGTTCTGTTAGTAGGGTGGATCCTGTAATTGATATAGTGTTTAGGTCCTTAACGATTTGAAAAAATTCTCCAGATCAAGCTAACGGCACAAGAGGAGATTGCTCTTGAACTCCGAGCTAATCAGGTTAGTTTAATTCCATTGTTTGTTAGCTTTGCTCTTGACATCAACATGTAGCGATATGTTCAACCTTACTTACTCGTCTGCAGGGAGTTCCTACTGACGTGAACCATAGATTCAGTGTTGATTTTGTCTGGAAAAGTACAAGCTTTGATCGAATGCAGGAAGAACTTTGCGGTAGACGAAACAAGTGTGAGTGGGTAAGTTAGTCAACGGAAAGCCTATCTCCTTCTTGGTGCGTGTCCCTTTTGTCACTTCGTGCTAATTTAACCACTAAATCACTCTGTTTGTTTTCTTTGAATTTATATTTACCATCAGTTGCTCGGACATGAAGTTGAGGCGCAGATGGTTCGTAACACACTACCTAGACGTTTTGGGGTACCTGGTCTTCCAGAACTGAATGCATCTCAGGTAATCAATTGCTTTCAAGTTCACAAAGAATGTTTCTCGTAACTGTCTTCTTGGAACTTTCAGAATCGTTTTGGAGCCCATTTACTTTGGTAACAAAATGAGTAATTAATATCTGTTATCTATAAAACGGATTTATAACAGGTTCTATCGTATCATTGAGCAGGTTAATGCGGCAAAAAGTGTCCTTCAGAAGCCCATCAGCTTGATCCAAGGTCCACCTGGCACGGGTAAAACTGTGACTTCTGCAGCAATTGTGTATCACATGGAAAAACAGGGCCAGGGACAGGTAAAGCTGTTTTTTATCGACCCCCTTAAGATGCTTTTTGTAAGTTGACTACCAGATATTTATTATTACTGCATGACAGGTTCTCGTTTGTGCCCCAAGTAATGTTGCTGTAGACCAACTAGCTGGAAAAATTAGTGCTACTGGTTTAAAGGTAAACTCTTGAACCTCCGCGGTCCAGTTTATCTATAAAAGGTTATACTGCTTCTTTTGAATCTTCCTACTATGATGTCAGGTTGTTCGCCTTTGTGCAAAATCAAGGGAAGCTGTAAGTTCTCCTGTAGAGCATTTAACCCTTCACTACCAGGTTAGTAAACCTGGTGTCACACTGTAACTCTCTGATTCATTCTGTCCCTTTTATCTTCATTTTTTTGAAGATAATTCATATAAGTGGTTGCTTTCAGGTACGACATTTGGACACATCTGAGAAGAGCGAGCTGCATAAGCTACAGCAGTTGAAAGATGAACAAGGTCCCGCATTTTCAACTTGTTTTCTTGTAATTGATCTGATGAACTTTCTTGTTGTGCTTGCACCCTGTGACAATTGAAGTGATCATAGCTTTTAAACTATTTTTTATTTTTGTATTTTATTATCACTAGGTGAGCTGTCGAGCAGTGATGAAAAGAAATACAAAAACTTGAAAAGAGCAACAGAACGTGAGATAACCCAGAGTGCTGATGTCATATACTGCACGTGTGTTGGTGCTGCTGATCTTCGGTTGTCAAACTTTCGATTTAAACAGGTTAGCAATATTTACTTAATGTTGAGCATCTTTAATTGTATGGAAACTGATATGCCGTTCCTCTCTGATAGGTACTTATTGATGAGTCTACTCAAGCAACAAAACCTGAGTGCCTTATTCCTTTGGTCCTTGGAGTAAAACAGGTATTGGGGTTCTAGTGAACTGACTTGTTATCATTATTTGCTATTGATTGCTAACATAGAGTTTCTGCTCTAGGTTGTTCTTGTTGCTGATCATTGTCAGCTTGGCCCCGTCATTATGTGCAAGAAAGCAGCTCGTGCTGGCTTGGCACTGTCTCTCTTTGAACGACTTGTGCTTCTTGCTACCAAACCAATCAGATTGCAGGTACTATATCAATCACTCTGCTCTAACATAGCAAATTTCACCACTTAAAATGGAAATTTATTTGAGAATGTTCTCATTTTATTAAAAAAAAACTATGCAAGTAAGGCAAGCATGTGTTTATCACTGTAAGACTTGTCATATAATTGTCCCCAAATAAGGCAAGCATGTGTTTAACACAGTAAGACTTGTCATATAATTGTCCCCAAATAAGGCAAGCATGTGTTTAACACCGTAAGGCTTGTCATATAATTGTCCCCAAATAAGGCAAGCATGTGTTTAACACCGTAAGGCTTGTCATATAATTGTCCCCAAATAAGGCAAGCATGTGTTTAACACAGTAAGACTTGTCATATAATTGTCCTCAAATAAGGCAAGCATGTGTTTAACACAGTAAGACTTGTCATATAATTGTCCCCAAGTAATACAAGCATGTGTACACAGTAGCCCTGGGCCAAAAAACCGGAACTGAAAAACCAAACCAAAAAAATGGACCCGAATCCGAATTCGGAATCTAGGATTTACCCTATTGGGTTTTAAACTCCTCTACTCGAAAACCTGAACCTAAACCCAAACCGAATCCGAAAATACCCAAAATAAAAATAGATATTAATAATTTAGGACCTAAATACCTGATTTTTTAATAGAATACCTGAAATTATACCCGGAATTTTAAATTGTTACCCGAAATTCCAGGTATTTACCCGAAAATTCGGGTATTTATCCAAAAAACCAAGAATTTATCCAAAAATTTTCGGGTATTCGGGTAAAATAATCGGTTTTTTTGCAGTTCTGAAAATCCATACCCGATCTGACCCGAACCTGAAAAGATCCGAACCGAAACCAAACCAAAATTTACATTTACCTGAATGGGTCTTAAACTCCTCTACCTAAAAACCCGAACCCGAACGGTTCCTATCCAAACCCGACCCGAGTACCCGAATGCCCAGGGCTAGTATACAGTAAGACTTGTCATATAACAGCCTAAGAATGTGAATGAAACAAAGATATATGTCCTTCAGCATGTGTTTAACACAGTAAGACTTGTCACATTCTATGCGATTATCTTTTATTCATTGCTGGCTGGGTAGCATGATAGTAAGGATTCAGTGATCTGCTATGAAAAATTTTGAGTTTAAAAACTCTCAATGATCTGCTTATTAATGGAGATATATTCAATGATCTGCTTATTAATGGAGACATATTCAATGATGTGCTATGAAAAATTTTGAGTTTAAAAACTCTCAATGATCTGCTTATTAATGGAGATATATTCAATGATCTGCTTATTGATGGAGATTATATTCAATGATCTGCTATGAAAAAATTTGAGTTTAAAAACTCTCAATGATCTGCTTATTGATGGAGATATATTCAATGATCTGCTATGAAAAATTTTGAGTTTAAAAACTCTCAATGATCTGCTTATTGATAGAGATATATTCAATGATTTGCTTATTAATTGAGATATATTCAATGATCTGCTATGAAATTTTTTGAGTATAGTACTCTCAATGATCTGCTTATTGATGGAGATACATTCAATGATCTGCTTATTAATGGAGATATATTCAATGATCTGCTATGAAAAATTTTGAGTTTAAAAACTCTCAATGATCTGCTTATTGATGGAGATCTATTTAATGATATGCATATTAATGGATATATATTCAATGATCTGCTATGAAAAATTTTGAGTTTTAAACTCTCAATGATCTGCTTATTGATGGAGATATATTCAATGATCTGCTATGAAAAATTTTAAGTTTAAAAACTTTTAATGATCTGCTTATTGATGGATATATATTTAATGATCTGCTTATTAATGGAGATATACTCAATGATCTGCTTATTGATGGAGATATATTCAATGATTTGCTTATTGATGGAGATATATTCAATGATCTGCTATGAAAAATTTTGCGTTTAAAAACTCTCAATGATCTGCTTATTGATGGAGATATATTCAATGATCTGCTTATTGATGGAGATTATATTCACTGATCTGCTATAAAAATTTTTGAGTTTAAAAACTCTCAGTGATCTGCTTATTGATGGAGATATATTCAATGATCTGCTCTGAAATTTTTTGAGTTTAAATACTCTCAATAATCTGCTTAATGATGGAGATATATTCAATGATCTGCTTATTAATGGAGATATATTTAATGATCTGCTATGAAAAATTTTGAGTATAATACTTTCAATGATCAGCTTAATGATGGAGATTATATTCAATGATCTGCTTATTGATGGAGATATATTCAATGATCTGCTATGAAAAATTTTGAGTTTAAAAACTCTCAATGATCTGCTTATTGATGGAGATATATTCAATGATTTGCTTATTGATGGAGATTATATTCAATGATCTGCTCTGAAAATTTTTGAGTTTAAAAACTCTCAATGATCTGCTTATTGATGGAGATATATTCAATGATCTGCTTATTAATGGAGATATATTTAATGATCTGCTATGAAAATTTTTGAGTATAATACTTTTAATGATCAGCTTAATGATGGAGATTATATTCAATGATCTGCTTAATGATGGAGATTATATTCAATGATCTGCTTAATGATGGAGATATATTCAATTATCTGCTATAAAAAATTTTGAGTTTAAAAACTCTCAATGATCTGCTTATTGATGGAGGTATATTCAATGATCTGCTTATTGATAGAGATATATTCAATGATCTGCTATGAAAATTTTTGAGTTTTTAACTCTCAATGATCTGCTTATTGATGAAGATATATTCAATGATCTGCTATGAAAAATTTTGAGTTTAAAAACTCTCAATGATCTGCTTATTGATTGATATATATTTAATGATCTGCTTATTAATGGAGATATACTCAATGATCTGCTTATTGATGGAGATATATTCAATGATCTGCTTATTAATGGTGATATATTCAATGATCTGCTATGAAATTTTTTCAGTATAATACTTTAATGATCTGCTTATTGATGGAGATATATTCAATGATCTGCTTATTAATGGAGATATATTCAATGATCTGCTATGAAAAATTTTGAGTTTAAAAACACTCAATGATCTGCTTATTGATGGAGATATATTCAATGATCTGCTCATTAATGAAGATATATTCAATGATCTGCTATGAAAAATTTTGAGTTCAAAAATTCTCAGTGATCTGCTTATTGATAGAGATATATTCAATGATCTGCTTATTAATGTAGATATATTTAATGATCTGCTATGAAAAATTTTGAGTTTAAAAACTCTCAATGATCTGCTTATTGATGGATATATATTTAATGATCTGCTTATTAATGGAGATATACTCAATGATCTGCTTATTGATGAAGATATATTAAATGATCTGCTTATTGATGGAGATATATTCAGTGATCTGCTATGAAAAATTTTGAGTTTAAAAACTCTCAATGATCTACTTATTGATGGAGATATATTCAATGATCTGCTTATTAATGGAGATATATTCAATGATTTGCTATGAAAAATGTTGAGTTTAAAAACTCTCAATGATCTGCTTATTGATGGAGATATATTCAATGATCTGCTTATTAATGTAGATATATTCAATGATCTGCTATGAAAATTTTTGAGTTTTAAACTCTCAATGATCTGCTTATTGATGGAGATATATTCAATGATCTGCTATGAAAAATTTTGAGTTTAAAAACTCTCAATGATCTGCTTATTGATGGAGATATATTCAATGATCTGCTTATTGATGGAGATATATTCAGTGATCTGCTATGAAAAATTTTGAGTTTAAAAACTCTCAATGATCTACTTATTGATGGAGATATATTCAATGATCTGCTTATGAATGGAGATATATTCAATGATTTGCTATGAAAAATGTTGAGTTTAAAAACTCTCAATGATCTGCTTATTGATGGAGATATATACAATGATCTGCTTATTAATGTAGATATATTCAATGATCTGCTATGAAAATTTTTGAGTTTTAAACTCTCAATGATCTGCTTATTGATGGAGATATATTCAATGATCTGCTATGAAAAATTTTGAGTTTAAAAACTCTCAATGATCTGCTTATTGATGGAGATATATTCAATGATCTGCTTATTAGTGGAGATATACTCAATGATCTGCTTATTGATGAAGATATATTCAATGATCTGCTTATTGATGGAGATATATTCAGTGATCTGCTATGAAAAATTTTGAGTTTAAAAACTCTCAATGATCTACTTATTGATGGAGATATATTCAATGATCTACTTATTAATGGAGATATATTCAATGATTTGCTATGAAAAATGTTGAGTTTAAAAACTCTCAATGATCTGCTTATTTATGGAGATATATTCAATGATCTGCTTATTAATGTAGATATATTCAATGATCTGCTATGAAAATTTTTGAGTTTTAAACTCTCAATGATCTGCTTATTGATGGAGATGTATTCAATGATCTGCTATGAAAAATTTTGAGTTTAAAAACTCTCAATGATCTGCTTATTGATGGAGATATATTCAATGATCTACTTATTGATGGAGATTATATTCAATGATCTGCTATGAAAATTTTTGAGTTTAAAAACTCTCAATGATCTGCTTATTGATGGAGATATATTCAATGATCTGCTATTAAAAATTTTGAGTTTAAATACTCTCAATGATCTGCTTATTGATGGAGATATATTCAATGATCTGCTTATTAATGGAGATATATTCAATGATCTGCTATGAAAAATTTTGAGTATAATACTTTCAATGATCAGCTTAATGATGGAGATTATATTCAATGATCTGCTTAATGATGGAGATATATTCAATGATCTGCTATAAAAAATTTTGAGTTTAAAAACTCTCAATGATCTGCTTATTGATGGAGATATATTCAGTGATCTGCTTATTGATAGAGATATATTCAATGATCTGCTATGAAAATTTTTGAGTTTTAAACTCTCAATGATCTGCTTATTGATGAAGATATATTCAATGATCTGCTATGAAAAATTTTGAGTTTAAAAACTCTCAATGATCTGCTTATTGATGGATATATATTTAATGATCTGCTTATTAATGGAGATATACTCAATGATCTGCTTATTGATGGAGATATATTCAATGATCTGCTTATTAATGTTGATATATTCAATGATCTGCTATGAAATTTTTTCAGTATAATACTCTCAATGATCTGCTTATTGATGGAGATATATTCAATGATCTGCTTATTAATGGAGATATATTCAATGATCTGCTATGAAAAATTTTGAGTTTAAAATCTCTCAATGATCTGCTTATTGATGGAGATATATTCAATGATCTGCTCATTAATGAAGATATATTCAATGATCTGCTATGAAAAATTTTGAGTTCAAAAACTCTCAGTGATCTGCTTATTGATAGAGATATATTCAATGATCTGCTTATTAATGTAGATATATTCAATGATCTGCTATGAAAATTTTTGAGTTTTAAACTCTCAATGATCTGCTTATTGATGGAGATATATTCAATGATCTGCTATGAAAAATTTTGAGTTTAAAAACTCTCAATGATCTGCTTCTTGATGGAGATATATTCAGTGATCTGCTTATTGATAGAGATATATTCAATGATCTGCTATGAAAATTTTTGAGTTTTAAACTCTCAATGATCTGCTTATTGATGAAGATATATTCAATGATCTGCTATGAAAAATTTTGAGTTTAAAAACTCTCAATGATCTGCTTATTGATGGATATATATTTAATGATCTGCTTATTAATGGAGATATACTCAATGATCTGCTTATTGATGGAGATATATTCAATGATTTGCTTATTGATGGAGATATATTCAATGATCTGCTATGAAAAATTTTGCGTTTAAAAACTCTCAATGATCTGCTTATAGATGGAGATATATTCAATGATCTGCTTATTGATGGAGATTATATTCACTGATCTGCTATAAAAATTTTTGAGTTTAAAAACTCTCAGTGATCTGCTTATTGATGGAGATATATTCAATGATCTGCTTATTGATAGAGATATATTCAATGATCTGCTATGAAAATTTTTGAGTTTTAAACTCTCAATGATCTGCTTATTGATGAAGATATATTCAATGATCTGCTATGAAAAATTTTGAGTTTAAAAACTCTCAATGATCTGCTTATTGATGGATATATATTTAATGATCTGCTTATTAATGGAGATATACTCAATGATCTGCTTATTGATGAAGATATATTAAATGATCTGCTTATTGATGGAGATATATTCAGTGATCTGCTATGAAAAATTTTGAGTTTAAAAACTCTCAATGATCTACTTATTGATGGAGATATATTCAATGATCTGCTTATTAATGGAGATATATTCAATGATTTGCTATGAAAAATGTTGAGTTTAAAAACTCTCAATGATCTGCTTATTGATGGAGATATATTCAATGATCTGCTTATTAATGTAGATATATTCAATGATCTGCTATGAAAATTTTTGAGTTTTAAACTCTCAATGATCTGCTTATTGATGGAGATATATTCAATGATCTGCTATGAAAAATTTTGAGTTTAAAAACTCTCAATGATCTGCTTATTGATGGAGATATATTCAATGATCTGCTTATTAGTGGAGATATACTCAATGATCTGCTTATTGATGAAGATATATTCAATGATCTGTTTATTGATGGAGATATATTCAGTGATCTGCTATGAAAAATTTTGAGTTTAAAAACTCTCAATGATCTGCTTATTGATGGAGATATATTCAATGATCTGCTTATTGATAGAGATATATTCAATGATCTGCTATGAAAATTTTTGAGTTTTAAACTCTCAATGATCTGCTTATTGATGAAGATATATTCAATGATCTGCTATGAATAATTTTGAGTTTAAAAACTCTCAATGATCTGCTTATTGATGGAGATATATTCAATGATCTGCTTATTAGTGGAGATATACTCAATGATCTGCTTATTGATGAAGATATATTCAATGATCTGTTTATTGATGGAGATATATTCAGTGATCTGCTATGAAAAATTTTGAGTTTAAAAACTCTCAATGATCTGCTTATTGATGGAGATATATTCAATGATCTGCTTATTGATAGAGATATATTCAATGATCTGCTATGAAAATTTTTGAGTTTTAAACTCTCAATGATCTGCTTATTGATGAAGATATATTCAATGATCTGCTATGAAAAATTTTGAGTTTAAAAACTCTCAATGATCTGCTTATTGATGGATATATATTTAATGATCTGCTTATTAATGGAGATATACTCAATGATCTGCTTATTGATGAAGATATATTAAATGATCTGCTTATTGATGGAGATATATTCAGTGATCTGCTATGAAAAATTTTGAGTTTAAAAACTCTCAATGATCTACTTATTGATGGAGATATATTCAATGATCTGCTTATTAATGGAGATATATTCAATGATTTGCTATGAAAAATGTTGAGTTTAAAAACTCTCAATGATCTGCTTATTGATGGAGATATATTCAATGATCTGCTTATTAATGTAGATATATTCAATGATCTGCTATGAAAATTTTTGAGTTTTAAACTCTCAATGATCTGCTTATTGATGGAGATATATTCAATGATCTGCTATGAAAAATTTTGAGTTTAAAAACTCTCAATGATCTGCTTATTGATGGAGATATATTCAATGATCTGCTTATTGATGGAGATATATTCAGTGATCTGCTATGAAAAATTTTGAGTTTAAAAACTCTCAATGATCTACTTATTGATGGAGATATATTCAATGATCTGCTTATGAATGGAGATATATTCAATGATTTGCTATGAAAAATGTTGAGTTTAAAAACTCTCAATGATCTGCTTATTGATGGAGATATATTCAATGATCTGCTTATTAATGTAGATATATTCAATGATCTGCTATGAAAATTTTTGAGTTTTAAACTCTCAATGATCTGCTTATTGATGGAGATATATTCAATGATCTGCTATGAAAAATTTTGAGTTTAAAAACTCTCAATGATCTGCTTATTGATGGAGATATATTCAATGATCTGCTTATTAGTGGAGATATACTCAATGATCTGCTTATTGATGAAGATATATTCAATGATCTGCTTATTGATGGAGATATATTCAGTGATCTGCTATGAAAAATTTTGAGTTTAAAAACTCTCAATGATCTACTTATTGATGGAGATATATTCAATGATCTACTTATTAATGGAGATATATTCAATGATTTGCTATGAAAAATGTTGAGTTTAAAAACTCTCAATGATCTGCTTATTTATGGAGATATATTCAATGATCTGCTTATTAATGTAGATATATTCAATGATCTGCTATGAAAATTTTTGAGTTTTAAACTCTCAATGATCTGCTTATTGATGGAGATGTATTCAATGATCTGCTATGAAAAATTTTGAGTTTAAAAACTCTCAATGATCTGCTTATTGATGGAGATATATTCAATGATCTACTTATTGATGGAGATTATATTCAATGATCTGCTATGAAAATTTTTGAGTTTAAAAACTCTCAATGATCTGCTTATTGATGGAGATATATTCAATGATCTGCTATTAAAAATTTTGAGTTTAAATACTCTCAATGATCTGCTTATTGATGGAGATATATTCAATGATCTGCTTATTAATGGAGATATATTCAATGATCTGCTATGAAAAATTTTGAGTATAATACTTTCAATGATCAGCTTAATGATGGAGATTATATTCAATGATCTGCTTAATGATGGAGATATATTCAATGATCTGCTATAAAAAATTTTGAGTTTAAAAACTCTCAATGATCTGCTTATTGATGGAGATATATTCAGTGATCTGCTTATTGATAGAGATATATTCAATGATCTGCTATGAAAATTTTTGAGTTTTAAACTCTCAATGATCTGCTTATTGATGAAGATATATTCAATGATCTGCTATGAAAAATTTTGAGTTTAAAAACTCTCAATGATCTGCTTATTGATGGATATATATTTAATGATCTGCTTATTAATGGAGATATACTCAATGATCTGCTTATTGATGGAGATATATTCAATGATCTGCTTATTAATGTTGATATATTCAATGATCTGCTATGAAATTTTTTCAGTATAATACTCTCAATGATCTGCTTATTGATGGAGATATATTCAATGATATGCTTATTAATGGAGATATATTCAATGATCTGCTATGAAAAATTTTGAGTTTAAAATCTCTCAATGATCTGCTTATTGATGGAGATATATTCAATGATCTGCTCATTAATGAAGATATATTCAATGATCTGCTATGAAAAATTTTGAGTTCAAAAACTCTCAGTGATCTGCTTATTGATAGAGATATATTCAATGATCTGCTTATTAATGTAGATATATTCAATGATCTGCTATGAAATTTTTTGAGTTTTAAACTCTCAATGATCTGCTTATTGATGGAGATATATTCAATGATCTGCTATGAAAAATTTTGAGTTTAAAAACTCTCAATGATCTGCTTCTTGATGGAGATATATTCAATGATCTGCTTATTGATGGAAATTATATTCAATGATCTGCTATGAAAAATTTTGAGTTTAAAAACTCTCAATGATCTGCTTATTGATGGAGATATATTCAATGATCTGCTTATTAGTGGAGATATACTCAATGATCTGCTTATTGATGGAGATATATTCAGTGATCTGCTATGAAAAATTTTGAGTTTAAAAACTCTCAATGATCTACTTATTGATGGAGATATATTCAATGATCTGCTTATTAATGGAGATATATTCAATGATTTGCTATGAAAAATGTTGAGTTTAAAAACTCTCAATGATCTGCTTATTGATGGAGATATATTCAATGATCTGCTTATTAATGTAGATATATTCAATGATCTGCTATGAAAATTTTTGAGTTTTAAACTCTCAATGATCTGCTTATTGATGGAGATATATTCAATGATCTGCTATGAAAAATTTTGAGTTTAAAAACTCTCAATGATCTGCTTATTGATGGAGATATATTCAATGATCTGCTTATTAATGGAGACATATTCAATGATCTGCTATGAAAAATTTTGAGTTTAAAAACTCTCAATGATCTGCTTATTGATGAAGATATATTCAATGATCTGCTTATTGATGGAGATATATTCAATGATCTGCTATGAAATTTTTGAGTTTAAAACTCTCAATGATCTGCTTATTGATGTAGATATATTCAATGATCTGCTTATTAATGGAGACATATTCAATGATCTGCTATGAAAAATTTTGAGTTTAAAAACTCTCAATAATCTGCTTATTGATGAAGATATATTCAATGATCTGCTTATTGATGGAGATATATTCAATGATTTGCTATGAAAAATTTTGAGTTTAAAAACTCTCAGTGATCTGTTTATTGATGGAGATTATGTTCAATGATCTGCTTATTGATGGAGATTATGTTCAATGATCAGCTTAATGATGGAGATTATGTACAATGATCAGCTTAATGATGGAGATTATATTCAATGATCAGCTTAATGATGGAGTTTACATTCAATGATCTGCTTATTGATGGAGATTACATTCAATGATCTACTTATTGATGGAGATTACATTCAGTGATCTGCTTATTGATGGAGATTACATTCATTGATCTGCTTATTGATGGAGATTACATTCAGTGATCTGCTTATTGATGGAGATTACATTCAGTGATCTGCTTATTGTTGGAGATTACATTTAGCGATCTACTTATTGTTGGAGATTACATTCAGCGATCTGCTAATTGATGGAGATTACATTCAGCGATCTGCTTATTGATGGAGATTACATTCAGCGATCTGCTTATTGATGGAGATTACATTCAGCGATCTGCTTATTGATGGAGATTACATTCAGCGATCTGCTTATTGATGGAGATTACATTCAGCGATCTGCTTATTGATGGAGATTACATTCAGCGATCTGCTTATTGATGGAGATTACATTCAGCGATCTGCTTATTGATGGAGATTACATTCAGCGATCTGCTTATTGATGGAGATTACATTCAGCGATCTGCTTATTGATGGAGATTACATTCAATGATCTGCTTATTGATGGAGATTACATTCAGTGATCTGCTTATTGATGGAGATTACATTCAGTGATCTGCTTATTGATGGAGATTACATTTAGTGATCTGCTTATTGTTGGAGATTATATTCAGTGATCTGCTTATTGATGGAGATTATATTCAATGATCTGCTTATTGATGGAGATTATATTCTATGATCTGCTTATCGATGGAGATTATATTCAATGATCTGCTATGAAAATTTTTGAGTTTAAATACTCTTAGGGGAGTGTATTCAAATCATGATTTTGGAGGATTGTGGGTTTTTGTTCAAATCAACTGTTATTCAAATTGAGATTTTAAATTCTCAATTCTTTTCCCAAATCCCTTGTTATTGAAACTGATATTTATGCAAAATCATTTAAAGTCACCTACAATCCTGTGTTATTCAATCAAGTAATTTTAAAAATCATATTAAATCCCCTGTTATTCAAACCAAACAGTGATTTTTAAAAAAATCTTAGACTGTGGATTCTGTGAGATTTTTGTTAAATTTCTAGTCGATAAACAAGGTGAGAAAATCACACCTATAATGCTGGGATTTGAAACAAAATTTTATAAACAAAAAGAATTGCAAAAATAATCATCTCATCAATTTTCTTCTTCTTCTTCTCAAAAGAAAAAGTTGAAAACGAAAAAATTACGCTCATGGTTATCAAACTGTAGTTTCTCTCTTCTTGAATTGTATTATGCAGACTTCGTTTTTTTGCAGATTTGGGAATTTTAGGTTTAGATTTTTTTTTTTTTTTTTTTTGTAAATGCATGTGGGTAGCGATCATGAAATTGTCTTCATAAGATGCTAATTCGATCACAGGATCATTATTTTGTTTAGCAAGAGAAACCAGTTTAGGGTTTGTTCATTGCATCAATACATGTACTTTTCAATTTCAATATTTGCGTTATACTGTTCGGATTGATTATAATATATAGAGAGATGAAGCATTGTTTTTGACTATTACGTACAGGGGTGACTTTTGTGTTTAACAAGTTGAATGTATCTTTGTGTGAGAATCTCTTCAAATCGTCCAAAGTATTTTTAAAATCTCATCAAATTTCATCAAATCACAAAACAAATCCACCAAAATACCTTAAAAACTCACTTAAATCTCCTAAAATCTAAAATATCATAAATCCCACTAAATTCTCCAAAATCATGGTTTGAATACACCCCCCCCCCCCTTAGAGATCTGCTTAATGATGGAGATATAATCAATGATCTGCTTATTAATGAAGATTATATTCAATGTTCTGCTATGAAAAAAATTTGAGTTTAAAAACTCTCAATGATCTACATATTAATGGAGATATATTCAATGATCTGCTTATTGACGGAGGTATATTCAATGATCTGCTATGAAAAATTTTGAGTTTAAAAACTCTCGATGATCTGCTTATTGATGGAGATAATAATGGAGATAAATTCAATGATCTGCTTATTGATGGAGATTATCATTGCCAGGTACGAAGCACTCATCGCTGGGCTCAAACTTGCTAGCGGGATACAAATTAAGCGGATCCGAGCTTTCTGTGACTCTCAACTCGTCGCCAACCACTTTAGTGGAGAATATGATGCTGAAAGCGAACCAATGGCTGCCTACCTCGACGTAGTCAGGGTCCTATTCAAGCGTTTTGACGTGTTTGAACTCATCAAGATCCCCATAGGAGATAACGCTCAAGCCGATGCTCTAGCAGCACTCGCTTCAACATCAGACCCTGATCTTCAACGAGTTATTCCAGTCGAAAGCATCGATACACCAAGTATCAAAGAAGCTCCAGCGGCGATCTGTAATCAGAACCACCTGGAAAACTACGACATCAAGACAGCAGTTCGAACCTCCTTCAGATGATGATAAGAGAGATTGGCTAGTCTAAACGACGGTTGAAAACGAAAGCTGTCCACTATACCTTGATGAAGGAGCACTTACTCTGGTGGACTGCATTGGGAGCCTTGCTATTGTGTCTACACGGCGTCGACACGGAACGAGTCATGATGGAAACTCATGAGGGAGCCGGAGGTAACCATTCCGGAGGATGAGCCTTGGCACTACGAATCAAAGAGCACGGTCACTACTGGCCGACAATGTTTTCCAAATGTGAGAAGTTCGTCGTCAAATTCGAGAAGTGCCAGCGCCAAGCCCCCATCATCCATCAACCAACCGAACTACTACGAGCCACCGTAGCTTTATATCCTTCATGCGTTGGGTGATGGACATTATCGGCCCGCTATCCGCATCAAGACATAAGCGCTACATCCTTGTCCTCACCGACTATTTCACAAAGTGGGTCGAAGCTGAGTCTTATGCCAACATCAAAGCCAAGGGCGTGCAACTATTCGTTTGGAAATTCATCATCTGCCGACATGGGTTACCATACGAAATAATCACCAATCACGGCTAACAGTTCATCTCCCTCCAGTTCGAAGACTTTTGTGCTAAGTGAAGGATGAAACTAAGGATCTCAACGCCGAAATACCCGCAGGGGAATGGACAAGCATAATCAACGAACAAAACCATACTTGACGGCCTGAAGAAGAGAATGGATGCCAAAAAGGCGTGTGGGCCGACGAGCTTGATGGAGTGCTCTGGTCCTACCATACGACCCCACGGCAGGCAACGAACCATACCCTATTTTCCCTAGCCTACGGAATGGAAGCAACGGCTCCCACTGAGGTCGGCAGTTCCAGCCTCCGGCGAAAAATGCTCGTCCAAGACATAACACTCAACATCCAGATGATCATGGATCAACTAGACAAATTGGAAGAATAACGCGAGAAGACACTTCTACGAATTCAGAACTACGACTTGCCGCGGCCAAGTACTACAAAAAGAAGGTTCATAACCGACACTTTGACAGAGGAGACCTCGTCCTCCGGAAAGTCTTCGAAAATACTACCGAGCCAAACGCAGGAAAAATATGAGCTAACTGGGAAAGTCCATATAAGGTGTCCAAGGTCGTCCACCCCAGCGTGTACGAGCTGCTAACAATGAGCGGCGAGCCAGCTCCTTGATCCTGGAATTCATTACTATTCCGATCAACCATGTAATGTGAACTACGAGCGCCTTGATCCTTCCTAATCAGAGAGTACATAGGCAGTCCCGTTTACGGGACACAGTTGCCAGTAATACAATTTTTTTTTGTTATCATCTCAAACTCGGAAAAGAAATACGAACAATTCGTTGTCGTTATCCTGGCCCGATAACGACTTGACTTTCCGACATTTTATCTAAGCCGAGTCGCTACTCGCAGATCAGGGAAAAACAGATCGTCACAAGTCGTACCTAATTAAAAAGAGACATTAGCCGAGTCGCTACTCGAAGTTCAATGATAAGCCGGCTATCACACGTCGCACCTGATTAAACCTGAAAATTCAGCCGAGTAGTAAGGATAAGCCAACCATCACGCGTTGCACCTGAATAGCTGACAGACAAAGGCATAATCAAGAGAAATTGTGTTGAAATTTAACAAGGGTGCAGACCCCTAGTCCGACAATAGTTTGTAAACGTGAGCCGTCCCCATTACGGCACATAGAAAAACTTAACAAAACAAGCAAGCACCGCGGGTAGGACAAATTCAGCCTTCGACCCTTAGGTCAGCATCGGAGGGTTCATCGAACTATAGTATGCCGAGCTTCACCTGCCAGAATTGGCACTCTCTCCGCAACCCTTCCAGCGTGTCCGTCGGAACCTCCGCACCCCTAGCGGCCATCTTCTCGAGATACGAGCAGATTTCTTCGACACGGCTACTCTCACAGAACATATGGTCTATACTTTCCAGCTGAATAATGTAACGACGCATCCTTTCGATACAAGCCCGGCGAGCTGCGATCTCCGCGTGGTCTTCGAAGGGTCTTCTTGTAGGAGGTTCAAGATCACACTCTTTGTGACCAGGAATCTCCGCCTCGGCTAGTAATGCCTCGCTGCAAAAACGCTCTTCCAGCAGCCGATCCTTTCTCCACTTCGAAACAAAGAGCCCATTGCCGATCATATGTTCTAGATAGTCCACGGTCCCGTCTATATGCCAGAATTGGAAATGACGCTCGAACTGGCGGCACGTAGCTATGATATAGGCCCTCAGCCTCTGGATCCACGCATCATACGATCAAATCTCCGCACGAATTACATCATCATCAAAGACGACCTCCTCGACTCGATTTTTGGGAAACCAAAAGTACCTCGCAGCAAGCTGCCCTCAGGCCCTCCTTAGCCACGCCAGCCTCGTTGTTACAGGCATAGGAACGACCTCACCTGTCTAACAAATGAGCTACTCTCTTGAAAGAAAAGAAAGGAGTGAAGTGATGAGATATGAGTAGTTTGGAGGGCTAATTTATAGAATAAAAGGTGCAAATTCCCAGGGCGAGACTGACCAATCAAAGTGACCTTGGAAACCACACCCGTTGAATGATCAACACAAGTTACAAAACCAAGGTATAAAGATAAATCAAGTCTGCTAAAAGACAAAAAAAATATATAACATCTAAACGGCTCAACATCCGCTACAAAACAAAAATTAAAACAAAGGGAGCCGACCCCAGTACGGCACAAGACAGATAACATGGGAACCGACCCAATTTTGGTACAAGATGGATAACATGAGAGCTGACCCCAAAACGGCACAAGATAGATAAACAAGGGAGCTAACCCGGTACAGCAACAGGCAAATCTACGACCCTTGGACAAGACCCGCGACCGGGGAACTTGGTTCGGTAGCCAAACCACCGACTTGCTCAACCCGCTCGTCCCCGTCACCTGTTGCGGTGTTCTCTCGGTCTTTAACCCCATCATCCGCACCAGCGTTCTCCCCCTGCTATCCCTCCTCTTTCCTCCCGACCCAGGGATTCGACCCAACCTACCTCTGGGAGAGGCTTCGCAAAGCAACTGGAGATGTCAAAATCTGCTTCAACGATATAAGGAATAAAAACCTGCTCCACTTCGTCTTTGAGTTGAGCCACCATATTCGAGACACCATCCACCACACCGTTAACCAAGAACAAGATCTCACCATCGACAGCAAGAGTCTAGAGCATACGGACATTCCCCACGACTTGGTTATACTCCAGGAATTTCTGACAGAAGCTTCTGCGCACGAGTCGAGAGTAGGCGATATGCGTTGATCTTACACTAGTAGCCGTACTTGTCCCGACGATCCCTCAACCTACTCGTCTCGGCCTCCAACAAAAGCTTTAACTCGACCGTGCGGATTTAGACTCTTCCAACTTCAAGCGAAGGTCATCCCTTTTGGTAAGCAACCCACTCCGATGGTGCTCGAGCTTGGCAACTTTGTCACTCAATTTCCGATTCGATCGGAGAGCCTCTTCGAGCTGCCCCTCAAGTTGCTTAACGCTATTGACAGACGGGTCCAAACGGGCAGCAGACGCAGCCTCCAGATCATGTACACGATGTTCATTACGAGAGGTCGTACGATTTATCAGCGCTATGAGCTGCACGAACACAAAGCCAACAATAAGACAAAATCACCAATAAGTAGTATATAGCCGAGACCTTCGGTACAAAAAAAACAAACCTCGAAGGAAGCCCTCGCAACGTCAAACATCGCATCCCTTTCCTTCATATGGTCGATCGGGGGGAGGCGTCCCATCCCTTAGTGAATCTTTCGGAACATGTCGGAACAAGCAAGGGAATTGGTAGGCAGAGCACGTGCCGTAGAAGAATGACTGAAGTCATAGCGGAAATCCGCAGTTTTCTGTTTCTTCGCCGAGCTGGGACACGACGAACTTCCGCCATCTTTTCTCTTCTGAGGAATGTTAGCAGTAACAGGAGTACCACTCTTCTTCCCCTCGGGCAGCGTCTCCACCGGACCAATAAGCCGGTTCGGAAGTAGAGATGAAGGCACCACAACTTTTTTTCCCTCACGAGCATCAGCAAGACGAGCATCACCAGGCGCGTCAAAGATTTCTTGGACGAGCCAACCTCTGGAGGCAGCTCGTCTGAACCTTTGCGAGGACGAGGTGGGTCCAACTTCGGAGTCGACGAGGTACCAGCTACCCGGCGGTAGCGAGCAGAAACGTCCGGAATCTCTAGCTCGTCCCCCTCCTTATTGACGAGTTCCTGTTCGACGAGGAGTTGCCTTTCTGCTTGAGGGAGTTTTGCTCTTCTTCGGCTTTGTTCCCGGCCAAATAAAAGGGACTCACAGCTTGTATCGCGTCGATCTCAACTCGAAAGGTGGAAGGATAGGGAAGAAGGCACCTTGGGACAACAGCTGCAAAAAAAGAGTGGAATGAGATCAAGGCAATGTCCAAGAAATCAAAACAAGTTGTATAACAGGATTGGCTAGCACGTCGTATAAAAAGGGGATTGTAGGATCCTCGACAACCCGCATAACCACTTTTAAGAAGAAGTAGGATCCCTCCCAGTTATAAGTCTTTCCTTTTGCCCCTTCGACGAGGAGAGGTTTTCGCGAGCTGACATAGTGAATGTCGTGTTTCTTCTTTCTATCAGTTGCCATCAAGCGAGTGAGCTCTTCGAAATGGTCGACCGTCAGTTGAACACCCCCTTCTTAGCCAAAATCGAAAGACCAACCACATTCCTAAACGTAGCTGGAGCAAATTGGGAAATCGCCGCCTTGCGGTTAGCAAAGTACGTCATCATGAAAGAGGGAAGGGGAAAGGTAACCCGCACTCGGTAAAGATTTTCTCTGAGAGACAGGTAAAACCATCAATAGCATCCCAAGGACAGTGGTTCCATTTAAGAGCAATGATGGCGGGCTGAGCAGAGAGATTTCCAAGTCTCACCGCCCTCAAAGCCGACTCGAGTTAAGAAGAAGATTTGGGAACTTAAGAAAAAAGATGTCTTTTTGCTCCCGGAAGGTCGGCGATTAATGGGAGGGACCCACATTTGATAATCCGGTCCGTCAGAACATCGACATCCTCCAAATCTTCATCGGCGAGGGATGGAACCCTACAGGGGTGACCAGACGAGCTAGGAGTAGTCATGCTGGAAGATACAATTCAATATCGACCTAAGAGCTTAAAACAATTCAATATCCAGACGTAGCATCGATATCTAAGATACAATTCAATATCCAGTTGCATCGACCCAATAGTTGCATCGACCGATGCAACCACAACATCGATCGATGCAACTAAACCTAAAATCGCGATTTAAGCTTCCCGACTTCGTCTTCTTTGCCACTCTCATCAGAAATCGAAACCGAGAGAACACAAGCTTCAATCGACCGTTTCTCACTCGACTCTCGATCAAATCCGACGATTCCAATCCCTAACCTGCTCGATTTTCTCTCCGTTACTTGATCCCATACTCAGTTTTGTGATTCGAGGCAATGGTGAACCCCCGAACGACGAAGAGACCTCGCCGCTCCACTATCGCTGCCGCTCAGCCGAACCTCCACGACTCTCCACCGCCGGCGATCCCTCCTCCAATTCCACTGAGGCCATACCAACCACTTCCAGCTCCTAATGCACCTCTTCAAGCCACATGTCAAGCTCCATGGCCAAGAAGAGAAGGACACCGGATTCCGTCACAGCATGCTTGGGCTGGGCGACCAACTGACGAAGTTAAGAAGCTTGATTACATCAACCGACCGCTACTTGATACTTGGGGAGAGTATGAGACTCTGTTTTACAACGCTTGGCTGAAGGTTGATATCAAGCCAACTCGGTTAGTTAATCCTGCTACTATGCAGAGGCTTGGGATTCATGATGAGGTACTGATACTTCTAAAGAAGATTGGATTAAGGACGATGTGCACTCACTACTATGACTGTTTTCCGGAGCTGGTCCGACAATTTATGGCTTCAGTCCGCCTTCTATTCCAGAACGAGCAGGTCCCGAAAGCTAGTGAAGGAAGGCTGCTTTTCTTCATTAGAGTAGTTTGGTATGAGATTTCTTTACCTGATCTTTGTGACATTTACGGTTTTAGCAGAGAGCCAGAGGAAGTTTCATTTCCAGGACAGTTTGTAGATGTCTCACATCTCTGGTCTTACTTGGTACTGGCGACTATGATTCCCGACGTTCCACTATGACTGATGTGAGGCATCCAATGATCAGGTACATTTTTAGAGCCATAGTGAACACTATTTTGTGTAAGACGGAGTCTACTAAGATGAGAGTGACTGAGTTGTACATGATGGCATATGGGGTTTATGATTTGATTGCTGAGGATGATAGCTGGGTGGATCCTGAGAAGGTCAACTATGGTGCAGTGGTTGCTACCCACTTGATCTCTTTGAAGGTCAAGGCGGGCGTGGGAAGAGAGAGTATGTTGGGAGTTTGCTTACTCCTATTTTTCAGAGACTGCGTATTGCTACTGATACTGTCACCATTTGTACCGAAAGGAGCGTTATCAGTGAGGAGCATTTGAGGAATTCCACTTGGATGAAGAGGGAATAGCTATGGAGCTTTTGTGATGTCGGGAAGGAGGAAGATTAGATTACCACGACCAGACCTCACCACTATTGGAGAGGATGCAGAGCAGTTGCGTTTTCTTCCTGATCCCGCTGATTTTGTTACACCACCGTCTTCCCGACATCAGAGCACTGCTGCTACTGCTGAGCCACCTGCTAACGGTTTTGCTGATGATCACCCTGCTGGGGGTTTTGAGTTTGGTTCTTCATCTGGCACTGCAGCGTTTGATTTTCTTGAGCCACCACAGCCTTCTGCTACTATGAGTCAGGGAGCCTACCAGGAACCAGACATCCACCATGCGTGCCTTCTGGAACTCAGTTTCTCGATTGTCTCGCTGCCATTGCTTTCGTCCCACTAGGCGCAGATCACATTCTCCTCCCTTTGGTGCAGCAAGCGATAGCGATGCTGATGGTGATGCGGATCCTGAGGCTTGATCCTACTTCTGTTTACGGTTTCTTTTATCCTTTTTCTTTTTCACTTTGAGTCATTTTTCTTTTTCCTTGAATCAGTTTGTCATTTGTTTCAGATTTTACTTGTATTGCATTATGAACCATTATCTATCATGTTGCATTTAATGTTTGTGTTTGAGTGATTCTTAACATAGCTGACATCCATGAGAGAAACTCAACTAACATGCAACTAACAGGATTCACCATCGGACTCTACCCGATTTAGCTGTGCATCGATCAATGCAACCTTTGCATCGGTCGACACAGAGGCTAACAATTGGTAACACGAATCTGGTTCTTTAGTTCACTACTTTTTCAATTTGATTTTTCTTTCTTAGTCAATCTCAGGCTTGATGACACTGGGGACAGTGTTGTTTAAGTCTAGGGGAGGCTAGTTACTAACTAATTACTTTTTCTTTCTTAGTTTCAGTTGTGTCAGTCAAAACCATATTTTTGAGTCAAATTTTTCAAAATTTTTCTTTTTGGAATTAGGATCTCTAACAAATGGTTTCTGTTCTTTGGATAATACTCTTATGAATCTTGATTATGCTTGATCTCAAAACTGAAGTTTGGAAAACCTATGTAGCCGCATAATTACTTTTTCTTTCTTAGTTTCAATTGCGTCAGTCAAAACCATATTTTTGAGTCAAATTTTTCAAAATTTTTCTTTTTGGAATTAGGATCTCTAACTAATGGTTCTGTTCTTTGGATAATACTCTTATGAATCTTGATTATGCTTGATCTCAAAACTGAAGTTTGGAAAACCTATGAGCTGTATCAACAATCCCGAAAGCCCTTATTCAAAAGATATCTGATTAAACTAACATTGTCTCAACTTTTATCATGAGTTTAACCGGACTTAATCTCTTACTTTGGGGTTGGAAATCAGGAGACTAGACTTCTTCTTCGGGCCATACAAGACTATGAAATTTCTCAAAGTATGTCTCCCCTAGCCTTGGGCATTCGGGTGACCTGATCGGGTTCGGGTCGGGTATTTCAGATTTTCGGGTATTTCAGATTAAGGGGTCCTAGACCCATTCGGGTATTTCTATTATTCGGGTCAGATTTCGGATAAACACCCATCGGGTTCGGTTCGGATCGGGTATCCGATCTCAATAAACCGATCAATAACCATAAACAGAAAGAGACCAATGTTCAAAATTCAAACCATAATCTCGTTCAAACAACCAAATAACAAGATTGTTAAACAAACATCAAACATCAAAGACCACCATCGATCACACAAACAAGACCACCATTGATCACACAAACAAAATCCATCGATCACAAAAACAAAACCCATCGATCACACATGAAACATGAAGCTA
This sequence comes from Camelina sativa, assembly GCF_030686135.1. Lineage (NCBI taxonomy): Eukaryota > Viridiplantae > Streptophyta > Magnoliopsida > Brassicales > Brassicaceae > Camelina > Camelina sativa. The sequence goes on from NC_141899.1 coordinate 33,184,923, forward strand.
AACTAAAACAGAACCCAATCAAATGATCAAACTAAAACAATACAAGACATGAAGCTAAACTAAAACAGAACCCAATCAAATGATCAAACTAAAACAATACAAGACATTGAAGCGCAAACACAAACAAAACTCATCGATCACAAAAACAAAACCCATCAATCACACATGAAACATGAAGCTAAACTAAAACAGAACCCAATCAACTGATCAAACTAAAACAATACAAGACATTGAAGCTCAAACACAAACAAAACCCATCGATCACAAAAACAAAACCCAGCGATCACACATGAAACATGAAGCTGAACTAAAACAGAACCCAATCAAATGATCAAACTAAAACAATACAAGACATGAAGCTAAACTAAAACATAACCCAATCAAATGATCAAACTAAAACAATACAAGACATGAAGCTAAACTAAAACAGAACCCAATCATGCTTTACTCAACAATACAAGACAAAAACACATAGAATTTCAAATAAATCATGAAGCTAAAACCAATTATGGGTGCAGAACACAGTTCGGATTCAAATGGGAAGAAGGAACAACATTGAGAAAAATTTTATATGCTTAATTTGGAGATTTGCAAATCAATCAATCGAACAAACAAATCCAAGAACCCACAGAAATTGATACAAGATACAACAGAAATTGAAACAGAGTAGAACTCGCAAACAAAAATTATACACGATACAACAAAAACAATCACCTGTGAATGTCTCTGTGAAGTCTCATACGAAGGAGATAAGTAGCAGTTTAGGTTTTCCAGCTTGAAGAATGGGGATTTAATCCGAATAAATAGTGTTTATAGATCGAGTAACGGGAAAACGAACCGGTGGTGAGAGGTAAAAGCAACAAACAAAAGGGTTAGAGAGATAGAGATAATAGGCTATGATCATAGGGTTATATCTGTGGGTTCGTATATCATTGGGTTTTGATCGGATTTATTTTGGATTTCGGATAAAACCCGATCGAGTTTGGGTATCCGAATTTCAGAAATCCTAAATCCATTCGGGTTTTTTCTTCTTTCGGATACGGGTTCGGTTTGGGTTTTTCGGATCGGGTTTGAGGTTTGGGTTTTGGGTCCAGGTATTTTGCCCAGGGCTAGTCTCCCCTCTCTCTTCCCTTCAGTACTTCAAAAAAAAAGATCAGAAAAAAAAAAGAGAAGAGAGGAGAGTAAAAGATGAAATGATTTTGATCAGTTTAGAGGGGTAGGTAATTACCTGTGACCTCATTATTCTACTCTTGAGTCAAATGATCACACAAAGCTTGGAAGCGAGGGTTAGGTAAATTACCGATGACCCCAATATTCGCTTACACCTTTGATTAATAAAAAATATTAATAATAATTTGGGAGAAATCAACTCCTTGGAAGTGAGAAAAGGGAGAGGAAAAGAGATGTATGAAGAATGTCTTGGCCTGAAAAGAGTCCATATGCCATTGATCGATATACCAAGGTAAGAACTCACATGTACTTTCTTTAATTTATGTAATGAGATGACAATGGTGAGACTAGAGATTCCAGAGGATTGTGGGATTTGAGTAAGGAATGTTGATGCTTTTCAATTGACAAAGTATATGAAATAAGTTCTGAGAGTCAAGAACAACCTAAGAAGAATTAATATGAAAAACAACCTAAAAATAATAGATCTAAATGTATATTCTCATATCAATTTATCAGGAAAATCAATTATATTCTCATATCAATTTCTTTTCCTAAGTTATTAATTCTAGGTGATCAATCAAGAATTAATACAAAATAGAAAATAAGCACCAAGTTATATCATGCGGTATTTGAGACCGAACCATGCAACAAATTTAAGCCATGCGGTATTTGAGACCGAACCATGCCAATCACTTAGGGCCATGCGGTATTTGAGACTGAACCATGTCATCTTATTACACTCAAATTTCGTGGTTTTAATATGCATGAAGACAACAATCCTAGAGAGATTTTTTATTATAGTATGAACACATAATCTTAATGTTTTAGAAATTTTCCTTTTGCTAGATAGAATTTCCTTTTATTAACTTTTCCTTTTCTAATTAGGATTAACACAAAAATTTAGGAAATATTTTCTTGTTATAAACCACTTAAGGATGGACTCCATAACCAAGCCCATACACGGTCTAGGTCCTTGAAGCTCATCGGCCATGAGTCTTAGACTAGGTCGGTTTATCATTATGTATTTCCTATTCTGTTTTGGCTTAAGTCCTACACTATATATGTAACCTCAAGTCGTTTATGAATAATAAGAACAAGAGAATTACACCTTCGGATTCTCTAGTTTACAACATGTTATCAGCACGAATTGTTCCAGAGTTCCAGCTGAGTAAAACCCTAAAAACCCTAAACCGCCGCCTCTCTTCTTTTGTTCTTTCTCGAACCCTACTTCCCATACTAGCTCACGATCAACCCCTGTTCGTGACTAGTTCTTGTTCGAGATCAGTTTAAGCAGCCTGTGCTTGTGATCAAAGTTCTATCCAAAAGCAGTTCGAGGTTCGTGGTCCTGTACGTGAATGGTTCAGTTTCTGTTCGTGAGAAGGGCGCCGTTCGTGATCCTGTTCGTGATCGGTTCGTTGTCCAGTACCAGATCGAGGTTTGTGGTTCGTGATCAAGGGAAAATCTGAGGTCTTTAGCTCCCAAATCAAAACCGGTTAACCCCTATTGGTGTTAAGGTAAAATCGGATCCCTTGGACCATATAATCGAACCTAATCCTAAAACTATTGAGCCCTAAAATCTGAAATTGCACAAACCTAACAAAACATTAAAATCTATAATCTCCAAGACCCTAAAATCAGATTTGCTTGATAAGGATTGATTGTTTATTATTGCTTGGTTGTTTGTTGTGTTGCATACATCTTGAGTATTAAAAATCGGATCATGTTAAAGGTGTTTAGAGAATCAATTATTGCATAAATTGTCTCTGCATATTTCGGCTGCATGAATCCTAAAATCGAATTGGATAGACTTATTTTTGGATTGTTAAAATCGAACCTTACATAGAAACAATATTGAATCGATTGTAGCATAAATTATCTCTGTAATTTTTCGGATGCATGAACCATAAACTCGAACACATAGACTTGTTCTAGGTTGTTAAAATTGTTAGGATAACTTCCAAATAATTTTTAGTAATTATCCTAAAACTTAAAAAAATATTTCCTAAAACTTTTCCTAATTAGAATAGAAAATTCAACCTAAGAAAAAGAAACACTTAATAAAAGGAAATTGTCGCATGCTAATATCTATCTAGGTTTGTTGTCTTGCATGCATGATTAAGCCACAAAATTTGAGTGAAAGTGTTGGGCATGGATCAGTCTCATAACTGCATGACCCTATGTGTTTGGCATGGTTTGGTCTCATTACCGCATGTCCTATTAAGTGATTGCATGGATCGGTCTCATAATACCGCATGCTAATGAACGGTTGTATGTTCTGTATTTTGCAGATGGCAAAACTCAACAACCTGTCCTATGTTGCCCTTACTGTCTCTGGAGACAACTACTTACAGTAGGCTTTGGATACTAAGATCTATATGAAATCAAAGGACTTGTGCGAGTGCATTGAGGAAAATTCTGATTGTTCTGAAAAGAGCAAGTACAAGGCGATTATGCATATACGCCATCACCTTGCTGAGAGTCTCAAGAATCAGTACCTCACCATAGAAGATCCTCTTGACCTTTGGACAGAGCTGAAACGCATATACTAACACCAACAGACCGTGCTTCCTACCAAAGGCTCAATTTGATTGAAAATTCCTAAGGATCCAGGACTACAAATCCGTGGATGAGTATAACTCAGAGCTTTTTAGGATTGTCTCACTCCTTAGGTTGTGTGGTACTGAGGTGACCGAGAAAGAGCTGCTAGAGAAGACATTCTCTACTTTTCACTCTAACAACATACTGCTTCAGCAACAGTACCGTGAAAAGGGGTTTAAAACCTATGCAGACCTAATCTCGTGTTTACTGCTAGCTGAGCAAAAAATTGAGCTATTGATGATGAATAGTGCAATGAGACCTCCTGGTACAGCTCCATTACCAGAAGCTCACAAGGTTGACTTAGCAAAAAAAAATCCTCAAGAGCCTAAAGAGCCAAAGGAGACCAAGGAGTCTAACTATGTCCATAGGGACAAGAGTGGCCGTGGCCGTGGAGGAAGTGGACGTGGTGGTCCTTGTCGTGGGACTTACCAAGGTCACAAGTTTGGTGGTCAAGGCCGTGGTAATCGATCAGGTTTCGGCCGTGTTCGAGGTAGGGGCCGCGGGACATTTAAGCCGCAACATAAGACCAAGTCCACTTGCCATAGATGTGGTTTGGAGAACCATTGGATAAAGACTTGCAGAACTCCTAAGCACTTTGTTGACCTCTATCAAGAGAGCTTGAAGAAAATCCAGAGGCTAACCTGGTTCATCTTGATGGTGAAGATTATTTTGACCATGAGAAGGATGATCTATTTGATCATGAGACCTCTGATTGTCTAGGAGAGGATATTTGAACTCAAATGATGTTTTTGGTTTAATTTCTATGTTTTATGTTTTACACTTTGATTGGATTATTTTGTTGGATAATTATTTGGTTTAAATTCAAATGATTTTATTTCTTTCAATTATATATTTGCTTGTTTTAATAAAGTTTAAAACAAAATTATTATCATTATCGAAATGGCTGAGGAAAAGAGTGAACTTGTGGTGGATAGTGGATCCAGCCACACAATCTTGAAGGATAAGAGATACTTTATTAATCTCATAATGAAAAATGCCAATGTTAGTACAATTGCGGGTATAGCAAGCCTTATAGAGGGCTACGGCCAGGCTCATATACTATTACCTAATGGCACACATCTTGAACTAAGTGATGCCTTATATTCACCCAGCTCTAAGAGAAGCTTATTGAGATTTAAGGACATTCGATTGAATGGTTATCATGTTGAAACAAAGGGTGAAGGAAACAAAGAGTTTCTGTATATTATAGAAACTGTTCAACGACATAAGAGGGTCCTAGAAACTATATCTGCACTAGCCACTGGTCTTTACCACGCTAAGATTAACATGATAGAAGCAAACTTGGCAAAGAATAAAATGTTCAATGAACAGTTCACTCTATGGCATGATCGGCTTGGCCATCCGGGTTCTAACATGATGCGTAAGCTTATTATGAATTCAAATGGACACACTCTTAAAGAGAGAAAAGTTATCCCTAATAATCTCACGTGTGTAGCATGTACACAAGGGAAACTCATTATAAGGCCATCACCAATAAATGTAACTAAAGAGATTTTCCACTTAAGACTATATGTCTAGATAGTGCTGGTGAATTTCAATCCCAAGCATTTATTAATTATGGTATGTCCATGGGGGGAAGTGTGGAACACATGTACATACAGAGAATGGATTAGATAAATCCTTCATTAAACGTATTCAATTAATAGCTTGACCATTACTCATGAGGTCGAAGCTTCTTGTGTCGGCTTGGGGACACGCAGTATTACATGCAGTAGAGCTTATACGCGTCAGGCCATCTAGTGAGCATAAATATTCACCATCCCAAGTAGTAACGGGTCATGAGTCAGACATATCCCATCTAAAGATATTCGGGTGTGTCGTTTATGTACCTATTGCTCCACCACAGAGAACTAATATGGGACCTCAGAGGAGGATGGGAATATATGTTGGATATGAGTCTCCCACCATTATTAAGTATCTTGAGCCAACCACAGGAGATTTATTTAAGGCTAGATACGCGGACTGTCAATTTACAGAATCTGAATTTCCTATGTTGGGTGGAGAGACAAGCAAGCTGGTTAAAGAATTAACATGGAATCAAACATCCTTAAATTGGCAAGATCCTCGAACTCTAGCATGTGATGCAGAGGTTCAAAAGATCATTCATTTACAGAAGCTAGCTAATCAATTGCCAGATTCCTTTGCTGACCCAAGGAGAGTAACTAAATCGTACATACCAGCTTGTAATGCACCAGTACGTATTGATGTTCAAAAGGAACACAATAATCAAGTTGCTACAGAGTCTAAGGCACATTTGAAACGTGGTAGACCATTAGGTTCCAAAGATAAGAACCCTCGGAAATCTAAGAAAGGTGCAAAACAGTCCGAGGTTAAGGAAATTACAGACATGGCCGCGGCAAATCCTAAAGTACCGAATGAGGTTTGGGACGCTGAACCTCAAGGACCTGAAGGTATTGATAATGATGAGATCTCAATCAATTATTTCATGTTTGGAATACAATGGAACCGTAAGAATGTCAACATTGATGAAGTATTTGCACTCCCGTCTATGAACCCACATCTATATTAGAGTGCACTCAAAGTAAAGATTGGCTAAAGTGGAAAGAAGCCATTGACGTGGAGTTAAACTCTTTAAAGAAGAGGAATGTGTTTGGTCCGATCTGAAGGACACCATTCGATATAAAGCCAGTTGGACATAAGTGGGTCTTTGTAAGGAAGAAAAATGTGAGTAATAAAATTGTGAGATATAAGGCACGGCTTGTAGCACAAGGAATCTCTCAAAGACCAGGAATAGATTATGAAGAGACATACCCCTGTGATGGATGCAACGATTTTTAGATATCTAATAAGTCTGGCTATAAGAGAAAAACTGGATTTGCGGTTAATGGATGTTGTAACGGCATATTTATAAAGTCCACTGGATAATGAAATTTATATGAGATTACCATAGGGTATTGAGCTCAAAGATAAGAGTGGTTCTCGAGAACAGTACTGCATTAGGCTGAACAAATCCCTTTATGGACTGAAACAAAGTGGTCGAATGTGGTATAATAGATTAAGTGAGTATTTAGCTAAAGAAGGCTATAAGAATGACCCAATCAGTCCATGTATTTTTATAAAGAAGTTTGCAAACAAAGGGTTTGTTATTATAGCAGTGTATGTGGATGATTTAAACATCCTTGGGACCTCTGGTGAAATCGCCCAAACAGTAGAGTATTTAAAGAAAGAATTCGAAATGAAAGACCTAGGTAAAACTAAGTTCTGTTTGGGATTGCAGCTTGAGTACATAAATGATGGAATCCTAGTGCATCAAATGACATATACAGAAAAGGTACTCAAGAGGTTTAATATGGACCAGACTCACCCATTGACCAGCCCAATGGTTGTGAGAAGTCTTGATTTGGATAAAGATCCATTAGGTCCAAAGAAGGACAATGAAGAAGTTCTTGGTCCTGAAGTGTCATACCTCAGTGCTATAGGAGCGTTAATGTTCTTGGCTAGCCACACTAGACCAGACATTTGTTTTGCCGTGAACCTCCTAGCAAGATTTAGTTCTTGTCCGACCCAAAGGCACTGGAACGGTATCAAATATGTGTTGTGTTACCTACGAGGAACATTAGATTTGGGTTTCTATTATAATAACTATAACAAAGAAGGTTTTAGTTGGTTTTGCTGATGCAGGTTATAACAAAGAAAGTTTAGTGTGTTTTGTTGAGGTCGATGACTCAACATATCAGGACGTATTGCGGTATGGTCGAAGACAAGGAGCCAACTGTTATATACGAAGACAATACGGCTTGCATCGCACAACTCAAGGAAGGATACAACAATGGAGATCGGACGAAGCACATCTTACCAAAGTTCTTCTTCACACATGAACTACAAAAGGCCGGAGAAGTTCAAGTGGTACAAGTTCAATCATGCGACAACTCAGCCGATCTCTTCACCAAATCATTGCCGACGACAACATTCAAGAAGCTCACGCACCAGATTGGAATATGGATGCTTGGAACAGGAGAGTAATGTGTGCTGTACTCTTTTTCCTTCACCATGGTTTTGTCCCACTGGGTTTTCCTCGTAAGGTTTTAATGAGGCAGCATCCCCAAGCACATTGTATCGATCCCTTAGCATCGGCATGGTTATGTCATCCAAGGGGGAGTGTTATAAACCACTTAAGGATGGACTCCATAACCAAGCCCATATACGGTCCAGGTCCATGAAGCTCATCGGCCATGAGTCTTAGACTAGGTCGGTTTATCATTATGTATTTCCTATTCTGTTTTGGCTTAAGTCCTACACTATATATATGTAACCTCAAGTCGTTTATGAATAATAAGAACAAGAGAATTACACCTTCGGATTCTCTAGTTTACAACATTACTAGGTTTTTAGGATAATGACTGTAATTAATTTAGAAGTTATCCTAATTTGTGTTTTGATTTTTCATGCAAAACAATTCCGATTTTAAGAGTTCATTATAGGGTTTTGATTTTTAAACAATTGATCAAAGATAATCGGATTTAAAGCTTAGAACAAACAGATTAATATTTTCTTATGGATTTCGAATTTAGATTTTAGTTCTAAGGTTCTCATGCACCAAGCAAACAATCAAATACAACCGAATTTTAATCATATCATAAACAGTTTAATTGCAAGCAATCTAAACAACCCTAAGCATCATAACAACCGGTTTTAAAGTTTTAAAGTTCTGGGGTTTTAGGATTTCAAAGTTCATGAACTTGTTTGTTGATTATTTACTTGTAGTTTTAGGGGTTCTTATAGGATTAATGATCAGATTCGGTACATAGGTTCTAGTAGGTTCGATTGTGATACCTTCCACCGTTTGGGGTTTGACTAGTATTGATCCGGGAGCTAAAGACCTCGGATTTCTCTTTGAACTTGACCACGAACCTCGGACTAGTCTCAGACAAAAGCTTGATCACGAACAGACCACGAACTAGAACCAATCGTCGATCTTAAACAACCACGAACTTGTCACGAACAGGAACCGATCGCCGAGAGTTTAAACGAACAAAGGTTGTGCGGCGGCGGTTTAGGGTTTTAGGGTTTTCTTAGTTGGACTTTAGAACAAGTCGTGCTGATAACGTGTTGTAAACTAGAGAAACTCGAAGGAGGTTTTCTCTTATTCTTATTTCTTATTAACTCAATCGAATGTTACATATATATAGAGATAGATAAACCCTTAGTACAAAACCGACTAGGAATAGGAAAAGATAATGGGTCATCGGCCATAGGCCTTACACACTAAAACATGTAACGGGCCGGTTATGGAAGTCCACTCCAAGTGTTTTACAATATATTTGTGTTTATCATTGTTTTTAAGTTAAATTTCTCGATGTCTTTTCCATTTTTTCCGCGAAATCAGGAGGTTTAAAAATTAAAACCCAAATTAGTCGTTAAGAAAATGTGAGTGTGAACTTGGTTTGAAGTAATCTTGGTAAATTGAAAGCCTAACTGAGATGCAATACGAGGACTAATTGTAGAACTAGCCTAGAGCATGGATAAGCTGAGATGTAGGGTTTCTCAAACCAAGAGCATTTGCACAAGAACAATACTAGGGATGAACTTCTCCATTCACCTTCTTATAAAATAAAAAAAGAAAATCTGTATATATTATTATAAATTTAAAAATTTAAACTGCTTTTTATAAACCCAAACCGGCATATAATTTCATTCTAATTGTAAAATCTAAACTCTAACCATTTCATTTGTAAATCCAAACCGACATATAATTTCGTTCTAATTGTAAAATCTAAATTCTAACCATCTCATTTGTAAACCCAAACCACAACATATAATTTCATTCTAATTGTAAAATCTAAACCCTAACCATCTCATTTGTAAACCCAAACCGACATATAATTTCATTCTAATTTTAAATTCTAAACCCTAACCATATCATTTGTAAACCAAAACCGACATATAATTTCGTTCTAATTATAACATCTAAACCCTAACCACCACACCAACATATAATTTCGTTTTAATTATAAAATCTAAACCCTAACCATATCATTTCTAAACCCAAACCGACATATAATTTTGTTTTAATTGTAAAATCTAAACTATAATCATCCCTACTATTAATCGTAAAGACGTTTATAAAATAAACCTTTGTTTTGTAAGAAATTACAAGGGTATGCCATTGAAAATACAAACAAACAAAATTCGCCAAGGTTAATTTCGTTTATTTAACTACTTAAATTCGGAGACTGTAAGTAAAAGGTGGGGAAAATAGTCATGATTTCTCTCTGCCCTCGTTAGGCGACGTTTCCACATCTCTAGACCTCCGGCAAAAAAAAATTTCTAACTGTTTGTCGGCCGGCGTCGACTTTATTGACGCTGATCGGTGTTCCCCTTTGTTTGTAGTTTCAATTCTCTGTTTTAGTTTATAAAATCCTCAATAATTTGGCCAATGATTTCTCCAAATTCATTGGCTCTTTTGTTTCGATTCTTCATAATTTTCCTCTCCTTTGGGATGAGATTCACTCCGACCATAATCCAACGACGAGTTCTTCGGTGGTGTGTCGATGCCTTTCCGCTGAAGGTTTCTTCATGTGCTTTCCCTTGTTCGTTGATTGAAATTGATCTTCATCGGTATTGCATTTGCTTCGGCATGAAATGCTTTTCGAAAGATGATTCTCAATCCCGGATCTGGGATCCCGGCGACCCAAATGTTGGATTAGATGATGGCGATGATCGATCAAATCTTAGTGGTAAACAACTTCTCCGTCTCTGTTCAGCGGGTATGGGAATCTTACTCTCACTCCTAAAGGTGGGGTCAATGTTCGATGTTGATGGTTTTTCATATTGGTGCTCAACAAACTTTGCTCTATTGATTGGTCTATGTGGATGTGGTGACGTTTTCTTTGGATCCAATGATAGAGTATGGTTCATGTATGATGGAATATGGTTTTTGTGGTCTTGTTTTTTCATCTTGCCAAGATGGATTATTCATCAGATTGCTCAAATCGGAGAAAAACTATTCTGTCTCATGTGCTTAGTGTGTCTGTTGGTGATTTATCGTTATATATGGTGGAACATACTTTTAAGTACGTTTCGGTGGTTTTGGAGATTGAAGTTATCTACAGTAACCATTCATATATGGCCATTGAAGAATATCAACAAAGGAATCAAGATTATGGATCTATCATGGGTGATATTTGCAACCAAAATAACACCATCTCCTAACACAGGAGATGGAAATATTTGTGTGGCTTGCGATGTAACTGATGGATCGCAACCCTTTGATTTTCATAAAAAGGTTTAGTGCTACATAAAAGGAAAGATAGCCTAACAAGAAGATCATAATAGACTGACGAAGACGATGAAAGAAAATAACATATTGATTAATTTGTTAGCGTGTAAGGCTTATCATTGACAGAAGGCAACATATTTTTTCACTCTCTCGTTTATTTCGTTACACTTAAATTTTGGTAGTATAGTATGCGAAGCTTCATTTTGTACGCTCATTGATACATTTGTATTCTCGGTTTCTAATTAATAAAGAATGAAGATGTTAAAAAAAAAAACTACTTAAATTGGGATAAACACGCGGATCCTTTTTATCCAGTTATCTACCCGGTTTCAGTTTTTAATCTCAGCTGTTCAATATTTTCTTGAGCATAAATCTCAACCGTTCATTAGCTACTGGAGAAGGATGCTGATTTTTGTTCTTCGCGCATCAAAAAAAAAAGAAGGTGAAGACGAGAAAGACCACGATAGTATTAGTAGGAGCGATAGTGATTTTGATTTTGGCATAAACAGCGAGTGGACTTAGTATAGTTACGTGTCGGAAATTGAACCAGAGTGGGATTTCAAGAGTAAGGTATGTATTGTTTGTTTGTTTAATCATTGTTATATAGATCTGTCTAACTCACCACTTCGCTTACCGGTCTCAATCACTTCAAAATCCATCTGCTATGGTGAAGCAATTTCATTCGCTTACAACAATAGATTTGTTGGCCTTAATTTGTTGTTTGCTTTATATTTTTCAGATTTAAAACATACAGTTCCCACTTGCAACAATAGATGATAAAATCAGTCTCATAAATCGTCAATGACTCAACCTCAAAAATATGTTTGATTCATGTCCCGATAATTTCTTTATTCTTTTCCAATCTGAATCGATTTGTGTAAGATACTCTTCTGGTGGGTTCTCTGGTTTTTAATGTGTTTTTTCTCTTGGGTTCGTGACAGATAAGAAATCCAATTGAACAATGGGATTCTCACAGAGAACAAACATATTTTTGCCATGTAAGTTAATCGATTTTCCCATTCCTATATTGATTTGAGACTGCACTCTAATACTCTGAAATAGCAACAGCATTTGGATTTGATGTGACAAGTTATAAGGGAAACAGAGAAGATTCATAATTCTCTCACAAGTCTTGGTGATTTTTTCATTGGCCTTGAGTGATTAAGACTATCGGATCCATTGGAAAGTCAAATACGGAGAGGCAATGAAGAAGGATGCTACAGCAGCTGTCAATGTGAGTCCTCTTTAGGTTTATTAGTTATTGGTTTTTGGTTGTGCCTTATATCATCATGAAAATAGACTGTTTAATTCCTGTTGTGTATATACAGGTCCGCTATTTTAAAGATGAGACAAGACAACGCCTACAAAACTTTGCGGTGTATGTGTTCTTGGTAGAGAAAGATATCCTTCTGTTGAGTTGTATTGAGGTGTGTTTCCCTTTTTTCACGTGGCTCATTGCAAATCTTTCTTCTGCAAACTGCTACAAGGTTGAATAATGAGAGCAACAATGTTGCATATTTTGGTGTCAATTCCTAAGAAAAGCTCCATACGATTTAGCCTATTTATAAACGAAAAATACTTAGGTTCACCCCTAGGGATGAACCTTTGTATTCACCCCCTCCCTTCTCAACCAAACACAATGTTCTATTTAATATTTTATTTAAAAATAAATCAAAATTAATATTTAAAAGCAAAACAAATTAAGAAAACAAATTCTGTATACTTTTATTTAAGGAAAGTTAAATATTGACTTGGTTTAGATTTTACAATTAGAACAAAATTATATGTCGGTTTGGGTTTACAAATGAAATGGTTAGGGTTTAGATTTTACAATTAGAACGAAATTATATGTTGGTTTGGGTTTACAAATTAGATGGTTAGGGTTTAGATTTTACAATTAGAATGACATTATATGTCGGTTTGGGTTTACAAATTAGATGGTTAGGGTTTATATTTTACAATTAGAACGAAATTATGTCGGTTTGGGTTTACAAATGAGATGGTTAGGGTTTAGATTTTACAATTAGAACGAAATTATATGTCGGTTTGGGTTTACAAATTAGATGGTTAGGGTTTAGATTTTACAATTAGAACGAAATTATATGTCGGTTTGGGTTTACAAATTAGATGGTTAGTGTTTAGATTTTACAATTAGAATGAAATTATATAACGGTTTGGGTTTACAAATGTGATGGTTAGGGTTTAGATTTTATAATTAGAATGAAATTATATATTGGTTTGGGTTTATAAAAGAGTGGTTTAAGTTTTTAATTTTATGATAATGTACACAGATTTTATTTCCTTATATGATAATGGGGTGAATGAAGAGGTTTACCCCTAGGGGTGAACCCAAGTATTGTCCTTTATAAACTATTGTTATGCTAGTGCTACCACCAATTTCCCTATAATTACTTTCTTAGTCCTCTTCTGATTTTATCCGTTTGTGGTTAATTTATACAACAAACGGTAACTCTTTACTAATCCATTCTAATGCTTTTTAGATTACCAGTTACTCAAAAGAATTGGATGAAATTAAGCACATGACCAAGCAAGAGTTCATTGCCTCCTCAGAATGTAAGTCCAAAAGCAAGAACTTTTCATAATCTAATATTCTAATTAATTGTCTAAATATGTTTCTTTGATAGTAACTAGAGGTCAAAAACCAATATAATACATGAAGAGTAGCGGTATCTCTAAAAGAGCTTCTATATATATCGATGTGTGACAAGGTATCATCAACAAGAACCTTGGCAAGCAAGGATTGGCCGTGTTGCCGAGAATAAAGATCTTTACCTTGAAATCTTTGGTAAGTAAATCATCAAAACTTGGTCTAAAAGATAAGTTAATAACAATGGTTTTTTAACGTTAATTTTGGATTTGATTCCCGTTATGATTTATTGGAATCAGTATCGAGATCAGGAAAGCATACTAGATGTTTCAAAAGCAAATCGAGGCTTCAGGTATGTTAATCAACATGATTTTGTTTGATTTCTTGCCTTTTCTATAAATTGAAATAACAGTATTGAATTTGAGTCTAAACTTTCCAATCTAAACACCAATTTAGGGGTTATATCTAGCAACAGAGTTACAACAACTGTAAGAAAAAAAAATTAGAAACTATAGTATCCATTGAAACTTTACAACCAGTCTCATGCTAATAATCTTTTATCCTTATGTTTCAGGTTCTAGACTTATAATCCTTTGGGTCAAATAATACGAGACGTACCAGCATATGTAAGTTATCTGACCTAATTGAACTTGGTTTTCTTAGTTTCAAATATACTGTTTGTTTTATTTCTAGGTTTTTATATAAACTGAAATTTTTACACCAGTGAAAATGTGGCTGAACTTTCCAATCTACACAATATTAGGATGATGTCAATGGTAGGGTGGAGTCTGAAGGAGAAGACAAGCTTAGATTGAAGTTCACAAAGAGGCCAAAGCTAAGAAACCTTATAGGAAAAACAGTGATGTAGAACTAGAACTTGATTATGTTGTAAATGAGTGTGAGAGGGAGGTATTGTGGGGTTGATGTTGTTAAACACACACACAAAAAAATTTAAGCAAAAGATATTGATAACAAGGACGACGAACATGTGGGGAGAGTAGCCACAAACAGGTATAGAGTGGATATGTGGGGAGAGTAGCCACAAACAGGTATAGAGTGGATAAGAGAGGTGAAAAGTATTATGAGAGTGTATTGTGCTAAGGATTTTATATTACAAAAATTGTATATAATGAGAAGAAAGATGAGAGTAAAGTAGAAGTTCTCACCATTAGCATATTAAAAATTGTAACATCTGTATTTACTAGCTATTATGTTTATACATGTAATTAGGCTAGGTGGATTGCTCGAGTAAACTCCAACCACGAAGATGAACCTAATAGGTGCTTTTAAACTTCAACCACACAGTTATTTTTAAAGTCAAAATAGATCTTAAAAATAAGAATTTAGAAAGAAAAAATAACTGAAAACATTATATAACATTCATACTATTTTCTAAATATTTTTTTACATTTACAGTTACGGTTACAGTGATCGTATGTTACGTTTAAAGTTCAAACCATATTTTGGATAATGTTATTTATAAGTCACGTGGAGATAGTTTTTACCCGTAAAGATCGGATTAGATAAAGGTACCAAAAATTTAAGAGTACACTGTATCCATCCCTTAACAGACGAGTTTGACACGTTTGCCAATTTTATTTGGATCATTTGGTTCAAGAAGTTTTTATTTTTTCGCGGCTTTTTATCTTATTCGATAATTCAAGTTTTTAACGATCGCTAATTCGGTTGACATTCGATCCAGATTTTTCATCATATCAATCCAAAGCTCATGGTAAGACGATTATTAGTTTAAAACATTCATAAACTAATATAGGTTTGTATTATAAATGTTATACCAAATAAATAAATTTATAAATATAATCCCGCATGTACGTATGGATCCATGGTCAATAATTTTCACAACTTAAAATAAAATTCTTCTAAACCATATTTTTTTTTTAAAATTCAGCCCAAATGGAATTATAACTATAAATATGTTGTCTAAATTTCTTAGCAAAAATTTATTAATAACATTATTATATGAGTAATTCTTTAAAAGGAAATGGTAATGGGACATAAAATTTATAACAGGATAGATCGGGACGAGACGGAATGGGATGCGACGGGACGAGATTTAACACCCAGTAACAAAATTACTTTAACATTTTTAACAAACACTGATTGTGCTTGGTTATTATAGATGGATTGCAAAAAATGTATATTTTCCAGCTGATGAAGATGATGATCATATTTATTTTTGCTACGGGTTACAGTATTCTACATATACACCAAAATATTGACAAAACACCATAAAAGAGTGGCAACCTAATTTTTATGGAATATATTGATATTATACAATTAAAATTTACAACCTAAAAATGTTTATTATTTGACTGAATGTATGTTTTATCAGTGTTTTTAAGTAATTTATTTTACTAATTAAGTACATATACTGAAATAGTATAAGTAAACTGAAACGGGTAATTCAAATATTGAAGAACAATATATTGATCAATTTTTTTAAAAAAAAGAGAGACATAAATTTTAGATAAAAGTACAAATCAGAAAATATAGGTAGATAAATTCAATTGTCAAGTTTTCACTAATTTAGATAATGATTGACTATGTGACAGGTAATTAATCATTTTGGAATTGCCACTTTGAAAAATTTGCTATTTTTGAAAATTATAATTTTTGGATACTTTCAACTAACTAAAAAAAAAATATTCAACGGAGAATTCTGCTATCCCGTCTAAATTTCTTACCCAAAATTTTTTAGTAAACATTGTCTACCGAGTAATTATATAAAAGAGAAAAAACATCAGATAAAAACTAATGGATACGGAAAAAGACGAGACTGGATGAGACGAGACAAAATGAAACGGATGAGACAGAACAAGAGGGATGGGTTGGGACGTGAGAGGATGGACAAGATAGGACGTATTTCCCGTTCCAAACTAAACATGACTATGTTTTTTTAATTTACATGAAAATAACGTTTATAAAAAATATTTGTCACGTGTTGTGGCATGGGTTACTACCTAGTCTTATTTGTAAATCTAAACCAACACATAATTTTGTTCTAATTGTAAAATCTAAACCAAACCAATATTTTACTTTCCTTAATTAAAAGTATACATAATTTGTTTCCTTAATTAGTTTTGTTTTTTTAATTTAATTTTGATTTATTTTTAAAATAAAATATTGTATACAAGATTTTGATTGGTTGAAAATGAGGAGGTGAACAAATAGATTCACCCCAATCTAAGTATTTTTATTTGCACAAATAACTCATTTCTTGTGTGTTCTTCACTTGAGGTTCCTAGTGTGAGGTTCCTAGTGAAAGTCGCAACTCTTAATTATCTCGAGCATTCAATTCATCAAAACTGATGAAAAACCAATTCATAGATCTCGATATAGTTTTACTCTTCACAAATTTAAGTTTACGCGACATATACACAAGCTAAAAATTCCTAACACAAAATTAGGTTCCTATTGTGAAAGATGCAAGTTGCAGTTCAGAGGGGAAGTGAATTCAAAGGAGCTGCTTTGACATAAAATAAAACAATAATTCTCTCCAAGGTTCTTGGAAGATTTAGATTCTACCAAACTCATGTCAAAAAAGGTTTTACTACAACAAGAAATTCTTTAAAATCCAACGCTGATAACTTAAAAACAAGCTAGAATCAACAAAACCCTTTAACGATCGATCAAAACACTTTTCTTAACCAGTGATGTTCTGAGACTTGTTGAGAATTACTCCTTCATACTTGACCTGGAACCATTTCATGGCATCATCCTTGGTTACTCTGTGTTGAATACCAACGCGAGCCTTGCATCTTCGGCGACGAGCAACACGGTATCCTGGGCGTTCAAGGACAACGTAAAAGTCCATTCCGTAGATACCGGTGGAAGGATCGTACCTATATACACAAAATTAAACAGATGAGAATAATAGAAACTGGTAAACAGTTCAACTTGTATCAAACCCACACCTAACATTCCACAGAAACCAGTAAAGGGTTAAGTTTTAATCAGATTCAAATCAAAACGAGTAAAACATTCATCTTTTACTAAATCCAAATCTTACATTTAAAGACTAACAATAACTCTTCACTATCAACTTCAAACATACATTTCTACAGAAAGACACATAACGGGCACATTAGTATCCATTCCAAACTTACCATTCCACAAAGGCCAGAGTAAATCAAAGATAAAAACATTCAACAAAAACAAATGAAGTCTTCACCTTACATCATTTGAAACCTATCAATCTGACTAAACTGCACCGAAACCCTAAGTTTGGAGACTAGTTATTCGATGCAACTGAAATACTCATCTACATATAGTACCAAAATCAAATTCAAGGAAACTTTTTACTTTTCCAAAATGAAGAGAAAACTTACTTGATTCCAAGATCAATGTGCTCTTGGATACCGAATCCGAAGCAACCAGTGTCACTGAAGTTCCTCCTAAGAAGCTCATACTCCTTAACCTTTAAACCACTCTCAAGAAGCTGCATAGCCTTCTCCCCTCTGACAGTCACATAGCACGCAATCTTCTCATTACGCCTAATACCAAAAGACCTAACAGTGTACCTTGCTGTTTCACAAAAACCACAACATACATCAGATTCAATAGATAAAACAAATCACAGAAACTTAAATCAGAGAGACTTAGCATTGAACATACCCTTGGAGAAGACAGGGGTTTGACCACTGAGCTGTTCCAACACCTAAACAAAAATGACCAAAACAAACATTTCATAACTTAACTTTACACATTTCCTCACTTGTGTCTAAGACAGTGTAATCAACACTCCATTGATTTAGACCCCATTACAGAGATATGAAATCGTAAAGTATAGATCTTTTTCAATTGGTATTTAGAACGCATTACCTTAGAGGCACGGGTGAGACGATCACCACTCTCACCAACAGAGATGTTGAGAACAAGTTTCTGAACCTTAATGTCCCTCATAGGGTTCGAGAGCTTCTTCTCCGACGCCTGAGAAACAAAAATAAAACCCAAACATAAACACAGTAAACAAAAAAACACATTTTCATTGAATTAATCTACAGAGAATAACGAAAGGAGTTAAAAAAAATACCATTTTTAAGGAGATCAAGGTCGAGCTAAGAGATGAAGCAATGGAAGAGTTGCGGAAACGAAACTGCGTTGAGTGCGAAGTGAGAGGACTTATATGGGTCGGCTACTTAGGGTTTCTTATACTCAGAAATGACGATAATATCCTTTTGAATTTTTCAAAATGATTTAATAAAGGCCAAACTTATAAAGCCCACGATAATAACATAATCTTCAAGCCCCAAGTTATAAGGGTAAACAAACACATTCATTCTCAATTTTCTTTCCCCTTTTCTAACCGGTCTCGAAGATTAACCAACATTTTTTATTTTTGTCAATGAATTCAAGTTTAACAATTTTTATGAAAAAAACTACATTGTGTAAATTGAATTATCGAATTACTTCCTCAAATCTTCTTCAATTTTTAGGAAAAAAAAAAAAAAAGAAAAATTATAAAAAAGAAAAATCTTCAAAACCAGAAAGAAAAAGAAAAAACAATATACAGTTTGATGACATTGACAACAAAACCAGTTTAATACACATTTTGGAGTCTCAACGTGGTCCAGAGAGCTCAATAGCTTCAATAATAAAAGAATGATCTTCATGACCATTACTGTAATTCCTTGAGACGCTTGGACCTCTGGCTTCATACCCTCCTTCACACTGTTCCACTAAACCTTCTAGAACCTTTAACACTTGAGACATCCTTGGTCTTAGATTCGGATGTGGTTGTGTGCAAAGCAGAGCCAATTCCACAACTTCCTCCAACACCAAATCGTCAAACTCTCCCTTTAAATCTCTGTCCACCATCTCTGCAAATCTCTTCTCTGCTTTCAACGTCCTTACCTGAACCAACACACATATCAATACATTTGATTTAAGTTTGGTCCAAATGGGTTCTGTCTATATCAAGGAAAGTTTCTTGCTTTATGAAAATGACTCAATAGGATATAACAGAAAGACTAAATCTTATTTACTTACCCAACTCAATATCATTCCTTTTCGAATTTGACCATTGCCTTGATCAATCATCTTATGACCTGTTATGAGTTCAAGAATTAATACTCCAAATCCAAAGACATCACTTTTCTCTGAGGACTGTCCAGTGGAAAGGTACTCAGGAGCAATGTGTCCAATGGTTCCTCGGACTGCAGTTGTGACATGTGAATCTCTCTGGTCTAAAAGCTTTGCCAGACCAAAATCGCCAACAATTGCTTCAAAGCTCTCATCAAGTAGAATATTTGCAGCTTTGACGTCTCTATGAATAATCTTTGGATTGCATTGCTCATGCAAGTAAACAAGTCCTCGAGCTGCACCGAGTGCAATGCTTATCCTCAGATTCCAATCCAAAGACGGCTTTTCTACATAATTGTCTGAAACATGTCATCTTTTAAGGAACTTTTACGCGTTATACATACCGAAACAATAACAAAACAAGGAATGTTTAAAAATTGAAAACCTCTGAGGCGATCAGCTACACTTCCATTTGGCATGTACGGATACACCAGCATTCTCTCTTCCGGGGTCATACAGAAACCAAAGAGACGTAAAAGGTTACGATGAACAGCTAAGCCAATCATCTCCACTTCGGTTTGAAACTGAACTTCTCCTGTATAGTTAGGATCTTTCAATCTTTTAACCGCCACCACAGTTCCATTTGGGAGATACCCTTTATACACCATCCCGAATCCTCCTTGTCCCAAAATGTTCTTTGGACTAAAATTGCTTGTTGCAGTTTGTATTTCACGAAAACTGAACCTTTTCAGATGCCCGATTTCAAATTCGTAATCTTGCTGCACTAAGAAATCCATAAAAAGGTAATGCAGATTTCAGCAACGTCTACACATTTGTTGTTGTAAATATTAGACTTTGAGAGACTATAGTTATGTGTACCATATGATCTTGAGAGACGTGATCGATGCCAAAGCACCCAGAAGTAGAGAATCATTAGAGAGACGATAAAGGCAACAACAATGCCAAATGCAAATGAAAGCACTAAGCTGTGATGTTTGCTATTATCCTTTGTTGACAAACCGGTCACTGCAGATTAAAAAAAGCTCATGTTAAAAAAATCCACGTTCTACATAAAACAAGCTTATTTTCGCAGAGAATTTTGCAGTTCAACATACCATTCCTCACAGGTGTAGCATCTGAGCAAAGCTCTTGGGAAGCTGGACCACAAAGGAATGCATTTCCTACAATCCTACAACAGAAAACTTTATCAAGAAGCTTTCACATACATTGCAATGGCTAATAATCATGCATCTTTTGCATATCTTACCTATAATCTTTAGCTAATATATTTGGAGTTGGTCCACTTAGATTGTTGAACGATAGATCCCTATTCAGAAACAATAGTGTAAGAAGCTTTATACAAATCAGTAAAATCTCGATAAACTGTAATGTTAGGTAGAGGCCGTGAAGCAAAGACATACAAGAAAGAAAGACCTGAGAGGCCAGCGACTAGGTGAGGGACTTGCCCGGATAAAAGATTCCTGCTAAGCCGCCTATAAGACTTAAAAGGAGACTTGTAAGATGATAAATAACAGTTACAACATTTAACTACTAAACCAAGAATCATTAAAATCAAACTCACAAGTAGTTTAAGTGAGTTAAGAACCCTAACGTAACTGGGATCTCTCCACTAAACCGGTTTCCAGATAGATCAAGCGTTTTAAGCTCAGAGAGCTGGCCTAACTGAGATGGAATTGGACCGGTTAACTGATTATTCTGCAGTAGCCTACAAAAATTACAAGCAAACCATTAGATACAAGTTACAACAACACATTCTTGAATTCCAAGATTGACAAACAAAAATGTTTAAACTCACAATGTATGAAGATGAGTTAATTCCCCAATACTAGTTGATATTGTCCCAGATAACCCTTTACTAGCCATCTCTCTGCATTACAAGATTTCAATAAAACAAATCCAAAATTTGCAACAACAAAAACGTTTCTAAGAGACCTTTCGTAGAACAAGAGATGTGCAATGATTGATACTCACAGGGAAACAACAAAACCTTCAGAGGAGCTGCAACCAACCATGTTCCAAGTACAAGGATCAACCGAGTTTATATCCCAACCAGACAAAACCTCTTTCTCATCTTTCATCTTGTTCTTCACTGACATTAACGCAGCAACTACAAAAAAAAAATTGGAAAAAGTTAAAAACCTTTCATCACAAATCACAATAAAAGAAAGATCTTTGATTCAACCTTCATAGTTAACACCCTTTGGAGATAAAAGACTATCCATGGCAGAAACAGAATCAAGAACAGAGAAGTGATAAACACAGATTCCTAAAAACAGAAACTTTATCACAATCTCCATTTAAGAGTTAAAGTAAAAGAAATCTCAAGGCTTCAATGTTTATCTCTTTCCCCGCAATTAAAATTGTCTGTTTTTTGCCCTTTCGTATAGGGCAGACCATTAAAAATACATTAAAGAACAAGTTTTTTGCATTAATTGAATCGGGAATGAAGACAAATAACTAAAAAAAAAAAAATTGAAGATTTTAGCAAATGGAAGCGGGAAAATCTCGAAGTTGTCAAACGATTGTTCCCTTGTCTTCTGCTCTTAAAGACTTTTTTTGTTTGTTTTAAGTCTGACTTTGACAGTGTCAGTGAGACTTGATCCGCTGTAATCAAACCTATGATAGCAATGGTACAACCGCACACTTGAACCTCATCTGATCAATCAACGGCTTACCATAATAGTACATGTAAGCTTTTTACTCATCAAAACACAACACAAGTCATCCATCATTCTATGACCCTTCACTTATAATTAAACTAGAGATCCATGGTGGTATCACAAAATATAATTGAGATATTTCCACCTAACAATGATTTAGGAAACACAATAAACAAAAAAGGAACTACTAATTACTTAACCTCCAAGAACTAATAAGTACCAAGGAACTGACTACAGAATAACAAGGAAGGGACTAGATTCAGCTTCGAGTGAGACAAAAGGCAAGTATGATTCAATGACCAAGTCCCTTTCTTTTTTGGGGAAGATGAGATCGTAGTATTGAACTTTTGATGATCTTCCTCCTGTGTTCCTATCGATTTGGCGAGTACGGAGGATCCATCTGATCTTGATTCCCCTGAAAGTGTCAAGGAATGCATCGTTCTCTAGCAACAGTAATCCAGTTACTCCATTACGTTTGACTACGCTGAGCCTGTTGGAAGTGGAAAGAGTGATCCTGGTGGCCATATACGCTTGTGCATCATGGAACATCTTGTTAGGTAAGCCTCCTGAACGTTCGTTTATGACAATGGTCGTCATATCGGTTGAAAAAGGTGTGATTGCTTTCTGAACAAGACCCCATATGTAATCATTTAGCTTTTCTTTTGGTAAGAATGAGTTAGCAAGCATAGCACCGCAACAACCAGCCATCACAGCCGTGGCTGCACCCATGAAAAGAGATGACCTTTTCATCTTCACTTCCTGCGCCGCAAAGAACAAGGAAGACAGTGTCGCCGTCACTGTCAAATTAGAACCACAAACCAAACCCCTTAGCAAAGACAGATTAAAAAAATTTCATTTTTATTAGGTTACGTGTGAACTTAATGGGAGAAGAATCTAGTAATTAGGCTAACTACACATCAGAATCAAAGGAAAAAAAGCTGAAAACTTTTAGAGTTCAAGACTTCTTAAAGCTCAAGACTTTGAAAGAATCGAGTGATTAGGCTAATTACCGTTTCGAACCGAGAGCACAGAGGAATTTGAGAAAGGAGGGACTGAGACTGAGATGAGAAGATGGGATGAAACAAGAATCACCTCTCTCGTCGTCTAGCGGCTAGAGCTAGAACACATTTTTACTAGAGACTTGAGAGTGAGAGAGTACTGACTCAGTTCTCTCGTCGTCTCCTTCGGAGAGCCTGTAAAATTCTTTGTTCAGGTGCGGTTCAGATTCGAAAATTTCATATATTGTACCGGGTATGCTTCCATTCGAATTCGTGTTTTCCATAAACACTTTGGTTCGGTTCAATAAGCAAACCGTTCGGTTCGTTAAATTTTTGGCTCAATCCTAAGACGAACTTGGTTTGTTGTTTGTTCTTTGTCCCTCTCCGCCGCTCTCTTGGCCTTGGAGAAATGGTGATCGATATTCATGTTTGAAAAGGTGTTTCCTTTTTCCCTAAATTCACAGTGAAAAGATATGAATTCTCTAAAATCTTTGAGGTACAGTAGTATCAGAGAAGCTTTAACTCAACAAAACCCAATAAAGTCTTCATCTTTATGTCCCTTTTACTTGTATAATCAGAGAAGATGGTTAAAGCCTGTAGATTCAGCGCAGACTAGGTTAGAGAATCGAACGAGAGATCATAGGTTAGACAAACTTGTTGCTCAGATTAGGAAACTGAGCATCGTTCTCGAGATTTCTAAACTCATGTCTTGCAAAAAGCGTGGTCCTTTCGTGTCTTTGCAGCTAATGTCTCGTTGGAAGAATCTGGTTGGTTTGAATGTAAATGTTGGAGCTTTTGTTGGTAAGTATCCTCACGCTTTTGAGATCTTTACACATCCTTTTAGGAAGAATCTGTGTTGTAAAGTTACTGAGAAGTTGAAGGTATTGATTGATGAGGAAGAGGATGTGATTAGAGAGTGTGAGGTTGATGCTGTGAAGAGGATTAAGAAGTTGTTGTTGTTGTCTAGAAACGGTGTCCTTCGTGTACATGCTTTGAGGTTGATTAGAAAGGAATTAGGATTGCCTGAGGATTTTCGTGATTCGATTTTGGCTAAGTATACTTCAGATTTCAGGTTAGTTGATTTGGAGACTTTGGAGTTAGTTGATGGAGATGGAGATGATGAGAAGAGTTTGTGTGTGGCAAAAGTTGAGGAGTGGAGAGAAGTTGAATACAGAGAGAAATGGTTGAGTGAGTTTGAGACTAATTACGCGTTTCCTATTAATCTTCCAACAGGATTCAAGATTGAGAAAGGATTCAGAGAAGAGTTAAAATATTGGCAAAGGGTTCCTTATGTGAAGCCTTACGAGAGAAAAGAGATTTCTCGAGGGTTGGAGAGATTCGAGAAGCGGGTGGTTGCAGTTATCCATGAGCTTCTGAGCTTAACGGTAGAGAAAATGGTTGAAGTCGAAAGATTAGCTCATTTCCGGAAGGATCTTGGTATTGAAGTAAACGTGAGGGAAGTAATCTTGAAGCATCCCGGTGTTTTCTATGTATCCACGAAAGGAAGTACGCAGACTTTGTTTCTAAGAGAAGCTTATAGCAAAGGCTGTTTGATCGAGCCAAATCCTATATACAATGTGCGGAGGAAAATGCTGGATCTTGTCTTGTTGAAGACACGTCATTCGAGGAAGTTGTTGCGAACGGAAGATGAAGCTCGTGAAGAAGAGAAGAGAGATGTTTTGATTGGCTCTTATGAAGATTGGGAAGGAGAGAGAGATGGAGATTGGGTCTTACCAATTCTGGGGAAATGAAGTTTGTGCAAAAGTCTCATTGAGTTCCCAAACTGTATAAGATTGATGTGGTTTGTGAATTAGATAATTTAAGGGAATGTGTAGGAATGGGATGTTTTGATGATGCCTTAAGCTTTTTCAGTGACACGAAGGTGAAGGCTCATAGGCCTAACAGGCTGGTTTACATTGCTGAATACGATGTGCGGTCGTGGTGGGGAATGCGTAGGTGCAGCTAATTACTTGGTTGAGATGACAGAGATGGGTTTGGTTCCAATATCACGGTGCTTGGATATGGCGACTGATGGTTGAAGAAATAGCGGGAAGCATGATTTTGCTATGCGAATAGAGCCGTCGGTAGTCCAGCTTAGAGGAGTTTGATAGGCTAATCTGCGAAAGGCTTTTGAGGTATATCCCAAGCTTTGATACTTGGGATTCTGTACAAATTCAGCTTCCATTGATCTAACCTGGTTCGGTTTGGTTTGGTAATGATAGCCGAATCGTATATTGTAATCAGAAGCTTGTCTAACTGTTGGTTAGGTTATACTTGGGATTGGGGGTTTAGGGTTTAGTTGGTCTCCAGACTAGTTACTTGCTATAAAGATATTACATTTTGCTGTCTCTTGTTATTAGATCAATCTGTCAGATCATTATTAGGTATTGTTCTCTTCGGACAGATAACTATAGATGAATCTACAGAGCTCACACTACCAAATAAACAGTGAAACACTTCAGACAACACAATCTTCTGTATAATATACATTGATTCGTTTGTTCCACATATTACACATTTCACTTTCACCACCACGCTCACTTACGTTTCGTATCATAACATTTCAACAGGCAAATTTTAATCTTCTCACTTCTTAATTAGAGTCCACATAGAAAACACATGGCCAATGACATCGGACACAATGACTAGATAAGGGCACAAAGTAAATGATGAAACTACTCTGCAATTAGCAAAAGATTTTGGCCACGTTGAGAAACAACCATGTATGAAGATCCACCTTTTGCATGGTTATTACTTATTAGTCAGCTTCAAGGAAGTTTTGAGATAGGGATACCTACCTGAAGAGGAAGAAAAAGTTACATTGAATGAAGTGTGTTCCTAAAAGGATCTACAAGACTTAACAATGGTGATATATACATAAAGGATCAGTATATATATCAAAGGTCAAAGGTCAGTAATGTGGTTGTCTTTAACTACCAGCAGGAAGTTGTGGCGTCTTCAAGTCCTACTCTGTTAAAAGAGAACCTGCATCAATAAGATCACAACGTGTCCTTTCCAAGCTGTTTCATAATAGTTAGAACAGAGGTAACAGGCACCACCACATCATCCGTCAAAGCAGAAACCGTCTTCTTCTGATTCTCCATCTAATCCTAATCCCCAACATTATTAAAAGACGAAACTTTGAAAAACAAAACTCCACAGTCCATGAGAAGCTACAAACACCAAAGCTAAAAAAAATCATAAAAGATGGATTAAAAATGTCAATTACATTAGACGGACGTTAATTTGGAATTTGGTTAAACTGATAAATCAATCCGGTTTTCAGTTAAGTTAAACTAGATTTGGATTAAAACCAAATCACAACATATTTCCCATTTATTATTCTAACCAAATCTCAACTTTTCCGGTTTTTTATTTATTTATTATTTTCAATAAATTTCTGGATCATCACATGTTGAATCACAACATATTTCCCATTTATTATACACCACCTTTAATCCATTTCTTATTTCTAAACCGAGCCGAGGCATTTGCATAAGTTACACGGGACTGATAACTTCATGCACCAACATCTACCCATTTCTTATTCATAAACTCAGCATAAGAAGGGTCTTAAACCGAGCCGAGGCATTTGAGAAGACAACACGGGACATAATTTCCCACTCATGCATGCACCACGATCAATCTATTTCTTTCTGATTTAGAGAGACTCATCATTATAAGAGTCCAGTGACTTGATCATGCCCACCATGTTACTACATCAGTCATCTCCTGTAACTAAACTCTAATGTTTAGCCTAATTCACAAAGACTAACAGAATATTATTAGTTTATTATTTGTCTGAGATGCAAAAATTTATCCAAATAGCTAAATTTCTAATCAGGCAATGGATTTTTTTCCAGTGATTGCAAATTCGTTGAGTTACAGAATGAGACTTTGCAGCTTCTAAAGCAAAGCTCTTGTATCATCGACTCCAACCAATTTGGGTGAATTGATAATCATGGAGGATAGAAGAGTATGCGTCAACGGCTATATATATTGCGATCAGGCCTCAAACAAAAACTCCAAGGAAATGTTTTGAACGACTTAAAAAACCCAATAAGGCCCATGAAACTAAGAATAGTATTAAGTTATTAAGTTAAGAATAGTATCACTAAAACTGTACTATTCTCTTGTACTTTTATGATATGCAAGTGTAGTTGCAAATAGCAATAGATATTAAAGTGTTCTTGAACGTTACAACCAGTCCAGTAAAACTAAGAAAGAAAAGTAAAGAGATCAAATAAAATGTTTTGTTTTATTATATTGAAAAGTGGCAAATTTTAACCAAAACAAAGGAAGAAAAGTGAAAAAAGAAGAAAGTCAAGAAGAGAATGAAAGGATGTGAAGATATAGACGTGACGAAACTGCTAAGGATTAAGTACTTTGGTGAATGATAACTGATAAGAATAACATCCACATCGAAATTTGATTTTCTTATAAAGAAGATTATATAAAAATAAAAAGAATATTGAAAGCGGAATAAAGTGGAATCCATAACAAAACAAATAGAAAAATATGAAAGAAAAAATTATGGATCAGAGTCATCGGACAAAACAAAGTGAAGGCAGCCAAGAGAGTTTTGAGGCATAAATATCAGGAGAGTATATAATATATAGTGTTTGACGTATAGTTTGTATTACTATCGTAACTCTGATTTTAATTTAGTACGTAGTGTGAAATATATCATAGACTTGGCAAAAAAAAAACATTTTAAATTGCAGTTATAATATAAATGATTCTTTAAAAAAAATAAAGTCTAAATAAACAAAATTACACCATATTATCATCGAGTGAGTCTTATTCGCTAAATCTTCTGATTATAATTATTCGAATACAATACTTGGACTAAAATTTGGTATGCATATCGTAGAAAAGACAAGCAAAAACAACCAATAAGTTCTCACCAGCTTCTCAGCATTATCTTCTTACCAATACTTTCCCACCTTACCCACTTTGTTTTGTCTTCCCTTATATAACATTTTTCTCCTCAATATTCTATCACGTGGTGTACGGCTCAAACTTAACAAATCATTGAATAGAATGTCTAGACAAATCGATAACATATACTTCTATAAATGTTAGTTCTTGAATACGAGATTTAGATATTAGCTTGGATAATTTGTTTTTGGTAATGGCAAGAATATTATTGTATCTCAAGCTCTGATTTGATTCGGAATATATGACTAACGTGTCAACGCTAAACTCTAATTTCATTGAGATGACAACTAACGTGTCAATGCCAAACTCTAAAGATATTACAAGGCTTTGTTGAATCAAACATTATAAGACTAGATATAACGACAACCTCCAAAATGTTCATGTAAATTTGGATGTGATCAAATATAAATTTCAGTTAACCTTTTTTATCAAATAAAAATTGTATTAGGTAACAAAATTTTGCCAAATTTTGAAAATATTTTTCTATAATTTCAAAAAAAGAAAAAAAATACAAAGTACCTTGACACAAGCGCATGTATCTTAATCTCACACACCTCACACCTCACACCCGAATCTAATACTCACATGATTTATCTTAAACCCAACTTTTTTTTTTCCTAATTCAACGCGAAACAGTACGTATGTCTTTAAGAAGACCCAAGACTTGTTGCATTGTTGGTCGCTTCCCCGGTGAGTCTGCCGTGCAAAAGTAACCAATCCGAAGACTCTCGACCATTTCATTAACCGATTCTCCAACCGCTAACCGCAATCTCGAGTCAAGAGCTTCTTCTCCTCTTCTCTCCTTAACCAAACGTCTAACTGATTTAACATTCTCATCCCTCCCTTGCTTCCCGGTTAACAGCTCAAACAAGATCACCCCGAAACTATACACATCGAGTTCTACGTTGTTGTTACTATGATCATCGCCCGTTTTGGCGATGTTGTTGATACCAAAATCCGAGATTCGCGGCTCTAGGGTTTCGGTTAAGAGGATGTTGGTAGCGACCAAGTGTCCATGAGTAGTACCAACGTGATGAAGATAGGCTAAACCACGTGCAACTCCAATGGCGATACGGTGACGTATTAGCCAGTTTGTTTTCTCCGGGGATGAATCTCCAACGTGACTCTCCCATGTATCGGCGCTCCAATCTTCCACGTTGGTTTCTCCCGCTGGGAGCTCGTGAAGCCATCGGTGAAGATCTCCGTTAGCCATAAACTCATATAATATAAGCTTCTCTTTTCCTAAAAATATTAAACCACAATTTTAGGTACGAACAGATAAACTTAATACTGAAACAATAATAATATTTTTCTAACAGAAATTGAAAAATTAATGTTGCATTTTCAAGTTTAACCATACTAACAAAATTCGATAAAAATGTAAATTCTAGCTAGTTAAATTAACAAAGTGGTGCTAGACGTGTTAATGCAAATAACAGTTTAATTCACCATTTAAAACAGAGTAAATACTTAATACTATTGCAAAACAAACATATTATGGTGGTGATTGGTGAACATAGTAAATAAGGTCAGAAAGAGAACATATTTAGCTTATAGGAGAAAAGATTATGTTGAAACCCGACAAGCTATATATATAAACCTCTACGAGTCCCAAAGCAAGGATGTGACTTGTCTGCACACTTTTTAAAGTCAGTCCACTAACAAAAACACCAAATGAAACAACCCTAAAAACAAGTCATTGGAAGAATCTATCAGACTATCACATACACACATTACTTTCTTTTTTTTTGCTCTGGAGAAACTTTTTGGAGTAATTATACATTTTTACGCTAAGGTCACGAAAATTCATAAAATCTAGTAATCATGGCACAAAAAACATATTAGATTTTTTTGTACGTGACGTAACATCATTACACACACAACTGACATTTTTTCGTCTGTACAATATACTACTGTACCTGCTACTAATGAATACGACACCGTTCAGCATTTATTGCCTCATTAATGTGTTTATCCAAAAACCCGTGAAAGTAGAGACAAAAATTCATTAAATGACGTCTACGCCTCGATCTTTTATAATAATAATTTTAATTTAATCCACGAAAAAATGTTTATAGAATAAAATAGTCAAAACCTAGTTTTCACTCTCAATATATTTGGTTCTAAATGAGCTTATTCCACTAATTAAATTAGCGAAATATTACCTGATTTATTGTTTATCTTTTTATTTTGGACAGTAAAAGTCAGCTACTTCATATTTTTTTCCTTGAAATATATTTTATTTGTGAGATTTCTTAGCGTTAATTACTTTGTTTAGTAACATAGATTTTTTTTTTAATAAGGAAAAATACTAGAGTGAATAACTCAATATACTAACATAGTTAAAAAAGGGAAATACTTTGTTACATTACATATACAGTAAATACTAAATACTATATATATACTATCCAAAATTCCAAAGTTATACTGCATTTGTGAGATTTCTTAGCGTTAATAGCTTTATTTTAGTTACACAGTTTTTTTTTTAATAAGGAAAAATACTAGAGTGAATAACTCAATATACTTACATAGTTAAAAAAGGGAAATACTTTGTTACATTACATATACAGTAAATACGATATACTATATAGTATATACTATCCAAAGTTATACTGCATGTATTTGCTACTTGGTCGAATCAAAACATGTCCTATATATATCAGGGTTTTAAAGTTAATTTCTAAACCTTATGTCACAAATTAATAAGAAACTAAAAATATCAAGAAAGATTAGTTTAGTACCTGCGATGCAATAACCGGAGAGTGTCAACAGATTTGGATGCTTAAGCCGAGTAAGAGCTTCAAACGCAGTAACGGCGTCGTTTTGGTCAACGTCTCGGATCTTTTCAAGCACTTTGATTGCCACGTGGAGATCTCCTGGTAAAACGGCACGGTAAAGTGGACCACAAGTGCCGTCAGATATCACGGACTCCGTTCCGAAATGTGACGTGGCAACAATCAGATCCTTGAAAGTCAGATTCATCAACGGCTTAGATGCCATCACAACCGGAGCCGCCGTTGGTTCTTTTATATCAGCGACCCAAGACGAACCGGACTCCGTTCCGAATTCGAACGGTCCAGATTTCTCCATCTTGTAATCCAACTGTGCTGGATTCGAAATCGCCCATCTCGATTTCGTACTCGCCGATTTTAATCTACGGCGGATTAAAATTATAGCCACCGCGAATATTAGGATTACCAAAGCTCCTAACGAAGACGACAAGCCGATCAGCAAAGGCGTGTGCTTATGAAAACGGTGCGTTTTGACGGTTTGATGACGTGGCGGAAGCGGAGGAATCCGGTGAGTGAGACGGTGGAGACGGTGGTGATTAGGGATTTTGGAGTCGTTGAATACGAAACTGCCGGCGTGTGAAAAAGCCGATTTGCCGAATTTTCTGTATTTGTCAAACCCGACCGAACCGGAAAACCGGTTTGTGGATAAATTTAAGAACCGGAGATGGTTGAGATTCGGAAAATCGACCGGGAACGAACCGTTCATTGAATTTTGCGATAAATCCAAGTAACTCAATGATTTTAAACCTGAAATCGGTTTAACACTGCCGTTGATTTTACATCTTGAGATATCGAGATGCTGTAAACCGGAGAGAGAAGCTAAACCAAGAGGCAAAACACCGAGACTGTTACGAGAGAGATCGAGAACTGTAAGATTAGTAAATCCGGTTAAGTTAACCGCGTTTGTAAACCGATTGAACGAGAGATTCAACTCTTTGACCGAAGAAGCCGAACCATTGACCGGAATCACTCGTATAGAACCACCAAACCGGTTCCGAGAGAGATTAACGGAGACGAGACCCGGTTTAGACCAGAGCCAAGTGGGAATAGAACCATGGAGAGAGTTGTTGGATAAATCAAGAACACGTAAGCGCGTGAGGTTACGCAAAGGGTTCCAAGAAACGGTGCCGTTTAGGTTTCTCGACGGAAGAACGACTCGAGTGATGACGGCGGAGCAGTTAGAGGAGGAGAACCAAGAAGAGTTGAAGCCAGAGACGTAACGGAAAACTCTTGTTAGTTGACGGATGTCTGTGCTATTAGGACAAGAAGCTGTGGAGGAGTTTGATGAGTGTGAGAAAGAGACCAAACATAAGAGAAGAAACAACCTTAGAAACATGTTTTAGTTTGTTGTTGATGGTTGTTTTTCCATGGAAGATAAAGAAATGGTGAAGAGAGAAAGAGAGAGGGTTTAGTAGTTGCAGTATGTGAGAGGAGCTGGTGAGGTTTATCAGAATAGACAGAGAGAGGGAGAGGGAGATACATACAAATGATAATTTGCTATCGATGACGTGGATTATGATGCAGAAATAAAAGTCAAATTTTATAACCTAGCAAATAAATATTACTACTAAATAGTCTAAACAGCTTAATAAAAGTTTTTCAGGATGTATATTCAAGTTATTAAGAACATGTGGTAACCGGACGACTCAAATAGTAGCCGAATAAAATAATTTTATTTTTGTGTATCGACGTTAAAGAAGTGTTTACTGAGATATTCACGGGTATTCTTTTTTGGATTAGAGGATTCTGTAATCATATATGTTTATAATCATCATTGTCTTTATAAGGTACTTTTTTCTTTTGCTTTTGTAAAAAGCGAAAGTTAGACTAAAGTTTATATAGGAAATAAATAATTTGTTTTATATGAATATCATTGAATAAACTTCTCTTTTAGAACTATTTGCATCAACAAACAAGTGTATATATATACATCTTCAAATTATGTCAGATTAAAGTTAATGAATCAACTAATTTTAGTGATTCGGATAACTGATAATTGTGTTTAGAAAATAGAAACTTTTATTCATCTTTCACTTTTTTCAAAAGAAAAGAGAGGCAAAGAAAAAAAAGTACCTCGTAAAGATAATGATGATAAGTACATGATTGGTATCCTATAAATCTAAAGATAAATCATGCATTTCATTTTTTTTTTTCCAATCATGTACATATATAGGTATACTTCAAAAACGGAATAAAGGATAAGCAATAAATTGGATTTTAAGTGTAGGTAAATACGAAACACGTAGATTAAGAGTTTGAAATCGGTGCACACTGACCTTGTCTTTGTGTTTAATTAACTGGATATTTTCGTTGATTTTTCAGTGCAATTTGATTTGAGATAGACAAGGAACGTGTTGGATACTCTAGTCAGGACTCACGTCAACCATAAAAAAACAAGTAAAGAATATATTTGTTATTCGAATTGTTGTCAACTATTTTTGAGATAAACAATTATTCACGAAATTGCAACATATTAAACAAGAAATTGTATAAACAAAATAACACTTGTATTGTAGAAACTAAAATCCTTAATTAGGAAGGAGTCTTTCCTATATAGGGTTGCATGTGATATATTAAAGTGCCATATTAATATATGCAACAATTTGCGTATTTGTTAATCTGCAGTATGTATAGTTCTGTTGTTGTTGTTTATGGGTTTGAAACTCAAGTGAAGTAAGCAAAGGGGTATGGTTGGTGCGATGACTTTGTGTGGTAGTTTGATGCAGATGATGATATATAGTAACGTGGACCCTATCTTTTAACAAATTAAAAATCTATTTTCATTCGATGTTTGTATCCTAGGTGTTGTAATTTAATATATATAGGAGTATCCAACATTGTCAAAAAAAATATATAGGAGTATATATCCAATAATTTTTAAAAGTACTAATAAAAAAACATGTTTCAAGAATTTACAATTCTCTTGTTTGCCTTTGTAATAAATGTTTCTATTTATTACTATCGGTTATTTGTTGATGAGTTTGGTTGGAAGTAAATAATGGTGTAGTTGACATCAGAAGTAAAAGTTTAAATAAAAACAACTGTGTACTTTTTGAATAACTCCACTGTTTGATCTAACATTTCGGTTATTGAATTATCAAATTTTACATTCAACTTGTTTCGAGAGAAAGCTGTAACTGTGATTTCTTTTCTTTTGTGAATTCATTAACAACGTAAAGTTCGTTTGATTTATAATTGTGAATATATCGCTGTCCAAAACATTCCCATGAGAAACCACAAAAAAAATCAAAGTTGTTTTGAATTATATGAGTTTAATATTAGTGTTGTTACTATTTCAAATTTTCAAAGATTTGCAAGTTTTATGACTTTAAGAAATGTCCGCCGAAGAGAAGACTATAGTTTAATGTTTTAGTGGACGTCATTTAGTGTATAAATATACGGTACAGGGTACATGTACCAATGAGATCGGTTGGATCGGGTTATGTGTAACAGTGTAAGCATATTTTTATTCAAGACATTATATTTATTGTTTGTAATATATAATCCAGAGTTTAAACTTAATGTCCTGTCCAGAATATGCAAAGAAACCGGTTTTGAGAAAATGAGAAAGCTATGCAATTCTTTAAATAATCGTTAACAATACCCAAAAAAACACAAAACCCTATTAAACTAAATTTTGTAGATTGGTGGAGGACTTAATTAAGTCCTTATGTTTAGTTACTTAATGATATAAGAGTTTTGTCAAACTATATATTTAAATGCACGCGGTTGATTGTGCTTGTTGTAGCTGTCTTAGAAAAACATATAGTAACCCCCATATTCCTTGTTTTATATTTCGTTGTGATTGTGTTATGACATTGGTGTTGACAAAACATGGTCTTTTTGCGTTAGAACTCCTAAAACAAAGATTACCACCTCAAGAAATTATGTATTAATCACATAAAATATCATGATGACTAAACAATGAACTCAAACCCATTAATATAAGACTTGACTTGCTCCTCTTTTACATATTGCAACAAAAATGTTTGTGGAAACACGAAGGGCCATTTCTATGTTATGGTGGTAGGGCTAAATTTTCAAAAATGTAATTTCACTTATATATAAACGGTTTTATTTCAGATCGATTCTATTTTTGTTTTCGATTAGTAAAGTATTAAACTTCCTGAAAATTCTTTGAGTGAGTCTCCTCTTCTTCACTGTTAAAGTATCAGAATGTAAAAAATATTTAGTGTGAAAAAGGTATTGAGTAATGTGCTGCATATGGTTTATATTAAAATAACCTTCAGAAGAGCAACAACTAAAACTCATAAATTGAAGAAAGAATGACATTGGGAAATTCCAAACAAATCCACTAAATCCCAAGACAAAAAGATCCATAGAATGCCAACTAATATTCCACAAAGTGTCTAACACATTCACATTCTCCTTGAGCAACCCAACCTAAAAGTTAATCCACATTCTTTATTGGAAAAAAGATGGCTAACTACACAAAATATTGGAGAATGGATGGTCACACATACCAAGTATAATATTGTATTCTCAACTACACGAAGTATATGTATTGCATGACCACATGCATGAACTATATGACGTTATGTGGTCAACACCATAGACATACAATCTGGTACACCGGTCGAATAATTCCGGCTAAAACCAACGTTGACTCTGGCGTTGACCAACATTGACAAAAAAAAATTGTATTTTAATTTTTTTCTATAGAAAAACAAAATAATAAATTACTATATTAAATTATTTATGAATTTTCATGATTAGAAAACATTCTATTCAATATCTAAATATCTTAGGTATCTCTAATGTATTTATTCTTATAATTAATTAATTTTTTTTAAAGCTAAAATAATAGTTAAATAAAAATAATTAATAATTATTTTCAAGATATTAATAGATTTTATCTTGATTTTAGGATATGTTTGCAAAAGGATATAGAATAAGAGGATTTTTGCAAATGCCCTTATGTTATATATTGAAAATAATTATGTATCATTATATTTTATCTATTAAAAGTAAATAGTGTTAATTTTTTTGTTATTATTTACATGTTATTAGGAGTATGTAAATTTTTTTTATACCAAAGAGTATCTAAAATTTTGTATACTCTTTACCATGCAAATTTTAAAGCAAAGAGTCATATACTCAAATCTTTTGCATATTATTTTCTAATGAAAATAGTTGAATTTGATTTTATTGATTCTTGTAGTATTTAAAATTTTAAATAATATGATGATCAGAGATTTATATATATATAATCATTAATAATTACATATGTTATATATATATATATATATTTCTTGAAAATAATTATTAATAATTTTATTTAACTATTAGTTTAGCTTCAAAAATAAAAGTAACTAATTATAAGAATGAATACATTAAAGATATAGAAATAA
Source organism: Camelina sativa (assembly GCF_030686135.1). Lineage (NCBI taxonomy): Eukaryota > Viridiplantae > Streptophyta > Magnoliopsida > Brassicales > Brassicaceae > Camelina > Camelina sativa. The sequence goes on from NC_141899.1 coordinate 33,221,386, forward strand.
TTAGATATTGAATAGAATGTGTTTTCTAATCATGAAAACCCATATATAATTTAATATAATAATTTATGATTTTGTTTTTTAATAGAAAATATTAAAATACAATTTTTTTTGGTCAATGTTAGTCAACGCCGGAGTTAATGTCGGTCTTTACCGGAATCATTCGATCGGTGTACCGGATTGTATGTCTATGGTGTTGACCACATAACGTCATATAGTTCATGCATGTGGTCATGCAATACATATACTTCGTGTAGTTGATGATACAATATTATACTTGGCATGTGTGACCATGCATTCTCCAATATTTCAGGTAGCTAACCATTTTTTTTCCTTCTTTATTTTATCATTTTTAACCACTCATCCCAACATGGTTGGTCCATGTGCGATCTTTGTTCTATTTTATTGTAACATGGGCTGGTTATTCTTATGTTTGGAGCTTTTGACCAGAGGTTGTGATTTGATCATTTGTATCAGCTTTTAGTATTCGCTAGGTTGCTAGGGTAAAACCAATCAAGTTTTGAAATAGTGTTACCTGATTAAGGTGTAGAAGTATAATTTAACATTTTCTCCGATAGCGAAACAACCCCAAAACCACAATTTTGTAATAGATAAATTGTTTTAGACAGAGAACTTTTAGGCCGAAATCAATCATTTTGGACTTAGAGGCCCATTATAAACAATAAATTCCAGCCCAATAGACTGATCCATGATTGTGCATTAACCTAAATCTCTCTCCTCTATATTAGTGCAAGCCCAAATATCAAAACGTGATCCATTTTTTTCTGTTTAGAAATTTTATAATTCTCCATAGATGAAAGTTTATACTTTGTTCATCAAAAAATAAATATTGAAAATGTTATAAAACTGCATTAGAAACAAGAGTAATATTAGTAGATAGCACAAATATGGAGTAAAATAAAGAAAATACCGTAACAACATTTTTTTATAGGAAAATATCATAAGGTTCAATACCGTAACAACATTTTTTTATAGGAAAATATCATAAGGTTCACGTTTTTTTAGAGTAAGAAAACATAATCACTTTTTTTTTTTGTTTTAGTGTTAGATAGAAAGAGTGAAAGATTTGGTGAGATTTTTAAAAATAGCATGAAATATTTATATTTTTCATATTATATTGAACTAAATAGCATTTAATTGTAAATCCAAACCGACATATAATCTTGTTTTAATTGTAAAATCTAACCCTAACCATCTCATTTGTGAACCCAAACCGACATATAATTTCGTTTTAATTGTAAAATCTAAACCCTAACCATCTTATTTGTGAACCCAAACCGAAATATAATTTCGTTCTAATTGTAAAATCTAAATATCGTTTAATTGTAAACCCAAACCGACATATAATCTCGTTTTAATTGTAAAACCTAAACCCTAACCATCTCATTTGTGAACCCAAACCGAAATATAATTTCGTTCTAATTGTAAAATCTAAATATCGTTTAATTGTAAACCCAAACCGACATATAATCTCGTTTTAATTGTAAATCTAAACCTTAACCATCTCATTTGTGAACCCAAACCGACATATAATTTCGTTCTAATTGTAAAATCTAAATTCTAACCATCTCATTTGTGAACCCAAACCAACATATATTTTCGTTCTAATTGTAAAATCTAAACCCTAACCATCTCATTTGTGAACCCAAACCGATATATAATTTCATTATAATTGTAAAATCTAAACTCTAACCATTTCATTTGTGAACCCAAACCGACATATAATTTCGTTCTAAAAAAATGACATAATATTGAAACAAATAACATGTAATATATGTAATGGGTATAAGAATAATTGTATATGAAGAGAGAGAATACACTCTGACAAGTACTTTACAATTGTGGTATTTTCTTAATTATGTTATGTTTTTATGCTATCTAGTGCATATTACCTAGAAACAACTACACAGAGTTTTTTTTTTGTGGGGAAATACATAGGAAAAAATGTTAACATGATAATTTGTCAAAAAAGAAAAGAATTGATTAGTTTGACAAAAAATTATAAAAATAATTGATCTATAAATCTCACGAAACACACCTGTCGAATAAGGTTAATTTACCAACTACAAGTGCGAACCATGAGGTGGTGGGCTAGTGGTTGTAGCCTTGGTGGAATAGTCGCCCTGTTGGTCTAGGCCAGAGATTGATTCTCCCCAAACGCATGAATTATTCAGCTTTATCCTTTGGTCACATGGGTATGGGCCCATTGCTTACGGCTCATTTGCATAACCGGGGAACCCTACCCATGGGATGCCTTTCTTCCAGATAAATTAGTCTCGGATCTCTCCATAGGTTTGGAGATTTCCTCTCTGAGTTAAAAAAAAAAAAAAAAAACTACAAGTGCGGCCTGATACGTGCACGTTATTATCAAAATGTACGGTCCAACAAACCTTGATTTAAATTTGTATAGTACTCTTAATTATTACTTTTTTAGATGAGTTGGGTAATCTATCAAATCCAGCAATTAGTTCAATTTCACGACAAGTGTAAACTTTTCATTGTTGTCACTTTGCTTATATTTAAATCTTGACCGACCATTTATGTTATGTTGACTTACACATCCCCAACGAACTTGCCTTAATAATCTCATGCCTTTGACTTACATTTTGGTTTTCTAATAAAAAATCAATTAATATAAATTCTAAATTGAGCTGACTAATGACATTATTCGTTATTTTTCAAAATTTATCATTCTATCCAAAATATATTGTGAATGTGAATGGTATATAACCAGGGGAATCATATTTTTTTAAAACATACATACCATCTATTATCAGTGTTGAGTTTTCTAATTGGCTTTTTTTTTTTTTTAATTAGGTGATGATACTTCAGTTTTGGAATTAGCCATGTGTTAGAATTAAGCCATTAAGTACCTGTCTACTGATAATTACCAACATAATTAGCCACTTCATTATTTGAGGTGCTTCACATTGCTAAATATAATAGAATATTATCAACGAATCTTCACCGTACAATTATCACATCTAATGGTTATATTTACTCACAGCTGTTGTTGATTCGTTTTGAGAAAATGAGTAGGCAAAACACACGTAGAAGGTAGAAACACGAGAACCCCGTTAAAATGATAATGACATCTACGATTTGTAATTGAATGAATATTCTATAACGCCAAGATGTGATCATTTTCGTTTTTTACTTCTTTTTGGAAAAGTACTCAGTGGTAGTTGCAATGCATCTGCGTTTTTAAGTCTAAGATTCGAGTCTTGATGCTTGGAAATGCTCTAGTCCTCGATTCAAGATGATTACGTTACGATTCGAAAACTCAAAACCTCCTCGTAAACTTTTTTTTTTCATTGTAATACAAACCAATAAATTATGAATTCTTGTCATATTTACTAAATCCAAAGTTATGATTAAAAAATAAAATCTTCTATCCAATCATCGGTCCTTGTGATTTTTCTAACATGGTAGAGTATTAGCAATTAAAGCAAAAAACTAAGACAGTTGACCAGAAGCCAATATGCTATATATAAGCGTCGGTGTACATCACCAAAAGTGAGATTTATTTTGTATACTAATTCTTTGATCAGAAATTTGTGTATACCATTTCTGAAACAAATTCCAAATTTACACAAAATACAAATCCTATTTCTGGAAAGCAAAAAAAAACCCTAAAAACAGAACAGATACAGAGAGAGAGAGAGAGGAAGAAGAGAAGAGAGAAGAGAGAAACGAGAAAGAGAGATAGAGAGATCGTCTTCTTCTTACAACCACACAAGAACCAGACAAAACAAAAGGTGACAAATCTTCAAACTTACGATTCTGATCTCAAAAATCTAAATATTTTTCACCATTTCACGAAGATCTATCCGTTTCAATGGCGGATTTGCTTAGAAAAGTGAAATCGATGAAGAAGAAACAGGATCAGAGTAGTCAACAAGCTATGATCCTAGGCAAATACGAAATGGGTAGGCTTCTTGGCCATGGAACCTTCGCTAAAGTTTATCTCGCAAGAAACGCTCAAACTGGAGAAAGCGTAGCGATCAAGGTAATCGACAAAGAGAAAGTTCTCAAATCCGGTTTAATCGCTCACATCAAACGCGAGATCTCGATCTTGCGCCGTGTTCGTCATCCAAACATCGTTCAGTTATTCGAAGTCATGGCGACCAAATCCAAGATCTATTTCGTAATGGAGTACGTCAGAGGAGGTGAATTGTTCAACAAGGTAGCTAAAGGTAGGTTAAAAGAAGATATCGCACGTAAATATTTCCAGCAGTTGATCTCAGCCGTGTCGTTTTGTCACTTCCGTGGTGTTTATCATCGAGATTTGAAACCGGAGAATCTTCTTTTAGACGAAAACGGAAACCTAAAAGTCTCTGATTTTGGTCTTAGTGCTGTTTCTGACCAGATTCGTCAAGACGGGCTTTTTCATACGTTTTGTGGTACGCCTGCTTACGTGGCGCCGGAGGTTCTTGCTCGGAAAGGCTACGACGGAGCTAAGGTTGATATTTGGTCTTGTGGAGTGATCTTGTTTGTGTTGATGGCCGGGTTTCTCCCTTTTCATGATCGGAATGTTATGGCTATGTATAAGAAGATTTATAGAGGAGACTTTAGGTGTCCTAAATGGTTTCCGGTTGAGATTAACCGGTTGTTGATTAGGATGTTGGAGACTAAACCGGATAGACGGTTTACAATGCCGGAGATTATGGAGACTAGTTGGTTCAAGAAAGGGTTTAAGCATATTAAGTTTTATGTTGAAGATGATCATAAGCTTTGTAATGTTGATGATGATGATGATATTGAATCGATTGAATCGGTTTCGGGGAGGTCTTCTACGGTTTCTGAACCGGAAGACTTGGAGTCTTTTGATGGGAGGAGGAGAGGGGTTTCAATGCCTAGACCGGCTAGTTTGAATGCTTTTGATATCATTTCGTTTTCGCCAGGTTTTGATCTTTCCGGTTTGTTTGAAGATGATGGTGAAGGCTCTAGGTTTGTCTCTGGAGCTCCTGTGGCTACGATCATATCAAAGTTGGAGGAAATTGCCAAGATTGTGAGTTTTACGGTGCGAAAGAAGGATTGTAAAGTGAGTCTTGAAGGTTCAAGAGAAGGAAGTACGAAAGGTCCATTGTCAATTGCTGCTGAGATATTTGAGTTAACTCCAGCTTTGGTTGTTGTTGAAGTTAAGAAGAAAGGAGGTGACAAAATGGAGTATGATGAGTTTTGTAACAAGGAACTCAAACCGAAATTGCAGAATTTATCTTCGGAAAATGGCGAATTGGTTTCTTGTTCGCGTTCTTTGCCAGATTTTTTACTTTCTGATACTGAGTAGGAAGGTGAAAAATGAAATTTTTGTTTTTGATTTAGATTTGTGAATTATATGAGTTAAAGGGGTTGTTATGTTCTTGTTCTTTGAATGGTGTGTGAGAGGCATTAGACTTTAGACCTAAAGAGAGTGGTGAGAGATGAATCATCATTTATCATTTTATTGATATGTAGAAAGGGAGAGGGAATACACAAATTGATTAAACAAGTTTGTTATTTTGTGTTTGATCTTGTTACATTTTTTTTGGTTGTTGTTGGCTATAATCTGTTTCCGCATTCCGCATAAGTTTGATCACAGTCTGTACTGTATATTGATATCAATTCAAAAAATAACAGATTAGGAGCTCAAACTGTTTAGTAGAGTTTACAAAAAAAAAACAAAACCTTGAGACTCTAAACAAATGTGTCGCAAAAGCTGGCCATACAAAGAGGATGCTGTAAAATTCACCAACTCTAAACAGAAAGAGGTTAGTGGCTAATATCTGGCTCCTAGGATAGGTGCCACACCACTAGCTAATTCAAAATTGTGTTGTTCTTTCAAATATGTTAAATTCTAGTGGAGCACCTCTAACAATATATTTTGTTGTTTTTTTCTGTCACTTTCCTCTAGTCTTCTTTAAAAATCTTTGTGTAAATAAAAAGAACAACAATCTAAGATATATGAAATGTGATGATGATTACCAATCTCACTTTTTGACATAAAAAAAATTAATAACAATAAACCAAGAAAATAGTAAGATGAAAAAACACTTTCAAACAATCTGCTCATTGCTGATGCTATTGGTGTAGTTGTTGTTGTTGTTTCCTTGCCATTTCCAAACAATATCTTTCAAAGAAGGCTTGAGCTCACGATCACAAAACTCATTATACTCCATTGTATCACCTCCACTTTTCTTAAACTCAACCATATGAAAACTCTTTGTCACTTCAAATATCTCAACATCAATCGCAAGTTGTCCTTTTCTGCCTTCTTTCTTATCTTCCATCTTCACTCCTACATTGCTCTTCGTCAGATTGAATCTCTCACTACTTGTTGCTATCTCCTCGAATTTTGACACTATTTCTTTTGCTTCTTTCTTTGTTGTAAACTTTGACTCTGATCTCCCTTCTTTCTCAAACAAACCCGAGAGATCAAATCCTTGAGACAACGAAGAGATTAGGTCAAATGCGTTGTAACACATCGGCTGTACCGAGAACGCTGCATGGACATCGCTGATCAGCGAGTCGATCTGATGACTATCAGGAGATTTAGGCGTTTCCATCTTTTTGAAACCCTTTTGAAACCAAGAATTCTCCATGATTTTGTCGATCTTGATTCTTGAATTAGGGTTAGGATCAAGAATCCGAGACAACAACTTCTTTACCTCGGGTGGAAACCAATTCGGACATTTGAATTCACCTTTTGTGATTTTGCGGTACATTTCCACAAGATTTTGCTCGTGAAACGGAAGAAATCCAGCTAATAACACATACAACACAACCCCACAAGACCAAACATCGGCTTTAGCTCCATCATAACCTTTCTTGCCGATCACTTCAGGTGCCACGTAAGCAGGTGTTCCACATGCCGTATGAAGCAAGCCATCTTGTTGCTTCGACGCTCTCAACGCGCTAAGCCCAAAATCAGATATTTTCAAATCGCCATGTTCGTCTAGAAGAAGATTCTCTGGTTTGAGATCACGGTGGTAAACTCCGCGGCTATGACAATAATCGATTGCTCCTATCAATTGCTGGAAATATTTTCGAGCAGTGTCTTCTTTAAGTTTTCCTTTAGAGACTTTATCAAAAAGCTCACCTCCTTTAACGTACTCCATAGCGAAATATATCTTCGTCTTGCTCGCCATGACTTCGTGGAGGAAGACAACGTTTGGGTGACGAAGGAGACGCATCACTGAGATTTCTCGTTTGATTTGATCGATTAATCCAACTTTCACAATTTTATGTTTGTCGATGACCTTGATCGCTACGCTTTCTCCTGTTTTCATGTTGCGTGCGTGGTATACTTTTGCGAATGTACCTTGACCTAGAAGACGACCTAATTCATATTTTCGCATCAAGACGATACCGTTTTTATCCATTGTCTGACGGCTTTTTTAGTGAACAAAGGAACTTGATGAAAATTAAAGCAGAGGATGAGCTATTGAATAATTTCGTCTTGAAATCTTTTTTCCATGGCTAAGAAGAGAAAGATCTCAAATTGTGGAAGTGTTCGAGAGGAGAAAAATACTTCATTTTGAATTGTTTTGTTTTTCGTTTTTCTTGGGTCTAAATCTTGCATATATTAAAATAGTAATGCTAAAAACAAATTCAGAAGGAAAAGATCTTAGATTCTTGTGGTCGTGGTGATGCTTCGAGTAGGCTCTCCTAAATATAGTGGATGCTATTTGTAGATACGGAATATCCCAGATTTTTATTTTATTTTTGTATATTATAGATTTTTTGAATTAATAATATATATGGACTTCAGTGGTTGTCCATAAATTTTAAGATGATCTAAGTTGAGAGTTGCGCATAAAAATATCATTATTTGAAATAACTAAGTGGAGGAGGAATCTTGGAGTTGCAAATACATATTGAATCTTATTTTAAGGTTTAGAGCTTGGTGAGGTTTTAATGATTTAAGGTTTAGATAGTATGATATAAGTTTACATTTGAATTTTCTAAACTAAAACTCTTATTGTTTTTTCTTGTTAAAGAACTAGAACTCTTATTTTTACCAGAGCAGTCTATCATACAGTCATGTAAGTTTTGGTGTTGCTAAACAGAGGATGCATTCAGTGAAAAGAAAACTCATTTTTTCATAATGGAAAGCTATATTTCAATTAAAATCCTACTATTTTCAAGATTTTACGAAGAAGTGTATGAAAGGTGTGTTTTGTTTCAACAAAAAAATAAATATTCACATGATGAGCCAAAAGTCTACTTACTCAAAAATAAAAAAAAAAGTATACTCCAACAATTATTTTCGGAAATTTTCCAAACACACAAAATAAAATGAAGGATAAAATACAAAAATCCAATGCAATCTTGGATAAAAATCTCGTAGCTGATTTGTCGAGACGAGACCATGTTGCTGCCACGTAAACACACAAATCTCAGTTCATCTAACTTTTTGTCATCGGTGTGGCCCATTTCATCAGAAGTTGTTACTTCTACATGCATCGAATATTATTTATCTCTTATCGTCACGTGAATTAATTCTAAAATTAATTACTCATCTATTTTTAACTCAAAAATTTATTTAAAATGTCAAAATGTATCTTATAAATTATTAACTAATTTTCTTAAAAACTACAATCTCGTAACGAAACAATATTTTTTTTATATAATAATTAATTTTCTTAAAAGCTACCATCTCATAACGAAACAATAATTTTTTATTATATAAAGTTAGGTTTTGAAAGTTAGTCATTAATAAAATCTTGATACGTGTCAAATTATCAATTTCAAATTTTGACATTTGTAAAAGTTAATATTTAATAGGAGAAATTTGATTACAACAAAAAATAAAATATTTTGTTTTAAAATATATTAATAATGTAAAAAGATAATTATCAAAAATTTCATAATTTATAGAATAATACAAAGTTTTTAAAAATAATTATAAGGAGATTATATATATGTATATTTCATAAAATTTAAAAGTAAAATATTATTTATTTATTTTTAATTTTAAGTTATTAATTCTAAAAAAATAGAAAAAATGATTAAAGAAAATATACATTTAATTATTAATTCTAAATTTTTTAAATACTCACTTTTATATAAACATAGATTGTCTCATATTTAAATAATATATTCAAAAACACTGCTTTCAACTTTGTTTAATTGGGCAATTATTTTTAATGGGAAAATAAATTTTACTTATTTTTTTAGATTAAAATTTTCTCCTACTTTCTTCTTTTTCAGTTGGGAATATATAAGATTAATATGTTGACCCGAAAAAAATTCATAATGGCGTCTTCTTTTCCTAATACTATATTATAAAATTTATTGTAGTATTATTAGATTGTTTTATTTAATTTCTATTTTCATCTTTGAATTATTTGGAGTTCATATATTACCTTGCTTATAATTTTTTATTGTTTCTTTAATTATGTCAAATTTTTTTTTTTTTATTTCTCAACTTTGATTGGTTGGTCACAAACCCTTTTCTTTTTTTCAAACATAATTGTTATCATTATTCATTCAATCTCAAAAAAAGATAACGAGTACAAGCTCATCAACCTAATGGATAGAGAAAATATGCTAATCAAAAACACAAGCTTACAACAAACATAGATAGATAGATTGGAAAAACATAAATCGTTGTTGATAGATCTATAGGAACTTAACGACTGTGAAATCCTAGTTTACGGAAATGTTTAAAAGAATTAATTAAGCCATTTATGTCACCAAAATGTACTTATTTTTCGGTCAAGGGTCCTTAGAGAACTTCGTGATGAGTGACCTTCCTGGAAGTGATTGTCGGAACTGTGCGAGTGAGGACAAAACATAGAAAAAGATCATTTGATGATTTTTAAGATCGGTATAAACAAGTTTTTAAAGCCTCCCAGACGTAACAAACCGGCCATCGAATATGGATGGGTCCACAGACTGTGAATAGATATAGGACCCACTTAGAAAGGTGGGTCCATGGACTGAGAGTGGACATGGGCTCACTAAGTAAGGTGGCGGTTGAGGCGTTACAGAGACGGAGGCAATATCATGATGTGTCAAAGACCCTTCCACGAATACATTGAGAAATTTAACATTAGTTACTATCAAAAGATTTTGTGACGTTAGAAAAAGGTTTTTACTTTCATTGGTTGTCGGAGGCTCGGAGCAGCAAAAAGACGTGAACATGTTCTCTCCAAACAGGAGGAGGACACAGCCGAGATTCTTTGTATGGTGGAGAAGGTTGGACACAAGGTTATTTTCCCAAGGGAGGAAGATGGAGGAAGTTGGACGCAAAGTTATTTTCATAAGGGAGGAAGGTGGAGCCAATGTTCTCTCCATGGTGGAAGAGGTTGGATGCAAGGTTCTCTCCATAAGGGATGAGGGCGGAGCCAAAGTTTTCTCCATGGTGGTCATACATTATTGTGATGATACATCATTGATTAGTATATTATGTAATATATTTATTCAAAATATTTTTTGAACCAACAATTTTAGTAATTAAAAAACTATGCAGAAGTAAAAGTAAAATAGTTGACTTAATGTGTTCATATAGTCATTTCTAGGTGGTAATAAAGAATATATTTGTAACATAGAGTATATTTAGGTGTAAAAAAATACACATTTAATAGTAACATACATAAAAGATTTGTAAGGCACCATCACACCAGAGATATATTAATAACATACAATATATTTTAATATATTTTTGTTAAATTAATTTAAATTTATAAAATTTTAAATCCGCACATCGGACGGATCCTCATCTAATTACTATATATAAGACTATTATATTCAAAATATATTTCTTTATTAAAAGAAAAACAAAATATCTATCTGTTTCTTATACGTAAAAAAACAAAACTTAAGTACTTTTTTTTTTTTTTTTTCAACCAAACTATAATAATTAAAATAAAACTACCAGATTGGTTGCCCAAACAGGAGGATACGAGTTTACAAACGTAGATTCTGAAGGTAGAGATCGTGAGGAGCGAGCTAGGCAATCGGCTCTGACGTTGGCATCACGTGGAATCTTGGTGAGGGAAAAGGAGGGATAGGAACTCCGAAGTAGAGAGAAATCCTCCAACATAGTAGAAAAAGCCGGCCAATCTTCCGGCTTCTGCACCATTGCCAACAACTCTACACTATCCGTCTCGAAAGCTTGACAATCTACTCCAGCCACCAGTAAAGACTCCATAGCCCAGATCAGCGCTTGTAGTTCTGCATGTAATGGAGATATACTCCGATAATGACTCCGTGCACCCAACAAGATCGTTGTAAGCTCTCCACTGCAACACCACCAACCCAAACCCTGGAAGGGGTCTGTACCTTTCCATGAACCATCAATTTGGCATAGGAGAGAGGATGCCCTATCCTCCACAAAAGTCGGAGGTTCCAGATAATTCGCTGAGTAAGACTTGGCCTCCTCCCACAATAATTTATCAGTAGCTGCTTGATTCAAAATCTCAAGAGGCTCTACCTCAAAACCCTGGAAAACCTTTTTATTCCTATCTTTCCAAATTGACCAAATAATCCAAGGTAGTTGAATGCCTATATCCGAGACCCCGGATTGCGAAGACGCCCGCCAAAAAATAAAGTCTAAATTCGCATAAATCGATGTGTATGGAAAACCCCCTGGGTCCATCCGGACAGAGGACAACTCCCAAACGCCTCGAGACCTTGGACACTCAAAGAGCGCATGATTTATAGTTTCCACTCCAGAATTGCATCTCTTACACATGGTATCACAACTTAAGTACTTATATAAACCAACGTAACACATTACACATTGCTATACGTTAAGAGTTCAGAAATAAAAAACGTAACTTATATAAAACAGTTATATATCCTTAAAATATGTATGACATAGACTATAGTATCTATACTATTAAAGCAAAAGTACTCACTAGACTCAAATCGGAGCATGACTTTTATTTAGTACGTTTCATTAAAAATGATTAGAGAATCGCTTAATTATATTAAATTGCCCTATAGTTTTGATTTCCCTAAATGATGTTTATACCCATAGGGCGAAAACATAATTACGACCAGATTGACACGTGGATCCCGTATGACCCAACAATAGAAGACTTCAAAACACGCGGATCCGTTAGTAGCCCGAAATGACACTATTCGGATCGTGTATGTTGTTTGATTCAAGAATAGTTATTCCCGTCACTAAACAAAGTTATAATAGTTAATCCTGTCACCAAACAAAGTGAGTTTATTACGCATACACTCTTATAATTTTTTTAATGATTTAAATTAAAACCATATTTTTTTAATTTCCAAATCTTACTAAATTGTTTAATTTCCGAGATTGATTTTAACTGCTAATCTTTTAGTATACTTTTTTAAAAGGAATATTCATCTTTTCAGTTATAACGAATCAAGAAAGTAAAATATATTTTTGCTGAGATTTGATACTGCTAATCTTTTAGTATAATATTTTTAAAGGAACTAGATTTTAACCCGTGGTACACCGCTTGCATATAATTTTTATTATTATTTATATTTTATATTGTATTTATTTGTTAAATATTGGATGTTTTGTAAATAGAAGAATAACCTAATTTTCTGGCCGTTTGTGCGGCTAAATTTTTATATTAATTTTTTAACCCACAATATACTTAATGACCATTTGTTTGTTATATTTAGTTTGTTTTGTTTAGTGTTTGAGATTCTATTTTTAATTTTTAATTATTATAACAAAAAATAAGGAATCTAAATACATCATAAATCATTTATACGCTATAATTAAGTCACATTTTTCTTAATGATTAAATTATTTTACACAATCTTAGTTAAATCAACTTGATTTTATATGTCAAATATTCTAATACTAGAATCGGACCCGCACTACAGTGCGGGGGATTGTTTATTAGTATATATATGATATTAATAGATTAAAATATCCTATATTTTCATTTTTAGTTTTTTTACAGTCAATTACAATAAATCATATATTTGTGTAATGAGTTTGATAAAAGAATTGTAGGGAAAAAAAAGAGTAAATGGTAATAAAATTAGTTTTGATAAAATAAATATTAAAAAGTTTAGAAAAGTACTAACAACACAAAAAATAGATAATTCAATTTGATCATTTTAGTAGTAGAAAATAGGAATCTACATAAAATATTATAAAATATTCCGTTTGTAAAAGTTACACTAATATGTATAATGTGATGAACCATAAGAATAATTTATCATTTACCCAAAAATGTTAGTCTAATTTATAATTTACTCAAATTTAGCAAAACAGTTTATCATTTACTCAAATTTATCAAATTTGAAATTTAGCAAAACATTAAAGCCAAAAATTTATCATTGACTCTTTTTAAAAATATTAAAATCATATTTCTTGAACTGAAAACAAATTAAATAAATAAAATCCTGAACTACTAATTAATCCCACTATTTTCATTATATCATAATTATCTATTATTTTGTGTTTTTAGAATTTTCTAACTCTGGTTTTTTTTTTTTATGTTAATGAGTTTTGCTTAGGATATATCTTTACAGGTTTCTTCTTTAGATTCTCTTGGAAACGGGTAAAAAATAAAAGTATTAATATAGTTCATATATTAAGTCAAATTATTTACAAAAATGTAAAATAGTTCATAGATTAAGTTAAATTATGTATATACCAGATTCACATAACAACAATATAGTAATTTGATAATTTTTGTAATGCTTCATTCATATGTCCTGAATACAATTAAAAATATTAATCAAATTCATAATTGAGTTTGATAGTCGTAATCAACATCATAATTAGAAAATATTAAATAAAATTTTGTACATACCCGTATCACATAAGAACATATGAGTTTGATAGATTCACAATGATTTTTAGGGGTGAGCGTTCGGTTTTTCGGTTTGGTTTAGGTTCGGTTTTTTCGGTTTACGGTTTTTTTGGTTTTATAAAAATGGAACCATAAAGAAACCATATATAATTCGGTTTGGTTACGGTTAGGTTTTTCCGGTTTATGGTTTTTTCGGTTTCATAAAAAATGGAACCATATAAAAACCATATGTATCACAGTTCGGTTCGGTTTCGGTTTGGTTCCGGTTTTTAATGGTTATTTTATACTTTTAAAAAATAGATAGTTGATACATAACTAAAAATAAACATAAAAGTAAAACCTAAACATAAAAAAAAAAAAATAGAATCCAAATTTAGTTTTGTAATTCGATAGATTACTAAGAGATCAATAACTATAAGCCCAATAAAGAAAAAAAAATATTGATATTGTTATACAATTTAAAGTTATAAGTTGGAGAAACTAATTATATCTAATTTATCCTAAATTTTTTTAAAAAACCAAAAAGACTATTCAGTTTTACGGTTTTTAACCAGACCAAACCTAAACCAAATGCTTAACTAAAATGAAAACCAAACGGATTTTTAGACTTAACCATAACCAAACCAAACCTATTATTTCGGTTTGGTTCGGTTCGGTTTTTTGGATTTCGGTTTTTTTGCCCACCCCTAATGATTTTGATGTTCCAGTAAAATTAAAATTAAAAAAATTAACATATATCATATTGGATAAAAATACATGAATATAGTAAATAAAATCATAAATAAATAAAAACATCAGAAAAATTATTGTTCAAATTGATAGAGATATGTGATAATCTTTGAAATCTAAGCGTATATGGTTGCTAAACTGTATTTATTGGTTGTTTCCAAATTGAACAATAATTTTGCATAAATTATACTAATGTTACAAACGTTTTCTGGTTTTTAGGCAACTCAAATTTGATAGAGATATGTGAAAAACTCATAACATCTTTCCGTATTTTTTTCTAAATTATCATTAGTATTTTTAGTATACATATTAAGAATGATAACAAAATTGATAGATAATATTTATGTAATTATAAACATGTCATTAATTCTCATTAGTATTTTCGTTTTTGTATAGTTATATAATTTAAAATTTATTTTTCAGATTTTTATAATTATTTAATTGGATTATCATTATTTATGAATTATATTAAATTGGATTCTAATTTCGGAAGTATATACTAATATATAATGAAAATTAAATTAGTTTACATATATAAGAGATTGAGATCTTACTGATTGATAGTCCGATTTAATATCAATAAATTTAAAATAAACATTAATTATGTATGTTTGTTAGTTTCCTAAATTGTAGGAAAATATATATTATCTTAACTATTATGGTTTATTTCTGGGAGAATTTTTTGATGTTTACATTTATGATTTATTTTATGATTTATTTTTTAAAAAACCCGATAACCCATTTATAACATTGCGGATCTTTTTTACCCGAATCCGACTCCCTTAATTTCGGGTTATTTTGTGAAATTGACCCGACCCGGAAGCATTTTTGTACTTCTCTTTTACTTATATAGGGATTAATAGTGTTGACAAATAATAAAATGAGGGTTTAACCCGTGTTAGCATAAATTTAATGATATTTTATTAATTCCATCATGTTCTCTTTATAACTCATCTACTACATAACCATATAATATAGTTTTTTAAACTTTTTAAATTTTCTATATTCATAATATTTTAAAATTTTAATACGTTTATATATCTATTAATTATAATATTTAAATAAATATGAATCGATGTTTTTCTTACATTAAGAATCAAAGCTCACAGATTTTGGAAAACAAAAAGAGAATCAAATTGTTGTTTTCTTTGTTGCAAAGGATTCAAAGATGGAATATTCTTCAAAACATATAGAAAGTGTGGTTAAATATATCATAGTTTCTATTTCCATATTGATTGCTGTAATTTTTTTTTACATATTCGTAATATTTTAAAATTATAATAAGTTTATATATATATATTAATTATAATATTTAAATAAATATGAATCGATGTTCTTCTTACGTTAAGAATCAAAGCTCACAGATTTTGGAAAACAAAAAGAGAATCAAATTGTTGTTTTCTTTGTTGCAAATGATTCAAAGATGGAATATTCTTCAAAACATATAGAAAGTGTGGTTAAATATATCATTTAATTAACCCAGTTACAAAAGATTGGCATCTGCCTATTTTTGAGGAGTTTTTTGATCCGGTGGATATATCACTTATTCGGAGTATACCGATTAGTAAAACTTATCAACCGGATAGATTATTATGGCATTTTACTAAGTCAGGGAAGTATTCGGTCAAATCAGGATATCAGTTTGCTCGGGAATTAATCACGGATGTTGAGTATGGGCCGAAATGTATGTCCCTACGGGCTCAGTCGTGGAAATTAGATGTACCCCCGAAGATTCAACACTTCTTCTGGCAGATTGCCTCGGGTACTCTACCTGTGTTAGAACGGCTTGCGTATCGGGGTGTCCGATGTGATGCTTTGTGTAAGCAATGTGCATCTGCAGTGGAGACTATAAACCATGCGCTTTTTGAGTGCCCTCGATCGCGATGTATTTGGGAGTTGTCCCTTGTGTTGTTAGACACGGGAGGCTTTCCTTATGCCTCGATTTATGCGAATTTGGACTTCATATTCTGGCGGGCGTCTTTAGAATCTGGGGTTTCAGATATAGCTCTTCGTCTTCCATGGATTGTATGGTCAATTTGGAAAGATAGGAATAAAAAGGTTTTACAGGGTACCGAATTAGAGCCAATTGATATTTTGAATCAAGCGGTTAATGATAAATTATTGTGGGAGGAGGCCAAATCTTATTCAGTGAGATATCTGTATCCTCCGCCTTTATTAGAGGACAGGGGTTCCTTTTCCCGTTGTCAGGTCGATGGTTCTTGGAAAGGTACGAACCCTTTTCAGGGTCTGGGTTGGTGGTGTTGTAGTGGAGAAGATTCAACGCTTCATTTGGGAGCACGGAATCACAGGAGAGGCCTTACTCCCTTACATTCGGAATTACAAGCACTGATCTGGGCTATGGAGTCTTTACTGGCGGCTGGAGTTGATTGTCAGGCTTTTGAGACGCACTGTGCAGAACTAGTTGCGATGGTGCAGACGCCGGAGGATTGGCCTGCTTTTTCGAATCTGTTGGAGGATTTTTCATTGCTCCGATCTTCTTTCCCTTCTTTCACCCTAGCCAGAATCCCACGAGACTTAAATGCGAGGGCTGATTGTCTTGCTCGGTCTTCAAGAACTTTAATTTCTGAATCTATTTTTGTAAACTCTTTTCCTCTGGTTTGGGCTACCAATCTTGGAGTTCTCTTTTAATTTTATTAATGTTTGGTTGAACAAAAAAAATATATATATCATAGTTTCTGTTTCCATATTGATTGCTGTAATTTTTTTAAGTTGGTGGAATGTTTAGGAACCAAAATCTGGAATAATGCTATTTTTGGAAATTTTTTAGGGATTAACTTTGTAAATAAGTACAAATAAAAAGGTAGAACCCAAAATGTACTTCAAAAATGTATATATAGATATTTATCTTTCAGTTATAACAAATCAAGAAAGTAAATAAATTTTCGCTGAGATTTGATATATCATATCTTAACTTCTAAATGATAACCTAAAAATATACCTAATCTCACTATAAATATATTGATAGTTAACTATTGAAATATTATACTAAATCAGCACTACATTTTTTTATTATTATACAAAATGATGACTCTCTCCCTTTTTTTCACTTCCTTGAAAGATCTGAAACCATACAAAAATGCTTGGCGTATTCAAGTTAAAATTCTCCATAGTTGGAGAATGAATTATGCTAAAGTTGGTGAATCAATCGAATTGATTTTGGCTGATGAAACTGTATGTTTATTAAATATAAATTTTTTATTCAGATATTTTTTGATTAAATTCTATTGATTCTAACTGTTTTTTTTTTTGTTATATAGGGTAGAGCTTCTGTGAGAAAAGATCATATGAAGAAGTTTGAAACTGATTTGGAACCTGGAACTTGGAAAATTATAACAATTTTTGGTTTGAGTCTGTGTATAGGCTAAGATTAGTACCAGATATGGTACCACAATTGTTCTTTCTGATAATGTATTTAATGATCACTATCTATCATTCACATCGTTTGATAGTATTCTTGCTGAAAATCTTAACAAAAATCTGCTGCTAGGTAATTTATAAATACATATAAAGTTTTTCTACTTTGTAATATATAAAAATTCTGTTTAACACGTTTATATTATTTAATTTACAGATGTTATTGATTAAATAGTGAATTTTGGTGGAATCGAGGAAATCACAAGCCATAACAACATTACCAAGAAAAAAACCGAGTTTGAGATAAGAGATAATATATTTTCCAATATTGTGGAAGGACTATTCTCTTACATAATTTATATCCAATATTATGGTGTGCCTTTTTCTGTAAAAAAATACAATCTGCAAAGTACTTATGCAATCCAAATTTCTAATTTATTGTATAACCCCAGATATCTAATAAATAAAAACTATATAAAAACAACGTTAAAAAAGTTGAAATACCAAAATCACACTACAAAAATAAAAACTACAAAAACAAATTACTAACAATACGAAATTATGTAGGACGGATTCTCTCCTAGTCAAGATTATAACTCCTGTTATTAGGCAATTTTAATATTTTACACGTGTCTATAGCATCTCTAAAATAATAAAGACTACTTCACTTCCTCTCCACGTGCATCAGCTTCGGCGTCAACCATACAATCACGACGGCGACGATCTCTCATAGTTCCCCACTCATGCATAGAAAGGTGAAGTTTCTTCCCGGCTAGTAAGAAATCCGCTGCTTGCAAAGGCGATAGAATCTCGACGATCTTCGCTAAGGTATCTACCCTCAGCGTATCGGCTTCGGTTAATAAACGGGCCATAGCTTCTTCTTGCTTGTCGAGAGCTTGATCCACAACCATGTTATGTTCTCCCACGTGCTCCATCTCGTAAGCCACGGTGGCGATGGGAATATCCGCCGCGTCTTCTTGTAGGCTTGAGATTTTCTTGGTCATCTTCTCTTCTTCATCTATAATTTTTACATGCAACACATTGATTTTTGCTAGCTGCTCCGCACTAAGATCGCTAAGTGATGCGCCTCCACCACCACCTGTCAAACCAAACGCGAAAGAAACCAAACGTGTATTAATATAAAACCACAACAAGAAAAAAAACTACAGATCCAAACCAAATTCTTATTTTAAATCGCACCGATTTTTATATAAAATCCTTAATTACAATCTATTGTTCTCAAACAATATATATGAACCTAATTAATAGTAAAGATTCTTCAACTCGGTCCAGAAATCAGATTGAACCCAACCAATCTAACCGAACCAAAAAATAATTTCCTTCTTCAAATTTTTATTCAAGAAAAAAAGAAAAATCGAATCAAAACCAAAAAACCAAACCAAAAATAGTCTTTCTTTTATATATTTCTTATTATTCCTCAAAAAGGAAGGAAAAAAATCGAAAACGTCCGAACCGTTACCTGAAGAATCGTAGCCGTCGATGTTGGGGAGGAACTGAGTCACACGGATCTCAGTTTGTGAGCCACACAAAGCATAAACGAGCCTAAAGAAAGAAGATGGTCGGCAACCACCCATCCAAATTAGAGCGTTCTCTAATGGAGTGTTCCACGACGGTGCATAGTAGTTCGAGCTACACCTGTGGCGGTGAGCAAGATTAGATCTTTTTCCGGCGTAATCTTTGAAATCTCCGATGATCATTTCCGTTAACTCACGGAGCTTTTTATCATGATCTTTATCGCTGTCAGATTGTCGTTGAGCTAAGAGTTGTTTGAGGTCAGGGATGCGTTGAGATTGCAAACTCATCCACTCCAGATAACAACGTTCTTGAGCTTGTTCGATGTTCTTTGATGAAGATCCCATTTTTTTTCTTTCTGATATAATATGATGAATATTTTGGTTAGTGGTATGATTTTTTTTGTTTTTTTTCGGATGTTTGTGTTTTATGTATCTCGGTTCCATTTCGTTGGGTTTATATACTGTTAAAAGTTTAATGGACCAGAACCATCTTTTATTCTTTGATTAATAATTATCTAAAAAAAAATCATAAAATATAATATTGATGGGTAAAATGTCGAATCCGGTTTAAATGATCCATAATTATAACTGAAATATATTAAGCCATTTTTAAACAATATATGTATATATATATATATATATATATACTAGATCAGATTCGTGTATTAATGCGAATATAAAAAAATATGTAAAAATTTAAGTTATATTCTATATATACATATATTTTTAAACCAAATTTATAGTTTACGCATTCTATTTTTCACTATAATTTTGTTATATATTATTACATCATAATAAAATTAGATTTTAATTTTATGTACTCAATCCCAATAAATAGTATTTACAATTTTCAAATAAGAAAAATATATGCATTGTATCAAAGTTATATCTAATTTAATATTAACAAAAAAATTACTGAAACATAATTCTCAAAGAAAAAACTGAATACTAACATTATCTCATAATTAGAAAAATAACAATATCAAAACTTTATAGATATTTATTAATTTTCCTCAAATTTTTATGAATTTAAAGATAAATTTACTTCCAAGAAATATATATATATGCATAATATGTAAATATATGCTCTAATTTACGTAAATATTTTTTTAAAAGTTTGATTAATATAGTTAATATAGTTCATAAAAAATTGCACATAGCTTTAATAATATAAGGAAGTTTTATGGTGGTGTATTTGAAAAAACTATAACAACAGTTTATTTTTTATATAATGGTGAATATCTAAAACCCTATTTCTTTTACAATTAATAATTGATAGTATAATTTTATTTAATTATTTTTCTTATATAATTAGTAATTTAAAATTAGGAAGATTATTTTTTATATATACATATAAGAATTATCTTTTTATATTTATGAAAATTGTTTAAATGTTTAAAATCTTTATAATTATCTTATTAATTTTAAAATTTGTTGAAACAAAATTTTTGTATAACACATGACAAAATTTCTAATCGTTAAAATTGACACGTGTCATGATTATGTGAATTACTTTTAAAATCAAACTTTATATAATAAGATAAGATATTTCAAACTAAATAAAACCACAATAAACTGAACCTACGAAAATAAAATTAATATCTTTTACTTCTAATAGATAATAGATATATTTAGCTAAACGCTCAATTGTTGAAATTGAAACACAAGTTTTGGCTGACATAAAAAAAAAAAAAAAAGAAAAAAAAACACAAGTTTTTGAACAAGTAAACTTAACCGCGCGAACCGAATAATGATTGGTTTAAATTGTTTAAATATAAAAACATTGACAACACAAAAGTCGAAAATGAACTTGGACAAAAAACGTTTAATACGTACACCTTTTGTTTACGTTTAATTGTTTAAATGAACTAATTAGTATTACTGAAAGTTGGAAGATTATACGTGCTTTGCGGGGAATCGTGAAGAAAACAATGCATGCATGCATTACGTGGAAGGCTAATAGAGAGTGCAACTTGTCGTTCCAAATTAGTCAATTTGCCATTAATTTTGTGCAAATTATTGTTCTTCATTTATCTTGAAAAAGAAAAGTGAAAACCATTTCATCTAAGTAACGGAAGCCGACACACTCATTCTATTTCTAGAAAGGGATGTACGTATTAGGTTGAGTAAATGTATGATTCGAAGTTTTAAATATAATACTTACACGAGAAGATATGATTCAAAATTCAGGAATCAGAAATTTAGAATGATGTCAAATGTTATGTTCCATGTGGCAACTTTACCTCTTTAAAGAGGGAAGTAATTAACCTAGTAATAGTGAATAGATAATATACTCCATTTACACGTAGAGTTTGTAATAGTGAATAGATAATATAGTTCACATGCATCAAATGAAAGCGGCAGAAAAAAAAAGAGTAAACTATTGGAAAGGTGGATATCAGTTTCGAAATGAAATATAAAATGTTTCGTATAAAACTAAACAACAAAATTTATCCATTGTACAGTTACAGTATACCTATGTACTAGGAAACCTTTAAGAACGAAAAAGAATGCATCTCAAAAATCACGAGGTCAAGTCTTGCTTGCACTCTTGCTATAAAAAACTATATATAGATTAATTTACGTGTTAAAAATAAAAGAAAACTTTGGACAAGCGGTCCAACAATTATACTTGATTATCTGAAAAAATGATAAACACCAAAGATTAATATCGTTACCACTTACCTGCGATATAATTGGTTCTATTTATAACTGTGAATTTAGACACGTATGAGGATAGTTTGACACATGGCAGGCGACTCTCTTCGTGTAACGTGCTTAATAAATAACTGCGTCATAGTTGTCGTTTTTCAGATGTTTCTGTACGCTCAGGTTATTGAACATATGACTAACAGTATCTTTCATTATTCTATTATTGGGTTTTTGCATTATATACGTCAGTGGAAAAAACAAATATCAATCAGTTTTTAAATCTTGTAAAGAGGAAGAGGTGTAAACCTTTGGCTAACACCGACACATGTAATGAGGAGACAAACTAAAAAAGTTACATTTTAGAAAAACGCCTAGCTAGTGCATCTAGTATTGTTTCTTCTCTTGCCTAAAAGGGTTCGAGTTCTCCTTCGTAAATGTAATTAAGTTCGTTTTAAGATGAAGATCGACGCAATGTACACAAAACAGTTTTGTCTAAGAAGATGTCAATGTAAAATCTGATTTTAAGGTAATATTTTGTTAATTCTTCGTTCTTCAACTGTTATTGATCACAAATTAGTCTCTTACGTTATTATAACAAAAGATCATTAGCTATATATATATATAGAAGACAATAAAAAAAAATTAGTAAAAAACTCATATAATAGGTTAGTAAAAGAAGCCGAAGTTAATAGTTTACAAACAGCATTTCACCACAAAAGACGTAGAATTATACGTAATATATAGGTATATGTATGATAGTATACAACAATTATACAAGCACATCGTTATATTATCTGGATTTCAAGTACACTATCAAAACAAACCAAGAAAACAAATTTAATAGAAAGAATTAAGAAAAAGAAAGAGAAAAACTTTTTTTTTGGGGTAACATTTACGAAGGACGACGTTTACAGTTAACAGAGAGAGAGAGAAGCTTGTGAACCTCGGACAGTGACTCGAAAGAGAGAGGAGGAGGAGAGATATCGTTTTTCTTCATGGTTTTTATCTATGTAGCTTCAGAGGATAAGATCTCAAGCTCTGCCCACCAAAGAGGAGAGAGTCTTGGTGTTGCTTGTTCTTGAGAAATCTTTATTACTTCTTTCAATTGTTCAACCACATCGTTCATTTTTGGTCTTTGGCTTTCATCAATTCTAAGACAATGTCGTACCACGTCACATATAGCTTCAAGTTCTTCTTCTTTAAATGTTGTCAGCGTAGGATCAATCATATCTCTCAAGTTATCATTCTCTAGATACTTTGATGCCTGTGAGAAGAAAAAAAAAAACATATATAAAAATGTTACATTATATTAGTAATGCGAATTTAAGAAATATTGAGATTTGATTTTGATCTTTGAGTCTTTTTTACCCATTTTGTTATTGATCCTTCTTCATCTGAATCTGAGAGCTTTCCAGAGATAATCTCAAGCATTAATACTCCAAAGCTATACACATTAGTCTCCGGTTCAGATAATAATGGCAATGACGATTGGTCTAAATCACCACTCATCGGCTTTCTCGGTTTACTCCCGGTTTGTCCACTGAAAGGAACCTCTCCGACCTGCAAAAATGAAGTACATTAGTTTACCATTGGGTTTGATTAAGAATCAATAACACCATTGAAACAGTTTGCTTGTTAAGCAAGAAAGAAAAAATCACTTAAAACTGTTTTCTTGTAAAGCAAGAAAGCAAGAACCTTTGCTGCATAATCGTCAGTTAAGTAGATTGCTGATGAGACAAGTTTCGTGTGTGCGATAGGTGGATTAAGCTCGTGCATATATTGCAGACAGTAAGCAGTTCCCATTATAATCCTCATCCTTGCGCCCCAATCAAGATGCTCCATTTCCTTATCTGAACAAGAAGATAAAGATTGGTTGGTGATAATTATAATAAGCCAAACAAGATCTTCAAGTAGAGCCAGATTTAGATGTGTATTACCGTGCAAATGTTCGTAAAGAGTTCCATTTGGAGCATATTCGAAAACCATCATCCTATTAAAAGGTTCATCTTCTTCGCAATATCCAATTAGATTCACAAAGTTCTTATGGTTGACTCTTGACATTGTATCAATCTGCAAATTTAAGCTCTCAGTCAAGATTCCCAGTAAAAAAAAAGCTGAGAAAAACCTCTGCATATCTTAAAATTACCCTTCTGCGGTAAGTCATTTCCATAGCTCTTGTCCATTCTTTAGTTTCCAAAATCGCGGTTGAAGCGACCGCAATCTCAACACCACTTGACAAAGTTCCTTTGTAGACAGTGTAACCATCAAATGCTTCAATGATATTACTGAAATCTTCACAAGCTGTTTCTAGTTCAGACCGGTTTAGCTTAGGTACACCTGAAAACATTTGACCACATTTAAGTTAAACCGAAAAAACAGAGCAAATATTGATTTTGTTTTAACAACTTTTTTTACCGGTGACAAAAGCTTTCTGTAACTGTCCACTTAAACCAGTCTTCCATGGACCTATACTCTTCACAGCTCTTTTACGACAGAAGAATATAACAGCTACTATTATCATCACCGCTACAAAAGCAGCAACACCAATGATAACATACAACCAAACGTCCTTAAACCCTTTCGATTTCTCTTCAAAGTTCCTCGGTGGATCAGTAGAGAATGTGTTGTTGGTGGAAGGAGGAAGAGGAGAAGGAGGAGGGACCAACGGAGGTATTCTCTTCTTTGCATTAGCTAATGCGGGAAAAGACCCACTGCTTCGAGGAAACACTAAGGTTACAACCTCAGGAGAAGGACTAGGAGCATCAGGCGCTGGCATTGCCGCTAAATTACTTGTTCCTTCGAGTAACTCGCGTCTTTTGAAGGTACTAGTTTCATTCTCTAAATAACCTGAAACAAGATAAAAAAAAAAAAGATTTAGTTTCATTGTGATGTTTCAATATGCAGAAGTTTCAGTCATCCTTTAGCCTTACTTGGGCGATTATTCGATACATAGTTGTTCCCATGAGATTGTCTACGCACCCTGAAGAGACATAAACATAGACAATTAGTAACATTTGAGGAACAGAACATACAAAGTAAACCAAAAGGATTAAAGGAAATGCTTACATGTAATGCCTTGAAGTTGCTTTGATCCGCAATATGATAGCCTTCGCCTTGTTTGTTCTTATTAGACTTCTCCTTGAAACACTGTTAAAGTTTTAGTCAATTCAAAGCAAATATTTATGTCTCCACATCAACAAGCAATATGACTAAAAAAAGTTTGGTTACCAGTATCCAAGTTTTCTATTTACACAGTCGAGGACATCAGGGGAAAGCGAAGACAGCTCTCGATCCTTGTTCAACTGGACTTTATATAGCGATTGAAGTCTCAGGAACTTTATGGTCATAAAACCCGCAAATTTGTTACCAGAAAGCAACCTGAAGAATCCACCAAGAAACAGAACATTATTGTTTACCAACACAATTGATTTGGTTTTTCAATCAAAAACATTACAATTTATATTAAACTCACAAGTTTTCTGGTGTCAACACTTTGTTTAGCTCGGATGGAACTACTCCGCTTAACTTGTTATCTCTCAAATCCAACAACTCTAATTTTGCAAAAGTTGCAAACTCCTTTGGAATATCACCAGAGAGATTGTTCTTGGATAGTATTCTACAAAATAAAGTAAGTTCTTGAATCTTCAAGAAACAGAGCAAAATAGCAGAGGTTAGTAAAAAAAAAAATCCTTACAGAGATCTTAATTCACTCAATTGGCTTAGCTCAGGAGCTAATGTTCCTCCCAAAGAACAACCAGTAAGGTTCCTACAAAACAAAACCAAAAATCTCATCAGACATTAACAACAAGAGAATGACAAAGAAAATGAATAAAACAAAAACATTACTCACAGCATCTGCACTTTATTGTCGACACAAGTTACACCAAACCAAGAACAGAAATGGTCAAGATCAGAAACATTCCAATTCGCAAGAGTTCCATGAGGATCAGAATCAACTCTTGCCCGGAATTTCAACAATACAAACCCTACATTGATACACAGAAATAACTCACAAACATTTAATTCAAAAAGAACACAAATGATTTGAGAAATAAATAAAACTTGTATATACCTTCAGATTCGAGGGACAAGGAGGAACGAGATTGAAGGGTAATGATCAAGAACATGAAGCAAGAGAATTGGAACCCGATTGGATTCCATCGACAACCCATTTTAGGTGTATACACCAATGCTATACAAAATCGCCAGATTTTTTTTTCCTAAAATGAAAGAATGAAAAAAAAAAAATAATACAAATTTTACAGAATCGTTGAATACTCAGGGTCTCTCATTGTTTTTCCAGTTTTGCAAAATCACAAAACCCTAAAAAATGTTGATGACCTAAAGAGTCAACAACTCGTTTTTTTTTTTCTCTTCTTCTCGTTAATCCTGGAAAAAAAAAACACCAACAAGAAACAAACAAAACTTTATCAACAAATATAAAACAATATATTTTTCGAAGAAAAAAAAAAGAGAGAATACGAATAACCCTCTTGAAGAAGCAATGAGAAGAATACATAACATGGAACCCACCCCAAAATATAAAAATGAAGAACATTGCAATGAAAATTACCTTAAAGGAAAAAACTTCTTCACCAAGAATTGGGTAGGGTTTGAGAAATGAAAATTAAAAAAAAAAAAAAGGTCCTCAGAAAATAGAAAAAAAAAAACTAAAAAAGTAAACAGAATTTTTGTTTAAAAAACGAATATATTGGATTTAAAATGTTTTTATTTCTTGTTGAACTTGCCCTTGTTTTTGCAGGAAGATGAAGATGATGATGATGATGATGATGATGATGATCTCAGAGTTTTCTCTCTTCGACCATCTTTGGTCTCTCCAGGGCCAAAGGGTGGTGGGTTCTCTCTCCTTCCTCTCTCTTTCCTTTTTCTTCCTCTCTCTCTGAATCTTCTTTTTTTTTCCTATTTTTTAATTCTTTTTTCAACAATTTTCCCCCACAAAACTGTCTTTGTTTTTTTTTTGTAAGACCCTTATTAACTTCATTTAGATTTTCCATAATTTTAGAAATGTTGTATTCGCATAACCAAACTATAATTAATTAAAAATAAACTAGAGATTATTTCATTTTCTTGGTCTTTTTTTTCTTTTCTTTTCCTCTTCCCTTGTTTAATAATGTATCGGACATACTATAATATATGGCGCGAAAATTTAGTCAAAAATAAATTAAGAAGTAGTTTTAAATTAAAGTTGACTTAGAGACTACATGCCAACTCTGCTCATAAGGGCCGTTCGATAGTACTTAGTGTTGATGATCAATGGTCCAGTGTTTAGTGACGTGGCGAATATAATAAGCGAAGTTACATGGGATGATTAGTTATCAACTCATGTGCTATGTAGTACATGTCACCCACTACTGTATATGTACTTTAATTAATTTTTAATTTCGGTAGTCAAACCTTAATTATTTTTACTCGATGTAATGATTCAATTTTTATTGGAAATCTACTACATAGTAATGAGTTATTCGTTGGAAAATTGTGAAAACGCACATTTGTGGCTAAGTCTACTTACGTATATAATCGACTTCGTGTTTGTATGAGCATAAAGTAAATAAAGCATAAACTTTATTAATGGGGTTTGATTTTTCCTGCATTCTTGGGATCTAGTCTAGAACAAATCTACTAGAATAAGATAGTAATTACAACTGCATATGATACAAGTACTACTACGCCTATCATTATTTTCTAAATGAATAAACCATCAAAAGATCTCTCTATCTTGTTGATGGGGCAACACCACACATCTTGTGTACATTTCTCGAAATTACATTGAAGCGCACGAGTCTTCATGAAGTGCCTTTTTGCTATTTATATCAATTGCAAAACCCCTAGGATTGACAACTTTCCTATTATACAATACAAAGGAATTGAGAGATTAACAATTACAGAACCCCTAGGGTTGACAATTGTCCTATTATACAACAAATAGGAAAGTTTCTCTTCATGATCCCATCTTGAATCTTCCATTCAAGATGTTCATCCAACTCAGCAGCGGCCACTTGGCTTATCCAAGCCGACCCCAAGCTTCTGTACTCAAACTCTTCAATTCAGCTTCTTGTACTACTTCCTGTATTATTCTTGGAACTAGTACAAGCACTGCTTTAGACATTTGATACCATCTCCGTTGTATCTGACCCTCTTGGCTTGTCCAAGTTGTCCCCAAACTTCTGTATTTCAACTCTTTAAAGTAGTCACACTGTTCGGATTCATGTATAATTTCATGTACTACCTCTTTTACTACCTTGGAACTTCACATATGTTCTTACCACAACTGTGTCAAGTAGTGTCTCAACAACTTTGTTAGTTCTGCTCGTGATCTTTACATCATCTATGAGACATTTGTGATGATTCTATCTTGTTGTCTTATATACCACTGTAGTTGTATAGCATCCTGATTTAGTAGCAATTCCATAACATGTTTGAGACAGCTTATAAAACTCAGTCAACACATACACCTTCAAATTGGAATCGCCAAATGAAATTGCTTCATTTAGTATGATGATTAAATTTATTTTTCTGAAATTGTTGGTAAGTAGGTGGGCTTTTTTTTATTAAGAATCATAACGTGAATCTGATATGATATACTCATAGTTGGGCCTTAACCTCAATAGAAACCTACAATTTCACCTTTTTGGTTAGAATGTATGATATCAAATACACTCCTTGTTCTCAAAATCTTTCCATAGCTTCCATTACTTCCCGACTAACCGCTATGTTCACCCTATCCATCTCCATTAATAACTAATCATTTGAAAAAAATCAATCATGTGATTAATTTTCGTATAATCTATAAAACAAATATTCAAAGAAATTCATTCCAAATGTTTGAACCAATACAATTTTTTCATACCAGATGTTTGCATGTATACAAGTTTGCATTCCAAATGTAAATTCGACAATACCATAATCATAATAATGACAAAGGCAGCACAAAAACTATACAATTAAATTTTATTGTACCCGAAAACGAATCTCAGCATAGAAAAGAAGATTCCGGTTTTAGGATTTGGCTTAACGAGAGGGATGAACGATAATGAGGTCCTGCACAATTGCACATAATCCAGATCTAAAAGAAAGATTCTTTGGAAATTCTTTATAATTACGTCCGAGTAATACATACCTCTGAGTAGCGAACATGATCATGGTGTTTATACGATCTTTTCACAATCGTTTCCCATTTTATAGACTGAGAATTAGTCTTTTCCTCCATCTTCTTCCTGAAACGGGCGGCTTGACCGGATACGACGGAGGAGGCGGCAGAGCTTCTTGGAACTGTCCGGCAAAGCCATGACTCCGAAGGAGTTTTAGGCAATGGAGGTTGAGGAATAGAGATATTTTGTGCCCTGCATTTGTTTATGTTGCTCCTTCTTTTTACTTCTTCCACAAGAAACCTAATTTCATGTCTCTGATTCTGATCAGTTGTTCTTTGCAACCTCGAAAGATTCCCCTGAATTCGGAGTGTTTCGCCAGCTTTCGGTAGAGAAATTTTGGAAATATCTTTAGAAAATCTTGGTGTTGCATAGAGTTCTTGAGACTCACTCATAACCTTGTTCGATTTCAAGATTCTTGGCGATGTTGATTTGGTTTTGTAAACAGAATCTAGTGGTTTCGGGTTTATGATATTCCCCGATTTTACCCCAATATCCTGACATGTCTTGATCCGAGAGAGAACCGGGTTAAGAACATCCATTGAGTTCTTGGAACAGAGCCACGGCGAGAACCCTAACTGAGCTTTCTTGGGATCTTTTGAGTAAACTGTTGCATTATGATCATCAACATCATCATCATCGTTGTCAATGTTCATATCTTGATTAATTGCCATGGAGACTCTCTGCAGGGCAAGGTTCTGTTTCTTCTTCCTCTCCTCTTTAACGCGAGAAGCTTCTTTCTTCTCTTTCATGGCGATTGCTTCCGCAGCTAGTAAAAATCTCGACATGATGAGATCACGGTACTCAAGAATGACGTCATCATCTCTTGATACATTACTCGATCTGTCTCCATCTCCATTATTCTCGAACTCACTGACTCCATTCGAACTGCAATTAGCAGAGAAACTTGCTGCTGAAGAAACCATCTCCAAGGATTTGATTAGGTCTAATTCTTCGATTACTGTATGCTGATCTTTTGGCTTTCCAGGTGTTTGTTCCCATGTAAATGGAACTGAAGATGGTTCCATTACATGATCGAAACTCCGGTCTTGTAATAACCGAATCAGACTTTCATGCTCTGTTTCATGACACGAATCTTTGACTTTTCTCCTTCTCGTCGTCGTCGTCTTCGTCTCGGTGTTTTCTGATTCGCTTGGATCCTCTGGTTTAGTCGGAATCCGCCTCACGGATAGGAATGGAGCATCAAAATCTAGTTTTTTCTCCTCCATTGTAGATTCGGAATACTCTTTAACGAAAAAAGAGCCCTTTATAGAAAGTGTCAAGAATCAAGAATGTGTAAAATAAAATAAAGAAAAGAATCATGAGAGTTAGTGATGTGTCTGCTCTGCTAGATACTATTATTAGAGAAACAAAACTATTTAATAGTAGAAAGAAAAGGCAAAACATTTTTAAATGTATTGTATCGGCTATAAAGAGGACTGAAAAATAATAAATGTGGGGAGAGTTAGTCAATAAATTAAAATAAATAAATGTGGGGAGAGTTAGTCAATAAATATAAATTAAGTGTCTCTATGGTTACACTATTCAATACTCCATCCGTATTACAAAAAATTGCAAATCTAGAGTTTTATATTTCTTTTGTAGAGAATATATAATTTCAATATAATTATTATATTTAATTTTCTAATTTGCCTTTAAAACAAAATTATTTTGATTGAATTTAAGTAATTAACCACTTATTAAAAACATATATATATATATATATATATATATATTTAATTTGTGCAAAATGTATCAAAATAACGTAGTTTACTAAAAACAGAAGAAGTAAAATGTAAAATTTATGAAAATAAAATATAATGATAAGAAATTGTGATATATCGAATGTTTGGGGGTGATGGTTTAATTCTATTTTGATTGATAAAAAATGGTTCTATTAAAAATTAATAGTATAAAGATAATATATAGTATTTGAACTAAAAAGTTAAAAATAAGATTATAAATAAGAAAACTATAAACTAATTTAGTTATATACTATTTGATAAACATCTTCGTTCTTGAAATAAGATAACTTTCGGTAAGATCAATCCAACGTTTGTTGTTGGACTATTATATGGTCTTGTGATTCTCGTGAACAACTCCATTAACAAATACTATTAATTAAGAAATTGTTGGTTGAAATTTGAAACATATTGGATTTGACAATTCGTTTTATAGTAAACGACATTTTCGATCATATTCCAAAACAAATGTATGTTATGCTAAGATGTTCTAAATAAAATAACAGAACAATGATTCTGATTTGTGACACTGCGTATAATTACGGCATAACAAAGGATATATTTAAATTTGTATGCGATAAAATTCAATAATATTTTTCAGAATGAAATTATTGTACGATTGAATAAATTAATTTCTGACAAAAGCATAGAGGTTATTGGTTTGAACGGTGTTTGGAACGAAACCATATAACCTGATTTGGTCTTGGATCTGAGGAGATGTATGAATTTCGGTTTAGAACTTTTTAGTTTTTCAAAAGAAAATACTTGTATGATTCAATAAATTTGTGGAATGGCAGAATATTAGAAAAAAGTAAATACATATACACTTAAGAAATTAAGAATAATTTGAATTTTGTATATTTAAATACTTTTGACGTATTATATAAATATATTAGAAACATATTAAAAACTGAAAAGTTTGTGATACACTTTAAGTATTATTAGAAAGAACTGATATTTTTCATTTGTAAACAATTGTTTTTCATTTTAAAATAGAAACTAGAATATGATCCGTGCTAGATCACAAGTTAAAATTCTTTTCTTTTGTTTATTTGGTAATTTTTATTTAACACATCGTATATGTGATTATTTTATTTATTTTAAAAGGTTTTTTTTTGGATGGAATATTATGGCATGAAATCATATACTGAATATGACTTATGAAAATAACATATATTCTGTAAGATATATTCTAGTATATCTAGATTTTGACCAGCGGTATAACACGGATTAAGTTGTGTGATAAAAAATTAATTTTTGTTTGTAAATTTTATTTGATTTGTTTAGTGTTTAAAATTATATATTGTATTTTGATTGTTTGTTCTGTGACTTAAACTATAGTACAATGCTTTGACCAAAAAAAAACTATAGTATAACACATATTAATTTTAGGACCAAATATGTAATATATGTTTGTCAAAATCATCGTGACCGAGAAAGTCTACCAAACAACATTATTCCAAACTTCAATTTAATCCGAGAAATCATATTTTTGAAATTTTAACCCGTGCTCTAGCCAAAAATCATATTTATTATTTTTTTAATATTCTAGTGACATATTATTGATCCGTGCTATAACAAATCAAATTAAAGTGTTTATAAAATTTTAACTTTTTTGATCAATCATATATTTATGATATTCTTAAAAATATCAAATTAAACTATTTTTAAAAACTCCAAATTAAATTATTTTAAAAGTTTATTATAGTATATAAAACTATATAATTCAACAAAAGATATATATGAAATGAATTTAAATATTCAAATTTTGACCCATTACTTAGTCAAAATTTTCTGATAAAGTGAGATAAGATTTTATGTTTTAGTATAATCGGAAATCACTTGTAATCTACGGAAGAGTGATTAATTTATGAGATTTTTTTTCTATATATGGTTAGTTAAATATTATTTGAGATTTTATTTCATTTTTTTGGAATATCCTTTTTAAAAGGATCATAATCCTAAATCTATATAACCTATCAAATAATTAATCCATATAACCTATCAAATAATTAATCTTAGTTATAACCTATATTAATATTATATAGTCTACCAATTTGAAGTCGTGTACTTCCATTTTATTAAAAAGGGATTATTGTATAGATAATATAAAAAATATATGTCCTGCTACTTGTCATAAAATAAGCCACTAAAATATCACTTATGTATTTAATATTTTGTATTTTAAAGCAAAAACTCAGATATACCTTTTTAATAACATTTCACATTTATCCTGTTAATAAAATCTTTGAGCATTCGAGTTAAAAATTGCCACTCTACCGTTTCTAGGTTTTGGGATTAAATATATAAAACAAATATAAATAGAGATATTTCTTAATTTCATATTATCACCAATCATGTAACTTTTATTTGTGAAAATTTGTGATTACGAAATTGAAGAACAAAACAAAAACTTTGTGAAACTTTGCACAAATAACATATATTTTTTAGAGAATATGCAGTAGATACCATTGAAACCAAAGTAATTAAGAAAGTACCATTGATGTGACGTTGCTTTCTCTCCCTTCATCTACAATTACTTTTATAATTATTACATATATTACATATTATTTGTTTAAATATCATGTCATTTTTTTTAATTCACATAAATAACATTTTTTTTTAACAACAAAATAACATTTTCTCTTTTACTCCTCTTTTATTTCTTCTTTCATGCCAATCACTTGGAAACAAATAATTTTTTTTTCTCTCTCTCTTTTTTTCTTTCTCACTCTCTCTCTTCTCTCATATCCGCTCATGTTAGAACTTTTGTTATTTTCTTTTGGAACATGTTATTTTTTTTGAATTACAAGTAATATTTAGAAATTTTCTCTTTTTAACCTGTTACTTTTTCTTTTTCGTGTAATACACTATTTTTTATATGTTAAATGCTATTTAATTTTATATAACATGTAAAATATAAATATTACATGTTATTTTTCACTCTTATTTAACTCTAAAACAAAATAGGTAATTATATATTTTTACTCTACTAAAACCTTGAGCCCATTGGCCTTTTCCTATAATTTTTTTGTGGTATTTTGTTTATTTATCTCTATATTTATAGTATTCACTAATATTACCTTATTTTTATGTATAAAATTTCCAGTTCTAGATATTTTGTGTTACTTGCCGTAACGTTTTTTTTTTTTTTCATTTTGAGTTTATGGATCGGACGACAAGTAATAATGAAAAAATTAAACACAACAATTTAGTCGGTCACAGGGGACTGTATTAATTTTGTCGGATCCAGAAATAACATTGCGTAATGTTTGGGAACCGACTGAAAATGCTAGTAAATGATAATTCAGTTTCACCCCTTTTTTTTTCCCAATCAAATTTCTTTATCCAAAATTTCATAAAATATTATAGTCCAACTTTCTTATTTTATACTTCTTCTATTTCACAAAAAATATTATTTTAGAGTTTTATTTTTATTTCGCAAAGAGTATCATTTTATATTTTTAATGCATTAGTTTATATTTTCAATGCATTTTTATATTATATTTTTTAGTTTTATCTTTAATTTATGACTAAATTAATCCATTAAATATTTATTAAATAAGGATATATATGTATATTTTAATATTTTTTAATTTATGAGAAATATATCAAAATGACACTTTTTGTAAAACAGAAGAAATAGAAGTTAATTACTGTACTTACATTTTCATGTATGTCAGACCAATATAATAATATCCAAAAATTTCAGAATATATGAAAGTCATTTTCATTCTTGATTAAATAGATAGACCAACTCATAATAAGTAATGTAAACACATGTTTCGTCATTTTCTGGGCCACGCAACGTTTTTGATAATTCTTTTAGCTCCCTTGATTAATGTCACGCCATGCTATATCTTTATTCATCTCAAATCATGTCCAATCATTGTTGATTTCATTTACTTTTCGTTTTCATTTTCTTTTGGTGACATAATATTTCGTCCATTCAAATAACATTACATGCATGCAGTTTTCATAGTGTAGAGATAAATCATTTTATTTCGTTATTTGTTGTTTCTTTCTTGGGCACTATTTTAAAGGTATAGCAAATCGAAACAGTAACTTGTATAGTCTATCTTAAGTTCTTAACATCATGAAGATATATTGGCAAAGAAAAAGATCATCAGTACTTTTTGCTTTCTTATTAAAAGTTAAAAATATTCCTATGTCAAGGAAAAAAGAAAAATACCAAAAAAGATGCAATGCGTACCTTCGTGTAATGAATAATGTGGACCTTGGCTGCATCGAAACAAGGTGAAGAGGATAACCATTATTTTTACTTTTTTGCTAGTAGATACTACGAACAAATTATTAGCATTGTCATTTATTCGAATTTATTAACTAGTACCAAACTCTTCAAAGTGTATGTAAATGTTCATTAAATTCACCAGCGGCAATTTTGTTTCTTATGAAGAAAAAAAGGACTAACGTTTTAATGGAGTATTTTAAATGAATAAATGTATATATATATATAAATATAAAGTATATACTAAAATGGAAAGAAAGTTATGTATAACAAGCTTCTTTTTCGATTACATCATGTTTTAACATTTTAAAATAATTAATAATCGATTTATAATGGTTTCAAACTTCTAAGGGATAATTAAACAGCTTGCTCGCCGTTAAAAAAAAAGGTGATAATGTTTAGAAACAGTCGATAATGTTGCATGGAAACTCTTTTTGAGGTGCGTTTCCCGTTTCCGAAACGTTTCGGAAATGGAAACTCGTGGAAACTCGGAAACAAGCCATAGAAACACGATTCCTAAAAATCTCTGTTTGGAAACACGATGAAAACTCCGTTTCTGTTTTAGAAACACGACGGAAACTCTTTTTTTTTTTAATTTCAAAATTTGATAAATAAATAATTTGAAAATATAAGAATTCATGATACATATAATGATAAAAAATATAATATAATTAGTAGCTTAAAATTTAAAATCCCTAAATATATGGCGATGCTAGTAAAAATATTTGATTTTGAACATTTTTTTACAGTTTTACTTTTAACTAAACTATTTAATATTTAGGTTTTGAATTTGTGTTGTTTCAGATTTTTTTAATATGGTTTTTATGTTTGGGGATTTATTATATATATATATATGTATATATATAAATATATATAAATACGTTTCCTATACAAATAGGAACAACACAAATTCATATATATTATATAGGAAACGTATTTATATATATTTATATATGTATATATTTATATATTTATACATATATATTTATATATGTATATAGGAATTAGGAAACCTATTATATAGGAAACGTATTTATATATGTTTTGTATATATGTATAACACAAATTCATTTGTAGAAGGCACCGTCACATCCGGGATCGAGTCTCGGATCCTACGAATGTAGGAATTTGGCTAATGGGCCAGCCAGTTGTGGCCCAATGGTTGACAAAAAAAAAAGTTAACGTTACCTCCAAGCTTATAATATACTAGTTCACAACACATATATTATTATTATTAATGTTAATATTATTATGTATGATTGATTCGAAATTCTGATTTTTTTTTCTTTTTAATGAAATTTTGAATGTTAAAAAAACACACAATTTATGATTGGAAAAATCCTAGTAAATTTATCATAAATAAATTCTAACAAATTTATTTTCATGTCAGATTTCTTATAATGAGAAAACTAGTAGAGAAAAAAAAATTTGCCAGGAATTTTACCACATAACTGTGAAAAATTAGATTATTGATTAAAAGAATATTTTTAATGTTGAACGCGCGTGTTTACCAATTCGAATGTCCCTTTTCACTGCACAATTGATATTGGTTTGTTGTTATCTTCTCGTAATTTTTTGGTTTTTTGTGAAGAAATCTTTTGCCACAAATTTGTGAAAAAGATTAACGAGTTACCATAACAGGTCACTGCAATAATTTCAGGAAAAAAAAAAAACGAATCACAGCAATACCCTTCAAATTTGCGGGAGTTTAATTTCTAGCAAATCTGTGTCCTTATAGTTAGATATATCATATATATAAACAAAAAATCTCATGATTTCATGTATGCGTATTATATCGACCTAGGTTGCATGGAAACGGAAACGGATACGCGGAAACGAAACGTTTCGGAAACGGGAAACGATTTTTTTTCAAAAATTAGGTAATGGACTTATATTTATATATATATATATATGTATATATATATATAATTAGGTAATGGACTTATATAAATACGTTTCCTATAGGATCCGAGACTCGATCCCGGGTGTGATGGTGCCTTCTACAAATGGACTTATCTCCTGCCACTAAACTAAAGTCACTTCACGAGGTAACAAGATGTTTATTATGAGAAAAATCAAAAGAGAAAAAATCTAGAGAGATGAGTGTATGTAGTTTAGAGATAAGGTAGAGAAAAACTTAGAGAAAATAGTAAGACTTCTCACTACTCATTATCTTGTACATAATTTATATTTATAATGGGAGGAGACAAAGAAAAGTATAGAGAGGTTGGTGACAAGTGGTGAACAAGTGTTACATGCAATGCATGAATGAAAACACTTGTTGTGATGGATTGCATGAGGAGGGACACTTGTGGTGATGTATACTCACACTAATTTAATAATACTCCCCCTTGAGTATCCATCACCAGTGATGAGTTACACACTGCCTCATTAAAAACCTCATCATGAAAAAACCCAGTGGGATAAAAACCATGACAAGGGAAAAAGAGTACAATAGTGTAAACTCTCCCTCGAAAAAACTTCACAGATCTCATAGATGTTGCATTCCAATACTATGAATATGCTTTCTGAATGTTGAAGTAAGAAGTGCCTTTGTATACAAATCTGCTGCATTGTCACTTGAGTGGATATATTGGATATCAACTTCCTTCTTTTTCTCGAGTTATATATGAGAAAAATCTTGGAGGTATATGCTTTATTCTGTCGCTCTTGATGTAACATTCCTTGATTTGGGCGACACAAGCAGCATTGTCTTCAAATAGTGTTGTTGGCTCTTTACTGTGACTATTCCACTCGATTCTTGTATGTGGTTAGTCATTGATCTGAGCCATACACATACCCTCGATGCTTCATGAAGAGCAATTATTTCTGCATGATTTGAGGAAGTGGCGACCAAAGTCTGTTTCTGTGAGCGCCATGAGATTGCACTTCCTCCAATTGTGAAAACATATCCAGTTTGGGATCGAGATTTATGTGGATCTGATAAATATCCTACATCTGCAAAACCAACTAGACCAACCGAAGAGTTTCTAGGATAGAATAATCCCAAGTCAATCCTACCTTGAAGATAACGGAGAATATGTTTTATCCCATTCCAATGCCTGCGGGTAGGGGATGAGTTGTATCTTGCAAGTAGATTCGTAGCAAATGTAATATCTGGCCTAGTGCAGTTTGCAAGGTACATGAGTCCACCGATAGCACTCATATAAGGTACTTCGGGACCAAGTATTTTCTCGTTATTTTCACAATGTCTGAATGGATCACTATCGACATTCAGAGATCTATTGACCATTGGAGTACTCAAAGGATTCGCTTTATACATATTAAAACGCTTTAAAATCTCTTGATCCCATATTCCACCAAAAAAATCACAACATATGCGAGTTCAAGACCTAATTTACCCTGTCTCTAAGAAATGAGATCAAGAAAAGATACGGCAAACCATACCTTACCACAAGGATGAAATCTGCTCAGACCAAGTAAGCTAGATGCCCCAGACCACTACCTCTGGCTACCTACAAAATCAGGCAAGTACACTGCCAAGTCAGGCTATTATGAGGCATCGAAAGAAGAAAAGCACCAACCCGTATCAGATGCGACTCTAAGAAAATTTAATTGGCTCAAAGATGTGTGGAATATCCGATGCTCCCCAAAAGTAAAATTTCTCCTCTGGAAAGTGTTAACAATGCCCTTCCAGTAGGGAGCAATCTTCAGGATAGGAACATCAACCCGAAAGCTTTTTTACCCCACTGCAATGAACAAGAATCATGCCTTCATTTATTCTTCCACTGTCCTTTCGCCAAACAAGTGTGGAGCCTAGCACCCCTCAAACATCCCCCAAGCTCAGATCTATTCACCAACATGCGGCAAGGTTTTGAAGCAACTAATAAGATGATATGCTTACTTCCGACGAGAATATGTCAAGGAACCCTCTCACTGTGGATACTGTGGGCTTTATGGGTCACCAGGAACAAAAAGATCTTCGAACAAAAGATGATAAGTGGCCCGGAAACCCTAATCGCAGCCATACAACAAGCAAGAGAGTGGTTAGCAGCACAAGAATCGTCATTACAGACTCCTAAACCTAATCAGATCCACACAAATCCGGTAATCAGATCAAACACGATCTAATGTTTCTCCGACACAGCTTGGTGAGAAGAATCGCTTGAAGCCGGATTGTGATGGATCTTTTTTGATTGTCTGTCGAATTCGGAGAAACAGGGCAAAGCAGTGGCACAAAACGTGAGCACCCCTCTATTGGCAGAAGCCTTGGCTCTACTCTTTTCTCTCCAGCAAGCCCTCGACCTGAGACAGAATTTTGTCTTTTCAAGATCTTTTATTTCAAACTCTTTTTCGTATGGATTCTTGCATCATCAATCTCCTTTTGAGTTCCAATTATATTCAGATCATCAACATATACATCAATGATCACAAATTTCGATGGAGATTTCTTTATAAAGACGCATGGGCATATTTCATTATTAACATTAGGGCTGGGCATTCGGGTTACCCGTTTGGGTTCGGGTATTACCCGTTCGGGTTCGGGTTAATGGGTAATGGAAAATAGAACCCATTCGGGTATTTTACTATGTTTGGGTTCGGTTCGGTTCGGGTAGTACCGGGTTCGGGTTGGTTTGGGTTACAATTTTC
The DNA here is from genome assembly GCF_030686135.1 of Camelina sativa. Taxonomy (NCBI): domain Eukaryota; kingdom Viridiplantae; phylum Streptophyta; class Magnoliopsida; order Brassicales; family Brassicaceae; genus Camelina; species Camelina sativa. Next base: position 33,261,208 of record NC_141899.1, read on the forward strand.
AGAACCCAATTAGTACCCGAACTACCGGGTACCCGAAAAAATATAATTAAAATTAATAAAATTTAAATAAATTTAGTTAAAGTTTAACTTATGTGACAATATATTTTAGATATTTTGATTATTTTTGATATTTAGGTATAAAACTAAATGAAATATTCAAAATTATAATCATAACTTTAGGGTAATTGCATTATATTAATGATAAATATTATAAATATGTTTATATATTCGGGTTTATTGGGTACCCAAACGGGTATCGGGTATTACCCGACCCTAACCCGAACCCACGGGTATTAGAAAATAGAACCCAATAGGGTTTTATAGGCAAACCCGAACCCAACCCGAACCCGGTTTTTCGGGTCGGGTTCCGGGTTGGGTATTCGGGTACGGTTTTTATGCCCATGCCTAATTAACATACCATTTTTTCAATAGGTATTCGCTTAAGCGATTATACCACATGCACCCAGGTTGTTTTCATCTTTAAAGTGATCGCTGTAATTTGATCGCACAAATTTCATTAGACTTAGAGTCTAATGCCTCAGGAATCTTAAATCCTTCTAGGATTTTTATGTATATATCATGATCCAATGATCCATATATATATGCTATCACTACATCCATAAGGTACATTTCTAAATTCTTAAAAGCCGTTAGACTCATTAAGTACCTGAATGTAATTGCATCCATGACTGGAGAATATGTTTCTTCATAATCAACTCTAGGTCTTTGAGAAAAACTTTGTGCAACAAGTTGGGCTTTATATCGTGTGATTTCATCTTTCCCATTTTTTTTCGCACAAATACCCACTTGCAACCAACAAGTTTTACATCTTTGGATGCAGTGACAAGAGGTCTAAAGACATTTCTTTTATTGAGGGAGAGCAACTCAAGTTGCATATCCTTTTTCCATATCTCTCAATCAGGCCTATGTTGGCATTCTGATACAGACCTTGGATCTGGATCATCTTTTTCATGATCGATCTCTTTAGATTTTGAAAAAGAGAATATTTCATTATCATCATCGATTTTATCTCTATACCATAATATTTATTTTGGGCATAGTTAATAGAAATCTCATATTTTTCTGTATCATACTGAGGACTTTTCTCTTTATTCGGTTCTTCTTGAACCTTTTTATCTCCCATTTTCTTTTTCTTTCGGAGATTTTTTTATCTTTAGAGCTCATTGGCCTCCCCCGTTTCAATTGAACCTTACGTTCATTAGCTTTGCTTCCATCGAATTTCTCTCTAGGAATTTCAACTCTTGATGGTGCATTTGCAGCGGGATATATGACTTTGTCACCCTTTTTGTATCTATGAACGCATCTGGTAATTGATTTGCCAAATTTTGTAAATGTACAATTTTCTGAACTTCCAGTTCACGTTGATTTGTAGGGGGATCAAGATTTATCAAAGATGGTGTATACCATGTAATATCTTTTGAGACTTGTTTAATTCCTCCCTCTAACTCTGGAAATTTATCTTTATTAAAATGGCAATCGGCAAAACATACCGTAAACATATCACCAGTTTGCGGTTCAAGATATCGAATTATACTCGGTGATGCATAACCGACATATATATCCAATCTACTTTGTGGCCCCATTTTTGTTCTTTGCGGTGGGGCTATAGGAACATAATCCGCACATCCAAAAATATGGAGATAGGATATGTTTGGCTCTTAGCCAGATGTTAATTGTAAAAGGGAATATTTTTATATGCGCTTGGTCGTATTTGGACCAATGCCGCAGCATGATCCCATATAGAAATTGAGAGTTTTGTTCTCAATATTAATAATCTAGCAATGAGTTGTAGCCGTTTAATCAAAGATTCAGCCATGCCATTTTGTGTATGAACATGAGGAACCGGATGTTAAAGATCGATTCCTATTGATATATAATAGTCATTGCAAGCTTGTGAAGTGAATTCACCAGCGTTATCAAGTATGACTTTCTTTATGGCATAATCAGGGAATTAAGCTTTCAACATGATTATTTGGGCAATGAATTTTGCAAAAGCCGTGTTTCGTGTTGTCAATAGACACACATTTGACCATTTACTAGATACGTCAATCATTACCATAAAACAATGAAACGGCACGCATGAAGGGTGGATAGATCCACATATATCACCATGTATTCTCTCTAAGAATAATGGTGATTCATTCCCAATTTTGGCTGGCGATGATCATTAGAATTTTGATTTTCCTTGAGAACATGCATCACATGAAAACTCGTCAGATCTAAAAATATTTTGGTTTTTTAATGGATGACCATTACAATTTTACACAATTTTTTGCATCATGACTGAACCAGGATGTCCAAGTCTTTCATGCCATGTCTTAAATGTACGAGTAAACTTAGAGTTATGCACATTTATTTATTTTTGCGCAATATACTTTAGAGAATAACATTGGCAATTCTTCCAATATATGTTTCTCCTCAGATGTTATGCAAAGATATTCAGTGCCTTTCTTATTCAAAGTCTCTATATGATATTCATTTCTTCGGATATCTCTAAAACTAATCAAGTTTCTATGAGACTTAGGGCAATATAATGCATCAATTTCAAATTTTGTCCCCTTTGGAATTGAAAATTTGGCTTTTTCAGAGTCTATAATAATATTTGCATTACCATATATAGTACTCACGATTTTAGCGGAGTCTTTTATATTGAGAGAGGAGAAATATTTTTTCTCTTTAAGTATTGAGTGCGTTGTAGCACTGTTTGCTAGAAAAATATTTCTATCCTTAATCTCAAAATTTGACATTTTCTGAGATAAAATATTATAAAATAATAGAAAGTCTTACAAAAAGGCTTATTATATATTACAATAAAACTATTATTCCAAAAGACATATATTAAAACATAAAGTACATATCAAATTATGACATATCGACCTTATTCGCATGCAGTGGCGGACCCAGGGAAAAAATTTACCCAGGTCAATAATTTTTTTTGAAAGCAGTTCAATATATAAACACACAAAAAGAGACTATTGGTGTAGTATAGGAGTATTGAACCTGGGATTGGGGGTGTCAAACTACTAAAGAAAACCTACTTTGCTACAAGAATTTCAGTACTTCATAAGGAAAAAAACTTTATTTCAATATTTTACCATGTCACTTGACCTCCCTAACTACTATGTAGGTCTGCCGTTGTTCGCATGATTTTTTGTTTTCATGATCAACAAGAAAATCTGCTATATCAAGATGGGTTTCATCGTTTAGGCCATGGAAAGAAGGTCCAGCTTCATCAGAGATGAGGTTGGTCTCTGATATGCTCAAATTAACCCTAGAGCTACTCTCTCAAATTAAGAGGTCAATGCAGTACTTAGGGGTCGAATTCCACAAGGACTCAAGTCTACACAATAAATTGTAGAGTTTTTCAATTATGCTAAACAAATTGAATTGAATTAAAATAAAAGCAATGCAAAATATTAAATAAAACTTGTTGTAAATTCAGAAGATCAAAAAGCTAAGCCTAGGGAATTTCTCAGGAAATTATGAAATATTAAATCAATCAATAAATTAGGATTCAAACAATTAAGAACATATCTAGAACTCTAAACACTTTTGTAAATTAAATCAGTTCTCACTGCAAATAATATCTAAATTTAAAACCAGAAAATCCAAATCTCTTTGTAAAATTCTAGGTTAAAAATCAGCAATAAAATTAGGTTTAGATTGCTCACAAAATTATTAAATCAAATCTCTTTGCAAGAAATAATTTTGCTCATCAAAAGGTTTTATCAGGAAAATCAATTATATTCTCATATCAATTTATTTTCCTAGGGTATTAATTCTAGATGGCCAATCAAGGATTAATATGAAGAACAACCTAAGATGAAGATCTAGATAGATAAAAAATCCTAAATAAACAGATCTAATAATTCATAAAATCCCTGTGAAAAACCCTAAACCTAACAAGCAAATTACTCAGACATAATCAATGAAGAACAAGACATAATTCTGAATAATAAGCAATAGAGATTAAAAAGAGTAAGAAGGAGTTTATAAATTCTTCTCTACAAAGCAGATCTCTCTCCAATAGCTCTCAAAAATCTCTCAGGATTGCAGGAAAAATAGAACTTGATAGAATACAACTTAAGGGTTTTGAAAACCTAAAAACTATATATATATGTCCTAAAACACGTTAGGGACTAGTCTTGCAAATATGGAAAACTTCGGGCAATTTGTAAAACTTCCAAATTTGGCTCTTTTCTCGTTGGCAACAAGGGTGTCGATTGATGCTCTCTAGTGTCGATCAATGCCCTCTCTCATATTCGACTCCAAGCTGATTTCCTCCAGATTATTGCTCCAAAATGATCCAAACTGCTCCACTTTGTTCCTTTCATGCTAAAAACCTGTAAAGACTCAAAAACAATCTAGAAACAAATGAAAAGACACTAAAAGACTCCTTATATCATGGTAAAAAACCACAAAAACCATGATATATCAACTCCCCCAGACTTAGCCTTTGCTTGCCCTCGAGCAAAACATAAACTTAGACCTGTGAAAGAAGTTTGAAAACAGGGAACTCACTCAATTGCATGATGATTCTTATTCACACTCTTCATTTACCTGACTCAAGAACTTACTTCTTATACTCAACCATGATTAGCATCAACATTCCTTACTCAAATCCCATAATCCTTTGGAATCTCTGAAATCTCCATTGTCATCTCATTAGTCAATATTAAAGCATAAATAAGGTGAATTCTTACCTTGGGTGTATTGATCAGTGGCATGTGGACTCTCTTCAGGCCAAGACATTCTTCTTACATCTCCTTTCCTCTCTCTTTTATCACTTCTTTTTATTTTTCTTTTCTTATTTTTTTCTAATCAAAGGTGTAAGCGAATACCGGGGTCATCGGTAATTTACCTACCCCTCGCTTCCAAGCTTTGTGTGATCATTTGACTCAAGAGTAGAATAATGAGGTCACTGGTAATTTACCTACCTCTCTAAACTGATCAAAATCATCTCATCTTTTATTCTCTTTTTTTTTCTGATCTTTTTTTTTTTGTTTAAAGAACTGAAGGGAAGAGAGAGGGGAGACATACTTTGAAAAATTGCATTGTCTTGTATGGCCTGAAGAAGAAGTCTAGTCCACTGATTTCCAACCCCAAAGTAAGAGATTAAGTCCGGTTAAAATCCTGATAAAGGTTGAGACAACGTTAGATCAATCAGATATCCATTGAATAAGGGCTTTCAGGATTGTTGATAAGGCTCATAGTCTTTCTAAACTTCAGTTCTGAGATCAAGCATAAACAAATAATCATTAGAGTGTTAGCCAAATAAGAGAAATCATTAATCAAGATCATAATTCCCAAAGACAAAAAGAAAAATTTTGAAAAATTTGACTCAAACTTTATGGTTTTGACTGACACAACTGAAACTCAAAAACAGAAAACATAGTTAGTAACTAACCTCCCCCAGACTTAAACAACACTGTCCCCAGTGTTATCAAGTAAGAGGAAAGCAAGAATAAAAATAAAATAAATAAAAATCAAAATCAAAAGAAAAAGAAAAACCTACCAGTGGGTTGCCTCCCACTAAGCGCTTGTTTTCAGTCATTAGCTTGACTGTGTTGGAGCTCAGGAACCTGGTGGATCAGAACGTGGCTGTGAATGCCTCTTCATCCAAGGTGGTGTATAAGCTGTAGGTGCATGAGGTCTGCCAAGGATGTTAGGAACAGGACCAGGGCGGGATTTAGGTATGGGAGGTTTTCTTTTCTGTCCTGCAAAATCATCAACAGAAGAAACAAGCACTCTACGATAATCTCGAGGCTTGGTTAACTGTAAAACAGTTTTTGTAGCTTTGAAGGTCTTATTGATGATAGGAGGAAGTTTAGGAGAAGAAGATGCATTCCTTGGCCTCACCTAAGGGCTCTGAAGTGTGGAATGATGACTCTTCTGTTTGGGAACAGGTTTCTGACTTGGAGCATTTGTTTTGGACAAGCTTTGTCGCGGACGTGGAGGGGTGTCGATCGACACCCTCTTGGTGGCATCGATCGACACTGAGCCTGATGCTCGTGTTGCAGAAACTTTTTCAACAGAAAAAGTCTGTCCATCAATAGTAGGAGCTCTCCTCAGTTTATCCATCTCAAAACTCATACTCAAACCATCCACATTCAGTGCTATGTGTCCCTTCTTCACATCAATGATGGCACCAGCTGTAGCCAAGAAAGATCTTCCTAAGATGAGAGGATCTTTAGGCTCTTGATCATACTTCAGCACCACAAAGTCAGTGGGAATCATGAAGTTGCCAACCTTAACTGGAATATCCTCTAAAACACCTTCAGGAGTTCTTCGGGAGCGATCAGCCAAGATAAGAGAAATCTGAGTTGGCTTGAATTCTGTCATCCCAAGTCTCACAGCAACAGAATGTGGCATCAAGTTGATGCTAGAGCCAAGGTCACAAAGTGAGTGAGAAAACCTTCCTGCTGAGATAGAGCAATCAAGAACAAAGCTTCCAGGATCTGGTAACTTCTTAGCAGTCCTACATTGAATGATTGCACTCACTTCCTTAGAGACAACCACCTCCTGCTTCTTCTCCTTCTTCCTCTGTGAAGGCTGGTTTAACAGAATTGCACTGACATCCTTAGTAAGCAGTGCTCCTTCTTCAGGGCTCAAACCATTGGATACCATTCTCTTTACATAGCGTTTTAGTGGTGGTGAAAGCTTCACTGCATCAATCAATGGCATCTCAATCATCACCTTGTCCATCATTGCCTTGCATCTAGCTTCCTCCATCTCCTGCTTAGACTTTCTTGGCTTGGGAAAAGGAACCTTAGGCTTGTAGACCCTTTCAGCAGCTGGAACCTGAGATTTCGCAGCTTTTAGTTCCGTCTGAGATGAGTGTCGATCGATACCTAGGTGGTGTCGATCGACACCATCATCTGAAACTGAGAATTTTGTCGATTTTTCACCCAGCTCGGCAGAAGCAATTTCAACAGCATCTTCATCCCTCACAGATATGGCATTGCAAGCATGTCTGGGGTTTGACTCAGTTCTTGCTGGAAGATAATTCTCTTGCCGTTTTACAGACCCAGCAGTCTGTGCAACTTGAACCTCCAGCTCCTTAACATGAACATTTAATGCTTCTATCTTCCCATTCAGCTCAGTGTAGACATTGTCAATCTTTCCATTGAATATCACTGTCAGATTCTCTTGTCCTTGTAGAAGCTGCTCAAGCATGGCCTCCATTCTACTCTCTGAAGAATTCTTAGGAGGTGGAGACTGATAAGATGAGTTCCCATATGTCCTTGTATAGCCATTGTTCTGTTGTTGCTGCTAATACTCTGGCTTGGAAGTGTAGCCTGAAGAGTTCCCACTGTAAGGCCTATTGCCTTGCTGAGTTCCAAACCGCTGTCCCTGATTCCCATACACATAGTTCACATCCTCCTCTTGGTGTCCTTGATCAGGTTCTGGCTCATATGTCTCAACCTCAGCAGAAAAATGAACAGATTTCTTACCCATAAGGAGATTATGCACTGAATCCAGCTTAGCATTAACAGAAGCTAACTGGTTTGAATCAAATCCTCCATGCAATCTCTTCCTTTCAGCATCTGCTCTCTTAGTACTATTGCTAGCAGCTAAATTCTCAATCAAAACTTCAGCATCTTCTGGAAATCTTGTCTTGAAGTTCCCATGACTTGCAGCATCCAAAGCTAACTGATACTTCCAGTCACACCCTCTGAAGAAGATACTCAACAGTTGTACCCTTGAAAAACCATGGTGTGGACAATCCCTCTGATAAGCTTTGAATCTCACCCAAGCTGCCTTGAAAGCTTCATCTGGTCTTTGCTTGAAAGTGGATAGCTTGACTCTCAACTCATCTGACATTGCATCATCATAGAAATGGTTTAGGAAAGCCACTTTAACTTGTTGCCAAGATGTCAAAGATCCAGCTGGCAACTGCTTCAACCACTGAGATGCCTCTCCTGCAAGTGAGTATGGGAAGAGCTTGCAGAATATGAAGTCCTCAGTCACTCCATTAGCCTTGATACTGGTCACAAGATCCTCAAAATGCTCAATATGGTCCAGAGGCTTCTCATTGGGCAAAGCAGAGAAAGGTCTCTGCCCAACTAGTTGAAAGTACGCAGGTTTCAACTCAAAATCATTCCTCTGAAAAGGGGGAGGAACAATAGCAGACCGGTTCTCATACACCAGATCAGCCCTATTGTAGTCAGCAATGGTCCTGATCAAGTCCCGGTTTTGCTCATGTCGTCGAACGGGGTTCTGTACGTGGTTGGCAGCTCCACGCACGTCTGCAGGTGGGTGTCGATTGATGCCACCTGGTTGGTGTCGATCGACACCAAGATCCGGATCATCAACGATACCAGCTTGCTGGTTCACGACAGCCTGCTCATTGACAACAGGTTCAGGAATCATGTTTCCTTCTGCATCAAGCTTTTGGCCATGCTCATTGCGCAAGTGGCCCTCTTGATCCCTCAAAACACCAGCCTCATCACGCATCAGAATGATCGTATTAACCATCTTCAGAGATTTAGCTGCTTTTCTATTCTCACGCTCAAGTTTTCCCAACTCTTGGTTTGACAAATTCACAGTAGGACCAGATTTGTTGCTCCTTGTGTGAGGTCTAGGAGGCATGCACCTGAAACACCAAAGAGAAGAAAAACAAAAACGTGTAAGTAGAAAATAAAAAGAAAAATTTAGACGAAATTAAAAACTTAAATCTAATGGTAGAATCAGAGAGTCCCCGGCAACGGCGCCAAAATTTGATATGCTCAAATTAACCCTAGAGCTACTCTCTCAAATTAAGAGGTCAATGCAGTACTTAGGGGTCGAATTCCACAAGGACTCAAGTCTACACAATAAATTGTAGAGTTTTTCAATTATGCTAAACAAATTGAATTGAATTAAAATAAAAGCAATGCAAAATATTAAATAAAACTTGTTGTAAATTCAGAAGATCAAAAAGCTAAGCCTAGGGAATTTCTCAGGAAATTATGAAATATTAAATCAATCAATAAATTAGGATTCAAACAATTAAGAACATATCTAGAACTCTAAACACTTTTGTAAATTAAATCAGTTCTCACTGCAAATAATATCTAAATTTAAAACCAGAAAATCCAAATCTCTTTGTAAAATTCTAGGTTAAAAATCAGCAATAAAATTAGGTTTAGATTGCTCACAAAATTATTAAATCAAATCTCTTTGCAAGAAATAATTTTGCTCATCAAAAGGTTTTATCAGGAAAATCAATTATATTCTCATATCAATTTATTTTCCTAGGGTATTAATTCTAGATGGCCAATCAAGGATTAATATGAAGAACAACCTAAGATGAAGATCTAGATAGATAAAGAATCCTAAATAAACAGATCTAATAATTCATAAAATCCCTTTGAAAAACCCTAAACCTAACAAGCAAATTACTCAGACATAATCAATGAAGAACAAGACATAATTCTGAATAATAAGCAATAGAGATTAAAAAGAGTAAGAAGGAGTTTATAAATTCTTCTCTACAAAGCAGATCTCTCTCCAATAGCTCTCAAAAATCTCTCAGGGTTGCAGGAAAAATAGAACTTGATAGAATACAACTTAAGGGTTTTGAAAACCTAAAAACTATATATATATGTCCTAAAACACGTCAGGGACTAGTCTTGCAAATATGGAAAACTTTGGGTAATTTGTAAAACTTCCAAATTTGGCTCTTTTCTCGTTGGCAACAAGGGTGTCGATCGATGCTCTCTAGTGTCGATCGATGCCCTCTCTCATATTCGACTCCAAGCTGATTTCCTCCAGATTATTGCTCCAAAATGATCCAAACTGCTCCACTTTGCTCCTTTCATGCTAAAAACTTGTAAAGACTCAAAAACAATCTAGAAACAAATGAAAAGACACTAAAAGACTCCTTATATCATGGTTAAAAACCACAAAAACCATGATATATCAGTCTCAACATCCCTTTCTTTTTCCTTTTGAGATGCTTGATACAGATCGGTCGAATGTTTTGGAATACGACAGGTCTGATACCAATGTCCTTTCATGCCGCATTTGTAACAAGAACTTTCACCTTGTTTCTTTAAAACGCGACCAACATTATTGATTTGAAGATGCTTGTTGGTTTTTCTTGCATTAAAGTTATTAGGATAGAGACCCCTTCCTTTTCCTCTTCCACGACCTCCTCCACGGCCTCGTCCGCGTCCGCGTCCTCGTCCTCGTCCTTGCCAATTATTATAGCTGGATGTAGTAACATTCACTTCTGAAAGTAGAGCTGATCCAGTTGGACGAGTTTGATGATTTGTCAGTCATCACGAGCTCATTATTTTGTTCAACAACATGAAAAATTTGCATTAATTCAGAATATCTAGTATACCCTCTTTCTCGATATTGTTGATGCAGGAGTACATTTGAAGGATGAAAAATTTGGAATGTTTTCTCGATCATATCATAATCGGAAACTTCTTCTCCGTAGAGGGCCATCCTTGAAGTGATTCCAAACAAAGCGGAATTGTACTAACTTACACTTTTGTAATCCTGAAACCGCAGGTTTAGCCATTCATGTTTGGCTTTTGGTAAGATCACTTACTTTTGGTGATCAAACCTATCTTTGAGAGCGATCCAGAGATCTACGAGATTTTCTCTCGTGATGTATTCATTTTTTAAACCATCATGGAGATGGTGATGCAAAAACATCATGGTTCTTGCCTTTTTCTCTTCTAAACCCGTTTCTGACGGATCGAGGGTTTTGAGAAGCCCATTCCCTTTTGGATACATTTTAACATCTAATGTCCATGTCATATAATTTTTCTCAGAGATATCATGGGCGGCGAATTCAAGCTTTGCCAAGTTTGATATGATTACTATATAAATAATAAAACAATTTGTTTAGTATAAAATTTTATGAAACACTTTTGTAAAATCTTGTTTTAGTAATAAATATAAACTATTAAAAAAATTTATAAGCTATGTAATATATTCATAAATTAAAACAATCATTTTAGGAGGCATAGCCTTCCATATGATTAAAATATATAGATCTGAACATATGATCAAGGAAGCAGAGCCTACCATTATGATCAAGAATGTAGATCCAAATGATCAATAAGGCAGAGCCTACCATTATGATCAAAAAGTATGTAGTCTTTTACTTAATAAATAATACATATAGTAATATGCATATAAACTAATGAAATTTAAACAATTTTAACATAACTTAAATGTTACCTTAAACGGATTACGGATCGAGCGTTGATCGTGCTGATAACGTGTTGTGAACTATATTATAAGCTTGGAGGTAACAAGATGTTTATTATGAGAAGAATCAAAAGAGAAGAGATCTCGAGAGATGAGTGTATGTACTATGTAGTTTAGAGAGAAGCTAGAGAGAAGCTAGAGAGAAACTTAGAGAAAATAGTAAGACTTCTTACTACTCTTTCTCTTGTACATAATATTTATAATAGGAATAAACAAAGACAAGTATAGATAGGTTGGTGACAAGTGGTGAACAAGTGTTACATACAATACATGAAGGAAGACACTTGTTGTGATGAATTGCATGAGGAGAGACATTTGTGGTGATGTATACTCACACTAATTTTATAACAATATGGATCTAATCTTAAATGTAATCTCTAGCACAAGTAGAGGCATACCCACACAATATAGTACTATATAGTATATACAAAAGAGAACTCTTGTGGACCAAAAGAAGAAGAAAGAAAAAGCCAAATCGTTCTACATTTATGTATTGACTTTCAAAGTTTGGACAACCGGAAAACAAAAACCCTAAATCTGCGGAGGTGAAAAGGACAGGGTAAAACTAGTTAACTAGAGATACACTTCTCATAGATATCTATTGTGGAAGATCCGATCCATTGTCATTCATACGAAAGCTCCGAGCCCACCAAAGAATCTATTACCATACCAAAATTGCATACTAGCGTTATTATAGTATTTGTACCTTTTGTTTTCAAATCCCTTTAAGATATTACAAAAGTTTGCGTGCAACAGAATAAAAAATTGAATTAAAAGAACAAACGTAACATACTAGGTAAACTAACATATACTCGATACATAAATATAATAAACATATTAGACATATACGTACTTATTTCCCATCGAACATGACTATTGCTTGCTAGTTGCCAAATTAACTTGTTATCTTAAACCTGATTTTAATACTTAAATACTAACACTATATTCTAAAAATTACAACTTTAGATGAGCCGCCATCTTTTCCGAGAGCTTAGCCAATGACTTAAGATTAAACCCAACGATGGTATCAGCAAAAGACGTCGTTTCCTCATTACTATTTCCGTCCGGCACATCCACCACATAACTCTCCACCACCACCGTCTTCTCCTTTTCCTCTGCCGCCACAAAGGCCATCGTTTTGGACCGGTAATTAACCAACCGATGATCACCACCTATAATGCTAATCACCATCACATGAGACTCATCGTCAAGTTCGTCTAATCTTTCTTGGCTGAACCCCGCCGGAAGCCCGGAAACCAACGTCACTTCACGGACGGAGCCTTCTCCTCCATCGCCGGAGCTTAGATTGCACGTTTTCACGAATTGTTTGTAGGCTTGAGGGTTATCAAACCGACGTAGTATTGACCAAACTACGGATAATGGAGCATCTATAGTTTGTACAAGTGTTGAACCGCACTTATGATATTCTTGAGAAGGTCCCATTTGTGTTTTCTGGTTATGAAACGAAAGTGTACTTTTTTCGACCGTTGTCTTGTATGATAATATCTTCAGATCTTAATGAAACTTCCATTGTTGTTTGAGTATTTATATGAGAAATATCTAGAACAATGCCGACAAAAATAATATGAGCTGTCCTTTTTGGTGTTACCGGGAAATCTTGAAGTAATACCAAGTAAAGTTTTTTTTTTATTGATACGCATAAAATAAAATGTGAAAAAAGAAAATTCAGGTTAAGGATTTGGTCTAAGTACATTGTAATATGCACATAAAAACAAAAGTTTTACAAATAAAAAGACTAATTAAATATCAAACCGTGTAGGCTGTAGTGTGGCATATGATGACTACGTATTGATCTATATTTGCCCCTATATTATATTTATATAACAAGAAATTGTAAACATGATGAACCTTTGTTTTGTAACGTCATTGTAACGAAGAATGGATTGCGGTTAAATTTGGAGGGTTATGACATGGACTGTGATAGAACTAGTGGCTTGTAGTGGATCCACGTAGTCGATTTCTTTCATACGAACCACACTTGTTTATCACACATTTATATTGTTAATAAATAAATAGTTGACAAAAAGGATAAACAAAAATAAATAAATAAGAAATAGGCCAAAGGAACCTACAATTTTAAGATCCTTACCCAAAATAGCATCACGCTTTTGTCTTTTCTTAGGACGGTAACGATAATTGAACCGGAAACAGATAAGCTAAACCAAATTGTGTTTCGGGTTTCCTTTCAAACACCTAATATTTTGATATGGACCATTTTCTTTCTTTCTAATGTTGAACTTTTGATTAAGACTTGTTGAAAGAATCTCAGAATCGCAATCTCACATTTTCAAATTTCTCACGATTTTGAGTCAATAAATTAGAGTCTAAGGATTCAACTTGGAGCAGTTTGAAGATAGAAGAAGAAGAAGAAGAAGAACCAGTTCTGATTTTCTATATGACTATACACTCTGCTAGTGCTACGAACCCATATCTAAAACAAAATATTGTTTATGATGGAAAATAATACAATATATAACCAATTAGTTTGACTTAAAAAAACCTTATATAATCTTCTGCATGCATTTTTCATCCAAAAGATTTTCAAATTATTGTTTTTAATTACATAATGTGAGGCGCATCTAATAAATTATAGGTTAATAATTAACAATTCTACGTTTCTAACAACAAGTTTTGACCAAGTTGTCGGATAATTTAAGAACAAAAAATAGAGTTAGATACTTCGATAAATATATCCAAGTAGATTGTTTGCATATAAAATATGAAAGATTTAGAATAGCCCAACACATATTATTAAGAATCAGTAGTAATCGAATATGCTCAGTAGTATTTCATTTTCAGGTGCTAATCTTCTTGGCGTCGCACTTAGTCAAGCTGCTAAACTCAACTCAAGCATCCGACCATTTAGGCTGCAAATGGTTGCATAAAATTGAAAGAGTTAGAAATATTAAACTGAACAAAATTGGGTTGAACATTATCCAACCCATTCATCTCCAAAATAGTAGTTGAACAAGTTGAACAAATTTGCTGTAGGATTAGTTTATTTTTCAACTTTTTAAGTTGAATGGGTTGAATTGTTTTTTCCAACTTTTTCAACCTCTTCTATTCAAATGGTGAAACTTAGTTGAATAATTTTTTTCAACTTCTGTAATCTTTTCAACTGTGCAACCACTTACACCCTTAGTCAAGCCAGGACATTGTCGAAGATCGTCTTCATTCATTTCACTATTTGATAAATTCATTTTTTCTATTTATATTCAAAAATATAATTATTTCACAAGACATATAAACACATAGACTGATACTTGAACATACAATAAAATACATGGTTATAGAAATACCTACATTATTCCCCGTCTAGTAAGGCTAATTGCTATGTAAAACTTCATGAAATAAGAGTTTTGAATTCTTTAAAGTTCAAACTCTAAAAGTGAGCCATCATCTTCTCCGATAATTTAGCCAATGACCTAAGGTTACACCGAACGATAGTATCAGCAAACAACGTCGTTTCCTCCTCAGTGTTTCCATCCGGCACATCCACCACATAACTCTCCACCACCACCGTCTTGTCTTCCTCCTCCTTCGCCACAAACGCCATCGTTTTCGACTGATAATTAACCAAACGATGATCACCACCAATAATGCTTATCACCATCACATGAGACTCATCGTCAAGTTCATCTAGCCTTTCTAGGCTGAAACTTGCCGGTAGATCGGAAACCAGCGTGACTTCACGGACAGAGCCTTCTCCTCCATCGCCGGAACGTAATGCGCACGTTTTCACGAATATTTTATATGTTTTCGGGTTATCAAAACGACGTAGGACTGACCATACTAGAGGTAATGGAGCATTGATAGTTTGTACCAGTGTCGAACCGCATACATGCTGTTCTTGAGACGATGTTTTCATTATTGTTTGTTTGGTGTTCTACAATTTTCCTATTCTACGGACCGTTGTGGTTGTTGTCTTCATATATTTCTAAAGTGGCAAGTATTTTATATGAAAAATATCTTTAGAACAAGGCCGACTGAAATAAATATTAAATTTATGACTTCACATTAATACCAAAAAAAAAAAAAAACTATGAAAACCTTTGAATAAGAAAATTTAGTTATATAAACTAACTATATGACATTTAACATTCGAGTAAAATACTTGGTTTACGTACATTGTGTAATACACATGCACATAAAACAAAGTACTATTTTTTTCTTTAACAAAAACAGCGTATGACATTGACAGCAAGTGTATGTTTATATGACAAGCAATTGTAATAGTTGTATCCAAAAATTTTAAGGAACAATTTGCTCTGTTATAACGTCATTGTAATGAAGAATTTATTGCGGTTAAGTTTGGAAGGTTATGACATGGAATGTGGTAAAGTAAAGTAGTGGCAAATAATTGTTCCACGTTGGTTCACACGAATCACATTTATTAATCACACATTTATATTTGTAGTATAAGAAACCATAAACATATAGTTTGACAGATGTTAAAAAGGAAGAAAAAAAAGTTGACAGATGTTTGTGTTGTGTCGTAATTTTGTTCTGCTTTCGGTTTTATTTTACTTATTGTTTTTTATAATTTTATTAAAAAATATGCGAAAATGATAGATATTAATTATTGATTACAGAGAAAAAAAATTGACGAGAAAAAAAACAAAAAAAAACATAGGCGTAGTCTAAAACGGTAAGTTTAGAAACAGGCCAAATGAGCTAAAAGTTATAGATCCATATATGCCAAACTTTATAGTATCACTCTTTACCTTGAGGATAGCCGATAATGAACCGGAACCGATATAAAACCTTAACCAGAATGTAATTCCGGTTATTATAGTTTTTTTCTAACACCTAAGGTTTGCAAACAACCAATTATTTTTGTTGTCCACTCCAAATTTAAATTTTATTTTGAAGTCATCGAGACTGAAACTTAGATATAGACTGACAAGAGAACCTAAAACTCAATCACAATCCCACATTCTCAAATATCTGATGATTTTGAGTTTTGAATCGAAAAAATAAAACAAAAACATTATCCAAAAACTGAACAAGGATCCGTTTATGAGTTCACTTAATAGCGATCAGAACAAGAAATTAATTTGGTTTCGAGAAGACTTTTCCAAATATGAATTTTTATTACCGGTTTAGCTTATTTTATTAGCGGTTGCGATCTACAGATTATATATGGGATAGAAGAGCTCGGCCCATATATATTTGGCCTTACATCAATAGTTCATTACATATATAGTAAGTATAGAACTAGACTCAAAATTAAATTATTTTGATCGAGTTGGAGGAGGTGTCCAAAAAATTGGAGGATGTGTCCCAGTTCTGATCGAGTTCATCTTCCCTCTCTTTTAGTCCTCTTAATACTCTCTATATATCTTCAAAAACAAAACACAAAATATTACAAAAACATTAGAACTGATAACTAACGCATACTATTCGCAGAAACATGACCAAACTCTTCTACTAAAGTTTTCAAAATCCTATCTAGGATTGATAGTTTTCAGACGTTACGTATATCATTTAAGAATTCTTACTATTACATAACGAATGCTCATTAACTAATCAAGCCATCTTTAAATATCACTGATAATTTAATTAAGTATAGACGTATAGTTATCGATTTTTCGTTTTAATTAAAATGACAACAGAGGAAAAGCAAGTATTATCACATTAATCACCATTAGGGGTTTTATAAACAACTGGACTGAGTAAATTTCTTAATTTTTGTTTTCATTATAGAATTGAAGTCTAATGATTGAGTGAAATCTAATAATGTGAATCAAAGAAGGAGAAATTATAATAAAAAATTGATCACCTTATATTGAAAATCTATATGATTTAAAAAAATAAATAAAAATCTATATGATTTCAAGTAGACTAATTACGACTATGATTGTGACCCGAAGAGTTTGATATATCTTTCTTTCGTACAACGTCGTTTTTGGTCTTCAGTCTCTTTTTCTTACTATATGGGATTCCACACGAGCCTTAGCTTGAAACTGTCTCACTTCCCTCATATGAATTTCCAAACCGGTTATTATCGGATGATCTACCACCGTGTTCTTCATAAGCAGCTCTCAACTGACCGACCAAAGAATCTAAGCTTCCCCAAGCTTGCTTGAGAGGACATGTGCAAGGCGACGGTGGATCAGGTTGTCCAAAAAAGACACAAACTTGGTTATGGGCTTTAGTTTTCCCAAATTGGTCTAAATATTTGAGGAAGCTTAGGATATGTGTGTGGTCGAATTGAGAGATTGTCACGGGTGGATTTAGGGTTTTAAGGTATTGTAAGAATGTATTCCAGTCACGACGTTTCTGTGATTCGTAGCGGCTAAGTTGTGGTGGAAGCGGTTGAGGTGTGTGGTGGTGACTGAAGTTAGAAAAGGAAGAAGGTTGATCTGGTGGATTGTGAGAGGACATGGTGTTAGAGTAAGGAAAATGTAATCAGTTTGGAGTAAAGTTACAATGAAGGAAGAGAACGAGAAATCTTGGAAAAAAACTATCGAGGGAATATTGCAATGAACAATAATTCGAAATATATGGATATATAATTTCTAAAATGAAGATTTTACTTATTTATTTATTTATTTTTTATTTGAAAACGTCTTAAAATTTTAATTAGTTAATTGACAAATGTCGTAATCTAATTAATCATAATTTTTTGCGTGTTAGATTCTATATTGAAACATCAAACTTTACCGTGAAATCTAATCAAAATTAATGTGTTAGGTTGGAATGCATCCAGCTTTATCGTGTCAAAATCTAATCGTAAAAATTAATATGCATTGTAATATAGTTAATTAAAAAAAATTACGCATAGGAATCTGATGAAACGTGTCTAGTTTTATAAAATAGGATCTATATGTGAGTATATTTAACAAGTACAGTAAAAATTCTATTAATAATATAATGGAACTATATATAGGTGCATAAATGTTGGTTTGTCAAATCAATACTGATAATATATACATCACTACATAAGGACCCGTCCGATGTGCGAGTTTAAAGTTTTGTAAATAAAATAAAATTTAATAAAAAAATATTAAAATTTATTGTATATTATTTAGAAACTTTTTTTTGCTATAATACACTGATTTATATCTATATACAAATCTTTTATGCATCTTATCATTAAAAGTGTATTTTTTACACCTAGGTATATTGTATGTTACAAATATATTATTTACCACGTAGAAAATGGCTACATGAACAAATTAAGTCAACTATTATATGTCTCTTTACTTTCACTTTTGCATAGTTTCTTTACTCATTAAAATTGTTGACTCAAAAAAAAATTGGAATAAAAAATAAATTACATCACAATAGTGTATGACTAACCATAGAGAAAACCTCAGTTCTGTCCTCCTTCTTTATGGAGAGAACCTTGCGTCCAACCTCCTCCACCATAGAGAGAACCTTTGCTCTGCCTTCCTCCTTTGGGGAGATAACCTTGCGTCCAACCTCCTCCACCAAAGAGAGAATCTCGGCTCTGCCCTCTTCCTGTGTGGAGAGAACAGGTTCACGTCTTTTAGCCATCTCTAAGTGGCTTGCTCCAACAACCAATGAAACTAAAGACTCTTTTCCAACGTCACAAAATCTTTTGATAGTAACTAATGTTAAATTTCCCAATGTATTCATGGAAGTTTCTTTGACAAACCATGATGTAGCCTCTGTCTTCAAGCTCCTATAGATCTGTCAACAACAATTTATGTATTTCTAATCTATCTATATTTGTTGTAGGTTTGTGTTTGATTAGCCTATTTTATCCAACCATTAGGTTGATGACATTCTCCTCTTTATCTTCTTTTGAGATTGAACGAATGGTAACAATTATGTTTTCACAGCAAAAAGGTCTATGACCAACCAATCAAGGTTGGGAAATTAGAAAAAAAATTAATTTGACATAATTAATGAAATAATAAAAATTATAAGCACGTAATATATGAATTTCAAATAATTCAAAGATGAAAATATAAATTAAATAAAACAATCTAAAACTACTACAATAAATTTTAAAATATAGTATCAGAAAAATAAGATGCATATACTAATCTTCCATTTTTCTTTTGGTTAACATTTAATCTTACCTATTCCAAACTGAAAAAGTAGAAAGTAGGAGTATATTTTGGTTTAAAAAAATAAGGAAATTTGTCTTCCCATTAAAAAAGTTTGACCAATAGAACAAAGTTGAAAGAAATATTTATGAATAATTATTATGTTAGATGAATAATATGAGACGTTCTATGTTTATATAGAAGTGAGTATTTACATTTTTTAAAATTATTAATTTTCTGTATATTTTCCTTATTCCCTTTTCTATTTTATGAGAAAATTTATTCCAATGAGCTCATTGTTTTTTTATAAATATTTCTTGCTTCCCACTTTCTTGTAAGACGTACTATCGTTCGACGATAAGAACGCTTTCTGTTTAGTTGATCTAGTGTTATATAATCTCTGTTGTTATCTTGCATTTGTGTATTCATATTTTTTTTATGCTACATGTCCTGCAAATTAATAGAAATAATAATAACACCTTGAGAAATTTGTTAATCCCAAAAACCTTAGTTATTATGCATAAGAAACTTTGTTAACACTTCAAAGTCAAAGATTGCATAGTATGCATTATGAAATTGAGAAAAGAAATAAAATTCAAAGAAACGACGACGAAAACACGTGGTAATATCTAGAAAACTTTTTATATAGTTGCTTCGATTAGACAACAAACAAATTGCCTCCGAGACTTGTTCAAGAACAATGATGTGTCAAACAAAATGTTAATAAAAAACAAAGAATAAAATTTTCCCAAAAAAAAAAAAACCTAGTCAAAATTATTTTGTTTGGTGAAAATTATGCCATCATCTCTTTGCTTATATAGAGGTGTGTATTTACAATCCTTTTCCTTTTAGGATTAACAATTTTTTTTTTTAATATAATAAGATTACAATTATCTTATGCATCGTTTTACCAAGCTTGAAAACTGTGATTTCAGATCGTTAAAATTGACACGTGTCACGATCTGATGAGTTACTAACTTTAATATGTGATTTATGATCGTTAAAATTGACATGTGTCATGATCTGATGAGTTACTAACTTTAATATGTGATTTATGATCGTTAAAATTGACACGTGTCACGATCTGATGAGTTACTAACTTGGATATTTAATTGTTAAAACTGACACATGTCATGATTTGGTGAGTTTTTAACTTTGATCTCTGATTGTAAAATATAACACGTGTCACGATCTGGTGAGTTACTAACTTTGAGAACCGAACTTTATATAATAAGATATATATAGTGGGAGATTCAAAGAGAGAAACATGGTATGAATATTATGAACTTATGATGTTTGAAATTATCGTTTTATAATCGTTAGGGAGTTTAATTTTGAAAATAGAACAATATTTAAATCAGTTTTTTAAATATAACTTTGACAAAGAAAAAACAACTTAATTAATGGGTCAATTTGCTGAATAACCATATTCACAAATTTAATAAAGAATATAACATATTAATTAAAAAAATTAGAAGAATAGGATGAGAGGTAGATAGAATTACCGTTTTGGTGTTCTGGTTACTTGGTAGGTGGTGGCTGGTGGTAGCCGGCGGCCGGTGATAGCCGGAGTTCTTGGAGGTCGGAGGTGACCGGATTTAGTCGGAGTTCGGATGTCACCAGAGTTCGCTGGAGTTCGCCGGAGTTCGCTGGAGGTCGGAGATGACCAGAGTTTGCCGGAGGTTGTAGATGGCCGGAGTTCGCCGGTGGTCTGAGGTGGCCGGAATTTGTCGGAGGTTGGAGGTGATCGGCGGTTACTGGAGGTGGAGGTGGCCAACGGTCACGGAGGTCGGAGGTGGCCGACGGTCACCGGAGGTGACGGCCGATGGTTGGCGGTGGTGATTGGTAGAGGAAAACTAAACTTTAGAGGATAATACAATGTGAATCCTAGAGGTGATGGTGGCAATGGGCAAAAGTGGTGGTGGTGGCAAAGAAGTAAAGGTTGAGGTTGTGGCAAAGTTAAAATAATATATATTATAGTTTATATATTGTATATCATCTTTTAATGGTTAGAGTAGTTAGTTTTTGAAGTAGCTTCTTTTTTTGTATTTTGTAGTTGTAATCAGAAAACTGATGCGTTAGTAAAGCTTACCCTTAACTCCGTTGTACCGGAACTGGTTTAAACCAAATGAATCAAGTGAAAAGTAGTTAGTTTTTGAATGGAATCCCGTTTTCGAATTATAATTTTTTTTGTTGGTTATACAATAACAATGCAATTCCTCTTAATTAATTACTGTACTACTTTCTAGTTTTTGAAATATAGAGATACATGTACAATTTACAATCATGCCTGATTATAGAAATGAACGTCTCATTCTTTACTTTTCTTGGGGTTATCAATCAAACTTGTGATGATAAAACCTAAATGTTTTTAAGCTCCCAAACGATATTCAATTTTAGTAATACTAAATAAATAGTATGGCTGAAAAAAAAAAAACTAGTATGGCTAATTTTATATTGAAACAGTTTCCAAAAATGCCAAGGACCAAATAAATGTATATGACTAGTTTTTTTCTTCTTTTTTCTAATAATTATTTATACGATAAATCTTTTTTTTTTTTCGTTATAGTCATATCGTCGCCATATCATAGAAGCAAAGACAATTAACTCGACGAAGTAGGCGCCTCAGAAATAATCAAAGGTACATCATTCGTAAAGTCTATATAAAGAAACATATATTATTCTTGTTTCTCAATATGAATGATTATTTAAGCATATAGTAGTCTAAACTCTAAAGTGAACGACGCACAATGTGACTTACGAATTTCTATTGGCCGCTCCAAAAACAAAAACAGAGAAAATAATTTTATTATATAAAGTTGGATTTTGAAAGTTAGCCATTAGCAAGATTTTGACATGTGTCAAGTTATTAATTTCAGATTTTAACATATATAAAAGTTAATATTTAATAAAAGAAATTTGATCACAACAAAAATAAAAAGATAATTATCAAAAATAACAGAATTTATTAAAAAATACAAAAAATTTAAATAATTATATGGAGATTATATATATATTCATAAATTTCAAAATTATAATATTATTTACTTATTTTTAATTTTAAGTTATTAATTCTACAAAAAATAGAAAAAAGGATTAAGAAAAATATACAGTTAATTATTAATTTCTAAATTTTGTAAAAACTCACTTCTATATAAACATAGATCGTCTCATATTTAAATAATTTATTCAAAAACACTGCTTTCAATTTTGTTTAATTGGAAAAACTTTTAAACGGGAAGGTAAATTTTTCTTATTTTTTTTAAACCAAAATTTTCTCCTACTTTCTCCATTTTTCAGTTGTGAATATGTAAGATTAATATATTCACCCAAAAAAAGTTTAATATATGCGTCTTCTTTTCCTAATAATGTATTTTAAAATTTATTGTAGTATTTTTAGATTGTTTTATTTAATTTATATTTTCATCTCTGAATTATTTGGGATTCATATATTACCGTGGTTATAATTTTCTATTGTTTCTTTAATTATGTCAAATTAATTTTCTTCTAATTTCTGAACCTTGATTGGTTGGTCGTAAATCCTTTTTTTTTGTTTGCAAACATAATTGGTACCATTATTTATTCAATCCCAGGAAGATAACAAGTAGAAGCTCATCAACCTAATGGATATATAAAATAGGCTAATCAAACACAAGCTTATAACAAATATAGATAAAGAGATTAGAAAAACATAGATAGTTGTTGATAGATCCATAGGAGCACATATTTCACCAGCTTATAACAAATAGACAGTGACACCCTGGTTTGCGGAAATGTTTAAAAGAATTAATTTGGGCCACATATTTCACCAAAATGCACTTATTTTTCCGGTCAAGGGTCCTGAGAGAACTTCATGATGGGTGACTTCTTGGAAGTAATTGTCGGAACTGTGCGAGTGAGGACAAAACACAGGAAAATATCATTTGTTGATTTGTAGGGTCGATAAACAAGTTTTTAAAGCCTCCCAGACGTAACAAAATGGCCATCGAATATGGATGGGTCCATGAGACAGGAATATATGTAGGGCCCACTTAGGAAGGTCGGTCCATGGACTGAGAGTGGACATAGGCTCATTAAGCAAGGTGGCAGTTGAGGCGTTACAGAGACAAATGCTACATCATGGTGTCTCAAAGACACTTCCACGAATATATTGGAAAATTTAACATTAGTTACTATCAAAAGATTTTGTGACGTTAGAAAAAGATTTTTACTTTCATTGGTTGTCGGAGCAAGCCATTTTGAGATAGCAAAAAGACGTGAACATGTTCTCTCTACACAGGAGGAGGACAGAGCCGAGGTTCTCTCTATGGTGGAGAAGATTGGATACAAGGTTATCTCCCCGAGAGAGAAGGTGGAGGAGGTTGGACGCAAGGTTATCTCCTCAAGGGAGGAAGGCGGAGCCAAGGTTCTCTCCATGGTGGAGGAGGTTGGACGCAAGGTTCTTTCCATAAGAGATGAGGGTGGAGCCGAAGTTTTCTCCATGGTGGTCATACATTATTGTGATGATATATCATTGATTAGTATATTATGTAATATATTTTTTATTCAAAATGTTTTTTAAGCCAATAATTTTAATAATTAAAAGACTATACAGAAGTAAAAGTAAAATAGTTGTCTTAATGTATTCATATGGATATTTTCTAAGAGGTGATAAAAAATATATTTGTAATATAAAATATATTTAGATGTAAAAGAATACACTTTTAATAGTAACATACATAAAATATTTGTAAATAGGTATAAACCAGTGTATTATAACAAAAATAAAATTTATAAATAACGTACAATCAAATTTGAATATATTTTTGTTAAATTTATTTAATTTATAAAACTTTTAATCCGTATATCGGACGGTCCTGTCTAGTAAAATAAAATATATGTAAAGGTCCGGCATCTTATAAGGGCATCGAACCATAGTCACGTACGCTTGACAAGTCTGATTGCGTGATCGGAAAATCAGAATCCGATGAATAGAACCCCTTGAACAAGATACGTAAACAAAGATCATAAGTGGGGGCAATATCTATTATCTCTACATGCTTTTAGGCTGCATCCACTATATATCAACAGTTCAAAAGATAGAAATAGTCCACTCACGGACATGGGTCCATATGTTTCACCTGGGATCCCTTATTATGCACCCGTTTCTATTTTAAAACTTCAATATATGAATAGGTGAATCGTATTCTTGTTTTTATACTATCCTCTCCATTATAAATTTGTGGAAACGACTTTAACTATTGACTGATAAAAAGAGGTTATAATTAGTTATATATACTTATACTTCTGTTACAAAATCTAATATATTAAAGGAGAAGTCGAGAGAGCTCACAGCCAATCTCACAAAAATTGACCTCTTTTGCCCTTAATGAAAAATACCCTTAAAAATATTTCGGAGAAGCTTTTACTCTCTATTTAGGTTGCTGAAACGCACCATCCTCAGACTCAAGATTACTAATTTGCCATTAATGAGATTCAAAACTGGACCTTTTTACCCTTTTTTAAGTCTTAATTTAAAAAAAAAAAAAAAAAAAACGAAAATTAAAAAAAAAAAACGAATTTTGTTTTACAAAATCGGAAATCTAATATATTTACACAATATCTCTTTAAAAAAAATGGAAGATAAATATTAGAATATATTACAAATATTTGTTTAAAGAAAATTTCTATTTTTTTAAAATATTAAAATAGTAAAGATAATTATGACGATTTTCCTTCTAAGCTATATATATATAGAGGCTCAGCCAAAACAGTAGAAGTCGGATTCATTAAGCTAAACATATATTTTGAGATTATAATGTTTCTTTTGTATTATTTTGGTTCTAATGAATCAACTTTACTATTATGTGAAAAATTTCTATTTTTTTTAAATATTAAAATAGTAAAGATAATTATGATGATTTTCCTTCTAAGCTATATATATATAGAGGCTCAGCCAAAACAGTAGAAGTCGGATTCATTAAGCTAAACATATATTTTGAGATTATAATGTTTCTTTTGTATTATTTTGGTTCTAATGAATCAACTTTACTATTATGTGATTTTGATTTTTTTTTTTCATGTTGATGTACTATCCATATGCTTTGGTGCTTTGCATGATTAATTTTATGCTGCTATAATTTTTAATTATTATGTTGAATCATATCAAAAGTTTTACTCATTTTGTACTGTTTGGCTGTGTTTTAGGTGTACCTGCCATGGACCATGGATGGTTTTTTGTATATCAAAAACAAGATTGGACGAACAAGTTGATGAAGCAAGCAAAAAAATCAAATCGGTAAAGTATTTTTAAGAATTGTATTTTTTTTTATATAGTGGTGATTGTTATTCAATTTTATTCTCTTGGTTAAACATGATCATATTTTTATTCCATGATTTTTTATTCTACAAGAAAATGAGCAAAGACAACTTTTGACAATTTTATATAATTCATCTGATACTAATTTTTATGTTTTTTTTTTTTTTTTTGTAGTGGTTGTTTGGAAAGCAAGATCAAGCAATCATAGACTTTGTCTATGGATTCTCCATCTTTAAAAATTATAGGTTGTATTATTTTCTATATTTTGTTTTGTAGTTTAGTAATTTGAAATAAAATTTTATATGTAACCTAATACATATTTTTTTGTTTCAGTTGAATTCATGGATGATCATTGATCATAATTGTGGATCTACACAACTGAATATAATGAAATTCAGGTATTAATTTGTGCTAATCTGAATTTTCATTTTTTAAAAATAATATTGTTGCTAATGTTGTTTTTGTAATAATTATAGTTGCAGAAAAATTATGGTGGATTCTGTTCATAACAAATTTATGGTAATTTTTTAAAAACTTGGATTTCTTTCTATTTACAAATAGATTTAAATTATAATTATTTTTATATGTAACCTATTACATAATTTTTTTTTGGTTCATCATAATTGTGGATCTACAAAATTGAATATAATGAAATTGAGGTATTAAATTTTGCTAACCAAATCTTTAATTTTTTTAAAATAATATTGTTGCTAATATTTTTTGCAATGATTATAGTTGCACAAAAATTATGGTGGATTCTATTCATAAAACAATTATGGTAATTTTTTAAAAACTTTGATTTCTTTCTATTTACAAATAAATTAAATATTTTTTATGATTAATATTTAAATAAATATTTGTGACTAATATTTCTTCATAAATATTTGTGACTAATATTCCTTCTTCTTCTTAAATTGATAGTAAGAAGAAGGAAGAAATATTAATTGGATTCAGGACTTTATATCTCAGAGATTTTTCAAGAAGGAAAGAGATAAAGGAAGATTAGGAAGAGTTTTTTTTAAGAATTTACAATTATTGTTTATTTGAAATTGCTTTGGATGTATAAATAATATATAATAAATAGTAAATTTCCCATTTGTTTAATAAAAAATCAGAAATCTAAATTTTATGTCTCATTTAAAATTTTAAGGTAATAGAAAATAAATACTAGAATATATTACAAATATTTCTTTGAGAATATCCCTGTTTTTAAAATTAGTAAATTTCTACAGACCTTTTGTTTCACTTTTAAAATTATTTTTCTTTTAAAAACGAAAATTAGAAAAAGAAAAAAAACAGAAATCAAATATTCATATCCAATTTAATTTTTTTTTAAATGGAAAAATAAATATTTAAATCTTTTGTAAATATTTGTTTCAAGAAAATTTATATTTTCTAAAATGTTAAATTTCTATAGATAATTATGACGGTTTGATTTGGATAGAAGAAATTGAAAATCTTGAGAGGATATACTACAAATATCCATTTAATTTGATGATATGACACAATCTTTTGTGATCTCGACAAAATCTCATAGGGTTGATGTAAATCTATGGAAACCCCATGTTGTTCCGGCTAGATACTCTATCACCAAAAGGAGGAACACAGATTCTAAATAAGACAAAAGGTCCTGACAATTAAAATTTATATATATTGAAAATAGAAATGAGTAATTTTAACAATTTATTTTTCTTTCACTTTAAAAAATAAACTGTTTAAAAAAACGAATTATTATTTTTTAAAAGAAAATTAGAAAATCTCAAAAATAAAATAATCGAATCCATTTTAAATTATTAAAAATGGAAAATAAATACTATTTTTGAAGATTAAATTATAGCTTCTCTTTTAGTTAATTCTTTTCCATTTACATTTTTGTTGGAATCCTTTTTAGCCTTATAATTAATTTATTTTTTAGTTTGTTAAATTAGTTGAACTATTATTTAAAAATATATTTGCCCACAGAAATTTATAAAAGAATTGAATTAGTGATATATTTGACCACAAAAAGTTTGGACAATAATTCTTTTTAAAAAAAGTTTTTTCCCGCACAAGTCAAATTGTTATTTGGTTAATTGAATGTAATTTATTTTCGCAAAACAAAAATATAAATAAGTGTTTAACTTTACTATTGTAGGTCTAATGTTGACACTTGCTCAGATTGAAAATATATGTTTAACTAAAATAGAATTGATGTTGCGAACGAATGAAACGTCTCTTACGGCATTTGAGAAAATGCCTAAACCAGATAATAGTATGATGAACACAGGTGTAAATAGGCTTATCGCAGATGAGAGAGTATATAAGCCTCATAAACAACAGGAATTGTACAATTAGTTGTTATCTATGCTAACTGAGGAGCAAAAACGTGTTTATGAAGAAATCATTCACTCTGTGAATCACGATAAATATGATATGTTTTCTGTTCATGGATTTGGTGGTACTGAAAAACTTTCTTGTGGACTATTCTTGGTGCTGATATAAGGTCTAAAGGTAATATTGTTCTGAATGTTGCTTCAAGTGGTATAGCTGTTTTGCTTTTGGAAGGTGGTAGAACGGCTCATTCAAGATTTGGTATTCCAATCAATCTTAATGAATATTCTGTGTGTACTATCGTTGCCGAATCGGATCTTGCTGACTTAATTAGAGAAGCAAAGCTCATAATATGGATATTGAAGTAATAATTTTAAGAAATACTAATATTAAATATATATCTAAAATTCCATCTTTATTTTTTTATTTACAGGTGAGGAGAGACGATATCTTAGGTCTGATAGTATTGAAACGTCAAATACAAGTGCTCATGATAATATGATCTACACTCAGGAATTTCTAAACAGTATTCAAGTTTCTGGATTGCCAAGTCATGTTTTAACGTTGAAAATAGGAGCACCTTCATGTTGCTAAGGAATATAGATCCTAAGGGAGGTTTGTGTAACGGTACAAGGTTAATTATTACTTAGATGGCCAATCATGTAATCGAAGCAAGAATCGTGACAGGAAAAAAAGTTGGTGATAGAGTACTTATCCCTAGGATGTATATTAGTCCACCTGATGCAAAGTTTCCCTTACGTATGAGGCGGCAACAATTTCATGTTACTGTGGTGTTTGCAATTATTATAAACAAAAGTCAAGGTCAGACACTAGAACATGTTGGATTGTTTTTACCGAAACCTGTTTTCACACATGAAGAGCTTTATGTTGCCTTCTCTCGAGTCACAACCAGAAAAGAATTCAAGGTGTTAATTACAGATAAAGATGGAAAATGCCAGAATAAAACTTTTAATGTTGTTTTCAAAGAGGTATTTTGAGACTGTATAATGATGGTTTGTAGTTGGATAATTGTTTTGGATATTTAGACTTGAATTATATTTCTTCTCTTAAATATAGTGATTTTTAATATCTTTAACATTATCTCTATTTTATAGTCAGATATAGACTTTCACATTGGAGAAAACCATTTTCTAATTTAGACTTATTCTATACTATAAAATAATAGATAAATACACTGTAGATGGTATAAGAACATATTATTTAAAATTTTCACATGATTATATTTTATTTGGTTTCAACAATGTTGTTTGAAAACATATAATTGTTAGCTGTATCATAAAGTGTATATATAAATTTACATCATATCTTTAACTACAAATTTTACCTTTAATCTGTAATTATATATACTAGGATTTCAGCCCATACGTTATCGTACGGGAAAATGAAAATTTAAAATGACTAACTTTATGGTAATTCTTTAACTGTATAGTATAAAAAATCATAAATAATGACTAAGATTAATCAACCAAATAGTTAAATAAAATATTTGTTTTATATATAAAATGAAAAATCGATTCAGTGAAAATGAGAGAATTATGTTAAACATATATAAATCTAAGTTTACTGAATCATACTCAGATAATCAATTTTGAAAGATATTAACATTAAAAAAATTAATCATTATTCTATCAAAATTTATAAAAAAATAATAAGAGAATCAGGGAGAAAGAGCTACAGCTGCAACAAACTAAATTGACTAAAAAGATAAATCTATAAAAAATT
Organism: Camelina sativa; assembly: GCF_030686135.1. Lineage (NCBI taxonomy): Eukaryota > Viridiplantae > Streptophyta > Magnoliopsida > Brassicales > Brassicaceae > Camelina > Camelina sativa. The sequence goes on from NC_141899.1 coordinate 33,290,833, forward strand.
AGAAATCACAATTAATTACCTAAATTAATACTTGGAAGATCAATACAGGTAGATGGAAAACGACACCAAATAAAAGTTAGATGAATAAATCAATAAATAAAACAACTCAAAAATTTTTAACTAAAATGAGTGAATCAATGTTGATTAATGAATTGAAAGAAAATAATACTTATAAATTTTAAATTTGGAGGTGTTAAACAATACTCAAAGAACAAAAACTCTTTTCAAAGTCCATAATATATATATATATATATATATATATATATATGTCCATAATAAATGTGAACATTGAAAGTTGTGAATACAGCGAAAAAAACACAATTGTTGGATCAAAATATTACAACTTTAAAGATCATTAATAAATTTAAACAGTTAGATGAGATAACAAAAACAATCTTATCTCTTATATTTAAATTGACACCTAAAAGTGAGTTTTCTATAATATATAAACATATAAATCTATGAAAAATTAGGAATCACCTAGATTAATAATTGGAAGAGATAATTGATGCATGAATAAATGGAAAATGACATCAAACAAAAGTTATATGAAGGAATCAATAAATAAAACAATCCAAATTTTAATAAAGATGAGTAAATCATGTTGATTAATAAATTAAAAGAAAATAATACTTATAATTTTTAAAACTTGGAGGTGTGAAATAATACTCAAAGAACAAAAACACTTTTCAAAGTCCATAAAAATCTGTATATATATAAAAACAAAAAGGTGTGAAAATAAAGAGGTGTGAAACAAAAATGTGTAAAACAAAAAGATGCGAAAACTGACAAGTGCAAAGATTGAAAGCTAGGGTACGACGAAGAAACACAATTATTGGATTAAAACATTGCAACTTTATATAAACAAAAAGGTATAAAACAAAAAGGTATAAAACCTAACGAGTGCCAACATGGAAAATTGGGGATGCGACGAAGAAACACAATTGTTGGATCGAAACTTTGCAACTTTTGAGATCATTAACAAAGGGTGAGATAATTAATAATACTCAAAGAACGAAAACTATTTTCAAAGTCCATAAAGATATGTATATATATATAAAACAAAGACGTGTGAAGACAAATAGGTGTGAAACAAAAAGCTGTGAAACAAAATGATGCGAAAACTAACAAATGCAAACATTGAAAGGTAAGGCTATGACGAAGTAACAGAATTGTTGGATCAAAACATTGCAACTTTATATAAACAAAGAGGTGTAAAACAAAAAGGTGTGAAAACTAACGGGTGCCAACATGAAACGTTGGGGGTGCGACGAAGAAACACAATTGTTGGATCAAAACTTTGCAAATTTTGAGATCATTAACAAATGGTGAGATCAATAATGATACTCAAAGAACAAAATTGTTGGATCACAATGGTTGGATCACAACTTTGCAAATTTTGAGATCATTAACAAAGGGTGAGATCATTAATGATACTCAAAGAGCAAAAACTGTTTTTAAAGTCCATAAAAATCTGTATATATATAAAAACAAAAATGTGTGAATTAGAGGTGTGAAACAAAAAGAAACAAAAATGTGTGAAACAAAAAGGTGAAAAAACTAACAAGTGCAAACATTGCAAGCTAGGGGTACGACGAAGAAACACAATTGTTGGATCAAAACATTACAACTATATATAAACAAATAGGTGCAAAACAAAAAGGTGTGAAAACTAACAGGTGCCTACATGGAAAGTTGGGGTGTGACAAAAAAACACAATTGTTGGATCAAAACTTTGCAACTTTTGAGATCATTAACTAAGGGTGAGATCATTAATAATACTCAAAGAACAAAAACTCTTTTCAAATTCCATAAAATTTTGTATATATATAAAAACAAAAAGGTGTGAAAACAAAAAAGTTTGAAACTAAAAGGTGTGAAAACTAACAAGTGCAAACATTGAAAGCTAGGGGTAAGAGAAGAAATGTGACAACCCGTCCCGCGGACCCCACTAGCCCACCGCTAGCTGCCCCAACGGACCGTCCGTGGACCCCACTAGCCCACCGCTAGCCGGCCCAACAGACCCCAAGCTGGCCCTGCAGGGCATCGATCCTAACCCCTCACTGGGCAAATGGAACTATTCATCCAAATCCACAGTAGGTTATTGGTGTACCAGGCGTTCCTCGAACCCTGGTCCCCACCCTTTAACAACCTTCCCACAGGACAAGCTGTCACCAATTGAGAAAATGAAACAACCCGACCCTTTTTTTTTTTTAAATAATTAAATACAATATAAACAACTATGCAGCCTATACTACTAAATTAAACAAACCCAAACCACGACTCCTCATTAAACCAATAACAACCAGTACACACAGTGGAAACATACCAACCATACAAAACCATTACAACATCAATACAACAACAATCCTAAGCATTCTATCCATCAACCTAGCATATCTCTATCCAAGGTTCCAACAACATATCCAACAATCCAATAACACACAAACGAGACCCTAGATCATCCTCCTCCTCATCGCTATGATTCCACAACACAAACCTGAAACTCAAGATCCTTTCTCCTCTTATCAGCATAGCTCTTCTGCCGATCCTGAGCCTCCTTCATGTTCAGCCTCAAAACCCGAATCTTCTCCGAGGTCTCCTGAACAAAATCTGCACCAAATATGCTCCTCTCCCCCACCTGAGTCCAACATAATGGTGTACGACACAGCCTCCCATACAGGGCCTCATAAGGAGCCATCCCAATACTAGCCTGGTAGCTGTTGTTATAAGCAAACTCCACCAAACTCAAGTGATCTGCCCAATGACCACCCCAATCCAGCACACACATCCTCAATAAATCCTCCAAAATCTAGATCGTCCTCTCTGACTGACCGTCAGTCTGAGGATGATAGGCTGTACTCATATGCACCTTCGTGCCCATCTCCGCCTGAAATGCCTTCCAGAACACCGAGGTGAACTTGGAATCTCTATCAGACACAATACTAGCAGGCACACCGTGCAATCTGACTATCTCCCTCACGTACTTCTTGGCCAAAACCGCTGCTCCATCAGTTTTCTTGATGGCCAGAAAATGCGCAGACTTAGTCAAACGGTCCACAATGACCCAAATAGCATCAAACGTCCTCGACACAGGCAAACCTACCACGAAGTCCATCGTGATCAAATCCCACTTCCACTCTGGAATGGGTAAACTCTGTAATAAACCACCAGGAACCTGATGTTCCGCCTTCACCAGCTGGCAAGTATCACACTTTGCCACCCAGTCAGCTACGTCCTTCTTCATCCCGACCCAGTGATAATACCGCTTGAGGTCACGGTACATCTTGGTCGCTCCTGGATGAATAGAGAACTTGCTCGAATGAGCCTCTCTCAGTATCTCCTGCCTCAAATCCTCACCCTTGGGCACACAGATCCGACCATGCACAAGGATAGTACCATTAGCAGAAACCTGATACTCTGCACCCGCAGCCTTAGAGGCATTCACCAGCCCCTCATCACTCTCCTGAGCTAACCTCACTCTGCTCAACAAATCTGCTCTATCAACTGCCTCCAAACCCAAAGGTTCCTGTGAGATAGCACACAAACTCAATGCACTAATCTCACCTACCAACACCTCCATATCCTGCTCCTGAGCCGAAGCCACCCGCTTCCGACTCAAGGCATATGCAACCAGATTAGCTTTACCAGGATGGTAAGCTATGTCCAAATCATAATCCGCTACTAACTCCATCCAACGCCTCTGTCTCAAATTCAGCTCAGGCTGAGTGAAAATGTACTTCAGACTCTTGTGATCTGTAAATACCTGTACCTTCCCACCATACAGATAGGATCTCCAAATCTTAAGAGCAAAGATCACTGCTGCCATCTCCAAATCATGAGTAGGATAATTAGCTTCATGCTTCCGACCCTAGGTTGTGTTATTTTGTTGGTAGTCGCCGTTTTTGAGAGAAGGAGAAAGAGAGAAAAGAGAGAAAACGTTTCTGTGACTTTCTGGGTTTGTTCTTGGAGTTTTTGGAGAGATCTGAGGCTGTAGGAGGGTTAGCTGTTGCTAGAAATGAAGGGGGAGCTTCTGGAGGTGTTGTTTTCCACGTTTCTCAATCCAATCTTCCTGTTCTTGAGGTGAGTGCTTGACCATGGTTGATCTAAGCATGAGATCTCTCTTGTTTGGGTGTATTCTTTGTTGTTTGTGTTGTTTTGTTGCTTGGGTTCGTTGCTTTGTGATTCCTAGTGATTGCTGAGGTCATTGGGTGAGTTTGAGACGGATTCGAGATGTTTGGGAAGGAGAGTTCGATGTTCGGATTCGCGCAGATCGTGTCTGCAGGAGAGGCATCGATTGACACCAGGAGGCATCGGTCGACACCATTTGGAAGGGCATCGGTCGACACCGTTTAGCATCGGTCGACACCATTGTATGTAGCATCGATCGACACCGTGAGGCATCGGTCGACACTGGTCTCAGCCGAGACTTGTTTTCCCTGGTTTGATGTATTGTTGTGTGTTGTTTGTTTTGCTTAAACTTGAGGGTCTCATATGCTTGTGTGTATAACCTAGTAGATGGGAGGACGGCCTCACTAAGTATTTATGATAATACTTACGCATCTCAATTGTTGTTTGTGGTGTGCAGGTAAAGGGAAAGTGTGATCGTGGAATCAAAGGCAATGAGGAGGAGGGTGTTCTAGAGGCTTGATTGATTGTGGTCTAGCTGGTGTTAGGTTGCTAGATTAAGTAATTGGAACGTTGTAGGATGTTAGCTTTTGGTTGTTCCTTTGTTTGGATTATGATGTTATTGGATTATTTATCTTGGAATTTTCTTGGATTAATGGAATTGTTTTATTTGGTTATCCGCGGTTATTGTTTGTTGTTAGGATGTTAGTGGGTATGGGACCACTAGCAATTTAAGGTATAAAAAAAAAAAACGGGAAGGGTTGTTTCATTAGCTTGTCCTGTGGGAAGGTTGTTAAAGGGTGAGGGACCAGGGTTTGAGGAACGCCTGGCGCACCAATAACCTACTGGTGGATTGGGATATCCACAATGATGGGTTAGGATCGATGCCCTGCAGGGCCAGCTTGGGGTCTGTTGGGCCGGCTAGCAGTGGGCTAGCAGGGTCCACAGACGGTCTGTTGGGGCAGCTAGCGGTGGGCTAGTGGGGTCCGCGGGACGGGTTGTCACAATTGGTGGCAACTTGTCCTGTGGGAAGGTTGTTAAAGGGTGAGGACCAGGGTTCGAGGAACGCCTGGCGCACCAATAACCTACTGGTGGATGTGGATTTCCACAGTGATGGGTTAGGATCGATGCCCTGCAGGGCCAGCTTGGGGTCTGTTTTATTGTAACAACCCGTCCCGTTGACCTCACTAGCCTCACTGCTAGCCCGCTAGCCTCACTGCTAGCCGCCCAAACGGACCGTCCGTGGACCCCACTAGCCCACCGATAGCCGGCCCAACAGACCCCAAGCTGGCCCTGCAGGGCATCGATCCTAACCCCTCACTGGGCAAATGGAACTATTCATCCAAATCCACAGTAGGTTATTGGTGTACTAGGCGTTCCTCGAACCCTGGTCCCCACCCTTTAACAACCTTCCCACAGGACAAGCTGTCACCAATTGATGATCATGGAAGCTGGGGGTGCGACGAAGAAACACAATTGTTGAATCGAAACTTTACAAATTTTGATATCATTAACAAATGGTGAGATCATTAATAATACTCAAAGAATAAAAACTCTTTTCAAAGTCCATAAAAATATGTATATAAATATAAACAAAAAAGTGTGAAAACAAAGAGTTGTGAAACAAAAAATGTGTTAAACAAAAAGGTGCGAAAACTAAAAAGTGCTAACATGGAAAGTTGGAGGAGTGGCGAAAAAACACAAATTTTGGATCGAAACTTTACAACTTTTGATATATATCGTAGAAGAATAAATCATCCCATCTCTTTCGGTAAGTGTTTTGTTAATTAATTTAATATTGATATTGTGTTCGGGAATCTAGAATCTTTATAGGGTTTGTTGTAACTTTGTGTATTGGCCCCTCCCTTAGAAAAGTATGAATAAACTTTTACAAAATGTAGATTTGTAACACTTTGGAAAACTAAATTCTATCTTTTCCCCAAATTAGATGTTTGTGGGTGTATAGTAGATGTGGAAGATAAAAGAAGACCTTAGAGTGCCATTAAACGTAATGAATTTGTTTTCACGTTGTTGAATTGCAGGTCAAAGACATTTACTCTACCTTTAGGACAGTTACGTTTAAAAATTGTCTCTGTTAAGATTTTTTTATTAATTTGATAAACATGTAGGAATGAAACTGTGAAGTGTCGTGTCAAAGATAACTACGCTTCTGAATTCATGTCTAAATGGCAATCAAACAGGTGCCATCTCATATACAAATCCAAACCTGAGTCTTGTGTAATGCGGTTTGTGAAAGTCGGAGAATATGAAGATATGTAAAATAAAATAGTTCTGATATAATCATCATAAGGTAACCAATATATTCACTCTGCAAATGTTTATAGGTGCACCATGTATCGAAAACACATTGGCCTCTTCGAAAATCTTTATAAACCACAGTTCGAAGGACTGGTAAGATTTGATTATATAAAAATAATTTTATACACTTTATATATGATTATGTATGATGTTAAAATATTTTTTTTTCATACACTTAATATATTTACAGGTCTGAGTTTGCTAGACGTTATTACATAAACCATGTAATGGAGCATCAAAGTGAGAGTTCGGAGACTCAGTCTTAAAGAATGGACTCAGAAATGAAGATACATTGGCTTAATGAACTTTTTGTATATGCAAACTTTAGTATAATTTTGAATGTTTGTAGTACCAATCACAATGGTCTAAACGAAAGTATATTTATGGGTTGCTTAAAATATTATTTTAATGGTCTAAACAAAATTACATATTATATTGTCCCAAATTATTATATCAAGGTAATTAAAATTGACCGTAACAATTGTATTTAGCTCATTTAAAACTTTGTTACGGTCAATTTGGGCTTAAACTTTATAAATGGACTTTAAAATTTCAATTAAACTTTAAAAGTGGACTTTAAATTTTCAATTTATATTTTGCATATGTAGAGTAATACTATAAATAAACATTTTAATAACTATTCATTTTATTATTTTAAAAAGTAAAAAAAAAATATTTAATACAAAACTTACAAAAAAATAATGTATGCCTGAACATACGAACTAATATAAAAATTTAAAAAATTAAACAAGTTTTAAAAATATAATAAAATTTTGATTCAATATTTTAAAGAATTAAATTATTTTTTTTTCTTTTTTCTATTCAGTTTCTGCCCGCACAAGCGTGCGGGTAACTCACCTAGTTTGTTATATATACTTATACTTCTGTTACAATCTTCTAATAAAATGCTACTGTAATCGAAGATATAAAATACAAAATTTGGAATTCTTCAGTGTTGTAACTTGTAAGAGAGTGGCAAACCAAAAACCAGAAACGAAGGCCCGGGTCACCAATAATGAAAACCAAATTACGAATAATAGTAAACATACCATGAAAAACAGACAAAACGGTTTAATTATATACAAAAGTGAAAGAATATATCGAAAAGCTTATACGAGGTGTCTAACAATATTTTTTTTCATCTGAATTTTAATTAGAAACATTTGTGAAAAACAAAATCGGTGAAAACAAGGATTTCATCGCAATCTTAATCCTAAACAATGTATCACTCTTATATAACATTAAACACAGTAAAAATCAAATTAGCAAAAAAAAGGCGGTAAACTCATGGTGACATCAATTCATATTAGTGATAATAAACAACGTGATCGATTGATACCCAATCATTTATGTTTTAGATTTTTGTTCTTCTAAATTTGGTTTCTGATCTAAAAATCCAATAATTATTCTTTTGTTAAAAAAACTAATAATAGATAATTTCCTCTACCGCATGTAACCAAAGTACATTCTTTTTACTACAGAACAACAAAATATCACTGACATATCAAATTAAACAAAACCAAAACGCGTAAAAAATAATTAATGATGATATTATAAATTCATTGTAATATTGATAAACTTGATAAAATTTAAGCAAATAGTAAATCTCTTATGTCATATTTTTTTTTCTTTCTTTCTCTCTTTTCGCTTAAAATGTGACGTCAGGGACAATACCGATCTCCTTGAAAGCAGCGGCACAGTCAGCTGAAGGAGTCTTGACCATGAAACCAAGAGGGTTAACGATACGTGTCTCGTGGGAGACGATTCCGTCATTGGCTGTCAAACTAATCTTAGCGGCGTTACGTAAGTAAGCCTCTTTGCTGACGTCGCTGCAACCACTGTCTGGTGATTCGACCAAGACGAGCTCGCAAACTTCTTCCTCGTGGTCACCGGTTACTTCCATCTTGTAGCTTCCTGATTTGTCGGTAACGGCTTCTTTGGTCAATGTTACGGTTCCGTTTGTTCTGCTCCTGCACTCCAACTTCACTTTCGCACCTTCACAAACACAAAAATGTAAAAATATAATAAAAACAAGTTTAGGTTTTATCCGAAGATCTACGTATAAAATATATATATATAAATAACCCTTGCATGCATAACATGCAAGATAGTGTGCGTGCGCATACATGCATATTTATCTCGAACAATATTAAAAGTGACATGATATATATTCTTTATTAAGCGTAAAATATTGCTCTTTTCAAAAATTGCAACGGTTGCACGTGGTAGAAAAGCCATGCACACATGTATATAATAAACATACGTAAACATGGTGTTCGTAATGTGTTTATGTTTACCTTCGAGGAATTTGCTGAGACGGGTAACGAATTGGACACGGCAAGTGTCACAGTAAACTGATCCCTGGATCTGGAAACGATCCAAGTCATCAGCATCAGCGGCGGCGAAGCCGGCGAGAGAGGACAAGCAGACGGCGGAGACGATAAAGAAAGAGAAGAAGATAGCTTTGGAAGCCATTTTTTTTTTGTTAGAGATTTTTTTTTGGTTTTTGTTTTTGGTCTTCTCTTCTTTCTGATATCTCTTTTTATATTCAAACAATAAGTTGAGATATGTTTGAGAAGAGGACAACTATTCTCGTGGAGCACCGAGTTTGGTTTTATATTAGAAACCCGATTGTTATTTTTAGACTGAAACCAGAAAAGTAAAATCGTTGATTGTTGAATTTTAAAATTAGTTTCTTCTATACGTTTAGAATAAAAGAATGATTACTTTATCATAGCTTAATTATAGCATTGATTTCTAAATTTGTTCTTTGACCATCCTTTTTTACCTCGCTTTAGTGTTTTTTTTCTTAAAATTGGAAGAACTCATAACTACTAAATATACGGTCAAAACTCATACACAATAACTTTAAGCTTTGATTAGAGCACGGGGGAGAAAGATTAGACCTTGCTTAAAGAGCGAGCCATATATCTTAATTTGGGGTAGGCATATGTTCTGAATTTTCTAACCTCGAGTTGCAAAATAAACAATAATTCAGAGGAACATTAAATCTCCAAGAGTGAATAAACTCTCGACTTAGCATTGCAAATCTACAGCGGAGAAGAAACAACAATTTCATTTTCTGCCCACAAATTAAAACCAATTTTCAGAAAATTAACAAATCTCATTATGAAACATTGCTTGAATACTAATTTATTGGTTGATTTAATATTTCATAAATTCCTGAGAATTTTCCTAGACCTAGCGTTTTTAATTCCTGAATTTACAACACTTTTTAATTCCGTTTCTGCATTGCTTTTAAATTAATATTTTGATTTAGCATAATTAAAATATTAATAAGTCTATTGTGTGATCTAGAGTTTCTGTGGATTTGACCCCTAGAGTATTACAACTGCAATGCTGTTAGT